>NW_028174872.1:0-1353000 GCF_963971535.1 Notolepis coatsorum | reverse complement strand
CAGGGGACAAGATGCATCCTTGTCTTACACCCTTCTCCACCGGGAAGTCTCTTGATTTCTCCTTTCCTATTCTAACATTAGCTTTCTGCCTCCAGTATAAGTTGGCAAATTATTCTTCGGTCAGAAACTGGTATTTTGAATTCTTCCATTGTTCTCATCAATGTTGTATGTTCAACTCTGTCGAAGGCCTTTCGTGAAATCGATGAAGCAAATATACAGCTTCTTCTGTTGGTCTATCGATTTTTCACCAATGATTCTGAATTGGCAGATTGCATCTCTTGTTCCTTTTCCTTTGCGAAAACCCATTTGGCTATCCGAGAGCTGATGTCCAATTATGGGTTCTATTCTGTTCTTGATGATTTTCAGGAGTACTTTTGATGCATGAATGAATGAATGAATGAAAACTTTATTTAACAGATTGCAGAATGGGTACAATACAGTACGGCTCAATACATACAATTGTTAAGGGGATGCAGACCTGAGAAAGACGTTTGTCTTGTTTCCATCAGGGTCCCCCATTTTCAATTCATATAGACATATATGACATACATGACATACAGATAGTCAGTACTGCTACATCTATACATTTATGACATACCAGATTTGCAAATACAGTACTGTTTGTGATACAGAAGGAGTCAAGAAAAGGGAGTATATACATTTGACGTAGAAACTGTACATTGGAGGTTGGGTGGGGGGGGTTGGGTACATTGGGATATTGACAACCATACTGGGTAATTTACATTGGAGGTGGTTGGGGGGGGGGGGGGGCGGGGGGCACACTGTATAAACAAGTAACACTGTACATTGAGGGGGGGGGGGGAGGAGACACTGTACAAACAAACACAATTGTACATTGAACTATTGACAAAACCATACTAGGTAAATGACTGTACATTGGAGGGGGTTGGAATGATTGGGTTAGGATATTTACAGGGGCCAGTGTTGAATTGCAGTCTCCCGTAGGTGTCCCTTGAGAGAGGTTTTGAAAGTGGGTAGTGATCCACATTCCTTTACAGCTTTGGGTAGGGCGTTCCACATTGATGTGGCATAATTGCGAAACGTGTTTAGTCCCTTATTTGAGCCGAATCTGGGTTTGACATGATTTGTGGAGCTCCCTCTGGTGTTGTGATCGTGGTATTCACTGACCTTTGGGAAGTATTTTGACATGTACATGGGTACCTTGGTCGTGTAGTGTATCTTGTAGACCAGGCCCATTGCAAGTTGTTGTACTCTTTTTTTTTTTTGATCAAATTTTTTTTATTATTAATTACATGAAACAGGACAACACAATAACCACAGTAACAAAAAACATAACTTCACAGGAGAATAACAACAATAATACAGAATAATAAATTATAAGACAAAAAGAAAAAGAAACAGCGTCCAACCTATCAAATATAGGTGGCTACTTCAATAACAAAAAGGGGTCTTCAAGACATGGCAACCTTTCCCCACCTTTACAAAGTGGAGTGACTTAAAAGATTGTTTATGAGAGTGTTGTCGCAGATTTACTGTAGATAGCCTAGGTCCCTTACACATGTTCAAGACTGCCAGACTCGCAGACGGTAAAGTGTAAGAAGAAAGAAATTCCTCTTCCAAGTTGGTTGACAGGTCAATCAGTCTGCCAATATTAGTCCCTTGGGGAAATGGCATGTGAATTGACATATAGCGCAGAATAGCTAAATACCAACCCCCCCTAAAATCCCCCCAGCCAAAGTTAAGAAGGACAAGACAAAAACCAAGACAGACATGACATTTCCTCCTCCCCCTCCCCAGAGACCGCCGGACCCCCCCGATCAAGCGCCCCAACCCCGCTCAGCCGCACACGGCGGTCTTTACCTTCTCAGCTGCTGCGAACCACAGGTCAATGCCAGCCTGCCCTACCCCAATCACCCGAGCCGTGGATATCTCAAGATAAATCACATCCAATAGAGTTAGGGACCAGTTGATCATTGTCAGCTTCTCAGGCTCCTTCCATCTCATTGCTATAAGCTTCTTCGCTGCTGTGACGCCCGCTAGGACAACCCTTTTCAGTTGTACGGACGCGGGTAGTGTCGTTATATCGTTCAGGAGTAGCGTAACAGCTGTGAATGGGATAGTTAAGCCACATAGATCTGAAAGTTTGTCCGTTATTGACCTCCAGAAACGGGCCACTGGTGGGCAATCCCAATACATATGCATATAAGTGCCAGTGGCCTTTTGAGAGCACAAAGTGCACCGAGAGTCGGTTATCAGTCCCATAGCAAATAGCTTCCTAGGCGTAAGATAGGTCCTATGAATATAATTAAAATTAATTTGCTGGTGATTGGGGTTGCGGGAAGATAATGCCACATTTGCCCAAACATCATCCCAGTCAAACTCGGGGTCCAACTCCGGGATATCCACACGCCAGATTGTATCCAATGATAAATTTTTATACGTGGATTGAATTAAGAGCGTATAAAAGTCTGAGACAAACCCTCTGGATGTCGTTCTGTCCACTATGAGCCTGAGGAAGGGGTGTGGTTGCAAAGCTTGAGCCCACGGTACGCCATGCGCCCTCAGTGCTGACCTTAGTTGAAGGTAAAGAAAGAAGGACTCGCCGGGAAGATCATAAAATTCTCTTAAGTCCTGAAACGCACGGAGGCCGTTCTTATCATAAATATCCTCCAGAGTATGCACTCCCCTCCTTTGCCATTGAGGAATATTAACCGGCTTGTGTCCAACAAGTAATTGCTGGTTATTAAAAATTGGAGAGTCCAGGTGCCAAGGGCATTTAACCCCACACGACCTCTGTACATTACGCCACGTTTGGATCACGTGAGTAATGATCGGTCCATACCTCAGCCGGCATTTCGCAATAGAGACAGTGGAGTACACTACATCCTGCAATCTTAGCGGAGACACCGCCGCCGCTTCTAAGGAGCGCCACGATACAGCCTCTACAGGGTCTAGCCAGCACATCAGAGGTCTCAGTGAAAAGGACCAGAAATAAAGTTTAAAATCAGGGATTGCGAGGCCCCCATCTTGTTTCCTACGTTGAGTAGTAGCCCTTTTGATTCTCGGGCGTTTGTTATTCCAGACAAACTTAGATACCATCGATTGTATCTTGCGCCAGTGGTCTATTGGAGGGGGCAGGGGGAGCATTGAGCTAATAAAATTTATCCTAGGCAGGATGTTCATTTTGATTATGGAAGCCCGGGCTTGTAAGGAGTTAGGAAGGGACGACCACCTGTCTAGATCCTGGCGTATTTTATCATAAGTACCCGTGAAGTTGTACTTAGTAGTTTGGTTCAGCGTGGGGAATATCTCTATGCCCAGGTATTTAAAATGTTCTACTATGGGGATATCAGCTGGTAGTCGTACCGCCTTGGCCAGTTCATTAAGAGGTAGGCAGGCTGATTTGTTCCAGTTAATCTTAAAACCTGACAATTTACCAAAGTCGTCGATTATCCTCAATAATTTTGTGGCCGACCGGGAGGGGTCGTCCATGAAAATCAGCAGGTCATCCGCATAGAGAGCAATTTTGTGTGGAGTATTGTTGACCATTATGGGGACGATGTCCTCCGATTGCCTAATAAATTGGGCCAAAGGTTCGAGGGAAAGCGCGAACAGTCCCGGGCTCAGAGGGCAACCCTGTCTAGAAGATCTGGAGACTGGAAAGAGTGTGGAACAGTTTTTGCCTGTCAGTATCATCGCAGACGGCGAGGCATACAGGACTTTAATCATATGAATAAAACTCTTTCCAAGACCCATGACCTCAAGTACCTTCCACAGGTATGACCACTCAAGTCTGTCAAACGCCTTCATGGCATCCAAAGACAGAACTGTGGATGGAGTTGTATTGTCTTTACTGTTATCGATTACATGCAACAGCCTCCTAAGATTATCTGCAGCCAGACGCCCCGGGATAAAACCAGTTTGATCGCAGTGTACCAATACAGACATAAATCTCTGCAGGCGACGGGCCAGCACCTTGGCAAACACCTTTAAATCGGCCCCGAGAAGACTCAAGGGTCTATAGCTACCACAATCATTGGGATCTTTGTCCTTTTTGAGAAGTAAAGAAATCAACGCCATATTGACATCTCTTGAGAACTCCCCTTGTTCGATAGCGTAATTGATCATATCGAGCATCAATGGACCCAGTTGGTCCCAGAAAGCTAAATACACTTCGGGTGGAATACCATCCCAGCCTGGCGCCTTACCCCTCTGCATTTCAACAATAGTCTCCCTCAATTCTACGAGAGTAATCGGTCTCCCCAGTTCCTTGGCCTCTTCCTCAGAAATGTGGGGTATCTCAAGCCCGCCAATGAACGATTCAAATCTAGAGTCATCCAGATTACCCTCTGAGCTATATAACTGTGAGTAAAACTCTTTAAAAGTGTCATTGATCTTTTTCGAATCAGTAGTGACTGCACCCTGGCTCGTCCTAATCGAGGGGATATCTGAGAAATGATCATTTGAGCGTATTTTCATTGCCAATAGATGGCTAGGTCTGGAGCCGTGAAAATAGTAATTTTGTCTTGTCCTATGTATTAAGAACTCAGACTGTTGTTTAAGTATGGAGTTTATTTCTTTTTTGACTATCTTACGTTGTGTGTTTAGTCGTTCATTATAGTCAGTTTGCAAGGATGCGTATAGGTCCGCATATAATGATTCCAGTCCTTCTAGCTTTTTTGACCGGGATTTTCGCAAATTGGAGGCAAATAGTGTGACATGACCCCTGATGAATCCTTTCAATGCGTTCCACAGGACCCTAGGGTCTTCTACCGTGCCAACGTTGATCTGCAAAAATTCAGCTAGTTTACTCCTGAACTCAGAACAGAAGTCATCGTTCTTTAGCAAGGTCGAATTAAAACGCCATCTGGGGGCTCTTGCGGAGAGCCTGCCAAAGGTTGCCGTAAGGAAAATCCCCTTGTGGTCTGAGAGAGCCAAGGGAACCAATGAGACATCGAAACTATCAAACATATTAGGGGACGCGAATGCATAGTCAATTCGAGAGAAGCTTTTGTGTCTGGCTGACAGGTGAGAGTAATCTCTGAGGGTGGGGTTGCATAAGCGCCAGAGGTCTGTGAGCCCCGTGTCTTTGGCCCACATCCTGAGGGCCTCAGAGGCCCGTTTCTGGTCGCTCGTTTCAGAGGTCCCGGACCTATCCATCTCCGCATCCCAGCACGCATTAAAATCGCCACCCACAATGAGAGCGTATCCATTAAGTTCCAACATATTCTTCGTGATTGTATTATAGAACGCTGAATCAAATGTGTTAGGAGCATACAATGCTATTATAGCCATCTTCCTATGCAAGAATTCAACTTTTGCTATAGTAATCCTTCCCTCCGTGTCCGACCATACATCCAAGATTTTGATATCAAGGTTACGTCTTGTAACTATGACTACACCTTTCGTCTTATCATCGGCTGAGGATGAGGAGATAACGTGATATTGCCGATTTGCCAGTCTTGACACGTCACCTACCATTAAATGCGTCTCACTAAGGAGAGCAAGGTCAATATTTCTCCTCTTCAATAGCCAAAGGACACTGGCACGCTTGTGTGGGGCGTTAAGCCCTCCTGCGTTCCAAATTAAAATATTCAATTTAGCCATGGTCGAGCTTGTATAAGTGCGTAGAGAACATACCCGTGCAGCCAGGCTGAGTACAGAGGTGCCGATCCCGGCGGGCCCGGACGGTCAATCCCAGGAGTTCAGAGGAGGAACACTTACACATATATAAGACAACAGTACATAGAACACATAAAAATACCACCCCAGCTACAGCCCCCCCTCCTTCTACTCTAAACCCTAACCCACCCGTCCTACTATAAGTTCCTTTATACCCACTCTCCAATCCCCACCCTATGCCCCATCCACTGAGGATGGTCATCTTCCTATCACTTCCCACTAGAGACATGGATCAATAAGACGCTTCCCACTCCCACCCCCCTCTAGATAAACCCCTAAGTAAACCCCCACTAGTCCAATAAACACAAATATTATAAAATAAAATTCAATAAAGATATCGGTCGAAAACCACCTGAGCCCTGGCCCCAACATGAGACAACCATAATGGTAAAAATAGCCATTATTAAATAATAACTCTGCATCAACCTGCAGCCCTCTATTTCCGAATCTGCGCTTCAACATCACATTGTTATAGCCCAAAAAAGGTATAGGAAAATTCAATACAAAATTAAATTAAAGCATCCCAGCCGATAGTCTAGGGCAGGTTCGGGTCACAGGTTAATTGTGCAAAATTGTGTGAACAGTGTCAATTAAACAATGACCAAAAAAAAAGGAGGAAGGGAAAAAAAAGGTTATGGTCAAAGTGCACCCCTTTAGCCGTCCCTCTGATCAGGCACAACGGCTGAATGACCTAACCTATGTAAGAATAGAATTAAACACAATCATTCATTAATCAATCCGGGGATGGTAATAGGCAACACCTGACACCACCTGTCATCATACATTGTTTCAATAAAGATATCGGTCGGAGCAGTTAGTCCAAGGTAGGATCGAATCACAGTTAAATTGCTCATTCAAATGCCCTTAAAACAGCGACACTAATTATTATATAATTACTCAGCATCAACCCTGTAACCAACTACCTTGGAGTCTGCATATTAATGTCGCAACGTTATAGCATAAGTGGATCACGGAAAATTCAAAACACATTTAAGGATTAGCAGTTAGTCCAAGGTAGGATCGGATCACAGTTAAATTGCTCATTCAAATGCCATTAAAACAGCGACGATAATTATTATATAATTACTCAGCATCAACCTGTAACCATCTACCTTGGAGTCTGCATATTAATGTATCAACTTTATAGCATAAGTGCCTCACGGAAAATTCAAAACAAAATTAAGGCGAGTCAGCAGTTAGTCCAAGTTAGAACCGGATCACATTTAAATCGCGCATATAGATGACATCGACAATAGGAAAGAAAAAAGAAAGAAAGAGAGGGTAATGGCTAGAGTGCAAGCCATATAACCATATAGCCATGAAGTGCAAGCCATACCCGACCCAACCTGTTATCAAATATTGTATATGCATATTCAACCGACCTTGGCATCTACTTTGGATCACCAAAGCTCAAAACAACCTGGATATAAAAATAAAAAGCATACCAGAAGTTAGTTAGGGACTCGGTCACTCTTGAACTGTGCAAACCAATGTCCCTTTGAGCAGCAACAGCAACCAAAATACGTAACCATTAACGAATGTCTCAGCGCAGACCATAGTCGAAGCCCGCTGGCTAGCCCGAGGCTAGCGCGTAAGCTAGTGACGAATCCGGATAGCACGTTAGCCTACTATGTACATTGTTCAGCTAGCTCGTTAGCTTCCAAAGAGGCGATACACAAGTACGACCATGAGGTCAGCTTTAGCAAGTAACAGAAGTCATTGGGAAGCCCCGCTAGTTGGATGGGCAGAGGACAGTTAGCATGTCTGGGCATGACAGCAAGTGTTTGTGAATAGTCGACCTAATCAATGTATATAGGCCCAAACCGCCAAGTCACTCACCCTCCATAGATATCAAGCAACAGACTCGGGTGTCTCCGCGAGATATTCCTTCGCTTTAGCCAACGACCAAAACAAACGCTGACCACCGACCTTCTCCAACACAGATAGTTTCGCGGGAGCGAATAACGTGGGCCTCAGGCCTAGTTTCCATAGCTTAGTCAGGACCACCTTGTACTCGGCTCTCTGAGCTTGAACCTCCGGTGTAAAGTCCTCGAAAATGGCCACTTTGTGATCGCCAATCCTCAGAGTACCCCTTCTGGTACGAGCCGACCGCATGATGATTTCTCTCTGTTGGAGTCTGTTCAGCTTGACTATGATGGGCCTCGGTTCTTTGTTCACGCCGGGAGAAAACCTGCCCGCTCTGTAGGCCGACTCACAGATAGGAGGCGAGGGGAGGACGTCCGTCCCTAGTATCTTCTGCAGCAGTTCGGGCATGGTCTCAGAGAGACGGTCTTCACCGCTGGTCTCCGGTACTCCAACAATCCTGACGTTGTGGCGTCTATCCCGGGACTGCATCTCCTCCATCGCCGACTGTAGTTTGTTGACTTCAGCCTGCCTAGCCAGCAGGGCGGATTCAAGACCCGCCATCTTCTCACACTGTGATGATACCTCCGTCGTTAGCATGGCTAGTTCGTTAGCATTAGCCGATGAGGCAGCGTGAATCGTCTCCATCTTGTCTGTCAGCGGGACTACCGCCAGCCGTATTTCTTCTGATATCTCACGACGGAGGCTGATACAGAAATCCGCCAACACTTTCTTCTGTGCTTCAGCGATGCGTGCCTCAGATTCTGCGTGTACTTTCTTCTGTGCTTCAGCGATGCGTGTCTCAGAGTCTGCGTGTAGCTTGGTCATGACCAAGAGTACAGCTTCGCTTAACTCCCCGACAGCGGGAGACGGTGCGGCCATGCTCGGCGGTGTCGGTGTCGTGCCTAATTCTTTCATGGCTCTGGTTTCCACCCCCGCCATCGTAGAAAGTCGAAAAAAGTTGGTGAATGTATACTACACACGACGACCTAGCAAACAGATAAAAAACAAATAAAAATAAAATAAAGACTAATGGGGAGAAACGTATATTCAGCACGGTAGAAGGGAGCTCCTGTGAAACACGTCTACTCCATGATCGCTCAGCTCCGCCAAATATTCAAGAATGTTTAACTTTCCATTGCTGAGGATCGAACCCTAATCTTAACCCTAACTTTATGTCTTAACCATAACCGTTAAAACGAACCTTAACTCCAACTGTTAGATAGTGGTGAGAGCACTTTCCTGTGACTGCAATGATTGCTGGCTCAACTCCTGGTTGCAGCATTTGTTTTGGACTTTTGCTGATACAATACATAATATATACTTATGGCTATAATATATATTATGTACCTTTTTTCCTGTAGTAAATTAGCACTTTATTTACATTTTCGAATGAGACCGTTGAATTATAGTGGGTGCGAGTAAGGTTCCAACTTTAAAAATAATCTCAGCAGGTGCACGGTCTTGATTAGTACAGTTTCGTAGACGAAGATATCACGGATAATGTCCCTAAGTGTGTCTTTTAAGGGGAGACCACCCACCTAAAATACAATTTTCCTGATTTTGGGGCAATTTTGAGATTTTTGTATAATGTTGCCCCTTTACATGTCTTCTTTCAAACTAGTGACAAGAAAACAAAAAAACACATTTAGTTGCTTATTTTGCTTCATTTAGCATGATTACATCCATACATGTGCACATATCGAATGGGGAAGTGCCCTATTTGCATATATAAACATACAATTCAGAAAACTTGCAATATATTTTTTCTTAGTTTATATGTACATAACAAACTGGGAAAGTTTCATAGTGATATCTATTCAAATATTTTCTTTGTCTATTAGGGGGTACAGTAATCGGTTGTGTTGTTTGTTACTAAACTGTTACTACTACTACATCATTATTATTATGTTATTCAGTTATCAGGCATGTGTTTAGGTTGTCTATTACTAATGGTTTGATTGGGTTTTATGTTTTTAAATAGCGGTTTCAAATAAAAATGTATGGCATTTTACAATACAGAACTTTGAAGGCGTTTTTCCCAAAGGGTAGACATGTACCATTTCCCTAGCATCTACACACACCAAACTTTCCACCTTTATTCATATCTATATCCTGCTTCGTTGTGCCAAATGGTGTATTGATACATCATACATAGCCTGATTTACAGACAATATAAAACTTTATTTGTTTTTGTTTGTTGTTTGAGTTTGTATTACACATAAAACAAAAAATCTCAATTTCTCTAGTACCCCCACACACCAAACTGGCCACGTTTCCTCCTATCCATATACCACAACTTTTTGCTAGAGGATTTTTTGATATATCACTCATCCAGATTTTTAGAACATTTTATAAAAAGAAAATTATGCAAACAATAAATTTTTTATGACTAGGGGGTCATAAAAGGTCATCAATTCCTGTTCGGTGGCATATCATTCCTCTAGCAAAAAGTTCGGTATTTAATGTAGTAACATGAAAAACCATGAGAAAATATCTATATATCATAGATTTAAAAAAAAAAATTGTCGTAACATGCAAAAAGGGGCCATTTTGAATAGACCATGCCCCTTTTTGGGTAATAAAATTATGCGACCAAATTTTTTTTAATCATTTTTTCTTTTCTTTTTTTGACTATTTTTTTTTTTTTTTTTTTCTCCATTTTCCTCCGATTTTCTCCCATCCCAATGTTAGTCGTATGCCAATTCCCAGTCCCTTCCTGGTCGCTGCGCTTTACCCCCCACAGTCAGATCATTTGGGAGAGTGGAGGCTACCACGTGCTTCCTCCGACACACGTCCAGCCAATCACTGCTTCTTTTCACCTGGCAGCGCGGATTCTCATTGAGAGGGCGTAGCGTGTGGGAGGACCACACTATCCCCCTCACGTCCAATCCGCGCTTAGCAGGCGCCCCGACCGAACTGTAGGAGTCGCTGTTTACAACGACCCGGACCCACCCCGCCAGCTTCTCCCACCCTCTGATACAGCCAATTGTATCAGTGCAGACGGCCAGCCAAGCTGGTGACAACCCCGGAGCTGTGAGCTGGATTCGAACAGGCGAACCAAGCTCACAGCTCCGGGGCTGGTGACGAACGCAATCTCCGCTCGACCACCTAACCGCCCTTTTTTTGACTATTCTAAACAATTAAGATGTTTGCAAATGATTTCATCCTTTATTATTATTTTTTTCTATCTAGGGGGTGGTCTCCCCTTAACACTTTGGCAACCACACTCTTTATGCCTCAGAGGACAGCGGTTTGTTTACAAACCGATGTACTTTCTAAGAGCTATATATATAATTTATAGTATTGCTATCTGTCCATTCTCATTGTCACTTGAGTGCATAAACCGTGCCTTCATAATGGCTTAAAGGTCAACCTCCACGTTGTATTTTTGTTCAATAAACAATGTGGACTAGGCCAACAGTGACTTTCATGAAGAATTGGAAAAAAAAGTATTGAAATTGACCCAGTTTTAGCGTTTTTATCAAAACATTTTGTCTGCCCAACACAATCAACATGCACATGCATATTTTAATCAATGGTTTATAACGTGCACGTGTAATGTCGTCACAACAGGTATTGGTCACCAGGGGGCTCACCAGTGGGCGCTGAGAGTCACACAGCTAGTGGCAGGCAGAGAGCCTTGCTACCATAGATATATGCTTGCTACTACTAGCCGAATGGAAATGTATCTGTTTCACCTCACTATTGCTCCGTGATTATAGCCATCCATCCATCTCTAAAGCTAACCACTATTTGTAAAAGCCACAACCACGTTACCATATTTGTAATAATGTAAATCATTGTGTCGTTGTACACATATTGTGTTTATAACGTTAGTAGATAACATAGCTTAGCTTGGTAGCTATTGTGCTAACAACATATCCCGACATCCGGCTCGCTGGCCGGCATGAACGGCCGACCCAAAATGGTTCTCTCCTCTCTGTACACCCCGACCCGTCCCCACGGGTGCCCTGCCGGGGGGCCCATGGACGCGACGGCGGCGGCAGCCGCAGGGCGCCCGAGCCCGCAAAGGCTAGTGTTACACGATAGCTATGAGCTAACTAGCGCTGCGGGCTCCGCCGCTGTTGTCGAGTCCACAAGCTTCACTCGGTGCATCAGTCACGAAAGGGGCTATGATGAGCTTGGCAAGCCAGAGTAAAACACAGTTTTCATTCAATCAATCAATAACAACATTAACCAGACTCTCGTTGTGTCTATTATGCTAACGCTAACGTTACCTCATTGTGTCTATTCTACACAGATAGCCTCTCGTGTCTATCTGCTAACGTTAGCATTAGGCTAACTAACGTTACGTCCCTAACCCCCAACAACAAGCGTAACTAATCAGCGATCTTTTTGTCAGACTAAACTCTCCGCTCGGTGGCAAATTGTGTTGATGTCGGTTTTGTTTCATCAATAAATGAGGCAGAATACACAGTGACTGTATCCTTTTTTATTGCACTTGTTTCTTGCTGCAAACATACAAAAGACATCCTACGCGAGACATTAAAGATGGCGGCGTTCTGTTTCCGTTCAGACTCCCCAAACAGTGACGTGTCTCTCTTCTGACCAATCAGTGGTCTGCAGTTTTTCACGTGTCATTTCTGGAGCTCTCATGCTGATCATCAGCAGCCCTGCCTCCCCACACGGAGACAAACTGAGTACTTTATTTTAGTGGAAAAGCAACATTAGATTCGGCTCATTAATATGCAAGCCACACCTGTTGTGACGTCGGCGTTTGATAAGCTTTTTTGATTCGCGCGTGCATGTTATTCGTGCGTGGACCTTTTTAACTCTTTCAGAGTGGCATTTCCGGTGTCAAATGGAAAAAAATAAATAATGAAATTATATACCAATGATGTAAACTACCCATAATTGATCAGTAGGGTTTAACCTAGAGGTTGGGCTTTAAAGAAAATAAAAATCCATCGGTTGGTTGTCATTTTATAGCGTCGTGAATATAAGGTTTATCGCGCTTTTCGCCTCTTCTTTTTTTCAGGAAGCTAGATAATAGGCTAAACGTTGGCGCCATTATATCAAACGCCATTTCTGCTGTATATATACGAATGAAATAAAACAAACTGCGTAGCATCCGGACTATTACAGAGCGTCTATGGATGAAATGGGGGCAGCGAGGAACGCCGATTAGTATTATTGATTAGCAATAGAGTGTGCGTTCAGGTAGCCAATGTCAGTGATCTATCACGTTAGGTTTTAAAACAATGTCCAATCCAGCTGTAATTTGGGGGAATAGTATCCTACCGTCAGGCCATGTGATCGCCGGCAGCATTTCTTCATTAGTCATCGGATTCTGGTAGATCGATATGTCCATTGGCTAATCATAAATCCCATTATTCCAGGCTGAAAAATGCGTTCGGTAACGTGATCAAAGATGGAGGGTCTTCGTTTGGAATCGAGGCTCATATGATCCGCCCACAGACTGTAAAAGATTATTTTTTTAAAATCCCCTCAATGATACTGCAGTGGAGCGATGGCGCCCCTAAGCGGATCTGGCCGGTATTGCATGTTTGAAAACCAAATATATGGGTAGGTCATGGATCTCGATCGCGGACGTTAATAGCGTTATAAATATGGAATAAAACAATAACAACTTGCCACGAGTATATACGTGGCTCTGGTCCACAACGCATGGCACCGAAACACGTATATACTCGTGGACGGACGGCATAGTGTTAACGCGTATAATGGCTTTTTTTGGTACACTGTTTACTAAAACATTTCTCAAGCACACATTTTTTAACGGATTTTTATAAAATGTGGACCTGTACTACATAAGACTTCAGGCTATGGAACCGCTGTGTTTTCCAGCTCATACCTCTATGCTGGAACTTAAAAACAGGAATCTGGCAACCACTAAAGAGAAATGTGAGACACTGTACAACTGTACAAGCAAAACTGTACATTGGAATATTGACAAAACCATACTTGGTAATTTACTGTACATTGGAGGGGGTTGAGTTAGGACATTTACAGGTGCCAGTTTCGAATTGCAGTCTCCTGTAGGTGTTCTTTGAGAGTGGTTTTGAAAGTGGGTAGTGATTCACATTCCTTTACAGCTTTGGGTAAGGCGTTCCACATTGATGTGGCATAATTGCGAAACGTGTTTAGTCCCTTGTTTGAGCCAAATCTGGGTTTAACATGATTTGTGGAGCTCCCTCTGGTGTTGTGATCGTGGTATTCACTGACCTTTGGGAAGTATTTTGACATGTACATGGGTACCTTGGTCGTGTAGTGTATCTTGTAGACCAGGCCCATTGCAAGTTGCTGTACTCTGTCGTCTACTCTAAGCCATCCTAGGTTGTCAAAGTGGGCAGGGGTGAGGTGGGTTCTAGGAGTAAGGTCAAGCAGTAGTCTGACCAGTTTGTTTTGAGATGTTTGTTAATTTTGTTTTTAGCGCCTTTGAGGTGCTTTGGTACCATGAGGTGCAAGCATAGTCGTAGTACCCTTGAATGAGTGCTCCTGCCAGAGTCTTCAGGGTATTCTTGTTTACCAGAGAGGAGATCCGGTACAAGAATCAAGTTCGTTGGTTGACTTTTTTTATTACATTGGATGCCATTTTGTCACAGGAAAGATTAGCCTCTAGGATGGAACCCAGGTAGGTAATTTCATCTTTCCTTGTGACAATATTGTCACCCACTGTAACTGAGAAGCCGTCGGTCTTGCTGAGTTTGTTATTTGAACCGAAGAGAATGGACTCTGTTTTGCCCATGTGTAATGATAGTTTGTTATCAGCGAGCCATATGCAGATTTTGCCTAGTTCCGAGCTGAGGGTTTTTTCAACCTGTAACTTGTTCTTGTCAGAGACAAGTTCAAACCTCTGTTACTCTATTTCATTAGCACTACAAGTGATTATCGTTTTTTGCTTTAGTAACTTCAGAATGTTACCTTTCAAAAGAGGCTCATGCATGTGCTATAAGTATAAAGCTAAGCTTTGCAAAAGAAAGTACAGTATGCAGTCCTCAAAAACAAAAATGGCCACGTTTTGGGGGTGATGCTTAACACATTCGTGGCCATTCAATTTCCCCATCTAGCTCTAGCTGGGCCAGGTTTCCATTACATAGTTTCACTCTGCGTCACCTTGTTTGTAGAGTTAAATCTATATTTTATATTATAGCTATGGATACAATACCATGGTCATTTGACAGTAACTATCTTCCGTTCAAGATGCAAAAAAGAATAGATTTTTTCATGAATACGTTCACGCGTTATCCCGTGGTGAATATAAGTATAATTTTGGAATGATCCAGGCTAATTCCTGGGAGGCTGGTTATAGGGTGCAACGTGAATTCTACTAAAACCATTGGTGTTTCGTCCCTGGACACTGGCTACTATTTCCAAATCAAATGTATATGATAGGTATTATGTTTCATCATGAATGCATGAAAGGGGGGGGGGGGGGGGTCGTTTCTGATTATTTGATTGCCAGTAACGGCATTCGTTATTACCACAACACACGCCGATCAGGCGGATGGGTATGAACGATCAAGCTGAAATTGATGTCAGATAGACCTTACCTGTGGTCGGTGGTATTCCAAAAAGAATATTCCAATTGTTTGATCGCCATCTGGTCCATCGTATGTCCATTTGGTCCACGACATAACCCACCACAACATATGGATCGGGGGTCCCGAAAACGATTCAATGCGATCGAGTGAAGCCCTAGGTTTTCCATTACTAGAAAAGTGCGCCCGGAGACATTTGAGTGTAGCACCTGGTCTGGAACAGGGTTTACTGCACTCTTGATACTGCCTACTAGCAGGATCTGGCCGGTACTGCACCTTCGGAGTCCCAGTATGCATTTTAACGGCAACATACAGGTCCCTGACATTGAATAGGATATTAAAATCGGAAAAAAGGGAAAACGATCCAAAAACGTGGTTGGCCCCTTAATGCACAGGCAATGGGATGTGGTGTGCTGTAGTGGCTCCACAGACACAGACCACATTGTCGAGAAAAGGTTAATTTTGATTTTGATTTGTACGCATCAAGCCCTGCCCCTTACTCACAATATTTTACATTATAATATAATACCAATAAAAAAAATTATATAACAAATAATGAAAAGTTAAATAAAAGTACAGTTTTTTATATATACAAATATCCAAATGCCTAACAAATATATATTAGGCAGTCACATTACTGCTCAAGCTCCTCTCTCTTATATGTGTCCATAAGTGCTTGTTTTGATTGATTGATTGATTGATTGATTGATTGATTGATTGATTGATTGATTGATTGATTGAAAATTGTATTAACAGATTGCAGAATGGGTACAGTACAGTACGGCTCAATACACACAATATTAAGGGGATGCAGACCAGAGAAAGACTTTCGTCTTGTTTACATCAGGGTCCCCCATTTTCAACTCATCATAACATATATGACATACATGGCATACAGATAGACAGTACTGCTACATCTATACATTTATGACATACCAGATTTACAAATACAGTACTGTTTGTGATACAAAAAGAGTAAAAAAAAAAGAGAGAGAGTATATACATTTGACGAAGAAACTGTACATTGGAGGAGGTGGGGTGGGGGGGTGGTTGGGTAGGTGGGATGGGGTGGGGGGGGGACTGTTGGGTGGGTGGGGTGGGGTGGGGGGGATGGGTAGGTCGGGTGAGGGGGGGGGGGTAACTGTACATTGGATTATCGACGAAACCTTACTTGGTCCCAAGAAGAGGGTCTCGTGTATTACTGGGTTAGGACATTTACTGTACATTGGATGGGGTTGGGTTAGGACATTTACAGGGGCCAGTTTCGAATTGCAGTCTCCCGTAGGTGCTCTTTGAGAGTGGTTTTGAAAGTGGGTAGTGATTCACATTCCTTTACAGCTGTGGGTAGGGCGTTCCACATTGATGTGGCATAATTGCGAAACGTGTTTAGTCCCTTGTTTGAGCCGAATCTGGGTTTAACATGATTTGTGGAGCTCCCTCTGGTGTTGTGGTCATGGTATATTCACTGACCTTTGGGAAGTATTTTGACATGTACATGGGTACCTTAGTGGTGTAGTGTATCTTGTTGACCAGGCCCATTGCAAGTTGCTGTACTCTGTCATCTACTCTAAGCCATCCTGCTAGGTCACTACAACGGGTTCCTAGAATCCTGTACAATGACAATACACTTGAATCTAATCTATTCAATGTCATTGTCATGATTGTCCCTCATCCATGTTTACCTTATACCTCTCTCTCCTCTCTTGTGTCCGTTGAGCAGGACGACAGATACTGGGCCCGGCGCAGGAAGAACAACGTGGCGGCCAAGCGCTCGCGGGACGCGCGGAGGCTGAAGGAGAACCAGATCGCGATCCGAGCGGGCTTCCTGGAGAAGGAGAACTCGGCGCTGAGGCTGGAGGTGGCCGACCTGAGGAAAGAGCTGGGCCGCGCCAAGAACATCCTGACCAAGTACGAGGCACAGCACGGACCTCTGTGAGGAGGAGGACACACATGCGTGTACACAGTACACCCACAGACCCACCGGGTTCTCCAAAGCACGCCAAGAACTCTGTGTGATCCGTTTGTCACCTTTTTTCTTAGACCAAGTTGGCAAAGCTTGTCACTAGGGGTGTAACGGTACACAAAAACCACGGTACGGTACGTACCTCGGTTTTGAAGTCAAGGTTCGGTACAGGTTTTCGGTACAGTGGGGGGAAAGTTTGGCTTTCCATGTTCCACTCAGGGGTGATGTACAGTGTGTGCAGTAACTAATTGTACTTGTAGGGCTGTCAACGAATATTCTATATTGAAATTAATAATCGACTTGTCATTTTTTTCTTTTTATAATAATTATTATATTAGATTGTGGGGAAAAAACAGCCCCCGGTGGGCGGTCGTTAGTGGTTAACATACCGTTGTATTAGTTCGGTACACTACACAGCCATTCGGTACGGTACGGTACACACTGACACGGTTCGGTTCGGTACGGATACGTGTACCTTTACACCCCTACTTCACACATACATTACAGGCACACAAACACACACACACACACACTCCTAGGGCTAGATCCACAAAGAATGGATTGCACAGAGCAAGTTGCACCCTTACTTACAATTCATTATGAATTGAAAATGGGGGACCGTGATGTAAACAAGATGAAAGTCTTTCTCTGGTCTGCATCCCCTTAACAATTGTGTGTATTGAGCCGTACTGTATTGTACCCATTCTGCAATCTGTTAATAAAACTTTCATTCAATCAATCAATCTGCACGGTGATTGATTGAATGAAAATTGTATGAACAGATTGCAGAATGGGTACAATACAGTACGGCTCAATACACACAATTGTTAAGGGGATGCAGACCAGAGAAAGACTTTCGTCTTGTTTACATCAGGGTCCCCCATTTTCAATTCATAATGAATTGTAAGTAAGGGTGCAATTTGCTCTGTGCAATCCATTCTTTGTGGATCTAGCCCCTAGTGTCTAGAAATCTGCCCATGTGATCCTGTTGCATAACGGTGGTGTTAGGGATGATTTAAATAATTACCGTCCTATCTTCAAGTTACCCTGCTTAGCGAAAGTCCTGGAATCTTTAGTGAATACTCAACTTAAGTCTTTCCTCTCAAATCGCTCAGTACTAAGCCCACACCAATCTTGATTCAGAGCCAACCATTGCATTATCAGCCATCTCTCATTAGTTACTAATGATATCATATTGGCATTAGTCAAGAGGATTGGTTCTAAGATTATCTGTCAGCGAGACGTCAGTGTGTAAAATCGGGTTATGCTGCCCAATCTGAATTTGTATCAAGTCAAAGTCAAAGTCAAAGATTGTATTTGCCATGTATGGACGAATCCACATTGGAATACAGGTACAGAGCAAACACTGTGTGTCTACAACTAATCCAATACAGGAGCAGAGTAGAAACAGTACAGGAAAAATATGTAAAAACACAGACAGTATAAAAGGACAAATGCTAAAATTTATATCAACATCCCCTAAAAGTGCATATAGTTAAGTGCATAGTGGCACAAATTACAGTAAAAGTGCATATAATCAAAGTGCATGATGCACAGACACACAAAAACAGCACTTCCACAAACCTGACTAATAACACTAATAAACACACCGAAACAAAATAGGATAAAATACAAAACTAGCCTTTGGAAGGCGGTTAGGTGGCCGAGCGGAGATTGCGTTCGTCACCACCCCCCGGAGCTGAGCTGGATTTGCCTGTTCGAATCCAGCTCACAGCTCCGGGGTTGTCACCAGCTTGGCTGGCCGTCTGCACTGATACAATTGGCTGTATCAGAGGGTGGGAGAAGCTGGCGGGGTGGGTCCGGGTCGTTGTAAACAGCGACTCCTACAGTTCGGTCGGGGCGCCTGCTAAGCGCGGATTGGACGTGAGGGGGATAGTGTGGTCCTCCCACACGCTACGCCCTCTCAATGAGAATCCGCGCTACCAGGTGAAAAGAAGCGGTGATTGGCTGGACGTGTGTCGGAGGAAGCACGTGGTAGCCTCCACTCTCCCAGATGATCTGACTGTGGGGGGTAAGTGCGCAGCGACCAGGAAGGGACTGGGAATTGGCATACGACTAACATTGGGATGGGAGAAAATCGGAGGAAAATGGAGGGGGAAAAAGACAAAAAAAAAAAAAAACTAGCCTTTGGAGTCATTCAGGCTGCGCACAGCACTGGGGAAGAAGCTCTTAGTAAACCGAGAGGTAGAGCATGTGATAGAGCGGTAACATCTGCCCGAGGGGAGGAAGACAAAGAGGCCTGCGGCTGGGTGACCAGAGGGGTCGTTGATAATGCCAGAGGCACGGGGAAGCAGCCTGGCACCATAGATCTCTTCTAGAGCTGGCAGGCTAAACCCGATTGTCTTGCGTGCAAGACGCACAATTCTGTTCAGAGATTTCTTCTCCTGGTCTGTGATGTTACCAAACCATATAGTACAGGAGGAGGTAAGAACGCTCTCGATCACACAGCGATATAAGTTGTGTAGAATCACCCTGTTATTTGTGAACTCTTTCAATTTCCTAAGAAATAAAAGACGTTGCTGGGACTTTTTAACAATGGTTCTGGTATTGGAGTGCCAGCTCAGGTAATTTGAAATAGTGACCCCAAGAAATGTAAAACTGCTCACCATCTCCACCTCTGAGCCATTTATGGTAATGGAGAGATGGGATACCTTGCTACGTCTAAAATCGATGACTAGCTCCTTCGTTTTGGAAGCATTCAGGGTGAGGTTATTGGTCTCACTCCACCTAACTAGGTTCTGCACCTCTGATCTGTAAAATGACTCGTCATTTGAGTTTATACGCCCAATGACCGTGGTATCATGAGCATACTTTACTATCAGATTGTTATCATAGGAAGCAGTACAGTCATGAGTGCAGAGAGAGAACAGTAAAGGGCTTAGAATGCAGCCTTGTGGAGAACCAGTACTTAAAACAAGTTCATCAGACATATTGTTTCCAATCCTGACTCTTTGAGGTCTCAAAATTAAAAAGCTAAGAATCCATTCACAGATAGCGTCGCATAGACCCAGACACTGAATATACCTACCTTCTCATCAGTTCCAGTTTGGTATCTGAGGTACAGTATGTCGTTGTGTAACCGGTCTCATTTGACATGCCCTGAGTGGGAGTTGAACCCCCGGTCTCCCGCGCCGGATCACAGACCACTAGACCAAGAGGTGAATTCACTTCTTGTTAATAGGTCTGGATGCCTCTGGGGAGTGAGTTACCGCTACACTGTCCATCGTGAGTGACTGTGGATAGACACGCGGTACCTCCGTTACAGTTGCACCACGCCACAAACAATCACTGTACACACTTTAATCAGAAAAGCATCCACATTGCCTTCATACTGTATACCCTTATGCCTGGGGTGCCTTCCGATAGCCTCTATGGCATGCATAGAAAACGCTAGGTCGGTAGAGGCAGAAAGAGAGCGAGAGAGAGAGAAGGTGCCGTTGCATTGTGTAAGGAGGAGGCATCGTGATTCCTCCTTCATGCCGTCTATACACCAGCGCCATGACAGTGTTATGTAGACATAAGGAAGTTCTACAACTGGTTATGTTTTTTTTTGTACCATTTTTACATTGTGTACAAGTGTCTGAACCTAAAGCAATAATTACACTGAAGAGTGGACAAGCCCCCGTTAAGTCCACCACTGATACGCTCGCTCTCTGTTGCAGAGGAGCGCGGGGGATTGTCCTATTCTTCCGTGCCGCGTGATTTCATTTGCATTGACGAAACCAAGCGACCATTCTGGCAAAAAAAAAAAATTTCGTCATCGTTTGTGTATTTATAATTTTTTCTTTTTACATCAGGCTCATCAATGTGGAATGACTAACCGACCCAACAAATGGCTTCCGTTCGAGGTCTAATTATTTAATCCTCACTATGGTTAGGAATATTAGCCTTTTTTTGTTGTTGCATATGTAACGGTTGTTATATCGTCACCTTAAACACAGATGCCCCGAGGGAGTTTCGAACCCATGGTCTGCCGCACCACGGGTCGACAGCACAGACCGCTATACCAAGAGGTGAACTCACTGCTTTGCAACGTGTCTATGTGTTTTTTTTTTCTGTTTCTGATTTCTCTGATTTTCTCGTTGTGCCAATTCCCCCCCCCCCCCCCCCTCCCCTACCTGGCTGCTGTATGCATGTTCTCCTACGAGTCGGTACAAGGGCGTCCCGAGTCGATCGCACGCTTCCTCCGAGACGTGCGCCGACAGCCAGTGACGTCTTTTCACTTGGCAGCGAGGACTCTCATTGGTGAAGTGTAACACGTGGGAGGGCACGCTATCTCCACCAAGTCCTGCCCCGCTTAGCAAGCGCCGATACCTGACCTGTAGGCGTCGCTGTCCACAACGCCAGATTCCCACCCGCCAGCTTACCCACCCCCTAATACTGCCAATTGTATTAGTGTGAACGGCCAGCCAAGCTGGTGACAACGCCGAGATCTGGGCTCGAACCCAGCATCTCCTGCGTTGGTCTGTGTCTTTTAAGGGTAAGAGTGAGTTGTTGAACCCATAGCACCGCTACTCGCCACAGTCACTTCACAACATCTGAAGTCCATCGTGACTGCGCCTCGCGGTACCATCCGTTACCATCTTTTTTTCTTGGTCTCGTCAATTTTATTTCTGTTCAATATGAGTCCAAATCTCTCTGTTAACGACATCAGTGCAATGGTTCTTCGTAGTTTTCTGCACGCATGACTTCTCTGTCCTACTCAGAAGTGTAGTCCAGCCATGAGTCCGCCCCCCGGTGGCCGAATGAGAGATGAATGTAACCAGTGTATAAACAAACAAACAAACAAACACACACACACACACACACACACACACACACACACGGTACGCCGGGGTGCGTGGCATTGTCTTATACTGTGGAATTATTGGAATACCTTTATTATTCTTACGACAGAACAAAATATTACAGTATAAAGGTTATATTGATATATGAAAGGTTTTAATGTTTATACAAAGCTATTCTTGTTCTTTTTTTGTACAGTATGTTTTCCTACATAGATATTTCCTGTGTGTTTTGAAAAGGATTATATACTTAATATATATAAATGGTATATATTGAGAAATGCTGTGCCCGAGGGGTCTGGGCTTTACGAAACTCTTCTGAGATACTCTTGCGACGTCGCCACCCGGGACATATGGAAAGGACAGTCTAATAATCCTTTATTCGGTACTTATGCCCCTTATTTGAAATACCTCATTCCTGACTCTCTTTATAAACTGCAAAGAATTGCAACAGCTGTGACAATACAGCTGTCTCTTATCATTTAGAACCCCAGTTTTATTAAGTTGTTTTTATTTGTTTTTTTTGGGAATGTTTGATTTGCTTTCACACAAGGTGCTCTGGTCTTTGGCTTCTGTGCGGATGCTTATGTATGTGTAGTTGTATGGCTATATTTTGCCCTAGAGGAATGTATTCACCTAAAGAAGCACTTGTTTTGTCTTGTTCGGTTGTTCCTTTATTCATTTCACTGTGATTTTGTTTTCTACTGCTCCCAGGATGTTCTGGTTTGCAGTATCTGCTTTACTCAGAGCTTTCAGAAGCTCTGTCATGTTTCAATCTGTGTTTCTCGAGATATCTTTTTTTCCTTTTCCTTGATTATGTTTCTCATGATCAAAATAAAACGTTTTAAAATCTGCAACGTCCAACACGTTATTTTGTCTGATGCAATTTCTTGTTTTGCTTAACAGGGACAGGTGTCAATACTTTCACGAGTACAGTATAAATACTTAACTTTATCTTTATTACGGATCCCCATTAGTCATCACCGCAGCAACAACTAGTCTTCCTGGGGTCCACACACAACAAAAACAGTACATACATAACATTATAGTAGCATACATTAAAAAATATATTCCAATATTCCTACATATAAAAATAATTCCAAATAGCATTACAGTACACAGAGTATCAGATCACAGAAAATACAATAAAAGGGATTAAACTCTCAGACAGTCATATCTTTACAGTGTAAACTACAGTATCTGTGTTTTTCTTTAATGTAAACTAATTTCTTTTTCTCTCAATGCTCTTTTCAAATTATTTTTAAAACTTATCTTACTGGTTATCTGAGTAAGATGTACTGGCAGTTTATTCCAATATGACATGGCTCTATATAACACAGTTTTCTTTGCTGCATTGGTTTTTGGTAGTAGCAGTGTGAACATTTCCCTACAGGCATGCCTAGTATTATACTTATGTCGATCATGTGTACATGTTAGCTGTGAATACAAACAGATAGGTTCTCTTGAGATATATATATATTCCTCATGAACAAGATCAGGCTGCAATCCAGTTTGCCTTCCACCTTCAACCACGACAGCTTGGTATGCATCCCCTCCACACTGTTTCTCATTGAGCAGTTCAGGGCCAGACGGGCCGCTCTGTTCTGTAACTCATGATACTGAATACTAATATGAGCACTTGACAATGACATTTATCATTTCGGCAAACTTAGTCTATTGAAAACTGAGGAGGGGAATTTGTCTTATACGGTCACTCACATTTGAATGACTTTGTACATATTAAAGGGGAAAAAACAACTAAAACGATGCTGATTTATTTTGCACATAATCTCACGCACATCCCAAAAACTCGAAACAGTTTTGCACACATTAATTTAGTTTGATAGTTATTGAGAGTAAATGAGTTTGAATATGGCCATCAGTGATGTTATCGGGGACATTGGATCCTTGTGTTAATCACAGCACCATGATGTAGATGAAATAGCAATATCTTGTTTTATAGGGACTGCTACCTTATAATTTAATTGAGCTGTGATTAACACAACACAAGGATTCAGTGTCCCCGATGACATTACTGGTTGCCATATTAAAACTCATTACTCTCAATAACTGTCAAACTAAATTAATATTTGCAAAACTGTTTAGAGTTTTTGGATGTGTGTGAGATTATTTGTAAAATAAATTGCCGCTGTTGTTTTGGTGAAATGCCCCTTTAACCTAATCTGATGGCAGCATTGCAGCTAATTTTGCAATGTAAAATATTTGCATCATGTCATTGTGTCTTTACCAGCACAGCACCAGGTGCACTGGGACAACATTGGAAAGGTGCAAATGAAGGCAAGCTAGAGTCTAATGATTGTATGGTGAATAGCACCATCTTGTGTCCATTATAATCTGCCACCAGTTTATACTGTAAATCAGTGAGAGTTGCCAAGTTGGCCCGTCCAAAGATCTCTTGTCATTGTATTGACTATAGGGCATAAACCACTACACCTTGTATTCAAGATCCTTATATTTAATGGTGATCGTGTGCCAATACAACGATAACACACCAGGCCAATATACAGATTAGAGAACATTAAAAACAAAAAATCTCTAGAAATTCTATCCAAACCAATGAGCTTCTAGATAGACAGTAGAAAGGATATGCAGCCAGGATGAGCTACTAGATACAGTAGAAAGGATATGCAGCCAGTATGAGCTTGTTGCATAATATACTCATGTTAAACAGTTGGCATTGGTGCAGAATTTGACTAGAACTGTCTCATAGGGACGAATGCTGGAATGGCATTTTGAATGGCGGGCCATAGTTAGACATAAGAAATCTCTCATCGACTCAGATAGATTGCTAGTCATACATAATGGCATTGAAAGACTGTCAAAATTACCTGAGTTCTGACAATGGTTTACCCCATTATGCATCTGTCTTCTTTCCATTGACTCCATAGGCATAGGTAATTCTACCCTTGCTCAGCAGACACACGACAGAGTAGAGCAGTCGTCTGGTGATCCAGAGGTTCACGGTTCGATTCCCGCTCCTCCCGAGCAACGTGTCAAAGTGTCCTTGAGCAAGACACTTAACCCCTAATTGCTCCCGATGAGCAGGTTGGCACCTTGCATGGTTGCCTCCGCCGTCGGTGTGTGAATGTGTGAGTGAATGGGTAAAATGTGAGGAACAAATTGTAAAGAGCTTTGGATAAAAGTGCTAGTATATAAATGCAGCCATTTACCATTTACACGCATCTCTATGCTGGGATCGCGAGGTTGAAGAGGTGGGTTAGAATGTTAACCCTGGTGACGGCCTTTCCAAATCTGCAGTGAACCATAATGTAACATGTTTCTGTAAATGTTACTACAGGAAGTGATTAAGCAATAGAACAACATAAATAACATCAGATCTAAAGTATTTCCATCATCTCAGCCGCGACTCTATTTACTAGATTTATTACAACGCACGGCCTTGAGTGTTCTGTTGCTTTTATGCAATATCTGATTTCACATTGTGAATAAAACACTATAACGTTTTGACGGAGAGTTAATTCAGCGCAGTATACAATATATACTAAACTACTCCTATCAGTGTTTCTATAGCAAATAACATAGTGACATGTTATATAATTTCAATTTCAGAGTGCTATAATCAGCCTGTGTCTGTTTGAAAATTTGTTCTATAGAAAATATACAAAATAACTAACAGTCCTATTTATTATGGATTATTTATTTCATATGTGGAACAAGATATGGTCCAAGGACAAAGCTTGAAGATCTTGCACAACCTTTGACCTTTACAACATGTTGTTATTTTATAAGGAAAGATATTATATCTTCAGTGAACTGAAATAGAGTGCAGGTGTGTTGCATAACCTGTCTCTCATCATTACTGTACAAATGTTTATGTCAAGTCCTGTTGGATACTTAAATCAATATATCTTTTGAATGAACTATGAACTTGTGAAAGTGTTGTTATTTTT
Source organism: Notolepis coatsorum (assembly GCF_963971535.1). Taxonomy (NCBI): domain Eukaryota; kingdom Metazoa; phylum Chordata; class Actinopteri; order Aulopiformes; family Paralepididae; genus Notolepis; species Notolepis coatsorum. The sequence continues at coordinate 1,327,247 of NW_028174872.1, read as the reverse complement.
ATATATGTATACACACACTATACATTGCCCTTTATATTTCGTGGGTAACTCATTTTATTACTTTTTACTTATTAAATGTTTATATGAAAATATGTACAGTCACCTTATACAGTTATTATTTTCCTAATTTAACACAAAGAAAATAATTGACTCTTGGAACTATTTAATTATGCATCATATTGAAACAGAAAGGTTATCTGACGTATTCCACCAAAGGGAAAAGTGATCATATCCAAATGTGTGCATTTTTTATTGGCTAGATAGAATGTTAAAGGTAATTGATCCAAACATACATGAATGTGTAGCTCCACCACCGGACATAAGAATGGAGCCCTGTTTTCATCTCCTGCTGACCGACACTAGACAGCAGTAAGAATGGAGCCCTGTTTTCATCTCCTGCTGACCGACACTAGACAACAGTAAGCTGCTTGTATTTGTTCTGTGGCTGAAACACTTTGGGTATGTTGGCAATGTTTCCAAACATAGTAAAACTGATCTATATTACGATTTACAATAGGTTCAGAAAGTTCCAAATATCTTATATGCCATGTACAGATCAAGGTAGACTTAGTATGGAGTACTGTATATATTGCACAGGATAAACTTATATTTATAATTATAGCTACAATATATATATTGTACCGGGAGTAGACATAAGATAGAGTTAGCTATATTTGTACCATGAATAGACTTAGCATAGTTATTTGTATATTTATAACAGGGTGGGCTGTACATACACACATATTTGTATAATTGATACTGTAGATTATACTTATGTTTCTATGAACTCCAACTCGTTTAATTTGAACACTATTGAATTTCAATGGTAATGTTAGATTTAGACTGAATTTATCATGTGGCACATGGAAATAGTGAGTTCAAGTAAATTCCTTTGCATTGTTTTCAAAGTTCTATATTGAGGTTCAGTCGGTGAAACGGCAAGTTTCAAGCAAATATCCACACGGGTCCTTCTGGGTTTAGATGTCCACGTTTATTTATATAAAAGAACAAAAGACAAAATGCACAATATTCAATGAATGGTCATTCTTCCTAAACCAGCTCCTATCTAGGTCTGTGTCCCTCAAAGTCTGCCACCAGAAGAACAACTCTCTCTCTCCTTGAGCTCTTTTGATAACGCAGATGGGTCTGTTCTGTTCTAAAACAAAATAGTTGCATTTACGACTGACCCATGATCCACACATCCTGGCTGTGGGTTCAACCGAAGGCCTTGAAGATAGAAGAGTGTCCCGTATGAAGTGTCCCGGCTGCCCAGAGATAAGAGGTGAGGGAGAAGGTTATAGGCAGAATCAACCTCCCCATGGAGGTCCGGCCCCCACATTGTTACCAACCCCCCCTGGAACAGAGAGAGGAGAGACAGACCCAAATCCCACAGTAATTCAAAATGACCAAAGGTGACAAAATACAAATAAAATGGTTGCATATTGTTATCCAACCTACCCTGAGTATGAAAATAAAGATTTGTCCCCACATGCAAAGGAACAGAGGTATTGAAGATAGGAATCAAATATGTGAATATGCAAGATCTAATCAAACAAACTTTACCCCGGTAGGCTAGAAACTAGAAACAAAGCTAAACATAGTGTGTGTGTGTGTGTGTGTGTGAGTCCCTCAGAACAATGATAGAGTGACTGAGTGAATGTAACTCCTAATTACCTTATCTTTCACAACTCAGCATCTTCAAGATCAATGTAAACCCCAAACCCTGGGTAGAGGAGCTGTGAATGTCACTGATCTCTACTTCAGCTCACAGAACTCAGCCTCCCCAGTGTATGAATAAAGCCCAAGTCCAGGATAGAGAGGCTGAGTGAATGTGGTGTTGACTCTGTGCAGGAGGGTCATTGTGTCAGAGACGCTGTAGAAGGACAGAGTACCTGCCCTGTGATCCAGGTACACTCCTATTCTGGAGGACCGGGGGCCTGGTGGTACTGTTATGCTCTTGTTATTGTGTCTGAAGAGGTAATCACTTTGTCTGCACCATAAAGCCCAGGATTTGGAATTGCATCCAAATCCACAGTTCTCCATAGTGCCTGTTCTACTAATGTCTTTGTAGGAGGCTGCTACAGAAACCCCTCCACTCCACTCCACCTCCCAGTAACAGCGTCCAGTCAGACCTTCTCTACCCAGAACCTGATGACATTCAATAAATCTTTCTGGGTGATCAGGATATGACTGCATTTGCTGCCTCAGTGTTGCTTTTCTGTTCCCCTCAGACAAAGACAGATATCCGTTTGTTGTGTTTGGGTCCAGTGTGATCTGAGAGGAATATTGTAAGAAGTCAGCTCTGGTCTTGGGCTCTGGTGGCAGTAAAAGATCAACAGTATTCACTGTTGTTGAGATTCTGGGCCACTGCTCTTTCAGAACGTCCTCTAGTTTGTCTCTCAGCTCAGACACAACCTCAGTCACATCTGCAAAGTACAGGAGAGGAAGGACACTGATGCTGAGTGAGTCTGTAGACTCACTGGGAATGGAGAGGGGGGGGGGGTAACTCTGTAGAAAGTGGATGTGGTCCTCTGTGTGTGAGAGCTGCTCCAGCTCAGTGTCTCTCCTCCTCAGGTCCACTATCTCCTGCTCCAGTCTCTTCTGCACTTCTTCAGCCTGAGTCACTGTGGTCCTCTGTTGGGCTCCGATGACCTTCTTCAGCTCAGAGCGCCTCGTCTCCAAGGAGCGTATTAGCTCAGTAAAGATTCTCTCACCGTCCTCCACTGCTTTATCAGCAGAGCGATTGAGAGAATCAACAGCCTGTTGGGCCTCTTTGAGTTGCTTCTCTCTCCCCTGGACTCTCTGGTGGATTTTCTGCTGACTCATGCCAAGCTCTTTCTGTCTCTCCGTCCTTTCTGCTGCAGCTGAGACTGTATCATGGCCTTTATGTTCATCCATGGAACACAAATAACAGATGCACTGCTGATCAGTACGACAGAAAATCTTCATAGCTTCATCATGACGAGAGCAGGTGTTCTCCTGAAGCCGTGTGGAGGCTTTGACCAGCTTGTGTTTCTTAAAGGTATCAGATTGATAGTGAGGCTGGAGGTGAGTTTCACAGTAAGAAGCCAGACATACCACGCAGGACTTGAGGGCCTTCTGCTTTCTCCCAGTGCAGACATCACAGGCCACATCTCCAGGTCCAGCATAACAGTGATCAGGAGGAGCAGCTTGGAGTCCTGTCTTCATTAGGTGTTCTATCACTTCAGTCAGCATGTTGTTTTTCTTCAGAAAAGGCCTCGGAGTAAAAGTCTCCCTGCACTGGGGACATGTGTAGATCCCCTTCTGATCACCGTGATCCCAGCAGTCTGTAATACAGCCCATACAGTAGCTGTGTCCACAGGGAATAGCTACCGGATCCTTCAGTAGATCCAGACAGATAGAACAGCAGAACTGGTCGCGGTCCAGATCAACTCCTTGCTGCGCCATTTTATTCTACAAAGACAACGACACTCCTAAGTTTTGTTTTCTCAGGAAGAGTGATCGTGTGGGTGGGAGGTGCTTCCTGGTTGTAGAGTAAACTCTGAACGCGTCACGGGGTGGGAGGTGCTTCCTGGTTCTAGCTGTCCAGGGGAGGAGTCGCTTTAAAGAGACAGTGTCTATTTTACTGTGATTCATAGATAGAAGATGTTTTTTTTTTACTTAGTTCAGGACTTTCTATCGTCATCAACTACCTCTAATTAGCTTACTTTGTCAAGGAAACCCCACTAAAACTCATAAGCACAAAGAGAGACAGGCAAAATGGTAAACATACTCAATAAAACACTCTCTCTCACTCTCTCATTTCCCCCCCCCTCTCTCTCTCTCTCTCTCTCTCTCTCTCTCTCTCTCTCTCTCTCTCTCTCTCTCTCTCTCTCTCTCTCTCTCTCTCATTTCCTCTCTCTCCCCTCCTCCTCCTCCCTCCTTAAAGCCCACTCTAAAAGAGGCCCCGGCGAACACAAGAGCTGGAGTGGACGAGGGAACAAAGAGTTGTTAAAAAATCTCTCTCGTTCTTCTCTCTCTCTCTCTCTCTCTCTCTCTCTCTCTCTCTCTCTCTCTCTCTCTCTCTCTCTCTCTCTCTCTCTCTCTCTCTCTCTCTCTCTCTCTCTCTCTCTCTCTCTCTCTCTCTCTCTCTCTCTCTCTCTCTCTCTCTCTCTCTCTCTCTCTCTCTATTTCACTGATTTGATTTACTGATTTGTTTGAAGGCTGGTTTCTTACCAGTTTCCTTTATGTCTCAGAAAGACCCTGACTTCATTGCTGGACATTGGTGTCAAAGTAAATCTGCAGTAATTATCATTTCATGAGCAAAGTTATATATATGAAATGATAATGCAATGAAAACCTATAAAACCCATGATTACAGTTGTTAATATGAAAACTGAATAACTTGATGCTACCAAATATGCATTATAATAGGTACAGTAACAAAGAAAGTAGAGAACCCAGGGGAGGAAAGAAAGTACTTGTACTACTGTATTTAAATACTTTACTAAAGAGGCAGTGTCTATAGTTTACTGTGATTCATAGATAGAAGATGTTTTTACACAGTTCAGGACTTTCTCTCGTCACCTAATCAGGAGATCGCATATTTTCGTCAAGAAAACAGATTAAGGCTAACACTCTCTGCCTCTTGGGACATTTCAAGGTGCTCTGGTCTTTGGCTTCTGTGTGGATGCTTATGTATGTGTAGTTGTATGGCTATATTTTGCCCTAGAGGAATGTACTCACCTACTCGGCCACATTTTAGATTTAGTTTTAACAGCAGGTTTCTCCATCGACAACATGGAAATAGATGACCCAGTCCTTTCAGACCATTCACTGATCTCTTTTGATGCTCTGTGTTTTGTCCCCATTTCCAAAGCTATTGTCCCAGCGCGTTCCTCTCGCCACATTAACCCCTCCACTGCCATTAAGTTCCGTGATGCCTATATAGCTGCCCCTAACACCTGCAGTATTGAGGCCTCTCCTGCCCAGCACAGCACTGAGATCCTTATCTCAATGTTCAATTCTTCATGCTCCTCCATACTCGACTCTGTCGCCCCCCTTAAACTCAAAAGGCCCAGACCTAGATCTCAGCCCTGGCTTGATGAGAACACCAGAGCTTTAAGGAGACAGTGCAGACAGGCCGAGCGCAGGTGGAAACACAATAAACTGCAGATCCACTATGAGATCCTTAAACATCACCTCAAACAGTATCAAGAGGCAGTTAAGGTGGCGAGAGAAAGGCACTTCTCAGAAATAATTGCCAAAAATTGTCACAATCCCAGAGTCCTTTTTTCGACCATTAACTCTTTCACCTCCCCTCCTCCCGCCCCCTGCCCCGATGCCTCCCCCTCCAAATGTGAAGAATTCCTAAACTTCTTCATTAGGAAGGTGGAAACCATTAGATTAGCCATCTCATCGTCCTCCTCCACCCCCCCTCCTACCCAGCCCCCCTGCCCGGCCCCCCCGCCTGCCCAGCCCCCCTGTCGGACCCCCCCTCCTGCCCAGCCCTCCTGCCCACTTCCCCCTCCCTCCCACCCCTCCTGCCCAGCTCTTTTGAACAACTTCCAACCCATCTCTCTAACCACTCTCAGAGAGCTGGTGGCAGGCATGCGGACCGTCACATCCCCCCTTGATGCCCTCCCTACCCATCTTCTAAAAGACTCCATGGACATAGTAGGCCCCAGTATTTTGTCTATCATAAACAGCTCTCTGGAATCTGGCTCTGTTCCCTCCTCCCTTAAGCACGCCATGGTTGAGCCCCTCCTAAAAAAAACCTAACCTAGACCCTGCTCTTTTCAATAATTACAGGCCCATATCCAAACTACCCTTCCTATCTAAGATTTTAGAAAAGGCTGTCCTGGCACAGCTCCTCCCCTTCCTACATCACAACAACCTCCTAGACGAATTCCAGTCAGGTTTCAGGGCAGGGCACAGCACTGAGACAGCGCTAGTCAAAATCTACAATGACCTGCTCCTCACCATCGACTCAGGTAGCTGTGCCATGCTCCTCCTCCTGGACCTCTCTGCCGCGTTCGACACGGTCGACCACTCCACCCTGGTCGATCGTCTCGAACACAGGCTAGGTATTGGGGGGTCTGCCCTAAACTGGTTCGCATCCTACTTGAGCGGCCTCTCCTTTTCGGTCAGTTTGGGTGGACACTCCTCCCCCACAGCTAGTCTACCGTATGGGGTCCCCCAAGGTTCCATCCTGGCCCCCATACTCTTCTCCATCTACATGCTCCCTCTGGCCGAAATCATCCAGAAACACAACATTTCATATCACTTTTATGCCGATGACTCCCAAATCTACTGTCGTATATTCCTATATGAATATCTATTAATTACAGCACAGTGAGGTTGCTAACTAGAGGAAGGGGAAGATCACAGTGTGATAGAAAACATGGTCCTCGTCTGACTCCCAAAAATAGCCAGTAGAGAATAAGTGTGTACAGCCAAACAACCAGAAGCTATGGTCCAATATTCATTTAATTGCAGCGTGGGCCGAGAGTGGAATAATGCATTGGTTACATACAGGAAACTTCAAGCATAATACATGATTGTACAAAAGGATTTGATGAGGTAAATCACAATAGCCCTCACACGTTGGCTCTTTACATCAAAGACAGTATTGTACATAAATATTAGTCATGTTATGTTAATGAACTGAGAATGTACTAGCCCATACACATGAGCACAACCTGGTCCTAAAGTAGGAATCTGTACATTTTACTCTAACCAACAATAAGAGTCCATGATTCTACTCACATGTATGACAGCACATTCTCTGGTGGACCGATGGAGGCGCAGCCGGACCCCCTGGGGAACGGGACGGTGGGCTGGCCTCTCTACTAACTGCACTCCTCCAATACTTATAGTTTATCTGACTTCCCTACTCTTAACCTAGTTCCACCAATCACAAGTATCTTAAAAACAGGCAGTCCTCATTTGGTGTCTTCTGGTCGTGTGGGTACCTGTAGCAGCCAGGTGGCCCCCTCCTTTTTGGACAGAGGGGGGGTTGGACTGTGGCCCCCTTTGAATGAATCAATCGTTTTAACATTCCTTCTATATGGTTTTTCTTTGTAAGTTACTTTCTAATAGGTTTCTATACTCTTGTTTTATTATTCCAACATTGTTTTCATTCTAAACTAATATAATGCAATTATATTTCCTGTGACCTTATCTTGATTAGGCAACTGTCCTTACTGTTATACTGAGTCACCGTTTTTCTGTGGTGTGTGACTGAGTAAACAATGTCGTCATTAGAGAGGTGTCGCCTGGTGGTTTTCAACATGGTGAGGTCTGATGACTTCAGCCTTAATAGTGCTTGTGTTGATATAACATCAACCCAGTATAGTCAGTGCTCCTTAGGTTAATACTATTCAATTCACAAACCCCATCTACCAAACTGACACTTTGTATTTTCTGAATCTATTATTGTAAAGATTCAACCAAATTGCTCTGGTCTCACAGAGGCATTTCCGCTTTTGGTCTCTCTTGCTGTGCTCAACTGTCACATGTCTAGGTGTTTGGTTTCTTGGGGGACTGGAATGGCTCTCTCTCCAACTGTTTTCTTCTAATTGCCGTTGAGTTAGTCGTTTTAACATGGGGGGTTGGCCTGAAGGCTCCCCAGAATGTCACACAACCCTGCTGCCTGCTACTGCTTGTTCCATCACTCTGAGAGTCCATGTGATGAACTATTTTACCATCACTACAGATATTTTCAGTTTTCAGGGTTAATCTAACATTTTGATTATGAAATTATGAAGTCAAGGTTACCACACTACCTTCCCCTCAACCCCTCTGACACAGCTAACCTAGACTCTCTTAAAAACTGTCTCAGGGACATAAAAAGCTGGATGGCCCTCAACTTCTTACAGCTAAATGAAAATAAAACGGAGATCATTTTGTTTGGCCCCCCCTCTTCCACCAAAACACTCTCCAACAGCCTAGGACAACTCTCCACCCACCTCAAACCCCACGTCAAGAGCCTGGGTGTAATCTTTGACCCAGAGCTCAAATTCGACCGGCAGGTAAATGCCGTAGTCAAATCATGCTTCTTTCAACTCTGCAACATCAGTAAAATAAAACCAATCCTTTCACCCGTCGACCTGGAAACGGTAGTCAATGCATTCATCACCTCACGCCTTGACTACTGCAATGCCCTCTACACCAGCATCAGTCAGGCAGCCATGTCCCGCCTCAAAATGGTCCAGCACTCTGCAGCTAGGTTCCTTACCGGTACCAGAAAGAGAGAGCACATCACACCAGTCCTAGCCTCCATACACTGGCTCCCAGTCCCATTTAGAATAGACTTTAAAATCCTCCTCCTCACCTTTAAAGCACTATCGGGTGCAGCACCCTTATACATCACCGAGCTCATCACCCCCTACGCAGCACCCAGGTCATAAGATCCTCCAACCAGGCTCGGCTGGTCCCCCCCCCCCGCACCAGACTCAAAAAGAGAGGCGATCGCTCCTTCAAGGCCGTGGCCCCCAAGCTATGGAACCAGCTTCCCCTGGAGATCCGATCTGCCCCCTCACTGGAGACATTTAAGGCCCGTCTAAAAACCCACTTTTATTCCCTGGCCTTCAATAAACCCTGATTCTCCCACACCCTAACTCACACACTCCCATGTGATTTTATCCTGCCCCCCCCCCCTCCTGTATATCTTCTTATGCTCCTCTGTCCCCTGTGTGCTACTGTACTTTGTGTTCCCCTATCCGTGTGTTGTCCTACTGTCCTATTCTCTGAATGGACTGTCTTGTCCTGCTGTGCCTTTTTGTATTTTTGTATTTGTGTATTTTATATTAGGACATTGATTTTAAGCTTTGATTGTACAGCACTTTGGTTGGCTCTTGTGCTTTTAAACGTGCTATATAAATAAATTACTTGACTTGACTTGACTTGACTTAACGAAGCACTTGTTTTGTCTTGTTCAGTTGTTCCTTTATTCACTGTGATTTTGTTTTCTACTGCTCCCATGTTCTGGTTTGCAGTATCTGCTTTACTCAGAGCTTTCAGAAGCTCTGTCATGTTTCAATCTGTGTTTCTCAAGATATCTTTTTTTCCTTTTCCTTGATTATGTTTCTCATGATCAAAATAAAACGTTTAAAATCTGCAACGTCCAACACGTTATTTTGTCTGATGCAATTTCTTGTTTTGCTTAACAGGGACAGGTGTCAATACTTTCACGAGTACTGATAAATACTGAACTCATGATACTGAATACCAATATGAGCACTTGACAATGACATTTACCATTTCGGAAAACTTAGTCTATTGAAAACTGAGGAGGGGAATTTGTCTTATACGGTCACATTTGAATGACTTTGTACATATTAAAGGGGAAAAAACAACTAAAACGATGTTGATATATTTTGCACATAATCTCACGCACATCCCAAAAACTCGAAACAGTTTTGCACACATTCATTTAGTTTGATAGTTATTGAGAGTAAATTAGTTTGAATATGGCCCTCAGTGATGTCATCGGGGACATTGTATCCTTGTGTTAATCACAGCACCATGATGTAGATGAAATAGCAATATCTTGTTTTATAGGGACTGCTACCTTATAATTTAATTGAGCTGTGATTAACACAACACAAGGATTCAGTGTCCCCGATGACATTACTGGTTGCCATATTAAAACTCATTACTCTCAATAACTGTCAAACTAAATTAATATTTGCAAAACTGTTTAGAGTTTTTGGATGTGTGTGAGATTATTTGTAAAATAAATTGCCGCTGTTGTTTTGGTGAAATGCCCCTTTAACCTAATCTGATGGCAGCATTCCAGCTAATTTTGCAATGTAAAATATTTGCATCATGTCATTGTGTCTTTACCAGCTAACGCTCTTGGGAAATGCATTATTGTAGTTTTCAACATTTTCACCTTTTAATTTTAAACCAATGCTGCCATCTACTGACAACATAAAGTGTTGTCTAATCGTCACCTTGAGAGCCACTTCCGTATACTAGCGTCGCCCAAATCACGTGACCCAAATCAGCCAATGGAAGCGAGTGGTCTCTAAGCGCGGGGCCTCTAAGCGCCGCTACTGTGGTGGTTCTGGGGTTCTGCAGCTGGAAGCATCTCCGATTTGTAGAGACGCATCCCAGCCGAACATCCTCCATCTTGGATTAGTTTGGCGTGCGTTTTTTTCAGCGTGGCATAATGGGATTTATGATTAGCCAATGTGCATATCGATCTACCAGAATCCGATGAGTGGTGAGGAAATGCTGCCGGCGATCACATGGCCTGACGGTAGGATAATATTACCCCAAATTACAGCTGGATTGGACATTGTTTTATAACGTAACGTGATTGGTCAATGAAAATGCTATATTGAACGCACACTGTATTGCAGATCAATAATAGTAATCGGCGTTCCCCGCCGCCCCCATTTCATCCATAGATGCTCTGTAATAGTCCGGATGCTACGCAGTTTGTTTTATTTCATTCGTATATATACAGCAGAAATGGCGTTTGATATAACGGCGCCAACATTTAGCCTATTATCTAAGCTCCCGGGAAAAAAGCCTAGCCAAAAAGTGTGTTACACCTTATATTCACAACGCTATAAAATGACAACCAACCGATGGATTTTTATTTTCTTTAAGCCATTGTGAAGGCACGGTTTATGCACTCAAGTGACAATGAGAGTGGACAGATAGCAATACTATAAAGCATAGTTAAAACAAAACCAACACGTTTGTTTACATTCCGCGGTCCCCTGCACCATATTAGACGGGTCCAAGCCGGTCGTCAAAGTGTTAACAATTGTGTGTTTGATTGATTGATTGATTGAAAAGTTTATTAACAGATTGCAGAATGGGTACAGTACAGTACAGCTAAATTGGGTAGGGGGGGGGGGGGGGGGTTGGGTAGGGGGGGGGGACACTGTACATTGGAATACTGACATACATTTGACATGGAAACTGTACATTGGAGGAGGTTGGGTAGGTGGGGTTGGGTTGGGTGGGGCTGTACATTGGAATACTGACAAAGCCATGCTTGGTCTTTATTGTACAACTGGGTTAGGACATTTGTAGGGGCCAGTTTTGAATTGCAGTCTCCCGTAGGTGTTCTTTGAGAGTGTTTTTGAAGGTGGGTAGTGATTTACATTCCTTTACAGCTTTGGGTAGGGCGTTCCACATTGTTGTGGCATAATTGCGAAACGTGTTTAGTCCCTTGTTTGAGCCGAATCTGGGTTTTACATGATTTGTGGAGCTCCCTCTGGTGTTGTGATCGTGGTATTCACTGACCTAAGTATTTTGACATGTACATGGGTACCTTGGTCGTGTAGTGTATCTTGTAGACCAGGCCCATTGCAAGTTGCTGTACTCTGTTGTCTACTCTAAGCCATCCTAGGTTGGCAAAGTGTGCAGGGGTGAGGTGGGTTCTAGGAGTCAGGTCAAGCAGTAGTCTGACTAGTTTGTTTTGAGATGTTTGTAATTTGGTTTTTAGTGCCTTTGAGGTGCTTTGGTACCATGAGGTGCAAGCATAGTCGTAGTACCCTTGAATGAGTGCTCCTGCCAGAGTCTTCAGGGTATTCTTGTTTACCAGGGAGGAGATCCGGTACAAGAATCTAGTTCGTTGATTGACTTTTTTTTATTACATTGGATGCCATTTTGTCACAGGAAAGATTAGCCTCTAGGATGGAACCCAGGTAGGTAATTTCATCTTTCCTTGTGACAATATTGTCACCCACTGTAACTGAGAAGCCGTCTGTTTTGCTGAGTTTGTTATTTGAACCGAAGAGAATGGACTCTGTTTTGCCCATGTGTAATGATAGTTTGTTGTCGGCGAGCCATATGCAGATTTTGCCTAGTTCCGAGCTGAGGGTTTTTTCAACCTGTAACTTGTTCTTGTCAGTAGGGATGGGTACCTTTCACATTTGAACCGGTACCTGTGAATCGATACCGGTACCCAACGGTACCTTTTTTCGGTACTTTAGTCTCAAGAAATTTAATTTACCTACCTCAGTCGAAAAAAAAAAAATCCAAACTTCAAATAACTACAATTTTGACAGTTTTCGGCTTGTCATTGCTCCGACTGCTTTGTTGTTGAATCAAGTCAAATCCTAGGTAAGCATATATTGTGCGTGTGAACGTTGACATGAAAAGAAAAAAGTAAAAAAAAAAAGGTAAAAAAACTAATGAATAAAAAATATTTCTTTATATTTTTTTTTTATTTTTTTTTCGGTTTCTCGCTTGATTCGATACTCGGTAGTACCGACGTGTTTCGGTTCGGTACCTCAAAAGTACCGAATTCGGTACCCATCCCTACTTGTCAGAGACCAGCAGGGCTGAGTCGTCCGCAAACAGGAACAAGTTGCAGTCACAATCTCGGTCTGCTCATCTCACACTGCTTGCTGTTCCCGGGCCTGGCTCCGGGTCTAGTCAACGACCCCTTACCCCTCTGCGATCCTCTCATACCTCCCCCTGGTCTCGTCCAACTGCTACCCCTCGAATCCCCTACCCTCTCGTACACATTTGTGTTCAAAGCCGTTCTGTTGTGCATCGAACTTTTGCTGAAATCATGCGTGTTGCGTTCGCTGTACTAACTCTGTTCTATTTGCTAACACAAATGGAACAGCAAGGAAATGGACTTGGTGAACTTTTCTCGTCCCGTTTATCACTCCAGCACACAAAATCCACTTGGACCTTTCTATCTAGGTTCAGGTGTAGTAGACCTACTAGAATTGTGACTTTATCCCCAGATCAATTGTCTGTTACCATGATATGTCACTATGCACTAAAAAACTATTTCACTATGTCAACGGACTCTCTTTTCTACTCCATTCTAAGCTCTGATGTAAATTCAAAGTGTAACTCCCCTAAAATGGCTAAATTAAGATGCATGGTTGTGTTACTGCTGATGATCTCTGGTAATGTTCAACCAAATCCTGGTCCTGATCTTCATTGTATTCAGACTCCTTCTGACTTCAATGCAAGATCTGGACTTGGCATCATTCATGTAAATGTTAGAAGTCTCTTGCCGAAAATTGATTTTGTTCGAATCTGGGCGCAGACAACGGGAGCTGATATCATTATAATTTCTGAGACTTGGTTAAACAAATCTATTTGCGATAACGACATTTCCATTGATGGCTATAATTTAAGTCGTACTGATCGTCCTAAACGTGGTGGTGGCATAGCTGTCTATGTTAAATCCAAATACCACACCAAAGTGTTAGTAACGAAATCTATACCTAAGCAGTTCGAAATAATCGCCTTACAAATTGAATTATCAAAGGGTTGCAATGTCACGGTTGTCGGCTGTTACAGACCTAATTCTGCTGTAAAGGAAACGTTAGCCGCAATATCTGACATTATTTCCCAATTAACGGACAATGAAATAGTCATTGTTGGTGATTTCAATTGGGACTGGTTATCTCCGGCGTCAGATGAATTTAAAGCATATTGCAATTCAATGAATTTTACGCAATTAATACTCTCCCCAACTCGCCCAAATCTGAAATGTCCTGAAAAATCTACACTTATTGACTTGTTCTTAACAAATAATCCTCATAAGTATACCTCGATAGGCATGTTTCCTAATGACGTGAGTGACCATTGTGTTATTGCGGGTGTTAGGGATACAAAGATATCGAAGTCAAAACCTCGCTACATTATTAAACGTGATACAAAGCACTTTTTTGAACAGGGATTTTGGCAGGATATGTACCTAAATGATTGGAGCAGGGTCTCTTTAATACCTGACGTTGAATTAGCATGGAATCTCTTCCTGGATATGTTTTTGCCAATTGTAGACAGACACGCCCCCTTTAGGAAGTATAGAGTTAGGGGCAGGGATAACCCCTGGTTTTCTAAAGATTTATCCAACCTCATACGAGAAAGAAATCTCATCTGGGCCAAGGCAAGGAAGGCAAACTCTGAAGCTCTCTGGACCACTTTTAGATGTTTAAGAAATAAATGTACTTCCTTAGTAAAGAAGGCCAAATCAAGTTTTTATCTCACTCTCACAACAGAAAACCTAAATAACCCACAGAAATTTTGGCAGACAATCAAATCCTTATCCCCAAATAGCACAGCTGGTCTTCCACCCTGTATTGTATCTGGTCTATCTACTGTGTATGAGAAAACTGAGATGCTCAACTGCTTTAACAAACACTTTGTCTCTTCTGGGTTTCTCTTTGATCAAGTAACAAACAATACCACAACACAGGTCCCACTTGAAACTGAGCCCCCATCACATAATACATTTGATTTTCAGCCCTTCTCTATTGGTGAAGTGCATAAAGCCCTTAAGAATTTGAATCCTAAAAAACGAGCTGGGCCAGACAAACTGGATCCCTATTATTTAAAGCTTTCTGCTGATTTTATTGCAGAACCTCTAACTTATATTTTTAACTTAACCTTGACTTGTAATGAAATACCCAAGATTTGGAAAAAGGCTCATGTTCTACCCCTGTTAAAAGGTGGTGAGCCTTCAAACCCCAACAACTACAGGCCAATTTCTAATTTGTCAGCTTTAGCCAAGATACTGGAAACTCTGGTAAGTAATCAGCTGAAGGAGTTCTTATATAACAATGCTATTTTATCTTGTGATCAATCTGGTTTTAGGAAATGTCACAGTACCGTTACAGCAGCTACAAAGGTAGTAAACGACATAATTGGGGCTTTAGATAGGAAACAACATTGTGCTTCCCTTTTTATTGATTTTTCAAAGGCATTTGATACAGTGGACCATAATATAATGAAGCATAGGCTAATTAATGTAGGACTGTCTGACTCTGCTGTTGGCTGGTTCTGTAATTATCTTGCTGACAGGACTCAATGTGTTCAGGCTGATGGTTTTTATTCTGATGTTTTATCTGTCCACAAGGGGGTGCCACAAGGTTCTGTTCTAGGACCATTGTTATTTACAATCTATATCAATAATCTAGGCAAAAATGTTCCAAATGCAAACTTTCATTTTTATGCTGATGACACTGTCATTTACTGTTGTGCTAATACGTTGACAAAAGCTCTGGAAAGTTTGCAAAATACGTTTAAAGAAATAGAATCCCAACTTCAGCAACTAAAGCTTGTTTTAAATCCGGAAAAAACAAAAATGATGATTTTTACTAAATCCAAAACAAAAATGCCTTGTCTTGCCTCTATACACACATCGCAAGGCATTCCTATTCAGATTGTGTCGACTTTTAAATACCTTGGCTTTTTACTTGATGACAGCTTGTCTTTTAAACCACACGTTGAAAGCCTGGTCAAGAGGCTAAAAGTGAGGTTGGGTTTCTTTTTCAGAAACAAATCGTGCTTTTCTTTTACCAGTATTAGATTATGGTGATGTTTTATACATGAATGCCTGTTCCACCTCACTACACATGTTGGACACTGCTTATCATGGTGTATTAAGATTTATTTCTGGATATAGATCACTTACCCATCATTGCACTCTGTATGCTAAAGTTAACTGGCCGTCCTTGACTGCCCGTAGACTGCTTCATTGGTACACCTTCATTTATAAAGCAATTATTGGTAGGGATGCCCCCCGGACCCCGGTTTTAAACGGGAACCGGTACTATATTAGAAAATACCGGAGTATTTATAAGCTCCGACGTCCTCGGTACTGCTATCGATACTCTAGAGAAATTATTATTATTATTATTATTATTATTATTTAAAAGTTGCGAACGATCTCTCCTCTCTCTGTCTCTGCACGAGAAGCGAGTCGCAGCGAGTCATTATTACACACACTCATCGCGAGTCGCGCTACACATACATACGGGTACTCCTTAATGAAAGCGCTGTCAATAGTATGCAGCTGCAGCACGTCAGACCGCAGCGCTTACAAGCCCCGCACATACAAGCCCCGCACACCTGATGTGCTGCAGCTGGAAGCATCTCAGCGCTGTCTCCGTGCTGACGCGCGCTGCACACAGACACAGACAGCTCTGCATGGACTGAGTCGTGATGGCGGATAGAGCGAAGCGTTCACAAGTGCAACAAAACATTTGCCAGTAAGGGTGGCAATACGAGCAATCTATCAAAACATTTGTTTGCAAAACACTATATTAGTTTGCAGAAATGCGCCGTATTCGACTGCCTTGCGCGCAGTGGTCCATCTGCATCCACGTCCACTGCAGCCGGTAAGCCAAGATACGGAGTTTCCTAGGCTAATAACGAATTATTACAAATAGGCTAATAAACAAAATAATTGTTTAGCTACAAATACTACAATCTAAAAACTTTTTATAGATCGTCAAGCTGAGGTCAGCCACCAATGTGTCCCAGTGAGCCCACCACACATCCTCCCTCTACCTCCACCACCCAAAGTCCTTTCTCCCTAGCAGCTAGAGGAAAGATGACAGAGGATAGGGTGAACGAGTGTCACAGGGCTGTGACAAAGTTTGTTGTCAAAGGCCTGCACCCGTTCTCTACAGTGGAGTCCAAGGACTTTAGGTAACAACTAATCATTCAGTGTATATCGTTTTTTTTGTATACATAGTTGTCTAACTTGTCTGTTGTTGTTATAAGTTATTATTGAAGCAGCTATTCCCACCACTCCACACAAATTTACAATAATTCAATCATTTCTAATCTTTACTGTAGGGAGATGACCAATGCTCTCAACTGCAAATATAAAAATCATAAAAAAATTATCAAAAAGAACCGATAAGAGTATCGATAAAGTACCGAACCGTTAAGCAGTATCGATAGGAGTAGTAGTATCGATAAAATCCTAACGATACCCATCCCTAATTATTGGTCAGCTCCCTTTTTACCTCGGTTCATACCTCACCATCACATCAAACCCATTTTACAGCTTACGATCCCAGGACTATTTATATGCCTCAGTACCCAGAACCCGCACAGAGTTTGGGAAAAGGGCCTTCATGTTCTCTGCTCCCTCTGCCTGGAATGGACTTCAAAAAACTTTGAAACTGCAGGCCCTCACTACCATATCTGATTTTAAAGTTCAAATTAAGGGCATTTTAAAGAATGAGATGGGAGAATGTCGCTGCTTCACTGCATAATGTGCTGTTATATTTTATGTTTTTAACCTGACCTTCTCTCCCCAGCAACCTCCTGCAGGGCCTCACCTTCCATCCTCTTTCTACCTTTTTACCCTACCCTCCAATCTCCCCCAATCCCATTCAATCTGATTTGCTGCAGCTCAAATGTATCCCCTTGCCCCACTTTGCCTTTTATGTATTTTTGTATGTTTGTTTTTTGTTTTTGCTGCCATTTTGGCCAGGTCTTGCTCGAAAAAGAGATCTTTGATCTCAAGTGACTACCTGGTAAAATAAAGGTAAAAAAAAAAAAAAAAAAAGTTGCAGTCACAATCTGACGACATGTCATTTGCATAAATTAGGAACAGTAGTGGTCCTAGTATGCTTCCTTGTGGAACACCACAGTTCACTGTGAGGGGGGGGGATAGGGTACCGTTTACCTCCACCATCTGTTCTCTCCCCTCCAGGTAGGATTGTATCCAGCTCACTGATAAACTATCAAAACCAATTGCTTTTAGCTTGTCAATCAGAATGGTGTGATTGACAGTGTCGAAGGCCTTTTGTAGGTCTAGCATGACCATGCCGCAGTATTTGCCCGCGTCCACCTCTTGCTTGATGTGGTCGTTCAAATAGAGAAGGCATGTGTCAGTGGAGTGGGATGTTCTGAAGCCAGATTGGAATTCGTAGATTAGACTTTTATCCGTAAGGTACTTTTCGACCTGTTCGTATACTATTTTTTCCATGACTTTCGAGATGGATGTAAGGATAGAAACAGGGCGGTAGTTGCCTGGGTCTAATTTGCTGCCCTTTTTGTGCAGGGGTGTTACTCTCGCTATTTTGAAGTCCTTGGGGACGTGTCCCTGTTTTATGGAGAGGTTTATTATGTGTGTGATGACTGGGGTGATGGCGGCTGCTGAGTCTCTGAGGAATTTGGAGGGGATGTTGTCATGGCCAGTGGCCTTGTTCGGTTGGAGGGCGCTCAGTTTATTGAGTACCTCATCTATAGTTACCATTTCCAGTTTGAAATCGTCTTTGTGGACGCCTAGGTTCTTGTAGTATGCTACTATGTGTTCTACCCAGTGGCGGACTGGCCATCGGGACGTTCGGGACGAATCCCGATGGGCCGGAACCAGGGAGCGAAATTTACTTTTTGACTCACCGGCCAGTGGCAGATGGGAAGAGTCTACCCGCCAAGCATATTTCTTACCTGCCAATATATATTTTATATATAAATTTTTTTTTTAAATAAAATATATATTATATAATCATACTTGTAGTTGTATTATCTGCGAGACATCGCCACCACGCAATAAGTCAAAATGCTTGCTATCTGCAAACAGCTCCACTGTCTGTTTTGGCTGTGTTGCTCTTCTAGAAAAATAATCCTTTCAGGGTTGCCTATTGAAATACTGTACACTTTCCTACTGTACACTTTCCTGATTAATTGAAATGGGGGACCCTGATGTAAACAAGACGAAAGTCTTTCTCTGGTCTGCATCCCCTTAACAATTGTGTGTATTGAGCTGTGCTGTATTGTACCCATTCTGCAATCTGTTAATAAAGTTTTCAATCAATCAAACCTCCAGTACAGAAACATTGTTTGAGTTTGCGTGTCAGGTAGACCATTGATTGACAGTCGAGTCTGCCAATTACATCACATCGCTTGCACTCCGGTGCTGCAGCTGGACCCATTGCCCACCTCTGCTGTTGATAACGCTAGCCAAGTTATTATACACACAGATACACAGTGGGCTAGTGACTTTGGTGTAGGGGTGTAACAATGCATCGATCCTAAGGGGGAAATTCAACTGCATCGATTTGAAAATGTTAGAATAGATTATCGCAATTTTAATGTGTACACGTTATGTTATTGTCATGTCCGTTACAGCCAACACACCGACATACGCTACTGCATCAACGTTATGATTAACAAAGCAAGGCATTCGTTTTGTTGCATTAACGTTATATTACTATTGCTATCGATAAATCTAGGTGTTCTAAAATCTATTGCTATTGGTAAGAGAGACTATAATAAGTTGGTGTCTCGGAAAACGAGAGCCCTGATCGCGGAGTTTCAGGAAGTAAACAAGAAAAATGAGAGCTTCCGATTGGTCATTTGCTTTATTTCCCATGAAACCAGTCACTTCACTCTACTGTGATTGGACCGTTGGCTTGAGTGCAATGTGGGACTTGTAGTTTTTTAACAATCTCGCAGCGGAGGAAAAAAAAGACGAGAGAGGCTATAATCTGTATTCGCACAGCGTGCGCGTAATTGATTTTTACCGTTCGCATACAAATATTTTTAGGGGCCTGCTTATGAACTACACGTCTACACGCCACACGGCGGGCAGCCCTCTAAGTGTCATGCGCCAAAGGTAAAAACAGACCGCCCCTGGCGGGCGGCGGGCTTTAGTTTCGGTCCCTGGCCGGAACCAAAGTGGGCTTTTTTTTTGTAACTTTTTTTTTAACTTTTTTTTTTGGGCCAGTGTGTGGGCCAGTGTGTGGGCCACTAATGTGGGCCGGTGTGTGGGCCAGTGTGTGGGCCAGTGTGTGGGCCAGTGTGTGAGTCGGTGTGTGGGCCAGTGTGTGAGTCGGTGTGTGGGCCACTAATGTGGGCCAGTGTGTGGGCCGGTGTGTGGGCCAGTATGTGGGACGGTGTGTGGGCCGGTGTGTGGGCCAGTATGTGGGACGGTGTGTGAGTCGGTGTGTGGGCCACTAATGTGGGCCAGTGTGTGGGCCGGTGTGTGGGCCAGTATGTGGGACGGTGTGTGGGCCGGTGTGTGGGCCAGTCTGTGGGCCGGTGTGTGGGCCAGTGTGTGAGTCGGTGTGTGGGCCACTAATGTGGGCCGGTGTGTGGGCCAGTGTGTGGGCCATTATGTGGGCCGGTGTGTGGGCCAGTGTGTGGGCCGGCAATAAAACAATAAACAAGTTGCATAAACTAAATCAGATTAAAAATGATCACAGTTCTGGTTTGCCTTAAGATGCAGTTTAAGATGGGTCTTGAACATGGAGTATGTAGGGCACTCTCTAATCACAACTGGTAGGCTATTCCAGTAGTTACCACTTTTAACAGAGAACACAGTTTTTGCAATGGTAGTATACCGAAAAGGCACCTTACAGTCCCCTCTACTGATGGCCCTGGTGGTAATGCCAGTGTCTGCTTTCTGTTGGATGAACTCATTCAATGGGGGAGGGGCAAGTCCATGCAGAACCTATGTTTTTCTAAAACATTACAGTGATGAAATGAAATTGGTTTCCTATCAAATACTTTTATGGCTTTTTTGTAGAGTAATTCTATTGGTGTAAGAGTAGTGACATATGAAAGAGACCAGTTGATAAAACAGTACTCGATGTGTGATAAAATCATTAAATGCAGAAACATCCTTGCAGCATTAACTGGCAGGCAGGGCCTGATCTGCCTGAAGTTTTCGATGTTAAACTTGACTGTGTTTGTCACTTTCTTCACATTACTTTTTGAAGGTCAATGTAGAGTCCAATGTGACCCCAAGATACTTGAATTAATGTACAATGTCCAGCTCCGCCTCTCCCAGAAACACATTAGAGTGAGTGACCTCTACTGGTGACTTTGTGAACATCATACACACTGTTTTCTTGGTGTTAAGTGAAAGACATGCTTTTGTTAGCCAGTCTTGAATGAGACATGAGACATCAGTGAATGAGATTCACGTTTCCTCCCAACCGCGAGTAGGCCTAGAAGCGCAGAAATGGAGAATGCAAAAAAAGAAAGGGTGGAGCTGAAAAAGCTAGAATTGCTAGTAAAAGACGCAGAACAATGTTCTAAAATTACAGACATGTTTAGTAGAGGAAGGGCTGGCGTTAGAGTAGCTGCTGCTGCTAATGATGATGAAGTTCAAGTGGAAGGAACCAACAGTAACATGACAGGTGCGTGCAGTAGCCTAGTGCATATTCTACTGTTGGTGTGTGCCGGTTCATGACACTAGTTCTTGCAGTGATTTCAGTCATTCTATTACAAGACAATGTGCTTTCCGTATTCCTGATTCCTTACAGCACGTGGACGTAAATAGTCGTGACTCGTGACGTTTTTTCTCTGACTAAAAGTTTAGTTAGCAATGTTAGGACTAGTGCCCACCACAGCATCAGAAGCTAAAGTGCTAACCTAGAGAGCCAATCAGAACCTAGGACGGGCTGCAAATTAATTGGCTACTAATATTATAATAGTAAATACTCAAATAAAATACTATTATGTTCCCTTTCAAATTTTCATGTTGATATAATATTGGTATCTATAGTGAAAAATCAACATGCACTCTCTCAAAAAATATTGTTGTGCTGGGAATTGCCCCCACTAGTAATTGTACCACTAGAAGTAAGACTTTCTCACACTCTCTTACAGGGAAAATCTATAAAATTCGTGGAGTTATAACATGCTCAACAACTGGGGTCATTTATCTAATAAAATGCAGCTGCTCCAAAGCCTATGTTGGAATGACAACAAGAGCACTAAAAACACGAATATCTGAATACCGTTCAGCTATTCGTAATAATAATCCAGATAGCCCTATAGCCATCCACTTTAAAGATGCCAACCATCCAATCACAGCTTTCAGTTACTGTGGTATTGAAAAAGTGGTCCTTTCTAGACGTGGGGGGGATCTGAAACAGATGCTTCTCAAGAGAGAAGCCTATTGGATAACGGAACTTCAAACATTTGGGACCACCTTTGGACTCAATGATGAACTGGATTTAAGTGTGTGTTTGTAAACTGTTCCACTGAATCCCATTGATGATGGTTTAATGTTTCACAATGATTCGGTCATATTGCTGTATATTAAATATGCTAAACTATATTGTGTTGTAAATATGACTGTTCGATGTTTCAAAAATGTTTTGTTCTGAGGTTGAATTATTGCATTTCTAACTCTGTCTCTCTTTTTGCTGCAGTACCCAGTGGGGCTGCACGCTCAACCAATTGGTTTATTGACAGGAAGGCACAGGTGCTCCCTGTTATGCAATCAACCAAAACAGACCTTGGAATTGTATAAAATGAATGTGAGACCTCATTGTTTCATGCCACTGTCCTGATGAAGGCTGAATAGCCGAAACGTTGACGACAATAAAAGCAGAGAAAAAGTGAGTGCGGGAATTGTAAATTTTTTCATCTGATATAATATTGGTAATCTAATTGATTGAATTGATTAGTTGCCATTTTACATGCTTAAATAAGATGTACCTTAGAATTCCCAACAGTTTAGTCTCATCTACATGTTTGTAGATAACCACAGCTAACTAGCTTAAGCTAACAACTAGGTCAACTACTATCCCGTAGTTAAACAAATGTGATTGCATATAACAGCTAACTGCTACAGCTAAGTTGGTAGTTAGCCTATTCCATTAATGTTGAATGTATTTATGAAGGTTGTTGATGGTGGTTGGCGCTGAATAGCAGACATGATTCCGTCAGTCTGCCACAGGGAAGCTGTGTTTGCTGATGCTGCTCACGACCACCAGTAGCGTATGACTGTGTGAGTGTGAATGCTTGATGGTTTCTGTGAAGCGCTTTGTGGAACAATGCTGATATACAGTTAAGAATGAGTAATTCGCTTTTGGTTTTTAAGAAAATGGTTTGTAAAGCTATTTTTGAAAACTACAAGGGTGAACAATACTGTTTTTTTTGCTATTTTCTTTTAGAATACTGTTTTGGAGTCTTAATTTTTTTAATTTTTGTTAAGAATATAGGACAGGCATAGGCTATATAAGCATTGCTTCAGTCTGTACCTTTTCAGTCACTGTAAAATCAAATATTGTTAAATGATGGTGTATATTGTATTGTGTGAGATGATGACTGAATAAACTACTACTACTACTACTACTACTACTACTACTACTACTACTACTACTTTGGGTGTTTTCAAAAGGCTGAAAAACGCCATTATTCAAGCCATTATTATTGATTGCTGATGTTCTTCTTATGCAGTTGACTCTGAGGAAAGAGAGAGCGCCCAGTCCAGCACAGCTGACCCTGAGGGGAGAGAGAGTGCCCAGTCCAGCACAGCTGACCCTGAGGGGAGAGAGAGAGCCCAGTCCAGACAGACAGACAGACAGACACACAGAGAGAGAGAGAGAGAGACACAGAGAGAGACACACAGAGAGAGGGAGAGACACAGAGAGAGGGAGAGACACAGAGAGAGAGAGAGAGATGCCAATGACAGGAAGTAACGGTATATGTATGTGTGTGTCTGTGTGTGTGTGTGCACTGTGCATGAGTGCACATCTAGGGGCGGTGTGTAGATTTGGTCTCCCTGATGTTGACTCCTTAGCCACAGCCTTGGGTTGTTTAATACTGGACAAGTGTTTCATAACGGCCGTTGTGTGGGCCGGTTTCGGGGCCGGTGCGTGGGCCGGTGTGTGGGCTGGTGCGTCTGAATGTCCCGGGCTGAATTTGTGTCCCAGTCCGCCACTGGTTCTACCCCATACTGCCCTGAGTGGTATTGAGCCGTACTGTATTGTACCCATTCTGCAATCTGTTAAATAAAGTTCTTTCATTCATTCATTCATGCAGCACTTAAGGTGTTGATACCATTCAGCACCACATATTTGTGTGAAGCTGGCTTTTCATCCATGACAGCTCTGAAAACAAAATATAGGGCCAAGTTGAGCCTTGAGGATGACATGCGTGTTGCCTTGTCGTCGATCTCCCCACGTCTTGACCGTATTATTAGCCAGCAGCAGCAGACCTCGCACTGAGCTAGAAATGTCCACAAGTTCTTATTTTCTGTATTTATTTTAATTTTTTGAGAAATGGTAACTTGGTGATCCTTTGATTTTTTAGAAATGGTCACACTAGTTTTTTTTTTGGAAAACAGTGCAGCTGCAACAGATAGCACGTTAGTGATCCTTTTCTGTATTCAAAAAAAATTCACACGATTGATTGATTCATTGATTGAAAACTTTATTAACAGATTGCAGAATGGGTACAGTACAGCTCAATACATACAATTGTTAAGGGGATGCAGACCAGAGAAAGACTTTAGTCTTGTTTACATCAGGGTCCCCCATTTTCAATTCATCGTAACATATATGACATACATGACATACAGATAGACAGTACTGCTACATCTATACATTTATGACATACCAGATTTGCAATTACAGTACTGTTTGTGATACAAAAAGAGTCCAGAAAGAAAAAGTATACATTTGACGTAGAAACTGTACATTGGATTGGGTAGGTGGGGGTGGGGGGGGGTGTTGGGTATATTGCTATATTTATTTATACATTTAGACCTGAAACGCCTGCTAATAATGCATTATATAGCCTGCATACTGTATACACACAAATGTGTTTCCCGGTTTCAATGGGTTAAATAAACGTTATTTTGAAAACAAGCACTTTTGTCATCATTGTAGCAAAAAAGACAGGACCGGAAAAGTCTTTATCGTATGGAGGGGTGCCCTGGAATATTTTATTGGACACAGGGGTGCCTGCCTTGGCAGCAGAAAGGTTGAGAACCCCATACATGACATCACCTATAGTCCTATGTACTGTAACGTTACATAGCTATTTAAATCCCAATAGTGTCAGTGATTAGCCTCGCCCTCTAGCTGTATCTATTGTGATCACCAGAGATCATCGTTAGAGAGTTGGTGTGTTTTGGGAAGCACGGTCCTTGTTCCTGACATGGCTTTTGAAGTGATATTCGCACGTGTTTTTGCGGGTCCAGTCCACGGGGTATGTTGACAGAATTAGCAAAACACCTTATCGATTGAAGCATAAAAGTCATTAGGATACTGCTCTGCTCTGAATTTAGGGCTTAGTGGGGAATTTTTTCCGACGTTAACGTTAACGACGCACCGAAGCAGCTAGACGCTTGGACATTTCTCCGTGTTGTGTGTAACACGCAGCGGTCCCCGCCTCCCTCCCTCCTTGCAACAAACGTTCCACCCAAAAACGGAATTTCAGTCCAGATTAGGGTAAATTCTGCTGTGATTGGACGTTTATGCGCCTTGTGTAATGTGGGACTTGTAGTTTCTGAACTATTAACAGCGGAGCTGTTTTGTAATCTTCACTCGTCTCGCACACTGCGAGTAAATGATTTTTCCGGTTCGCACACACATATTATTAGGGGCAAATACGAGGGAAATGCTCGCACTGTAGAGCATATATAATTAGTAAACTGTCGGGGGCTTTTCTTGCCCCCCTTAACTGATTTTCGAGGGCATTTGATTTGGTAAATTTTCGAGGGCATTTTGCCCCAAGCCCCAGTTAATTTCGAACCCTGGGTCAGACTACTACTTGACCTTACTTCTAGAACCCACCTCACCCCTGCCCACTTTGACTACCTAGGATGGCTTAGAGTAGACGACAGAGTACAGCAACTTGCAATGGGCCTGGTCTACAAGATACACTACACGACCAAGGTACCCATGTACATGTACACGTTTTTTTTTTTTCTCTCTTCTAATTTACATGCTATACTATGTTATTTTATTTCATACTTATCTTGTCTTGCACAGTCTCTGGAGCGCAACAGTAAGAAGCATTTTGTATAAAAGTATTCTGTACTTCTGTATGACAACTATTAAAGAAACTTGAAACATGTCAAAATACTTCCCAAAGGTCAGTGAATACCACGACCACAACACCAGAGGGAGCTCAACAAATCATGTTAAACCCAGATTCGGCTCAAACAAGGGACTAAACACGTTTCGCAATTATGCCACATCAATGTGGAACGCCCTACCCAAAGCTGTAAAGGAATGTGAATCACTACCCACTTCCAAAACCACTCTCAAAGAGCACCTACGGGAGACTGCAATTCGAAACTGGCCCCTGTAAATGTACAGTAAATGTCCTAACCCAATAATACACGAGACCCTCTTCTTGGAACCAAGTAAGGTTTTGTCGATATTCCAATGTACAGTTTCCCCCACCCCACCTACCCAACCCCCCCCACCCAACCACCTCCAATGTACAGTTCCCCCACCCCCCCCACCCCACCTACCCAACATCCAATGTACAGTTTCTACGTCAAATGTATATACAGGGTTCGTACGGGTGCTGGAAATCCTTGAAAATGCTTGTATTTCAATGTGGTGTTTTAAATGTGCTTGCATTGTGTATAAAGTGCTGGAAAGTTATTGAAATTGTAATTGCACTTTATACTTTCATAATCACTCGCTATCTGACTGAATAGTTTGGTTTTTAGATAAAGAAATAAAATAAGTCTGAGCGACCCGAGTGAGCCGCTGTCGCCTTTCACGCAAAATGAAATGTGGCTGGGCTCGACCCGTAGTGATTTTTTTTAAATTTTTTTACCTGTGCCATCTGAGAACAGCGTGTGTGTGTGTGTGTGGCCAACATGCCGGGAGGCTGCCATTTTAATGAGCTCTGGCTTGGACAGGGCTGTACGTTAACTTTTTTTGCACATAGCACTGGTGCTACAGAGGTTGATAGTTTTGTAGCACAGGCCAAAATCTTGTAGCACAAGTATAAAACTTGTTATATTTGTAACAGTCACAAATGTGCCTATTGTATTTGTGTTATTTAGTTGCAGTGCCATGTTTGGCTGTCATTTAGTATATCGCCATGTGTTATTATTACTATGATACTCTCATATGCTATTTTCAATTAATATCATAAACAACATAAGGAATATTAGCATAATTTTGAGTGGACTGAAGGAATGAGTCAGCGTTAATAGTTTTAAATGCAAATAATTTATTGAAACATAGAAGTGGGGTCGGTTGGGACACACACACACACACACACAATGGGGGACCCTGATGTAAACAAGACAAACGTCTTTCTCAGGTCTGCATCCCCTTAACAATTGTGTGTATTGAGCCATACTGTACTGTACCCATTCTGCAATCTGTTAAATAAAGTTCTCATTCATTCATTCACACACACTGTTTCAACTCACCACCCCTGCATCATATTGTAGTCTAGTCTGTCTTCAAACTTCCACTCCTCTCGAAACTTGTTTATTTGAATATCAACATTATCTGTCCATCCTCAGTTTACTATAATATACTCCTGTCCTGACTAGTGACTTCATCATCTTTCCAAACGCACGCACGCACACACACAGGGAAGGGGAGAGAGTGCCCCCCCATTTCCCTTTCCACACTGTGTCTGCTGGCTCTGCCTGTGATCAGGATTATGAATGAATGAATGAATGAATGAATGAATGAATGAATGAATGAATGAATGAATGAATGAATGAATGAATGAAAACTTTATTTAACAGATTGCAGAATGGGTACAATACAGTACGGCTCAATACATACAATTGTTAAGGGGATGCAGACCTGAGAAAGACGTTTGTCTTGTTTCCATCAGGGTCCCCCATTTTCAATTCATATAGACATATATGACATACAGATAGTCAGTACTGCTACATCTATACATTTATGACATACCAGATTTGCAAATACAGTACTTTTTGTGATACAGAAGGAGTCAAGAAAAGGGAGTATATACATTTGACGTAGAAACTGTACATTGGAGGAGGTTGGGTACATTGGGATATTGACAACCATACTGGGTAATTTACATTGGAGGTGGTTGGGGGGGGGGGGGGGGCGGGGGGCACACTGTATAAACAAGTAACACTGTACATTGAGGGGGGGGGGGAGGAGACACTGTACAAACAAACACAATTGTACATTGAACTATTGACAACCATACTAGGTAAATGACTGTACATTGGAGGGGGTTGGGTTAGGATATTTACAGGGGCCAGTGTTGAATTGCAGTCTCCCGTAGGTGTCCCTTGAGAGAGGTTTTGAAAGTGGGTAGTGATCCACATTCCTTTACAGCTTTGGGTAGGGCGTTCCACATTAGCTTGTTAGCTTGCTAACGTTGTAGTGATTGTAATGGTACATAAACGTTAATTTCGGGCGATGTGCGCATAAAGGAATGGCGACGGTGCAAAGCATGTAGATGCATTTGACCCGTTGCGAGAAGAAAAAAACACCACGGACTTATTTCGGGACGTGTAGGCGCACTGCTGTGTTAACGCAGCAACCGACCAACGCGCTGCTCTGCTTGCAGAAGGCGCACGGATAGGGCGGATATGACTCGTCGAGTTGTCACAAGAGTTTTTTCAAAATAAGATTATCATATGCACCTGAACGTTGCTAGCTTTCGGAGCCTAGCTGGAGCTGCGCGTGGGCAGAAATGAGACCCGCTACAGGATTTTCAAAATAAGAGTATCTATATGAACCGAATCCCTATCGCACCAGTGCTACTGAAGTAAATCCATCCATCGCACAGACCGCTGTAGCACGTGCGAGATATATGTCGCACTGTACAGGCCTGGGCTTGGAGATATCAAATATAATTCATGGTTAAAAAAGAGGAGAACATCCTCGAGTAGCCGTGTGCAAAATATGCAGAAAGGACCTGCAGATTTTTACCATGGGAGTCTGCACTTTCGAGCCACGTTGAAAGGTGAGCCACTGAGCCATGGGACCCATGTATTTCCATGTATTTCAAACCACGATAACTTGTGTATTGAAATGGTATTTAATTTTTATAACGGAACATTTACGGAGACTGGTGTGGAGCAGTTGTAGTCTGGAACGCAGTAACGTACTGTATATCTGTATGTCATGATGAATTGAAAATGGGGGACCCTGATGTAAACAAGACGAAAGCCTTTCTCTGGTCTGCATCCCCTTAACAATTGTGTGTATTGAGCCGTACTGTATTGTACCCATTCTGCAATCTGTTAATAAAGTTTTCAATCAATCAATTCAATTCAATCTATCAATAAATAACGTCTTATCTCTCCATCATTCACAGAACCACAGCGCACTCTTGCCTGTGTATCACTTGTACCGACTCAGATTCCCCTAAATCTGAGACCGGTAACAAATTCCATAAACTGATATTTTTATCTTATTTAACCAGGTAGGTAAATTAAGAACAAATTCTTATTTACAATGAAGGCCTGGTGAGAGGACAAAAGGGCCTCTCGAAGGGTAACGGGGAAAGGAGACCAAATGTGTTAATAAAATAAAATAGATAGAGAGACATGATACATACATGAGGTATTGGAAATAATTAAAACACAAACAACCAAATACAATTACAAGGTATATAGATGGAACCGTTAAAAGGCTGGGTGACAGTTGCAGGTGTGTGTAAACAACCATAAGCTGAGATGGGACGAGCGTCCTCTAGCGCAGAGCCAACACTTTTCACTTTCCAAAGTTCGCGGGTTTGTTTTTGTTTTCCTCGGTTTTGTCATTGATGAAATTTTTTTTGCGGTTTTGATCATGGTGTTTATGTCATTTCTTTCTTTTATGTCTGTTTCTTTTCATTTTTTGTTCAACCACGTGGGCTTGGAGTTCACTGTTTGCACTTTTGGTAAGCTTTGTCTGACTTTTATGAAGTTCAGAGCATTTTCTGTCTCTGGTTTTCATAGCGGTCAGTATTTCAGTGTGCATCCATGGCTCGGCGCGATTTTTAACCCTGGTGGCTCTGGTGCCAGGTTTGTTTGAGTGCTCTCATATCTAAACCTCTCTCTCTCTCTCTCTCTCTCTCTCTCGCTCTCTCTCGCTCTCTCTCTCTGTCTGTGTCTCTGTCTCTCTGTCCCCTGTCCCTCTCTTTCTCTCTTTCTATCTCTCTCTCTCTGTCCCTCTCTTTCTCTCTTTCTACCATTCTAAACCTTTTATCTTTCTTTTCATCGCTCTCCTCATCACTCTCTTCCTCTTAACCTTTCCATCTCTCTCTCTATCTCTCTATCTCTATCTCTCTCTCTCAGCTGGTGTATGAGTTCTTCATACGTTTCTTGGAGAGTCAGGAATTCCAGCCCAGCATTGCCAAAAAGTACATAGACCAGAAATTTGCCCTACAGGTGAGTTGAGCTCCTTTCAACCAGCGAGTGGGGTTTTTGTTTTACGATTTCTACTACAGGTGTCTTTACTTTGGTGAATAAAGAGACATGTGGAGCATCACGGTTAAAGGGATAGGTGTGATTATTGGAACTATTCGCTACTTAACCCTTTCACTACCACACTACAGAAGGTTAACCCTTTCACTACCACACTACAGACGGTTAATCCTTTCACTACCACACTACAGAAGGTTAACCCTTTCACTACCACACTACAGACGGTTGACCCTTTCACTACCACACTGCAGACGGTTAACCCTTTCACTACCACACTACAGAAGGTTAACCCTTTCACTACCACACTACATACGGTTGACCCTTTCACTACCATACTGCAGACGGTTAACCCTTTCACTACCACACTACAGACGGTTAATCCTTTCACTACCACACTACAGAAGGTTAACCCTTTCACTACCACACTACAGACGGTTAACCCTTTCACTACCACACTACAGACGGTTAACCCTTTCACTACCACACTACAGACGGTTAATCCTTTCACTACCACACTACAGAAGGTTAACCCTTTCACTACCACACTACAGACGGTTGACCCTTTCACTACTACACTGCAGACGGTTAACCCTTTCACTACCACACTACAGACGGTTGACCCTTTCACTACCACACTGCAGATGGTTAACCCTTTCACTACCACACTACAGAAGGTTAACCCTTTCACTACCACACTACATACGGTTGACCCTTTCACTACCATACTGCAGACGGTTAACCCTTTCACTACCACACTACAGACGGTTAATCCTTTCACTACCACACTACAGAAGGTTAACCCTTTCACTACCACACTACAGCCGGTTAACCCTTTCACTACCACACTACAGACGGTTAACCCTTTCACTACCACACTACAGACGGTTAATCCTTTCACTACCACACTACAGAAGGTTAACCCTTTCACTACCACACTACAGACGGTTGACCCTTTCACTACCACACTGCAGACAATTAACCCTTTCACTACCACACTACAGAAGGTTAACCCTTTCACTACCACACTACATACGGTTGACCCTTCCACTACCATACTGCAGACAGTTAACCCTTTCACTACCACACTACAGACGGTTAATCCTTTCACTACCACACTACAGAAGGTTAACCCTTTCACTACCACACTACAGACGGTTGACCCTTTCACTACCACACTGCAGACGGTTAACCCTTTCACTACCACACTACAGAAGGTTAACCTTTCACTACCACACTACAGAAGGTTAACCCTTTCACTACCACACTACATACGGTTGACCCTTTCACTACCATACTGCAGACTGTTAACCCTTTCACTACCACACTACAGACGGTTGACCCTTTCACTACCACACTGCAGACGGTTAACCCTTTCACTACCACACTACAGACGGTTAACCCTTTCACTACCACACTACAGAAGGTTAACCTTTCACTACCACACTACAGACGGTTAACCCTTTCACTACCACACCACAGAAGGTTAACCCGTTCACTACCACACTACATGCGGTTAACCCTTTCACTACCACACTACAGACGGTTAACCTTTCACTACCACACTACAGACGGTTAACCCTTTCACTACCACACCACAGAAGGTTAACCGTTCCACTACCACACTACAGAAGGTTAACCCTTTCACTACCACACTACATACGGTTGACCCTTTCACTACCACACTGCAGACGGTTAACCCTTTCACTACCACACTACAGAAGGTTAACCGTTCCACTACCTTCTGTAGTGTGGTAGTGAAAGGGTTAACCAATGGCGATATTGATTGGTAGAGTCCTTTCTCCGCACACTCCATGCTGTTCCTCACACTAGCTCCGGCTAGTTAGCCACAGACCAATGCAAAGTGAATGCGGACACGTTCCCGTCTGTACGAGATTAAAGTTATTCTACCTTCTTGTTTAATTAATAACATCCGATCTAACATGATCTGTTGCATGTTTTAAAATGTGACTAACAATCGTATGAAGTCTTAAGAAGATTGTTTTTCACTTTTAACATCACTTTCTTTCTCCTTTTTTTTTATTTTTCTCTCTTTCTCTCTTTGACTCCCCCTCTTTCTCCTGATCTGTCCCCCTCTCCTGCTCTATCTGTATCTCCCTCTGTCTCTTCTCCCTCTTTCTCTCTTTTTCTCATCTCTTTCTCATCTGTCTCTCTTTCTTTATCTCCTCTCTCTTTCTCCCTGTTTCTCTCTCTGTCTCTTTTCTCCCCGTCTCTCTCCCTGTCTCTCTCTCTCTCTAGCTCTTGGTGTTGTTTGACCGTGAGGATCCCAGGGAGAGAGACGGCCAGAAAACAGTCTTACACAGAATCTACGGGAAATTCCTGGGGCTGAGAGCTTTTATACGAAAACAGATATTTGTCTACGGTAAGAGGAGACACTGTAACGCCGGATGTATATATATTTACGATTGAGCTTTTGTTTCGTTTAACGCAATGACTCACGCTAATGTGGCTAACTGATCGACCTCTCGCACACAATTAATGACATGTTGCGGACAGCCATATCGGTGACAATGTTTATCTTTTAGTGCCAAATGATAAGAGTCTGAGGCGGAGTCTCAAAAGAGAATGTTGAATATTTATTGTGCATTAAAAATCACAAGAGAGCCTCTACTAGCTAACTGAAGTTACCGGAGCCTTCTGGAGTGCAACAACGTATAACGTCCGTGCGGAATCAATGTCCCAACAACCATTCCGTGGGTGAACTCATTGAGTTGTCAATTAATGATACTAATGCTAATCTATACAATCACCTGTTGTTGAATAAATACCATTACTTTATAGTTATTACTAAAAAAACAGTATATATAAAACAGTAGCTGTAACATTTAATTTTTTCTTATAATTTTATATAATATTTTTATTTTTTATTTTATTTTTTTAATGTATGCACTGGTATCGGATCAGTATCGGTACCGGCCGATACCCAAAGCTTAGGTATCGGAATCGGATCGGGAAGGAAAAAATGGTATAGGAACATCTCTACTCGAGACCTCTTGAGGCAAACAGTGCGGGTTCCCCCGACCTCGCCTTCGCCAGGCCGGGTATCACGTTAGTGCCTCCCACTCCCGCAAGATCGGCAGTGGTCTGGCAGGCGTGCGTGATTTGGGTGGTAGTAATATCACTGCAGGGCTACGGTGTGTAGGAACCCACCCTATCGGGCAGTGTGGGGGCCTCACACCTTGCATGTCCAGCTGTAGAACAATTCCTCAGCCGTCCATGCTGGAGGGGTGTTCAGTGGGGGAGCTTTTGTCACCTCCCGTATCAAACCGGCCCTTTCTGTCGGGGTCCCCCCTTGGGTGCAATTGCCTCGTGGGTAGTGTCGGGGGCCGATGTCCCGACTCCACGGAACGCTCTGCTTGCGCGGTTAGCGGGTCCAGGGTTGGCTACGCACAGCGGATGGGACCGGGCCGCCTATCTACGGTTTCTGGCGGACCAGCGCCAAGTGGCGGCGGGTGCGCTTGGGATTATCTCACATATGGCTACAGCAGTGTCATATCTCGAGGTGGATGGAGAGAACGCTGAGGCGGGGACTTGTATTTACAGAACCCCACCCGTTTTCAGGTTTGGTACAGACCCTATTGTTAGGGTCACCAGCAGTGACAGCTCTGGCCAACGAGATCCAATCTCTGTGGGTGAAGCAAGCCATCGTCGTGGTCCCAAAGGAGGACGCGATGCGTGGCGTTTCCTCCCGGTATTCTCTGGTGCCCGAGAAATCGGGAGGGGGGTGTGCAGACCCATGCTGGACCTGTCCCATGGAAGGTTCAGCATTTTGGACCGTCTCCCACCTGTTGAACGCTGTCAGGTGGGGGCCTGGTTCTCCTCCATAGACCTGTAGGATGCGTCAGCTTTTCCGTTAGCCGGTAATTACCGGTATTTGACCGGCAAAATCTGTTGAAGTCCGACATATTTAATCTCTCCGGTCTTAATGTCCGGTGAAAATAATTCCCTGAGTCTAAGCACAATTTGATTATTTGAATTGTATTAAAATAGGCTAAAATTAAATAGTAGGGATGCCCCGATCACGTTTTTTGCCACCGATACCGATCACCGATCGTCGTGATCCATATCGGCCGATACCGATCCGATACCGATTGTTTTTGATTAAAAAGAAATTAAAAATTATTTTATATAAAGTTTTTTTTTTTTTTTTTTTTATAAAATATATATATTATATAATTAGACTTGTACTTGTATTATCTGCGACTGCGAGACATCGCCACCACGCAACAAGTCAAAATGCTCACTATCTGCAAACAGCTCCACTGTCTGTGTGTACTCTAGTAGCCCAGCTCAAAAGGATTCTCCGGCGCTGCAGCGGGACCCCATTGGTAACGTTAAGTGCTTTGGTCGTTTCACATTCAGCAAGCCCTCAGCTCGAATACGCATTAAATCAATGTTATAAGACATTGATATCAAGAGCTATCTGTAGCTACTGCTAGCCGGCTAGATGACGTTAAGACAGAACTTTAGTTCAATGGGACATTTCGTTTTGAACAGTAAACGAACGTCAGCTAACGCAAGCTAACTGAGGTATGAACATGAACTACTAGACTTTCTGGATCATTTGTTGATATCAGGAGCTATCGGTAGCTAGCCGGCTAAATACCGTTAGACAATGCCTACTAAACGTGAATAGTTGACTGGGTAATTTTGTTTAAACAGTAACGATAGCTAGGTAGCTAACGTTAGCGCAGGTCGAATGCAGTGCACTACAGACTCGAGCAGAGGAGCCGCACCTCTTTGTTTACAAACTCTACACGGGGGCGGGCGGGGCTAGGGAGGAGGAGCAGCGGCAGTTTGCAGGTCGTGTGTGTCTGAGACAGACAGCGAGTGAGAGCTTCGCTTGATCGGTTTCCGCTATCGGCGAATATGACTAATTATCGGAATTCACAGATTGCATATTTATACTGAGTATCGGCCGATAACGATCGGTGGCCGATCGATTGGGGCATCCCTATTAAATAGCCTATGCGATGAACGAAACGATCATTACATTTGTTTCCTCGTTGCTTCTAATAATGACAACGACGTTGTCAGCGAGAGCTTAGTGCTGGGTGTGCGAACTTTTGTGAAGCTGCAGAGCCGGAGCAGCAGCAGCACAATGCAGTATTCCAGCAGTACTCCAATTCAGCCATTTTCAGCCAATGTTGGGTGGGGGGCGCTGCTGTGCGGTTCCCAGAAAAGAGCCAATAACAGCTGAATCAGCTGCTCTGCAGCGCCATACTCTTTGCAAATAAGTCGTTGCGAGGTGGAGAGAGTCGTCACGCAAACCACGATAATGTTGCCGTCTCTCTGCTTTCTCAGTTCTTCGCTTGATATAATTAATACAAATGTCCAATATAACGGAATTAGTTAGCTCATAAAAATGTGATTATAACAGACTGCTGTTTAGTGTCGGACCGACTGCCCACATACGCGGTCTATTTTATTTCAAGTCAGCAGCAGCACGGAGTATTGAGGGACTTATTTTATTTGGAATATATTAATGACTGTATACGCAAAAGTAGCCTAGTTTTAAGTAATAATATTATAAATCTACATGCCTTGAGGATGACATTCTTCATATAGCCTGCCTATCAATTGTTTTAAAGCTCAATAAACTATGACCGGAATTAATCTCATTTGTCCGGTAGATTGAAATCTTGCAGGTCACGGAGACCGGCAACAATTTTTTCTAACGGAAACCCTGGGATGCGTATTCGCATCCCCGATCTTCCATCCTAGGGCTTACCTACGCTTCCTTTGCAGGGTTTAGCGTATGAGTACCAGAGGCTGCCGTTCGGCTATTCTCTGGCTCCCCGCATCTTCACCAAGTGCGTGGAGACCGCACTGGGGCCTCTGCGTCGTCGGGGATTACGAAGTGTATTCTGCCCTGGACGACGTTCTGGTCCTTGGCGGTCAGGGTAGATCGTCAGGTCTCATACCAGGCAGGTGGTGGAATTCCTCACCAGCCTGGGTTTTGCTGTAGACTGGAAGTAGAGTACTCCTCTTCCCAGTCAACGGGTGGAGTACTTGGGCTTATTCTAAGCTCAAGGTCTATATGGGCATCCCTCTCGGAGCGGCGGCGAGTGGGTGTTCTCAGCACGCTCGGGAGGTTCCGTCCTAGGACAGTTACGGTGCTGTCCGTGATGCGCCTGCTCGGTATGATGTCATCTGCTCATTCCGTGGTCCCTCTTGGCCTCCTCTTCCCCCGTGAGGTGGATACAGAGGTGGTTTTCCAGTATGGAAATAGACCCGGTGGGAGGCAAGTGGCTAAGGTTCCCATGTCAGTACTCTGGGACCTCGCCCTCTGTGGAGGGCATGGGGCCCTCACCAGCGGGGTCCCCATGGGCAGCAGGCTGTCACACGTCACGGTCTTCACCGACGCCTCCCTCACTGGGGGGGGGACGTGTCGGGCCAACGCAGTAGGGGGCAGCTGGCAAGGCCATGCTGCCCGGTCTGCGCTACATTCAATGTGTTGGAATTGAAGGCAGTCCTTCTGGTCTTCAAACGGTGTTTTGATCAGGACGGACAACACAACGTCAGCGTCGTATGTCGACAGACAGGAAGGAGTACACGCCCCCCGTCTGCATCGGGCGGCGGTCGGCTGGCTATGGGCGTTTCTCCATTTGCGCAGCCTGAGGGCTCTCCACATCCCCGGCAGTCGGGCAGGTCTGGGACCGATTCCGTGGCCGTCCGGGATTCTGTACGCTTTTCCCCCCCTTACACCTGATAGCTCAGCTGTTGGGGCGGGTACGTCGGGAGCGCGGGACTTGGTCCTGGTCGTGCCGGGCCGGGGCTCAGCTGTTTGGTCCCCGGTCCTGATTCAGCTCTGTGGGGCCCCACCGTGGCCTGTTCCGTGGTCACCGCGGGCCCTCTCTCAGGCACGCAAACTTTGTTCTGCCTTCCTGGGCCCTCATTCATCAATAGTGTGCGTAGAACATTTCTATTTCCACACGTAAGCACGGAATGTAGAACTAGTGTACGCACAGGGAAGTCGGCATTCATCACACGGTGCGTACGCAGGCTCTATGCTCCTCCGTGTTGATGAATACCACTTTGTTCTACCGTCAATGCTCGTGCATGATTATCCATATATGGTCATGAAAATGAGGAAACACCCCCCATGGGATGTGAAATAATGGACTGACCCGAGCGGGACTCTGAGAAACTCCACGGAGAATTCACTGCTGTCGAACCAAGAAGACACTATCGCGTATTATGGGATAAATAAAAGGCGGATTTGTAAACGGTGATGTCGGATATCAACGGCTCCCTAAGACCATTGCTGCAATTCTGCCTGGACAGCTCAAAATACTAATAAAGACCGTTCGTTGACCACTGTTTGGCGTTGGTTGTGTGTCATTATAACCGTGCTGTAATATGAATGCCTTTATTAGTTGTGTTCGATTGGCTATATGATTTTTAGAGGCATCTATTTTGTTGTCGGCTAATAAAGACAGCGCTGGAATATGACTGCCTTTTCCCGTGTTGTTTGATAATACCCAGGGATTAAAGTTCTCCTCAATTTGATTCCAAATCGCGATGGATCTCCCGTCAATTTTCTACCTGCTGCATATGATTTCTAGAGGCATACTACAATCTATTTTGATGTCAGTATTGGGTAGCCTATACATAAACAATAATACGAGAGCATATAATACAAGAACAATGAATCTTACTGCCATGTATGATGTAGCAGATGCGCCATGTGTAGCCTGCCTATATGCAGGGTTCGTACGGGTGCTGGAAATCCTTGAAAATGCTTGTATTTCAATGTGGTGTTTTCAAGGTTTGAAATGTGCTTGAATTGTGTATAAAGTGCTGGAAAGTTATTGAAATTGTAATTGCACTGTATACTTTCATAATAAATCGCTATCTGACTTAATAGTTAGGTTTTTAGATAAACAAATATAATTCGGAGAGCGCCTAATTGTTTTTGCCTTTCACGCAAAATGAAGAGGAGTCCTCTCTCGAGCCTCGCCACGGCACCCCCCGCCCCTCCTGAAAGCTTGCTTTAATCCCAGTAACGTTAGTGAGCTAACGTTAGCAAGCTTTTTTTTTTTTTTTTTTTTTTTATAAACGTCAGCAAGCTAGTGAGCTAGCGTTGCCACAGACGGCTATGTTTATTGTTCATGTTGACAACGACAAGCGACACTGTAAGGTGAGTTAATAATTCACTCTGAAAATCTGCTCCGCTCTGATAAACTGACTCCGTCTTCGGTCAGAGCGTTTTGTGTGCACAACTTGAGTGCGCTCGCTCTGACACTGAAAGCCAATTTACCTTAAAACAAGTTTCGTTTAGCTAACGCCATTATGCATCGGAGCTGTGGTTTCGCTGTGATCAACATGGCTAACAAGCAAATCAATTCTTTCTATTTTAAGGAATGTTCTGTAGGATATGTCGGCAACATAAGAAGCCAGCTACTAGGTGTAGCTGTTTGTGTGAAATAACAAGAGAGGAGACTAGAGCATGTGTCAAATGTGCGTCTGTATTGCAACCAATAACATGGGCATCATATAGCTTACATCCTGGTCCCTGCTGGGATGTACCAACTGAACACACCACTGTGGGGGGTTATATAAAAATTCTAGGTTGATTTGATTTTGTATACATTTTAAAGCTAAAGGAGCTGATTGACTGCCTACCTCAAAGACTGTTCACTTATTTTGCACATTTTCAGTAAATATTTGATTGAAATTTAAGTTTTATCTGGTGATTATTTGAGTGATTGTTTCATATTGGCTCTGCCAGGTTATATAGGATGTCTACATCATTTTGGTTGTTTATAGCACAATAACATCTGATTTAATGTGATGGAAGAAGTGAAATGATCATTTTGTGTAAATATTTAATTTACCACAGCCGCATAAGATGCTGGAAAAGCTTGAAAAGGCACCTTGAAAATGCTTGAAAAGTGCTTGAATTTTGCTTTGGAAAAGGTGTAAGAACCCTGTATATGTGATCAATACAAACATGAACTTGAATTCCATCATGTTTGTGTGCGGGACTCACAAGGCTGTTGTCACAATGGGTGGTACCGGTACAGTAATAATTACAGTCCACACAATATCACGATCCATGCCATAGCCTATGTTCTATTAGGACATGATCTGTGACGACAAATGTTCTAGAATGTTTGAAGATATCATACTCTGACAGCATGCCTATGATCAACAAAAACGCGAACTTGAATCCCATCATATACATAGTCTGTCCACTATAGTGTCATTGCAATGCGTTTTCTATTCTTTCTTATACAGTAAAAAGGGGGAAGAACACTATATTCATATGACTTGTATTCTGCTTACAGCTTCGAAATTCCACTTGTTTCGTTTAACGTAAAGCCTTTTAAATATAATCAAAACGTTCCCGTGTTTCTGCAGTCTGTGCGCAAAATAATAACGAGTTGAGCTTTATGATTTATGATGAATTGAAAATGGGGGACCCTGATGTAAACAAGACGAAAGTTGGTCTGCATCCCCAATTAACAATTGTATGTACTGAGCTGTACTGTACTGTACCCATTCTGCAATCTGTTAATAAACTTTTCAATCAATCAATCAATCAAGCTACGCGGAGCGCAGTCAGTCAGTAGCCTACACCCCGTATATTCCGATAACGCTATATAAACCATGCTGCATTCATTCTGAGAGAAAGATCTATTATTCCAAATGCTATTTATAGGGTTTTGACCATAATTACACTACTGTTGCTATTTTACAATGAACTATAATGAACTACGGTTCGTACGGAACATGCCAGTGTTATTATGCACAGAAGCTCATTTCCTTGTTGTAATAATATATTCTACCACTGGGCGTCAGGTACGCCTGGTCTGACCTGTGCGTAGATGTAAGCACGGAGTCAAGTTCAAATCGAAATTGATGAATCCCACTCTTTGCTTAGAAATGATCGTACGCACAGGGTAAGCACAGATCTGTGCGTAGAACACGTTGATGAATGAGGGCCCTGTTCTGGGGCAGCCTCTAGGCTTGGCTGCTGTCAGTGTGAATCTGGTGGGGATGCGTCTTGGCTATTCTGTAGTTAGCGCTATCCGGCATGCGCGCGCTCCGTCCTCTACCACGGCTTACATGGGTAGGTGGCGTATTTCCAAGAGTGGTGTAGAGTGGGGGGCTTGGACCGGGTGTCCTGCCCCCTGGACGCTGTCCTTTCCTTCCTTCAGTCTATTTTGGGTAGACTGTCGGCTTTGACGGTGAGGGTATATGCCGTGGCTATATCCTCTTGTCATGTGGGGTTTGAGGGCGTTACGTTGTTCAGCCACCCTCTTGTGAAGCGTTTCCTGCTTGGCGCTCAGCGTCTTAAGCCAGTGGAACGTTCTCTGTCTCCGAGTGGGACCTCCAACTGGTCCTCGGCCGGTTGTCTGAGGCCCCGTTTGAGCCTCTTGAGCAGGCATCTTGGAACAGCTGTCTTCAAGACTGCATTCCTGCCGGCCATCACCTCCGCTAAGCGCGTGGGTGGCCTGTGTGCTCTCTCGGTGCGGCCTGAGTGCTTGTCTATTCGTGTCAATAGCAGTGCGACTCTGAGGCCTACTCCAGTCTTCGTGCCAGAAAATATCCGGAGCTCTTTTCGCTCCGGGGATATTGTGGTTCAGGCGTTTCATCCGCCTCCTCACGCTGGTGAGTTAGAAGCGAGCCTTCA
This sequence comes from Notolepis coatsorum, assembly GCF_963971535.1. Lineage (NCBI taxonomy): Eukaryota > Metazoa > Chordata > Actinopteri > Aulopiformes > Paralepididae > Notolepis > Notolepis coatsorum. Next base: position 1,286,760 of record NW_028174872.1, on the reverse strand, counting down.
CCTGTCGTGTCCCGTCCGGGCTTTGGGGGTTGCCTCAGTCGGACTCAGGACTTCAGGGCTACCGATCAGCTCTTTGTTTGTTACGGTGGCTCTCGCGCTGGTAAGGCACTGTCCGAACAGCGCCTGTCACATTGGTTGTGCAAGGGCATTGCCCTTTGCTACACGTTGGCTGGACAGGCCCCCCCCTGGGGGTGTCAGGGCGCACTCCACTTGTGGAGTGGCGGCCTCTGCCGCCTTGTTAGGGGGGGCCTCGGTGGAGGACTCGGTGGAGGACATCTGTGCTGCGGCCTTCTGGTCCTCCCCGGGTCCCTTCGTTGGGTTTTACCTCATGGACATGACTGGGGGTTCTGTCTCCCAGGCGGTTCTGAGGTCTGGGACCTCCCCTGCATCCCGCCCTTCGGTGGGTTAGCAGGGGTGTGTGGTTGTGTGCCACGGGTTGATGTGTCACACGTGGTCCCGCCTGTGCTGTGCGTTTTTAGGGGTCTCTAGTTCCCTCTTTTTCGCACTTTGCTGGAGTTGACTGCCGCACCCTCTTCACTAGGAAGGGCGGGTGGACGGGACTCCCCTCCCCCCTGGTGGTAGGGCTTACGGGTCCTCAGGGGGTACATTTGTCGGGCCACGCGTCTGCTCTGCCCCATATCTCAGTATGGCGAAGAACGAGACGCGATGGCCAGTATGCTATGTAACCTAGTTACATGAGTACTGGCTGAGCGTCTCACTCTTAAGCACGCCCTGAGGTTTTCTATGATGGAAACTTTTTCCGAGGAAGGGCGTGTATGACCATGTTCGGTGTCTTGTAGGGGGACACTGGGGCGGGGCCTGGTCAAGTGCATGGGTGCATTGTTTTTCGTTATGAAGTACAGTAGGTACTGGAGATAGGGGTATATCTCAGTATGGTGAAGAGCGAGACGCTCAGCCAGTACTCATGTAACTAGGTTATAGTCATAACCTTTCGTTTAATATCACAACTTGTGTCATCATTGTTCATCATTGGGGGAAACTAAGTGCTGCCTCTCCGCCACACTCGGGACCACGCCAACGTAGCTAGCGCTAGCCTATACAGTGGCTAACGTCTGGACCACACCAACGTAGCTAGCGCTAGCCTATACAGTGGCTAACATCTGGACCACGCCAACGTAGCTAGCGCTAGCCTATACAGTGGCTAACGTCTGGACCACGCCAACGTAGCTAGCGCTAGCCTATACAGTGGCTAACGTCTGGACCACGCCAACGTAGCTAGCGCTAGCCTATACAGTGGCTAACGTCTGGACCACGCCAACGTAGCTAGCGCTAGCCTATACAGTGGCTAACGTCTGGACCACGGCAGAGAGGCAGCACCCAATCTGCGTGTAACGTTAGTCACTAACATGAAGAATAGAGAGCTGCAAACGGAAATAAACACCCAGTCCTTGAGAACGGTTTCCTGGTTTACTGTCACCACCTTACAGAGGGAATTACCCTAAAGTCCGGCTAGTTATAACAAGCACGTTACATGACCGGCACTTCGGCCCTAGAGTGTACTCCCCTGTACTCTACTGCGGTTCAGATTAATACAGGAAAAGGTATACATTGGGGGCTCGAGTCCGGGATATGAAAATAAATCCTGATTTCATCTGTGAGTTGTAAACTGTATGGAAATGTGAAGTTAGCTCATGCTACTGGAAAACGGACGCCTCGTCATTAAATGAAGTAAAAAATTATGATGCCCCTTTTATTTTACCCGCGGTTGTCTGTTCTACATCCCACGGGTCACTTGACACACCGCAGGATTGCGGTGATGCGGTTATCGCGACAGCCCTATGTTTAATCATATCTCTATCACCACTAAGAAATGCCCTCTTCTTTCTGTTAATTGCAGCTTTCACCTCCCTAGACACTCAAGGTTTATCATTGGGGAACGTTTTAATAATTTTACAGGGGATGGCATCATCAACACAGAAATGTATATAAGCGGTGAATCTTATCAGCTTTACTGTCCAGGTCAAGATCATCGTCCTCTAAAATTGATGCTAAAATACAATAATAAAATAGAATAAAATAGGCATTGAAATAATTAAATAGATAAGACACAAGATATGCTAGGTTCCTGAGAAACTGGTTCTTATATACACTACTATGCAATATACAATTTACAATGTTAACTCTTAATGTATAAACTATACAGTACCTCCTTTTAAAGTTTTTCTAATGATTCTATTTTTTAGAGAGACATTTTGTTTAAAGTGATTTTTTAGCGGTTGCCGCATGAGTGGTGTGTGTGTCTGTGTGTGCTCATGTGTATTTGTGAGTGGAGAGTTCAGTGTTCTGATGGCCTGGGGGAAGAAGCTGAGTGGGAGACAACACAGACGTAACACACAGGTTACATTTGCATCCTAAAATGGCTGACCTGAGCTTGGTCCACCTTGGTTGGTCTCCTTGTTCTCATGCAAGGCTCTATAATGCCTCAGCATCGGTGAGGTGTTATTGTTGTATCCAAGTTATTTTGAACACAACAGACACTTCACTTTTTAAAGTAACAGAAATTATAACAAGGGATACGCTGTGTTGTCACATTTATTAATATTACTATGTGCATACTTAGGAGAGAGATCAGCTCAGTTAGTTATTACTATGTGAATACTTAGGAGAGAGATCAGGGTCCTATTCCCCGTACCTGGTTCAACTAAGTCGATCAAAAGTCCCATTATCCAGATTCAATTAACCTGATGTTTGAATCCGCGCTTTCCCTGTTCCTCGAAGGTGGATTCAGTCTCGTTAATTCGAACCAGACTTGATACTCAGGATCATTGCGCGCGGCCGCCTCAGCTGAAAAGACAGCAGGTGTCGATCGCAGAAATCCTGATTTTCTAACGGCATTGATTGATTGATTGATTTAAAACTTTATTAACAGATTGCAGAATGGGTACAATACAGTGCAGCTCAATAGCCTCGCCGACAAGTTAAATGCATAATCTATAGGCTAATGTTAAGTCTCTCATTACCCCAATCAATCAGATTATATTTATTTAAATGTGCCTAATGGCAGTAGGCTTAATGGAATGAATAATCGAATGAGATCTATTGCTAGCGAAAATAATTAGTTAAACTCTTTCAGAATAAGTAGATACAAACAAGCCCAAAGAGTATCTAATTGATATGAATTAATAGGATATCTGTACTGTATGCGCTCGGCTTAGGTATCATGTACTTTATATATAAACACAGTTTTCAAGGCGCGACCCCCGAAATAACATGTCAGAGAGGCTTGGAGCCGGCTATACAGTTTCACTATTAATCAGGTTTTAATCTGTTTCGGACATAATCCATACATGCATTGAATTGATTAACCTTTGGTTTATACCAGTCACACATGTTCATCATCAGATAACAGTGCTTGAACAGATGCATGCATTTTCTCAAATGCATTCATGTCAACGGCTCATTCAATTTCTCAAATCCGTCAAACAGCGCATCTCATCAGACATTTTAATCCCAGTTACAATATCACAATAACGTGTGAGTGACAGTGATACAATTCAACAATCCACAGATTCAGATTCCACGTAATTCATAATCCACAATCCACGCATAGACACTTCAATTTATGCTTGAATGAAACACAATCCGGGCGCTCCGTTAAGCAAATACATCCACAGCAGAGAATATGAAACTAATCGGAGCCAAACGCCCGGTTTCATTCATTAAAAATATCCCCGCGGGATTCACATTTGCAGTGCGCCGTTATTAAAATAACCACATGCAGTGTGTATCGCGACTCCGAGCGCCGTATAAATATGACGTGCATTATTTAGGACAAAGTAAATCTATAGGCTGAATATGATTTATTATCAGCATTTTAGGTCTATTATTTTACATTTCAAAAGCCCCCTCTAGGAAAACGAAGCACAAAAACATAATTCAGAATGGTATAATGCAGATCTACACTATGATAATTATTTCAGGAAGCGAGCTGGCATTTCTTTGCGAGGGTGTGGCCATGGTTCATCCAGCTAACTGAACTTAACCCTGCTCCGGACCAGGTTCAAACTTTCTGATCTGTTACCATGGCGATTTAGAAAATCCGACGTCTGAGAACGGAAATGTCTGGCTTAAGTCAAGCTATGCTGAAAATTATCCGGCTAACTCAGTTAGCCAGGTACGGGGAATAGGGCCCAGCTCAGTTAGTTGAACAGATAGCAAACAAACGCGCAATAAATGCCTAAGTCAACACAATGTGACGTCATAGGTAGGGATGGGTACCGAACCGAATTAAGGGTACCGACTACCGAGTACCGATTCACGTGAGAACCGCCGGTGCCAAATAATTTTTTTTAAAGTCTGATGACGTCGACGTTTCGTTTACCGCAAAATGAAACCTATGAAGTGTGCCGCACGTTCACACGCACAATACGCACTTACCTAGAATTTTACTTGATTCAACAACAAAGCAGTCGGGGCAATGGCAAGCCGAAAACAGTCGCAAGTGTTGTTACACTTTACAAAGCTAGATGCAGACAACGCTCGCTGCAATATTATATATATATTAACAAATTGTTCTAAATAAATAATAATGATAATAAATTATTTGAAGTTTGGATTTTTTCTTTTACAACACGTCGTAGATAGATAAAATGTTTAGAGACTAAAGTACCGAAAAAAGCTACCGTTTCAAGTTTCAAGTTTCTTTAATAGTTGTCATACAGAAGTACAGAATACTTTTGTACAAAATGCTTCTTACTGTTGCGCTCCAGAGACTGTGCAAGACAAGATAAGTATGAAATAAAAACATAGTAAAATTAGAAGTAATAATAAAAAAAAAAAAAGAGGTCACAGTGTTCAGTTTAGACATATGTACAATGTTCGATGCAGAATAGACGTAGTTACCATACAATATACAATACTGTGCAGTGTACTAATATACAATACTATATAGTGCAAGGCAGAAATGGAGAAATGGGACGAGGTGCAATTTAGGTACAATTCACAGTAGGTGTACGAGTTGTAGTGCAAATCCTTTATCAATAAATATAAAGTGTAAGTGTGTTTGTGTGATCTAAAGTGTGGAGAGTGGGTGCTGCAGTGTGTTGTTTGTTTGAGTGAGTGGGTGTGTGTGCTGTGTGCATTTGATGGTTGTTGCATAGTGATTATTGTTCGTTTAGCGATTATTGTTCGTTTAGCAGCCTGATGGCCTGGGGATAGAAGCTTCTTCTGAGTCTTTCTGTGCTCGCCTTAAGACTCCGGTATCGCTTGCCTGACCGCAGCAGTTCAAAGAGGCAGTTGTTCGGGTGGCTCGAGTCCTTAATAATTCTCTTAGCCTTCCCCTTGCACCGCTTGTTGTAAATGTTCTGGAGGGTGGGAAGCCCCCCTCCAATTGTGCGTTCGGCTGAACGTGTCACTCTTTGTAGTCTGCTACGGTCTTGTGCAGTGCTATTCCCAAACCAGGAGGTGATGTTGCCGGTCAGGATGCTCTCTATTGTACATGAGTAGAAGTTCCTAAGGATCTTCTGACTGACTTGGAACTTCCTTAGGCGCCTGAGGAAGTAGAGGCGTTGTCGTGCCTTCTTCACAACACTGTCAATGTGTGTGGTCCATGTCAAGTCCTCGGATATGTGGGCTCCGAGGTACTTGAAACTGTTCACTCTCTCAACCGGTGCCCCGTCGATGCTGAGGGGGCTGTAGTCCTTGACCCCCGACCTCCTGAAGTCCACAATCATCTCTTTTGTTTTGCTGACGTTCAGGGAGAGGCAGTTCTCCTGACACCACTGTGACAGGTTCTCTACCTCTTCCAGGTAGGCCCTTTCGTCGTTGGCAGAGATCAGGCCCACCACTACTGTGTCATCAGCAAATTTGATGATGGTGTTGTTGTTCCGTTGTGCTACGCAGTCATGTGTGTACAGGGAGTAGAGGAGGGGGCTCAGAATACAGCCCTGGGGGGCCCCTATGTTGAGCGTGATGGATGAGGAGGTGCAGTTGCCGGCTCTTACCACCTGGGGTCTGCCCGTCAGGAAGTCCAAGACCCACTGGCACAGGTCATAGTTCAAGCCCAGGTCCCTGAGCTTGGCTATGAGTTTGGAGGGGACTATGGTATTGAATGCTGAGCTGTAGTCGATGAACAGCATTCTCACATAGTTCCCCTGCCTCTTGTCCAGGTGTGATGCTGCTGTGTGCAGCACATGGGCTATGGCGTCCTCCGTGGACCTGTTGGGGCGATATGCAAATTGCAGAGGGTCCAGGTTGATGGGGAGGGAGGAACAGATGTAGCCCTTCACTAGCTTCTCAAAGCACTTCATGGCTATGGAGGTGAGGGCTACAGGGCGGTAGTCGTTGAGGCAAGCGGGCGTAGATTTTTTGGGTACAGGGATGATGGTGGACTTCTTCAGACAGGTGGGGATGACAGCCTGTTCCAAGGACAGGTTGAAGATGTCAGTGAATACCGGGGCCAGTTGGTCGGCACAGACTTTTAGGACGCGGCCGGGGATGCCGTCCGGTCCTGCTGCCTTCCTGATATTCACTTTTTTAAAGATCCGTCTCACCTCATGCTCTGTTACCCTGAACACTGAGTCTCCATTAGCAGACCCCCCCCCCCCCCATTTCCGTGGTTTGTAGGCTGGTGTTGTTATTCACAGCCTCAAACCTCGCATAGAAGGAATTGAGATAATTTGCTAAGGAGATGTCACTGTTCAGTTTGAGGGGGGTGCCTTTGTAGTCTGTCATTGTTGGGTATCGGTATCGATTTACAGGTATCGGTTAAAATGTGAAAGGTACCCAACCCTAGTCATAGGAGACTATTGCGCTTCGTTGCCCCTTATATCTTGAATCGGGTGCCAAATGTCCTGAATCAGTCACGTGGTACGACCGGCACGTGAGGTTCAACGTCACCACACACGTCATCAACACGAGCCTCGATACACTCCACATAAATTCCTGGATTATTCAACAAACGCTTTGTGTGTTTACAGTGTGAAGTCTCTCTGTGGCAGAACTCTACTGGACCAAGACTTTCTTCTTGTGGAAACAGACATCAGACTGTGGACACCACAACATCTGTAAGTACAATTATGTTTACTTTGAGTTTCCTGAACATGGAGAGACCAATCCCAAGTCGATCGGAACTTTCTCGGCCGAGCTATAGTCACTTTCTCAGCACCTACTCCCCATGCGCATGCGCAGATTGCCCACGGAGTCTCGGGATTGTCCAGATGTCTAGGTTTATCAATCTGCGCATGCAGAGTTTGGGGAGTAGGTGCGGGGAAAATTACTATAGCTCGGCCGAGAAAGTGCCGATCGATTTGCGATTGGTCTCTCCATGTTCAGTGCCCAGTAGTTCAAAATCTTTAATCTCAATCAGATCCGATCCGATTTTAACCTCTTTACCTCTTAATCTCTGAAAATCCGCCTAAAAATATACACCTAAGTAAATGGAAGATTGCTCCACTTCTACAAGGCCATTTGCATGTTCTTGGTATCTAGGGACATCTATGGACCTCAGGGAATGTATTCCCAGTGTCATAAATATTGTGTCTATTACTAGGCTTGAGTAAATTGTTATGAAACACTGTGCAAATGTTTCTAAGGAAACTGAGGATAGGGCTACATATGGGATGATGACTCCGATGACAGTGGTGAGGATGATTAACATCAGTGTTGCCTGGGAAGTGTGGTGGTGGATGAGGGGTTGGGTGGTGGATGAAGCTGTGGACTGGGGTTGGGATGTATTAGGGTTACACAGTAGGTAGTGTGATTTGTTTGTATTTTTGTACCTGCATTCTATTTAGTTTTTTAAATGGAAAATAAAAAGGTTAATGTCTTATTGATTTGTAATTTTTTTTTTACATCATTCCAAATTAAGGGGATGGTGTAGTGTTTTGATTTAACTATCTTGATAAAGTGTGTGGGTCTATTCTTTTTCTCATTATACTATCCACTGAACTGTTTTATGTGTACAACCTCAATTTTTTGAATATCTACATCCTGATCTGCACTGCACACTTTTTTAGAACTGTATAGTATTCTTTATTCTAGTCATCTTATTTTATTCTAAGCTAAAATTATCGTATTGCACTGCACACTTTTTAGAACTGTATATAGTCATCTTTATTTTAGTCATCTTCTTTTTTTCTATACTAAATTTATTGTATTTTATTATTGGAAGCTGCTATGGTCGAGGGACCACAATAAATAGATTTTCACTCTACATGCTGTAAAGCACTGTGATCAATACATAGAACTATCCTACCTGTCTGTGATCAGTACATACTTTATGTTGCATGGTTTGGAGAGCTAGGAGGCTACCTTACGCTCTAGCCTAAAACTAACATTTCCTTTTTCCGTTTCAAACCTTTATTTCAACTTGTTAGGAAGTGGAGGTTTCCCTCATTTAGATTAGATTAGCTGTCATTATACAGCACAAGTACAGTACTAGAAGAAAGTTTGGCAGATGTAGGCCATTGTCGGTACATTATGAACCATGACACAAAGGTATCTTTTTCTCTTAACCTGCTGTAAGTTAGCCTTTAGTTTTTTTGGCAAATAATCCACTGTGCCCACCATGATGAATTTGTTTTGGGCATCTTTGTGTCAACGTCTAGAGAAAGCCCTAATGGATTGTCCAGACGTCCACACGCTTCCCATCATCCGTGGCAACAAGGATGGTCTGCTGGACATAGACGAGCTCGCCAGAGGTGATCATTTTACCACTTCATTTACATTCCTTACAAAGATCCTTACAGTAATTTTGTTCTTAATTTCTATCATTCCTAAACACCTCATGATATCAATCAATCTACATTTTATTACGGACTCAGGTTCCACATAAAAGATGATACATACAATAAATGACATAAAAGCACCATAAAAAACATAGTTTAAAAGATAAGAAAAGAAAATGCAGAGTCTTAAATAAAGACAACTGTCTCAGTGTTTCCTGGGATTGAAGGACAAAACCAAGATGATCTCATTTACAGTAATTTACCCGGCAAATACATTTCTACATACGATTTCTTAAAACAGCTTGGGATGGAAGTCCTGCAGCCACAAACATCTTACTTGCACTACACCATCTAGCCCTCTTAAGTAATATTATTGTGACATCATTGTAAGATACTTGTTTCTGTAAGCTTGCTTTTTTGTAGTTTGATTGCAGCACATAGTAAACTAACTGAGAGAACTGAGACATGTAAACTAACTGAGAGAACAGAGACATCTTCACTACATCTGTACACATAGTAAACTAACTGAGAGAACAGAGACATCTTCACTACATCTGTACACATAGTAAACTAACTGAGAGAACAGAGACATCTTCACTACATCTGTACACAGTAAACTAACTGAGAGAACAGAGACATCTTCACTACATCTGTACACATAGTAAACTAACTGAGAGAACAGAGACATCTTCACTACATCTGTAGACATAGTAAACTAACTGAGAGAACAGAGACATCTTCACTACATCTGTACACATACTGTACTAATCTTACTGAGGGAACATAGAATCAGTATTTTCCTCAACATAGATGTAGTATTTTCTCCAACATGGATATAGTATTTCCCCCAACATATAGTATTTTCCTCAACATCGATTTAGTATTGTCCTCAACATAGATTTAGTATTTTCCTCAACATAGATTTTGTATTTTCCTCAACATAGATTTAGTATTTTCCTCAACATAGATTTCCAAGATGTTAGAAGACAAAGTGTATTACAATGGCAGCATGTGTCTAACTGCAAAGGGCTAGATTGTGGCTTGACACAGGGCAGCTGTCTTGGACCACTCCTGTATTCTATATTCACAAATGACTTACCATCTGCTTTGTGTAAAGCAAGTATACAAATGTACGCAGACGATTCCACACTGTATTATGCTGCAAACACTAGTGGTGATCTACACAAAGTTTTATCTACAGAGTTATATGCAGTAACTAATTGGATACAACTAAATAAGCTGGTATTAAACATCTCAAAGACCAAATCAATTATCATAGGAACCAGTCACAAACTATTAGCCAATCCTACACTGAGTCTGCACTTGTCTGGTGAACCCATACAACAGGTTGATAAGGTTAAATTACTGGGAGTCATAATAGATAGTTGACTGACATGGGTAGAGCACATTGACACAGTGGCTAAGAAAATGGGTAATGGCATTTATATGGCAAGAAAATGCCGTCCTTATGTTCCACCACATATTCTGGGACAGGTCGTTAAGTAATTAGTTTTAAGCCACCTGGACTACTGCTCACCTGTTTGGTCCTCTGCATCTGACAGTGCACAGAGGAAACTACAAAATATCCAGAACAGAGCTGCCAGACTTGTCTTACATTGCCCCATAACAACGGACATAAACAGTATGCATAGGGAACTCTTATGGCTATCGGTAGATAAAAGGATTGTCTTAAATACAGTCACATTCTACAATAACAGCATCCACGCCTCTAAGCCTGAGTTTTTATATACCGTAATTTTCGGACTATAAGCTGCGGCTTTTTTCACTTTTTCGACCCTGCGGCTTATATAACGGTGCGGCTAATCTATGGATTTCTACAGCTAACTGGGCGCGCTCCCTCAGCTCTGTGACCGTCAGATCAGACTCCTAAATCTGTTGCAGCAGTGCACGCCTTGCCCATCCTCCTCCCCCTCACAGACCCACGTCAACAAACCATTACGGCAAGAGTCTAGTGTATGAGCAGCTCAGAGCTCCTCTTTCAACATAACTGAAGCATTAAACAAAATGACCCAGTCAACGAACTATTCACTTTAGTTTATTAATGCATGAGGCGTTGTCTAATGTTATCTAGCTACTGATGGCTCCTGATATCATCAGTTTGGCATTCGATTTCGCAGGTGCTGGCTAACTGGCTATCGTTCTGTGAGCTGGCATTGGTACCTGGCTGGCGCTGGCTAACTAGCGTGGCTATCGTTCTGTGAGCTGGCGTTGGTACCTGGCTGGCTAACTAGCGTGGCTATCGTTCTCTGAGCTGGCGTTAGTACCTAGCTGGCTAACTAGCGTGGCTATCGTTCTGTGAGCTGGCGTTAGTAGTACCTAGCTGGCTAACTAGCGTGGCTATCGTTCTGTGAGCTGGAGTTAGTACCTAGCTGGTGCTAACTAGCGTGGCTATCGTTCTGTGAGCTGGCGTTAGTACCTAGCTGGCGCTGGCTAACTAGCATGGCTATCGTTCTGTGAGCTGGCGTTGGTACCTGGCTGGCTAACTAGCATGGCTATCGTTCTGTGAGCTGGCGTTAGTACCTAGCTACCATTACTGTTTAAACAAAAATGTTAATAAATGGGAGCTTCCTCAAACAGCCATCTCTTTCCCAACAATCCCTTCTGTGCACGAACCCTTACATATGGTAATTAAACATTAAAACACCTGCGGCTTAATAGTCCAGTGTGGCTTATATTATGTACACATCATTCAATTTAGCTGCTGCAGCTTATATTCAGGTGCGGCTTATAGTGCGAAAATTACGGTAGTCAAATGATCAGATGTAGTCACTTACACAATCATTTAACTAGAATGGCAGGAGAAGGTAAAATCATGTTACCTCGCCCAAAATTGAATGCCATACGAAAATCTGTAATTTATTTAGCCATTACTTATTGGAATAGCTGCCCAGAACACATACATCAATTAAATACCAAATCATCATTTAAACATAAATTCCGAATGTATTACTTAGCTAGTGAGCAGTAGTCCAGTGTTTATTTATTTTTGTTTTTAATTATTTGTTCTTATTATTTTCTTAGCTGTGACAAGCTGAAGATGGTAATGCTGCCCTTTACAGGCAAGCATTAGCTCTTCATCTTTCATGTGCAATATTGTTTTTTTGTATGATTGTAATAAGTTAGGTTGTTGTTTTGTTTATATACTGAATGTGTGTGTATATTAGGGGTGTAACGGTACACAAAATCCACGGTTCGGTACGTACCTCGGTTTTGAAGTCACTGTTCTGTATTATTTTTGGTACAGTAAAAAAAATTGCTTTTATCTATTTATTTATTTAACTGTATTAAACAATATAAAATTAATTGGCCATCATTTACTGAGCAAACTAATGCTTACTGCTGTAACCTACTAATACCACTTAATGTAAATCTGAAGATTATTATATAGCAGATGCCTTGGACAACTGTAGCGTGTGCTTGTTTATACAGAGCCCCTTTCATGAGCAAGCCCTGCTTGAATACAGGGGCAGGGCTTGCTACAGTCACGAAAGGGGCTAGTTTATACAGAGCTGGTATGACTTGCTGGCTGAAATACGGACGAGAGGGAACTAGGTAGCGGGGCTCTATTACTCTCTATGCTCTATGTGCTTAAACCCAGTGTTCTCGACAACGGAGTATGGTCGCAGATCTGCTGCTATAAAAACACATATGGCGTTTGTTATTGCTTTGGCCCGGTCTGAATTAATAGCGAGTTGCTGCTTGAATGCCACGGGGAGCTGGGTTTGCTTCTTCGGTGTACCAGTGATATTCACATTCGGGTGATGCCGTTTCAAATGCGTGATAAAGTTTGCAATAAAGTTGAACAATGCCGGCAACGTAGCCCCTTTCTTGACTGTGATGCAAGGCTTGCATCTAGAGCTGCCACGGTATTGATGCTTTCCTTACCGCACACATTTGCAAAATATTTCCTACCGCCGCGGTTATTACAGCACGCACACAAAAAATTAAAAAAAAAGTTTGAATGCATTTTTTTTTTTAGTAGTAGTCTACTCTTTATAGCATATAGCCTGCCTCTAGTCTAAATGTCTATCTTTAGAGGATGACTTTGCAGCATGAATATTGTTTGGGATTCGGCAAGCACGCATTAGTTATTGAAAGTGAAACACGGATTCGAAGTTTCCCCTCTGGTCGTGCGCAGTTCACTCTGTGTCGCGGGCAGGGGTGGTTACCCCTAACCCCCCCGACCCTTTCTTATTATTATTACTATAAAGTTACTACTTTATAATAAAGGCATTCGTTTGGTGGCATTAACATTATATAGTTATACGTTCAATAACATCAGCGTATTTACCGGACCATATCAAGGCAAGCAATACTCTATTCATATCTCAGTTCCTTTCTTTGCTCAGAGCGTGCTGAGTTGTCCCATTCTGCGGTCTGTTAATAAAGTTTTCAATCAGACAAGTGTATAGAACGAAGGGCTTTTATTATAACATTCGTTGCAGACAGTAAAATCATTATGTCTCGTTTAGTACTCCTGAAGAGCGATGGTAGTCCACTCCGGCGGAGAGTTAAAGCTAACGTTATTAGCCGTGTTGTGATGAGCTGACATTCAGGACGTAAAAAACGTGTGACTCGTCTCTATTCTGACCAATCAGTGGTCTGCAATGTTTCACGTGACTTTTCTGGTACCCAATAGGGTCGCTTGGAACCTCGATGGAGGAGTAGGGTATATCTGCAGAGCCGCAAGCCCAACGAGAGGAGGGTAATTTATTATTATTATTATAAAAAACAGCGGTGACGCGGTATTCAGCCTACTCTGCGGTGGCCGTGATGTAACAGCGATACCGCGGTAATCGCGGCAGCTCTACTTGCATCACAAGTGTGCATCACAGTCACAAAAGGGGCTAGCCGGCACGTAGCTTTAGTGCGATCCACCTGTCTTTGTCCATTACTGTGGTTAACTGGGAATCCGAAACGATCCCAAATGGGAGACTTGAATGTTGTGGGAGTATCTTCTAGCTCTGGCTGGTCAGTTAGTATTGACTCGCCATACTTAAGGCTAATATGCTATGCTGAATTACAGCTCTCGTTCAGTGTAGCTGCGCGCTGCGTGGGATGAACAAACAACATCCGGTTAGTTGTGCACGTTATATTAGGGCCGGGGGGATTTAAGTTCCACAAAAAAAGGTTCCATACCGTTGCAATCGTTCGGTGCACAGCGCGTACTGTACCGGAGGACCACATTGAGGCGGTTACACCCCTAGTGTATGTATGTATATATGTGTGTGTGCGTATATATATGTATATTTGTATGTGTATATATGGATATGTGGGACTTCGGACCCCAGGAAGACTAGCCATTGGCATCAGCTAATGGGGATCATTTTTAATAAACAAATACAAATATGACGGTTCTCTCAGTTTCAGAAAAGGACACAGACTGGTTTGTAATCCAAGGTTATGAGGAGCTTGGAGAGAAGAGTGGAGCTAAACTACAGACAAGACTCTTGGAAATCCCGCTCAAGAGATTGTCCGCGGTAAGATGGGGAAGAAAATTACATTGGGAGTTGTTTTGCATAATCCATGCTTAACTAGGCTTGCCATGTCTTGTTCTCCGCTGGGTCTTGCTTAACTAGTCTTGCCATGTCTTGTCCTTGGCTGGGTCTTGCTTACCTAGACTTGCCATGTCTTGTTCTTGGCTGAGTTGGGCTTGGCTGGTTGTGTCTGTAGCCTACTGTCTCTTGGTGAGAGAGAGGTGTGGAGAGAGAGACACTCTAACCAAACACTCAGTTTAGTTTGCGCAGCAGACTTTGATAGTGGGATGTACAATGTACCCCTGTTGTGTACCCTTTTTAACAAATCTCTGACCAAAACCCTGCTCGGACTAGTGTGAGTAAAAACCATGCTCAAAGAGATTGGTGTTGGATTATTCCTGATTCTTGGACAATTAGTCAGTTAGCTAAGATACATCCAAATAAATCAAGCAAATCATAAAAAAATGTAGATTGTGGTTGAGGCATCATCCAGCCATAATATCTGTTCTAGTGAGTGTAAACACTTCTACTTTTAACAATACAAGTCAGGGTTCTGAAGTGGTGTTTTGACTTTTGTGTCAGAGAGAATTAGAAAATCAGAGAGAATTAGAAAATCAGAGCGGTTTTATCTTTAAAGCCCAACGGTCAAATCTGGGTCGGATAAGAGTGTGTGTTAAATGTGTTGTGTTATGTGTGTGTTAAATGGTAAATGGTGCATATATATAGCGCTTTTATCCAAAGTGCTTTACGATTTTGTTCCTCACATTCACCCATTCACACACCGACGGTGCAAGGTGCCAACCTGCTCATTGGGAGCAATTAGGGGTTACGTTTTCTTGCTCAAGGACACTTCGACATGCTGCCCGGGAGGAGTGGGAATCGAACCGGGAACATTCCGAATACCAGACGACCGCTCTACCTCCTGAGCCACTGTCTCCTCATGTTAGGAGTTGAGTTGGAATTCAGAATCAATACATGCATGTAATTCACGGTCATGACCTGAAACTATGAATGAATTATCATTGTATTTATAGTGCTTTTCTAGACACTCCTAGCACTTTACAGTGTAGGATGTAAATGGCCTCCTTCTCCACTGGGTAGCACCCAACCTTGGGCTACAGGCTCAATGGCTGCGAGACACTGGCACCAGGCACACAGCACACTACACAATGGCTGAAAGGTTCAGGAAACGGGGATTGATACCAGCCAATTAAGGGGAAGTGATGATTGGGTGGCCTTGATGTCAGACCTGGTGGGACCAGGTGGTTTTGCAGGACTGGAGTTTTGAGATAAACTTTGTTGTCTTGGTTGACCAGGTGGAGAATGTCAGTCTGTTTGACACTGTTGTCTTGGTTGACCAGGTGCAGAGTTGGTCTGTTTGACACTGTTGTCTTGGTTGACCAGGTGGAGAGTTGGTCTGTTTGACACTGTTGTCTTGGTTGATCAGGTGGAGGGAGTTGGTCTGTTTGACACTGTTGTCTTGGTTGATCAGGTGGAGAGCATTAGAGAGTCTGTTTGACACTGTGGTCTTAGTTGACCAGGTGGAGAGCATTAGATTTTTATCTTTATCTACTTGAACGTAATACCTTATCTAATTTAAATTTACTGAATTATTTTTATATATATGTGACAAAAAATTTCGTTTTTGAATTCTTGGCTGGGAAAATATCTGACTGGCTGGTAGTTTTTTAAATCTACCAGCCACCTTGGCTGGTAAGCCAAAAAGTAAATTTTGTTCCCTGAGTCCACGGCAATCCAGCGAGCCAATGAGTTAGTTAATTTGTTACACTTGGTCTGACAAATGTTTGCTCTGAATCCAGTCATCTGGTCTAGTGTGGTTAGGCGACCCTGCTTGCTTGTACTCTGGGTAATGTTAGCCTGACCGGCGTTAGATTTAGTTTGCATGGTAGCTCCAACATGCTTGGCATTTAGGTGATAGTGTAGGCTAGAAACGCTCCGGGGATGGGCAAAGTCTTTGCTGCACAAAGTGCACGCTACCATTCGTATCGACACTTCCATCTGGTTCAACGGGACAAGCAACGCAGTCTCAACTGTTTTTTCCATGTTGGCTATAACTCTCTGACGTCACTCCATGCATGCTGTGCATCTGGATAAACGGTATGCCTGGAACTGGTCCACTGAGAAACATTCTGCGGGGTCTGGAGTGCACAAAGATTAACCCTTGGGCCTTTTTGCACCTGTGGGGGGAGAACAAAGGGATTTAGAATTTCTCAGAAATGCTCAGGAAGTTGCGCTTTTCAGAAATCGGTAAAAATAGAAAAATGACAATTTCGAGTGCTTTGAAATGTAATATATATATGTCTCCTTACTTGCTAAACGTAATATGACTTGTAAATACGTTTAATTTTTGCTAGATGGTATGATTGTAATTATCTCCGTTTGCCAGAGAACTACAGCGCGTCACGAAACGCACATACACGTGCGCGCACACACAAAAGCGGCATGTGCACTGTGAAAAGGTGTTAGACCCCGCAGAGGTGAGAGGTATCAGAGACTCGCTACCCCCCATCCAAATTCTAAACAACAGATTGGCTTTTCATAATATGTATGAATTATCTCTTGCAATAATATCCACGGGACTCGACTTTTTACAGTCGTTGTGTTTGTGTGTGTCACGGACACACACGCCAACTTTCTCCTGCGTGAGGACATTCGCGGACATTCTCTCAGATAGAGAAAAAGAAAAGCTTACATAGGGGTGGATGGTATGGTCTAAAATTTATATCACGGTATAATTTGAAGCATAGACGGTAACGGTATATATCACGGTATCAGTGTTTCCGTTCGAATAATTTTTTTTGCCTGATAGGCAGGCTATATAAATAATGACATCCTCAAGGCATGTAGATTTATAATATTTTAACTTAAAACTAGGCTACTTTTGCGTATAGTATATTCCAAATAAAATAAGTCCCGAGACTCCGTGCTGCTGCTGACTTTAAATCAAATGGGTGTCTGTGGGCAGTCGCCCAACATTAATAAACAGCAGTCTGTTATAATCACATTTTTATGAGCTAACGAATTCCGTTATATTGGACATTTGTATTAATTATATCAAGCGAAGAACTGAGAAATTTGGCAGAGACAGACAGCAACATTATCGTGGGTTTGCGTGATGACTCTCCACCTCGCAACGACTTATTTGCAAAGAGTATGTCGCTGCAGAGCAGCAGATTCAGCTGTTTTAAGGCTCTATCTGGGGACCGCTCAACAGCGCCCCCCACCCAACAGCTGAATTGCCAATGGCTGAATTGAAGTACTGCACGGTGCCGGTACAGATGAGTGGGTTATGGTGGATTCTGCGGCTCTGCAGCTGCATATGCTTCGCGCAAAATCCAACATCCAGCTCGCGCTGCCCAGCCGTCAGAACACTACACATCATAATGTTCACAGCAAACTGTAGTTGATCACCAGGTATGTTTTATTAACGTAGAATAATTCATATAAGAAAAACGATAGGGAAATATCTTACCTTTCTCCACTGGTTAAAAATGCCAGGAACTGAAATTGAAACTTGCTGTGCGCCGCGGTGATATGTGTTTATTATGAAATGACAATTGCGTGTTGACACGCCCACTGCGCGAAGCCTCCTAAATAACTTTTTCCAGATTGCACATATCTATTATCTATGACTAATTCTATCTATTTTTAGGGGCAAATGCGAGTGAAATAGTCGCGCTGTGGTTACATGACGTCATTGCTATTTTAGAGCTGCTCTACCGGTTACAAGGTATAGTCAAAATCCATACCGTAGAGCAAATTCATACCGTTTATACCGTATACCGTTTATACCGTCCACCCCTAAGCTTTTTGTATTTTATTTTTTTATAATTTTTTTAAACAAACACATAAACAAACATGACAACACACGATAAGATATACAAGCATTAATTGTCAGAGCACATCCAATGAGATCACATTTTAGTTAATTGTCTTATATAAGATATACCCCTAATACCTGTTATCTAAAAAACCTACACACATATGCTCCAGCTCGAACCCCCCCCTCCCGGACCCCACCTTGAGAAGTACCTCCACTATCCCTCGCACCTAACCAGACACTACCATTATAAGCTAGCTTTTATTCTCTCCACCACTTCTAACCACATTGACATTTTGGATTCATTGAGACCCAGAATTCTTGCTGTAGATATTTCTTGATAAATCACATCGAGATATGTAAGAAACCAAACTTTCCGGCACATTTTTTCCGGTTGAAACCAGCGTGATGCGATCAGCTTTTTAGCTACTGTGATACCCGATAAAACCAATCTCTTTAGCTGTGCATTCACTGCAAACTCAAAAACATCATTCAATAGTAATACCGAGGGGTGTACAGGTATATTCCAAGATACGAGTTTTGATAATTGTTGGGTCACATCTTTCCAGAATGCCTTAACTGGTGGGCAGTCCCAATACATGTGCATAAATGACCCTTCGTCCCCATTTGTACATTGGGAGCATTTGGAGTCTTGTTTAAGCCCCATTCGGCACAGTCTTATAGGAGTCAAGTATGTCCTGTGAATATAGTTAAGATTGATTTGTTGATGATCCGGGTTCCTTGATGTAAGTCGGACATTTGCCCAGGCTCCTTGCCAATCAAAGTCATTTTCCAGGTCTGGTATATCCCTCCTCCAGACAGTCTAGTTGGAGGGTTTCATACGAGGACGTTAGTAATTGATGATAAAATTCTGAAACGAAACCTCTCGATGTCTCTCTTTCGTAGAAGAATTTGTGGTATCTGTGGTGTTCAATTGGTCTGTCTAATGGAACACTGTGAGACTTCAAACATAGCTGTAACTGTTTGTAAAAAAGCCATGTGGACTTGGTGAGATTAAATTTTTTGCGTATTTCTTTATCACTACAAAAACCCTGTTTGTTAAAAACATCCCCTAATGAGTGTATGCCTTGCTCTTCCCATATAGGGAATCTTATAGGTCGTTTTTCAATTTAGAGTGCATTGTTATTGATTAAGGGAGTATGATTGTGCCATTTATGTGGGTTAGGATTATTTTTTTGTGATTCACGCCATATCCGGATCGCATGAGTAATTATGGGGCCAAATTTTTGTTCACAGTGCTTGATTGGTAGTTTAGTGTATGCTACCGTCCACCCCTAAGCTTACATACTTTTCTGCTTTTTGGGCTGCTTCGCAATTGTCATTTCATAATAGCAGCGTGGACCAGCTCTGTAACAACGCATCTCGAGCTGCTTCTATGTGCAACATTGTACTTTCTTTTGGAATACTTGAAACCCTTTTTTTGTGGAATATTTGATGTGGCCCCGACGGAACGTTATGAATTAAAAGTAGTCTAACATGCTTTGCAAACCTCACCACCAGTGTATATACCCATGTCGCGCTAAAACATTAACTACTGCAATGTTATCTCTTAACTGAGTATTCCAACTAAGCTAAGCAGAATAATGCTCTGTAACAACTCATCTTGCGGGCTAGGTGAACTACAGTATCAGCCACTGGCTGCTGTGTGACGAGTTTGTAGTTTTGGTCACCCGCGCTGTCTAAACGCGGACTGCTAGTTGACGGCTTATGCAGGAAGGAAAGATGACGTTGCCTCTCTCTCTCTCTGTCTCTCTCTCTCTCTCTCTCTCTCTCTCTTTCTCTCTGTCTCTCTCTCCATCTCAATTCAATTCAAATGGGCTTTATTGACATGGGAAACATATGTTTACATTGCCAAAGCCAAACAAAACTTCGAAACTGGCCCCTGTAAATGTCCTAACCCAACCCCCTCCAATGTACAGTAAATGACCAAGTATGGTTTCGTCAATATTCCAATGTACAGTTTTGCTTGTACAGTTAATTAATAATATAATTATTATAAATGTCTCTCTCTGTCTATATCTCTGTATCTCTCTCTTTCTTTCTTTCTCTCTCTCTCTCTCTCTCTCTCTCTCTCTCTCTCTCTCTCTCTCTCTCTCTCTCTCTCTCTCTCTCTCTCTCTCTCTCTCTATTATATTACTATACTATTATATATCTATATATATATATCTAAACCTCGGTCTATCTAGTGTGTGTATACATGGCATCAAATCAAAGTGTGTGTTGCTGTAGGCCTGCCTGTATTGATCACAGTCACACTATACGAGTTATGAATCTCTCGCAGTTCATTCAAGCTGGCTACGTGAACTACAGTATCAGCCACTGCTGTGTGATGAGTTTGGTGTTTTGGTTACGTTTACCAAGTTTACCAAGATGCGTCTGATGGTGGTGATGCTGACATGGTTGATGTTGCTGTAGCTGGTGGAGACGGATTGCATTGTCTGCTCTCACTAGGTCCACGACGGCAAGTTCCTGCTGTTGTGTGAACAGGTCTTCTAGTCATTCTAGACTAGAAATACAACCACAAATTGTTATTGGTTACCGTGACTGGCCGCCTGTTTTGTGTCCACTGTAAGATGAGTGAATGTGGTGTGGCCCTCTGTCTCATTCCAGACAGGAACTGCTTTTTCGCATATCACTAAGTGTGATACAGAACAGGCAGATACAACCATGAGGAGACGCCTATTATTTGTTTTATACATGTGCATAATTTTATTTTTCGCTTTTTTTGTACATGTAGATTTAGCCTAAATTCATCGTGGTCGCTCTCTGCCAAATATCATATGAGGCATCTTGTATTATTATTGTAATTCAAAAGTGATATATAGGGTTGTTCATTGTACAATACAATTGATACAGTTGATGTTTCTTGGTGATTATTATTCTCTATGTTTTTTTTAATAAAATTGTATGATATTCTATTCCAGTTGTGTGTTTTTTCATTTTTTTATCTAGTGATACACACAATGACCGGTCTGAGAATACTTCTGTGTGTGTGTAACCAAATGCATACCTACATGTATGACCTATATCTATCTACTACTTTTGGATATGAGCATTTTTTCAATAAGTATGGAGCCCTGAACACAGAATGACACCAGTATCACTGACTACCACGGCAAGCCTATAGAAAATTATTCTATTAAATAATAATAATTATTATTATTATAAATGTCTCTCTCTCTGTCTATCTCTGTATCTATATATTATATATTATATTACTATACTATTATATCTAATGTGTTCAGGTAAACCTCGATCTTAGAGTGCGATACAATGCCTAATTTTACTTTACTTTTAAATTGCTTCTAGTTAATTAACCTCTTTAGCCTGAGCGGTCCGACGGAGGTTAAAGGGTACAAAGTATGAAGAAGGTGAACATGTGATTTTACTATAATAATGGTCAGCTAACTGCTAGCATCTGCAGTGACATAATTCTCTTCACAATTAAATATTACATTCGTTCTCTTCACAATATTACAACCTCTGATAGGTCTATCTTAGCTGTAAAGACATATATTGTCAATGAATTGGTCAAAGACAGACCAGACCACTAAAGACTACTATGACAGACGGATATGACCAAATCAACAGAAAAAGGTCTTTCCTCCTTTACCTTTCCTTTCAGCCATAGGCTACAACAGGATTAACGAGCGGCATCAAGGCTGCAATGCCAACAGTTGTCTTGGTGCTGGGCAGACTGAAAGGTTATAGGGTGGCAATATGCTGGATACTATAAGACTTGAAAGAAACAGACTAAAAGTGATCTTAATTCATGATCTTGAATGGGGGACCCTGATACAAGACTAAAGTCTTTCTCTGGTCTGCATCCCCTTAACAATTGTATGTATTGAGCGTACACATTCTGTTAATAAAGTTTTCAATCAATCAATCAATCATGCAAAATCTGACCTCTTCATTGGTGTACTTCTCTCTTCTCCAGGTACAATTGCTGCATTGCTCCCCAACGACGAGCAGAGATATGAACAAGTCAATGCCTCACTGCTGTGACCAGTGTGGAAAGAGCTTCATCAAAAAGGCTGCTTTTCTAAAACACCAGCGCATCCATACAGGAGAGAAGCCCTACTACTGTGACCAGTGTGGATCGCGCTTCAAGACCACCCAAGAATTAAAGATACACCAGCGCATTCATACAGGAGAGAAGCCGTACCACTGTGACCAGTGTGGGGCAGGCTTCAGTCGGTCCGGAACCTTACAGACACACCAGCGTATTCATACAGGAGAGAAGCCTTACCACTGTGACCAGTGTGAGAAGAGCTTCAGTAGATATGACAACTTAAAGGGTCACCAGCGCATTCATACAGGAGAGAAGCCGTACCACTGTGACCAGTGTGGATTGCGCTTCAGTCGGTCTGAAACCTTAAAGGGTCACCAGCGCATACATACAGGAGAGAAGCCGTACCACTGTGACCAGTGTGGGGAAGGCTTCAGTCAGTCTTCAAACTTACAGACACACCAGCGCATTCATACAGGAGAGAAGCCTTACCACTGTGACCAGTGTGGGGAAAGCTTCAGGCGGTCTGCACACTTACAGATACACCAGCGCATTCATACAGGAGAGAAGCCTTACCACTGTGACCAATGTGAGAAGAGCTTCAGTAGATATGACAGCTTAAAGGGTCACCAGCGCATTCATACAAGAAAGAAGCCAATGTGAGCAATGTGGGAAGACAAGAGATATGTAATGTTAATTACCTGAAATGATTCCATTTTTGGGGGGGGGGGGGTGCACATATTGGTATCGGAAATTAAGAGTTGGACAATATCGGTATATCTGTATCGGTAAAAAAGCCAACATCGAGCATCCCTAGTTTCTTCTCCTTTCTCCTGATGGTCAAAAGTATCTTTTTCTGTTATTTTCTCTTTTTGTCCAGGCTAGACGACTGCTCTACATGACTGAGACGACTGCTCTAGCTCCTGTACAGACCAGGCTAGACGACAGCTCTACATGACTGAGACGACTGCTCTAGCTCCTGTACAGACCAGGCTAGATGACTGCTGTAGCTCATGTACTCTTCTTAGCCATGGCAAGGTTCATAATGCGCAGGGTATTGAAAATAGCATGGATTCACATTTGATTTCCTTATTCAACAGGCTGTTTGGATTCCTGTAAAATATATATATATATTTTATTTTTTTTTTTTTTAACTTTGACCAGTCGGCTGGTTCTTTTAGCGTTTATCGCTTTTTCTGGTCAAGCATGACCGACAGAAACAGGTTGAATGGGGTATAGATCGGGGGAAAGACACTGAGAAAATACGGCGAGTCCGGGAGTCGAACTCGTGTACCCCAGATCCGTGACGCGCACGGTTGTCCCCGACGCCGAAATAGCGTCCGAGGTACGCGGTGAGCTACTGGAGCTCCCCTTTTCTTTTTACATGAACAACCTGTAACATGTTCTGTTATTCTGAAATTATGCCATAAAGGGCCTGTTATTCTGGGTGAAATGTTGTATTTTCACATTAGTATCTGAGGTGCATTTTAGAATAGACGTGCTCATGCGCCAGGTCAGGTTTTTTTTTTTTTTTTTTATATATAGTAAATGTAAATTGTTTTTCCCTTTGTGTCAGTATCATCAGTGTGTTTGTATGGTAAAAGTCATACCTAACATTGTTCTTGCAACACCTTGTTGGCTACTGCTGCACATTACCGTACTTTTCATGTACACGTTGGGGTTTTTAGAATGTCTCCTCTTCTACCTTCTCATCAGTTCCAGTTTGGTATCTGAGGTACAGTATGTCGTTGTGTAACCGGTCTCATTTGACATGCCCTGAGTGGGAGTTGAACCCCGGTCTCCCGCGCCGGATCACAGACCACTAGACCAAGAGGTGAATTCACTTCTTGTTAATAGGTCTGGATGCCTCTGGGGAGTGAGTTACCGCTACACTGTCCATCGTGAGTGACTGTGGATAGACACGCGGTACCTCCGTTACAGTTGCACCACGCCACAAACAATCACCGTACACACTTTAATCAGAAAAGCATCCACATTGCCTTCATACTGTATACCCTTATGCCTGGGGTGCCTTCCGATAGCCTCTATGGCATGCATAGAAAACGCTAGGTCGGTAGAGGCAGAAAGAGAGCGAGAGAGAGAGAAGGTGCCGTGGGATTGTGTAAAGAGGAGGCATCGTGATTCCTCCTTCATGCCGTCTATACACCAGCGCCATGACAGTTTTATGTAGACATAAACATAGGCTGTGTTCCAAGGAAGTTCTACAGCTGGTTAGGTTTATTTTTTTTGTACCATTTTTACATTGAAGTGTCTGAACCTAAAGCAATAATTACACTGAAGAGTGGACAAGCCCCCGTTAAGTCCACCACTGATACGCTTGCTCTCTGTTGCAGAGGAGCGCGGGGGATTGTCCTATATTCTTCCGTGCCGCGTGATTTCATTTGCATTGATGAAACCAAGCGACCATTCTGGCAAAAAAAAAGAAATGGTCGTCATCGTTTGTGTATTTATAATTTTTTCTTTTTACATCAGGCTCATCAATGTGGAATGACTAACAAACGGCTTCCGTTCGAGGCCTAATTATTTAATCCTAACTATGGTTAGGAATATTAGCCTTTTTTTGTTGTTGCATATGTAACGGTTGTTATATCGTCACCTTAAACACAGATGCCCCGAGGGGGATTCGAACCTGTGGTCTGCCGCACCACGGGTCGACAGCACAGACCGCTATACCAAGAGGTGAACTCACTGCTTTGCAACGTGTCTATGTGTTTTTTTTTTTTTTTCTGTTTCTGATTTCTCTGATTTTCTCGTTGTGCCAATTCCCCCCCCCCTCCCCTACCTGGCTGCTGTATGCATGTTCTCCTACGAGTCGGTACAAGGGTGTCCCGAGTCGACCGCACGCTTCCTCCGAGACGTGCGCCGACAGCCAGTGACGTCTTTTCACTTGGCAGCGAGGACTCTCATTGGTGAAGTGTAACACGTGGGAGGGCACGCTATCTCCACCAAGTCCTGCCCCGCTTAGCAAGCGCCGATACCTGACCTGTAGGCGTCGCTGTCCACAACGCCAGATTCCCACCCGCCAGCTTCCCCACCCCCTAATACTGCCAATTGTATTAGTGTGAACGGCCAGCCAAGCTGGTGACAACGCCGAGAGCTGGGCTCGAACCCAGCATCTCCTGCGTTGGTCTGTGTCTTTTAAGGGTAAGAGTGAGTTGTTGAACCCATAGCACCGCTACTCGCCACAGTCACTTCACAACATCTGAAGTCCATCGTGACTGCACCTCACGGTACCATCCGTTACACTCACCCCCCTTAGACTCACTCCACTCCACCCAAGGCATCCGGGTCATTCGGCACCAATGTAACGGTAGTCATATCGTCACCTTAAACTTCGATGGGAGTTTCGAACCCGCGGTCTGCCGCGACGCAGGCTACAGCACAGACCTCTATACCAAGAGGTGAACTCACTGCTTTGCAACGTGTCTATGTGTCCTAGTGAGTCTAACCCATAGCACCGCTACTCGCCACAGTCACTTCACAACATCTGAAGTCCATCGTGACTGTGCCTCGCGGTACCATCCGTTACCATATTTTTTTCTTGATCGCGTCAATTTGATTTCTGTTCAATATGAGTCCAAATCTCTCTGTTAACGACATCAGTGCAATGGTTCTTTTCTGCACGCATGACTTCTCTGTCCTACTCAGAAGTGTAGTCCAGCCATGAGTCCGCCCCCCGGTGGCCGAATGAGAGATGAATGTAACCAGTGTATAAACAAACAAACACACACTACACACACACACACACACACAGTACGCCGGGGTGCGTGGCATGGTCTTATACTGTGGAATTATTGGAATACCTTTATTACTCTTACGACAGAACAAAATATTACACATGCGGTTAGGTGGCCGAGCGGAGATTGCGTTCGTCACCAACCCCGGAGCTGTGAGCTGGATTCACCTGTTCGAATCCAGCTCACAGCTCCGGGGTTGTCACCAGCTTGGCTGGCCGTCTGCACTAATACAATTGGCTGTATTAGAGGGTGGGAGAAGCTGGCGGGGTGGGTCCGGGTCGTTGTAAACAGCGACTCCTACAGTTCGGTCGGGGCGCCTGCTAAGCGCGGATAGGACTTGAGGGGGATAGTGTGATCCTCCCACACGCTACGCCCTCTCGATGAGAATCCGCGCTGCCAGGTGAAAAGAAGCGGTGATTGGCTGGACGTGTGTCGGAGGAAGCACGTGGTAGCCTCCACTCTCCCAGATGATCTGACTGTGGGGGGTAAGTGCGCAGCGACCAGGAAGGGACTGGGAATTGGCATACGACTAACATTGGGATGGGAGAAAATCTGAGGAAAATGGAGGGGGAAAAAGATAAAAAAAAAAATATATATATATATATTACAGTATAAAGGTTATATTGATATATGAAAGGTTTTAATGTTTATACAAAGCTATTCTTGTTCTTTTTTTGTACAGTATGTTTTCCTACATAGATATTTCCTGTGTGTTTTGAAAAGGATTATATACATAATATATATAAATGGTATATATTGAGAAATGCTGTGCCCGAGGGGTCTGGGCTTTACGAAACTCTTCTGAGATACTCTTGCGACGTCGCCACCCGGGACATATGGAAAGGACAGTCTAATAATCCTTTATTCGGTACTTATGCCCCTTATTTGAAATACCTCATTCCTGACTCTCTTTATAAACCGCAAAGAATTGCAACAGCTGTGACAATACAGCTGTCTCTTATCATTTAGAACCCCAGTTTTATTAAGTTGTTTTTATTTGTTTTTTTTGGGAATGTTTGATTTTCTTTCACACCAGGTGCTCTGGCCTTTGGCTTCTGTGCGGATGCTTATGTATGTGTAGTTGTATGGCTATATTTTGCCCTAGAGGAATGTATTCACCTAACGAAGCACTTGTTTTGTCTTGTTCGGTTGTTCCTTTATTCACTGTGATTTTGTTTTCTACTGCTCCCAGGATGTTCTGGTTTGCAGTATCTGCTTTACTCAGAGCTTTCAGAAGCTCTGTCATGTTTCAATCTGTGTTTCTCGAGATATATTTTTTTCCTTTTCCTTGATTATGTTTCTCATGATCAAAATAAAACGTTTTAAAATCTGCAACGTCCAACACGTTATTTTGTCTGATGCAATTTCTTGTTTTGCTTAACAGGGACAGGTGTCAATACTTTCACGAGTACAGTATAAATACTTAACTTTATCTTTATTACGGATCCCCATTAGTCATCACCGCAGCAACAACTAGTCTTCCTGGGGTCCACACACAACAAAAACAGTACATACATAACATTATAGTAGCATACATTAAAAAATATATTCCAATATTCCTACATATACAAATTATTCCAAATAGCATTACAGTACACAAACAGAGTATCAGATCACAGAAAATACAATAAAAGGGATTAAACTCTCAGACAGTCATATCTTTACAGTGTAAACTACAGTATCTGTTTCTTTAATGTAAACAAATTTATTTTTCTCTCAATGCTCTTTTCAAATTATTTTTAAAACTTATCTTATTGGTTATCTGAGTAAGATGTACTGGCAGTTTATTCCAATATGACATGGCTCTATATAACACAGTTTTCTTTGCTGCATTGGTTTTTGGTAGTAGCAGTGTGAACGTTTCCCTACAGGCATGCCTAGTATTATACTTATGTCGATCATGTGTACATGTTAGCTGTGAATACAAACAGATAGGTTCTCTTGAGATATATATATATATTCCTCATGAACAAGATCAGGCTGCAATCCAGTCTGTCTTCCACCTTCAACCACGACAGCTTGGTATGCATCCCCTCCACACTGTTTCTCATTGAGCAGTTCAGGGCCAGACGGGCCGCTCTGTTCTGTAACTCATGATACTGAATACTAATATGAGCACTTGACAATGACATTTATCATTTCGGCAAACTTAGTCTATTGAAAACTGAGGAGGGGAATTTGTCTTATACGGTCACGCACATTTGAATGACTTTGTACATATTAAAGGGGAAAAAACAACTAAAACGATGCTGATTTATTTTGCACATAATCTCACGCACATCCCAAAAACTCGAAACAGTTTAGCACACATTAATTTAGTTTGATAGTTATTGAGAGGAAATGAGTTTGAATATGGCCATCAGTGATGTCATCGGGGACATTGGATCCGTGTGTTAATTACAGCACCATGATGTAGATGAAATAGCAATATCTTGTTTTATAGGGACTGCTACCTTATAATTTAATTGAGCTGTGATTAACACAACACAAGGATTCAGTGTCCCCGATGACATTACTGGTTGCCATATTAAAACTCATTACTCTCAATAACTGTCAAACTAAATTAATATTTGCAAAACTGTTTAGAGTTTTTGGATGTGTGTGAGATTATTTGTAAAATAAATTGCCGCTGTTGTTTTGGTGAAATGCCCCTTTAACCTAATCTGATGGCAGCATTCCAGCTAATTTTGCAATGTAAAATATTTGCATCATGTCATTGTGTCTTTACCAGCACAGCACCACACCAGGTGTACTGGGACAACATTGGAAAGGTGCAAATGAAGGCAAGCTAGAGTCTAATGATTGTATGGTGAATAGCGCCATCTTGTGTCCATTATAATCTGCCACAAGTTTATACTGTAAATCAGTGAGAGTTGCCAAGTTGGCCCGTCCAAAGATCTCTTGTCATTGTATTGACTATAGGGCATAAACCACTACACCTTGTATTCAAGATCCTTATATTTAATGGTGATCGTGTGCCAATACAACGATAACACACCAGGCCAGCCAATATACAGATTAGAGAACATTAAAAACAAAAAATCTCTAGAAATTCTATCCAAACCAATGAGCTTCTATAGACTAGGATATGCAGCCAGGATGAGCTTCTAGATAGACAGTAGAAAGGATATGCAGCCAGTATGAGCTTGTTGCATATACTGATGTTAAACAGTTGGCATTGGTGCAGAATTTGACTAGAACTGTCTCATAGGGACGAATGCTGGAATGGCATTTTGAATGGCGGGCCATAGTTAGACATAAGAAATCTCTCATCGACTCAGACAGATTGCTAGTCATACATAATGGCATTGAAAGACTGTCAAAATTACCTGAGTTCTGACAACGGTTTACCCCATTATGCGTCTGTCTTCTTTCCATTGACTCCATAGGCATAGGTAATTCTACCCTTGCTCAGCAGACACACGACAGAGTAGAGCAGTCGTCTGGTGATCCAGAGGTTCACGGTTCGATTCCCGCTCCTCCCGGGCAACGTGTCGAAGTGTCCTTGAGCAAGACACTTAACCCCTAATTGCTCCCGATGAGCAGGTTGGCACCTTGCATGGTTGCCTCCGCCGTCAGTGTGTGAATGTGTGAGTGAATGGGTAAAATGTGAGGAACAAATTGTAAAGAGCTTTGGATAAAAGTGCTAGTATATAAATGCAGCCATTTACCATTTACACGCATCTCTATGCTGGGATTGCGAGGTTGAAGAGGTGGGTTAGAATGTTAACCCTGGTGACGGCCTTTCCAAATCTGCAGTGAACCATAATGTAACATGTTTCTGTAAATGTTACTACAGGAAGTGATTAAGCAATAGAACATAAATAACATCACATAAAGTATTTCCATCATCTCAGCCGCGACTCTATTTACTAGATTTATTACAACGCACGGCCTTGAGTGTTCTGTTGCTTTTATGCAATATCTGATTTCACATTGTGAATAAAACACTTAGCTATAACGTTTTGATGAAGAGTTAATTCAGCGCAGTATACAATATATACTAAACTACTCCTAGCAGTGTTTCTATAGCAAATAACATAGTGACATGTTATATCATTTCAATTTCAGAGTGCTATAATCAGCCTTTGTGTCTGTTTGAACATTTGTTCTATAGATAATATACAAAATAACTAACAGTCCTATTTATTATGGATTATTTATTTCATATGTGGAACAAGATATGGTCCAAGGACAAAGCTTGAAGATCTTGCACAACCTTTGACCTTTACAACATGTTGTTATTTTATAAGGAAAGATGTGATATCGTCAGTGAACTGAAATAGAGTGCAGGTGTTGCATAACTTGTCTCTCATCATTACTGTACACATGTTTATGTCAAGTCCTGTTGGATACTTAAATCAATATATCTTTTGAATGAACTATGAACTTGTGAAAGTGTTGTTATTTTTATATATGTATACACACACTATACATTGCCCTTTATATTTCATGGGTAACTCATTTTATTACTTTATACTTATTAAATGTTTATATGAAAATATGTACAGTCACCTTATACAGTTATTCTTTCCCTAATTTAACACAAAGAAAATAATTGACTCTTGGAACTATTTAATTATGCATCATATTGAAACAGAAAGGTTATCTGACGTATTCCACCAAAGGGAAAAGTGATCATATCCAAATGTGTGCATTTTTTATTGGCTAGATTGAATATGTTAAAGGTAATTGATCCAAACATACATTAATGTGTAGCTCCACCACCGGACATAAGAATGGAGCCCTGTTTTCATATCCTGCTGACTGACTAACACTAGACAACAGTAAGCTGCTTGTATTTGTTCTGTGGCTGAAACACTTTGGGTAGGTTGGCAATGTTTGCAAACATAGTAAAACTGATCTATATTACGATTTACAATAGGTTCAGAAAGTTCCAAATATCTTATGTTCCATGTACAGATCAAGGTAGACTTAGTATGGAGTACTGTATTGCACAGGATAAACTTATATTTATAATTATAGCTACAATATATATATTGTACCGGGAGTAGACATAACAGAGTTAGTTATATTTGTACCGGGGGTAGACTTAGCAGTTATTTGTATATTTATAACAGCGTGGGCTGTACATACACACATATTTGTATAATTGATACTGTGTAGAGTATACTTATGTTTCTATGAACTCTAACTCGTTTCATTTGAACACTATTGAATTTCAATGGTAATGTTAGATTTCGACTGAATTTCTCGTGTAGCACATGGAAATAGTGAGTTCAAGTCAATTCCTTTGCGTTGTTTTCAAAGTTCTATATTGAGGTTCAGTCGGTGAAACGGCAAGTTTCAAGCAAATATCCACACGGGTCCTTCTGGGTTTAGATGTCCACGTTTATTTATATAAAAGAACAAAAGACAAAATGCACAATATTCAATGAATGGTGATTCTTCCTAAACCAGCTCCTATCTAGGTCTGTCTCCCTCAAAGTCTGCCACCAGAAGAACAACTCTCTCTCTCTCTCTCTCCTTAAGCTCTTTTGATAACGCAGATGGGTCTGTTCTAAAACAAGATAGTTGCATTTACGACTGACCCATGATCCACGCATCCTGGCTGTGGGTTCAACCGAAGGCTTTGAAGATAGAAGAGTGTCCCGTATGAAGTGTCCCGGCTGCCCAGAGATAAGAGGTGAGGGAGAAGGTTATAGGCTGAATCAACCTCCCCATGGAGGTCCGGCCCCCACATTGTTACCAACCCCCCCTGGAACAGAGAGGAGGCACAGACCCAAATCCCACAGTAATTCAAAATGACCAAAGGTGACAAAATACAAATAAAATGGTTGCATATTGTTATCCAACCTACCCTGAGTATGAAAATAAAGATTTGTCCCCACATGCAAAGGAACAGAGGTATTGAAGATAGGAATCAAATATGTGAATATGCAAGATCTAATCAAACAAACTTTACCCCGGTAGGCTAGAAACTAGAAACAAAGATAAACATAGTGTGTGTGTGTGTGTGTGAGTCCCTCAGAACAATGATAGAGTGACTGAGTGAATGTGAGTCCTAATTACCTCATCTTTCACAACTCAGCATCTTCAAGATCAATTTAAACCCCAAACCCTGGGTAGAGGAGCTGTGAATGTCACTGATCTCTACTTCAGCTCACAGAACTCAGCCTCCCCAACCAGGTATGAATAAAGCCGAAGTCCAGGATAGAGAGGCTGAGTGAATGTGGTGTTGACTCTGTGCAGGAGGGTCATTGTGTCAGAGACGCTGTAGAAGGACAGAGTACCTGCCCTGTGATCCAGGTACACTCCTATTCTGGAGGACCGGGGGCCCGGTACTGTTATGCTCTCGTTATTGTGTCTGAAGAGGTAATCACCTTGTCTGCACTCTAACGCCCAGGATTTAGAATTGTATCCAAATAGACAGTTCTCCTTAGTGCCTGTTCTACTAATGTCTTTGTAGGAGGCTGCTACATAAAACCCTCCACCACTCCACTCCACCTCCCAGTAACAGCGTCCAGTCAGACCTTCTCTACCCAGAACCTGCCACCATTTAATAAATCTTTCTGGGTGATTAGGATATGACTGCTCTTGCTGCATACATGTTGCTTTTCTGTTCCCCTCAGACAAAGACAGTTGTGTGTTTGTTGTGTTTGGGTCCAGTGTGATCTGAGAGGAATATTGTAAGAAGTCAGCTCTGGTCTTGGGCTCTGGTGGCAGTAAAAGATGAACAGTATTCACTGTTGTTGAGATTCTGGGCCACTGCTCTTTCAGAACGTCCTCTAGTTTGTCTCTCAGCTCAGACACGACCTCAGTCACATCTGCAAAGTACAGGAGAGGAAGGACACTGATGCTGGGTGAGTCTGTAGACTCACTGGGACTGGAGAGGGAGGGGTAACTCTGTAGAAAGTGGATGTGGTCCTCTGTGTGTGAGAGCTGCTCTAGCTCAGTGTCTCTCCTCCTCAGGTCCGCTATCTCCTGCTCCAGTCTCTTCTGCAGTTCTTCAGCCTGAGTCACTGTGGTCCTCTGTTGGGCTCTGATGACCTTCTTCAGCTCAGAGCGCCTCGTCTCCAAGGAGCGTATCAGCTCAGTAAAGATTCTCTCACCGTCCTCCACTGCTTTATCAGCAGAGCGATTGAGAGAATCAACAGCCTGTTGGGCCTCTTTGAGTCGCTTCTCTCTCCCCTGGACTCTCTGGTGGATTTTCTGCTGACTCATGCCAAGCTCTTTCTGTCTCTCCGTCCTTTCTGCTGCAGCTGAGACTGTATCATGGCCTTTATGTTCATCCATGGAACACAAATAACAGATGCACTGCTGATCAGTACGACAGAAAATCTTCATAGCTTCATCATGACGAGAGCAGGTGTTCTCCTGAAGCCGTGTGGAGGCTTTGACCAGCTTGTGTTTCTTAAAGGTATCAGATTGATAGTGAGGCTGGAGGTGAGTTTCACAGTAAGAAGCCAGACATACCAGGCAGGACTTGAGGGCTTTCTGCTTTCTCCCAGTGCAGAAATCACAGGCCACATCTCCAGGTCCAGCATAACAGTGATCAGGAGGAGCAGCTTGGAGTCCTGTCTTCATTAGTTGTTCCATCACTTCAGCCAGCATGTTGTTTTTCTTCAGAAAAGGCCTCGGAGTAAAAGTCTCCCTGCACTGGGGACATGTGTAGATCCCCTTCTGATCACCGTGATCCCAGCAGTCTGTAATACAGCCCATACAGTAGCTGTGTCCACAGGGAATATGAATGAATGAATGAATGAATGAATGAATGAATGAATGAAAACTTTATTAACAGATTGCAGAATGGGTACAGTGCAGTACAGCTCAATACATACAATTGTTAAGGGGATGCAGACCAGAGAAAGACTTTCGTCTTGTTTCCACCAGGGTCCCCCATTTCCAATTCATCGTAACATATATGACATACATGACATACAGATAGACAGTACTGCTACATCTATACATTTATGACATACCAGATTTGCAATTACAGTACTGTATTTGTGATACAAAAAGAGTCCAGAAAGAAAAGAGTATATACATTAGGCGTAGAAACTGTACATTGGATTGGGTAGGTGGGGGTGGGACTGTACATTGGAGGTGGTTGGGGGGGGGGGGGGGGGGGGGGGGTAGGAGTGGGGGGGGGGGGGTGTTGGCGGGGGTTGTGTTCGGACATTTACAGGGGCCAGTTTCGAGTTGCAGTCTCCCTTAGGTGTTTTTTGAGAGTGTTTTTGAAAGTGGGTAGTGATTCACATTCCTTTACAGCTTTGGGTAGGGCGTTCCACATTGATGTGGCATAATTGCGAAACGTGTTTAGTCCCTTGTTTGAGCCGAATCTGGGTTTAACATGATTTGTGGAGCTCCCTCTGGTGTTGTGATCGTGGTATTCACTGACCTTTGGGAAGTATTTAGTCATGTACATGGGTACCTTGGTCGTGTAGTGTATCTTGTAGACCAGGCCCATTGCAAGTTGCTGTACTCTGTCGTCTACTCTAAGCCATCCTAGGTTGTCAAAGTGGGCAGGGGTGAGGTGGGTTCTAGGAGTAAGGTCAAGCAGTAGTCTGACCAGTTTGTTTTGAGATGTTTGTAATTTTGTTTTTAGCGCCTTTGAGGTGCTTTGGTACCATGAGGTGCAAGCATAGTCGTAGTACCCTTGAATGAGTGCTCCTGCTAGAGTCTTCAGGGTATTCTTGTTTACCAGTGAGGAGATCCGGTACAAGAAACGAGTTCGTTGGTTGACTTTTTTTATTACATTGGATGCCATTTTGTCACAGGAAAGATTTGCCTCTAGGATGGAACCCAGGTAGGTAATATCTTCTTTCCTTGTGACAATATTGTCACCCACTGTAACTGAGAAGCCGTCGGTCTTGCTGAGTTTGTTATTTGAACCGAAGAGAATGGACTCTGTTTTGCCCATGTGTAATGATAGTTTGTTATCAGCGAGCCATATGCAGATTTTGCTTAGTTCTGAGCTGAGGGTTTTTTCAACCTGTAATTTGTTCTTGTCAGAGACCAGCAGGGCTGAGTCGTCCGCAAACAGGAACAAGTTGCAGTCACAAGCTGACGACATGTCATTTGCATAAATTAGGAACAGTAGCGGACCTAGTATGCTTCCTTGTGGAACACCACAGTTTACTGTGAGGGGGGGGGATAGGGTACCGTTTACCTCCACCATCTGCTCTCTCCCCTCCAGGTAGGATTGCATCCAGCTCACTGATAGACTATCAAAACCAATTGCTTTTAGCTTGTCAATCAGAATGGTGTGATTGACAGTGTCGAAGGCCTTTTGTAGGTCCAGCATGACCATGCCGCAGTATTTGCCCGCGTCCACCTCTTGTTTGATGTGGTCGTTTAAATAGAGAAGGCATGTGTCAGTGGAGTGGGATGTTCTGAAGCCAGATTGGAATTCGTAGATTAGATTTTTTTCCGCAAGGTATTTTTCGACCTGTTCGTATACAATTTTTTCCATGACTTTCGAGATGGAGGTAAGGATAGAAACAGGGCGGTAGTTGCCTGGGTCTAATTTACTGCCTTTTTTGTGCAGAGGGGTCACTCTCGCTATTTTGAAGTCCTTGGGGACGTGTCCCTGTTTTATAGAGAGGTTTATTATGTGTGTGATGACTGGGGTGATGGCGGCTGCTGAGTCTCTGAGGAATTTGGAGGGGATGTTGTCATGGCCAGTGGCCTTGTTAGGTTGGAGGGCGCTCAGTTTTTTGAGTACCTCATCTGTTGTTACCATTTCCAGTTTGAAGTCGTCTTTGTGGACCCCTAGGTTTTTGTAGTAAGCTACTATGTGTTCTACCCCATAATGCCCTGAGTGGGAGGGTAGTTTGTTTACCAGTGTTGTGGCTATGTTTGTGAAGAAACTATTTAAGTAATTGGCTACATCCAGCTTTTCTGTGATGAGCGTGTTGTCCGTCTTTATGTTTATGTTTGAGAATCTGGTTTTAAGTTTTTTACTGCAGCCTAGTTGGTTATTGAGTAATTTCCAAAGTTCACGCGGTTTGTTTTTGTTTTCCTCGGTTTTGTCATTGATGAATTTTTTCTTTGCTGTTTTGATCATGGAGTTTACATCATTTCTTAGTCTGTTTCTTTGCAGTTTGAGTTCAGTCACGTGGGCTTGGAGTTCACTGCTCGTGCTTATGTTAAGCTTTGACTGACTTTTACGAAACTCAGAGCATTTTTTGTCTCTGGTTTTCATAGCGGTCAGTATTTCAGCGTGCATCCACGGCTCAGCGCGATTTTTTACCCTGGTGGTTCTTAGGGGGGCCATGTTGTTTAGTATCGTTGAAAATTTGGTTTTGAAGCCAAGCCATGTTTCTTCAACCAGTGTACCATTGAGCTCATCTGACCAGTCCAGACCCTCCAGTTCAAGGTTAAAGGCCTCGCTAGAGTAGGTTTTTAGGTCTCTAGATGTGACTGTTTTGTTACAGCCAGCCTTTTGTTTTAGCTTTTTGCGGGTACAGAATATCATATAATGATCACTTAACCCGCATGCTATAACCCCTTTATTGGCGATCTTGGACTTGTCAGAGGTCAGGATGAGGTCAATGGTAGTCTGAGTTGACTCACACACACGTGTGGGTTGTGTGATTAGTTGGCTGAGGCCGTGCAGATCACAAAACCTATTGTAGGATTTGAAGACGGGTGCATCTTTTTGTTGCATATCCGTGTTCCAATCCCCAATAAGAATCATTTCTGTATCCTCAACTCCAGCTAAGCACTCATCCAACACGTCATAAAAGCCATTTTGGTCTGGCGGTCTGTAAATTGTGCCGACTAGAACAGATTTAGCCCTTTCAAATAGAATTTCTACAAAAACAGTTTCAATAGCCTCATGATCTAGGTCTGTACGGTTAATAAATTTGGTGTCTTGATGGATGTACATACAGACACCTCCTCCATGCCTGTTCCTGTCATTGCGGACTAAAGAATAGTTCTCTAATTCAATTTCCGGGTCTGTTACTGATGGGTCCAGTTTGGTTTCTGAGAAACATAGTATGTTTACCTTTCCGCTACTGAAATGATTTCTTATTTCTGCCAGTTTGTGCCTGAGGCTATTTACATTAAGATGAAAGATATGTAGTCCGTTTTTATCTGCTGTGTCGTCTATATCAT
This sequence comes from Notolepis coatsorum, assembly GCF_963971535.1. Taxonomy (NCBI): domain Eukaryota; kingdom Metazoa; phylum Chordata; class Actinopteri; order Aulopiformes; family Paralepididae; genus Notolepis; species Notolepis coatsorum. Next base: position 1,249,858 of record NW_028174872.1, on the reverse strand, counting down.
TGAGATGAAGGTAGGATTCTTCTTCTGTGGGAAGGGGGGGGGGCTCTGTGATGTCCGGAGGGGGGGTGGGGGATCCTAGTCCGTGTGGTTGATCTTGTGGCGGTAGGGATGGGGTCCTGTGTTCATTGATGTTAGGAGGGGGGGTGGGGATGATCCTTTGTCCTCTGCTGGTGAAAGGAGGGGGGGTGGGGGATCCTTTGATCAAGGTGGGTGTCCCGCGACGGGAGGGGGGTGGGGCTGTGTTGTTATTATTTGGACCGTGTGTGGGGGGGGGGGGGGTGTGAGATTCTTTGTCCTGTTCATCTGCTGGCGCCGCCTGGTGGTGGAATTCCGTGGGGAGGGGGCATGATCCAGGGGCTGTGTTGATTCCATCCCGCCGGCTCCCTGCTGTGGAGACGTCTCGTCCTCCCGTGTGTTCCTTTGCGGCGGCGCCGTGCGTGTTGATTGCTCCGGCCTCGGGTGGAAAGTAGGCATCCGAAGCCATCGTTGCATCCTGTAGTGCCAGACCCAGTCGTCGCGTCTGGGTTCGCGTCCTGACGGGGGTCCTGACTTGGCTGGAATAGCTACCGGATCCTTCAGTAGATCCAGACAGATAGAACAGCAGAACTGGTCCCGGTCCAGATCAACTCCTTGCTGCGCCATTTTATTCTACAAAGACAACGACACTCTTAAGTTTTGTTTTCTCAGGAAGAGTGATCGTGTGGGTGGGAGGTGCTTCCTGGTTGTAGAGTAAACTCTGAACGCGTCACGGGGTGGGAGGTGCTTCCTGGTTCTAGCTGTCCAGGGGAGGAGTCGCTTTAAAGAGACAGTGTCTATTTTACTGTGATTCATAGATAGAAGATGTTTTTTTTTTACTTAGTTCAGGACTTTCTATCGTCATCAACTAGGTCTAATTAGCTTACTTTGTCAAGGAAACCCCACTAAAACTCATAAGCGACCGGGGTGCCCATATACATGTCAAAATACTTCCCAAAGGTCAGTGAATACCACAACCACTACACCAGAGGAAGCTCAACAAATCATGTTAAACCCAGATTCGGCTCAAACAAGGGACTAAACACGTTTAGCAATTATGCCACAACAATGTGGAACGCCCTACCCAAAGCTGTAAAGGAATGTGAATCCCTGCCCACATTCAAAACCGCTCTTAAAGAGCACCTACGGGAGGCTGCAATTCGAAACTGCCCACCGTAAATGCCCAAAACCCCCACCACCTCCTAATAGACAGTCTCCTCACCACCGCATGTATATATTCCCTCCCCGCCGTATGTATATTTCCCTCCCACCCACCCACCCCCTCCTAATGTACCCACCCACCCACCCCCTCCTAATGTACAGTCCCCTCCCCATCATATGTATATACTCTGTCAGGATCTAGGGGTAACAGTACTGTATATTTGAATACCGTTATGTCACAAATGTATCAGTACTAAATACCTATATGTCCCTATGCCATAAATGTCATGTATGTTGTGTATGTCATAAATGTCTATATGAATTGAAAATGGGGGACCCTGATGGAAACAAGACAAACGTCTTTCTCAGGTCTGCATCCCCTTAACAATTGTATGTATTGAGCCGTACTGTATTGTACCCATTCTGCAATCTGTTAAATAAAGTTTTCATTCATTCATTCATTCAAGCACAAAGAGAGACAGGCAAAATGGTAAACATACTCAATAAAACACTCTCTCTCTCTTTCTCTCTCTCACTCTCTCATTTCCCCTCTCTCTCTCTCTCTCTCTCTCTCTCTCTCATTTCCTCTCTCTCTCTCCTCCTCCTCCCTCCTTAAAGCGGGAGGAGTGGACAGGGGAACAAAGAGTTGTTAAAAAAATCTCTCTCTCTCTCTCTCTCTCTCTCTCTTTCTCTCTCTCTCTCTCGTTATTTCACTGATTTGATTTACTGATTTGTTTGAAGGCTGGTTTGAGTGGTTTCTTACCAGTTTCCTTTATGTCTCAGAAAGACCCTGACTTCATTGCTGGACATTGGTGTCAAAGTAAATCTGCAGTAATTATCATTTCATGAGCAAAGTTATATATATGAAATGATAATGCAATGAAAACCTATAAAACCCATGATTACAGTTGTTAATATGAAAACTGAATAACTTGATGCTACCAAATATGCATTATAATAGGTACAGTAACAAAGAAAGTAGAGAACCCAGGGGAGGAAAGAAAGTACTTGTACTACTGTATTTAAATACTTTACTAAAGAGGCAGTGTCTATAGTTTACTGTGATTCATAGATAGAAGATGTTTTACACAGTTCAGGACTTTCTCTCGTCACCTAATCAGGAGATCGCATATTTTCGTCAAGAAAGCAGATTAAGGCTAACCCTCTCTGCCTCTTGGGACATTTCAAGGTGCTCTGGTCTTTGGCTTCTGTGTGGATGCTTATGTATGTGTAGTTGTATGGCTATATTTTGCCCTAGAGGAATGTACTCACCTACTCGGCCACATTTTAGATTTAGTTTTAACAGCAGGTTTCTCCATCGACAACATGGAAATAGATGACCCAGTCCTTTCAGACCATTCACTGATCTCTTTTGATGCTCTGTGTTTTGTCCCCATTTCCAAAGCTATTGTCCCAGTGCGTTCCTCTCGCCACATTAACCCCTCCACTGCCATTAAGTTCTGTGATGCCTATATAGCTGCCCCTAACACCTGCAGTATTGAGGCCTCTCCTGCCCAGCACAGCACTGAGATCCTTATCTCAATGTTCAATTCTTCATGCTCCTCCATACTCGACTCTGTCGCCCCCCTTAAACTCAAAAGGCCCAGACCTAGATCTCAGCCCTGGCTTGATGAGAACACCAGAGCTTTAAGGAGACAGTGCAGACAGGCCGAGCGCAGGTGGAAACACAATAAACTGCAGATCCACTATGAGATCCTTAAACATCACCTCAAACAGTATCAAGAGGCAGTTAAGGTGGCGAGAGAAAGGCACTTCTCAGAAATAATTGCCAAAAATTGTCACAATCCCAGAGTCCTTTTTTCGACCATTAACTCTTTCACCTCCCCTCCTCCCGCCCCCTGCCCCGATGCCTCCCCCTCCAAATGTGAAGAATTCCTAAACTTCTTCATTAGGAAGGTGGAAACCATTAGATTAGCCATCTCATCGTCCTCCTCCACCCCCCCTCCTACCCAGCCCCCCTGCCCGGCCCCCCCGCCTGCCCAGCCCCCCTGTCGGACCCCCCCTCCTGCCCAGCCCTCCTGCCCACTTCCCCCTCCCTCCCACCCCTCCTGCCCAGCTCTTTTGAACAACTTCCAACCCATCTCTCTAACCACTCTCAGAGAGCTGGTGGCAGGCATGCGGACCGTCACATCCCCCCTTGATGCCCTCCCTACCCATCTTCTAAAAGACTCCATGGACATAGTAGGCCCCAGTATTTTGTCTATCATAAACAGCTCTCTGGAATCTGGCTCTGTTCCCTCCTCCCTTAAGCACGCCATGGTTGAGCCCCTCCTAAAAAAATCTAACCTAGACCCTGCTCTTTTCAATAATTACAGGCCCATATCCAAACTACCCTTCCTATCTAAGATTTTAGAAAAGGCTGTCCTGGCACAGCTCCTCCCCTTCCTACATCACAACAACCTCCTAGACAAATTCCAGTCAGGTTTCAGGGCAGGGCACAGCACTGAGACAGCGCTAGTCAAAATCTACAATGACCTGCTTCTCACAATCGACTCAGGTAGCTGTGCCATGCTCCTCCTCCTGGACCTCTCTGCCGCGTTCGACACGGTCGACCACTCCACCCTGGTCGATCATCTCGAACACAGGCTAGGTATTGGGGGGTCTGCCCTAAACTGGTTCGCATCCTACTTGAGCGGCCGCTCCTTTTCGGTCAGTTTGGGTGGACACTCCTCCCCCACAGCTAGTCTACCGTATGGGGTCCCCCAAGGTTCCATCCTGGCCCCCATACTCTTCTCCATCTACATGCTCCCTCTGGCCGAAATCATCCAGAAACACAACATTTCATATCACTTTTATGCCGATGACTCCCAAATCTACCTTCCCCTCAACCCCTCTGACACAGCTAACCTAGACTCTCTTAAAAACTGTCTCAGGGACATAAAAAGCTGGATGGCCCTCAACTTCTTACAGCTAAATGAAAATAAAACGGAGATCATTTTGTTTGGCCCCCCCTCTTCCACCAAAACACTCTCCAACAGCCTAGGACAACTCTCCACCCACCTCAAACCCCACGTCAAGAGCCTGGGTGTAATCTTTGACCCAGAGCTCAAATTCGACCGGCAGGTAAGTGCCGTAGTCAAATCATGCTTCTTTCAACTCTGCAACATCAGTAAAATAAAACCAATCCTTTCACCCGTCGACCTGGAAACGGTAGTCAATGCATTCATCACCTCACGCCTTGACTACTGCAATGCCCTCTACACCAGCATCAGTCAGGCAGCCATGTCCCGCCTCAAAATGGTCCAGCACTCTGCAGCTAGGTTCCTTACCGGTACCAGAAAGAGAGAGCACATCACACCAGTCCTAGCCTCCCTACACTGGCTCCCAGTCCCATTTAGAATAGACTTTAAAATCCTCCTCCTCACCTTTAAAGCACTATCGGGTGCAGCACCCTTATACATCACCGAGCTCATCACCCCCTACGCAGCACCCAGGTCACTAAGATCCTCCAACCAGGCTCGGCTGGTCCCCCCCCCGCACCAGACTCAAAAAGAGAGGCGATCGCTCCTTCAAGGCCGTGGCCCCCAAGCTATGGAACCAGCTTCCCCTGGAGATCCGATCTGCCCCCTCGCTGGAGACATTTAAGGCCCGTCTAAAAACCCACTTCTATTCCCTGGCCTTCAATAAACCCTGATTCTCCCACACCCTAACTCACACACTCCCATGTGATTTTATCCTGCCCCCCCCCCTCCTGTATATCTTCTTATGCTCCTCTGTCCCCTGTGTGCTACTGTACTTTGTGTTCCCCTATCCGTGTGTTGTCCTACTGTCCTATTCTCTGAATGGACTGTCTTGTCCTGCTGTGCCTTTTTGTATTTTTGTATTTGTGTATTTTATATTAGGACATTGATTTTAAGCTTTGATTGTACAGCACTTTGGTTGGCTCTTGTGCTTTTAAACGTGCTATATAAATAAATTACTTGACTTGACTTGATTTAACGAAGCACTTGTTTTGTCTTGTTCAGTTGTTCCTTTATTCACTGTGATTTTGTTTTCTACTGCTCCCATGTTCTGGTTTGCAGTATCTGCTTTACTCAGAGCTTTCAGAAGCTCTGTCATGTTTCAATCTGTGTTTCTCAAGATATCTTTTTTTCCTTTTCCTTGATTATGTTTCTCATGATCAAAATAAAACGTTTAAAATCTGCAACGTCCAACACGTTATTTTGTCTGATGCAATTTCTTGTTTTGCTTAACAGGGACAGGTGTCAATACTTTCACGAGTACTGATAAATACTGAACTCATGATACTGATTTCCATTTACCATTTCGGAAAACTTAGTCTATTGAAAACTGAGGAGGGGAATTTGTCTTATACGGTCACATTTGAATGACTTTGTACATATTAAAGGGGAAAAAACAACTAAAACGATGTTGATATATTTTGCACATAATCTCACGCACATCCCAAAAACTCGAAACAGTTTTGCACACATTCATTTAGTTTGATAGTTATTGAGAGTAAATTAGTGTCTCTCCTCCTCAGGTCCGCTATCTCCTGCTCCAGTCTCTTCTGCAGTTCTTCAGCCTGAGTCACTGTGGTCCTCTGTTGGGCTCTGATGACCTTCTTCAGCTCAGAGCGCCTCGTCTCCAAGGAGCGTATCAGCTCAGTAAAGATTCTCTCACCGTCCTCCACTGCTTTATCAGCAGAGCGATTGAGAGAATCAACAGCCTGTTGGGCCTCTTTGAGTCGCTTCTCTCTCCCCTGGACTCTCTGGTGGATTTTCTGCTGACTCATGCCAAGCTCTTTCTGTCTCTCCGTCCTTTCTGCTGCAGCTGAGACTGTATCATGGCCTTTATGTTCATCCATGGAACACAAATAACAGATGCACTGCTGATCAGTACGACAGAAAATCTTCATAGCTTCATCATGACGAGAGCAGGTGTTCTCCTGAAGCCGTGTGGAGGCTTTGACCAGCTTGTGTTTCTTAAAGGTATCAGATTGATAGTGAGGCTGGAGGTGAGTTTCACAGTAAGAAGCCAGACATACCAGGCAGGACTTGAGGGCTTTCTGCTTTCTCCCAGTGCAGAAATCACAGGCCACATCTCCAGGTCCAGCATAACAGTGATCAGGAGGAGCAGCTTGGAGTCCTGTCTTCATTAGTTGTTCCATCACTTCAGCCAGCATGTTGTTTTTCTTCAGAAAAGGCCTCGGAGTAAAAGTCTCCCTGCACTGGGGACATGTGTAGATCCCCTTCTGATCACCGTGATCCCAGCAGTCTGTAATACAGCCCATACAGTAGCTGTGTCCACAGGGAATATGAATGAATGAATGAATGAATGAATGAATGAATGAATGAATGAAAACTTTATTAACAGATTGCAGAATGGGTACAGTGCAGTACAGCTCAATACATACAATTGTTAAGGGGATGCAGACCAGAGAAAGACTTTCGTCTTGTTTCCACCAGGGTCCCCCATTTCCAATTCATCGTAACATATATGACATACATGACATACAGATAGACAGTACTGCTACATCTATACATTTATGACATACCAGATTTGCAATTACAGTACTGTATTTGTGATACAAAAAGAGTCCAGAAAGAAAAGAGTATATACATTAGGCGTAGAAACTGTACATTGGATTGGGTAGGTGGGGGTGGGACTGTACATTGGAGGTGGTTGGGGGGGGGGGGGGGGGGGGGGGGGGGGTAGGAGTGGGGGGGGGGGGGTGTTGGCGGGGGTTGTGTTCGGACATTTACAGGGGCCAGTTTCGAGTTGCAGTCTCCCTTAGGTGTTTTTTGAGAGTGTTTTTGAAAGTGGGTAGTGATTCACATTCCTTTACAGCTTTGGGTAGGGCGTTCCACATTGATGTGGCATAATTGCGAAACGTGTTTAGTCCCTTGTTTGAGCCGAATCTGGGTTTAACATGATTTGTGGAGCTCCCTCTGGTGTTGTGATCGTGGTATTCACTGACCTTTGGGAAGTATTTAGTCATGTACATGGGTACCTTGGTCGTGTAGTGTATCTTGTAGACCAGGCCCATTGCAAGTTGCTGTACTCTGTCGTCTACTCTAAGCCATCCTAGGTTGTCAAAGTGGGCAGGGGTGAGGTGGGTTCTAGGAGTAAGGTCAAGCAGTAGTCTGACCAGTTTGTTTTGAGATGTTTGTAATTTTGTTTTTAGCGCCTTTGAGGTGCTTTGGTACCATGAGGTGCAAGCATAGTCGTAGTACCCTTGAATGAGTGCTCCTGCTAGAGTCTTCAGGGTATTCTTGTTTACCAGTGAGGAGATCCGGTACAAGAAACGAGTTCGTTGGTTGACTTTTTTTATTACATTGGATGCCATTTTGTCACAGGAAAGATTTGCCTCTAGGATGGAACCCAGGTAGGTAATATCTTCTTTCCTTGTGACAATATTGTCACCCACTGTAACTGAGAAGCCGTCGGTCTTGCTGAGTTTGTTATTTGAACCGAAGAGAATGGACTCTGTTTTGCCCATGTGTAATGATAGTTTGTTATCAGCGAGCCATATGCAGATTTTGCTTAGTTCTGAGCTGAGGGTTTTTTCAACCTGTAATTTGTTCTTGTCAGAGACCAGCAGGGCTGAGTCGTCCGCAAACAGGAACAAGTTGCAGTCACAAGCTGACGACATGTCATTTGCATAAATTAGGAACAGTAGCGGACCTAGTATGCTTCCTTGTGGAACACCACAGTTTACTGTGAGGGGGGGGGATAGGGTACCGTTTACCTCCACCATCTGCTCTCTCCCCTCCAGGTAGGATTGCATCCAGCTCACTGATAGACTATCAAAACCAATTGCTTTTAGCTTGTCAATCAGAATGGTGTGATTGACAGTGTCGAAGGCCTTTTGTAGGTCCAGCATGACCATGCCGCAGTATTTGCCCGCGTCCACCTCTTGTTTGATGTGGTCGTTTAAATAGAGAAGGCATGTGTCAGTGGAGTGGGATGTTCTGAAGCCAGATTGGAATTCGTAGATTAGATTTTTTTCCGCAAGGTATTTTTCGACCTGTTCGTATACAATTTTTTCCATGACTTTCGAGATGGAGGTAAGGATAGAAACAGGGCGGTAGTTGCCTGGGTCTAATTTACTGCCTTTTTTGTGCAGAGGGGTCACTCTCGCTATTTTGAAGTCCTTGGGGACGTGTCCCTGTTTTATAGAGAGGTTTATTATGTGTGTGATGACTGGGGTGATGGCGGCTGCTGAGTCTCTGAGGAATTTGGAGGGGATGTTGTCATGGCCAGTGGCCTTGTTAGGTTGGAGGGCGCTCAGTTTTTTGAGTACCTCATCTGTTGTTACCATTTCCAGTTTGAAGTCGTCTTTGTGGACCCCTAGGTTTTTGTAGTAAGCTACTATGTGTTCTACCCCATAATGCCCTGAGTGGGAGGGTAGTTTGTTTACCAGTGTTGTGGCTATGTTTGTGAAGAAACTATTTAAGTAATTGGCTACATCCAGCTTTTCTGTGATGAGCGTGTTGTCCGTCTTTATGTTTATGTTTGAGAATCTGGTTTTAAGTTTTTTACTGCAGCCTAGTTGGTTATTGAGTAATTTCCAAAGTTCACGCGGTTTGTTTTTGTTTTCCTCGGTTTTGTCATTGATGAATTTTTTCTTTGCTGTTTTGATCATGGAGTTTACATCATTTCTTAGTCTGTTTCTTTGCAGTTTGAGTTCAGTCACGTGGGCTTGGAGTTCACTGCTCGTGCTTATGTTAAGCTTTGACTGACTTTTACGAAACTCAGAGCATTTTTTGTCTCTGGTTTTCATAGCGGTCAGTATTTCAGCGTGCATCCACGGCTCAGCGCGATTTTTTACCCTGGTGGTTCTTAGGGGGGCCATGTTGTTTAGTATCGTTGAAAATTTGGTTTTGAAGCCAAGCCATGTTTCTTCAACCAGTGTACCATTGAGCTCATCTGACCAGTCCAGACCCTCCAGTTCAAGGTTAAAGGCCTCGCTAGAGTAGGTTTTTAGGTCTCTAGATGTGACTGTTTTGTGACAGCCAGCCTTTTGTTTTAGCTTTTTGCGGGTACAGAATATCATATAATGATCACTTAACCCGCATGCTATAACCCCTTTATTGGCGATCTTGGACTTGTCAGAGGTCAGGATGAGGTCAATGGTAGTCTGAGTTGACTCACACACACGTGTGGGTTGTGTGATTAGTTGGCTGAGGCCGTGCAGATCACAAAACCTATTGTAGGATTTGAAGACGGGTGCATCTTTTTGTTGCATATCCGTGTTCCAATCCCCAATAAGAATCATTTCTGTATCCTCAACTCCAGCTAAGCACTCATCCAACACGTCATAAAAGCCATTTTGGTCTGGCGGTCTGTAAATTGTGCCGACTAGAACAGATTTAGCCCTTTCAAATAGAATTTCTACAAAAACAGTTTCAATAGCCTCATGATCTAGGTCTGTACGGTTAATAAATTTGGTGTCTTGATGGATGTACATACAGACACCTCCTCCATGCCTGTTCCTGTCATTGCGGACTAAAGAATAGTTCTCTAATTCAATTTCCGGGTCTGTTACTGATGGGTCCAGTTTGGTTTCTGAGAAACATAGTATGTTTACCTTTCCGCTACTGAAATGATTTCTTATTTCTGCCAGTTTGTGCCTGAGGCTATTTACATTAAGATGAAAGATATGTAGTCCGTTTTTATCTGCTGTGTCGTCTATATCATTGAGATGAAGGTAGGATTCTTCTTCTGTGGGAAGGGGGGGGGGCTCTGTGATGTCCGGAGGGGGGGTGGGGGATCCTAGTCCGTGTGGTTGATCTTGTGGCGGTAGGGATGGGGTCCTGTGTTCATTGATGTTAGGAGGGGGGGTGGGGATGATCCTTTGTCCTCTGCTGGTGAAAGGAGGGGGGGTGGGGGATCCTTTGATCAAGGTGGGTGTCCCGCGACGGGAGGGGGGTGGGGCTGTGTTGTTATTATTTGGACCGTGTGTGGGGGGGGGGGGGGGTGTGAGATTCTTTGTCCTGTTCATCTGCTGGCGCCGCCTGGTGGTGGAATTCCGTGGGGAGGGGGCATGATCCAGGGGCTGTGTTGATTCCATCCCGCCGGCTCCCTGCTGTGGAGACGTCTCGTCCTCCCGTGTGTTCCTTTGCGGCGGCGCCGTGCGTGTTGATTGCTCCGGCCTCGGGTGGAAAGTAGGCATCCGAAGCCATCGTTGCATCCTGTAGTGCCAGACCCAGTCGTCGCGTCTGGGTTCGCGTCCTGACGGGGGTCCTGACTTGGCTGGAATAGCTACCGGATCCTTCAGTAGATCCAGACAGATAGAACAGCAGAACTGGTCCCGGTCCAGATCAACTCCTTGCTGCGCCATTTTATTCTACAAAGACAACGACACTCTTAAGTTTTGTTTTCTCAGGAAGAGTGATCGTGTGGGTGGGAGGTGCTTCCTGGTTGTAGAGTAAACTCTGAACGCGTCACGGGGTGGGAGGTGCTTCCTGGTTCTAGCTGTCCAGGGGAGGAGTCGCTTTAAAGAGACAGTGTCTATTTTACTGTGATTCATAGATAGAAGATGTTTTTTTTTTACTTAGTTCAGGACTTTCTATCGTCATCAACTAGGTCTAATTAGCTTACTTTGTCAAGGAAACCCCACTAAAACTCATAAGCGACCGGGGTGCCCATATACATGTCAAAATACTTCCCAAAGGTCAGTGAATACCACAACCACTACACCAGAGGAAGCTCAACAAATCATGTTAAACCCAGATTCGGCTCAAACAAGGGACTAAACACGTTTAGCAATTATGCCACAACAATGTGGAACGCCCTACCCAAAGCTGTAAAGGAATGTGAATCCCTGCCCACATTCAAAACCGCTCTTAAAGAGCACCTACGGGAGGCTGCAATTCGAAACTGCCCACCGTAAATGCCCAAAACCCCCACCACCTCCTAATAGACAGTCTCCTCACCACCGCATGTATATATTCCCTCCCCGCCGTATGTATATTTCCCTCCCACCCACCCACCCCCTCCTAATGTACCCACCCACCCACCCCCTCCTAATGTACAGTCCCCTCCCCATCATATGTATATACTCTGTCAGGATCTAGGGGTAACAGTACTGTATATTTGAATACCGTTATGTCACAAATGTATCAGTACTAAATACCTATATGTCCCTATGCCATAAATGTCATGTATGTTGTGTATGTCATAAATGTCTATATGAATTGAAAATGGGGGACCCTGATGGAAACAAGACAAACGTCTTTCTCAGGTCTGCATCCCCTTAACAATTGTATGTATTGAGCCGTACTGTATTGTACCCATTCTGCAATCTGTTAAATAAAGTTTTCATTCATTCATTCATTCAAGCACAAAGAGAGACAGGCAAAATGGTAAACATACTCAATAAAACACTCTCTCTCTCTTTCTCTCTCTCACTCTCTCATTTCCCCTCTCTCTCTCTCTCTCTCTCTCTCTCTCTCATTTCCTCTCTCTCTCTCCTCCTCCTCCCTCCTTAAAGCGGGAGGAGTGGACAGGGGAACAAAGAGTTGTTAAAAAAATCTCTCTCTCTCTCTCTCTCTCTCTCTCTTTCTCTCTCTCTCTCTCGTTATTTCACTGATTTGATTTACTGATTTGTTTGAAGGCTGGTTTGAGTGGTTTCTTACCAGTTTCCTTTATGTCTCAGAAAGACCCTGACTTCATTGCTGGACATTGGTGTCAAAGTAAATCTGCAGTAATTATCATTTCATGAGCAAAGTTATATATATGAAATGATAATGCAATGAAAACCTATAAAACCCATGATTACAGTTGTTAATATGAAAACTGAATAACTTGATGCTACCAAATATGCATTATAATAGGTACAGTAACAAAGAAAGTAGAGAACCCAGGGGAGGAAAGAAAGTACTTGTACTACTGTATTTAAATACTTTACTAAAGAGGCAGTGTCTATAGTTTACTGTGATTCATAGATAGAAGATGTTTTACACAGTTCAGGACTTTCTCTCGTCACCTAATCAGGAGATCGCATATTTTCGTCAAGAAAGCAGATTAAGGCTAACCCTCTCTGCCTCTTGGGACATTTCAAGGTGCTCTGGTCTTTGGCTTCTGTGTGGATGCTTATGTATGTGTAGTTGTATGGCTATATTTTGCCCTAGAGGAATGTACTCACCTACTCGGCCACATTTTAGATTTAGTTTTAACAGCAGGTTTCTCCATCGACAACATGGAAATAGATGACCCAGTCCTTTCAGACCATTCACTGATCTCTTTTGATGCTCTGTGTTTTGTCCCCATTTCCAAAGCTATTGTCCCAGTGCGTTCCTCTCGCCACATTAACCCCTCCACTGCCATTAAGTTCTGTGATGCCTATATAGCTGCCCCTAACACCTGCAGTATTGAGGCCTCTCCTGCCCAGCACAGCACTGAGATCCTTATCTCAATGTTCAATTCTTCATGCTCCTCCATACTCGACTCTGTCGCCCCCCTTAAACTCAAAAGGCCCAGACCTAGATCTCAGCCCTGGCTTGATGAGAACACCAGAGCTTTAAGGAGACAGTGCAGACAGGCCGAGCGCAGGTGGAAACACAATAAACTGCAGATCCACTATGAGATCCTTAAACATCACCTCAAACAGTATCAAGAGGCAGTTAAGGTGGCGAGAGAAAGGCACTTCTCAGAAATAATTGCCAAAAATTGTCACAATCCCAGAGTCCTTTTTTCGACCATTAACTCTTTCACCTCCCCTCCTCCCGCCCCCTGCCCCGATGCCTCCCCCTCCAAATGTGAAGAATTCCTAAACTTCTTCATTAGGAAGGTGGAAACCATTAGATTAGCCATCTCATCGTCCTCCTCCACCCCCCCTCCTACCCAGCCCCCCTGCCCGGCCCCCCCGCCTGCCCAGCCCCCCTGTCGGACCCCCCCTCCTGCCCAGCCCTCCTGCCCACTTCCCCCTCCCTCCCACCCCTCCTGCCCAGCTCTTTTGAACAACTTCCAACCCATCTCTCTAACCACTCTCAGAGAGCTGGTGGCAGGCATGCGGACCGTCACATCCCCCCTTGATGCCCTCCCTACCCATCTTCTAAAAGACTCCATGGACATAGTAGGCCCCAGTATTTTGTCTATCATAAACAGCTCTCTGGAATCTGGCTCTGTTCCCTCCTCCCTTAAGCACGCCATGGTTGAGCCCCTCCTAAAAAAATCTAACCTAGACCCTGCTCTTTTCAATAATTACAGGCCCATATCCAAACTACCCTTCCTATCTAAGATTTTAGAAAAGGCTGTCCTGGCACAGCTCCTCCCCTTCCTACATCACAACAACCTCCTAGACAAATTCCAGTCAGGTTTCAGGGCAGGGCACAGCACTGAGACAGCGCTAGTCAAAATCTACAATGACCTGCTTCTCACAATCGACTCAGGTAGCTGTGCCATGCTCCTCCTCCTGGACCTCTCTGCCGCGTTCGACACGGTCGACCACTCCACCCTGGTCGATCATCTCGAACACAGGCTAGGTATTGGGGGGTCTGCCCTAAACTGGTTCGCATCCTACTTGAGCGGCCGCTCCTTTTCGGTCAGTTTGGGTGGACACTCCTCCCCCACAGCTAGTCTACCGTATGGGGTCCCCCAAGGTTCCATCCTGGCCCCCATACTCTTCTCCATCTACATGCTCCCTCTGGCCGAAATCATCCAGAAACACAACATTTCATATCACTTTTATGCCGATGACTCCCAAATCTACCTTCCCCTCAACCCCTCTGACACAGCTAACCTAGACTCTCTTAAAAACTGTCTCAGGGACATAAAAAGCTGGATGGCCCTCAACTTCTTACAGCTAAATGAAAATAAAACGGAGATCATTTTGTTTGGCCCCCCCTCTTCCACCAAAACACTCTCCAACAGCCTAGGACAACTCTCCACCCACCTCAAACCCCACGTCAAGAGCCTGGGTGTAATCTTTGACCCAGAGCTCAAATTCGACCGGCAGGTAAGTGCCGTAGTCAAATCATGCTTCTTTCAACTCTGCAACATCAGTAAAATAAAACCAATCCTTTCACCCGTCGACCTGGAAACGGTAGTCAATGCATTCATCACCTCACGCCTTGACTACTGCAATGCCCTCTACACCAGCATCAGTCAGGCAGCCATGTCCCGCCTCAAAATGGTCCAGCACTCTGCAGCTAGGTTCCTTACCGGTACCAGAAAGAGAGAGCACATCACACCAGTCCTAGCCTCCCTACACTGGCTCCCAGTCCCATTTAGAATAGACTTTAAAATCCTCCTCCTCACCTTTAAAGCACTATCGGGTGCAGCACCCTTATACATCACCGAGCTCATCACCCCCTACGCAGCACCCAGGTCACTAAGATCCTCCAACCAGGCTCGGCTGGTCCCCCCCCCGCACCAGACTCAAAAAGAGAGGCGATCGCTCCTTCAAGGCCGTGGCCCCCAAGCTATGGAACCAGCTTCCCCTGGAGATCCGATCTGCCCCCTCGCTGGAGACATTTAAGGCCCGTCTAAAAACCCACTTCTATTCCCTGGCCTTCAATAAACCCTGATTCTCCCACACCCTAACTCACACACTCCCATGTGATTTTATCCTGCCCCCCCCCCTCCTGTATATCTTCTTATGCTCCTCTGTCCCCTGTGTGCTACTGTACTTTGTGTTCCCCTATCCGTGTGTTGTCCTACTGTCCTATTCTCTGAATGGACTGTCTTGTCCTGCTGTGCCTTTTTGTATTTTTGTATTTGTGTATTTTATATTAGGACATTGATTTTAAGCTTTGATTGTACAGCACTTTGGTTGGCTCTTGTGCTTTTAAACGTGCTATATAAATAAATTACTTGACTTGACTTGATTTAACGAAGCACTTGTTTTGTCTTGTTCAGTTGTTCCTTTATTCACTGTGATTTTGTTTTCTACTGCTCCCATGTTCTGGTTTGCAGTATCTGCTTTACTCAGAGCTTTCAGAAGCTCTGTCATGTTTCAATCTGTGTTTCTCAAGATATCTTTTTTTCCTTTTCCTTGATTATGTTTCTCATGATCAAAATAAAACGTTTAAAATCTGCAACGTCCAACACGTTATTTTGTCTGATGCAATTTCTTGTTTTGCTTAACAGGGACAGGTGTCAATACTTTCACGAGTACTGATAAATACTGAACTCATGATACTGATTTCCATTTACCATTTCGGAAAACTTAGTCTATTGAAAACTGAGGAGGGGAATTTGTCTTATACGGTCACATTTGAATGACTTTGTACATATTAAAGGGGAAAAAACAACTAAAACGATGTTGATATATTTTGCACATAATCTCACGCACATCCCAAAAACTCGAAACAGTTTTGCACACATTCATTTAGTTTGATAGTTATTGAGAGTAAATTAGTTTGAATATGGCCCTCAGTGATGTCATCTGGGACATTGTATCCTTGTGTTAATCACAGCACCATGATGTAGAATAGATGAAATAGCAATATCTTGTTTTATAGGGACTGCTACCTTATCATTTAATTGAGCTGTGATTAACACAACACAAGGATTCAGTGTCCCCGATGACATTACTGGTTGCCATATTAAAACTCATTACTCTCAATAACTGTCAAACTAAATTAATATTTGCAAAACTGTTTAGAGTTTTTGGATGTGTGTGAGATTATTTGTAAAATAAATTGCCGCTGTTGTTTTGGTGAAATGCCCCTTTAACCTAATCTGATGGCAGCATTCCAGCTAATTTTGCAGTGTAAAATATTTGCATCATGTCATTGTGTCTTTACCAGCTAACGCTCTTGGGAAATGCATTATTGTAGTTTTCAACATTTTCACCTTTTAATTTTAAACCAATGCTGCTATCTACTGACAACATAAAGTGTTGTCTAATCGTCACCTTGAGAGCCACTTCCGTATACTAGCGTCGCCCAAATCACGTGACTCAAATCAGCCAATGGAAGCGAGCGGCCGGAGGACCTCAGCCATTGGGTGGGACCCAAATCACGTGACCCAAATCAGCCAATGGAAGCGAGGGGTCTCTAAGCATAGCGCCGCTATTGTGGTGGTTCTGGGGTTCTGCAGCTGGAAGCATCTCCGATTTGTAGAGACGCATCCCAGCCGAACATCCTCCATCTTGGATTAGTTTGGCGAGCGTTTTTTTCAGCGTGGCATAATGGGATTTATGATTAGCCAATGTGCATATCGATCTACCAGAATCCGATGAGTGGTGAGGAAATGCTGCCGGCGATCACATGGCCTGACGGTAGGATAATATTACCCCAAATTACAGCTGGATTGGACATTGTTTTATAACGTAACGTGATTGGTCAATGAAAATGCTATATTGAACGCACACTGTATTGCAGATCAATAATAGTAATCGGCGTTCCCCGCCGCCCCCATTTCATCCATAGATGCTCTGTAATAGTCCGGATGCTACGCAGTTTGTTTTATTTCATTCGTATATATACAGCAGAAATGGCGTTTGATATAACGGCGTCAACATTTAGCCTATTATCTAAGCTCCCGGGAAAAAAGCCTAGCCAAAAAGTGTGTTACACCTTATATTCACAACGCTATAAAATGACAACCATAGGATGGATTTTTATTTTCTTTAAACCATTGTGAAGGCACGGTTTATGCACTCAAGTGACAATGAGAATGGACAGATAGCAATACTATAAAGCATAGTTAAAACAAAACCAACACGTTTGTTTACATTCCGCGGTCCCCTGCACCATATTAGACGGGTCCAAGCCGGTCGTCAAAGTGTTAACAATTGTGTGTTTGATTGATTGATTGATTGAAAAGTTTATTAACTGATTGCAGAATGGGTACAGTACAGCTCAATACATACAATTGTTAAGAGGATGCAGACCTGAGAAAGACTTTCGTCTTGTTTCCATCAGGGTCCCCCATTTTCAATTCATCATATGACACACATGACATACAGATAGACAGTACTGCTACATCTATACATTTATGACATACCAGATTTTCAAATACAGTACTGTTTGTGATACTAAAAAAATCCAGAAGAAGAGTGTATATACATTTGACATAGAAACTGTGTGGGGGGGGGGGGGACACTGTACATTGGAATACTGACATACATTTGACATGGAAACTGTACATTGGAGGAGGTTGGGTAGGTGGGGTGGGGTTGGGTGGGGCTGTACATTGGAATACTGACAAAGCCATGCTTGGTCTTTATTGTACAACTGGGTTAGGACATTTGTAGGGGCTAGTTTTGAATTGCAGTCTCCCGTAGGTGTTCTTTGAGAGTGTTTTTGAAGGTGGGTAGTGATTTACATTCCTTTACAGCTTTGGGTAGGGCGTTCCTGCACTTTATACTTTCATAATCACT
Organism: Notolepis coatsorum; assembly: GCF_963971535.1. NCBI lineage: Eukaryota > Metazoa > Chordata > Actinopteri > Aulopiformes > Paralepididae > Notolepis > Notolepis coatsorum. The sequence continues at coordinate 1,232,385 of NW_028174872.1, read as the reverse complement.
CGCTATCTGACTGAATAGTTTGGTTTTTAGATAAAGAAATAAAATAAGTCTGAGCGACTCCTCGAGTGAGCCGCGTTCGCCTTTCACACAAAATGAAATGTGGCTGGGCTCGACCGTAGTGTTTTTTTTTTTTATTCTTTTACCTGTGCCATCTGAGAACAGCATGTGTGTGTGTGTGGCCAACATGCCGGGAGGCTGCCATTTTAATGAGCTCTGGCTTGGAGATATCAAATATAATTCATGGTTAAAAAGAGGAGAACATCCTCGAGTAGCCGTGTGCAAAATATGCAGAAAGGACCTGCAGATTTTTACCATGGGAGTCTGCACTTTCGAGCCACGTTGAAAGGTGAGCCACTGAGCCATGGGACCCATGTATTTCCATGTATTTCAAACCACGATAACTTGTGTATTGAAATGGTATTTAATTTTTATAACGGAACATTTACGGAGACTGTTGTGGAGCAGTTGTAGTCTGGAACGCAGTAACGTACTGTATATCTGTATGCAGGGAGCGAAATTAACTTTTTGACTCACCGGCCAGTGGCGGGTAGATGGGAAGAGTCTACCCGCCAAGCATATTTCTTACCTGCCAAATTTTTTTTGATTAAAAAAAAAAATATATATATTTTATATAAAAAAAAAAAAAAATATATATATATTATATAATCATACTTGTAGTTGTATTATCTGCGAGACATCGCCACCACGCAATAAGTCAAAATGCTTGCTATCTGCAAACAGCTCCACTGTCTGTGTGTATACTTGAGTAGCCTCCAGCTCCAGCAAGGATTCTCCGGCCATGCAGCTAGACCTTATATATTCAGCTTTTTTTTTCATAATTCATTTTTTTTTTTTTACTTTTGTAACTTATTTTCAGAATTACTGATATTTTGGAACTATTCAACACATTGAGTGCCACGCCCCTTCCGGGAAGTGACCCCTTCATTGCCGTCCATTAACCCCATGTAAATGTAGTTGTAGTTTGTAGAGCTAAACCTATATTTTATAGTATATCTATGGGTCTAATAACGCCGTCGAGTCTCAGTGAGTTGCTTCTGGTCAACGTGCAAAAAACATTATTTTTTCATCCGTACATTTCCGTTTTTATACTGTTTTGAATATGAATATAGTTTTGTTGCTTCTGAGTAATTCCAGGGAAAAGATGCGAAAACTGTAAGTTTTCAGACGGTTAATCCTTTCACTACCACACTACAGAAGGTTAACCCGTTCACTACCACACTACAGACGGTTGACCCTTTCACTACCACACTACAGACGGTTAACCCTTTCACTACCACACTACAGACGGTTAATCCTTTCACTACCACACTACAGAAGGTTAACCCTTTCACTACCACACTACAGACGGTTGACCCTTTCACTACCACACTACAGACGGTTAACCCTTTCACTACCACACTACAGACGGTTAATCCTTTCACTACCACACTACAGAAGGTTAACCCTTTCACTACCACACTACAGACTGTTGACCCTTTCACTACCACACTGCAGACGGTTAACCCTTTCACTACCACACTACAGACGGTTAATCCTTTCACTACCACACTACAGAAGGTTAACCCTTTCACTACCACACTACAGACGGTTGACCCTTTCACTACCACACTACAGACGGTTAACCCTTTCACTACCACACTACAGACGGTTAATCCTTTCACTACCACACTACAGAAGGTTAACCCTTTCACTACCACACTACAGACTGTTGACCCTTTCACTACCACACTGCAGACGGTTAACCCTTTCACTACCACACTACAGACGGTTAATCCTTTCACTACCACACTACAGAAGGTTAACCCTTTCACTACCACACTACAGACGGTTGACCCTTTCACTACCACACTGCAGACGGTTAACCCTTTCACTACCACACTACAGAAGGTTAACCCTTTCACTACCACACTACAGACGGTTGACCCTTTCACTACCATACTGCAGACGGTTAACCCTTTCACTACCACACCAAAGACGGTTGACCCTTTCACTACCACACTACATAAGGTTAATCCTTTCACTACCACACTACAGACGGTTGACCCTTTCACTACCACACTGCAGACGGTTAACCCTTTCACTACCACACTACAGACGGTTAATCCTTTCACTACCACACTACAAAAGGTTAACCCTTTCACTACCACACTACAGACGGTTGACCCTTTCACTACCACACTGCAGACGGTTAACCCTTTCACTACCACACTACAGAAGGTTAACCCTTTCACTACCACACTACATACGGTTGACCCTTTCACTACCATACTGCAGACGGTTAACCCTTTCACTACCACACCAAAGACAGTTGACCCTTTCACTACCACACTACAGAAGGTTAATCCTTTCACTACCACACTACAGACGGTTGACCGACGGTTGACCCTTTCACTACCACACTGCAGACGGTTAACCCTTTCACTACCACACTACAGAAGGTTAACCCTTTCACTACCACACTACAGAAGGTTGACCCTTTCACTACCATACTGCAGACGGTTAACCCTTTCACTACCACACTACAGACGGTTAATCCTTTCACTACCACACTACAGAAGGTTAACCCTTTCACTACCACACTACAGACGGTTGACCCTTTCACTACCACACTACAGACGGTTAACCCTTTCACTACCACACTACAGACTGTTAACCCTTTCACTACCACACTACAGAAGGTTAACCTTTCACTACCACATTACAGCAGGTTAACCCTTTCACTACCACACTACAGACTGTTAACCCTATCACTACCACACTACAGACGGTTAACCCGTTCACTACCACACTACATGCGGTTAACCCTTTCACTACCACACTACAGACGGTTAACCTTTCACTACCACACTACAGACGGTTAACCCTTTCACTACCACACCACAGAAGATTAACCGTTCCACTACCACACTACAGACGGTTGACCCTTTCACTACCACACTGCAGACAATTAACCCTTTCACTACCACACTACAGACGGTTAACCCTTTCACTACCACACTACAGACGGTTAACCTTTCACTACCACACTACAGACTGTTGACCCTTTCACTACCACACTGCAGACGGTTAACCCTCTATCACTACCACACTACAGACGGTTAATCCTTTCACTACCACACTACAGAAGGTTAACCCTTTCACTACCACACTACAGACGGTTGACCCTTTCACTACCACACTGCAGACGGTTAACCCTTTCACTACCACACTACAGAAGGTTAACCCTTTCACTACCACACTACAGACGGTTAACCTTTCACTACCACACTACAGACGGTTAACCCTTTCACTACCACACCACAGAAGATTAACCGTTCCACTACCACACTACAGACAGTTGACCCTTTCACTACCACACTGCAGACAGTTAACCCTTTCACTACCACACTACAGACGGTTAACCCTTTCACTACCACACTACAGACGGTTAACCTTTCACTACCACACTACAGACGGTTAACCCTTTCACTACCACACTACAGAAGGTTAACCGTTCCACTACCACACTACAGACGGTTAACCCTTTCACTACCACACTGCAGACGGTTAACCCTTTCACTACCACACTACAGAAGGTTAACCGTTCCACTACCTTCTGTAGTGTGGTAGTGAAAGGGTTAACCAATGGCGATATTGATTGGTAGAGTCCTTTCTCCGCACACTCCATGCTGTTCCTCACAATAGCTCCGGCTAGTTAGCCACAGACCAATGCAAAGTGAATGCGGACACGTTCCCGTCTGTACGAGATTAAAGTTATTCTACCTTCTTGTTTAATTAATAACATCCGATCTAACATGATCTGTTGCATGTTTTAAAATGTGACTAACAATCGTATGAAGTCTTAAGAAGATTGTTTTTCACTTTTAACATCACTTTCTTTCTCCTTTTTTATTTTTCTCTCTTTCTCTCTTTGACTCCCCCTCTTTCTCCTGATCTGTCCCCCTCTCCTGCTCTATCTGTATCTCCCTCTGTCTCTTCTCCCTCTTTCTCTCTTTTTCTCATCTCTTTCTCATCTGTCTCTCTTTCTTTATCTCCTCTCTCTGTCTCTCTCTCTCTCCCTGTTTCTCTCTCTCTCTCTCTCTCCCTGTCTCTCTCCCTGTCTCTCTCTCTCTCTAGCTCTTAGTGTTGTTTGACCGTGAGGATCCTAGGGAGAGAGACGGCCAGAAAACAGTCTTACACAGAATCTACAGGAAATTCCTGGGGCTGAGAGCTTTTATACGAAAACAGATAAATAATATTTTTCTACGGTAAGAGGAGACACTGTAACGCCGGATGTATATATATTTACGATTGAGCTTTTGTTTCGTTTAACGCAATGACTCGCGCTAATGTGGCTAACTGATCGACCTCTCGCACACAATTAATGACATGTTGCGGACAGCCATATCGGTGACAATGTTTATCTTTTAGTGCCAAATGATAAGAGTCTGAGGCGGAGTCTCAAAAGAGAATGTTGAATATTTATTGTGCATTAAAAATCACAAGAGAGCCTCTACTAGCTAACTGAAGTTACCGGAGCCTTCTGGAGTGCAACAACGTATAACGTCCGTGCGGAATCAATGTCCCAACAACCATTCCGTGGGTGAACTCATTGAGTTGTCAAGGCCTAACAAAATTAATAGTTGGTTTCAGGTTGGTTGTCAGTTTGGCCATGGGTAGGTAGGGAATTTATTTTATTTTATTTTTTTATTTTATTCATTCCCACGGCGACTATGGATAGGGAATTTCTTTATTTAATTAAAATGTTCACAACAACATGGATGCATGTACTCTGCCAGCATGTTTAATATCCATAATACTAAATGTTTGACTAAGATGTCTATGAAACTTTATTAAAAAAAAAAAAAAAAAAAAACGTTTTTTTTTTTTTTTTTTTTTATAATTTTTTCTAAAAACTCATAAAATATATTGGGTCGCACCTAAATCGGCAGGGTCGGTCGGCAACCTGAAACCAACTATTAATTTTGTTAGGCCCAATTAATGATACTAATGCTAATCTATACAATCACCTGTTGTTGAATAAATACCATTACTTTATAGTTATTACTAAAAAAAACAGTATATATTAGGGGTGGGAATCACCAGTTTCATCATGATACGATACGATATCGATTCTTTGGACAACGATACGATATTTGCCGATATCACAAAGTCTCTCACGATACAATACGATACGATTAGATTCAGGTGCCTGCGATCGATATGAGATGATATCATATGCCCATTTAACACAATCAGTTATGAGACTCGCCACAGGATTTTCAAAATAAGAGTATCGATATGAATCGATCTTATTACATCGCATCGATCCGATTCGATCGTTGATAATTACATCGATGTATCGATCTGGATCGATGTATCGTCCCACCCCTAGTATATATAAAACAGTAGCTGTAACATTTTATTTTTTCTTATAATTTTATATAATATTTTTATTTTTTATTTAATTTTTTTAATGTATGCACTGGTATCGGATCAGTATCGGTACCGGCCGATACCCAAAGCTTAGGTATCGGAATCGGATCGGGAAGGAAAAAATGGTATCGGAACATCTCTACTCGAGACCTCTTGAGGCAAACAGTGCGGGTTCCCCCGACCTCGCCTTCGCCAGGCCGGGTATCACGTTAGTGCCTCCCACTCCCGCAAGATCGGCAGTGGTCTGGCAGGTGTGCGTGATTTGGGTGGTAGTAATATCACTGCAGGGCTACGGTGTGTAGGAACCCACCCTATCGGGCAGTGTGGGGGCCTCACACCTTGCATGTCCAGCTGTAGAACAATTCCTCAGCCGTCCATGCTGGAGGGGTGTTCAGTGGGGGAGCTTTTGTCACCTCCCGTATCAAACCGGCCCTTTCTGTCGGGGTCCCCCCTTGGGTGCGATTGCCTCGTGGGTAGTGTCGGGGGCCGATGTCCCGACTCCACGGAACGCGCTGCTTGCGCGGTTAGCGGGTCCAGGGTTGGCTACGCACAGCGGACGGGACCGGGCCGCCTATCTACGGTTTCTGGCGGACCAGCGCCAAGTGGCGGCGGGTGCGCTTGGGATTATCTCACATATGGCTACAGCAGTGTCATATCTCGAGGTGGATGGAGAGAACGCTGAGGCGGGGACTTGTATTTACACAACCCCACCCGTTTTCAGGTTTGGTACAGACCCTATTGTTAGGGTCACCAGCAGTGACGGCTCTGGCCAACGAGATCCAATCTCTGTGGGTGAAGCAAGCCATCGTCGTGGTCCCAAAGGAGGACGCGATGCGTGGCGTTTCCTCCCGGTATTCTCTGGTGCCCGAGAAATCGGGAGGGGGGTGTGCAGACCCATGCTGGACCTGTCCCATGGAAGGTTCAGCATTTTGGACCGTCTCCCACCTGTTGAACGCTGTCAGGTGGGGGCCTGGTTCTCCTCCATAGACCTGTAGGATGCGTCAGCGTTTCCGTTAGCCGGTAATTACCGGTATTTGACCGGCAAAATCTGTTGAAGTCCGACATATTTAATCTCTCCGGTCTTAATGTCCGGTGAAAATAATTCCCTGAGTCTAAGCACAATTTGATTATTTGAATTGTATTAAAATAGGCTAAAATTAAATAGCCTATGCGATGAACGAAACGATCATTACATTTGTTTCCTCGTTGCTTCTAATAATGACAACAACGTTGTCAGCGAGAGCTTAGTGCTGGGTGTGCAAACTTTTGTGAAGCTGCAGAGCCGGAGCAGCAGCAGCACAATGCAGTATTCCAGCAGTACTCCAATTCAGCCATTTTCAGCCAATGTTGGGTGGGGGGCGCTGCTGTGCGGTTCCCAGAAAAGAGCCAATAACAGCTGAATCAGCTGCTCTGCAGCGCCATACTCTTTGCAAATAAGTCGTTGCGAGGTGGAGAGAGTCGTCACGCAAACCACGATAATGTTGCCGTCTCTCTGCTTTCTCAGTTCTTCGCTTGATATAATTAATACAAATGTCCAATATAACGGAATTCGTTAGCTCATAAAAATGTGATTATAACAGACTGCTGTTTAGTGTCGGACCGACTGCCCACATACGCGGTCTATTTTATTTCAAGTCAGCAACAGCACGGAGTATCGAGGGACTTATTTTATTTGGAATATATTAATGACTGTATACGCAAAAGTAGCCTAGTTTTAAGTAATACTATTATAAATCTACATGCCTTGAGGATGACATTCTTTATATAGCCTGCCTATCAATTGTTTTAAAGCTCAATAAACTATGACCGGAATTAATCTCATTTGTCCGGTAGATTGAAATCTTGCAGGTCACGGAGACCGGCAACAATTTTTTCTAACGGAAACCCTGGGATGCGTATTCGCATCCCCGATCTTCCATCCTAGGGCTTACCTACGCTTCCTTTGCAGGGTTTAGCGTATGAGTACCAGAGGCTGCCGTTCGGCTATTCTCTGGCTCCCCGCATCTTCACCAAGTGCGTGGAGACCGCACTGGGGCCTCTGCGTCGTCGGGGATTACGAAGTGTATTCTGCCCTGGACGACGTTCTGGTCCTTGGCGGTCAGGGTAGATCGTCAGGTCTCATACCAGGCAGGTGGTGGAATTCCTCACCAGCCTGGGTTTTGCTGTAGACTGGAAGTAGAGTACTCCTCTTCCCAGTCAACGGGTGGAGTACTTGGGCTTATTCTAAGCTCAAGGTCTATATGGGCATCCCTCTCGGAGCGGCGGCGAGTGGGTGTTCTCAGCACGCTCGGGAGGTTCCGTCCTAGGACAGTTACGGTGCTGTCCGTGATGCGCCTGCTCGGTATGATGGCATCTGCTCATTCCGTGGTCCCTCTTGGCCTCCTCTTCCCCCGTGAGGTGGATACAGAGGTGGTTTTCCAGTATGGAAATAGACCCGGTGGGAGGCAAGTGGCTAAGGTTCCCATGTCAGTACTCTGGGACCTCGCCCTCTGTGGAGGGCATGGGGCCCTCACCAGCGGGGAGGGCATGGGGCCCTCACCAGCGGGGTCCCCATGGGCAGCAGGCTGTCACACGTCACGGTCTTCACCGACGCCTCCCTCACTGGGGGGGGGACGTGTCGGGCCAACGCAGTAGGGGGCAGCTGGCAAGGCCATGCTGCCCGGTCTGCGCTACATTCAATGTGTTGGAATTGAAGGCAGTCCTTCTGGTCTTCAAACGGTGTTTTGATCAGGACGGACAACACGACGTCAGCGTCATATGTCGACAGACAGGAAGGAGTACACGCCCCCCGTCTGCATCGGGCGGCGGTCGGCTGGCTATGGGCGTTTCTCCATCTGCGCAGCCTGAGGGCTCTCCACATCCCCGGCAGTCGGGCAGGTCTGGGACCGATTCCGTGGCCGTCCGGGATTCTGTACGCTTTTCCCCCCCTTACACCTGATAGCTCAGCTGTTGGGGCGGGTACGTCGGGAGCGCGGGACTTGGTCCTGGTCGTGCCGGGCCGGCGCTCAGCTGTTTGGTCCCCGGTCCTGATTCAGCTCTGTGGGGCCCCACCGTGGCCTGTTCCGTGGTCACCGCAGGCCCTCTCTCAGGCACGCGGAACTTTGTTCTGCCTTCCTGTTCTGGGGCAGCCTCTAGGCTTGGCTGCTGTCAGTGTGAATCTGGTGGGGATGCGTCTTGGCTATTCTGTAGTTAGCGCTATCCGGCATGCGCGCGCTCCGTCCTCTACCACGGCTTACATGGGTAGGTGGCGTATTTCCAAGAGTGGTGTAGAGTGGGGGGCTTGGACCGGGTGTCCTGCCCCCTGGACGCTGTCCTTTCCTTCCTTCAGTCTATTTTGGGTAGACTGTCGGCTTTGACGGTGAGGGTATATGCCGCGGCTATATCCTCTTGTCATGTGGGGTTTGAGGGCGTTACGTTGTTCAGCCACCCTCTTGTGAAGCGTTTCCTGCTTGGCGCTCAGCGTCTTAAGCCAGTGGAACGTTCTCTGTCTCCGAGTGGGACCTCCAACTGGTCCTCGGCCGGTTGTCTGAGGCCCCGTTTGAGCCTCTTGAGCAGGCGTCTTGGAACAGCTGTCTTCAAGACTGCATTCCTGCCGGCCATCACCTCCGCTAAGCGCGTGGGTGGCCTGTGTGCTCTCTCGGTGCGGCCTGAGTGCTTGTCTATTCGTGTCAATAGCAGTGCGACTCTGAGGCCTACTCCAGTCTTCGTGCCAGAAAATATCCGGAGCTCTTTTCGCTCCGGGGATATTGTGGTTCAGGCGTTTCATCCGCCTCCTCACGCTGGTGAGTTAGAGGCGAGCCTTCACCTGTCGTGTCCCGTCCGGGCTTTGGGGGTTGCCTCAGTCGGACTCAGGACTTCAGGGCTACCGATCAGCTCTTTGTTTGTTACGGTGGCTCTCGCGCTGGTAAGGCACTGTCCAAACAGCACCCGTCACATTGGTTGTGCAAGGGTATTGCCCTTTGCTACACGTTGGCTGGACAGGCCCCCCCTGGGGGTGTCAGGGCGCACTCCACTTGTGGAGTGGCGACCTCTGCCGCCTTGTTAGAGGGGGCCTCGGTGGAGGACTCGGTGGAGGACATCTGTGCTGCGGCCTTCTGGTCCTCCCCGGGTCCCTTCGTTGGGTTTTACCTCATGGACATGACTGGGGGTTCTGTCTCCCAGGCGGTTCTGAGGTCTGGGACCTCCCCTGCATCCCGCCCTTCGGTGGGTTAGCAGGGGTGTGTGGTTGTGTGCCACGGGGTGATGTGTCACACGTGGTCCCGCCTGTGCTGTGCGTTTTTAGGGGTCTCTAGTTCCCTCTTTTTCGCACTTTGCTGGAGTTGACTGCCGCACCCTCTTCACTAGGAAGGGCGGGTGGACGGGACTCCCCTCCCCCCTGGTGGTAGGGCTTGCGGGTCCTCAGGGGGTACATTTGTCGGGCCACGCGTCTGCTCTGCCTCATATCTCAGTATGGTGAAGAACGAGACGCGATGGCCAGTATGCTATGTAACCTAGTTACATGAGTACTGGCTGAGCGTCTCACTCTTAAGCACGCCCTGAGGTCCCTTGGTTGGGTTTTCTATGATGGAAACTTTTTCCGAGGAAGGGCGTGTATGACCATGTTCGGTGTCTTGTAGGGGGACACTGGGGCGGGGCCTGGTCAAGTGCATGGGTGCATTGTTTTTCGTTATGAAGTACAGTAGGTACTGGAGATAGGGGTATATCTCAGTATGGTGAAGAGCGAGACGCTCAGCCAGTACTCATGTAACTAGGTTATAGTCATAACCTTTCGTTTAATATCACAACTTGTGTCATCATTGGGGGAAACTAAGTGCTGCCTCTCCGCCACACTCGGGACCATGCCAACGTAGCTAGCGCTAGCCTATACAGTGGCTAACGTCTGGACCACACCAACGTAGCTAGCGCTAGCCTATACAGTGGCTAACATCTGGACCACGCCAACGTAGCTAGCGCTAGCCTATACAGTGGCTAACGTCTGGACCACGCCAACGTAGCTAGCGCTAGCCTATACAGTGGCTAACGTCTGGACCACGCCAACGTAGCTAGCGCTAGCCTATACAGTGGCTAACGTCTGGACCACGCCAACGTAGCTAGCGCTAGCCTATACAGTGGCTAACGTCTGGACCACGGCAGAGAGGCAGCACCCAATCTGTGTGTAACGTTAGTCACTAACATGAAGAATAGAGAGCTGCAAACGGAAATAAACACCCAGTCCTTGAGAACTGTTTCCTGGTTTACTGTCACCACCTTACAGAGGGAATTACCCTAAAGTCCGGCTAGTTATAACAAGCACGTTACATGACCGGCACTTCGGCCCTAGAGTGTACTCCCCTGTACTCTACTGCGGTTCAGATTAATACAGGAAAAGGTATACATTGGGGGCTCGAGTCCGTGATATGAAAATAAATCCTGATTTCATCTGTGAGTTGTAAACTGTATGGAAATGTGAAGTTAGCTCATGCTACTGGAAAACGGACGCCTCGTCATTAAATGAAGTTAAAAATTATGATGCCCCTTTTATTTTACCCGCGGTTGTCTGTTCTACATCCCACGGGTCACTTGACACACCGCAGGATTGCGGTGATGCGGTTATCGCGACAGCCCTATGTTTAATCATATCTCTATCACCACTAAGAAATGCCCTCTTCTTTCTGTTAATTGCAGCTTTCACCTCCCTAGACACTCAAGGTTTATCATTGGGGAACGTTTTAATAATTTTACAGGGGATGGCATCATCAACACAGAAATGTATATAAGCGGTGAATCTTATCAGCTTTACTGTCCAGGTCAAGATCATCGTCCTCTAAAATTGATGCTAAAATACAATAATAAAATAGAATAAAATAGGCATCGAAAGAATTAAATAGATAAGACACAAGATATGCATGGTAAAAAAAAGACATGCTAGGTTCCTGAGAAACTGGTTCTTATATACACTACTATGCAATATACAATTTACAATGTTAACTCTTAATGTATAAACTATACAGTACCTCCTTCTTTTAAAGTTTTTCTAGTTCAAGTTCAAGTTCTTTAATAGTTGTCATACAGAAGTACAGAATACTTTCATACAAAATGCTTCTTACTGTTACGCTCCAGAGACTGTGCTAGACAAGATAGTATCAAATAACATAATATAGCATGTAATTTAGAAGAAGAAAAATGAGGTCACAGTGTTCGGTATAGACATATGTACAATGTTCTGAGTTACCATATAATATACAATACTATGCAGTGTACTAATGTACAGTACTATCTAGTGCAAAGCAGAAATGGGATGAGGTACAATTTTAGGTACAATTTACAGTAAGGTGTACGAGTTGTAGTGCAATCCTTCATCAATAAATATAAAGTGTGGGGAGTGGGTGCTACAGTGTGTTTGTTTAAAGTGGGTGTGTGCTATAAAGTGTGTGGAGTGGGTGCTACAGTGTGTTTGTTTAAAGTGAGTGTGTGCGTGTGGATGTGTGTGCTATGTGCGTTTGGTGGTTGTTGTTGTGTAGTGTTCATTCATTGTTCGTTTAGCAGCCTGATGGCCTGGGGATAGAAGCTTCTTCTGAGTCTTTCTGTGCTCGCCTTGAGACTCTAATGATTCTATTTTTTAGAGACATTTTGTTTAAAGTGATTTTTTAGCGGTTGCCGCATGAGTGGTGTGTGTGCGTGTGTGTGTGTGTGTGTGCTCATGTGTATTTGTGAGTGGAGAGTTCAGTGTTCTGATGGCCTGGGGGAAGAAGCTGAGTGGGAGACAACTAGGCCTGCCGCGATAAGCAATAAATCGATTAATTGCCGCGATAATTAAAATTAATGCAATGATTTTGACGGGCGCGATTAATTGCTATTTGCGCGTTTGTTTTAATGAGGCGGAACCAGTGCCCCTCGTCAGTCACTGTCCGTGTTGGGAGGCGGGCCGCTGGCTTTACTACAGAGCAGAGAGCACAGCACAGGAGCTCCGTGGGGCAACACCACATAGCTTAACTACATTTCTCAATAGTGTTGCTCCTTTTAACCAAGTAGCGTTATTTGTAGTGTAACGTTAGCGTTTTAACGTTAGTAGCTAACGTTAAAACTAACTTAAAGTTAGTTGTTCACCAACAATCTCAACATTTGTTTTATCATTAGCTCATGTCGATCTACTAGTAGCATCAGCAAGCTAACGTTAGCTGGCCCCAGTCCACTAGCAGCATGTCGATCTACCAGCAGCATCAGCAAGCTAACGTTAGCTGGCCCCAGCCCATTAGCAGCATGTCGAAGTAGTAGTAGCATCAGCAAGCTAACGTTAGCTGGCCCCAGTCCACCAGCAGCATCAGCAAGCTAGGATAATCACAACAATACTTCCGGTCCGGTCGGTGGGCTTCAAAATAAAAGTCTAAAACACCGGAAAAGACGGAGCGGTGGGCTTCAAAATAAAAGTTTTGGGAAATAAATTTCTCAAAAAAAAATTCTCTAACCGGTCGCAATAATATCGCTTATCGCGATATTTTCGGGGGCAATTAATCGCCCAGCAAAATTTGTTATCGTGGCAGGCCTAGACAACACAGACGTAACACACAGGTTACATTTGAATCCTAAAATGGCTGACCTGAGCTTGGTCCACCTTGGTTGGGCTCCTTGTTCTCATGCAAGGCTCTATAATGCCTCAGCATCGGTGAGGTGTTATTGTTGTATCCAAGTTATTTTGAACACAACAGACACTTCACTTTTTAAAGTAACAGAAATTATAACAAGGGATACGCTGTGTTGTCACATTTATTAATATTACTATGTGCATACTTAGGAGAGAGATCAGCTCAGTTTTTTTTTTTGATTGAATACTTTATTTTGACACAAATCGTATGACAAAAAAACATTTTAAAAGACGAGACAATAACAGTGTCAATAACGCAGGTCAAAAATGGATAAAACACAATAAAGCCAAGGCTTGTTTCCATTGTGGTCCATACATGGAACATAAAAAGGCACAGAAACACAAATGGACATGTACACTGACAGGACACATTCTATTTTTTTTTTATAAAAACACTTAACCTGACAACTCATACAGTTAACTAATGTTAAAAGAAAATCCGCAAACCCTTAAAAGCAACTCATGATAAAAGAAATAAAAGCCAAGTTATGATAAAAGAGATAAAAAAAAAAAAAAAAAAAAAAAAAACATTTTAAGACCAATTTGAGTTGCTGCTGAGCCATGTTTTTAGGGCGGATTTAAATCCGAGAGGGGAGTTCAGGAGTTTTATAAATGTTGGCAGGGCATTCCACATTACCGTAGCCGAGTAAAAAAATGCATAGTTAGTTATTACTATGCGAATACTTAGGAGAGAGATCAGGGTCCTATTCCCCGTACCTGGTTCAACTAAGTCGATCAAAAGTCCCATTATCCAGATTCAATTAACCTGATGTTTGAATCCGCGCTTTCCCTGTTCCTCGAAGGTGGATTCAGTCTCGTTAATTCGAACCAGACTTGATACTCAGGATCATTGCGCGCGGCCGCCTCAGCTGAAAAGACAGCAGGTGTTGATCGCAGAAATCCTGATTTTCTAACGGCATTGATTGATTGATTGATTTAAAACTTTATTAACAGATTGCAGAATGGGTACAATACAGTGCAGCTCAATAGCCTCGCCGACAAGTTAAATGCATAATCTATAGGCTAATGTTAAGTCTCTCATTACCCCAATCAATCAGATTATATTTATTTAAATGTGCCTAATGGCAGTAGGCTTAATGGAATGAATAATCGAATGAGATCTATTGCTAGCGAAAATAATTAGTTAAACTCTTTCAGAATAAGTAGATACAAACAAGCCCAAAGAGTATCTAATTGATATGAATTAATAGGATATCTGTACTGTATGCGCTCGGCTTAGGTATCATGTACTTTATATATAAACACAGTTTTCAAGGCGCGACCCCCGAAATAACATGTCAGAGAGGCTTGGAGCCGGCTATACAGTTTCACTATTAATCAGGTTTTAATCTGTTTCGGACATAATCCATACATGCATTGAATTGATTAACCTTTGGTTTATACCAGTCACACATGTTCATCATCAGATAACAGTGCTTGAACAGATGCATGCATTTTCTCAAATGCATTCATGTCAACGGCTCATTCAATTTCTCAAATCCGTCAAACAGCGCATCTCATCAGACATTTTAATCCCAGTTACAATATCACAATAACATGTGAGTGACAGTGATACAATTGAACAATCCACAGATTCAGATTCCACGTAATTCATAATCCACAATCCACGCATAGACACTTCAATTTATGCTTGAATGAAACACAATCCGGGCGCTCCGTTAAGCAAATACATCCACAGCAGAGAATATGAAACTAATCAGAGCCAAACGCCCGGTTTCATTCATTAAAAATATCCCCGCGGGATTCACATTTGCAGTGCGCCGTTATTATTATAACCACATGCAGTGTGTATCGCGACTCCGAGCGCCGTATAAATATGACGTGCATTATTTAGGACAAAGTAAATCTATAGGCTGAATATGATTTATTATCAGCATTTTAGGTCTATTATTTTACATTTCAAAAGCCCCCTCTAGGAAAACGAAGCACAAAAACATAATTCAGAATGGTATAATGCAGATCTACACTATGATAATTATTTCAGGAAGCGAGCTGGCATTTCTTTGCGAGGGTGTGGCCATGGTTCATCCAGCTAACTGAACTTAACCCTGCTCCGGACCAGGTTCAAACTTTCTGATCTGTTACCATGGCGATTTAGAAAATCCGACGTCTGAGAACGGAAATGTCTGGCTTAAGTCAAGCTATGCTGAAAATTATCCGGCTAACTCAGTTAGCCAGGTACGGGGAATAGGGCCCAGCTCAGTTAGTTGAACAGATAGCAAACAAACGCGCAATAAATGCCTAAGTCAACACAATGTGACGTCATAGGTAGGGATGGGTACCGAACCGAATTAAGGGTACCGACTACCGAGTACCGATTCACGTGAGAACCGCCGGTGCCAAATAATTTTTTTTAAAGTCTGATGACGTCGACGTTTCGTTTACCGCAAAATGAAACCTATGAAGTGTGCCGCACGTTCACACGCACAATACGCACTTACCTAGAATTTTACTTGATTCAACAACAAAGCAGTCGGGGCAATGGCAAGCCGAAAACGGTCGCAAGTGTTGTTACACTTTACAAAGCTAGATGCAGACAACGCTTGCTGCAATATTATATATATATTAACAAATTGTTCTAAATAAATAATAATGATAATAAATTATTTGAAGTTTGGATTTTTTCTTTTACAACACGTCGTAGATAGATCAGGGTGTCCGCGGATCCTTAAAAAGTCTTAAAAAGTCTTAAATTGGTTTATCAATAATTAAGGCCTTAGTTTGTCTTAAAATGTCTTAAATCCATTTTCAGAGGTCTTAAAAATGCCATAGAAAGGAAAGATAAAATGCCATGTCATGTTTTATTATGAAATCTGGGGAAGTACGGTTAACGGGAGATAAAGTCGGGAGTTTTTATTGACCGCGTTGTAGCATCACGCAGACCGGAATGGGGCGGAACCAACACAGGTCCTTATGTTGGCCGGGAACAATTTCAGTGGAGTCTAGCTAACGTTAGCAAGGCGAAGCGGAAGCGATAACGTTACGTTTAGTTTAGCATTTGCACTCGTTAATATGGGAAAGTGCCAATTTAACGAGAACTGGCTCGACAATCCACTGTTTGCGCCATGGTTGGTCCCAGTCAAAGTCAAAGACCATTACGAGGCTCGCTGCAACAACAAAAAAAGAGCAGTCGAGTCGCACATGCTGAGCAGCGCTAAGCGTACCTCTGCAAAAACGGCGCCTGCAAACTACTATTTCGCATTTCTTTTCGGCCCCGCCATCTCAGGTAGGACTATAACATCTGCACCAACAGAAGTCTGAGGTCTTAACTTGAAAATAATCTATTCACGGATGTAAACAAGGACACGTTTGTGTTTATGTTCGATGAGAGTCACCCACTATGTATTTTTTCCTCCCACCCACCCCCTCCTAATGTACAGTATCCTCCCATCATATGTATGTTAGGATCTATGGGTAACAGTACTGTATATTTGCATATCTTATGTCACAAATGTAACAGTACTATATACCTGTATGTCCCTATGCCATAAATGTCATGTATGTTGAGTGTCATAAATGTCACTATGAATTGAAAATGGGGGACCCTGATGTAAACAAGACTAAAGTCTTTCTCTGGTCTGCATCCCCTTAACAATTGTGTGTATTGAGCCGTACTGTATTGTACCCATTCTGCAATCTGTTAAACAAAGTTTTCATTCATTCAACCAAACCACAAAAACAAAACGACTGGATGAATAAATGAAAAACTTTATTAACAGATAACAGATCAATACACACAATTGTTAAGGGGACATTGCAGACCAGAGAGACTTTCGTCTTGTTTACATCAGGGTCCCCCATTTTCAATTCATAGTAACTGTACTGTTACATTTGTGACATATGCAAATATACAGTACTGTTACCCAGAGATCCTAACAGAAAATATATACTGATGGGGAGGAGACTGTACATTAGGAGGGGGGGGGGGGGGGGGGGGCGTTGGACATTTACGGTGCCCAGTTTCTAATTGCAGCCTCCCGTAGGTGCTCTTTAAGAGCGGTTTTGAATGTGGGCAGGGGTAAAGTGGGTTTTAGGAGTGAGGTTAAGCAGTAGTCTGACCAGTTTGTTTTGTGATGTTTGTAATCTTGTTTTTAGGGCCTTTGAGGTGCTTTGGTACCATGAGGTGCAAGCATAGTCGTAGTACCCTTGAATGAGTGCTCCTGTTAGAGTCTTCAGGGTATTCTTGTTTACCAGAGAGGAGATCCGGCACAAGAATCTAGTTTGTTGGTTGACTTTTTTGATACCCTGGGGAGGGTGGTAATAGTTATGTGTTCTGACAGGTATCAGTCCTATGGTGATAATCATGTGTTCTTACAGGTATCAGTCCTATGGTAGTATGTGTTCTGACGGAAATGTGGCTGTTGCACTTGCTGCTTGGCCCCTGGTATATTTTGTATAGCTATATTTGCTATTTATGTTTGGTCACCCCTTTGTTGAAATTCATCCAATCCAGTTACTCCTTTAAGTTCAAGATTTTTAAGTTTCCAAGTTATTTTTTAATAAACATCTTTGGACCAACGTGTCCCTAAACTTAAACTAATTGGTGTCGTTGCATGATTTTTGCCATTTTGTTATTGTGAAATTGGTATTAAATTTAATTCTGAGTGGCATTAAAAAGTCTTAAAAAGCCTTAAATCTGACTGGGCTAAACCTGCAGATACAATTTTTAGAGACTAAAGTACCGAAAAAAGCTACCGTTGGGTATCGGTATCGATTTACAGGTACCGGTATCGGTTAAAATGTGAAAGGTACCCAACCCTAGTCATAGGAGACTATTGCGCTTCGTTGCCCCTTATATCTTGAATCGGGTGCCAAATGTCCTGAATCAGTCACGTGGTACGACCGGCACGGAGGTTCAACGTCACCACACACGTCATCAACACGAGCCTCGATACACTCCACATAAATTCCTGGATTATTCAACAAACGCTTTGTGTGTTTACAGTGTGAAGTCTCTATGTGGCAGAACTCTACTGGACCAAGACTTTCTTCTTGTGGAAACAGACATCAGACTGTGGACACCACAACATCTGTAAGTACAATTATGTTTACTTTGAGTTTCCTGAACATGGAGAGACCAATCCCAAGTCGATCGGAACTTTCTCGGCCGAGCTATAGTCACTTTCTCAGCACCTACTCCCCATGCGCATGCGCAGATTGCCCACGGAGTCTCGGGATTGTCCAGATGTCTAGGTTTATCAATCTGCGCATGCAGAGTTTGGGGAGTAGGTGCGGGGAAAATTACTATAGCTCGGCCGAGAAAGTGCCGATCGATTTGCGATTGGTCTCTCCATGTTCAGTGCCCAGTAGTTCAAAATCTTTAATCTCAATCAGATCCGATCCGATTTTAACCTCTTTACCTCTTAATCTCTGAAAATCCGCCTAAAAATATACACCTAAGTAAATGGAAGATTGCTCCACTTCTACAAGGCCATTTGCATGTTCTTGGTATCTAGGGACATCTATGGACCTCAGGGAATGTATTCCCAGTGTCATAAATATTGTGTCTATTACTAGGCTTGAGTAAATTGTTATGAAACACTGTGCAAATGTTTCTAAGGAAACTGAGGATAGGGCTACATATGGGATGATGACTCCGATGACAGTGGTGAGGATGATTAACATCAGTGTTGCCTGGGAAGTGTGGTGGTGGATGAGGGGTTGGGTGGTGGATGAGGGTGTGGACTGGGGTTGGGATGTATTAGGGTTACACAGTAGGTAGTGTGATTTGTTTGTATTTTTGTACCTGCATTCTATTTAGTTTTTTAAATGGAAAATAAAAAGGTTAATGTCTTATTGATTTGTCATTTTTTTTTACATCATTCCAAATTAAGGGGATGGTGTAGTGTTTTGATTTAACTATCTTGATAAAGTGTGTGGGTCTATTCTTTTTCTCATTATACTATCCACTGAACTGTTTTATGTGTACAACCTCAATTTTTTGAATATCTACATCCTGATCTGCACTGCACACTTTTTTAGAACTGTATAGTATTCTTTATTCTAGTCATCTTATTTTATTCTAAGCTAAAATTATCGTATTGCACTGCACACTTTTTAGAACTGTATATAGTCATCTTTATTTTAGTCATCTTTTTTTCTATACTAAATTTATTGTATTTTATTATTGGAAGCTGCTATGGTCGAGGGACCACAATAAATAGATTTTCACTCTACTTGCTGTAAAGCACTGTGATCAATACATAGAACTATCCTACCTGTCTGTGATCAGTACATACTTTATGTTGCATGGTTTGGAGAGCTAGGAGGCTACCTTACGCTCTAGCCTAAAACTAACATTTCCTTTTTCCGTTTCAAACCTTTATTTCAACTTGTTAGGAAGTGGAGGTTTCCCTCATTTAGATTAGATTAGCTGTCATTATACAGCACAAGTACAGTACTAGAAGAAAGTTTGGCAGATGTAGGCCATTGTCGGTACATTATGAACCATGACACAAAGGTATCTTTTTCTCTTAACCTGCTGTAAGTTAGCCTTTAGTTTTTTTGGCAAATAATCCACTGTGCCCACCATGATGAATTTGTTTTGGGCATCTTTGTGTCAACGTCTAGAGAAAGCCCTAATGGATTGTCCAGACGTCCACACGCTTCCCATCATCCGTGGCAACAAGGATGGTCTGCTGGACATAGACAAGCTCGCCAGAGGTGATCATTTTACCACTTAATTTACATTCCATACAAAGATCCTTACAGTAATTTTGTTCTTAATTTCTATCATTCCTAAACACCTCATGATATCAATCAATCTACATTTTATTACGGACTCAGGTTCCACATAAAAGACGATACATAGAATAAATGACATAAAAGCACCATAAAAAACATAGTTTAAAAGATAAGAAAAGAAAATGCAGAGTCTTAAATAAAGACAACTGTCTCAGTGTTTCCTGGGATTGAAGTACAAAACCAAGATGATCTCATTTACAGTAATTTACCCGGCAAATACATTTCTACATACGATTTCTTAAAACAGCTTGGGATGGAAGTCGTGCAATCAAAAACATCTTACTTGCACTACACCATCTAGCCCTCTTAAGTAATATTATTGTGACATCATTGTAAGATACTTGTTTCTGTAAGCTTGCTTTTTTGTAGTTTGATTGCAGCACATAGTAAACTAACTGAGAGAACTGAGACATGTAAACTAACTGAGAGAACAGAGACATCTTCACTACATCTGTACACATAGTAAACTAACTGAGAGAACAGAGACATCTTCACTACATCTGTACACATAGTAAACTAACTGAGAGAACAGAGACATCTTCATTACATCTGTACACATAGTAAACTAACTGAGAGAACAGAGACATCTTCACTACATCTGTACACATAGTAAACTAACTGAGGGAACAGAGACATCTTCACTACATCTGTACACATAGTAAACTAACTGAGAGAACAGAGACATCTTCACTACATCTGTTCACATAGTAAACTAACTGAGAGAACAGACATCTTCACTACATCTGTACACATACTGTACTAATCTTACTGAGGGAACATAGAATCAGTATTTTCCTCAACATAGATGTAGTATTTTCTCCAACATGGATATAGTATTTCCCCCAACATATAGTATTTTCCTCAACATCGATTTAGTATTGTCCTCAACATAGATTTAGTATTTTCCTCAACATAGATTTTGTATTTTCCTCAACATAGATTTAGTATTTTCCTCAACATAGATTTCCAAGATGTTAGAAGACAAAGTGTATTACAATGGCAGCATGTGTCTAACTGCAAAGGGCTAGATTGTGGCTTGACACAGGGCAGCTGTCTTGGACCACTCCTGTATTCTATATTCACAAATGACTTACCATCTGCTTTGTGTAAAGCAAGTATACAAATGTATGCAGACGATTCCACACTGTATTATGCTGCAAACACTAGTGGTGATCTACACAATGTTTTATCTACAGAGTTATATGCAGTAACTAATTGGATACAACTAAATAAGCTGGTATTAAACATCTCAAAGACCAAATCAATTATCATAGGAACCAGTCACAAACTATTAGCCAATCCTACACTGAGTCTGCACTTGTCTGGTGAACCCATACAACAGGTTGATAAGGTTAAATTACTGGGAGTCATAATAGATAGTTGACTGACATGGGTAGAGCACATTGACACAGTGGCTAAGAAAATGGGTAATGGCATTTATATGGCAAGAAAATGCCGTCCTTATGTTCCACCACATATTCTGGGACAGGTCGTTAAGTAATTAGTTTTAAGCCACCTGGACTACTGCTCACCTGTTTGGTCCTCTGCATCTGACAGTGCACAGAGGAAACTACAAAATATCCAGAACAGAGCTGCCAGACTTGTCTTACATTGCCCCATAACAACGGACATAAACAGTATGCATAGGGAACTCTTATGGCTATCGGTAGATAAAAGGATTGTCTTAAATACAGTCACATTCTACAATAACAGCATCCACGCCTCTAAGCCTGAGTTTTTATATACCGTAATTTTCGGACTATAAGCTGCAGCTTTTTTCACTTTTTCGACCCTGCGGCTTATATAACGGTGCGGCTAATCTATGGATTTCTACAGCTAACTGGGCGCGCTCCCTCAGCTCTGTGACCGTCAGATCAAACTCCTAAATCTGTTGCAGCAGTGCACGCCTTGCCCATCCTCCTCCCCCTCACAGACCCACGTCAACAAACCATTACGGCAAGA
This sequence comes from Notolepis coatsorum, assembly GCF_963971535.1. Classification (NCBI taxonomy): domain Eukaryota; kingdom Metazoa; phylum Chordata; class Actinopteri; order Aulopiformes; family Paralepididae; genus Notolepis; species Notolepis coatsorum. The sequence continues at coordinate 1,210,601 of NW_028174872.1, read as the reverse complement.
GTCTAGTGTATGAGCAGCTCAGAGCTCCTCTTTCAACATAACTGAAGCATTAAACAAAATGACCCAGTCAACAAACTATTCACTTTAGTTTATTAATGCATGAGGCGTTGTCTAATGTTATCTAGCTACTGATGGCTCCTGATATCATCAGTTTGGCATTCGATTTCGCAGGTGCTGGCTAACTGGCTATCGTTCTGTGAGCTGGCATTGGTACCTGGCTGGCGCTGGCTAACTAGCGTGGCTATCGTTCTGTGAGCTGGCGTTGGTACCTGGCTGGCTAACTAGCGTGGCTATCGTTCTCTGAGCTGGCGTTAGTACCTAGCTGGCTAACTAGCGTGGCTATCGTTCTGTGAGCTGGCGTTAGTAGTACCTAGCTGGCTAACTAGCGTGGCTATCGTTCTGTGAGCTGGAGTTAGTACCTAGCTGGTGCTAACTAGCGTGGCTATCGTTCTGTGAGCTGGCGTTAGTACCTAGCTGGCGCTGGCTAACTAGCATGGCTATCGTTCTGTGAGCTGGCGTTGGTACCTGGCTGGCTAACTAGCATGGCTATCGTTCTGTGAGCTGGCGTTAGTACCTAGCTACCATTACTGTTTAAACACAAATGTTAATAAATGGGAGCTTCCTCAAACAGCCATCTCTTTCCCCACAATCCCTTCTGTGCACGAACCCTTACATATGGTAATTAAACATTAAAACACCTGCGGCTTAATAGTCCAGTGTGGCTTATATTATGTACACATCATTCAATTTAGCTGCTGCAGCTTATATTCAGGTGCGGCTTATAGTGCGAAAATTACGGTAGTCAAATGATCAGATGTAGTCACTTACACAATCATTTAACTAGAATGGCAGGAGAAGGTAAAATCATGTTACCTCGCCCAAAATTGAATGCCATACGAAAATCTGTAATTTATTTAGCCATTACTTATTGGAATAGCTGCCCAGAACACATACATCAATTAAATACCAAATCATCATTTAAACATAAATTCCGAATGTATTACTTAGCTAGTGAGCAGTAGTCCAGTGTTTATTTATTTTTGTTTTTAATTATTTGTTCTTATTATTTTCTTAGCTGTGACAAGCTGAAGATGGTAATGCTGCCCTTTACAGGCAAGCATTAGCTCTTCATCTTTCATGTGCAATATTGTCTTTTTTTGTATGATTGTAATAAGTTAGGTTGTTGTTTTGTTTATATACTGAATATGTGTGTGTATATTAGGGGTGTAACGGTACACAAAATCCACGGTTTGGTACAGTAAAAAAAATAGCTTTTATCTATTTATTTATTTAACTGTATTAAACAATATAAAATTAATTGGCCATAATTTACTGAGCAAACTAATGCTTACTGCTGTAACCTACTAATACCACTTAATGTAAATCTGAAGATTATTATATAGCAGATGCCTTGGACAACTGTAGCGTGTGCTTGTTTATACAGAGCCCCTTTCATGAGCAAGCCCTGCTTGAATACAGGGGCAGGGCTTGCTACAGTCACGAAAGGGGCTAGTTTATACAGAGCTGGTATGACTTGCTGGCTGAAATACGGACGAGAGGGAACTAGGTAGCGGGGCTCTATTACTCTCTATGCTCTATGTGCTTAAACCCAGTGTTCTCGACAACGGAGTATGGTCGCAGATCTGCTGCTATAAAAACACATATGGCGTTTGTTATTGCTTTGGCCCGGTCTGAATTAATAGCGAGATGCTGCTTGAATGCCACGGGGAGCTGGGTTTGCTTCTTCGGTGTACCAGTGATATTCACATTCGGGTGATGCCGTTTAAAATGCGTGATAAAGTTTGCAATAAAGTTGAACAATGCCGGCAACGTAGCCCCTTTCTTGACTGTGATGCAAGGCTTGCATCACAAGTGTGCATCACAGTCATGAAAGGGGCTAGCCGGCACGTAGCTTTAGTGCGATCCACCGGTCTTTGTCCATTACTGTGGTTAACTGGGAATCCGAAACGATCCCAAATGGGAGACTTGAATGTTGTGGGAGTATCTTCTAGCTCTGGCTGGTCAGTTAGTATTGACTCGCCATACTTAAGGCTAATATGCTATGCTGAATTACAGCTCTCGTTCAGTGTAGCTGCGCGCTGCGTGGGATGAACAAACAACATCCGGTTAGTTGTGCACGTTATATTAGGGCCGGGGGGATTTAAGTTCCACAAAAAAAGGTTCCATACCGTTGCAATCGTTCGGTGCACAGCGCGTACTGTACCGGAGGACCACATTGAGGCGGTTACACCCCTAGTGTATGTATGTATATATGTGTGTGAGCGTATATATATATATATATATATATATATATATATATAATATATATATATATGTATATTTGTATGTGTATATATGGATATGTGGGACTTCGGACCCCAGGAAGACTAGCCATTGGCATCAGCTAATGGGGATCATTTTTAATAAACAAATACAAATATGACGGTTCTCTCAGTTTCAGAAAAGGACACAGACTGGTTTGTAATCCAAGGTTATGAGGAGCTTGGAGAGAAGAGTGGAGCTAAACTACAGACAAGACTCTTGGAAATCCCGCTCAAGAGATTGTCCGCGGTAAGATGGGGAAGAAAATTACATTGGGAGTTGTTTTGCATAATCCATGCTTAACTAGGCTTGCCATGTCTTGTTCTCCGCTGGGTCTTGCTTAACTAGTCTTGCCATGTCTTGTCCTTGGCTGGGTCTTGCTTACCTAGACTTGCCATGTCTTGTTCTTGGCTGAGTTGGGCTTGGCTGGTTGTGTGTCTGTAGCCTACTGTCTCTTGGTGAGAGAGAGGTGTGGAGAGAGAGACACTCTAACCAAACACTCAGTTTAGTTTGCGCAGCAGACTTTGATAGTGGGATGTACAATGTACCCCTGTTGTGTATCCTTTTTAACAAATCTCTGACCAAAACCCTGCTCGGACTAGTGTGAGTAAAAACCATGCTCAAAGAGATTGGTGTTGGATTATTCCTGATTCTTGGACAATTAGTCAGTTAGCTAAGATACATCCAAATAAATCAAGCAAATCATAAAAAAATGTAGATTGTGGTTGAGGCATCATCCAGCCATAATATCTGTTCTAGTGAGTGTAAACACTTCTACTTTTAACAATACAAGTCAGGGTTCTGAAGTGGTGTTTTGACTTTTGTGTCAGAGAGAATTAGAAAATCAGAGAGAATTAGAAAATCAGAGCGGTTTTATCTTTAAAGCCCAACGGTCAAATCTGGGTCGGATAAGAGTGTGTTAAATGTGTTGTGTTATGTGTGTGTTAAATGGTAAATGGTGCATATATATAGCGCTTTTATCCAAAGTGCTTTACAATTTTGTTCCTCACATTCACCCATTCACACACCGACGGTGCAAGGAGCCAACCTGCTCATTGGGAGCAATTAGGGGTTACGTTTTCTTGCTCAAGGACACTTCGACATGCTGCCCGGGAGGAGTGGGAATCGAACCGGGAACATTCCGAATACCAGACGACCGCTCTACCTCCTGAGCCACTGTCTCCTCATGTTAGGAGTTGAGTTGGAATTCAGAATCAATACATGCATGTAATTCACGGTCATGACCTGAAACTATGAATGAATTATCATTGTATTTATAGTGCTTTTCTAGACACTCCTAGCACTTTACAGTGTAGGATGTAAATGGCCTCCTTCACCACTGGGTAGCACCCAACCTTGGGCTACAGGCTCAATGGCTGTGAGACACTGGCACCAGGCACACAGCACACTACACAATGGCTGAAAGGTTCAGGAAACGGGGATTGATACCAGCCAATTAAGGCAGGCCTGTACAGTGCGACATATATCTCGCACGTGCTACAGCAACAGCGGTCTGTGCGATGGATGGATTTACTTCAGTAGCACTGGTGCGATAGGGATTCGGTTCATATAGATACTCTTATTTTGAAAATCCTGTAGCGGGTCTCATTTCTGCCCACGCGCAGCTCCAGCTAGGCTCCGAAAGCTAGCAACGTTCAGGTGCATATGATAATCTTATTTTGAAAAAACTCTTGTGACAACTCGACGAGTCATATCCGCCCTATCCGTGCGCCTTCTGCAAGCAGAGCAGCGCGTTGGTCGGTTCGCACTGCTGCGTTAACACAGCAGTGCGCCTACACGTCCCGAAATAAGTCCGTGGTGTTTTTTTTTTCTCGCAACGGGTCAAATGCATCTACATGCTTTGCACCGTCGCCATTCCTTTATGCGCACATCGCCCGAAATTAACGTTTATGTACCATTACAATCACTACAACGTTAGCAAGCTAACAAGCTAATCCTGATCACAGGCAGAGCCAGCAGACACAGTGTGGAAAGGGAAATGGGGGGGCACTCTCTCCCCTTCCCTGTGTGTGTGTGCGTGCGTGCGTTTGGAAAGATGATGGAAGTCACTAGTCAGGACTCAGGACAGGAGTATATTATAGTAAACTGAGGATGGACAGATAATGTTGATATTCAAATAAACAAGTTTCGAGAGGAGTGGAAGTTTGAAGACAGACTAGACTACAATATGATGCGGGGGTGGTGAGTTGAAACAGTGTGTGTGAATGAATGAAAACTTTATTTAACAGATTGCAGAATGGGTACAATACAGTACGGCTCAATACACACAATTGTTAAGGGGATGCAGACCAGAGAAAGACGTTTGTCTTGTTTACATCAGGGTCCCCCATTGTGTGTGTGTGTCCCAACCGACCCCACTTCTATGTTTCAATAAATTATTTGCATTTAAAACTATTAACGCTGACTCATTCCTTCAGTCCACTCAAAATTATGCTAATATTCCTTATGTTGTTTATGATATTAATTGAAAATAGCATATGAGAGTATCATAGTAATAATAACACATGGCGATATACTAAATGACAGCCAAACATGGCACTGCAACTAAATAACACAAATACAATAGGCACATTTGTGACTGTTACAAATATAACACGTTTTATACTTGTGCTACAAGATTTTGGCCTGTGCTACAAAACTATCAACCTCTGTAGCACCAGTGCTATGTGCAAAAAAAGTTAACGTACAGCCCTGAATTAAGGGGAAGTGATGATTGGGTGGCCTTGATGTCAGACCTGGTGGGACCAGGTGGGTTTGCAGGACTGGAGTTTTGAGATAAACTTTGTTGTCTTGGTTGACCAGGTGGAGAATGTCAGTCTGTTTGACACTGTTGTCTTGGTTGACCAGGTGCAGAGTTGGTCTGTTTGACACTGTTGTCTTGGTTGATCAGGTGGAGAATGTCAGTCTGTTTGACACTGTTGTCTTGGTTGACCAGGTGGAGAATGTCAGTCTGTTTGACACTGTTGTCTTGGTTGACCAGGTGGAGAATGTCAGTCTGTTTGACACTGTTGTCTTGGTTGACCAGGTGGAGAATGTCAGTCTGTTTGACACTGTTGTCTTGGTTGACCAGGTGCAGAGTTGGTCTGTTTGACACTGTTGTCTTGGTTGACCAGGTGGAGAGTTGGTCTGTTTGACACTGTTGTCTTGGTTGACCAGGTGGAGAGTTGGTCTGTTTGACACTGTGGTCTTAGTTGACCAGGTGGAGAGCATTAGATTTTTATCTACTTGAACATAACACCTTATCTAATTTAAATTTACTGAATTATTTTTATATATATGTGACACAAAAATGCATTTTTGAATTCTTGGCTGGTAAAAAATCTGACTGGCTGGTAGTTTTTTAAATCTACCAGCCACCTTGGCCGGTAAGCCAAAAAGTAAATTTTGTTCCCCGAGTCCACGGCAATCCAGCGAGCCAATGAGTTAGTTAATTTGTTACACTTGGTCTGACAAATGTTTGCTCTGAATCCCGTCATCTGGTCTAGTGTGGTTAGGCGACCCTGCTTGCTTGTACTCTGGGTAATGTTAGCCTGACCGGCGTTAGATTTAGTTTGCATGGTAGCTCCAACATGCTTGGCATTTAGGTGATATTGTAGGCTAGAAACGCTCCGGGGATGGGCAAAGTCTTTGCTGCACATTCTCGTATCGACACTTCCATTTTTTATTTTATTTTTATATCAAAACGAAACATCCCATTCAACGGGACAAGCAACGCAGTCTCAACTGTTTTTTCCATGTTGGCTATGACTCTGACGTCACTCCATGCATGCTGTGCATCTGGATAAACGGTATGCCTGGAACTGGTCCACTGAGAAACATTCTGCGGGGTCTGGAGTGCACAAAGATTAACCCTTGAGAGTCCAAGGGCCTTTTTGCACCCGTGGGCGGAGAACAAAGGGATTTAGAATTTCTCAGAAATGCTCAGGAAGTCGCGCTTTTCAGAAATCGGTAAAAATAGAAAAATGACAATTTCGAGTGCTTTGAAATGTAATATATATGTCTCCTTACTTGCTAAACGTAATACGACTTGTAAATACGTTTAATTCTTGCTAGATGGTATGATTGTAATTATCTCCGTTTGCCAGAGAACTACAGCGTGTCATGAAACGCACATACACTCACGCGCGCACACACACAAGAGCGGCGTGTGCGCTGTGAAAAGGTGTTAGACCCTGCAGAGGTGAGAGGTATCAGAGACTCGCTACCCCCCCCATCCAAATTCTAAACAACAGATTGGCTTTTCATAATATGTATGAATGATCTCTTGCAATAATATCCACGGGACTCGACTTTTTACAGTCGTTGTGTTTGTGTGTCACGAACACACACGCCAACTTTCTCCTGCGTGAGGACATTCGCGGACATTCTCTCAGATAGAGAAAAAGAAAAGCTTACATACTTTTCTGCTTTTTGGGCTGCTTCGCAATTGTCAATTCATAATAGCAGCGTGGACCACCTCTGTAACAACGCATCTCGAGCTGCTTCTATGTGCAACATTGTACTTTCTTTTGGAATACTTGAAACCCTTTTTTTGTGGAATATTTGATGTGGCCCCGACGGAACGTTATGAATTAAAAGTAGTCTAACATGCTTTGCAAACCTCACCACCAGTGTATATACCCACGTCGCGCTAAAACATTAACTACTGCAATGTTATCTCTTAACTGAGTATTCCAACTAAGCTAAGCAGAATAATGCTCTGTAACAACTCATCTCGCGGGCTACGTGAACTACAGTATCAGCCACTGGCTGCTGTGTGACGAGTTTGTAGTTTTGGTCACCCGCGCTGTCTAAACGCGGACTGCTAGTTGACGGCTTATGCAGGAAGGAAAGATGACGTTGCCTGTCTCTCTCTCTCTCTCTGTCTCTCTCTCTTTCTCTCTGTCTCTCTCTCCATCTCAATTCAATTCAAATGGGCTTTATTGACATGGGAAACATACGTTTACATTGCCAAAGCCAAACAAAACAATTCGAAACTGGCCCCTGTAAATGTCCTAACCCAACCCCCTCCAATGTACAGTAAATGACCAAGTATGGTTTCGTCAATATTCCAATGTACAGTTTTGCTTGTACAGTTAATTAATAATATAATTATTATAAATGTCTCTCTCTCTGTCTATATCTCTGTATCTCTCTCTTCATTCTTTCTCTCTCTCTATTATATTACTATACTGTGGCGATAAGAAAGTAGCGAGCCAGAGACGTGGTTCGAGTTGAGGTACTTTACTTCTCACTCACATAGCATTTACCAATAACAACAAAGTTAACCCGGAACCGGAAGTGGTATTTAACCTGTCCCCTAAACAGTACAACCCACACGCTTAAAGGCACAAGCCCACCTTGGTGAATGTCTCTTAATATAGATCACCACACAGGCCCCCCCAGAATTCACCAATACAAAAACTGCAACTAATTAATAGCCAGTGAACAGTCCATCAGTGAACAGATCACAGCATGAAATAGTCAACGTGGAGGGGGACGGATCAAGCGGCCGAACCGACTGCGCTTAACCAGAGGGGGACTAAGGGAGATAAGTGGAACCAGCGGCCGGGCCACGGAAGGGGCCAAGGCCGGAACAGAGGATAGGGCAGGGGTCTGAGCCGAAACCGGGGGGCGCCCCCGCCGCGGGGGTAGGGCCAACTTAACTGGTTCGTCCTTGTCCAAGTGAGCAGGCTTAAGACGGTCTATAGTGACCCGCTCTGGCCTGCCTCCCATGTCCACAACAAAGTTTTTAGTGCCTGCCTCCAAGACACGGAAAGGCCCGTCATAAGGGGGCTGCAGCGGGGTCCGATGGCTGTCGTGCCGGATGAAAACATATTTGGCCAATGGCAGGTCCCTGGGGACGTAGGACTGGGGAAGGCAGTGGCGGGATGTTGGAATGGGAATAAGGGCATCGGCAACACCCCGGGACACTGCTCGATGGGAGGCGACGGACCAGGACGCTGTGGCCCCCGGAAGAAACTCCCCAGGGACCCGCAGCGGCTGGCCGTACACCAGCTCGGCGGACGAGGCCTGGAGGTCCTCCTTGGGGGCAGAACGAAGACCAAGCAAGACCCACGGGAGGCGGTCAACCCAGGCGCCATCCGTAAGGGCAGCCCGAAGAGTGGCCTTCATGTCCCTATGGAACCGCTCGCAAAGTCCGTTGCCCTGCAGGTTGTACGCCGTAGTGCGGTGGATCTTCACCCCCAGGTGCTCCGCAACTGCAGTCCAGAGCTCCGAAGTGAACTGGGGGCCCCTGTCGCTTGTGATGTCCCCCGGTGTGCCAAAACGGGCCACCCAGCAGCCGATGAACGCCCGGGCCACCTCCGCTGCCGTAGTGGAGGACAGTGGAACAGCCTCCGGCCACCTGGTGGTCCTGTCCACCATGGTGAGGAGGTGAGTATATCCATGGGAGGGGGGCAGGGGGCCCACCAGGTCCACATTCACATGGTCGAACCGCCTCTCCGGCACTATAAACGGTGCCAAAGGGGCTTTGGTATGGCGGTGCACCTTGGCACGCTGGCACGCCACACATGAGCTAGCCCAGGTCCTAACATCCTTCCGGAGGCCAGGCCATACAAACTTGACCCCCACCAGCTTAGTTGAGGCCTTCACACCTGGGTGGGAAAGGCTGTGGATCATGTTAAAAACCCGGCGCCGCCAGGCCGTAGGCACCATAGGGCGCGGTTGGCCAGTGGAGACGTCGCAGAGGAGAGTGGCGTTAGCTGTGTCGAACACCACATCCTCCAGCTGCAGTGCGGTAGGACCCGTCCGATAGGCCTGAATGTCCGAGTCCGTGGCTTGGTCTGCCGCCATGGCGGCATAATCGAGTCCCAAGTGGACGGACCCGATGACCGCTTGAGAGAGGCAGTCGGCGACAAAGTTGTCCTTGCCCGCCACGTGCTGAATGTCCGTGGTTAACTCGGAGATCGCCGATAGCTGCCGCTGCTGACGTCCCGACCACGGCTCCGAGGTCTTGGCCATGGAGAAAGTTAGCGGCTTGTGGTCCACAAAGGCAGTGAACTGGCGGCCTTCCAACAGGAATCTAAAGTGCCTGGTGGCGAGGAACAGACCCAGCAGTTCCCTGTCAAAAGTACTGTACTTACGCTCGTTGTCGCGGAGCTGTTTGCTAAAAAAGGCCAGTGGCTGCCAGGCACCGCCCACCCACTGCTCGCACACCGCCCCCACTGCATAGTCAGAGGCGTCTGTCGTGAGGGCGACCGGGGCAGTGGGAGAGGGGTGCGCCAGCAGAGCAGCGTTGGCTAGCGCGTTCTTGGCAGCCCCAAAAGCGCTGTCCATCCCCGAGGACCAATCTAACTCGTCCTTGGGCACCTTGCCCCGCAGGGCCTCATACAAGGGCCGCATGAGGTGGGCAGCATGGGGAAGGAACCGGTTGTAAAAGTTCACCATGCCCAGGAACTCCTGTAGAGCCCGTACGGTGCGGGGACGAGGAAAATTGGCCACGGCCTCCACCCTGGCGGGGAGTGGGGTGGCTCCCTGTGGAGCGACATGGTGTCCGAGGAAAGTGATGGAGGACTGCCCGAACTGGCACTTGGTCGGGTTGACGATGAGGCCGTGTTTACTGAGCCGCTCAAACAGCTGCTGGAGGTGTGTCATGTGCTCCTCTATGGACGTACTGGCTACAAGAATGTCATCCAAGTACACAAACAAAAATGGCATGTCCTGGAGCACAGAGTCCATCAGGCGCTGAAACGTCTGCGCCGCCCCCATGAGCCCGAAAGGCATTCTTAGGAATTCGAAAAGCCCAAAGGGTGTAATGACAGCTGTCTTTGGCACATCCCGTGGATGGACCGGCACCTGGTGGTAACCGCGCACCAGGTCTACCTTGGAGAAGATGACAGCCCCTGCCAGGTGGGTAGAGAAGTCCTGTATGTGCGGAACAGGGTACCGGTCGGGGGTTGTGGCGTTATTAAGGCGACGGAAATCGCCGCATGGGCGCCAACCTCCGCCAGCCTTTGTAACCATGTGTAATGGAGAAGCCCACGGGCTGTTCGAGCGGCGCACAATGCCAAGTCGCTCCATGGTGGAAAACTCCCCCCTGGCGATTGCCAGCTTGGCTGAGTCGAGGCGCCGGGCCCGGGCATAGACTGGGGGGCCCTCTGTGGTAATATGGTGTTCCACACCGTGTTTGGCCACTGCAGATGAGAACGTGGGTGTGGTGAGGTCAGGGAACCCGGCGAGCAGGCGTCCATACGGGTCCCCGGTGGCAAGTGTGTTCAACAGGCAGAGAGCTCCGCCCCCCCCAACCGCCCCAAGTGTGCAGGGGTAAGAGGAAAAAGAGAGGGCATCGATCAAGCGACAGTTTTTAACATCTACCAGTAAGCCGAAAGCACAGAGGAAGTCTGCTCCCAGGAGCGGCGTGGACACCGCAGCCATCACAAAACCCCAGCCGAAACGGCGCCCCCCAAAACACACCTCCACATACCTGGTGCCGTAGGTACGTATGGGCGTACCGTTCGCTGCGTCCATCTGGGGCCCGTGTCTGCCGTCCATGGTGTCCACGCCCTGTGCCGGCAGGATGCTGCGTTGCGCGCCCGAGTCCACCAGCAGCCGCCGGCCAGACAAGGAGTCGGTGATAAACAATAGCTTGCAGTCATGGCCGGCACCCACAGCCACTAATGAGCGCCGGCCCTGGCGTTTCCCTGCCCCTTGCTGTCACCGCAGCCGCGGTGTCTGTATAGGCCTCCAGTGGTGGGGCAGAGGTGCCCTGGTGGGGCAGCAGCGCATGGACAAACTGCTGCTGCCTGTTGGCCAGGAAAACCCTGTCCGCTTCTGCAGCCAGGCCGCGATAGTCCTTGGTGGAGGAGAGGAGGGAACTCGCCAGTGCTGTGCGCACAGGCACTGGAAGCTGTCGCAAGAAAATGTGTGTAAATAGGAAAGAGGGATCAGCTGATCCCAGTACAGCCAGCATTTTTTCCATCAACTCCGACGGTTTGCCATCGCCGAGGCCGTTGAGGGACAGCAGGCGGTCCGCTTTCTCCAGTTCTGACAGTTCATATAGCTTCAGAAGGAATGTCTTTAGCGCATTGTACTTGTCAGCTGCCGGCGGATCCTCCAACAGCATCATCGCCCGCGCCGTCGTTGAAGCATCCAACGCCGCCACAACATGGAAGTACTTAGTTAGATCCTGTGTTATTCCTCTCAGTTGGAATTGGGCTTCGACGTGTTGAAACCACGGCCGGGGATTATGCTGCCAAAAGTCGGGCAACTTGACGGTCGCAGCGTAAATGTTCGCTTGTAGCATGTTAGCGTCGTTAGCATTCGGTGCGGGTGCTTGCGGTTGCGCGACGCCGTTGTCTTCCATAACGCTAAATGCTGTTAACGTTACAAATGTTCTTCACAGGGTCACCAATGTGGCGATAAGAAAGTAGCGAGCCAGAGACGTGGTTCGAGTTGAGGTACTTTACTTCTCACTCACATATCTCACTCACATAGCATTTACCAATAACAACAAAGTTAACCCGGAACCGGAAGTGGTATTTAACCTGTCCCCTAAACAGTACAACCCACACGCTTAAAGGCACAAGCCCACCTTGGTGAATGTCTCTTAATATAGATCACCACAATACTATTATATATCTATATCTAAATATCTAAACCTCTGTCTATCTAGTGTGTGTATACATGGCATCAAATCAAAGTGTGTGTTGCTGTAGGCCTGCCTGTATTGATCACAGTCACACTATACGAGTTATGAATCTCTCGCAGTTCATTCAAGCTGGCTACGTGAGCTACAGTATCAGCCACTGCTGTGTGATGAGTTTGGTGTTTTGGTTACGTTTACCAAGTTTACCAAGATGCGTCTGATGGTGGTGATGCTGGTATTTGTTGCCGTAGCCGGTGGAGACGGATTGCATTGTCTGCTCTCACTAGGTCCACGACGGCAAGTTCCTGCTGTTGTGTGAACAGGTCTTCTAGTCATTCTAGACTAGAAATACAACCACAAATTGTTATTGGTTACCGTGACTGGCCGCCTGTTTTGTGTCCACTGTAAGATGAGTGAATGTGGTGTGGCCCTCTGTCTCATTCCAGACAGGAACTGCTTTTTCGCATATCACTAAGTGTGATACAGAACAGGCAGATACAACCATGAGGAGACTCCCATAATTTTTTTTATACATGTGCATAATTTTATTTTTAGCTTTTTTTGTACATGTAGATTTTCCCTAAATTCATCGTGGTCGCTCTCTGCCAAATATCATATGAGGCATCTTGTATTATTATTGTAATTCAAAAGTGATATATAGGGTTGTTCATTGTACAATACAATTGATACAGTTGATGTTTCTTGTTGATTATTATTCTCTATGTTTTTTTAATAAAATTGTGTGATACCTACATGTATGACCTATATCTATCTACTACTTTTGGATATGAGCATTTTTTCAATAAGTATGGAGCCCTGAACACAGAATGACACCAGTATCACTGACTACCACGGCAAGCCTATAGAAAATTATTCTATTAAATAATAATTATTATTATAAATGTCTCTCTCTCTGTCTATATCTCTGTATCTATATATTATATATTATATTACTATACTATTATATCTAATGTGTTCAGGTAAACCTCGATCTTAGAGTGCGATACAATGCCTAATTTTACTTTACTTTTAAATTGCTTCTAGTTAATTAACCTCTTTAGCCTGAGCGGTCCGACGGAGGTTAAAGGGTACAAAGTATGAAGAAGGTGAACATGTGATTTTACTATAATAATGGTCAGCTAACTGCTAGCATCTGCAGTGACGTAATTCTCTTCACAATTAAATATTACATTCGTTCTCTTCACAATATTACAACTTAGCTGTAAATACATATATTGTCAATGAATTGGTCAAAGACAGACCAGACCACTAAAGACTACTATGACAGACAGATATGACCAAATCAACAGAAAAAGGTCTTTCCTCCTTTTAACGAGCAGCATCAAGGCTGCAATGCCAACAGTTGTCTTGGTGCTGGGCAGACTGAAAGGTTATAGGGTGGCAATATGCTGGATACTATAAGACTTGAAAGAAACAGACTAAAAGTGATCTTAAATCATGATCTTGAATGGGGGACCCTGATACAAGACGAAAGTCTTTCTCTGGTCTGCATCCCCTTAACAATTGTATGTATGTATTGAGCGTACACATTCTGCAATCTGTTAATAAAGTTTTCAATCAATCAATCATGCAAAATCTGAACTCTTCATTGGTGTACTTCTCTCTTCTCCAGGTACAATTGCTGCATTGCTCCCCAACGACAAGCAGAGATATGAACAAGTCAATGCCTCACTGCTGTGACCAGTGTGGAAAGAGCTTCATCAAAAAGGCTGCTTTTCTAAAACACCAGCGCATTCATACAGGAGAGAAGCCGTACTACTGTGACCAGTGTGGATCGCGCTTCAAGACCGCCCAAGAATTAAAGAGACACCAGCGCATTCATACAGGAGAGAAGCCTTACCACTGTGACCAGTGTGGATCGCACTTCAGTCGTTCTGGACACTTAAAGACACACCAGCGCATACATACAGGAGAGAAGCCGTACCACTGTGACCAGTGTGGATCGCGCTTCAGTAAGTCTGCACACTTACAGATACACCAGCGCATTCATACAGGAGAGAAGCCCTACTACTGTGACCAGTGTGGATCGCGCTTCAGTCAGTCTGGAGACTTGAAGATACACCAGCGCATTCATACAGGAGAGAAGCCCTACCACTGTGACCAGTGTGGATCGAGCTTCAAGACGGCCCAAGAATTAAAGATACACCAGCGCATTCATACAGGAGAGAAGCCGTACCACTGTGACCAGTGTGGGGAAGGCTTCAGTCGGTCCGGAACCTTACAGACACACCAGCGTATTCATACAGGAGAGAAGCCGTACCACTGTGACCAATGTGGGGAAGGCTTCAGTCAATCTGGAAACTTACAGACACACCAGTGCATTCATACAGGAGAGAAGCCTTACCACTGTGACCAGTGTGAGAAGAGTTTCAGTAGATATGACCGCTTAAAGGGTCACCAGCGCATTCATACAGGAGAGAAGCCTTACCACTGTGACCAATGTGGGGAAGGCTTCAGTCAGTCTGCACACTTACAGATACACCAGCGCATTCATACAGGAGAGAAGCCTTACCACTGTGACCAGTGTGAGAAGAGCTTCAGTAGATATGACCACTTAAAGAGACACCAGCGTATTCATACAGGAGAGAAGTCAATGTGAGCAGAGAAGTCAATGTGAGCAATGTGGGAAGATCTTCATTACATCTGGACACTTTCTAAAACTTTCTAACTTTCTAATTTCTGTAGAAAGAATATTTTCAAAACAAGTAAGAACAAATTCAGATTTTATTTATTGTCAAAAGTATGCATAATGTTGTGTTAATTCCACAACAAGAGATATGTAATGTTAATTACCTGAAATTATTCCATTTTGGGGGGGGGGGCACATATCGGTATAGGTTGATATCGGTATCGGAAATTAAGAGTTGGACAATATCGGTATATCTGTATCGGTAAAAAAGCCAACATCGAGCATCCCTAGTTTCTTCTCCTTTCTCCTGATGGTCAAAAGTATCTTTTTCTGTTTTCTCTTTTTGTCCAGGCTAGACGACTGCTCTACATGACTGAGACGACTGCTCTAGCTCCTGTACAGACCAGGCTAGACGACTGCTCTACATGACTGAGACGACTGCTCTAGCTCCTGTACAGACCAGGCTAGACGACTGCTCTAGCTCCTGTACTCTTCTTAGCCATGGCAAGGTTCATAACGCGCAGGGTATTGAAAATAGCATGGATTCACATTTGATTTCCTTATTCAACAGGCTGTTTGGATTCCTGTAAAATATATATATATTTTCTTTTTTTTCTTCTTTTTTTTTTTTAAACTTTGACCAGTCGGCTGGTTCTTTTAGCGTTTATCGCTTTTTCTGGTCAAGCATGACCGACAAACAGGTTGAATGGGGTATAGATCGGGGGAAAGACACTCTGAGAAAATACGGCGAGTTCGGGAGTCGAACTCGTGTACCCCAGATCCGTGACGCGCACGGTTGTCCCCGACGCCGAAATAGCGTCCGAGGTACGCGGTGAGCTACTGGAGCTCCCCTTTTCTTTTTCTTTTTACATGAACAACCTGTAACATGTTCTGTTATTCTGAAATTATGCCATAAAGGGCCTGTTATTCTGGGTGAAATGTTGTATTTTCACATTAGTATCTGAGGTGCATTTTAGAATAGACGTGCTCATGAGCCAGGTCAGGTTTTTTCTTTTTTTTTTATATAGTAAATGTAAATTGTTTTTCCCTTTGTGTCAGTATCATCAGTGTGTTTGTATATTGTTTGTATGGTAAAAGTCATACCTAACATTGTTCTTGCAACACCTTGTTGGCTACTGCTGCACATTACCGTACTTTTCATGTACACGTTGGGGGTTTTAGAATGTCTCCTCTTCTACCTTCTCATCAGTTCCAGTTTGGTATCTGAGGTACAGTATGTCGTTGTGTAACCGGTCTCATTTGACATGCCCTGAGTGGGAGTTGAACCCCGGTCTCCCGCGCCGGATCACAGACCACTAGACCAAGAGGTGAATTCACTTCTTGTTAATAGGTCTGGATGCCTCTGGGGAGTGAGTTACCGCTACACTGTCCATCGTGAGTGACTGTGGATAGACACGCGGTACCTCCGTTACAGTTGCACCACGCCACAAACAATCACCGTACACACTTTAATCAGAAAAGCATCCACATTGCCTTCATACTGTATACCCTTATGCCTGGGGTGCCTTCCGATAGCCTCTATGGCATGCATAGAAAACGCTAGGTCGGTAGAGGCAGAAAGAGAGCGAGAGAGAGAGAAGGTGCCGTTGCATTGTGTAAGGAGGAGGCATCGTGATTCCTCCTTCATGCCGTCTATACGCCAGCGACATGACAGTTTTATGTAGACATAAACATAGGCTGTGTTCCAAGGAAGTTCTACAGCTGGTTAGGTTTATTTTTTTATTTTTTGTACCATTTTTACATTGAAGTGTCTGAACCTAAAGCAATAATTACACTGAAGAGTGGACAAGCCCCCGTTAAGTCCACCACTGATACGCTTGCTCTCTGTTGCAGAGGAGCGCGGGGGATTGTCCTATTCTTCCGTGCCGCGTGATTTCATTTGCATTGACGAAACCAAGCGACCATTCTGGCAAAAAAAATAAATGATCGTCATCGTTTGTGTATTTATAATTTTTTCTTTTTACATCAGGCGCATCAATGTGAAATGACTACCAGACCCAACAAACGGCTCCCGTTCGAGGCCTAATTATTTAATCCTCACTATGGCTAGGAATATTAGCATTTTTTTGTTGTTGCATATGTAACGGTTGTTATATCGTCATCTTAAACGCAGATGCCCCGAGGGAGTTTCGAACCCATGGTCTCCCACACCACGGGTCGACAGTGAGTCCAAATCTCTGTTAACGACATCAGTGCAATGGTTCTTCGTAGTTTTCTGCACGCATGACTTCTGTGACAATACAGCTGTCTCTTATCATTTAGAACCACAGTTTTATTAAGTTTTTATTTGTTATTTTTATTTTTATTTTTTTTTGGGAATGTTTGATTTGCTTTCACACAAGGTGCTCTGGTCTTTGGCTTCTGTGCGGATGCTTATGTATGTGTAGTTGTATGGCTATATTTTGCCCTAGAGGAATGTATTCACCTAACGAAGCACTTGTTTTGTCTTGTTCAGTTGTTCCTTTATTCACTGTGATTTTGTTTTCTACTGCTCCCAGGATGTTCTGGTTTGCAGTATCTGCTTTACTCAGAGCTTTCAGAAGCTCTGTCATGTTTCAATCTGTGTTTCTCGAGATATCTTTTTTTCCTTTTCCTTGATTATGTTTCTCATGATCAAAATAAAACGTTTAAAATTTGCAACGTCCAACATGTTATTTTGTCTGATGCAATTTCTTGTTTTGCTTAACAGGGACAGGTGTCAATACTTTCACGAGTACTGATAAATACTGAACACCAATATGAGCACTTGACAATGGCATTTACCATTTCGGCAAACTTAGTCTATTGAAAACTGAGGAGGGGAATTTGTCTTATACGGTCACATTTGAATGACTTTGTACATATTAAAGGGGAAAAAACAACTAAAACGATGCTGATTTATTTTGCACATAATCTACACATAATTATTATTATTATTATAAATATTACATAATCTCACGCACATCCCAAAAACTCGAAACAGTTTTGCACACATTAATTTTGTTTGATAGTTATTGAGAGTAAATGAGTTTGAATATGGCCATCAGTGATGTCATTGGGGACATTGGATCCTTGTGTTAATTACAGCACCATGATGTAGATGAAATAGCAATATCTTGTCTTATAGGGACTGCTACCTTATCATTTAATTGAGCTGTGATTAACACAACAGAAGGATTCAGTGTCCCCGATGACATTACTGGTTGCCATATTAAAACTCATTACTCTCAATAGCTGTCAAACTAAATTAATATTTGCAAAACTGTTTAGTTTTTGGGTGTGTGTGAGATTATTTGTAAAATAAATTGCCGCTGTTGTTTTGGTGAAATGCCCCTTTAACCTAATCAGATGGCAGCATTCCAGCTAATTTTGCAATGTAAAATATTTGCATCATGTCATTGTGTCTTTACCAGCACAGCACCAGGTATACTGGGACAACATTGGAAAGGTGCAAATGAAGGCAAGCTAGAGTCTAATGATTGTATGGTGAATAGCGCCATCTTGTGTCCATTATAATCTGCCACCAGTTTATACTGTAAATCAGTGAGAGTTGCCAAGTGTTACAATGGCCCGTCCAAAGATCTCTTGTCATTGTATTGACTATAGGGCATAAACCCCGACACCTTGTATTCAAGATCCTTATATTTAATGGTGATCGTGTGCCAATACAACGATAACACACCAGGCCAATATACAGATTAGAGAACATTAAAAACAAAAAATCTCTAGAAATTCTATCCAAACCAATGAGCTTCTAGATAGACAGTAGAAAGGATATGCAGCCAGTATGAGCTTGTTGCATATACTCATGTTAAACAGTTGGCATTGGTGCAGAATTTGACTAGAACTGTCTCATAGGGACGAATGCTGGAATGGCATTTTGAATGGCGGGCCATAGTTAGACATAAGAAAGCTCTCATCGACTCAGACAGATTGCTAGTCATACATAATGGCATTGAAAGACTGTCAAAATTACCTGAGTTCTGACAACGGTTTACCCCATTATGCGTCTGTCTTCTTTCCATTGACTCCATAGGCATAGATAATTCTACCCTTGCTCAGCAGACACACGACAGAGTAGAGCAGTCGTCTGGTGATCCAGAGGTTCACGGTTCGATTCCCGTTCCTCCCGGGCAATGTGTCGAAGTGTCCTTGAGCAAGACACTTAACCCCTAATTGCTCCCGATGAGCAGGTTGGCACCTTGCATGGTTGCCTCCGCCGTCGGTGTGTGAATGTGTGAGTGAATGGGTAAAATGTGAGGAACAAATTGTAAAGAGCTTTGGATAAAAGTGCTAGTATATAAATGCAGCCATTTACCATTTACACGCATCTCTATGCTGGGATCGCGAGGTGGGTTAGAATGTTAACCCTGGTGACGGCCTTTCCAAATCTGCAGTGAACCATAATGTAACATGTTTCTGTAAATGTTACTACAGGGAGTGATTAAGCAATAGAACATAAATAACATCACATCACATCTAAAGTATTTCAATCATCTCAGCCGCGACTCTATTTACTAGATTTATTACAACGCACGGCCTTGAGTGTTCTGTTGCTTTTATACAACAGTTTTTATGCAATATCTGATTTCACATTGTGAATAAAACACTTAGCTATAACGTTTTGATGAAGTTAATTCAGCGCAGTATACAATATATACTAAACTACTCCTAGCAGTGTTTCTATAGCAAATAACATAGTAACATGTCATATAATTTCAATTTCAGAGTGCTATAATCAGCCTTTGTGTCTGTTTGAAAAATAATTCTATAGATAATATACAAAATAACTAACAGTCCTATTTATTATGGATTATTTATTTCATATGTGGAACAAGATATGGTCCAAGGACAAAGCTTGAAGATCTTGCACAACCTTTGACCTTTACAACATGTTGTTATTTTATAAGGAAAGATATGATATCTTAGGTGAACTGAAATAGAGTGCAGGTGTGTTGCATAACTTGTCTCTCATCATTACTGTACACATGTTTATGTCAAGTCCTGTTGGATACTTAAATCAATATATCTTTTGAATGAACTATGAACTTGTGAAAGTGTTGTTATTTTTATATATGTACACACACTATACATTGCCCTTTATATTTCATGGGTAACTCATTTTATGATTAATTACTTTATACTTATTAAATGTTTATATGAAAATATGTAGTCACCTTATACAGTTATTCTTTCCCTAATTTAACACAAAGAAAATAATTGACTCTTGGAACTCTTTAATTATGCATCATATTGAAACAGAAAGGTTATCTGACGTATTCCACCAAAGGGAAAAGTGATCATATCCAAATGTGTGAATTTTTTATTGGCTAGATTGAATATGTTAAAGGTAATTGATCCAAACATACATGAATGTGTAGCTCCACCACCGGACATAAGAATGGAGCCCTGTTTTCATCTCCTGCTGACTGACTAACACTAGACAGTAAGCTGCTTGTATTTGTTCTGTGGCTGAAACACTTTGGGTATGTTGGCAATGTTTGCAAACATAGTAAAACTGATCTATATTATGATTTACAATAGGTTCAGAAAGATCCAAATCCAAATCTTATGTTCCATGTACAGATCAAGGTAGACTTAGTATGGAGTACTGTATTGGACAGGATAAACTTATATTTATAATTATAGCTACAATATATATATTGTACCGGGAGTAGACGGCTGACATCATACCTCAATGACCGCTCCTACCAAGTGTCATGGAGAGGGACCCTGTCGGCCACCCGCCCCCTGCGGACGGGTGTCCCCCAGGGCTCGGTTCTAGGACCCCTTCTCTTCTCCCTCTACACTAAATCACTGGGTAACATTATCACGTCTCATGGCTTCTCCTATCATTGTTATGCCGACGATACTCAACTCTTCCTCTCCTTCCCTCCCTCAGATATCCACGTCTCTGAGCGGATCTCGGCCTGTCTGTCCGACATCTCCGCCTGGATGACGACCAACCACCTCAAACTGAACCTAAGCAAAACAGAATTGCTTCACTTGCCGGCCAAATCCTCCCCCCTGACAGACCTTTCCATCACAGTCGAGAATGCAGCTGTGACCACGTCCCCGACCGCCAAGAACCTTGGTGTTGTCCTCGACGACCAGTTGAACTTCTCTGCTCACATCGCAGCGACAACCAGAACCTGCAGATTCCTCCTGAGCAACGTCAGAAGGATCCGCCCCTTCCTGACAAAAGAAGCCACCCAACTCCTCGTCCAATCAACAGTCATCTCCCGCCTCGACTACTGCAACGCACTGCTCGCTGGCCTCCCGGCCACTGCCACTAAGCCTCTTCAACTCATTCAGAACGCAGCAGCCCGCCTGATCTCAAACCTACCAAAGTCGGCCCATGTCACCCCACTTCTTAGGGACCTGCACTGGCTCCCCATTGCTGCACGAATCCGCTTCAAGGCCCTCGACCTGGCATACCGTGCGGCAAAGGGAACCGCTCCCGCCTACCTCCGGTCAATGGTCTCTAACTACACACCCGCAAGACCCCTACGCTCTGCATCTTCTGGCCGCCTCAGACCTACTCCTATCCAAGCTCCGGGAGGGTCATCAAAGAGAAGTCGCCTATTCTCAGTCCTTGCCCCACAATGGTGGAATGAACTACCCACCCCAGTTAGGACAGCCGAAACCCGTCCAATCTTTCGCCGTCGACTAAAGACGCACTTCTTCAACCATTATCTGAATTTAAAAAAAAAATCAAAAAATCAAAAATCTAACCCTAACTAACCTTACTGTCATGCCATGCACTTGTCCTAATAAACTAACCTACACTGTAGCACTCAACACTTTATGAACATTGTTACTCAGCTGATAGAGTTGTGCCCTTCCTGATGACTTGTCGTACAGAACTTGTAAGTCGCTTTGGATAAAAGCGTCAGCTAAATGACTAAATGTAAATGTAAATGTAGTAGACATAACAGAGTTAGTTATATTTGTACCGTGAATAGACTTAGCATAGTTAGTATATTTATAACAGGGTGGGCTGTACATACACACATATTTGTATAATTGATACTGTAGAGTATACTTATGTTTCTATGAACTCTAACTCGTTTAATTTGAACACTATTGAATTTTAATGTTAGATTTCGACTGAATTCCTCGTGTAGCACATGGAAATAGTGAGTTCAAGTAAATTCCTTTGCATTGTTTTCAAAGTTCTATATTGAGGTTCAGTCGGTGAAACGGCAAGTTTCAAGCAAATATCCACACGGGTCCTTCTGGGTTTAGATGTCCACGTTTATTTATATAAAAGAACAAAAGACAAAATGCACAATATTCAATGAATGGTCATTCTTCCTAAACCAGCTCCTATCTAGGTCTGTCTCCCTCAAAGTCTGCCACCAGAAGAACAACTCTCTCTCTCCTTGAGCTCTTTTGATAACGCAGATGGGTCTGTTCTAAAACTAAATAGTTGCATTTACGACTGACCCATGCCCCACATCCTGGCTATGGGTTCAACCGAAGGCCTTGAAGATAGAAGACTGTCCTGTATGAAGTGTCCCGGCTGCCCAGAGATAAGAGGTGAGGGAGAAGGTTATAGGCTGAATCAACCTCCCCATGGAGGTCCGGCCCCCACATTGTTACCAACCCCCCCTGGAACAGAGAGAGAAGGGACAGACCCAAATCCCACAGTAATTCAAAATGACCAAAGGTGATAAAATACTAATACACAATGGTTGCATAATTTGTTGTCCAGCCTACCCGGAGTATGAAAATAAAGATTTTGACTCCCCTGCATGCAAAGGGACAGAAGTATTGAAGATAGGAATCAAATATGTGAATATGCAAAGATCTAATCAAACAAACGTTACCCCGGTAGGCAAGAAACTAGAAACAAAGAAAAACATAGTGTATGTGTGTGTCCCTCAGAACAATGATAGAGTGACTGAGTGAATGTGAGTCCTAATTACCTCATCTTTCACAACTCAGCATCTTCAAGATCAATTTAAACCCCAAACCCTGGGTAGAGGAGCTGTGAATGTCACTGATCTCTACTTCAGCTCACAAAACTCAGCTGCAGGGTGTGAACAGAAGTCTGAATATAGAAGCCGAAGCCCAGGATAGAGAGGCTGAGTGAATGTGGTGTTGACTCTGTGCAGGAGGGTCATTGTGTCAGAGACACTGTAGAAGGACAGAGTACCTGCCCTGTGATCCAGGTACACTCCTATTTTGGAGGACCGGGGGCCTGGTACTGTTATGCTCTCGTTATTGTGTCTGAATGTGTAATTACTTTGTGTGTAATAATCTAAAGCCCAGGATTTGGAATAGCATCTAAATACACAGTTCTCCTTAATGCCTGTTCTACTAATATCTTTGTAGGAGGCTGCTACATAAACCTCTCCACTCCACTCCACCTCCCAGTAACAGCGTCCAGTCAGACCTTCTCTACCCAGAACCTGATGCCATTCAATAAATCTTTCTGGGTGATTAGGATATAACTGGATATGATGCATCTGTGTTGCTTTTCTGTTCCCCTCAGACAAAGACAGACGTGTGTGTGTTGTGTTTGGGTCCAGTGTGATCTGAGAGGAATATTGTAAGAAGTCAGCTCTGGTCTTGGGCTCTGGTGGCAGTAAAAGATTAACAGTATTCACCGTTGTTGAGATTATGGGCCACTGCTCTTTCAGAACGTCCTCTAGTTTGTCTCTCAGCTTAGACACAACCTCAGTCACATCTGCAAAGTACAGGAGAGGAAGGACACTGATGCTGGGTGAGTCTGTAGACCAGGGGCGTTTTTAGGGTTAGAAAACATTGGGGGCTTCAGCCCAGGGGGGTGGAGGGGGGTTTCCCCCCCCCCCCTTTTTCTTTTTTTTTTTTTTTTTAAACACAGTAATACGCAATTTTAGAGTAATTAGAGATGAATACTGAAGAACTAGAATCATTAGAGGTTCTCAAAGTGAGGTCCATGTCCATGAGAGGGATCTGGGCAGTCCCCATAGAAAATTCAAAGTTAACAGGACCAAATCATCAGTTTCTTATTTATTTATTTAACCTTTATTTAGCCAGATAAAACATTGATCTGGTCCAAGAGGCCCCAACAGGAGTACAAATATACATATATACACATATATATATATACATATACTGTACATACATACACACATATACACCAATAACAAAATAAAAACAGTTAAGAATCATACACATAAGCAAATAAACAAACAAACAAACATATGCACAGCCTATGTACAAAAGAAATAAACAGTTAATCTCTAGTCTTTACAGTTTTCTTCAATTGCATAAACACTCAAATCAAAAGTATTACACAATTATCAAAACATTACACTCAAGGAGCAAAACATTGGCCCAGATTTGCACCTCTATAAGCACAATGTCAGCCTCACACTTTTTGCAAAACAATACACAGAGCAAAAAAGTATCTTGCCAGATCCAGCTAGGCAAAGAGATAATGTCTAGTATTTTCTGTACTCTATTTAAATTTTTTCAAAATTGTTTTTGTTTTACTGTAATTTTAACCTGTAGGCCTACTGGATACAGTATTTTATGTTTGTCTGATATCTGCTGAGCTTACAGTGTTATGCACATAGTAGCATGAAAACTGGGACATGTTTTGTTGTGATTCTCCATGTTGAAATGTTGACTGATTTGGTTATATGGCGAGAAAATTTATATTTTCATCAGTCTGCATCATTGATTTGGGTATATGGAGAGAAAATGTTTTTTTTCCAGCAGTCTGCATCATTGATTTGGGTATATGTAGATAAATAAATAATATTTTCATCAGTCTACAGCATTGGTCTTGTGTAGTGTTTGGTGAATTTATTGTATATTTGCACATTCTCTGCGTACTTCACTTACAGTACTCTAATCACTGAGAAGTAGAATAGCTAAATGTGTTTTAGGTTAAGCACAGCAGTGTGAGTAACTGGTTCAAACAGAATTAAGTCATATAAACGTGTGTTTCATATAGTAACAAAATGTAGTTTTTTTAAATTAGTGTATGGTTTTGACAAGTGTTTAATTTAGCAAAGGATCTGAGGTGTTCTGATAATTGTGTGTGTGTGGTTGTGCTAATTGTGTGTTTTGAAACACCGGGCCCCGTTTTAAAAATCATGCTTAAGCAATCGAAAAAAAAAGTCTCATAAAAAAGATATTAGATTTTTGGGTATTTTCCTGCCTTTGGTCCGCTTTGCATTCACATCTCAAATGCAGGGTTCACTTGCAAGAGTGAATGAGCTTTCACACCACCCCAAACCAACCGGACTATCCGAGGAAATGAACCAGGGTTCGATTAAAGCTTATTATAGTTTATCACAGTATCATGAGCATGTCTTTGTCAGTGGACACTGGACATGGGTATGGAGGCTCCAGGTGCTGCTGCGTTAAAGTGCACATCTTCAATACCTATCTGTACTATTTAAAAGCACAGTGCAGGACACACTCAAAGGTTATCGCACCTCAGAGATGGCAGTGGACATGTATGACAGGACAAAGGCCATATGTAATGGCATCTTGTGGCACAAGCTCAGACCTCAGCTCAGGAGATCAGCTGAGACAGAGACTGTTCTATCCAGAGCTTGAGAGCAGGTTCTCATGAGTTGGATAACAACTTATGAGAGGCATACAGGCATGTTATCCAGCCTCAGACCAGTTTCTCTCAGTGGAATTGCTGCAACCCCTCGCCACACATTACAATATCCAACTATTGCCAGAGGAGATCACAGTTGCAAAGTGTTTCCTGGTCAGGACAGGCAGAGATGCAGTCCCTACTATCCAAAGTGTCTTTTCCCTCCTGGATGATGATGATAATAATAATAATAATAATAATAATAATAATAATAATAATAATAATAATAATAATAATAATAATAATAATAATAATAATAATAATAATAATAATAATAATAATAATAATAATAATAATAATGCATTTGATTTATAAGGCGCCTTTCAGGACACTAAAAAAAAAGTCCACAAATCGGTGAATGAAAAATTATAGGATCAAATGAAAACTACTTACTAAAAATGTTTAAAAGTACTAAAAACCAACAAAAAATACCAAACACTAACAAACATTCAGCAAAGACAATGGGGATGCTGACATAAAAAAAAAAAAAAAAGTAAAAAAAAAAAAAAAAAAATGTAAACTTTTTTTTTTTTTTTTTTTTTTTAGATCCGGGGCTAGGAGAAAAACATCCGGGGCTAAAGCCCCGGAAGCCCAGGGCTAACGACGCCACTGCTGTAGACCCACTGGGACTTGAGAGGGGGGGGTAACTCTGTAGAAAGTGGATGTGGTCCTCTGTGTGTGAGAGCTGCTCCAGCTCAGTGGCTCTCCTCCTCAGGTCCGCTATCTCCTGCTCCAGTATCTTCTGCAGTTCTTCAGCCTGAGTCACTGTGGTCCTCTGTTGGGCTCTGATGACCTTCTTCAGCTCAGAGCGCCTCGTCTCCAAGGAGCGTATTAGCTCAGTAAAGATTCTCTCACCGTCCTCCACTGCTTTATCAGCAGAGCGATTGAGAGTTGCTTCTCTCTCCCCTGGACTCTCTGGTGGATTTTCTGCTGACTCATGCCAAGCTCTTTCTGTCTCTCCGTCCTTTCTGCTGCAGCTGAGACTGTATCATGGCCTTTATGTTCATCCATGGAACACAAATAACAGATGCACTGCTGATCAGTACGACAGAAAATCTTCATAGCTTCATCATGACGAGAGCAGGTGTTCTCCTGAAGCCGTGTGGAGGCTTTGACCAGCTTGTGTTTCTTAAAGGTATCAGATTGATAGTGAGGCTGGAGGTGAGTTTCACAGTAAGAAGCCAGACATACCAGGCAGGACTTGAGGGCGTTCTGCTTTCTCCCAGTGCAGACATCACAGGCCACATCTCCAGGTCCAGCATAACAGTGATCAGGAGGAGCAGCTTGGAGTCCTGTCTTCATTAGTTGTTCCATCACTTCAGCCAGCATGTTGTTTTTCTTCAGAACAGGCCTCGGAGTAAAAGTCTCCCTGCACTGGGGACATGTGTAGATCCCCTTCTGATCACCGTGATCCCAGCAGTCTGTAATACAGCCCATACAGTAGCTGTGTCCACAGGGAATAGCTACCGGATCCTTCAGTAGATCCAGACAGATAGAACAGCAGAACTGGTCCCGGTCCAGATCAACTCCTTGCTGCGCCATTTTATTCTACAAAGACAACGACACTCCTAAGTTTTGTTTTCTCAGGAAGAGTGATCGTGTGGGTGGGAGGTGCTTCCTGGTTGTAGAGTAAACTCTGAACGCGTCACGGGGTGGGAGGTGCTTCCTGGTTCTAGCTGTCCAGGGGAGGAGTCGCTTTAAAGAGACAGTGTCTATTTTACTGTGATTCATATAGAAGATGTTTTTTTTTACTTAGTTCAGGACTTTCTATCGTCATCAACTACCTCTAATTAGCTTACTTTGTCAAGGAAACCCCACTAAAACTCATAAGCACAAAGAGAGACAGGCAAAATGGTAAACATACTCAATAAAACACTCTCTCTTTCTCTCTCTCACTCTTTCATTTCCCTCTCTCTCTCTCTCTCTCTCTCTCTCTCTCTCTCTCTCTCTCTCTCTCTCTCTCTCTCTCTCATTTCCTCTCTCTCTCCTCCTCCTCCCTCCTTAAAGCCCACTCTAAAAGAGGCCCCGGCGAACACAAGAGCTGGAGTGGACGGGGGAACAAAGAGTTGTTAAAAAATCTCTCTCGTTCTCCTCTCTCTCTCTCTCTCTCTCTCTCTCTCTATCTCTCTCTCTCTCTCTCTCTCTCTCTCTCTCTCTCTCTCTCTCTCTCTCTCTCTCGTTATTTCACTGATTTGATTTACTAATTTGTTTGAAGGCTGGTTTCTTACCAGTTTCTTTTATGTCTCAGAAAGACCCTGACTTCATTGCTGGACATTGGTGTCAAAGTAAATCTGCAGTAATTATCATTTCATGAGCAAAGTTATATATATGAAATGATAATGCAATGAAAACCTATAAAACCCATGATTACAGTTGTTAATATGAAAACTGAATAACTTGATGCTACCAAATATTCATTATAATAGGTACAGTAACAAAGAAAGTAGAGAACCCAGGGGAGGAAAGAAAGTACTTGTACTACTGTATTTAAATACTTTACTAAAGAGGCAGTGTCTATAGTTTACTGTGATTCATAGATAGAAGATGTTTTTACACAGTTCAGGACTTTCTCTCGTCACCTAATCAGGAGATCGCATATTTTCGTCAAGAAAGCAGATTAAGGCTAACCCTCTCTGCCTCCCGGGACATTTCAAGGTGCTCTGGGCCCTGTTTCTTGTACCTGGATAACTGAGTTAGCCGGATAACTTTAGCTGGATAACTGAGTTAGCCGGACTTTCCGGTTTCATGTACGTGGATTTTCCAAATCACCATGACAACAGATCCAAAAGTTTGAGCCTGCTCGAAAGC
This sequence comes from Notolepis coatsorum, assembly GCF_963971535.1. Lineage (NCBI taxonomy): Eukaryota > Metazoa > Chordata > Actinopteri > Aulopiformes > Paralepididae > Notolepis > Notolepis coatsorum. Next base: position 1,182,605 of record NW_028174872.1, on the reverse strand, counting down.
AGAGTTCAAGTTCAAGTTAGCCGGATCACGCAGAGCCACGCCCCCGCAAAGAAAGTGACAGCTCGTTTCCTGAAACTATTCCCACAGTCTACGATCTGCATTATACCATTCTGAATTACGTTTTTGTGCTCCATTCTTCCAGAGGGGGCTTTTGAAATGTAAAATAGACCCAAAATGCTGATACTAAATTCACTTTGTCCTAAATAATGCACGTTATATATACCGTGGCGACGGTGGCGCTCGCTCGTGCGATGTACACATTATGTGGTTATTTTAATTGTAACTGGGATTAAGATGTCTGATGAGATGCGCTGTTTGACGGATTTGAGAAATTGAATGAGCCGTTGACGTCACATTAATGAATGAGGATAAAGAGATAAACTTCATTCAAAACAAAGGATATTCTAAACACGGGTCTCTCGTTCATTAATGTATAAACAATGAATTTATCCCATCTGGCCCAGTGGCCCAGCGGTAGTGCTCAAGCCTGCCAACCCAGCGACCGGGGTTCAAATTCCGGTGTTTCCAATATGATTTTTTTGAATATAATATTAATGATTATACGCCAAAGTAGCCTGGTTTTAAGTTAAAATATTATAAATCTACATGCATTGAGGATGTCATTCTTTATATAGCTCTCAACGTGCACCAAATTGAATTATTCCTATATTGCAAAAAGAAGGAGACGACTAGGGTCTTGAACCCCGGTCGTCCGTGTGAAAGTCAAAAGAACAACCCGTTAGACCACATTGGAGATAAGTTAAAGATTGACTATACATCAATCAATGGGTAAGAGAGCCGTATCGTAATTCTGTATAACAGTTAACTAATTATTTTCGCTAGCAAGATCTCATTTGATTATTCAATCCAGCAGGCAAGTTTAAAGAAATATAATCTGATTGATTGAGGTAATGAGGGACTTAGAATTAGCCTATAGATAACGCATTTAACTTGTCGGCGAGGCGATTGAGCCGTATTGCAATCTGTCAATAAAGTCTTAAATCAATTAATCAATCAATGCCGTTGAGAATCAGGATCTCTGCCATCGATACGTGCTGGCTTTTCACCTAAAACGGCCGCGCGCATTTAGCCTGAGTCGCAAGTCTGGCTTGAGTTAACGAGACTGAATCCACCTTCGTGAAACAGGAAAATCCCGGCTTCAAACATCGGGTTAACTGAAGCTGGATAATGACATCTTGATCGACTTAGTTGAACCACGTACAAGAAACAGGGCCCTGGTCTTTGGCTTCTGTGTGGATGCTTATGTATGTGTAGTTGTATGGCTATATTTTGCCCTAGAGGAATGTACTCACCTACTCGGCCACATTTTAGATTTAGTTTTAACAGCAGGTTTCTCCATCGACATAATGGAAATAGATGACCCAGTCCTTTCAGACCATTCACTGATCTCTTTTGATGCTCTGTGTTTTGTCCCCATTTCCAAAGCTATTGTCCCAGCGCGTTCCTCTCGCCACATTAACCCCTCCACTGCCATTAAGTTCCGTGATGCCTATATAGCTGCCCCTAACACCTGCAGTATTGAGGCCTCTCCTGCCCAGCACAGCACTGAGATCCTTATCTCAATGTTCAATTCTTCATGCTCCTCCATACTCGACTCTCGACTCTTAAACTCAAAAGGCCCAGACCTAGATCTCAGCCCTGGCTTGATGAGAACACCAGAGCTTTAAGGAGACATTGCAGACAGGCCGAGCGCAGGTGGAAACACAATAAACTGCAGATCCACTATGAGATCCTTAAACATCACCTCAAACAGTATCAAGAGGCAGTTAAGGTGGCGAGAGAAAGGCACTTCTCAGAAATAATTGCCAAAAATTGTCACAATCCCAGAGTCCTTTTTTCGACCATTAACTCTTTCACCTCCCCTCCTCCCGCCCCCTGCCCCGATGCCTCCCCCTCCAAATGTGAAGAATTCCTAAACTTCTTCATTAGGAAGGTGGAAACCATTAGATTAGCCATCTCATCGTCCTCCTCCACCCCCCCTCTTACCCAGCCCCCCTGCCCGGCCCCCCCGCCTGCCCAGCCCCCCTGTCGGACCCCCCCTCCTGCCCAGCCCTCCTGCCCACTTCCCCCTCCCTCCCACCCCTCCTGCCCAGCTCTTTTGAACAACTTCCAACCCATCTCTCTAACCACTCTCAGAGAGCTGGTGGCAGGCATGCGGACCGTCACATCCCCCCTTGATGCCCTCCCTACCCATCTTCTAAAAGACTCCATGGACATAGTAGGCCCCAGTATTTTGTCTATCATAAACAGCTCTCTGGAATCTGGCTTTGTTCCCTCCTCCCTTAAGCACGCCATGGTTGAGCCCCTCCTAAAAAAAACCTAACCTAGACCCTGCTCTTTTCAATAATTACAGGCCCATATCCAAACTACCCTTCCTATCTAAGATTTTAGAAAAGGCTGTCCTGGCACAGCTCCTCCCCTTCCTACATCACAACAACCTCCTAGACAAATTCCAGTCAGGTTTCAGGGCAGGGCACAGCACTGAGACAGCGCTAGTCAAAATCTACAATGACCTGCTTCTCACCATCGACTCGGGTAGCTGTGCCATGCTCCTCCTCCTGGACCTCTCTGCCGCGTTCGACACGGTCGACCACTCCACCCTGGTCGATCGTCTCGAACACAGGCTAGGTATTGGGGGGTCTGCCCTAAACTGGTTCGCATCCTACTTGAGCGGCCGCTCCTTTTCGGTCAGTTTCATATCACTTTTATGCCGATGACTCCCAAATCTACCTTCCCCTCAACCCCTCTGACACAGCTAACCTAGACTCTCTTAAAAACTGTCTCAGAGACATAAAAAGCTGGATGGCCCTCAACTTCTTACAGCTAAATGAAAATAAAACGGAGATCATTTTGTTTGGCCCCCCCTCTTCCACCAAAACACTCTCCAACAGCCTAGGACAACTCTCCACCCACCTCAAACCCCACGTCAAGAGCCTGGGTGTAATCTTTGACCCAGAGCTCAAATTCGACCGGCAGGTAAATGCCGTAGTCAAATCATGCTTCTTTCAACTCTGCAACATCAGTAAAATAAAACCAATCCTTTCACTCGTCGACCTGGAAACGGTAGTCAATGCATTCATCACCTCACGCCTTGACTACTGCAATGCCCTCTACACCAGCATCAGTCAGGCAGCCATGTCCCGCCTCAAAATGGTCCAGCACTCTGCAGCTAGGTTCCTTACCGGTACCAGAAAGAGAGAGCACATCACACCAGTCCTAGCCTCCCTACACTGGCTCCCAGTCCCATTTAGAATAGACTTTAAAATCCTCCTCCTCACCTTTAAAGCACTATCGGGTGCAGCACCCTTATACATCACCGAGCTCATCACCCCCTACGCAGCACCCAGGTCACTAAGATCCTCCAACCAGGCTCGGCTGGTCCCCCCCCCGCACCAGACTCAAAAAGAGAGGCGATCGCTCCTTCAAGGCCGTGGCCCCCAAGCTATGGAACCAGCTTCCCCTGGAGATCCGATCTGCCCCCTCACTGGAGACATTTAAGGCCCGTCTAAAAACCCACTTCTATTCCCTGGCCTTCAATAAACCCTGATTCTCCCACACCCTAACTCACACACTCCCATGTAATTTTATCCTGCCCCCCCCCCCTCCTGTATATCTTCTTATGCTCCTCTGTCCCCTGTGTGCTACTGTACTTTGTGTTCCCCTATCCGTGTGTTGTCCTACTGTCCTATTCTCTGAATGGACTGTCTTGTCCTGCTGTGCCTTTTTGTATTTTTGTATTTGTGTATTTTATATTAGGACATTGATTTTAAGCTTTGATTGTACAGCACTTTGGTTGGCTCTTGTGCTTTTAAACGTGCTATATAAATAAATTACTTGACTTGACTTGACTTGACTTAACGAAGCACTTGTTTTGTCTTGTTCAGTTGTTCCTTTATTCACTGTGATTTTGTTTTCTACTGCTCCCATGTTCTGGTTTGCAGTATCTGCTTTACTCAGAGCTTTCAGAAGCTCTGTCATGTTTCAATCTGTGTTTCTCAAGATATCTTTTTTTCCTTTTCCTTGATTATGTTTCTCATGATCAAAATAAAACGTTTAAAATCTGCAACGTCCAACACGTTATTTTGTCTGATGCAATTTCTTGTTTTGCTTAACAGGGACAGGTGTCAATACTTTCACGAGTACTGATAAATACTGAACTCATGATACTGAATACCAATATGAGCACTTGACAATGACATTTACCATTTCGGAAAACTTAGTCTATTGAAAACTGAGGAGGGGAATTTGTCTTATACGGTCACATTTGAATGACTTTGTACATATTAAAGGGGAAAAAACAACTAAAACGATGTTGATATATTTTGCACATAATCTCACGCACATCCCAAAAACTCGAAACAGTTTTGCACACATTCATTTAGTTTGATAGTTATTGAGAGTAAATTAGTTTGAATATGGCCCTCAGTGATGTCATCGGGGACATTGTATCCTTGTGTTAATCACAGCACCATGATGTAGATGAAATAGCAATATCTTGTTTTATAGGGACTGCTACCTTATCATTTAATTGAGCTGTGATTAACACAACACAAGGATTCAGTGTCCCCGATGACATTACTGGTTGCCATATTAAAACTCATTACTCTCAATAACTGTCAAACTAAATTAATATTTGCAAAACTGTTTAGAGTTTTTGGATGTGTGTGAGATTATTTGTAAATAAATTGCCGCTGTTGTTTTGGTGAAATGCCCCTTTAACCTAATCTGATGGCAGCATTCCAGCTAATTTTGCAATGTAAAATATTTGCATCATGTCATTGTGTCTTTACCAGCTAACGCTCTTGGGAAATGCATTATTGTAGTTTTCAACATTTTCACCTTTTAATTTTAAACCAATGCTGCCATCTACTGACAACATAAAGTGTTGTCTAATCGTCACCTTGAGAGCCACTTCCGTATACTAGCGTCGCCCAAATCACGTGACCCAAATCAGCCAATGGAAGCGAGCGGCCGGAGGACCTCAGCCATTGGGTGGGACCCAAATCACGTGACCCAAATCAGCCAATGGAAGCGAGGGGTCTCAGCCATTGGGTGGGACCCAAATCACGTGACCCAAATCAGCCAATGGAAGCGAGGGGTCTCTTAAGCGCCGCTACTGTGGTGATTCTGGGGTTCTGCAGCTGGAAGAGATGCTTCCAGCTGCAGCTCCGGAGACCAGCGCTTACAAGCCCCGCACATACAAGCCCGCACATAGCAACCCCTCGCTTCCATTGGCTGATTTTGGTCACGTGATTTGGGTCCCACCCAATGGCTGAAGTTCTGCAGACGCCTCTCTGATTGGTTGGGCTCCATTTCTGCAGCCCCCTCTTTGATTGGTTGAGCGAAGCCCCTCTCTGATTGGTTTAGCTCGCCATGCGGTAAAATGCGGATGTTAATGTTATCATCTCAAGAAGATACAAATAAATATACTACCAGATTCGCGTTTATAACGTTATTTCGCGTGACTTCGCGGTTTATTCATAACGTTATGCACATTTCACAACACAGCCAGCTGTCAGAAACTGTACATTGTAACGTTATATGTTTATTCACGTAACGTTATTTCACGTGACGCGTTCAACTTGTTTACACTCCCCACTTACTGAAACTGTACCATGACGCACTCCCCACTTAACCCAGTTAATGCCTTAACTAGACAGTTAACAATATAACATTTAGATTAATTAACCCAGTTAATGCCTTAACTAGACAGTTAACAATATAACATTTAGATTAACACAGTTAATGCCTAACTAGACAGTTAACAATATAACATTTAGATAGAGAGGCTGGTGGTCAAGTCAAGAGTTTTATTTGTCACAAGTTGTTTATTTGCATACACGTTTATGGGACAGTTTTCTACACCTGACTGAACGGTCTGGGGACAAATGATTAAGGTGGGGTTACAATGATATCAAGGATGAATATGAAAAAGGGGATCTGATCTGATGGTACTTGTACTTTATAATGTGTTATATATGTATGTACATGGATTTTATGTCCGGATGGTATATCTATGGAATGGTCACTGTCTCTATCACACTCTCATATGTGCATGTTTAGCCGCATACAAGTATCTAGGATACACATATTCGTATGTGTACATAATAGGTTTACACACACTCATATGCACAAGGCTAAGTTATACATGTCAGGGGCACACATACATGCACATACTCACTTATAGGAAATAGGCATACACACACCTACATATACACATAGTTGAGGTATAGGCTCTCACTGACACATATGGGGGATATACATGTACATAGGAGACACACACATACGTAGCTGAGACGCACATATATATGCACACCTGAGATATACACTCACATAGGGGGCGGAGGCACACATGGATACGAGACACACACAAGAGATAGGAGTACAGTCGCATACCTGGAAGATGCACACACACACACATGTGAGGCATGTACACATGCTTACGTACACAGCCCTCACCCAACCCACCCAACCCCACCCCACCAACCTCCTCCAATGTACAGTTTCTACGCCAAATGTATATACACTCCTTTTCTGGACACTTTTGTATCACAAACAGTACTGTATTTGCAAATCTGATATGTCATAAATGTATAGATGTAGCAGTACTGTCTATCTGTATGTCATGTATGTCATATATGTTATGATGAATTGAAAATGGGGGACCCTGATGTAAACAAGATGAAAGTCTTTCTCTGGTCTGCATCCCCTTAACAATTGTATGTATTGAGATGTACTGTACTGTACCCATTCTGCAATCTGTTAATAAACTTTTCAATCAATCAATCAATCAATTCAATCAATCAATCAATACACGTACCCACATACATATGTTGGAGACACACATGCATGCATGCTATCATGCACACCTACATGTGTCTGGGACGCTTTCTCTCACATGCAATATGGAGAAGGGTGGCATCCCGATAGAGGATGCAGCACATACCTGCTCGCAGGTAGATCGGTCTACATGCAAAGTATATATATCAGGGATGTATACGCACAATGTATAGTATAGTATTTTTCTTTTTTTCGTAAGTCTTTTTTATTTTCCATGTCAGTTGTACCCATTCTGCAATCTGTTAATAAACTTTTCAATCAATCAATCAATCAATTCAATCAATCAATCAATCAATACACGTACCCACATACATATGTTGGAGACACACATGCATGCATGCTATCATGCACACCTACATGTGTCTGGGACGCTTACCGAACACTGTGACCTCATTTTCTTCTTCTAAATTCATGCTATATTATGTTATTATGTTATTTGATACTATCTTGTCTAGCACAGTCTCTGGAGCGTAACAGTAAGAAGCATTTTGTATGAAAGTATTCTGTACTTCTGTATGACAACTATTAAAGAACTTGAACTTGAACTTGAGTTGTTAATGTATTTGTATGAGTCCTTTACATGTTTTGTATGTTCTTACAAAAAAGAAAAAGGCAAATCTTGGAAGTTGCATATGGTGATGTGGAAAGAGATGTTTTGAATATTGGAGAGATTTGTGCAAAAAATATCAAAAAAAAAAAAAAAATTAAATGCGGGTGGTCGTGCCCGCAAAGATGTGCATAATACAATAGTAATAACATATAATAGAATCCAATAGAACGACATTGTGCAATAAAACAAGTAAACAGAGTAGGGCATATCGGTATATGTACATAAGTTATTTACAGAGCATGGTAGGACATGCTAGGTCCTGTGGTAGTGCAATATTAGCTACGGATGAGGCACTGGGTCTTTATGTACATGCTATATTGGTGGTCAATGTCACTTCGGATTGCTACGACACATCTCTACTGCTTGTGACAGGCTGTGGTGCGTTCCAGACTTTACTCCTGTTGGGAAACTATAGCGATGGTCTGTGCTCACCACACTTTTCTTCGGCCTCCCCGCAGCGAGCCGTCGTCGACCCCCGAGCTTCATTTTACGACGGGCAACAGAGGTGGGTTGAGCCGCTATACTTGGCCCAGCACGGTTAGCGACTCGCCTGAGTGCGTGTGCACGTTTTGATGCATGGCTGATACCAGAGCGGCCGAAGGTGTGTAGCGCTGACAGCAGCTTGGAGGGATTCCCCTTCAGCTGATTGAAGGTCTTTATCATGGCTTTATCATCACCACCCTCTGTAGAGCCTCTTGCTCTGCCTTTGTGCAGCTGGATAACCACACAGACTTCACACAGACTGTCTGTACAATACTGCTGTAGGCCTATAATACTTATGTAAATAAGTAAGGCAATTGAAATATATCTGCAGTACAGCTCAATACACACAATTGTTAAGGGGATGCAGACCAGAGAAAGACTTCCGTCTTGTTTACATCAGGGTCCCCCATTTTCAATTCATCATAAATGTACAGTTCCCTCCCCCTTGTATATATTTACTGTATGTCACAAATGTAACAGTACTGCATGGTCTGCATCCCCTTAACAATTGTGTGTATTGAGCTGTACTGCATTCTGCAATCTGTTAATAAAGTTTTCAATCAATCAATCAATCAATCAATCAATCAATCAATCAATCAATCGGTCACTGTACCCAATCTGCAATCTGTTAATAAAGTTTTCAATCAATCAATCAATCAATCAATCAATCAATCGGTCAGGTCACGTGTACCCATTCTACAATCTGTTAATAAAGTTTTCAATCAATCAATCAGGGCCTGTGGTCACGTGTACCCATTCGGCAATCTGTTAATAAAGTTTTCAATCAATCAATCAATCTGTTAATAAAGTTTTCAATCAATCAATCAATGAATCAATGAATCAATGAATCAATCAATCAATCAATCAATCAATCCCGCAGTGCAACGTGACCCAAATCATACGGCAATCTGTTAATAAAGTTTTCAATCAATCAATCAATCAATCCCGCAGTGCAACGTGCAACGTGACCCAAAATCACGTGACCAAAATCAGCCAATGGAAGCGAGGGGTTGCTATGTGCGGGCTTGTATGTGCGGGGCTTGTAAGCGCTGGTCTCCGGAGCTGCAGCTGGGTACTATTGGCTACTGTGGTGGTTCTGGGGTTCTGCAGCTGGAAGCATCTCCGATTTGTAGAGACGCATCCCAGCCGAACATCCTCCATCTTGGATTAGTTTGGCGAGCGTTTTTTTCAGCGTGGCATAATGGGATTTATGATTAGCCAATGTGCATATCGATCTACCAGAATCCGATGAGTGGTGAGGAAATGCTGCCGGCGATCACATGGCCTGACGGTAGGATAATATTACCCCAAATTACAGCTGGATTGGACATTGTTTTATAACGTAACGTGATTGGTCAATGAAAATGCTATATTGAACGCACACTGTATTGCAGATCAATAATAGTAATTGGCGTTCCCCGCCGCCCCCATTTCATCCATAGATGCTCTGTAATAGTCCGGATGCTACGCAGTTTGTTTTATTTCATTCGTATATATACAGCAGAAATGGCGTTTGATATAACTGCGCCAACGTTTAGCCTATTATCTAAGCTCTCGGGAAAAAATGCTAGACAAAAAGTGTGTTACACCTTATATTCACAACGCTATAAAATGACAACCAACCGATGGATTTTTATTTTCTTTAAGCCATTGTGAAGGCACGGTTTATGCACTCAAGTGACAATGAGAATGGACAGATAGCAATACTATAAAGCATAGTTAAAACAAAACCAACACGTTTGTTTACATTCCGCGGTCCCCTGCACCATATTAGACGGGTCCAAGCCGGTCGTCAAAGTGTTAACAATTGTGTGTATTGAGCCGTACTGTATTGTACCCATTCTGCAATCTGTTAAATAAAGTTTTCATTCATTCTTTCATTCATTCATTAATGCAGCACTTAAGGTGTTGATACCATTCAGCACCACATATTTCCAAAAGCTCAAACAGTGAACTCCAAGCCAGTGGCGGCCGGTGGGTTTCGCCACTAGGGGGCGCTATACCAAACATATACCAAACATGTACAGTACAGTACCACGCAACACTCATTGCCAGACGTGAGCGATTCGACTCACGCTCACGGCAATGAATCGGCTCTTATGAATGAGTCGCTCAGCTGTTACTACAACAACACACAACCAGTCAAATAAAGTATAGTCTAGACTCTAATTCACAACTTGAAACACAATATATAAATAGAAAAGTTAGAAACAAAACTCGCCCGTCTACAAACACAGGCAGATCTCTCCCTCTCTCCTTCTCTCTCTCACACACAGCGCGACGTGGAATCGATTCGTTACACAATCAGACCTATTATATACCAAGAATAACTTCAGTATGAGTACAGGGCTGTACACATATTTTGCATATTGTTAAACGAGCCAAGGCTAGCTATTAAACTATCGATATGAATCGAAAATCTGGGACCCTGATGTAAACAAGACAAACGTCTTTCTCTGGTCTGCATCCCCTTAACAATTGTGTGTATTGAGCCGTACTGTATTGTACCCATTCTGCAATCTGTTAATAAAGTTCTCATTCATTCATTCATTCAAACATAGACGATATTGAACAAGCCATAATCCACGTATTTTCAATCCGAGAGAGCTGCAGTAGTTAAATCAATGAGCCATCGAGATAGTCAGTGTGGTAAGTAACGTTATTATTGCATCCAAGATTGATACAGATACAGAGAGAGAGAGAGAGAGAGAGAGAGAGAGAGAGAGAGAGAGAGACTCACTGTTTAGTTGAACGTCCAGGGCCAAGTTAGCAGTTAGCCAAGTGTTAGCTCAGCTGAGCTCGTTGCCACAACACTCAACAAGTACACCTTTGTCCATTTCCGCTCGAACAGACTGCAAAACTACCTGGCGTTCTATCGCCATGCTCTAAGACAAACTCTAACCTTAACCAACTTTGAAAGAGTGCCTAAGCTTAAGAACTTGCAGTCACGGCACGGCAAACAGCTGCATGCATCTCACAACAACACAACTATCTCAACCAAGCTAGAAGCTAGAAATTGGATTCGGCCAATCAGATATCGTCTCTGTGAAATTCTGCCATGGAAAGAAATACTGGCGTCGGCCAATCAGAGAGCGTCTCCGCGAAATGCGGCTATGGAAAATCCTTCACGGAAGTTCACGCTGCTGGCTAGACCGCTTCAAATCGCGCTCGGATTCCAACATAATAGTCATATTTCAACGCACAACGCCGTATGCACTGATTGGCTGTGACGGAGACAGCTATCAAACTGTGACGCGCACGCAGAGCGCTATCGCGTATTGCCCCCGAGAAATACGAAAAAATAAAAAAAATATAAAAAACGTGATGTCACTTCCTGCTCTGGAAAACGGTGTTTTTTTAATTTAGATAATAACGTTATATTGTGCATTGGAAATACAAACATACTTAAAATGAGTAAATATTATTAATTTTAAACATGTTTATATTATTTATAGGGCTATAAAACACAAAAACGAAAAAGTTTTATTCTCTTCTTCTCTGATTTAACAGCAGCTGGCCAGCAGGTGGGTCGGCGCCCTAGCGCCCCTAGTGGTAGAGCCGCCACTGCTCCAAGCCCACGTGGTTGAACTAAAAATCCAAAGAAACAGACTAAGAAATGACGTAAACACCATGATCAGAACCGCAAAAAGAAATTTCATCAACGACAAAACTGAGGAAAACAAAAACAAACCCCGCGAACTTTGGAAATTACTCAATAATCAACTAGGCTGCAGTAAAAAACTTAAAACCAGATTCTCAAACATAAACATAAAGACGGACAACACGCTCATCACAGACAAGCTGGATGTAGCCAATTACTTAAACATTTTCTTCACAAACATAGCCACAACACTGGTAAACAAACTACCCTCCCACTCAGGGCATTATGGGGTAGATTAGAACACATAGTAGCATACTACAAAAACCTAGGGGTCCACAAAGACGACTTCAAACTTGAAATGGTAACAACCGATGAGGTACTCAAAAAATTGAGCGCCCTCCAACCTAACAAGGCCACTGGCCATGACAACATCCCCTCCAAATTCCTCAGAGACGCAGCAGCCGCCATCACCCCAGTCATCACACACATAATAAACCTCTCTATAAAACAGGGGCACGTCCCCAAGGACTTCAAAATTGCGAGAGTGACCCCTCTACACAAAAAGGGCAGCAAATTAGACCCAGGCAACTACCGCCCTGTTTTTATTCTTACCTCCATCTCGAAAGTCATGGAGAAAATAGTCTATGAACAGGTCGAAAAGTACTTGGCGGAAAAAAATCTAATCTACGAATTCCAATCTGGCTTCAGAACGTCCCACTCCACTGACACATGCCTCCTCTATTTGAACGACCACATCAAACAAGAGGTGGACGCGGGCAAATACTGCGGCATGGTCATGCTGGACCTACAAAAGGCCTTCGACACTGTCAATCACTCCATTCTAATGGACAAGCTAAAAGCAATTGGTTTTGATAGCTTATCAGTGAGCTGGATGCAATCCTACCTGGAGGGGAGAGAACAGATGGTAGAGGTAAACGGTACTCTATCCCCCCCCCTCACAGTGAGCTGTGGTGTTCCACAAGGAAGCATACTAGGACCGCTACTCTTCCTAATTTATGCAAATGACATGTCGTCAGCCTGTGACTGCAACTTGTTCCTGTTTGCGGACGACTCAGCCCTGCTGGTCTCTGACAAGAACAAATTGCAGGTTGAAAAAACCCTCAGCACGGAACTAGGCAAAATCTGCATATGGCTCGCTGATAACAAACTATCATTACACATGGGCAAAACAGAGTCCATTCTCTTCGGTTCAAATAACAAACTCAGCAAGACCGACGGATTCTCAGTTACAGTGGGTGACAATATTGTCACAAGGAAAGACGAAATTACCTACCTGGGTTCCATCCTAGAGGCAAATCTTTCCTGTGACAAAATGGCATCCAATGTAATAAAAAAAGTCAACCAACGAACTAGATTCTTGTACCGGATCTCCTCTCTGGTAAACAAGAATACCCTGAAGACTCTGGCAGGAGCACTCATTCAAGGGTACTATGACTATGCGTGCACCTCATGGTACCAAAGCACCTCAAAGGCGCTTAAAACAAAATTACAAACATCACAAAACAAACTGGTCAGACTACTACTTGACCTGAACCCCAGAACCCACCTCACCCCTGCCCATTTTGCCAACCTAGGATGGCTTAGAGTAGACGACAGAGTACAGCAACTTGCAATGGGCCTGGTCTACAAGATACACTATACGACCGGGGTGCCCATGTACATGTCAAAATACTTCCCAAAGGTCAGTGAATACCACAACCACTACACCAGAGGAAGCTCAACAAATCATGTTAAACCCAGATTCGGCTCAAACAAGGGACTAAACACGTTTCGCAATTATGCCACAACAATGTGGAACGCCCTACCCAAAGCTGTAAAGGAATGTGAATCCCTGCCCACATTCAAAACCGCTCTTAAAGAGCACCTACGGGAGGCTGCAATTCGAAACTGGCCACCGTAAATGCCCAAAACCCCCACCACCTCCTAATAGACAGTCTCCTCACCACCGCATGTATATATTCCCTCCCCGCCGTATGTATATTTCCCTCCCACCCACCCACCCCCTCCTAATGTACAGTCCCCTCCCCATCATATGTATATACTCTGTCAGGATCTAGGGGTAACAGTACTGTATATTTGAATACCGTTATGTCACAAATGTATCAGTACTAAATACTTATATGTCCCTATGCCATAAATGTCATGTATGTTGTGTATGTCATAAATGTCTATATGAATTGAAAATGGGGGACCCTGATGGAAACAAGACAAACGTCTTTCTCAGGTCTGCATCCCCTTAACAATTATATGTATTGAGCCGTACTGTATTGTACCCATTCTGCAATCTGTTAAATAAAGTTTTCATTCATTCATTCATTCATATTTGTGTGAAGCTGGCTTTTCATCCATGACAGCTCTGAAAACAAAATATAGGGCCAAGTTGAGCCTTGAGGATGACATGCGTGTTGCCTTGTCGTCGATCTCCCCACGTCTTGACCGTATTATTAGCCAGCAGCAGCAGACCTCGCACTGAGCTAGAAATGTCCACAAGTGCTTATTTTCTGTATTTATTTATATTTTTTGAGAAATGGTAACTTGGTGATCCTTTGATTTTTTAGAAATGGTCAATAGTTTTTTTTTTTGGAAAACAGTGCAGCTGCGCCTGCAACAGATAGCACGTTAGTGATCCTTTTCTGTATTCAAAAAAAAATTCACACTATTGATTGATTGATTGATTGATTGAAAACTTTATTAACAGATTGCAGAATGGGTACAGTACAGTACAGCTCAATACATACAATTGTTAAGGGGATGCAGACCAGAGAAAGACTTTCGTCTTGTTTACATCAGGGTCCCCCATTTTCAATTCATCGTAACATATATGACATACATGACATACAGATAGACAGTACTGCTACATCTATACATTTATGACATACCAGATTTGCAATTACAGTACTGTTTGTGATACAAAAAGAGTCCAGAAAGAAAAAGTATATACATTTGACGTAGAAACTGTACATTGGATTGGGTAGGTGGGGGTGGGGGGGGACAGTACATTGGAGGTGGGTGGGGGGGGTGTTGGGTATATTGCTATATTTATTTATTCATTTAGACCTGAAACGCCTGCTAATAATGCATTATATAGCCTGCATACTGTATACACACAAATGTGTTTCCCGGTTTCAATGGGTTAAATAAACGTTATTTTGAAAACAAGCACTTTTGTCATCATTGTAGCAAAAAAGACAGGACCGGAAAAGTCTTTATCGTATGTAGGGGTGCGCTGGAATATTTTATTGGACACAGGGGTGCCTGCCTTGGCAGCAGAAAGGTTGAGAACCCCATACATGACATCATCTATAGTCCTATGTACTGTAACGTTACATAGCTATTTAAATCCCAATAGTGTCAGTGATTAGCCTCGCCCTCTAGCTGTATCTATTGTGATCACCAGAGATCATCGTTAGAGAGTTGGTGTGTTTTGGGAAGCACGGTCCTTGTTCCTGACATGGCTTTTGAAGTGATATTCGCACGTGTTTTTGCGGGTCCAGTCCACGGGGTATGTTGACAGAATTAGCAAAACACCTTATCGACTGAAGCATAAAAGTCATTAGGATACTGCTCTGCTCTGAATTTAGGGCTTAGTGGGGAATTTTTTCCGACGTTAACGACGCACCGAAGCAGCTAGATGCTTGGACATTTCTCCGTGTTGTGTGTAACACGCAGCGGTCCCCGCCTCCCTCCCTCCTTGCAACAAACGTTCCACCCAAAAACGGAATTTCAGTCCAGATTAGTGTAAATTCTGCTGTGATTGGACGTTTATGCGCCTTGTGTAATGTGGGACTTGTAGTTTCTGAACTATTAACAGCGGAGCTGTTTTGTAATCTTCACTCGTCTCGCACACTGCGAGTAAATGATTTTTCCGGTTCGCACACACATATTAGGGGCAAATACGAGGGAAATGCTCGCACTGTAGAGCATATATAATTAGTACACTGTCGGGGGCTTTTCTTGCCCCCCTTAACTGATTTTCGAGGGCATTTGATTTGGTAAATTTTCGAGGGCATTTTGCCCCAAGCCACAGTTAATTTCGAACCCTGGGTCAGACTACTACTTGACCTTACTTCTAGAACCCACCTCACCCCTGCCCACTTTGACTACCTAGGATGGCTTAGAGTAGACGACAGAGTACAGCAACTTGCAATGGGCCTGGTCTACAAGATACACTACACGACCAAGGTACCCATGTACATGTACACGTTTTTTGTTTTTTTTTGTATACTTCTAATTTACATGCTATACTATGTTGTTTTATTTCATACTTATCTTGTCTTGCACAGTCTCTGGAGCGCAACAGTAAGAAGCATTTTGTAGAAAAGTATTCTGTACTTCTGTATGACAACTATTAAAGAAACTTGAAACATGTCAAAATACTTCCCAAAGGTCAGTGAATACCACGACCACAACACCAGAGGGAGCTCAACAAATCATGTTAAACCCAGATTCGGCTCAAACAAGGGACTAAACACGTTTCGCAATTATGCCACATCAATGTGGAACGCCCTACCCAAAGCTGTAAAGGAATGTGAATCACTACCCACTTCCAAAACCACTCTCAAAGAGCACCTACGGCAGGGTTTCCGTTGTTGCCGGTCTCCGTGACCTGCAAGATTTCAATCTACCGGACAAATGAGATTAATTCCGGTCATAGTTTATTGAGCTTTAAAACAATTGATATAGGCTATATAAAGAATGTCATCCTCAAGGCATGTAGATTTATAATATTATTACTTAAAACGAGGCTACTTTTGCGTATAGTCATTAATATATTCCAAATAAAATAAGTCCCTCGATACTCCGTGCTGCTGCTGACTTGAAATAAAATAGACCGCGTATGTGGGCAGTCGGTCCGACACTAAACAGCAGTCTGTTATAATCACGTTTTTATGAGCTAACGAATTCCGTTATATTGGACATTTGTATTAATTATATCAAGCGAAGAACTGAGAAATTTTGCAGAGAGAGACGGCAACATTATCGTGGGTTTGCGTGATGTATATCTCCACCTCCCAAAGACTTGGTGCTGGTCATAATGTCCGGTGAAAACAACTCCCTCCAAGCACAACTTGACCACCCGAACCGTACCAAAACAGGCCAAAATTAAATAGCCCATGCGACGAACGATTCATTACATTCGTTTCATCGTTGCTCCACCAAGCAGCCGGTCCAACAATGAAAGCTGTTATCAGCGCGAGCCGGCCGCAGTTAGTTTGCAAGAAGCATCCAGCTGCAGACCCGCAGAGCAGCTTTCCAGGTCTGGGGACCGCACTGTGCCAGCAAAGCTGGTGGGTTCTGTGGGTCTGCAGCTGCATGCCTTCCGCAAATCCAGCAGCAAGCTCTCGCTGAGCGAAGCAACGACAACAAACGCAATGATTGTTTCGTTCATCGCATAGGCCACCCAACTCCAGCCCATCCAAATACAATTCAAATAATCAAACTGTGCCCAGAGGGAACAATTTTCACCGGACACTATGACCGGAGAGATTAAATATGTCGGACTTCAACAGATTTTGCCGGTCAAATACCGGTAATTACCGGCTAACGGAAACGCTGACCTACGGGAGACTGCAATTCGAAACTGGCCCCTGTAAATGTACAGTAAATGTCCTAACCCAATAATACACGAGACCCTCTTCTTGGAACCAAGTAAGGTTTTGTCGATATTCCAATGTACAGTTTCCCCCACCCCACCTACCCAACCCCCCCCACCCAACCACCTCCAATGTACAGTCCCCACCCCACCTACCCAACATCCAATGTACAGTTTCTATGTCAAATGTATATACAGGGTTCGTACGGGTGCTGGAAATCCTTGAAAATGCTTGTATTTCAATGTGGTCTTTTAAATGTGCTTGCATTGTGTATAAAGTGCTGGAAAGTTATTGAAATTGTAATTGCACTTTATACTTTCATAATCACTCGCTATCTGACTGAATAGTTTGGTTTTTAGATAAAGAAATAAAATAAGTCTGAGCGACTCGAGTGAGCCGCTTTCGCCTTTCACGCAAAATGAAATGTGGCTGGGCTCGACCCGTAGTGTTTTATTTTTTTTTAATTTTACCTGTGCCATCTGAGAACAGCGTGTCACGTGTGTGTGGCCAACATGCCGGGAGGCTGCCATTTTAATGAGCTCTGGCTTGGAGATATCAAATATAATTCATGGTTAAAAAGAGGAGAACATCCTCGAGTAGCCGTGTGCAAAATATGCAGAAAGGACCTGCAGATTTTTACCATGGGAGTCTGCACTTTCGAGCCACGTTGAAAGGTGAGCCACTGAGCCATGGGACCCATGTATTTCCATGTATTTCCATGTATTTCAAACCACGATAACTTGTGTATTGAAATGGTATTTAATTTTTATAACGGAACATTTACGGAGACTGGTGTGGAGCAGTTGTAGTCTGGAACGCAGTAACGTACTGTATATCTGTATGTCATGATGAATTGAAAATGGGGGACCCTGGTGTAAACAAGACGAAAGTCTTTCTCTGGTCTGCATCCCCTTAACAATTGTGTGTATTGAGCCGTACTGTATTGTACCCATTCTGCAATCTGTTAATAAAGTTTTCAATCAATCAATTCAATTCAATCTATCAATAAATAACGTCTTATCTCTCCATCATTCACAGAACCACAGCGCACTCTTGCCTGTGTATCACTTGTACCGACTCAGATTCCCCTAAATCTGAGACCGGTAACAAATTCCATAAACTGATATTTTTATCTTATTTAACCAGGTAGGTAAATTAAGAACAAATTCTTATTTACAATGAAGGCCTGGTGAGAGGACAAAAGGGCCTCTCGAAGGGTAACGGGGAAAGGAGACCAAATGTGTTAATAAAATAAAATAGATAGAGAGACATGATACATACATGAGGTATTGGAAATAATTTAAACACAAACAACCAAATACAATTACAAGGTATATAGATGGAACCGTTAAAAGGCTGGGTGACAGTTGCAGGTGTGTGTAAACAACCATAAGCTGAGATGGGACGAGCGTCCTCTAGCGCAGAGCCAACACTTTTCACTTTCACCGTCTGCTGCCTCTGCACAGTCATCACATTAACATCGTAGTGATGAAGCAGTAGACCTGCAAATTGCTGCAATAATGAAATATCCATTAGTGATGCACCGATGTGAAAATTGTGGCCGATACCGATAACCGATATTAATATTGCTGTTCTGGCCGATACCGATATTTACCGATGTCGATATCTCTGACTATAGAAAACACTTTTTTATGATAATCAAATAAAGAGCTATTTTCCTAAATTAATTTAATTTTTTTTACTTTTGTAACTTATTTTCAGAATTACTGATATTTTGGAACTATTCAACACATTGAGTGCCACGCCCCTTCCGGGAAGTGACCCCTTCATTGCCGTCCATTAACCCCATGTAAACGTAGTTGTAGTTTGTAGAGCTAAACCTATATTTTATAGTATATCTATGGGTCTAATAACGCTGTCGAGTCTCAGTGAGTTGCTTCTGGTCAATGTGCAAAAAACATTATTTTTTCATCCGTACATTTCCGTTTTATACTGTTTTGAATATGAATATAGTTTAGTTGCTTCTGAGTAATTCCAGGGAAAAGATGCGAAAACTGCGTTTTTGTGTAATTCAATAAACACGTCATTTTTCGCCTGATTATCGGATCTTCCTGAAATCAACGCTAGATTATCATTATTATCCTTTGGAGCGCTGCGCTCCCCCCCCCCCCCCATTTCCAAAGTTTGCGGGGTTTGTTTTTGTTTTCCTCGGTTTTGTCATTGATGACATTTCTTTTGCGGATTTGATCATGGTGTTTATGTCATTTCTTAGTCTGTTTCTTTTCATTTTTTGTTCAACCACATGGGCTTGGAGTTCACTGTTTGCACTTTTGGTAAGCTTTGTCTGACTTTTATGAACTTCAGAGCATTTTCTGTCTCTGGTTTTCATAGCGGTCAGTATTTCAGTGTGCATCCATGGCTCAGCGTGATTTTTAACCCTGGTGGTTCTGGTGCCAGGTTTGTTTGAGTGCTCTCATATCTAAACCTCTCTCTCTCTCTCTCTCTCTCTCTGTCTGTCTCTCTCTCTCTCTGTCCCTCTCTCTTTCTTTTTCTCTCTTTCTACCATTCTAAACCTTTTATCTTTCTTTTCATCGCTCTCCTCATCGCTCTCTTCCTCTTAACCTTTCCATCTCTCTCTCTCTCTCTCTCTCTCTCTCTCTCTCTCTCTCTCTCTCTCTCTCTCTCAGCTGGTGTATGAGTTCTTCATACGTTTCTTGGAGAGTCAGGAGTTCCAGCCCAGCATTGGCAAAAAGTACATAGACCAGAAATTTGCCCTACAGGTGAGTTGAGCTCCTTTCAACCAGCGAGTGGGGGTTTTGTTTTACGATTTCTACTACAGGTGTCTTTACTTTGGTGAATAAAGAGACATGTGGAGCATCACGGTTAAAGAGATGGGTGTGATTTTTGGAACTATTCGCTACTTAACCCTTTCACTACCACACTACAGACGGTTAATCCTTTCACTACCACACTACAGAAGGTTAACCCTTTCACTACCACACTACAGACGGTTGACCCTTTCACTACCACACTGCAGACGGTTAACCCTTTCACTACCACACTACATACGGTTGACCTTTTCACTACCATACTGCAGATGGTTAACCCTTTCACTACCACACTACAGACGGTTAATCCTTTCACTACCACACTACAGAAGGTTAACCCTTTCACTACCACACTACAGACGGTTAACCCTTTCACTACCACACTACAGACGGTTAACCCTTTCACTACCACACTACAGACGGTTAATCCTTTCACTACCACACTACAGACGGTTGACCCTTTCACTACCACACTGCAGACGGTTAACCCTTTCACTACCACACTACATACGGTTGACCTTTTCACTACCATACTGCAGATGGTTAACCCTTTCACTACCACACTACAGACGGTTAATCCTTTCACTACCACACTACAGAAGGTTAACCCTTTCACTACCACACTACAGACGGTTAACCCTTTCACTACCACACTACAGACGGTTAACCCTTTCACTACCACACTACAGACGGTTAATCCTTTCACTACCACACTACAGAAGGTTAACCCTTTCACTACCACACTACAGACGGTTGACCCTTTCACTACCACACTGCAGACGGTTAACCCTTTCACTACCACACTACAGAAGGTTAACCCTTTCACTACCACACTACAGAAGGTTGACCCTTTCACTACCATACTGCAGACGGTTAACCCTTTCACTACCACACTACAGACGGTTAACCCTTTCACTACCACACTACAGAAGGTTAACCCTTTCACTACCACACTACATACGGTTGACCCTTTCACTAGCATACTGCAGACGGTTAACCCTTTCACTACCACACTACAGACTGTTACTCCTTTCACTACCACACTACAGAAGGTTAACCCTTTCACTACCACACTACAGACGGTTGACCCTTTCACTACCACACTACAGACGGTTAACCCTTTCACTACCACACTACAGACGGTTGAACCTTTCACTACCACACTACAGAAGGTTAACCTTTCACTACCACATTACAGAAGGTTAACCCTTTCACTACCACACTACAGACGGTTAACCCTATCACTACCACACTACAGACGGTTAACCCGTTCACTACCACACTACATGCGGATAACCCTTTCACTACCACATTACAGACGGTTAACCCTTCACTACCACACTACAGACAGTTAACCCTTTCACTACCACACCACAGAAGGTTAACCGTTCCACTACCACACTACAGAAGGTTAACCCTTTCACTACCACACTACATACGGTTGACCCTTTCACTACCACACTGCAGACGGTTAACCCTTTCACTACCACACTACATACAGTTGACCCTTTCACTACCACACTACATACGGTTGACCCTTTCACTACCACACTGCAGACGGTTAACCCTTTCACTACCACACTACAGAAGGTTAACCGTTCCACTACCTTCTGTAGTGTGGTAGTGAAAGGGTTAACCAATGGCGATAATGATTGGTAGAGTCCTTTCTCCGCACACTCCATGCTGTTCCTCACACTAGCTCCGGCTAGTTAGCCACAGACCAATGCAAAGTGAATGCGGACACGTTCCCGTCTGTACGAGATTAAAGTTATTCTACCTTCTTGTTTAATTAATAACATCCGATCTAACATGATCTGTTGCATGTTTTAAAATGTGACTAACAATCGTATGAAGTCTTAAGAAGATTGTTTTTCACTTTTAACATCACTTTCTTTCTCCTTTTTTTATTTTTCTCTCTTTCTCTCTTTGACTCCCCCTCTTTCTCCTGATCTGTCCCCCTCTCCTGCTCTATCTGTATCTCCCTCTGTCTCTTCTCCCTCTTTCTCTCTTTTTCTCATCTCTTTCTCATCTGTATCTCTTTCTTTATCTCCTCTCTGTCTCTCTCTTTCTCCCCGTTTCTCTCTCTGTCTCTTTCTCCCTGTCTCTCTCCCTGTCTCTGTCTCTCTCTTTCTCCCTGTTTCTCTCTCTCTGTTTCTCTCTCCCCGTCTCTCTCCCTGTCTCTCTCTCTCTCTCTAGCTCATGGAGTTGTTTGACCGTGAGGATCCCAGGGAGAGAGACTGCCAGAAAACAGTCTTACACAGAATCTACGGGAAATTCCTGGGGCTGAGAGCTTTTATACGAAAACAGATAAATAATATTTTTCTACGGTAAGAGGAGACACTGTAACGCCGGATGTATATATATTTACGATTGAGCTTTTGTTTCGTTTAACGCAATGACTCACGCTAATGTGGCTAACTGATCGACCTCTCGCACACAATTAATGACATGTTGCGGACAGCCATATCGGTGACAATGTTTATCTTTTAGTGCCAAATGATAAGAGTCTGAGGCGGAGTCTCAAAAGAGAATGTTGAATATTTATTGTAGGGCTGGGCGATATGACTAAAAACGTTATCGCGATAAAATTATAAAATTATTTTCGTATAACTCGATATCGATAATTATCGTCGATATAATGTCTGTCAAGTTTAATTAACTTATTATGCCCGGCGCCGATACGCGGGCTGACTTGTTTTGCTGCTGTGAATGTCTCGAGAGTCGAATTGATGTCGTCATCAGTCCGCGCACGTTAGCAGAGCGGGGTATCTCAAGCGGAGTATCTCATGACTCAAAAATGACCCTAAAATACTCTGTTCCGCCCAATTCATTGCAACGACGTCCACCATATACCCCACACTACTATAACAGTTACCCTCAGAATTCAAAACACACACCAACTCGGCAGGTAACCTGTGAAATAGCGGCGTGCAAGCTAATTAGCCATAGCCAGCCTCGTTTCCAAGCAGAGTATTTCATGACAATGTACTAAAAAATGACCCTAAAATACTCTGTTCCGCCCAATTCATTGCAACGACGTCCACCGTATACCCCACACTACTATAACAGTTACCCTCAGAATTCAAAACACACACCAACTCGGCAGGTAACCTGTGAAATAGCGGCGTGCAAGCTAATTAGCCATAGCCAGCCTTGTTTACCGAGTCCTACCTCCTTCCGGGTCTCCTTCCTCTATCGGCCATCTCCTTCACCGATTGGTTGTTAGTGCGTGTGCTCATATCCAAGCTTGGAAAATCGATATATCGAAACTTTGCGACCACGTTTCATGTTTATTTCGAGGAAATAATTTATCGCGATAGTTATCGTTATCGTTTTATCGCCCAGCCCTAATTTATTGTGCATTAAAAATCACAAGAGAGCCTCTACTAGCTAACTGAAGTTACCGGAGCCTTCTGGAGTGCAACAACGTATAACGTCCGTGCGGAATCAATGTCCCAACAACCATTCCGTGGGTGAACTCATTGAGTTGTCAATTAATGATACTAATACTAATCTATACAATCACCTGTTGTTGAATAAATACCATTACTTTATAGTTATTACTAAAAAAACAGTATATATAAAACAGTAGCTGTAACATTAAATTTTTTCTTATAATTTTATATAATATTTTTATTTTTTATTTTATTTTTTTAATGTATGCACTGGTATCGTATCGGTACCGGCCGATACCCAAAGCTTAGGTATCGGAATCGGATCGGGAAGGAAAAAATGGTATAGGAACATCTCTACTCGAGACCTCTTGAGGCAAACAGTGCGGGTTCCCCCGACCTCGCCTTCGCCAGGCCGGGTATCACGTTAGTGCCTCCCACTCCCGCAAGATCGGCAGTGGTCTGGCAGGCGTGCGTGATTTGGGTGGTAGTAATATCACTGCAGGGCTACGGTGTGTAGGAACCCACCCTATCGGGCAGTGTGGGGGCCTCACACCTTGCATGTCCAGCTGTAGAACAATTCCTCAGCCGTCCATGCTGGAGGGGTGTTCAGTGGGGGAGCTTTTGTCACCTCCCGTATCAAACCGGCCCTTTCTGTCGGGGTCCCCCCTTGGGTGCAATTGCCTCGTGGGTAGTGTCGGGGGCCGATGTCCCGACTCCACGGAACGCTCTGCTTGCGCGGTTAGCGGGTCCAGGGTTGGCTACGCACAGCGGACGGGACCGGGCCGCCTATCTACGGTTTCTGGCGGACCAGCGCCAAGTGGCGGCGGGTGCGCTTGGGATTATCTCACATATGGCTACAGCAGTGTCATATCTCGAGGTGGATGGAGAGAACGCTGAGGCGGGGACTTGTATTTACACAACCCCACCCGTTTTCAGGTTTGGTACAGACCCTATTGTTAGGGTCACCAGCAGTGACAGCTCTGGCCAACGAGATCCAATCTCTGTGGGTGAAGCAAGCCATCGTCGTGGTCCCAAAGGAGGACGCGATGCGTGGCGTTTCCTCCCGGTATTCTCTGGTGCCCGAGAAATCGGGAGGGGGGTGTGCAGACCCATGCTGGACCTGTCCCATGGAAGGTTCAGCATTTTGGACCGTCTCCCACCTGTTGAACGCTGTCAGGTGGGGGCCTGGTTCTCCTCCATAGACCTGTAGGATGCGTTTCCGTTAGCCGGTAATTACCGGTATTTGACCGGCAAAATCTGTTGAAGTCCGACATATTTAATCTCTCCGGTCTTAATGTCCGGTGAAAATAATTCCCTGAGTCTAAGCACAATTTGATTATTTGAATTGTATTAAAATAGGCTAAAATTAAATAGCCTATGCGATGAACGAAACGATCATTACATTTGTTTCCTCGTTGCTTCTAATAATGACAACGACGTTGTCAGCGAGAGCTTAGTGCTGGGTGTGCGAACTTTTGTGAAGCTGCAGAGCCGGAGCAGCAGCAGCACAATGCAGTATTCCAGCAGTACTCCAATTCAGCCATTTTCAGCCAATGTTGGTTCCCAGAAAGCGCTGCTGTGCGGTTCCCAGAAAAGAGCCAATAACAGCTGAATCAGCTGCTCTGCAGCGCCATACTCTTTGCAAATAAGTCGTTACGAGGTGGAGAGAGTCGTCACGCAAACCACGATAATGTTGCCGTCTCTCTGTTTTCTCAGTTCTTCGCTTGATATAATTAATACAAATGTCCAATATAACGGAATTCGTTAGCTCATAAAAATGTGATTATAACAGACTGCTGTTTAGTGTCGGACCGACTGCCCACATACGCGGTCTATTTTATTTCAAGTCAGCAGCAGCACGGAGTATCGAGGGACTTATTTTATTTGGAATATATTAATGACTGTATACGCAAAAGTAGCCTAGTTTTAAGTAATAATATTATAAATCTACATGCCTTGAGGATGACATTCTTTATATAGCCTGCCTATCAATTGTTTTAAAGCTCAATAAATGACCGGAATTAATCTCATTTGTCCGGTAGATTGAAATCTTGCAGGTCACGGAGACCGGCAACAATTTTTTCTAACGGAAACCCTGGGATGCGTATTCGCATCCCCGATCTTCCATCCTAGGGCTTACCTACGCTTCCTTTGCAGGGTTTAGCGTATGAGTACCAGAGGCTGCCGTTCGGCTATTCTCTGGCTCCCCGCATCTTCACCAAGTGCGTGGAGACCGCACTGGGGCCTCTGCGTCGTCGGGGATTACGAAGTGTATTCTGCCCTGGACGACGTTCTGGTCCTTGGCGGTCAGGGTAGATCGTCAGGTCTCATACCAGGCAGGTGGTGGAATTCCTCACCAGCCTGGGTTTTGCTGTAGACTGGAAGTAGAGTACTCCTCTTCCCAGTCAACGGGTGGAGTACTTGGGCTTATTCTAAGCTCAAGGTCTATATGGGCATCCCTCTCGGAGCGGCGGCGAGTGGGTGTTCTCAGCACGCTCGGGAGGTTCCGTCCTAGGACAGTTACGGTGCTGTCCGTGATGCGCCTGCTCGGTATGATGGCATCTGCTCATTCCGTGGTCCCTCTTGGCCTCCTCTTCCCCCGTGAGGTGGATACAGAGGTGGTTTTCCAGTATGGAAATAGACCCGGTGGGAGGCAAGTGGCTAAGGTTCCCATGTCAGTACTCTGGGACCTCGCCCTCTGTGGAGGGCATGGGGCCCTCACCAGCGGGGTCCCCATGGGCAGCAGGCTGTCACACGTCACGGTCTTCACCGACGCCTCCCTCACTGGGGGGGTGACGTGTCGGGCCAACGCAGTAGGGGGCAGCTGGCAAGGCCATGCTGCCCGGTCTGTGCTACATTCAATGTGTTGGAATTGAAGGCAGTCCTTCTGGTCTTCAAACGGTGTTTTGATCAGGACGGACAACACGACGTCAGCGTCGTATGTCGACAGACAGGAAGGAGTACACGCCCCCCGTCTGCATCGGGCGGCGGTCGGCTGGCTATGGGCGTTTCTCCATCTGCGCAGCCTGAGGGCTCTCCACATCCCCGGCAGTCGGGCAGGTCTGGGACCGATTCCGTGGCCGTCCGGGATTCTGTACGCTTTTCCCCCCCTTACACCTGATAGCTCAGCTGTTGGGGCGGGTACGTCGGGAGCGCGGGACTTGGTCCTGGTCGTGCCGGGCCGGGGCTCAGCTGTTTGGTCCCCGGTCCTGATTCAGCTCTGTGGGGCCCCACCGTGGCCTGTTCCGTGGTCACCGCGGGCCCTCTCTCAGGCACGCAGAACTTTGTTCTGCCTTCCTGTTCTGGGGCAGCCTCTAGGCTTGGCTGCTGTCAGTGTGAATCTGGTGGGGATGCGTCTTGGCTATTCTGTAGTTAGCGCTATCCGGCATGCGCACGCTCCGTCCTCTACCACGGCTTACATGGGTAGGTGGCGTATTTCCAAGAGTGGTGTAGAGTGGGGGGCTTGGACCGGGTGTCCTGCCCCCTGGACGCTGTCCTTTCCTTCCTTCAGTCTATTTTGGGTAGACTGTCGGCTTTGACGGTGAGGGTATATGCCGCGGCTATATCCTCTTGTCATGTGGGGTTTGAGGGCGTTACGTTGTTCAGCCACCCTCTTGTGAAGCGTTTCCTGCTTGGCGCTCAGCGTCTTAAGCCAGTGGAACGTTCTCTGTCTCCGAGTGGGACCTCCAACTGGTCCTCGGCCGGTTGTCTGAGGCCCCGTTTGAGCCTCTTGAGCAGGCGTCTTGGAACAGCTGTCTTCAAGACTGCATTCCTGCCGGCCATCACCTCCGCTAAGCGCGTGGGTGGCCTGTGTGCTCTCTCGGTGCGGCCTGAGTGCTTGTCTATTCGTGTCAATAGCAGTGCGACTCTGAGGCCTACTCCAGTCTTCGTGCCAGAAAATATCCGGAGCTCTTTTCGCTCCGGGGATATTGTGGTTCAGGCGTTTCATCCGCCTCCTCACGCTGGTGAGTTAGAGGCGAGCCTTCACCTGTCGTGTCCCGTCCGGGCTTTGGGGGTTGCCTCAGTCGGACTCAGGACTTCAGGGCTACCGATCAGCTCTTTGTTTGTTACGGTGGCTCTCGCGCTGGTAAGGCACTGTCCAAACAGCGCCTGTCACATTGGTTGTGCAAGGGCATTGCCCTTTGCTACACGTTGGCTGGACAGGCCCCCCCTGGGGGTGTCAGGGCGCACTCCACTTGTGGAGTGGCGGCCTCTGCCGCCTTGTTAGGGGGGGCCTCGGTGGAGGACTCGGTGGAGGACATCTGTGCTGCGGCCTTCTGGTCCTCCCCGGGTCCCTTCGTTGGGTTTTACCTCATGGACATGACTGGGGGTTCTGTCTCCCAGGCGGTTCTGAGGTCTGGGACCTCCCCTGCATCCCGCCCTTCGGTGGGTTAGCAGGGGTGTGTGGTTGTGTGCCACGGGGTGATGTGTCACACGTGGTCCCTCCTGTGCTGTGCGTTTTTAGGGGTCTCTAGTTCCCTCTTTTTCGCACTTTGCTGGAGTTGACTGCCGCACCCTCTTCACTAGGAAGGGCGGGTGGACGGGACTCCCCTCCCCCCTGGTGGTAGGGCTTGCGGGTCCTCAGGGGGTACATTTGTCGGGCCACGCGTCTGCTCTGCCCCATATCTCAGTATGGCGAAGAACGAGACGCGATGGCCAGTATGCTATGTAACCTACAGGGCTGTACGCTGCGATGATCTCATCGCAAATTGCCCCTTTAATTGGCTGTTGCGATTGGTAAATAATATTTGGGGGCGGGCTTGCGAGTAGGGATTTCAAGCCTTGCATTCGCATTTCACTCCTAAATGATCCAAGGCGTGTGATGACGCTGAGCACTCAGGTATGATCAGCGGGGAAAATCAACTGAGCACTCACTCTGATAGACTGGCTTACTGTCTGATTTAGCTATGAAGAAAAGTAAAGTTAGTAGTAGGGATGGGAATCGATGGTTCCTAACTGGGTTTTGGCCATATGCTCCCGAAATTCTCCCGCTGTTTGGCTGCTTCTATGTGCAGTGAAAACTACTCGAAATGATGTCATTGATTTAGTTCAGGGTTAGCCGTGGAGCTAACGCTAGCTAACGTGAGCTAATCAAGCTCACAGAGAGAGATAAACAGCTGACAGCAGGTAGTACAGGTACAAATACAATAAAACAAGGGGTGGGGGCTGTTGTGTAAACCTTGTGTCGCGTCAATCTGGTCCACACGTTACTCGTTCATATCTCAGCCTGTGCTGAGATATGCCCATTCCGCGGTCTGTTAATAAAGTTTTCAATCAGACAGATGTATGGAAAGGCTTTTATTATAACATTCGTTGAGGTAAAATCATTATGCCTCATTTAGTCATCCTGCAGAGCACTGGTCTCCTACTCGTGGGCCGCGGGGAGCTAATGTAAGTAGCTTTGTTGATGTCAGCACACGGGGCATTCAGGAAGTCAAAAACTAATGCGCTTGCCGATTGGTGCTAAGAACAGCAGGGCGGGTGCAAGCGTTGTGACGTAATTGGCAGACTCTACTGTCAATCAAAATTATTCTGTTTTCCGTCAGAATGAATGAATGAGAACTTTATTAACAGATTGCATAATGGGTACAATACAGTACAGGAGGATGAAGACCAGAGAAAGACTTTCGGCTTTTTTACATAAGGGTCCTCCATTTTCAATTCATCAAAACATTTAGAGACATACAAATATACAGTAGTTTCATAAAAATGCTAAAATGCTATTTATTGATTGATTGGTTTAAAACTTTATTAACATATTGCAGAATGGGTACAGTACAGCTCAATACATACAATTGTTAAGGGGATGCAGACCAGAGAAAGACTTTTGTCTTGTTTACATCAGGGTCCCCCATTTTCAATTCATCATATTTCATATCTAAATCATATAATATCTCATTGCTAAATATATGCAATATATAATCTAATAATCCAATAATCTAAATCTAATATATAATATAAAAATGCTAAATGCATGGGTATTTTATTTTGTCTTTAATGTTAGCTTGCAAACTCATACTGTCTTGGTAAGCCTCATAATGAATTGTTTGGGGTAAAAAAGAAAAACATTGTGATGTGTATCGTGTATCGCCGAAAGGTCAGAAAATATCGTGATATCATATTTAGGCCATATCGCCCAGCCCTAGTTGGTTCATTATAAAAGATACAAACCTGACAACAAAAGCACTTAAATGTTAAATAAAAGGACCACAGTAATGAGGCAGGAGGAACATATTTTTTTGCACTATAATGGTAAAATTGTTATTTAAAAATGTGCCCCTAAAACATATTTTTTGCCCCTAAATTTCTAATTTAGGGGCAAGTGTGCCCCTAGTGAAAAAGCTTAGCGTACAGCCCTGACCTAGTTACATGAGTACTGGCTGAGCGTCTCACTCTTAAGCACGCCCTGAGGTCCCTTGGTTGGGTTTTCTATGATGGAAACTTTTTCCGAGGAAGGGCGTGTATGACCATGTTCGGTGTCTTGTAGGGGGACACTGGGGCGGGGCCTGGTCAAGTGCATGGGTGCATTGTTTTTCGTTATGAAGTACAGTAGGTACTGGAGATAGGGGTATATCTCAGTATGGTGAA
This sequence comes from Notolepis coatsorum, assembly GCF_963971535.1. Lineage (NCBI taxonomy): Eukaryota > Metazoa > Chordata > Actinopteri > Aulopiformes > Paralepididae > Notolepis > Notolepis coatsorum. The sequence goes on along the minus strand of NW_028174872.1, from coordinate 1,152,663 downwards.
GAGCGAGACGCTCAGCCAGTACTCATGTAACTAGGTTATAGTCATAACCTTTCGTTTAATATCACAACTTGTGTCATCATTGTTCATCATTGGGGGAAACTAAGTGCTGCCTCTCCGCCACACTCGGGACCACGCCAATGTAGTTAGCGCTAGCCTATACAGTGGCTAACGTCTGGACCACACCAACGTAGCTAGCGCTAGCCTATACAGTGGCTAACATCTGGACCACGCCAACGTAGCTAGCGCTAGCCTATACAGTGGCTAACGTCTGGACCACGCCAACGTAGCTAGCGCTAGCCTATACAGTGGCTAACGTCTGGACCACGCCAACGTAGCTAGCGCTAGCCTATACAGTGGCTAACGTCTGGACCACGCCAACGTAGCTAGCGCTAGCCTATACAGTGGCTAACGTCTGGACCACGCCAACGTAGCTAGCGCTAGCCTATACAGTGGCTAACGTCTGGACCACGGCAGAGAGGCAGCACCCAATCTGCGTGTAACGTTAGTCACTAACATGAAGAATAGAGAGCTGCAAACGGAAATAAACACCCAGTCCTTGAGAACGGTTTCCTGGTTTACTGTCACCACCTTACAGAGGGAATTACCCTAAAGTCCGGCTAGTTATAACAAGCACGTTACATGACCGGCACTTCGGCCCTAGAGTGTACTCCCCTGTACTCTACTGCGGTTCAGATTAATACAGGAAAAGGTATACATTGGGGGCTCGAGTCCGGGATATGAAAATAAATCCTGATTTCATCTGTGAGTTGTAAACTGTATGGAAATGTGAAGTTAGCTCATGCTACTGGAAAACGGACGCCTCGTCATTAAATGAAGTTAAAAATTATGATGCCCCTTTTTATTTTACCCGCGGTTGTCTGTTCTACATCCCACGGGTCACTTGACACACCGCAGGATTGCGGTGATGCGGTTATCGCGACAGCCCTATGTTTAATCATATCTCTATCACCACTAAGAAATGCCCTCTTCTTTCTGTTAATTGCAGCTTTCACCTCCCTAGACACTCAAGGTTTATCATTGGGGAACGTTTTAATAATTTTACAGGGGATGGCATCATCAACACAGAAATGTATATAAGCGGTGAATCTTATCAGCTTTACTGTCCAGGTCAAGATCATCGTCCTCTAAAATTGATGCTAAAATACAATAATAAAATAGAATAAAATAGGCATTGAAAGAATTAAATAGATAAGACACAAGATATGCATGGTAAAAAAAAATACATGCTAGGTTCCTGAGAAACTGGTTCTTATATACACTACTATGCAATATACAATTTACAATGTTAACTCTTAATGTATAAACTATACAGTACCTCCTTCTTTTAAAGTTTTTCTAATGATTCTATTTTTTAGAGAGACATTTTGTTTAAAGTGATTTTTTAGCGGTTGCCGCATGAGTGGTGTGTGTGTGTGTGTGTCTGTGTGTGCTCATGTGTATTTGTGAGTGGAGAGTTCAGTGTTCTGATGGCCTGGGGGAAGAAGCTGAGTGGGAGACAACACAGACGTAACACACAGGTTACATTTGAATCCTAAAATGGCTGACCTGAGCTTGGTCCACCTTGGTTGGTCTCCTTGTTCTCATGCAAGGCTCTATAATGCCTCAGCATCGGTGAGTTGTTATTGTTGTATCCAAGTTATTTTGAACACAACAGATACTTCACTTTTTAAAGTAACAGAAATTATAACAAGGGATACTGTAACTGAGGGGTACAATTCCCTGACTGTATTAATCAAGTATGGTATCATTAAACCACTACCGTCTTATGTACATTATACTGGCCATACCGTACACGAGTATATGATGAGAACACTTTCCCACAATGAAATCGGTTCCACACAATCTGGATTTAAGTATTTATTAGCAGCAAGAATACATAATATACTTTACTTGAATGCGCTTATAAGGCAAAGGAATGTGCGTAGGCAAATCAATAACGAATGTCCATTCTCTGGTTACGCATGAGATAAGAATACAACCTGAATATTAGGAATTATATCTAGGGGATACTGGTAGGGGGGTTCCTACCGGTTGTAAGCCAGCAGGGGGAGCAAATGTTCGAATGCAAAGTCTGGTTCCACGGGGACTCAATAAGCTCCTGCTCGGGGAGGCGGTATTACTCCCTGGATCAGCGGACGAAAGGCAGCCGCTGTAATCCCAGTATGCGTGCAGCACAGGTGGAAGCCGGTCAGCCTCTCCAATAGAGACGGGCTCGAATGATGTTCCTCACGGTAGATCCCACAGCAGTGGGTGTAGACGATTCGTATCCGCTCCAACAGCCCGGTCCAAAGCAATAATAATAATCCAGTCGGAAAGGGGCTCTGCATTCACCGGTGTAGATCCTCCGGTGCGCGGCACTTCACATTAACTAAGTTGAACTTGACGTTATTCAACTAAGCTCTGATACTTTACTATCCTATTCGCACGCGGCTATAAGTGCTCTATTTAGACGCACGGTTGCTCCCTTCACTTGGTCGTTGACTCGTGATGAAGGCTTTACTAGTAAGGAGCGAACGATACGTTGAACAAACGTATTAGGATAAAACAAGACTCTATTTTGGGGCAATACGGGCCCACTTCACAGCACGTTGTATCGTAGTGTGAGGCTTCAACTTGTTACTAAGACTGAACTGAACTGAACTACTTCTGTATTCACCTGCGCCATATTTATATGTACAGGGAATAAACTAGTGCCAGCCTCATTTCTGTCTCGTAGTCCTGGGCAGAGCCGGGCATGTACAGACATGTCTTGACGGTGGCTTTGAACTCGACTCTAGGGGCAAGACACTGGCGCTGGTGGCACGCCATCCAATAAGAGAACGAAATATTATGGTCTGTACCAGGCTAAAGGGATATTCCGTGTATATGTACAAAGAATACACAAGGGATATCAAACGATATACAAATATTATGCAATATATATCAATCAATAAATACATATATTCGGTTTAATCTGACCCTTTGTAACAGATACGCTGTGTTGTCACATTTATTAATATTACTATGTGCATACTTAGGAGAGAGATCAGCTCAGTTAGTTATTACTATGTGAATACTTAGGAGAGAGATCAGGGTCCTATTTCCCGTACCTGGTTCAACTAAGTCGATCAAAAGTCCCATTATCCAGATTCAATTAACCTGATGTTTGAATCCGCGCTTTCCCTGTTCCTCGAAGGTGGATTCAGTCTTGTTAATTCGAACCAGACTTGATACTCAGGATCATTGCGCGCGGCCGCCTCAGCTGAAAAGACAGCAGGTGTCGATCGCAGAAATCCTGATTTTCTAACGGCATTGATTGATTGATTGATTTAAAACTTTATTAACAGATTGCAGAATGGGTACAATACAGTGCAGCTCAATAGCCTCGCCGACAAGTTAAATGCATAATCTATAGGCTAATGTTAAGTCTCTCATTACCCCAATCAATCAGATTATATTTATTTAAATGTGCCTAATGGCAGTAGGCTTAATGGAATGAATAATCGAATGAGATCTATTGCTAGCGAAAATAATTAGTTAAACTCTTTCAGAATAAGTAGATACAAACAAGCCCAAAGAGTATCTAATTGATATGAATTAATAGGATATCTGTACTGTATGCGCTCGGCTTAGGTATCATGTTCTTTATATATAAACACAGTTTTCAAGGCGCAACCCCCGAAATAACATGTCAGAGAGGCTTGGAGCCGGCTATACAGTTTCACTATTAATCAGGTTTTAATCTGTTTCGGACATAATCCATACATGCATTGAATTGATTAACCTTTGGTTTATACCAGTCACACATGTTCATCATCAGATAACAGTGCTTGAACAGATGCATGCATTTTCTCAAATGCATTCATGTCAACGGCTCATTCAATTTCTCAAATCCGTCAAACAGCGCATCTCATCAGACATTTTAATCCCAGTTACAATATCACAATAACGTGTGAGTGACAGTGATACAATTGAACAATCCACAGATTCAGATTCCACGTAATTCATAATCCACAATCCACGCATAGACACTTCAATTTATGCTTGAATGAAACACAATCCGGGCGCTCCGTTAAGCAAATACATCCACAGCAGAGAATATGAAACTAATCAGAGCCAAACGCCCGGTTTCATTCATTAAAAATATCCCCGCGGGATTCACATTTGCAGTGCGCCGTTATTAAAATAACCACATGCAGTGTGTATCGCGACTCCGAGCGCCGTATAAATATGACGTGCATTATTTAGGACAAAGTAAATCTATAGGCTGAATATGATTTATTATCAGCATTTTAGGTCTATTATTTTACATTTCAAAAGCCCCCTCTAGGAAAACGAAGCACAAAAACATAATTCAGAATGGTATAATGCAGATCTACACTATGATAATTATTTCAGGAAGCGAGCTGGCATTTCTTTGCGAGGGTGTGGCCATGGTTCATCCAGCTAACTGAACTTAACCCTGCTCCGGACCAGGTTCAAACTTTCTGATCTGTTACCATGGCGATTTAGAAAATCCGACGTCTGAGAACGGAAATGTCTGGCTTAAGTCAAGCTATGCTGAAAATTATCCGGCTAACTCAGTTAGCCAGGTACGGGGAATAGGGCCCAGCTCAGTTAGTTGAACAGATAGCAAACAAACGCGCAATAAATGCCTAAGTCAACACAATGTGACGTCATAAGTAGGGATGGGTACCGAACCGAATTAAGGGTACCGACTACCGAGTACCGATTCACGTGAGAACCGCCGGTGCCAAATAATTTTTTTTAAAGTCTGATGACGTCGACGTTTCGTTTACCGCAAAATGAAACCTATGAAGTGTGCCGCACGTTCACACGCACAATACGCACTTACCTAGAATTTTACTTGATTCAACAACAAAGCAGTCGGGGCAATGGCAAGCCGAAAACGGTCGCAAGTGTTGTTACACTTTACAAAGCTAGATGCAGACAACGCCCGCTGCAATATTATATATATATTAACAAATTGTTCTAAATAAATAATAATGATAATAAATTATTTGAAGTTTGGATTTTTTCTTTTACAACACGTCGTAGATAGATACAATTTTTAGAGACTAAAGTACCGAAAAAAGCTACCGTTGGGTATCGGTATCGATTTACAGGTACCGGTATCGGTTAAAATGTGAAAGGTACCCAACCCTAGTCATAGGAGACTATTGCGCTTCGTTGCCCCTTATATCTTGAATCGGGTGCCAAATGTCCTGAATCAGTCACGTGGGACGACCGGCACGTGAGGTTCAACGTCACCACACACGTCATCAACACGAGCCTCGATACACTCCACATAAATTCCTGGATTATTCAACAAACGCTTTGTGTGTTTACAGTGTGAAGTCTCTCTGTGGCAGAACTCTACTGGACCAAGACTTTCTTCTTGTGGAAACAGACATCAGACTGTGGACACCACAACATCTGTAAGTACAATTATGTTTACTTTGAGTTTCCTGAACATGGAGAGACCAATCCCAAGTCGATCGGAACTTTCTCGGCCGAGCTATAGTCACTTTCTCAGCACCTACTCCCCATGCACATGCGCAGATTGCCCACGGAGTCTCGGGATTGTCCAGATGTCTAGGTTTATCAATCTGCGCATGCAGAGTTTGGGGAGTAGGTGCGGGGAAAATTACTATAGCTCGGCCGAGAAAGTGCCGATCGATTTGCGATTGGTCTCTCCATGTTCAGTGCCCAGTAGTTCAAAATCTTTAATCTCAATCAGATCCGATCCGATTTTAACCTCTTTACCTCTTAATCTCTGAAAATCCGCCTAAAAATATACACCTAAGTAAATGGAAGATTGCTCCACTTCTACAAGGCCATTTGCATGTTCTTGGTATCTAGGGACATCTATGGACCTCAGGGAATGTATTCCCAGTGTCATAAATATTGTGTCTATTACTAGGCTTGAGTAAATTGTTATGAAACACTGTGCAAATGTTTCTAAGGAAACTGAGGATAGGGCTACATATGGGATGATGGCTCCGATGACAGTGGTGAGGATGATTAACATCAGTGTTGCCTGGGAAGTGTGGTGGTGGATGAGGGGTTGGGTGGTGGATGAGGGTGTGGACTGGGGTTGGGATGTATTAGGGTTACACAGTAGGTAGTGTGATTTGTTTGTATTTTTGTACCTGCATTCTATTTAGTTTTTTAAATGGAAAATAAAAAGGTTAATGTCTTATTGATTTGTCAATTTTTTTTTACATCATTCCAAATTAAGGGGATGGTGTAGTGTTTTGATTTAACTATCTTGATAAAGTGTGTGGGTCTATTCTTTTTCTCATTATACTATCCACTGAACTGTTTTATGTGTACAATCTCAATTTTTTGAATATCTACATCCTGATCTGCACTGCACACTTTTTTAGAACTGTATAGTATTCTTTATTCTAGTCATCTTATTTTATTCTAAGCTAAAATTATCGTATTGCACTGCACACTTTTTAGAACTGTATATAGTCATCTTTATTTTAGTCATCTTCTTTTTTTCTATACTAAATTTATTGTATTTTATTATTGGAAGCTGCTATGGTCGAGGGACCACAATAAATAGATTTTCACTCTACTTGCTGTAAAGCACTGTGATCAATACATAGAACTATCCTACCTGTCTGTGATCAGTACATACTTTATGTTGCATGGTTTGGAGAGCTAGGAGGCTACCTTACGCTCTAGCCTAAAACTAACATTTCCTTTTTCCGTTTCAAACCTTTATTTCAACTTGTTAGGAAGTGGAGGTTTCCCTCATTTAGATTAGATTAGCTGTCATTATACAGCACAAGTACAGTACTAGAAGAAAGTTTGGCAGATGTAGGCCATTGTCTGTACATTATGAACCATGACACAAAGGTATCTTTTTCTCTTAACCTGCTGTAAGTTAGCCTTTAGTTTTTTTGGCAAATAATCCACTGTGCCCACCATGATGAATTTGTTTTGGGCATCTTTGTGTCAACGTCTAGAGAAAGCCCTAATGGATTGTCCAGACGTCCACACGCTTCCCATCATCCGTGGCAACAAGGATGGTCTGCTGGACATAGACAAGCTCGCCAGAGGTGATCATTTTACCACTTAATTTACATTCCTTACAAAGATCCTTACAGTAATTTTGTTCTTAATTTCTATCATTCCTAAACACCTCATGATATCAATCAATCTACATTTTATTACGGACTCAGGTTCCACATAAAAGACGATACATAGAATAAATGACATAAAAGCACCATAAAAAACATAGTTTAAAAGATAAGAAAAGAAAATGCAGAGTCTTAAATAAAGACAACTGTCTCAGTGTTTCCTGGGATTGAAGGACAAAACCAAGATGATCTCATTTACAGTAATTTACCCGGCAAATACATTTCTACATACGATTTCTTAAAACAGCTTGGGATGGAAGTCGTGCAATCAAAAACATCTTACTTGCACTACACCATCTAGCCCTCTTAAGTAATATTATTGTGACATCATTGTAAGATACTTGTTTCTGTAAGCTTGCTTTTTTGTAGTTTGATTGCAGCACATAGTAAACTAACTGAGAGAACTGAGACATGTAAACTAACTGAGAGAACAGAGACATCTTCACTACATCTGTACACATAGTAAACTAACTGAGAGAACAGAGACATCTTCACTACATCTGTACACATAGTAAACTAACTGAGAGAACAGAGACATCTTCACTACATCTGTACACATAGTAAACTAACTGAGAGAACAGAGACATCTTCATTACATCTGTACACATAGTAAACTAACTGAGAGAACAGAGACATCTTCACTACATCTGTACACATAGTAAACTAACTGAGAGAACAGAGACATCTTCACTACATCTGTACACATAGTAAACTAACTGAGAGAACAGAGACATCTTCACTACATCTGTACACATAGTAAACTAACTGAGAGAACAGAGACATCTTCACTACATCTGTACACATAGTAAACTAACTGAGAGAACAGAGACATCTTCACTACATCTGTACACATAGTAAACTAACTGAGAGAACAGAGACATCTTCACTACATCTGTAGACATAGTAAACTAACTGAGAGAACAGAGACATCTTCACTACATCTGTACACATACTGTACTAATCTTACTGAGGGAACATAGAATCAGTATTTTCCTCAACATAGATGTAGTATTTTCTCCAACATGGATATAGTATTTCCCCCAACATATAGTATTTTCCTCAACATCGATTTAGTATTGTCCTCAACATAGATTTAGTATTTTCCTCAACATAGATTTTGTATTTTCCTCAACATAGATTTAGTATTTTCCTCAACATAGATTTCCAAGATGTTAGAAGACAAAGTGTATTACAATGGCAGCATGTGTCTAACTGCAAAGGGCTAGATTGTGGCTTGACACAGGGCAGCTGTCTTGGACCACTCCTGTATTCTATATTCACAAATGACTTACCATCTGCTTTGTGTAAAGCAAGTACACAGACGATTCCACACTGTATTATGCTGCAAACACTAGTGGTGATCTACACAAAGTTTTATCTACAGAGTTATATGCAGTAACTAATTGGATACAACTAAATAAGCTGGTATTAAACATCTCAAAGACCAAATCAATTATCATAGGAACCAGTCACAAACTATTAGCCAATCCTACACTGAGTCTGCACTTGTCTGGTGAACCCATACAACAGGTTGATAAGGTTAAATTACTGGGAGTCATAATAGATAGTTGACTGACATGGGTAGAGCACATTGACACAGTGGCTAAGAAAATGGGTAATGGCATTTATATGGCAAGAAAATGCCGTCCTTATGTTCCACCACATATTCTGGGACAGGTCGTTAAGTAATTCGTTTTAAGCCACCTGGACTACTGCTCACCTGTTTGGTCCTCTGCATCTGACAGTGCACAGAGGAAACTACAAAATATCCAGAACAGAGCTGCCAGACTTGTCTTACATTGCCCCATAACAACGGACATAAACAGTATGCATAGGGAACTCTTATGGCTATCGGTAGATAAAAGGATTGTCTTAAATACAGTCACATTCTACAATAACAGCATCCACGCCTCTAAGCCTGAGTTTTTATATACCGTAATTTTCGGACTATAAGCTGCGGCTTTTTTCACTTTTTCGACCCTGCGGCTTATATAACGGTGCGGCTAATCTATGGATTTCTACAGCTAACTGGGCGCGCTCCCTCAGCTCTGTGACTGTCAGATCAGACTCCTAAATCTGTTGCAGCAGTGCACGCCTTGCCCATCCTCCTCCCCCTCACAGACCCACGTCAACGAACCATTACGGCAAGAGTCTAGTGTATGAGAGCTCAGAGCTCCTCTTTCAACATAACTGAAGCATTAAACAAAATGACCCAGTCAACGAACTATTCACTTTAGTTTATTAATGCATGAGGCGTTGTCTAATGTTATCTAGCTACTGATGGCTCCTGATATCATCAGTTTGGCATTCGATTTCGCAGGTGCTGGCTAACTGGCTATCGTTCTGTGAGCTGGCATTGGTACCTGGCTGGCGCTGGCTAACTAGCGTGGCTATCGTTCTGTGAGCTGGCGTTGGTACCTGGCTGGCTAACTAGCGTGGCTATCGTTCTCTGAGCTGGCGTTAGTACCTAGCTGGCTAACTAGCGTGGCTATCGTTCTGTGAGCTGGCGTTAGTAGTACCTAGCTGGCTAACTAGCGTGGCTATCGTTCTGTGAGCTGGAGTTAGTACCTAGCTGGTGCTAACTAGCGTGGCTATCGTTCTGTGAGCTGGCGTTAGTACCTAGCTGGCGCTGGCTAACTAGCATGGCTATCGTTCTGTGAGCTGGCGTTGGTACCTGGCTGGCTAACTAGCATGGCTATCGTTCTGTGAGCTGGCGTTAGTACCTAGCTACCATTACTGTTTAAACAAAAATTTTAATAAATGGGAGCTTCCTCAAACAGCCATCTCTTTCCCCACAATCCCTTCTGTGCACGAACCCTTACATATGGTAATTAAACATTAAAACACCTGCGGCTTAATAGTCCAGTGTGGCTTATATTATGTACACATCATTCAATTTAGCTGCTGCAGCTTATATTCAGGTGCGGCTTATAGTGCGAAAATTACGGTAGTCAAATGATCAGATGTAGTCACTTACACAATCATTTAACTAGAATGGCAGGAGAAGGTAAAATCATGTTACCTCGCCCAAAATTGAATGCCATACGAAAATCTGTAATTTATTTAGCCATTACTTATTGGAATAGCTGCCCAGAACACATACATCAATTAAATACCAAATCATCATTTAAACATAAATTACGAATGTATTACTTAGCTAGTGAGCAGTAGTCCAGTGTTTATTTATTTTTGTTTTTAATTATTTGTTCTTATTATTTTCTTAGCTGTGACAAGCTGAAGATGGTAATGCTGCCCTTTACAGGCAAGCATTAGCTCTTCATCTTTCATGTGCAATATTGTTTTTTTGTATGTCTTTTTTTGTATGATTGTAATAAGTTAGGTTGTTGTTTTGTTTATATACTGAATGTGTGTGTATATTAGGGGTGTAACGGTACACAAAATCCACGGTTCGGTACGTACCTCGGTTTTGAAGTCACGGTTCTGTATTATTTTTGGTACAGTAAAAAAAATTGCTTTTATCTATTTATTTATTTAACTGTATTAAACAATATAAAATTAATTGGCCATAATTTACTGAGCAAACTAATGCTTACTGCTGTAACCTACTAATACCACTTAATGTAAATCTGAAGATTATTATATAGCAGATGCCTTGGACAACTGTAGCGTGTGCTTGTTTATACAGAGCCCCTTTCATGAGCAAGCCCTGCTTGAATACAGGGGCAGGGCTTGCTACAGTCACGAAAGGGGCTAGTTTATACAGAGCTGGTATGACTTGCTGGCTGAAATACGGACGAGAGGGAACTAGGTAGCGGGGCTCTATTACTCTCTATGCTCTATGTGCTTAAACCCAGTGTTCTCGACAACGGAGTATGGTCGCAGATCTGCTGCTATAAAAACACATATGGCGTTTGTTATTGCTTTGGCCCGGTCTGAATTAATAGCGAGATGCTGCTTGAATGCCACGGGGAGCTGGGTTTGCTTCTTCGGTGTACCAGTGATATTCACATTCGGGTGATGCCGTTTCAAATGCGTGATAAAGTTTGCAATAAAGTTGAACAATGCCGGCAACGTAGCCCCTTTCTTGACTGTGATGCAAGGCTTGCATCACAAGTGTGCATCACAGTCACGAAAGGGGCTAGCCGGCACGTAGCTTTAGTGCGATCCACCTGTCTTTGTCCATTACTGTGGTTAACTGGGAATCCGAAACGATCCCAAATGGGAGACTTATGTTGTGGGAGTATCTTCTAGCTCTGGCTGGTCAGTTAGTATTGACTCGCCATACTTAAGGCTAATATGCTATGCTGAATTACAGCTCTCGTTCAGTGTAGCTGCGCGCTGCGTGGGATGAACAAACAACATCCGGTTAGTTGTGCACGTTATATTAGGGCCGGGGGGATTTAAGTTCCACAAAAAAAGGTTCCATACCGTTGCAATCGTTCGGTGCACAGCGCGTACTGTACCGGAGGACCACATTGAGGCGGTTACACCCCTAGTGTATGTATGTATATATGTGTGTGTGCGTATATATATATATATATGTATATTTGTATGTGTATATATGGATATGTGGGACTTCGGACCCCAGGAAGACTAGCCATTGGCATCAGCTAATGGGGATCATTTTTAATAAACAAATACAAATATGACGGTTTTCTCAGTTTCAGAAAAGGACACAGACTGGTTTGTAATCCAAGGTTATGAGGAGCTTGGAGAGAAGAGTGGAGCTAAACTACAGACAAGACTCTTGGAAATCCCGCTCAAGAGATTGTCCGCGGTAAGATGGGGAAGAAAATTACATTGGGAGTTGTTTTGCATAATCCATGCTTAACTAGGCTTGCCATGTCTTGTTCTCCGCTGGGTCTTGCTTACCTAGACTTGCCATGTCTTGTCCTTGGCTGGGTCTTGCTTACCTAGACTTGCCATGTCTTGTTCTTGGCTGAGTTGGGCTTGGCTGGTTGTGTGTCTGTAGCCTACTGTCTCTTGGTGAGAGAGAGGTGTGGAGAGAGAGACACTCTAACCAAACACTCAGTTTAGTTTGCGCAGCAGACTTTGATAGTGGGATGTACAATGTACCCCTGTTGTGTACCCTTTTTAACAAATCTCTGACCAAAACCCTGCTCAGACTAGTGTGAGTAAAAACCATGCTCAAAGAGATTGGTGTTGGATTATTCCTGATTCTTGGACGATTAGTCAGTTAGCTAAGATACATCCAAATAAATCAAGCAAATCGATAAAACATGTAGATTGTGGTTGAGGCATCATCTAGCCATAATATCTGTTCTAGTGAGTGTAAACACTTCTACTTTTAGCAGTCAGGGTTCTGAAGTGGTGTTTATTTTGTGTCGGAGAGAATTAGAAAATCAGAGAGAATTAGAAAATCAGAGCGGTTTTATCTTTAAAGCCCAACGGTCAAATCTGGGTCGGATAAGAGTGTGTGTTAAATGTGTTGTGTTATGTGTGTGTTAAATGGTAAATGGTGCATATATATAGCGCTTTTATCCAAAGTGCTTTACGATTTTGTTCCTCACATTCACCCATTCACACACCGACGGTGCAAGGTGCCAACCTGCTCATTGGGAGCAATTAGGGGTTACGTTTTCTTGCTCAAGGACACTTCGACATGCTGCCCGGGAGGAGTGGGAATCGAACCGGGAACATTCCGAATACCAGACGACCGCTCTACCTCCTGAGCCACTGTCTCCTCATGTTAGGAGTTGAGTTGGAATTCAGAATCAATACATGCATGTAATTCACGGTCATGACCTGAAACTATGAATGAATTATCATTGTATTTATAGTGCTTTTCTAGACACTCCTAGCACTTTACAGTGTAGGATGTAAATGGCCTCCTTCACCACTGGGTAGCACCCAACCTTGGGCTACAGGCTCAATGGCTGCGAGACACTGGCACCAGGCACACAGCACACTACACAATGGCTGAAAGGTTCAGGAAACGGGGATTGATACCAGCCAATTAAGGGGAAGTGATGATTGGGTGGCCTTGATGTCAGACCTGGTGGGACCAGGTGGGTTTGCAGGACTGGAGTTTTGAGATAAACTTTGTTGTCTTGGTTGACCAGGTGGAGAATGTCAGTCTGGTTGACACTGTTGTCTTGGTTGACCAGGTGCAGAGTTGGTCTGTTTGACACTGTTGTCTTGGTTGACCAGGTGGAGAGTTGGTCTGTTTGACACTGTTGTCTTGGTTGACCAGGTGGAGAGTTGGTCTGTTTGACACTGTTGTCTTGGTTGATCAGGTGGAGAGCATTAGAGAGTCTGTTTGACACTGTGGTCTTAGTTGACCAGGTGGAGAGCATTGGATTTTTATCTACTTGAACGTAATACCTTATCTAATTTAAATTTACTGAATTATTTTTATATATATGTGACAAAAAAATTCTTTTTTGAATTCTTGGCTGGGAAAATATCTGACTGGCTGGTAGTTTTTTAAATCTACCAGCCACCTTGGCTGGTAAGCCAAAAAGTAAATGTTGTTCCCTGAGTCCACGGCAATCCAGCGAGCCAATGAGTTAGTTAATTTGTTACACTTGGTCTGACAAATGTTTGCTCTGAATCCCGTCATCTGGTCTAGTGTGGTTAGGCGACCCTGCTTGCTTGTACTCTGGGTAATGTTAGCCTGACCGGCGTTAGATTTAGTTTGCATGGTAGCTCCAACATGCTTGGCATTTAGGTGATAGTGTAGGCTAGAAACGCTCCGGGGATGGGCAAAGTCTTTGCTGCACAAAGTGCACGCTACCATTCGTATCGACACTTCCATCTGTTTTTTTTTTTTTATATCAAAACGAAACATCCCATTCAACGGGACAAGCAACACAGTCTCAACTGTTTTTTCCATGTTGGCTATAACTCTCTGACGTCACTCCATGCATGCTGTGCATCTGGATAAACGGTATGCCTGGAATTTTCTGTACCAGAAAGGTGCAGAGGGGTCATTTTGAGGGTCACAACAACATAAAAATCAGATCTTTAAAAAATTACAGCAAGGAAATGCTCCTGGATGGTTTAACGGGTGTGGACTGGTCTCATGTAATGCACTGCAAAGAGGTTGATCAAGCATGGGATGGTTTCAAAACAACATTTCTTAAAGTAGTTGACAGATTAGCACCCAGGAAGATGGTCAGGATAAAGCAGAGGACACAGCCCTGGATTAATGATGACATTTTAAAAGCTATTAAAATAAGGAACAATCTTTTTAAACTATTTAAGAAGTCCAGGACAGAACAGGCTTTCCTAGATTTAAAGAAACACAAAAACTATGTAAATAGTTTGATTAAAGGGGCGAAGAAGGGTTTTTTTAATGAAAAAATAACAGAGTATAGGAACAACTCAAGGAAACTCTGGAGGACACTTAAAGAGGTAGGATACAGTAAGAAATTAAAGACTAAATCGGGCAATATCAGTTTAGAAATAGGAGACAAAATATCAGCAGACAAATCAGAGGTGGCAGACTGTCTGAATAGCTATTTTACATCCATTGCAAAAACTATATCGGAAAAGATCCCAGCTAAACCCGGCAACAACATAGAGAGTGAAGTCCATAAATTCTACCTAGATCAGGGGGTTAAAGCAAATGCTTTCTCCTTTAGGAAAGTGACTGAGATGGAGGTCCAGGAAAAGCTTAAAAAACTTGACACCTCAAGGGCTACTGGATTAGACAACATCCCTGGTAAATTCTTGCAGGATGCTGCAAAAATCATTGCCCCATATGTAGCTCACATTACCAACCTAGCCATTGACACAGGAACATTTCCAAGCGAAATGAAATCGGCAAGAGTTATTCCTCTCCACAAAAAGGGAAACAAATTGGAACCGGGTAACTACAGACCCATTTCCATCCTGGGCGTTCTATCAAAAACCATTGAGAGGCTAGTATATGAGCAAATAGACGGGTATTTCTCCACTAATAACATCATGTACAAATACCAATCTGGTTTCAGGAGGTCCCACTCCACAGACACCTGCCTGCTGTTCCTCACAGATTACATCAGGAAAGAGGTAGATGAGGGAAAGTTCTGTGGAATGGTAATGTTAGACCTCCAGAAGGCATTTGATTCAGTGGATCACAACATCTTGTTAATGAAGCTTAGGGCCCTAGGCTTTAATGAGGCAGCTCAGAAATTAATTGGTTCCTACCTAACAGGGAGACAACAGGTGGTAGATATAAACGGAGTACTCTCCAGTCCTCGGACAGTAGAGTGCGGGGTCCCACAAGGGAGTGTTTTGGGTCCGCTCCTCTTTCTACTGTATATAAATGACCTGAAAGCAGCTTGCTCATGTGACCTTTTTTTATACGCAGACGACTCCGCCCTACTAGTGTCTCACAAAGACAAAAAAGTGGTTGAGCAGACATTGAGTGCAGAACTAGAGAAGGTTAGCGACTGGCTAGGCCACAACAAGCTGTCCCTCCACGTGGGGAAGACTGAGTCAATTTTATTCGGGTCAAAGGTCAGGCTCAGAAAATCGCCAGGTTTTAACATTAGAATAGGAGATACTGTTCTCACAGACAAAACATCTGTGAAATATCTCGGTTGCGTCCTGGAAAACAGCTTATCAGGGGAAAGCATGGCTCACCAAGCACTTACAAAGATAAATAACAGGACTAGATACCTAGCCAGAATCTCTAATTTTTTAGATCAGTCAGCGATGAAGATTCTTGCTGGAGCTCTCATACAGTGTCACTATGACTATGCGTGTGGCTCCTGGTACAACAGTGCCCCCAAAAGTCAGAAAATAAAACTACAGACATCACAAAACAAGCTAATCAGGGTAATACTAAGGCTACCTGCTCGAACCCACCTTGACCCATCTCACTTTGAGGTCATGAGATGGCTTAAGGTGGAAGACAGAGTAAACCAGATAGGGATGTGCCTAGTTCACAGAATAGTGCATGGGGTAGTGCCAGTGTACTTTAACAATTACTTCAACCGAATCAGAGACACCCATGCTTACCAAACAAGGCGCAGCTCAACTGACTTTGTGCCAGTCAGATTCAGGAGCTGTATGGGGAAGGAGTCATTTTTATATTCAGCAGCTGTCTATTGGAATAGTCTGCCCAGTGAACTGAAAACCATAGACAGTGCCGTTAGATTCAAGTCCAGTCTGAAGACATGGCTCAAAAGGGACTATACTTAGACACTTAGCTTAAGGCACCCTTGCATGTTGTATGAGTCTGTATGTATATAAATGTTAAATGGTATATGTGATGTGTTGTGAATTCACGTTTTGTATGATGCATGTGTTAAGCATCACATTCCCCCACCCCCCTACAAGGACCACGATGGAAATAAGCTCTGAGCTTTTTTGTGTTACATCCTTGGCAGTATATCCCGACTGTGCTCTTCTGTCACATGTTTATTTTTTATATTGTCAAATAAAGTCATTCATTCATTCATTCATTCATTCATTCATTCAACTGGTCCACTGAGAAACATTCTGCGGGGTCTGGAGTGCACAAAGATTAACCCTTGGGCCTTTTTGCACCTGTGGGGGGAGAACAAAGGGATTTAGAATTTCTCAGAAATTCTCAGGAAGTTGCGCTTTTCAGAAATCGGTAAAAAATAGAAAAATGACAATTTCGAGTGCTTTGAAATGTAATATATATGTCTCCTTACTTGCTAAACGTAATATGACTTGTAAATACGTTTAATTTTTGCTAGATGGTATGATTGTAATTATCTCCGTTTGCCAGAGAACTACAGCGCGTCACGAAACGCACATACACGTGCGCACACACACAAAAGCGGCATGTGCACTGTGAAAAGGTGTTAGACCCCGCAGAGGTGAGAGGTATCAGAGACTCGCTACCCCCCATCCAAATTCTAAACAACAGATTGGCTTTTCATAATATGTATGAATTATCTCTTGCAATAATATCCACGGGACTCGACTTTTTACAGTCGTTGTGTTTGTGTGTGTCACAAACACACGCCAACTTTCTCCTGCGTGAGGACATTCGCGGACATTCTCTCAGATAGAGAAAAAGAAAAGCTTACATAGGGGTGGATGGTATGGTCTAAAATGTATATCACGGTATAATTTGAAGCATAGACGGTAACGGTATATATCACGGTATCAGTGTTTCCGTTCGAATTATTTTTTTTGCCTGATAGGCAGGCTATATAAATAATGACATCCTCAAGGCATGTAGATTTATAATATTTTAACTTAAAACTAGGCTACTTTTGCGTATAGTATATTCCAAATAAAATAAGTCCCGAGACTCCGTGCTGCTGCTGACTTTAAATCAAATGGGTGTCTGTGGGCAGTCGCCCAACATTAATAAACAGCAGTCTGTTATAATCACATTTTTATGAGCTAACGAATTCCGTTATATTGGACATTTGTATTAATTATATCAAGCGAAGAACTGAGAAATTTGGCAGAGACAGACAGCAACATTATCGTGGGTTTGCGTGATGACTCTCCACCTCGCAACGACTTATTTGCAAAGAGTATGTCGCTGCAGAGCAGCAGATTCAGCTGTTTTAAGGCTCTATCTGGGGACCGCTCAACAGCGCCCCCCACCCAACAGCTGAATTGCCAATGGCTGAATTGAAGTACTGCACGGTGCCGGTACAGATGAGTGGGTTATGGTGGATTCTGCGGCTCTGCAGCTGCATATGCTTCGCGCAAAATCCAACATCCAGCTCGCGCTGCCCAGCCGTCAGAACACTACACATCATAATGTTCACAGCAAACTGTAGTGTGTTTATTATGAAATGACAATTGCGTGTTGACACGCCCACTGCGCGAAGCCTCCTAAATAACTTTTTCCAGATTGCACATATCTATTATCTATGACTAATTCTATCTATTTTTAGGGGCAAATGCGAGTGAAATAGTTGCGCTGTGGTTACATGACGTCATTGCTATTTTAGAGCTGCTCTACCGGTTACAAGGTATAGTCAAAATCCATACCGTAGAGCAAATTCATACCGTATACCGTTTATACCGTCCACCCCTAAGCTTTTTGTATTTTATTTTTTTATTATTTTTTAAACAAACACATAAACAAACATGACAACACATGATAAGATATACAAGCATTAATTGTCAGAGCACATCCAATGAGATCACATTTTAGTTAATTGTCTTATATAAGATATACCCCTAATACCTGTTATCTAAAAAACCTACACACATATGCTCCAGCTCGAACCCCCCCCCTCCCGGACCCCACCTTGAGAAGTACCTCCACTATCCCTCGCACCTAACCAGACACTACCATTATAAGCTAGCTTTTATTCTCTCCACCACTTCTAACCACATTGACATTTTGGATTCATTGAGACCCAGAATTCTTGCTGTAGATATTTCTTGATAAATCACATCGAGATATAAGAAACCAAACTTTCCGGCAAATTTTTTCCGGTTGAAACCAGCGTTATGCGATCAGCTTTTTAGCTACTGTGATACCTGATAAAACCAATCTCTTTAGCTGTGGATTCACTGCAAACTCAAAAACATCATTCAATAGTAATACCGAGGGGTGTACAGGTATATTCCAAGATACGAGTTTTGATAATTGTTGGGTCACATCTTTCCAGAATGCCTTAACTGGTGGGCAGTCCCAATACATGTGCATAAATGACCCTTCGTCCCCATTTGTACATTGGGAGCATTTGGAGTCTTGTTTAAGCCCCATTCGGCACAGTCTTATAGGAGTCAAGTATGTCCTGTGAATATAGTTAAGATTGATTTGTTGATGATCCGGGTTCCTTGATGTAAGTCGGACATTTGCCCAGGCTCCTTGCCAATCAAAGTCATTTTCCAGGTCTGGTATATCCCTCCTCCAGACAGAGTCTAGTTGGAGGGTTTCATACGAGGACGTTAGTAATTGATGATACAATTCTGAAACGAAACCTCGATGTCTCTCTTTCGTAGAAGAATTTGTGGTATCTGTGGTGTTCAATTGGTCTGTCTAATGGAACACCGTGAGACTTCAAACATAGCTGTAACTGTTTGTAAAAAAGCCATGTGGACTTGCATACCTACATGTATGACCTATATCTATCTACTACTTTTGGATATGAGCATTTTTTCAATAAGTATGGAGCCCTGAACACAGAATGACACCAGTATCACTGACTACCACGGCAAGCCTATAGAAAATTATTCTATTAAATAATAATAATTATTATTATTATAAATGTCTCTCTCTCTGTCTATATCTATATATTATATTACTATACTATTATATCTAATGTGTTCAGGTAAACCTCGATCTTAGAGTGCGATACAATGCCTAATTTTACTTTTAAATTGCTTCTAGTTAATTAACCTCTTTAGCCTGAGCGGTCCGACGGAGGTTAAAGGGTACAAAGTATGGAGAAGGTGAACATGTGATTTTACTATAATAATGGTCAGCTAACTGCTAGCATCTGCAGTGACGTAATTCTCTTCACAATTAAATATTACATTCGTTCTCTTCACAATATTACAACCTCTGGTCTATCTTAGCTGTAAATACATATATTGTCAATGAATTGGTCAAAGACAGACCAGACCACTAAAGACTACTATGACAGACAGATATGACCAAATCAACAGAAAAAGGTCTTTCCTCCTTTACCTTTCCTTTCAGCCATAGGCTACAACAGGATTAACGAGCGGCATCAAGGCTGCAATGCCAACAGTTGTCTTGGTGCTGGGCAGACTGAAAGGTTATAGGGTGGCAATATGCTGGATACTATAAGACTTGAAAGAAACAGACTAAAAGTGATCTTAATTCATGATCTTGAATGGGGGACCCTGATACAAGACGAAAGTCTTTCTCTGGTCTGCATCCCCTTAACAATTGTATGTATTGAGCGTACACATTCTGTTAATAAAGTTTTCAATCAATCAATCAATCATGCAAAATCTGAACTCTTCATTGGTGTACTTCTCTCTTCTCCAGGTACAATTGCTGCATTGCTCCCCAACGACGAGCAGAGATATGAACAAGTCAATGCCTCACTGCTGTGACCAGTGTGGAAAGAGCTTCATCAAAAAGGCTGCTTTTCTAAAACACCAGCGCATTCATACAGGAGAGAAGCCCTACTACTGTGACCAGTGTGGATCGAGCTTCAAGACGGCCCAAGAATTAAAGATACACCACCGCATTCATACAGGAGAGAAGCCCTACTACTGTGACCAGTGTGGATCGCGCTTCAGTCGGTCTGAAACCTTAAAGACACACCAGCGCATTCATACAGGAGAGAAGCCCTACTACTGTGACCAGTGTGGATCGCGCTTCAAGACGGCCCAAGAATTAAAGGGACACCAGCGCATTCATACAGGAGAGAAGCCTTACCACTGTGACCAATGTGGAACACGCTTCAGGACCTCTGGACACTTAAAGGGACACCAGCGCATGCATACAGGAGAGAAGCCTTACCACTGTGACCAGTGTGGGGAAGGCTTCAGTCGGTCTGCACACTTACAGACACACCAGCGTATTCATACAGGAGAGAAGCCGTACCACTGTGACCAATGTGGAACACGCTTCAGGACCTCTGGACACTTAGAGCGACACCAGCGCATGCATACAGGAGAGAAGCCTTACCACTGTGACCAGTGTGGGGAAAGCTTCAGTCAGTCTGCACACTTACAGACACACCAGCGCATTCATACAGGAGAGAAGCCTTACCACTGTGACCAGTGTGAGAAGAGCTTCAGTAGATATGACAACTTAAAGGGTCACCAGCGTATTCATACAAGAGAGAAGCCGTACCACTGTGACCAGTGTGAGAAGAGCTTCAGTCAATCTGGAAGCTTAAAGGGTCACCAGCGCATTCATACAGGAGAGAAGCCTTACCACTGTGACCAATGTGGGGAAGGCTTCAGTCAGTCTGGAAACTTACAGAGACACCAGCGCATTCATACAGGAGAGAAGCCAATGTGAGCAATGTGGGAAGACAAGAGATATGTAATGTTAATTACCTGAAATTATTCCATTTTGGGGGGGGGGGGGGGGGGGTGGGCCTGCACATATCGGTATCGGAAATTAAGAGTTGGACAATATCGGTATCGGTAAAAAAGCCAATAACGAACATCCCTAGTTTCTTCTCCTTTCTCCTGATTGGTCAAAAGTATCTTTTTCTGTTATTTTCTCTTTTTGTCCAGGCTAGACGACTGCTCTACATGACTGAGACGACTGCTCTAGCTCCTGTACAGACCAGGCTAGACGACTGCTGTAGCTCATGTACTCTTCTTAGCCATGGCAAGGTTCATAATGCGCAGGGTATTGAAAATAGCATGGATTCACATTTGATTTCCTTATTCAACAGGCTGTTTGGATTCCTGTAAAATATATATATATTTTCTTTTTTTTCTTTTTCTTTTTACATGAACAACCTGTAACATGTTCTGTTATTCTGAAATTATGCCATAAAGGGCCTGTTATTCTGGGTGAAATGTTGTATTTTCACATTAGTATCTGAGGTGCATTTTAGAATAGACGTGCTCATGAGCCAGATCAGTTTTTTCAAATCTGTGTTAGTTTTTTTCATCTGCTGAAAAGTTGGGTTTTTGGAGTTATGAGGTTTTGTCCCAACAGCAGCGATATGTAATGGTTGTTATATCGTCACCTTAAACGCAGATGCCCCGAGGGAGTTTCGAACCCATGGTCTCCCACACCACGGGTCGACAATGAGTCCAAATCTCTCTGTTAACGACATCAGTGCAATGGTTCTTCGTAGTTTTCTGCACGCATGACTTCTGTGACAATACAGCTGTCTCTTATCATTTAGAACCACAGTTTTATTAAGTTGTTTTTATTTGTTATTTTTTTTTTGTTTTTTTTGGGAATGTTTGATTTGCTTTCACACAAGGTGCTCTGGTCTTTGGCTTCTGTGCGGATGCTTATGTATGTGTAGTTGTATGGCTATATTTTGCCCTAGAGGAATGTATTCACCTAACGAAGCACTTGTTTTGTCTTGTTCGGTTGTTCCTTTATTCACTGATTTTGTTTTCTACTGCTCCCATGTTCTGGTTTGCAGTATCTGCTTTACTCGGAGCTTTCAGAAGCTCTGTCATGTTTCAATCTGTGTTTCTCGAGATATCTTTTTTTCCTTTTCCTTGATTATGTTTCTCATGATCAAAATAAAACGTTTAAAATCTGCATCGTCCAACACGTTATTTTGTCTGATGCAATTTCTTGTTTTGCTTAACAGGGACAGGTGTCAATACTTTCACGAGTACTGATAAATACTGAACTCATGATACTGAATACCAATATGAGCACTTGACAATGACATTTACCATTTCGGCAAACTTAGTCTGTTGAAAACTGAGGAGGGGAATTTGTCTTATACGGTCACATTTGAATGACTTTGTACATATTAAAGGGGAAAAAACAACTAAGGCTATGCTGATTTATTTTGCACATAATCTCACGCACATCCCAAAAACTCAAACAGTTTTGCACACATTAATTTTGTTTGATAGTTATTGAGAGTAAATGAGTTTGAATATGGCCATCAGTGATGTCATCAGGGACATTGGATCCTTGTGTTAATTACAGCACCATGATGCTGTAATGTAAAGGACTGCTACCTTATAATTTAATTGAGCTGTGATTAACACAACAGAAGGATTCAGTGTCCCCGATGACATTACTGGTTGCCATATTAAAACTCATTACTCTCAATAGCTGTCAAACTAAATTAATATTTGCAAAACTGTTTAGAGTTTTTGGATGTGTGTGAGATTATTTGTAAAATAAATTGCCGCTGTTGTTTTGGTGAAATTCCCCTTTAACCTAATCAGATGGCAGCATTCCAGCAAATTTTGCAATGTAAAATATCTGCATCATGTCATTGTGTCTTTACCAGCACAGCACCAGGTGTACTGGGACAACATTGGAAAGGTGCAAATGAAGGCAAGCTAGAATCTAATGATTGTATGGTGAATAGCGCCATCTTGTGTCCATTATAAGATGCCACCCGTTTATACTGTAAATCAGTGAGAGTTGCCAAGTTGGCCTGTCCAAAGATCTTTTGTCATTGTATTGACTATATACACCTTGTATTCAAGATCCTTATATTTAATGGTGATCGTGTGCAGTATCACAATTAATATAACGATAACACACCAGGCCAATATACAGATTAGAGAACATTAAAAACAAAAAATCTCTAGAAATTCTATCCAAACCAATGAGCTTCTAGATAGACAGTAGAAAAGATATGCAGCCAGGATGAGCTTCTAGATAGACAGTAGAAAGGATATGCAGCCAGGATGAGCTTCTAGATAGACAGTAGAAAGGATATGCAGCCAGGATGAGCTTCTAGATAGACAGTAGATAATATATGCAGCCAGTATGAGCTTCTAGATAGACCGTAGAAGAGATATGCAGCCAGGATGAGCTTCTAGATAGACAGTAGAAAGGATATGCAGCCAGGATGAGCTTCTAGATAGACAGTAGAAAGGATATGCAGCCAGGATGAGCTACTAGATAAGACAGTAGAAGAGATATGCAGCCAGGATGAGCTTCTAGATAGACAGTAGAAAGGATATGCAGCCAGGATGAGCTACTAGATAAGACAGTAGAAGAGATATGCAGCCAGGATGAGCTTCTAGATAGACAGTAGAAAGGATATGCAGCCAGGATGAGCTACTAGATAAGACAGTAGAAGAGATATGCAGCCAGGATGAGCTTGTTGCATATACTCATGTTAAACAGTTAGCAAATCAAACAAGGTAAAGTTCCGAATGCTGCTTTTAGTCTAGAGATATCCTCATATATTACCATTGAAATTAAATAGTGTTACATTTAAATGACAGTAGAGTTCCAAAACAATGCTGAAGTCTGCAGGGTTGGAGGAGCTCCGAGACTCACAGTTCTGAGTCTATTTATGAACCACATGAGAGAAAGGCTAGAGGTCACACAGGCTTAAGACAGCTGCCTGGTGTTTATTCTTTTGACTGTTTCTTTCTTTTCTTCTTGATGTTTTGATTGTATATGTTGTTGTTGTTGTTGTTGTTGTTGTTGTTGTTGTTGTTTAAAATAAAACTAGCAGAATCTATAATAAATGATTTATAAAACATATACAATATATGCAAATAGATGCAACCTATATTTTATAATGATTTTTTATGGTTAATAATTAATTGTAAAGCATCTATGGACATTATTGAGATGGTTATTGTAAAGTTGCTACTGATGTTTATAATGGATAAGGATAATACATGCTTTGTAAAGCATACATCCATTGCATGTGAGTGGCTGTTTAAAAAGCCTTCATTAACCAGAGACTGTGACAGCAATGATTATACAGAATCTCCATTTTCTCCACAGAGAAAACCAGAGAAAACTCAAATCAATGTTGCGTTTCAGACCGGTTTAACGATGTTTGTAGAGCCATCGTACATTCTATATTATAGCTATGGAGACATACTATGGCTCATTTGAAAGGCAATATTTATACTCCAACAGGGAACAAACCGTACATACATCCGTTCCTGCGCAATCCCAGGCTAAAGAGTGGCCATTTCCCCCAAATCCCTGCTAATTTTCTAGGAAGAGAGATATAGCGTATTTTGTGCGCAGTATGCGCAGTTCGTGCTTGTTGCTCGACACTAATACATTTCCATGTCAAAGGGCCAATGCCTCATGTTGATACATAGATTGTTCTATTCACAAAACCACGATGGGTAGGAACTCTTACCTGCTTCTCGACTCATCTGGGTCTGACTCAGTAATCTCGCTGTCTGTGTCGATATCGCTGAACATTTCAGTGAAATATTCTGGCTCTGGAGTGCTCTTGCGACTACTGCAGCACGGTGAACAGATAACGGTACATCCTCGGCCGGTTTGGCTATAGTATTTTTATGATTTACCAGAAATGCTGAGTCCAACGTAGTCTGGTGAAAATGCACCTTATGGATGGATCGTCAACTTGTTTTCCTCTTCATAATAATCTCCAATCGTGTGCTACACACGATCCCCATTGCCGAGTACGTTTGCTGTCCCGAGTGCATATGCCCCACAGGAAACCAGCCCAGATGTACTCAAAAGGTAGGCGACACTGCCACCTATCTGGATTCGATCGTTATCACAGTGTTTCCAAATCCATACACAATGTGTGGGACAGTGTCGTCTAGTATCATAATAAATAAATAAACATAAAACGAATATACTCGTTTTTGGCGTTCAACGCATGGGCACCAAAAACAAATATACTTGTTTCCGCAGCAGCTGGCTATGGATCAAGAGAAAGGACCCCAACTGGGCTGCACAATGACCATCGAGGGGTAAAAGCAGAGGGGGGCACACCTGGGATGCCAGGTGTTGCCGTTGAGCCCTTCAGAGGTGTCGTGGGCCTGTCAACGAAACCCCAATGAAGGAGGGTGCCCACCTGAAGACCCCAGTGAATCTTTTACCCTTACCCCATTCAATACCAAGTGCTGATTATCTAAGGGATTGTACTATCTAGTCCTATAAGCTCAACTGTATTTCCGATCATAATAGGATATATCATATCACACATCCTGGCATAGAAACGCAATGATACAATAGCCGAAAGTTTTCCAAAAAAACAACCAATGTATTTGTATAAAACACAACACCTTGGAGACAAGACACTTACTTTAAACACTCATCTTAACATTCACTTTAGACACTTTAAACACTTTCAGCACTACACCATACTTTCATCTATTTATTACAAAAAGATTTGCACTACATCCCTACCTCATCTTTGCATTTTTGCATTCTGAAAAGCTTGCATTTGTACTTTATTGTTTGCATTTTGTACATCACTTTGTACTTTATGTTGTACTTTAGTTTGTATATTGTATATTTTGTATAGTGTTTGGCCTATATTCTTTTTACTTTTGACTGTATGGAGCACAATCTCAGGGGGCTCATACAGAACCAAGCACTTATATGTGACAAATGAAACAAAACTTGAACTTGAAACAAGAACTAAGGTATAAGCCTACCTTGTGCGATGAGAAAGGATTGCACCATGACGCTGGTCGTGTCTCCTCATAAAGCTGGATCTGTAACGCTGTTGAACCGGTTTAACCAGGTTGTATAACCAACCCGCATTTATAGACTATACTTAGTTCCTGGTTGCAGGCTCTCAGGTTAAATGGAGTTCAGACGAGGTGGGGGCCCTGTTAGCATCGTCCTCACAGTGGGGGGGGGGGGGGGGGGCAGGGAGGTGGGGGCCCTGTTAGCATCGTCCTCACAGTGGGGGGGGGGCAGGGAGGTGGGGCCCTGTTAGCATCGTCCTCACAGTGGGGGGGGGCAGGGAGGTGGGGGCCCTGTTAGCATCGTCCTCACAGTGGGGGGGCAGGGAGGTGGGGCCCTGTTAGCATCGTCCTCACAGTGGGGGGGCAGGGAGGTGGGGGCCCTGTTAGCATCGTCCTCACAGTGGGGGGGGCAGGGAGGTGGGGGCCTGTTAGCATCGTCCTCACAGTGGGGGGGGGCAGGGAGGTGGGGGCCTGTTAGCATCGTCCTCACAGTGGGGGGGGGGGGGGGGGCAGGGAGGTGGGGCCCTGTTAGCATCGTCCTCACAGTGGGGGGGGGGGGGGGGGGGGGCAGGGAGGGGGGGCCCTGTTAGCATCGTCCTCACAGTGGGGGGGGGGGGGGCAGGGAGGTGGGGGCCCTGTTAGCATCGTCCTCACAGTGGGGGGGGGGGGGGGCAGGGAGGTGGGGGCCCTGTTAGCATCGTCCTCACAGTGGGGGGGGGGGGGGGGCAGGGAGGGGGGGCCCTGTTAGCATCGTCCTCACAGTGGGGGGGGGGCAGGGAGGGGGGGCCCTGTTAGCATCGTCCTCACAGTGGGGGGGGGCAGGGAGGTGGGGGCCCTGTTAGCATCGTCCTCACAGTGGGGGGGGGGGGGCAGGGAGGTGGGGGCCCTGTTAGCATCGTCCTCACAGTGGGGGGGGGGGGGGCAGGGAGGTGGGGGCCCTGTTAGCATCGTCCTCACAGTGGGGGGGGGCAGGGAGGTGGGGGCCCTGTTAGCATCGTCCTCACAGTGGGGGGGGGGGGGGGCAGGGAGGTGGGGCCCTGTTAGCATCGTCCTCACAGTGGGGGGGGGGGGCAGGGAGGTGGGGGCCCTGTTAGCACCGTCCTCACAGTGGGGGGGGGGGGGCAGGGAGGTGGGGGCCCTGTTAGCATCGTCCTCACAGTGGGGGGGGCAGGGAGGTGGGGGGCCCTGTTAGCATCGTCCTCACAGTGGGGGGGGGGGGCAGGGAGGTGGGGCCCTGTTAGCATCGTCCTCACAGTGGGGGGGCAGGGAGGTGGGGGCCCTGTTAGCATCGTCCTCACAGTGGGGGGGGGGGGGGGGGGGGGGGGGCAGGGAGCGCTGCCAGCAGCCGGAGAACTAACGGCAGCAGAACTCCAGAACTACCAGGACCGTCTGATCACAGAGTGTGTCTGACTCCCACCTAAACGGACAACAACGTATATAACATGTGACGTATATCACGCACTTACTTACTCATAGTATTTAGATTCTAGTGTCCATTGTAACTATATTTATTGTAATGCATAATATAACTGATGGGTCAGACAGACCCTCACCTGCACCTTGATCACACGGCCTACTTGCTCATGTGCGTATACTCAGAGTTAATTATATTGTTATATTGTTTACACTGCCTATTTGTACTTTTCTACTGTACTATCATTTTATTACCTGTATCATGTCTTCTACTATGACCATGTACCTCCCCCCTCTCCCCTCTCCCATGCTGCTATGATGCCTGAACAAGGGGATCAATAAAGGAATATCTGATCTCATCTTAGTAGGGAGCCCACTTTTGAAAACGCTTGAGATAAGTTCCTCAGTATGTTTTTCCAATTTCTTTTTTATTTCTTTTTGCTGCTCCACCGTGTTTGATCCATGTGTGTTGACTCTAACGTCTCTCTTCTGTCTTTCTTGGTAAACGTTCACACTGCTATCATTTTAAACATGTCATGTGTGCAAACTGCACCAGATCCAACACTGCGTGTCCTCGGTCGGGGCCCCAGAAACACAAGAAGAACGGACAAACTGCGATATGTGAAGGACACACATATTTCTTTCTCCTATATTTACATTGCATTGTACAGTATGTGCTCTCATTGAGCGAATAAACCTCAATGCGTCCTATTTTATTACATTTATTTTAAAAAGTTGTGGGGACAAAATTGGCCATACCAAAAAGTGATGGGGACATGTCCCGTGTGTGTGTGTGTGTGTGTGTGTGTGTGTGTGTGTGTGTGTGTGTGTGTGTGTGTGTGTGTGTGTGTGTGTGTGTGTCAAGAGTCAAGTCAAGAGTTTTAATTGTCACGGCATACAGGTATACAATGAAATGCGGCTGGTCTTGCCCGCGACGATGTGCAATACAGTGGTACAACATATAATAGAATCCAATAAAATACAGTGGTACAACATATTAATAGAATCCAATAAAACAGTGCAATAAACAGGTACATGGTGTGCCATCTCGGTATCTGTACATTAGTATTTACAGAGCATATAGGACATGCTAGGTAGCTTTAGTAGTGCAATACACTGTTCCTGATGTTATACTACTTTAAGTGGCCTTTCCTCCACAGTGTGTGTGTGCGTGTGTGTGTGTGTGGGGGGGGGGTCACCATGGAGACAACAAGTGTCTCACTGCAACTGGGACGTTTTTGTGAGTCAGTCCTTGAACCACGTATCTCCTTTATGCTTTATATTTTTCAGAGGAGCAATGTATTCAAACCTTATTATCTAAAGATGATGAGGGTTGAGCAGTTAAAAGAGAGCAGAGGTTGAGCGATATATCACATTCACACTCCCAAGTGATTTGGACTGACTTTACAACTGCAAATACATTGGGCAGTCCAATAAATGTCTAAACAGAGTTATGGTTCTTCAGTGCAAGGGTTAAGTTATGGGAGGCTGTTTAAAAGGGTGGGTGTGTTACCTCAGTACTGTTGGACTCTGATGCAGAATGTTAAGTCTTTAATAAAGTTCACTGTGTCTTATATTCTTATCCATATATCGCCGGGCCTATGGTTCCCTTTTGGATGGGAGTGTGTGAAACTTCTCCCTTCAAGCATCTTAACTGTCTGATATGTGACTAAATGTCCTAACCCAACCCCCTCCAATGTACAGTAAATGACCAAGTATGGTTTTTGTCAATATTCCAATGTACAGTTTTGCTTGTACAGTTGTACAGTGTCCCCCACCCACCCCTCCTACCCAACCTACCCAACCCCCCCACCCCACCCAACCACCTCCAATGTACAGTCCCCGCCCCCACCCACCCAACCACCTCCAATTTACAGTCCCCCCCCACCCCACCTACCCAACCTCCTCCAATGTACAGTTTCTATGTCAAATGTATATACTTTCTTTTCTAGACTCTTTTTGTATCACAAACAGTACTGTATTTGCAAATCTGGTATGTCATAAATGTATAGATGTAGCAGTACTGTCTATCTGTATGTCGTGTATGTCATATATGTTGAAAATGGGGGACCCTGATGTAAACAAGATGAAAGTCTTTCTCTGGTCTGCATCCCCTTAACAATTGTGTGTAATTGAGCTGTACTGTACTGTACCCATTCTGCAATCTGTTAATAAAGTTTTCAATCAATCAATCAATCAAATTCTATGTCGCCATCTGTTGGTACAAACGTTTAGGAGTGTATAATATGAGTGTTTAATATCTTTTTATTTTATTTTATTTTTATTTTTAGATTTGATCAAATCCACTCATTTATTTTGCTGCTATCTTTCATATACAGAGAGTTTATTGGGAAAAACTCACTTCATCGTACTTGGTCATTACACACATTATGCATGTGTACACGTATGTGCTGTAATAGCCAATTTCATGTCTCTTCCCCTTTTCATATAGTCTATGACTATAGTTTATGACTGCTATCCTTAAGTGGCAGGTCTCTTACCCTGACAGGTATTTTCACGGCCCTTATCAATACACGCGTAAGTCATGTCCCACATTCCTACATGTGGGAGAAAACAGCAGTGTTCCTGTTGATTCTCTCCAAAACGTGAGAATCTGTCTTCAGACATAGTATACTCTTCAACAGATAGAGCTGAAATATACCGGCCGTACTTACTGTCATTTCTGCAGGGTTTGGGTAAACGTTACGGTGACATTGCTATTACATTCTACCCCATGTGTGTATTTGTCTATTTACACACCCTCAACGCAATGTCCATCTCTCGAAGATGTACACATGACTCCCTCTCCCTCTGGACAAAGGTGAAGGTCACTCTGTTTAGTTCACTTCCACGTGCTGCACATAGGACTGGCACACGGAGACGGGGGAGGGGAGGTCTTGTGTTCTGTTCAGGCCTCAGCATCTCAGCTGAACAGACTGCCTCTGCTGTAGTAATGCTGTAACGCTGATAATGTGCTCTTTACTGCAGTAAACCTGTACTTTAACTCTTTCACTACCGGACTACCACATGGTTAACCCTTTCACTGCGACAATACAGAAGGTTAACCCTTTCACTGCCACACGACAAAGGGTTAACCCTTTCACTACCACACTACCGTCTGTAGTGTGATAGTAAAGGGTTAACCTTCTGTATTGTGGTAGTGAAAGGGTTAACTATCAGCCTCAGCTTTAATCTTTGTTTCAACCTATTCTCCACGTGTGCACACACACACACACACACACACACACACACACACACACACACACATGGGGGCGACAGTGGGTCAGGAGGTAGAGCAGTCGTCTGGTAATCCGGAGGTTCCCGGTTCGATCCCCGCTCCTCCCGGGCAGCGTGGCTAAGTGTCCTTGAGCAAGACACTTGCATGGTTGGTGGTTGCCTCCACCATCGGTGTGTAAATGTGTGAGTGAATGGGTAAAATGTGAGGAACAAATTGTAAAGCGCTTTAAAAATACACACATATACAGTATACAATGCCCTAATTTTCATGGGCATGTCATATCACTGGCTATATGACCATAATGTCCTGGCTTTCCCCTTCACTCATTGACAGAGGTTATTAAAGAGATGACTTACCTAGCTCTAACCTAAACACACACACCAAACATATCACTTCCAACCCCCAACATTACCCTTCATTGGGCAAAGTGCTCAGACTGATCGAAGGAAATGTGATGACACTTCAGAGCCTATAGGAGAGATTGAGCCAAGGCCTATGGCTCTTATAAAGGTTAAGTCTGCCCCCTTGTGATATAAATGATGTACAACACCAGTATCCTTAGAGAAATGGGCTACATGTTATTGTTTAGAACTCTTTTTTTGGCACATTGGCACGCCTCTTTGTTTAGAGTTAATCATCCGCAATCTTTCATTGCGCAATTCACTGCAGCCATTCAACATTATGTGCAGTATGTTGAATGTCAATGCATGCAAAATACATTAATCAGTGGTGGAAAGTAACTAAGTATTTCGACTCAAGTACTGTACTTGAGTACAATTTCAAGCTACTTGTACTTGACGTGACTATTTTCATTTTAGGGAACTTTATACTTTTACTCCACTACATTACACTACATCAGAGCAGCATAACTGGACCACATACCGCTTTAACATAACCTTTAATCAGAGCAGCATAACTGGACCACATACCGCTTTAACATAACCTTTAATCAGAGCAGCATAGCTGGACCACATCCCACTTTAACATAACCTTTAATCAGAGCAGCATAGCTGGACCACATCCCACTTTAACATAACCTTTAATCAGAGCAGCATAGCTGGACCACATACCGCTTTAACATAACCTTTAATCAGAGCAGCATAGCTGGACCACATCCCACTTTAACATAACCTTTAATCAGAGCAGCATAACTGGACCACATACCATTTTAACATAACCTTTAATCAGAGCAGCATATCTGGACCACATACCACTTTAACATCACCTTTAATCAGAGCAGCATATCTGGACCACATCCCACTTTAACATGACCTGTAGAGGTCAATGGATCAATGCTTGAATGCTCCCAAGCACTGGAATACACAAACGTCATGTAGAATGTGTACTTTTAGTTTAGATACTTAAGTAGGCCTACATTCAATAGAAAATACATCTCTACTTTTACTTAAGTAGAATTTGAATGGAGGACTTTTCCTTTGACCAGAGTACTCATTTATCTGGGTATTTCTACTTTTACTTAAGTAAAGGAACTGTGTACTTCTTCCACCACTGCCTTTAATCTATGGGAGGGATCATCTCTGTATGGTGTTGTTATGGTGCACCTGTTTTTGTTACCTGTATAGCCCTTTAAAATACCAATCAGTAGTGCAGGGCAGTCAGATTATTCTTATTGACTAGTTAATTTCAAGTAAATGTATGTAACTTAGTCTTTTGAGTTTTGGGGGTTTTAAAAAAAGAATTCCCCTCAGATTGAGCTCCCAGATACTCCTCCTGAATCCAATTTAGTGAAGCCTTGGCTTAAGTTTGTCTCACTGGCATAGCAGCCAGACATGACTACCTCTCTCCATTCACACACTTATGACTGGACCTGAGTGAGTGGGCTGAGGAGAGGGAAGTAATGAGAATAATAACAGGCAGCACGACTCATTTCAGGGAAATCAGACTGATTGCTACACACCGAATTTAATTTAAAATGTATTCATTCAAAATAATTTGTTAATTCGTTATTGGCCGACACTAGCAATCAGTGATCCAAATGTAAACACATGCCCCACCACCAAAAATAAGAAAAAGCCTAAGAATGGAGATACATTTTCATTCTGTAGTTGATTGACTGAGCTCTCGATACAAGGATTAACACTAGACATAGTAGACAATAGGTAATTGTATTTGCATTCTTGGCTGTAAATGTTTTTTTTTGTTTTTTTTTTTTACATTTGTACAATATTGGAGTAAAACAGACTATATACCTACTCAACCCCCTCCAATGTAGTTTCTTCCTCTTTTTCTTACACTACTGTATATTTGTATGTATTTTGTATGTCATAAATGTCTTAATGAATTGAAAATGGAGGACCCTGATGTAAACTAGACGAAAGTCTTCTTTACATATCTGTAGATATATATATATCTATATATCTATATCCCTTACCTACTCTTACTATAGTTACGCTGCTGGCCAGTATGACTTACTACCATACTGTCTTTATACCTGTATCACTGTACAATGGAATTGTTAGATTTCGACAGCATTTCTCGTGTAGCACATGGAAATAGTGAGTTCAAGTCAATTCCTTTGCGTTTTGTTCAAAGTTCTATATTGAGGTTCAGTCGGTGAAACGGCAAGTTTCAAGCAAATATCAACACGGGTCCTTCTGGGTTTAGATGTCCACGTTTATTTAGTAAGAATAAAAGAACAAAAGACAAAATGCACAATATTCAATGAATGGTAATTCTTCCTAAACCAGCTCCTATCTAGGTCTGTCTCCCTCAAAGTCTGCCACCAGAAGAACAACTCTCTCTCTCTCTCCTTGAGCTCTTTTGATAACGCAGATGGGTCTGTTCTAAAACTAAATAGTTGCATTTACGACTGACCCATGCCCCACACATCCTGGCTGTGGGTTCAACCGAAGGCCTTGAAGATAGAGTGTCCCGTATGAAGTGTGCCGGCTGCCTGAATTCTTTCCCCAATACATTTCCAGTTCTGCATTCGCCTTCTGCGCTCTGATTGGCCACTGACGTTTCTGGTCATGTGACATGTGCGCCCAATCGTGTGACGGCAAGTTCTTTCGACGGTTAAGCTTAGGCACTCTTTCAAAGTTGGTTAAGGTTAGAGTTTGTCTTAGAGTATGGCGATAGAACACCAGCCCTGATTCCAAACTCTAACCTTAACCAACTTCGAAAGAGTCGCCTAAGCTTAACCAGTGATAAACTAGGCGTTAGGTAGTTTGCAGGCTGTTAGACCCGGAAATGGGCAAAGACACAGCTCGTCACGCGATTGGGCGCACATGACACATGACCAGAAACGTCAGTGGCCAATCAGATCGCACCAGAAAGGTCTGTGGCCAATCAGATCGCTGAATGTGCACACGGAACTGGAAATGTATTGCGGAAAGAATAGACGCGTCCCGGCTGCCCAGAGATAAGAGGTGAGGGAGAAGGTTATAGGCTGAATCCACCTCCTCATGGAGGTTCGGCCACAACATTGTTACCAACCCCCCCTGGAACAGAGAGAGGAGAGACAGACCCAAATCCCACAGTAATGACCAAAGGTGATCAAATACAAATAAAATGGTTGCATATTGTTATCCAACCTACCCTGAGTATGAAAATAAAGATTTGTCCCCACATGCAAAGGAACAGAGGTATTGAAGATAGGAATTAAATATGTGAATATGCAAAGATCCAACCAAACAAACTTTACCCCGGTAGGCTAGAAACAAAGCAAAACATAGTGTGTGTGTGTGTGTGTGTGTGTGGCTCAGAACAATGATAGAGTGACTGAGTGAATGTAACTCCTAATTACCTCATCTTTCACAACTCAGGATCTTCAAGATCAAATTTAAATCCTAAACCCTGGGTAGAGGAGCTGTGAATGTCACTCTACTTCAGCTCACAAAACTCAGCCTCCCCAGCCAGGTATGAATGAAGCCAAAGTCCAGGATAGAGAGGCTGAGTGAATGTGGTGTTGACTCTGTGCAGGAGGGTCATTGTGTCAGAGACGCTGTAGAAGGACAGAGTACCTGCCCTGTCATCCAGGTACACTCCTATTCTGGAGGACCAGGGGCCCGGTACTGTTATGCTCTCGTTATTGTGTCTGAAGAGGTAATCACTTTGTCTGCACAATAAAGCCCAGGATTTGGAATTTAATCCAAATCCACAGTTCTCCCTAGTGCCTGTTCTACTAATGTCTTTGTAGGAGGCTGCTACAGAAACCCCTCCACCACTCCACTCCACCTCCCAGTAACAGCGTCCAGTCAGACCTTCTCTACCCAGAACCTGACACCATTTAATAAATCTTTCTGGGTGATTAGGATATGACTGCATTTGGTGCATCAGTGTTGCTCTTCTGTTCCCCTCAGACAAAAACAGACTTGTGTTTGTTGTGTTTGGGTCCAGTGTGATCTGAGAGGAATATTGTAAGAAGTCAGCTCTGGTCTTGGGCTCTGGTGGCAGTAAAAGATTAACAGTATTCACCGTTGTTGAGATTATGGGCCACTGCTCTTTCAGAACGTCCTCTAGTTTGTCTCTCAGCTTAGACACAACCTCAGTCACATCTGCAAAGTACAGGAGAGGAAGGACACTGATGCTGGGTGAGTCTGTAGACCCACTGGGACTTGAGAGGGGGGGGTAACTCTGTAGAAAGTGGATGTGGTCCTCTGTGTGTGAGAGCTGCTCCAGCTCAGTGGCTCTCCTCCTCAGGTCCGCTATCTCCTGCTCCAGTATCTTCTGCAGTTCTTCAGCCTGAGTCACTGTGGTCCTCTGTTGGGCTCTGATGACCTTCTTCAGCTCAGAGCGCCTCGTCTCCAAGGAGCGTATCAGCTCAGTAAAGATTCTCTCACCGTCCTCCACTGCTTTATCAGCAGAGCGATTGAGAGAATCAACAGCCTGTTGGGCCTCTTTGAGTTGCTTCTCTATCCCCTGGACTCTCTGGTGGATTTTCTGCTGACTCATGCCAAGCTCTTTCTGTCTCTCCGTCCTTTCTGCTGCAGCTGAGACTGTATCATGGCCTTTATGTTCATCCATGGAACACAAATAACAGATGCACTGCTGATCAGTACGACAGAAAATCTTCATAGCTTCATCATGACGAGAGCAGGTGTTCTCCTGAAGCCGTGTGGAGGCTTTGACCAGCTTGTGTTTCTTAAAGGTATCAGATTGATAGTGAGGCTGGAGGTGAGTTTCACAGAAAGAAGCCAGACATACCAGGCAGGACTTGAGGGCTTTCTGCTTTCTCCCAGTGCAGACATCACATGCCACATCTCCAGGTCCAGCATAACAGTGATCAGGAGGAGCAGAAGACAAGAGTGCTGTCTTCATTAGTTGTTCCATCACTTCAGCCAGCATGTTGTTTTTCTTCAGAACAGGCCTCGGAGTAATAGTCTCCCTGCACTGGGGACATGTGTAGATCCCCTTCTGATCACCGTGATCCCAGCAGTCTGTAATACAGCCCATACAGTAGCTGTGTCCACAGGGAATAGCTACCGGATCCTTCAGTAGATCCAGACAGATAGAACAGCAGCACTGGTCCCGGTCCAGATCAACTCCTTGCTGCGCCATTTTGTTCTACAAAGACAACGACACTCTTAAGTTTTGTTTTCTCAGGAAGAGTGATCGTGTGGGTGGGAGGTGCTTCCTGGTTATAGAGTGAACTCTGACCGTGTGCTCTGGGTGGGATGTGCTTCCTGGTTATAGAGTAAACTCTGATCGTGTGGGTGGGAGCATGGCTCTGGGTGGGAGGTGCTTCCTGGTTCTAGCTGTCCAGGGGAGGAGTCGCTTTAAAGAGACAGTGTCTATTTTACTGTGATTCATAGATAGAAGATGTTTTTTTTTACTTAGTTCAGGACTTTCTATCGTCATCAACTAGCTCTAATTAGCTTACTTTGTCAAGGAAACCCCACTAAAACTCATAAGCACAAAGAGAGACAGGCAAAATGGTAAACATACTCAATAAAACACTCTCTCTCTTTCTCTCTCTCACTCTCTCATTTCCCCTCTCTCTCTCTCTCTCTCTCTCTCTCTATCTCT
The DNA here is from genome assembly GCF_963971535.1 of Notolepis coatsorum. Taxonomy (NCBI): domain Eukaryota; kingdom Metazoa; phylum Chordata; class Actinopteri; order Aulopiformes; family Paralepididae; genus Notolepis; species Notolepis coatsorum. The sequence continues at coordinate 1,115,925 of NW_028174872.1, read as the reverse complement.
CTCTCTCTCATTTCCTCTCTCTCTCTCCTCCTCCTCCCTCCTTAAAGCGGGAGGAGTGGACAGGGGAACAAAGAGTTGTTAAAAAATCTCTCTCTCTCTCTCTCTCTCTCTCTCTCTCTCTCTCTCTCTCTCTCTCTCTCTCTCTCTCTCTCTCTCTCTCTCTCTTGTTATTTCACTGATTTGATTTACTGATTTGTTTGAAGGCTGGTTTGAGTGGTTTCTTACCAGTTTCCTTTATGTCTCAGAAAGACCCTGACTTCATTGCTGGACATTGGTGTCAAAGTAAATCTGCAGTAATTATCATTTCATGAGCAAAGTTATATATATGAAATGATAATGCAATGAAAACCTATAAAACCCATGATTACAGTTGTTAATATGAAAACTGAATAACTTGATGCTACCAAATATGCATTATAATAGGTACAGTAACAAAGAAAGTAGAGAACCCAGGGGAGGAAAGAAAGTACTTGTACTACTGTATTTAAATACTTTACTAAAGAGGCAGTGTCTATAGTTTACTGTGATTCATAGATAGAAGATGTTTTTACACAGTTCAGGACTTTCTCTCGTCACCTAATCAGGAGATCGCATATTTTCGTCAAGAAAGCAGATTAAGGCTAACCCTCTCTGCCTCTTGGGACATTTCAAGGTGCTCTGGTCTTTAATAATAATAATAATAATAGATTGAATTTTAAGAGAGAAGCGCCTTTCTCAGACTCAAGGACACTGTACAAGGAAAGGATGGAAAAAAATAAAAGTAAGTAATAAAATTGAAAAAATATATATAATAAAATACATAAAAGATCTGTGTATAGTAACAACAAGAAAAAACAAATAAGATAAGAGATAAAAATAAATAAAAAAAAAGGAGGCAAGTTCTGTCCAATTGGATGAAGTGGTTAAAATTAACAAACAAACAAACAACAAAACAAAACAAAACAACGGAATCTGTGGCTTAAAAAGAGTCAGGGGTGGGCTACTTGGGAGCGGGGCCGTGTTGCGTGAAGGCAAGTGTGAACAGGTGGGTTTTTAGCTTGGTTTTGAAGAGGTTGATGGTGTCAGAGCCTCGGATGAGGGGGGAGAGGGAGTTCCACAGTCTGGGGGCTGCTGCAGCGAAAGCTCGGTCTCCCAGTGTGGAACGCCTGGTGCGGGGGATGGTGAGGAGGTCGGAGTTGGAGGATCGGAGGCCTCGTGCTGGAGTGTAGGGGTGGAGTAGGTTGGTCAGGTAGGAAGGGGCCAACCCGTGCAGGGATTTGTAGGTGAGGAGGAGGATCTTGTAGGGGATTCGATAGTTGATGGGGAGCCAGTGGAGTTTTTGCAGGGTGGGGGTGATGTGCTGCCAGGGTTTGGTGCGCGTGAGGACCCTCGCAGCAGAGTTTTGGACGTACTGTAAACGATCCAGAACCTTCTTGGAGGCACCAAGAAGGACTCCGTTACAGTAGTCGAGGCGGGAAGTGATGAAGGCGTGAATGAGTGTTTCCGCTGAGGTGTCGGAGAGTGAGGGGCGGAGGCGGGAGATGGTTCTGAGGTGGAAGAAGGCAGATCTGGTGACAGACTTGACGTGAGGGTGAAATGAGAGGGTGGAGTCCAGTATGACGCCCAGGTTCCTTACCTCTGTGGAGGGGCAGATGGAGTAGCCATCCACGGAGAGAACAAGGTGGTCGATCTTTTGGAGGAGGGCTGGGGAGGCTACAACTATGAGTTCGTTTTTCTTACTATTGAGTTGGAGGAAATTGGTGGTCATCCATATTTTTATGTCCTGGAGGCAGGCAGTGAGGGAGGGGGGAGGAAGGGGGGCCGAGGGTTTGGTGTGGAGGTAGAGCTGTGTGTCGTCTGCATAGAAGTGGAAGTGGAGGCCGTGTTTCCTTATGATGTCACCGAGTGGGAGGAGGTAAATCATAAAAAGGAGCGGAGCTAGCACCGAACCCTGGGGAACACCCTGTTTAACAAGTGCTGGAGCTGACCTGGAGCCCCAGAGGGAAACATACTGCCACCTGTTGGTGAGGTAGGATGTGAACCAGGACAAGGGGGTACCAGTGATGCCAAGGACACTTTCCAGGCGGTCTAGGAGGATTGAGTGTGAGATGGTGTCGAAGGCAGCTGAGAGGTCCAGGAGGATGAGGATGTTGATGTTGCCAGCATCAGCAGCCATGAGGAGGTCATTTGTCACCTTGATCAGGGCGGTCTCGGTGCTGTGTTTAGCCCTGAACCCAGACTGGAGTGGTTCAAACAGGTCATGGTAGGCCATGTGACTCTGTAGCTGGGCGGCTACTGCGCGCTCGAGGACCTTGCTGAGGAAGGGGAGGTTTGAGATGGGGCGGAAGTTGTTGAGGTTATCGGGGTCCAGACCGGGTTTTTTTAGGATTGGGGTGACTGCTGCCACCTTTAAGTCAGCAGGGACGGAGCCAGTGGACAGGGATGAATTAATGATGTCTACCATGAGAGGGCAGAGGGCAGGCAGGCCAGCCTTCACCAGGGTGGTGGGCATAGGGTCCAGAGAGCAGGTGGAAGATTTAGAGCCAGACACCAGCTTCGTAATGGAGTCGGTGTCCACCAGGGAGAAGGATGAAAAGGAGTGGGTGGGATGGGGCAGAGGGTCATGTTTAGCAACCGGAGGTGTGGGGGACACAGGAGTAGACTGGAGCTGCTGGTAGATGGCGTCGATTTTGTTTTGGAAGAATTCCGTGAATCTGTTGCAGAGATCAGAGGAGGTGGTCTGGAGGGGGTTGTCGGGGGGCTTGAGGAGTTTGGTGATGGTGGAGAAGAGGGCTTTGGAATTCCCTTGTCCTTTGGAGATGATATCGGAGTAGAAGGAGGACTTGGTTTGGGTGAGGGCGAGTCTGTAGGAAATGATGTGGTCAGAGTAGGCCTGGGCATGGACAGCGAGGCCTGTTTTCCTGCAGCGCCTCTCCAACTGGCGGCCCTTGGCTTTCATGGAGCGGAGCTCAGGGGTGTACCAGGGGGCGGAGTGTGTAAATGTGACGGTGCGGGTTTTGAGGGGTGCGAGGGAGTCCAGGATGGCAGCTAGGGCTGTGTTGTAGGTGTTCACCAACTCAATGGCTTCTGTGTGGATGCTTATGTATGTGTAGTTGTATGGCTATATTTTGCCCTAGAGGAATGTACTCACCTACTCGGCCACATTTTAGATTTAGTTTTAACAGCAGGTTTCTCCATCGACAACATGGAAATAGATGACCCAGTCCTTACAGACCATTCACTGATCTCTTTTGATGCTCTGTGTTTTGTCCCCATTTCCAAAGCTATTGTCCCAGCGCGTTCCTCTCGCCACATTAACCCCTCCACTGCCATTAAGTTCCGTGATGCCTATATAGCTGCCCCTAACACCTGCAGTATTGAGGCCTCTCCTGCCCAGCACAGCACTGAGATCCTTATCTCAATGTTCAATTCTTCATGCTCCTCCATACTCGACTCTGTCGCCCCCCTTAAACTCAAAAGGCCCAGACCTAGATCTCAGCCCTGGCTTGATGAGAACACCAGAGCTTTAAGGAGACAGTGCAGACAGGCCGAGCGCAGGTGGAAACACAATAAACTGCAGATCCACTATGAGATCCTTAAACATCACCTCAAACAGTATCAAGAGGCAGTTAAGGTGGCGAGAGAAAGGCACTTCTCAGAAATAATTGCCAAAAATTGTCACAATCCCAGAGTCCTTTTTTCGACCATTAACTCTTTCACCTCCCCTCCTCCCGCCCCCTGCCCCGATGCCTCCCCCTCCAAATGTGAAGAATTCCTAAACTTCTTCATTAGGAAGGTGGAAACCATTAGATTAGCCATCTCATCGTCCTCCTCCACCCCCCCTCCTACCCAGCCCCCCTGCCCGGCCCCCCCGCCTGCCCAGCCCCCCTGTCGGACCCCCCCTCCTGCCCAGCCCTCCTGCCCACTTCCCCCTCCCTCCCACCCCTCCTGCCCAGATCTTTTGAACAACTTCCAACCCATCTCTCTAACCACTCTCAGAGAGCTGGTGGCAGGCATGCGGACCGTCACATCCCCCCTTGATGCCCTCCCTACCCATCTTCTAAAAGACTCCATGGACATAGTAGGCCCCAGTATTTTGTCTATCATAAACAGCTCTCTGGAATCTGGCTCTGTTCCCTCCTCCCTTAAGCACGCCATGGTTGAGCCCCTCCTAAAAAAACCTAACCTAGACCCTGCTCTTTTCAATAATTACAGGCCCATATCCAAACTACCCTTCCTATCTAAGATTTTAGAAAAGGCTGTCCTGGCACAGCTCCTCCCCTTCCTACATCACAACAACCTCCTAGACAAATTCCCGTCAGGTTTCAGGGCAGGGCACAGCACTGAGACAGCGCTAGTCAAAATCTACAATGACCTGCTTCTCACCATCGACTCAGGTAGCTGTGCCATGCTCCTCCTCCTGGACCTCTCTGCCGCGTTCGACACGGTCGACCACTCCACCCTGGTCGATCGTCTCGAACACAGGCTAGGTATTGGGGGGTCTGCCCTAAACTGGTTCGCATCCTACTTGAGCGGCCGCTCCTTTTCGGTCAGTTTGGGTGGACACTCCTCCCCCACAGCTAGTCTACCGTATGGGGTCCCCCAAGGTTCCATCCTGGCCCCCATACTCTTCTCCATCTACATGCTCCCTCTGGCCGAAATCATCCAGAAACACAACATTTCATATCACTTTTATGCCGATGACTCCCAAATCTACCTTCCCCTCAACCCCTCTGACACAGCTAACCTAGACTCTCTTAAAAACTGTCTCAAAAAAGCTGGATGGCCCTCAACTTCTTACAGCTAAATGAAAATAAAATGGAGATCATTTTGTTTGGCCCCCCCTCTTCCACCAAAACACTCTACAACAGCCTAGGACAACTCTCCACCCACCTCAAACCCCACGTCAAGAGCCTGGGTGTAATCTTTGACCCAGAGCTCAAATTCGACCGGCAGGTAAATGCCGTAGTCAAATCATGCTTCTTTCAACTCTGCAACATCAGTAAAATAAAACCAATCCTTTCACCCGTCGACCTGGAAACGGTAGTCAATGCATTCATCACCTCACGCCTTGACTACTGCAATGCCCTCTACACCAGCATCAGTCAGGCAGCCATGTCCCGCCTCAAAATGGTCCAGCACTCTGCAGCTAGGTTCCTTACCGGTACCAGAAAGAGAGAGCACATCACACCAGTCCTAGCCTCCCTACACTGGCTCCCAGTCCCATTTAGAATAGACTTTAAAATCCTCCTCCTCACCTTTAAAGCACTATCGGGTGCAGCACCCTTATACATCACCGCAAGCTCATCACCCCCTACGCAGCACCCAGGTCACTAAGATCCTCCAACCAGGCTCGGCTGGTCCCCCCCCGCACCAGACTCAAATAGAGAGGCGATCGCTCCTTCAAGGCCGTGGCCCCCAAGCTATGGAACCAGCTTCCCCTGGAGATCCGATCTGCCCCCTCACTGGAGACATTTAAGGCCCGTCTAAAAACCCACTTCTATTCCCTGGCCTTCAATAAACCCTGATTCTCCCACACCCTAACTCACACACTCCCATGTAATTTTATCCTGCCCCCCCCCCCCCCCCCTCCTGTATATCTTCTTATGCTCCTCTGTCCCCTGTGTGCTACTGTACTTTGTGTTCCCCTATCCGTGTGTTGTCCTACTGTCCTATTCTCTGAATGGACTGTCTTGTCCTGCTGTGCCTTTTTGTATTTTTGTATTTGTGTATTTTATATTAGGACATTGATTTTAAGCTTTGATTGTACAGCACTTTGGTTGGCTCTTGTGCTTTTAAACGTGCTATATAAATAAATTACTTGACTTGACTTGACTTGACTTGACTTGACTTAACGAAGCACTTGTTTTGTCTTGTTCAGTTGTTCCTTTATTCACTGTGATTTTGTTTTCTACTGCTCCCATGTTCTGGTTTGCAGTATCTGCTTTACTCAGAGCTTTCAGAAGCTCTGTCATGTTTCAATCTGTGTTTCTCAAGATATCTTTTTTTCCTTTTCCTTGATTATGTTTCTCATGATCAAAATAAAACGTTTAAAATCTGCAACGTCCAACACGTTATTTTGTCTGATGCAATTTCTTGTTTTGCTTAACAGGGACAGGTGTCAATACTTTCACGAGTACTGATAAATACTGAACTCATGATACTGAATACCAATATGAGCACTTGACAATGACATTTACCATTTCGGAAAACTTAGTCTATTGAAAACTGAGGAGGGGAATTTGTCTTATACGGTCACATTTGAATGACTTTGTACATATTAAAGGGGAAAAAACAACTAAAACGATGTTGATATATTTTGCACATAATCTCACGCACATCCCAAAAACTCGAAACAGTTTTGCACACATTCATTTAGTTTGATAGTTATTGAGAGTAAATTAGTTTGAATATGGCCCTCAGTGATGTCATCGGGGACATTGTATCCTTGTGTTAATCACAGCACCATGATGTAGATGAAATAGCAATATCTTGTTTTATAGGGACTGCTACCTTATCATTTAATTGAGCTGTGATTAACACAACACAAGGATTCAGTGTCCCCGATGACATTACTGGTTGCCATATTAAAACTCATTACTCTCAATAACTGTCAAACTAAATGAATATTTGCAAAACTGTTTAGAGTTTTTGGATGTGTGTGAGATTATTTGTAAAATAAATTGCCGCTGTTGTTTTGGTGAAATGCCCCTTTAACCTAATCTGATGGCAGCATTCCAGCTAATTTTGCAATGTAAAATATTTGCATCATGTCATTGTGTCTTTACCAGCTAACGCTCTTGGGAAATGCATTATTGTAGTTTTCAACATTTTCACCTTTTAATTTTAAACCAATGCTGCCATCTACTGACAACATAAAGTGTGCCCCCCCCCCCCCCAACCACCTCCAATGTAAATTACCCAGTATGGTTGTCAATATCCCAACGTACCCAACCCCCCCCCACCCAACCTCCTCCAATGTACAGTTTCTACGTCAAATGTATATACTCCCTTTTCTTGACTCCTTCTGTATCACAAACAGTACTGTATTTGCAAATCTGGTATGTCATAAATGTATAGATGTAGCAGTACTGACTATCTGTATGTCATGTATCTGCAATCTGTTAATAAAGTTTTCAATCAATCAATCAATCAATTCAATCAATCAATCAATCAATCAATCAATCAATCAATCAATCAGTCTAATCGTCACCTTGAGAGCCACTTCCGTATACTAGCGTCGCCCAAATCACGTGACTCAAATCAGCCAATGGAAGCGAGCGGCCGGAGGACCTCAGCCATTGGGTGGGACCCAAATCACGTGACCCAAATCAGCCAATGGAAGCGAGGGGTCTCAGCCATTGGGTGGGACCCAAATCACGTGACCCAAATCAGCCAATGGAAGCGAGGGGTCTCTAAGCGCGGTGCCTCGCCGCTACTGTGGTGGTTCTGGGGTTCTGCAGCTGGAAGCATCTCCGATTTGTAGAGACGCATCCCAGCCGAACATCCTCCATCTTGGATTAGTTTGGCGAGCGTTTTTTTCAGCGTGGCATAATGGGATTTATGATTAGCCAATGTGCATATCGATCTACCAGAATCCGATGAGTGGTGAGGAAATGCTGCCGGCGATCACATGGCCTGACGGTAGGATAATATTACCCCAAATTACAGCTGGATTGGACATTGTTTTATAACGTAACGTGATTGGTCAATGAAAATGCTATATTGAACGCACACTGTATTGCAGATCAATAATAGTAATTGGCGTTCCCCGCCGCCCCCATTTCATCCATAGATGCTCTGTAATAGTCCGGATGCTACGCAGTTTGTTTTATTTCATTCGTATATATACAGCAGAAATGGCGTTTGATATAACTGCGCCAACGTTTAGCCTATTATCTAAGCTCTCGGGAAAAAATGCTAGACAAAAAGTGTGTTACACCTTATATTCACAACGCTATAAAATGACAACCAACCGATGGATTTTTATTTTCTTTAAGCCATTGTGAAGGCACGGTTTATGCACTCAAGTGACAATGAGAATGGACAGATAGCAATACTATAAAGCATAGTTAAAACAAAACCAACACGTTTGTTTACATTCCGCGGTCCCCTGCACCATATTAGACGGGTCCAAGCCGGTCGTCAAAGTGTTAACAATTGTGTGTATTGAGCCGTACTGTATTGTACCCATTCTGCAATCTGTTAAATAAAGTTTTCATTCATTCTTTCATTCATTCATTAATGCAGCACTTAAGGTGTTGATACCATTCAGCACCACATATTTCCAAAAGCTCAAACAGTGAACTCCAAGCCCACGTGGTTGAACTAAAAATCCAAAGAAACAGACTAAGAAATGACGTAAACACCATGATCAGAACCGCAAAAAGAAATTTCATCAACGACAAAACTGAGGAAAACAAAAACAAACCCAGCGAACTTTGGAAATTACTCAATAATCAACTAGGCTGCAGTAAAAAACTTAAAACCAGATTCTCAAACATAAACATAAAGACGGACAACACGCTCATCACAGACAAGCTGGATGTAGCCAATTACTTAAAAAAATGTTTCACAAACATAGCCACAACACTGGTAAACAAACTACCCTCCCACTCAGGGCATTATGGGGTAGATTAGAACACATAGTAGCATACTACAAAAACCTAGGGGTCCACAAAGACGACTTCAAACTTGAAATGGTAACAACCGATGAGGTACTCAAAAAATTGAGCGCCCTCCAACCTAACAAGGCCACTGGCCATGACAACATCCCCTCCAAATTCCTCAGAGACGCAGCAGCCGCCATCAAATTGTAATTGCACTTTATACTTTCATAATCACTCGCTATCTGACTGAATAGTTTGGTTTTTAGATAAAGAAATAAAATAAGTCTGAGCGACTCGAGTGAGCCGCTTTCGCCTTTCACGCAAAATGAAATGTGGCTGGGCTCGACCCGTAGTGTTTTATTTTTTTATTTTTTTACCTGTGCCATCTGAGAACAGCGTGTGTGTGGCCAACATGCCGGGAGGCTGCCATTTTAATGAGCTCTGGCTTGGAGATATCAAATATAATTCATGGTTAAAAAGAGGAGAACATCCTCGAGTAGCCGTGTGCAAAATATGCAGAAAGGACCTGCAGATTTTTACCATGGGAGTCTGCACTTTCGAGCCACGTTGAAAGGTGAGCCACTGAGCCATGGGACCCATGTATTTCCATGTATTTCCATGTATTTCAAACCACGATAACTTGTGTATTGAAATGGTATTTAATTTTTATAACGGAACATTTACGGAGACTGGTGTGGAGCAGTTGTAGTCTGGAACGCAGTAACGTACTGTATATCTGTATGTCATGATGAATTGAAAATGGGGGACCCTGGTGTAAACAAGACGAAAGTCTTTCTCTGGTCTGTGTGTGTAAACGACCATAAGCTGAGATGGGACGAGCGTCCTCTAGCGCAGGGGTTCCCAAACTTTTCAGGCCAGGGCCCAGAAAATAAGGCGTCAGAGAGCCGCGGCCCAATGCACATCGTCAGGCTTTTTCTTTTTTTTTTTTTTGCCAGGCGACCGATTTTTTAACTTCAATCCTATTAAGTTAGTTCAAGTTAGTTATTCATTTATATGTGCTATTTATGAGAGGGCTAACTTGTTGCAAAATAATAATGATAATAATAATAGCCTCATTAAAATACTATTGTTGCTTCGGTTGTTTTCAGCGTTTTATGTGCATAATCTGTTATTTAGTTTGAAATGTTCGTTGAAATAAGTAGATTTTTCATTTTTGTTTATTTATTAAGTTAATATAAAACCATATAGTCACATTTTAGAATACAATAGAATCGAATTTTAGAATACAACTAGAAACACTGTCCTGGCCTGCTTCTAAGTTCAGTGGCCTGACAAAAAAAATAAAAAAAAAATAAAATAAAAATAAAATGTTTTAATTTTTTTAATTTTTTTAATTTTTTTTTAAATCATCTCGCGGCCCACCCGTGGCTGCTCGCGGCCCACCTTTGGGTCGCGACCCCGACTTTGGGAACCACTGCTCTAGCGCAGAGCCAACACTTTTCACTTTCACCGTCTGCTGCCTCTGCACAGTCATCACATTAACATGGTAGTGATGAAGCAGTAGACCTGCAAATTGCTGCAATAATGCAATATCCATTAGTGATGCACCGATGTGAAAATTGTGGCCGATACCGATAACCGATATTAATATTGCTGTTCTGGCCGATACCGATGTCGATATCTCTGACTATAGAAAACACTTTTTTATGATAATCAAATAAAGAGCTATTTTCCTAAATTAATTTAATTTTTTTTACTTTTGTAACTTATTTTCAGAATTACTGATATTTTGGAACTATTCAACACATTGAGTGCCACGCCCCTTCCGGGAAGTGACCCCTTCATTGCCGTCCATTAACCCCATGTAAACGTAGTTGTAGTTTGTAGAGCTAAACCTATATTTTATAGTATAGCTATGGGTCTAATAACGCTGTCGAGTCTCAGTGAGTTGCTTCTGGTCAATGTGCAAAAAACATTATTTTTTCATCCGTACATTTCCGTTTTATACTGTTTTGAATATGAATATAGTTTAGTTGCTTCTGAGTAATTCCAGGGAAAAGATGCGAAAACTGCGTTTTTGTGTAATTCAATAAACACGTCATTTTTCGCCTGATTATCGGATCTTCCTGAAATCAACGCTAGATTATCATTATTATCCTTTGGAGCGCTGCGCTCCCCCCCCCCCCCATTTCCAAAGTTTGCGGGGTTTGTTTTTGTTTTCCTCGGTTTTGTCATTGATGACATTTCTTTTGCGGATTTGATCATGGTGTTTATGTCATTTCTTAGTCTATTTCTTTTCATTTTTTGTTCAACCACATGGGCTTGGAGTTCACTGTTTGCACTTTTGGTAAGCTTTGTCTGACTTTTATGAACTTCAGAGCATTTTCTGTCTCTGGTTTTCATAGCGGTCAGTATTTCAGTGTGCATCCATGGCTCAGCGTGATTTTTAACCCTGGTGGTTCTGGTGCCAGGTTTGTTTGAGTGCTCTCATATCTAAACCTCTCTCTCTCTCTCTCTCTGTCTGTCTGTCTGTCTCTCTCTCTCTCTGTCCCTCTCTCTTTCTTTTTCTCTCTTTCTACCATTCTAAACCTTTTATCTTTCTTTTCATCGCTCTCCTCATCGCTCTCTTCCTCTTAACCTTTCCATCTCTCTCTCTCTCTCTCTCTCTCTCTCTCTCTCTCTCTCTCTCTCTCTCTCTCTCTCTCTCTCTCTCTCTCTCAGCTGGTGTATGAGTTCTTCATACGTTTCTTGGAGAGTCAGGAGTTCCAGCCCAGCATTGGCAAAAAGTACATAGACCAGAAATTTGCCCTACAGGTGAGTTGAGCTCCTTTCAACCAGCGAGTGGGGGTTTTGTTTTACGATTTCTACTACAGGTGTCTTTACTTTGGTGAATAAAGAGACATGTGGAGCATCACGGTTAAAGAGATGGGTGTGATTTTTGGAACTATTCGCTACTTAACCCTTTCACTACCACACTACAGACGGTTAATCCTTTCACTACCACACTACAGAAGGTTAACCCTTTCACTACCACACTACAGACGGTTGACCCTTTCACTACCACACTGCAGACGGTTAACCCTTTCACTACCACACTACATACGGTTGACCTTTTCACTACCATACTGCAGATGGTTAACCCTTTCACTACCACACTACAGACGGTTAATCCTTTCACTACCACACTACAGAAGGTTAACCCTTTCACTACCACACTACAGACGGTTAACCCTTTCACTACCACACTACAGACGGTTAACCCTTTCACTACCACACTACAGACGGTTAATCCTTTCACTACCACACTACAGACGGTTGACCCTTTCACTACCACACTGCAGACGGTTAACCCTTTCACTACCACACTACATACGGTTGACCTTTTCACTACCATACTGCAGATGGTTAACCCTTTCACTACCACACTACAGACGGTTAATCCTTTCACTACCACACTACAGAAGGTTAACCCTTTCACTACCACACTACATACGGTTAACCCTTTCACTACCACACTACAGACGGTTAACCCTTTCACTACCACACTACAGACGGTTAATCCTTTCACTACCACACTACAGAAGGTTAACCCTTTCACTACCACACTACAGACGATTGACCCTTTCACTACCACACTGCAGACGGTTAACCCTTTCACTACCACACTACAGAAGGTTAACCCTTTCACTACCACACTACAGAAGGTTGACCCTTTCACTACCATACTGCAGACGGTTAACCCTTTCACTACCACACTACAGACGGTTAACCCTTTCACTACCACACTACAGAAGGTTAACCCTTTCACTACCACACTACATACGGTTGACCCTTTCACTAGCATACTGCAGACGGTTAACCCTTTCACTACCACACTACAGACTGTTAATCCGTTCACTACCACACTACAGACGGTTAACCCTTTCACTACCACACTACAGACGGTTGACCCTTTCACTACCACACTACAGACGGTTAACCCTTTCACTACCACACTACAGACGGTTGAACCTTTCACTACCACACTACAGAAGGTTAACCTTTCACTACCACATTACAGAAGGTTAACCCTTTCACTACCACACTACAGACGGTTAACCCTATCACTACCACACTACAGACGGTTAACCCGTTCACTACCACACGACATGCGGATAACCCTTTCACTACCACATTACAGACGGTTAACCCTTCACTACCACACTACAGACAGTTAACCCTTTCACTACCACACCACAGAAGGTTAACCCTTTCACTACCACACTACATACGGTTGACCCTTTCACTACCACACTGCAGACGGTTAACCCTTTCACTACCACACTACATACGGTTGACCCTTTCACTACCACACTACATACGGTTGACCCTTTCACTACCACACTGCAGACGGTTAACCCTTTCACTACCACACTACAGAAGGTTAACCGTTCCACTACCTTCTGTAGTGTGGTAGTGAAAGGGTTAACCAATGGCGATATTGATTGGTAGAGTCCTTTCTCCGCACACTCCATGCTGTTCCTCACACTAGCTCCGGCTAGTTAGCCACAGACCAATGCAAAGTGAATGCGGACACGTTCCCGTCTGTACGAGATTAAAGTTATTCTACCTTCTTGTTTAATTAATAACATCCGATCTAACATGATCTGTTGCATGTTTTAAAATGTGACTAACAATCGTATGAAGTCTTAAGAAGATTGTTTTTCACTTTTAACATCACTTTCTTTCTCCTTTTTTTATTTTTCTCTCTTTGACTCCCCCTCTTTCTCCTGATCTGTCCCCCTCTCCTGCTCTATCTGTATCTCCCTCTGTCTCTTCTCCCTCTTTCTCTCTTTTTCTCATCTCTTTCTCATCTGTATCTCTTTCTTTATCTCCTCTCTGTCTCTCTTTCTCCCCGTTTCTCTCTCTCTGTCTCTTTCTCCCTGTCTCTCTCCCTGTCTCTGTCTCTCTCTTTCTCCCTGTTTCTCTCTCTCTGTTTCTCTCTCCCCGTCTCTCTCCCTGTCTCTCTCTCTCTCTAGCTCATGGAGTTGTTTGACCGTGAGGATCCCAGGGAGAGAGACTGCCAGAAAACAGTCTTACACAGAATCTACGGGAAATTCCTGGGGCTGAGAGCTTTTATACGAAAACAGATAAATAATATTTTTCTACGGTAAGAGGAGACACTGTAACGCCGGATGTATATATATTTACGATTGAGCTTTTGTTTCGTTTAACGCAATGACTCACGCTAATGTGGCTAACTGATCGACCTCTCGCACACAATTAATGACATGTTGCGGACAGCCATATCGGTGACAATGTTTATCTTTTAGTGCCAAATGATAAGAGTCTGAGGCGGAGTCTCAAAAGAGAATGTTGAATATTTATTGTAGGGCTGGGCGATATGACTAAAAACGTTATCGCGATAAAATTATAAAATTATTTTCATATAACTCGATATCGATAATTATCGTCGATATAATGTCTGTCAAGTTTAATTAACTTATTATGCCCGGCGCCGATACGCGGGCTGACTTGTTTTGCTGCTGTGAATGTCTCGAGAGTCGAATTGATGTCGTCATCAGTCCGCGCACGTTAGCAGAGCGGGGTATCTCAAGCGGAGTATCTCATGACTCAAAAATGACCCTAAAATACTCTGTTCCGCCCAATTCATTGCAACGACGTCCACCGTATACCCCACACTACTATAACAGTTACCCTCAGAATTCAAAACACACACCAACTCGGCAGGTAACCTGTGAAATAGCGGCGTGCAAGCTAATTAGCCATAGCCAGCCCCGTTTCCAAGCGGAGTATTTCATGACAATGTACTAAAAAATGACCCTAAAATACTCTGTTCCGCCCAATTCATTGCAACGACGTCCACCATATACCCCACACTACTATAACAGTTACCCTCAGAATTCAAAACACACACCAACTCGGCAGGTAACCTGTGAAATAGCGGCGTGCAAGCTAATTAGCCATAGCCAGCCTCGTTTCCAAGCAGAGTATTTCATGACAATGTACTAAAAAATGACCCTAAAATACTCTGTTCCGCCCAATTCATTGCAACGACGTCCACCGTATACCCCACACTACTATAACAGTTACCCTCAGAATTCAAAACACACACCAACTCGGCAGGTAACCTGTGAAATAGCGGCGTGCAAGCTAATTAGCCATAGCCAGCCTTGTTTACCGAGTCCTACCTCCTTCCGGGTCTCCTTCCTCTATCGGCCATCTCCTTCACCGATTGGTTGTTAGTGCGTGTGCTCATATCCAAGCTTGGAAAATCGATATATCGAAACTTTGCGACCACGTTTCATGTTTATTTCGAGGAAATAATTTATCGCGATAGTTATCGTTATCGTTTTATCGCCCAGCCCTAATTTATTGTGCATTAAAAATCACAAGAGAGCCTCTACTAGCTAACTGAAGTTACCGGAGCCTTCTGGAGTGCAACAACGTATAACGTCCGTGCGGAATCAATGTCCCAACAACCATTCCGTGGGTGAACTCATTGAGTTGTCAATTAATGATACTAATACTAATCTATACAATCACCTGTTGTTGAATAAATACCATTACTTTATAGTTATTACTAAAAAAACAGTATATATAAAACAGTAGCTGTAACATTTTATTTTTTCTTATAATTTTATATAATATTTTTATTTTTTATTTTATTTTTTTAATGTATGCACTGGTATCGTATCGGTACCGGCCGATACCCAAAGCTTAGGTATCGGAATCGGATCGGGAAGGAAAAAATGGTATAGGAACATCTCTACTCGAGACCTCTTGAGGCAAACAGTGCGGGTTCCCCCGACCTCGCCTTCGCCAGGCCGGGTATCACGTTAGTGCCTCCCACTCCCGCAAGATCGGCAGTGGTCTGGCAGGCGTGCGTGATTTGGGTGGTAGTAATATCACTGCAGGGCTACGGTGTGTAGGAACCCACCCTATCGGGCAGTGTGGGGGCCTCACACCTTGCATGTCCAGCTGTAGAACAATTCCTCAGCCGTCCATGCTGGAGGGGTGTTCAGTGGGGGAGCTTTTGTCACCTCCCGTATCAAACCGGCCCTTTCTGTCGGGGTCCCCCCTTGGGTGCAATTGCCTCGTGGGTAGTGTCGGGGGCCGATGTCCTGACTCCACGGAACGCTCTGCTTGCGCGGTTAGCGGGTCCAGGGTTGGCTACGCACAGTGGACGGGACCGGGCCGCCTATCTACGGTTTCTGGCGGACCAGCGCCAAGTGGCGGCGGGTGCGCTTGGGATTATCTCACATATGGCTACAGCAGTGTCATATCTCGAGGTGGATGGAGAGAACGCTGAGGCGGGGACTTGTATTTACACAACCCCACCCGTTTTCAGGTTTGGTACAGACCCTATTGTTAGGGTCACCAGCAGTGACAGCTCTGGCCAACGAGATCCAATCTCTGTGGGTGAAGCAAGCCATCGTCGTGGTCCCAAAGGAGGACGCGATGCGTGGCGTTTCCTCCCGGTATTCTCTGGTGCCCGAGAAATCGGGAGGGGGGTGTGCAGACCCATGCTGGACCTGTCCCATGGAAGGTTCAGCATTTTGGACCGTCTCCCACCTGTTGAACGCTGTCAGGTGGGGGCCTGGTTCTCCTCCATAGACCTGTAGGATGCGTTTCCGTTAGCCGGTAATTACCGGTATTTGACCGGCAAAATCTGTTGAAGTCCGACATATTTAATCTCTCCGGTCTTAATGTCCGGTGAAAATAATTCCCTGAGTCTAAGCACAATTTGATTATTTGAATTGTATTAAAATAGGCTAAAATTAAATAGCCTATGCGATGAACGAAACGATCATTACATTTGTTTCCTCGTTGCTTCTAATAATGACAACGACGTTGTCAGCGAGAGCTTAGTGCTGGGTGTGCGAACTTTTGTGAAGCTGCAGAGCCGGAGCAGCAGCAGCACAATGCAGTATTCCAGCAGTACTCCAATTCAGCCATTTTCAGCCAATGTTGGGTGGGGGGCGCTGCTGTGCGGTTCCCAGAAAAGAGCCAATAACAACTGAATCAGCTGCTCTGCAGCGCCATACTCTTTGCAAATAAGTCGTTGCGAGGTGGAGAGAGTCGTCACGCAAACCACGATAATGTTGCCGTCTCTCTGCTTTCTCAGTTCTTCGCTTGATATAATTAATACAAATGTCCAATATAACGGAATTCGTTAGCTCATAAAAATGTGATTATAACAGACTGCTGTTTAGTGTCGGACCGACTGCCCACATACGCGGTCTATTTTATTTCAAGTCAGCAGCAGCACGGAGTATCGAGGGACTTATTTTATTTGGAATATATTAATGACTGTATACGCAAAAGTAGCCTAGTTTTAAGTAATAATATTATAAATCTACATGCCTTGAGGATGACATTCTTTATATAGCCTGCCTATCAATTGTTTTAAAGCTCAATAAACTATGACCGGAATTAATCTCATTTGTCCGGTAGATTGAAATCTTGCAGGTCACGGAGACCGGCAACAATTTTTTCTAACGGAAACCCTGGGATGCGTATTCGCATCCCCGATCTTCCATCCTAGGGCTTACCTACGCTTCCTTTGCAGGGTTTAGCGTATGAGTACCAGAGGCTGCCGTTCGGCTATTCTCTGGCTCCCCGCATCTTCACCAAGTGCGTGGAGACCGCACTGGGGCCTCTGCGTCGTCGGGGATTACGAAGTGTATTCTGCCCTGGACGACGTTCTGGTCCTTGGCGGTCAGGGTAGATCGTCAGGTCTCATACCAGGCAGGTGGTGGAATTCCTCACCAGCCTGGGTTTTGCTGTAGACTGGAAGTAGAGTACTCCTCTTCCCAGTCAACGGGTGGAGTACTTGGGCTTATTCTAAGCTCAAGGTCTATATGGGCATCCCTCTCGGAGCGGCGGCGAGTGGGTGTTCTCAGCACGCTCGGGAGGTTCCGTCCTAGGACAGTTACGGTGCTGTCCGTGATGCGCCTGCTCGGTATGATGGCATCTGCTCATTCCGTGGTCCCTCTTGGCCTCCTCTTCCCCCGTGAGGTGGATACAGAGGTGGTTTTCCAGTATGGAAATAGACCCGGTGGGAGGCAAGTGGCTAAGGTTCCCATGTCAGTACTCTGGGACCTCGCCCTCTGTGGAGGGCATGGGGCCCTCACCAGCGGGGTCCCCATGGGCAGCAGGCTGTCACACGTCACGGTCTTCACCGACGCCTCCCTCACTGGGGGGGGGGGGGGGGGGGGGGGGGGCGTGTCGGGCCAACGCAGTAGGGGGCAGCTGGCAAGGCCATGCTGCCCGGTCTGCGCTACATTCAATGTGTTGGAATTGAAGGCAGTCCTTCTGGTCTTCAAACGGTGTTTTGATCAGGACGGACAACACGACGTCAGCGTCGTATGTCGACAGACAGGAAGGAGTACACGCCCCCCCGTCTGCATCGGGCGGCGGTCGGCTGGCTATGGGCGTTTCTCCATCTGCGCAGCCTGAGGGCTCTCCACATCCCCGGCAGTCGGGCAGGTCTGGGACCGACTCCGTGGCCTTCCGGGATTCTGTACGCTTTTCCCCCCCTTACACCCGATGGCTCAGCTGTTGGGGCGGGTACGTCGGGAGCGCGGGACTTGGTCCTGGTCGTGCCGAGCCTGGGCTCAGCTGTTTGGTCCCCGGTCCTGATTCAGCTCTGTGGGGCCCCACCGTGGCCTGTTCCGTGGTCACCGCGGGCCCTCTCTCAGGCACGCGGAACTTTGTTCTGCCTTCCTGTTCTGGGGCAGCCTCTAGGCTTGGCTGCTGTCAGTGTGAATCTGGTGGGGATGCGTCTTGGCTATTCTGTAGTTAGCGCTATCCGGCATGCGCGCGCTCCATCCTCTACCACGGCTTACATGGGTAGGTGGCGTATTTCCAAGAGTGGTGTAGAGTGGGGGGCTTGGACCGGGTGTCCTGCCCCCTGGACGCTGTCCTTTCCTTCCTTCAGTCTATTTTGGGTAGACTGTCGGCTTTGACGGTGAGGGTATATGCCGCGGCTATATCCTCTTGTCATGTGGGGTTTGAGGGCGTTACGTTGTTCAGCCACCCTCTTGTGAAGCGTTTCCTGCTTGGCGCTCAGCGTCTTAAGCCAGTGGAACGTTCTCTGTCTCCGAGTGGGACCTCCAACTGGTCCTCGGCCGGTTGTCTGAGGCCCCGTTTGAGCCTCTTGAGCAGGCGTCTTGGAACAGCTGTCTTCAAGACTGCATTCCTGCCGGCCATCACCTCCGCTAAGCGCGTGGGTGGCCTGTGTGCTCTCTCGGTGCGGCCTGAGTGCTTGTCTATTCGTGTCAATAGCAGTGCGACTCTGAGGCCTACTCCAGTCTTCGTGCCAGAAAATATCCGGAGCTCTTTTCGCTCCGGGGATATTGTGGTTCAGGCGTTTCATCCGCCTCCTCACGCTGGTGAGTTAGAGGCGAGCCTTCACCTGTCGTGTCCCGTCCGGGCTTTGGGGGTTGCCTCAGTCGGACTCAGGACTTCAGGGCTACCGATCAGCTCTTTGTTTGTTACGGTGGCTCTCGCGCTGGTAAGGCACTGTCCAAACAGCACCTGTCACATTGGTTGTGCAAGGGCATTGCCCTTTGCTACACGTTGGCTGGACAGGCCCCCCCTGGGGGTGTCAGGGCGCACTCCACTTGTGGAGTGGTGGCCTCTGCCGCCTTGTTAGGGGGGGCCTCGGTGGAGGACTCGGTGGAGGACATCTGTGCTGCGGCCTTCTGGTCCTCCCCGGGTCCCTTCGTTGGGTTTTACCTCATGGACATGACTGGGGGTTCTGTCTCCCAGGCGGTTCTGAGGTCTGGGACCTCCCCTGCATCCCGCCCTTCGGTGGGTTAGCAGGGGTGTGTGGTTGTGTGCCACGGGGTGATGTGTCACACGTGGTCCCGCCTGTGCTGTGCGTTTTTAGGGGTCTCTAGTTCCCTCTTTTTCGCACTTTGCTGGAGTTGACTACCGCACCCTCTTCACTAGGAAGGGCGGGTGGACGGGACTCCCCTCCCCCCTGGTGGTAGGGCTTGCGGGTCCTCAGGGGGTACATTTGTCGGGCCACGCGTCTGCTCTGCCCCATATCTCAGTATGGCGAAGAACGAGACGCGATGGCCAGTATGCTATGTAACCTAGTTACATGAGTACTGGCTGAGCGTCTCACTCTTAAGCACGCCCTGAGGTCCCTTGGTTGGGTTTTCTATGATGGAAACTTTTTCCGAGGAAGGGCGTGTATGACCATGTTCGGTGTCTTGTAGGGGGACACTGGGGCGGGGCCTGGTCAAGTGCATGGGTGCATTGTTTTTCGTTATGAAGTACAGTAGGTACTGGAGATAGGGGTATATCTCAGTATGGTGAAGAGCGAGACGCTCAGCCAGTACTCATGTAACTAGGTTATGACTATAACCTTTCGTTAAATATCACAACTTGTGTCATCATTGTTCATCATTGGGGGAAACTAAGTGTTGCCTCTCCGCCACACTCGGGACCACGGCAACATAGCTAGCGCTAGCCCAGACCTGATGATTCTGACCGGCCCGCGAAAGATTACATGATGATAATTTTTTTTTTTTTTTTATATATTTTTTTTATATATTTTTTTTTTAAACTTTTTTCATGTCAACATTCACACGCACAATATACGCTTAGGAGACATGCTCAGAAGATGTTGGTTCTCTTTGGATCCACCTACATATGTGAACAGACATTCTCAGTCATGACGTTTACCAAGTCATGGTACAGATCCTCTCTCACTGATGAACATCTGGCAGCTGTGCTTCACATTTCCACCTCAGACATGCAACCTGACTTTGATGGACTTGTTAAAGCTCAACAGAGACTGGATTTCTCACACTGAATGAAAAAAAAAAAGAACTGAAGAACACTAAAATGTGGAAATATAACAAGTGAAATGGGACACTTGATATATTTTTTTCTTTTTTTTGCACAGTTCTGAAAACATTAAATGTTTAATATAGGCATGTAAAGTAAAAAAGGCTACAAAACTGGGACACTTTTCTTTACACAGTTCAGTGACATGTCTTGTTTATTTTTGCTATAAGATGATGTGATGTCTTTAGAAAGCTAAGAAAATCCTTGTTTCAATAGTATATGAAACTCAAAATGCCCTTTGTTATTAACACTTTAACTGCCAGAAGACGAGTTTAGGCGTCCTTCCCCGCCATGCTCAAGTTGCCGAAGACGCCGTAACTCGTCTTTGATATCAATATTTCAAAAATCTGTGATCGGATTCATATTTCCCATCCGCTGGCCTGAGACCCACCAAAAAGCCCCACTGAACCCTCTAGCGGTTCAAGAGCGCCATCTGGTGGCCGATCGGCGCAATCGCCAAACAGGAAGTTACTTGGACGATGTGCTGTTCACCCATATTACTTCCGGGCACTCGGTATAGGTCCCGGCACTCTAGCTCGTCACAATACATAGCGATCCGTTGCCAATAACTCGATAAACAACATGATTTGGACGTATATACCATTATACAACCTGGAAATGGACCGGGTATTCCAACATCCCATAATAGGAAAATGTATACTCCACGCTCATCGCCCAACGGCGTGAGGAAGATACGGTAAGATTCAGCGTTATTTTTCAATGTCTTCTATACTAACTGATCTGATGAACATATGACCCACATTAGATGAATGGTATAACGCTGCCCACGGAATTATAAACGCCCCCTCGGCCATCCGGTCAACATCAGATGACGTGTAGTAACTTATAGAACCATGTCCAGTTGGAATCTTTTATATCGCGCCGATTGCCATCAAACTGTATTTCATCATCAATATAATGCATTTGGGGCTATAGATCACGTTCTGGAGAAAGCTGCAGAAAGAGATGAAAACATACTTATACTTTAGACCATACTTTAGTATGAATATGTCAATGAAAAAGTTTAACGTTGCTTCACCCTGAACATTACATATAGGACATTGAATGGGCCCTAATAATGGCAATCTAGCAATATAATCTAAAAAGTTATAGCCGTGCAAAGAAGGGGAACTTCTCCATAGACAAATAGAGCTGGCAACCCATGCATGGTCATGAATTTAACCTCCGGCAGTTAAAGTGTTAATGTTTCACATTTTGTTTATCATTTTGGAAATAAATTCTATTTGAATAAATGATATTTCTGAAAGCTAACCTCACCTTTTAATTGCCAAATAATAACATACACTCTTACCAGTGGTCAAAACAATGCCATTTACTGCTTTTTATATAGAAATAAAATGTATATTATGCATAATTGAGTTTGGAATTTTGGCCCGGCCCCCCAACATATTTTCAGTTGCTCATTCGGCCCCCTGGGAAAAATAATTGCCCACCCCTGCGCTAGCCTATACAGTGGCTAACGTCTGGACCACGCCAACGTAGCTAGCGCTAGCCTATACAGTGGCTAACGTCTGGACCACGCCAACGTAGCTAGCGCTAGCCTATACAGTGGCTAACGTCTGGACCACGCCAACGTAGCTAGCGCTAGCCTATACAGTGGCTAACGTCTGGACCACGCCAACGTAGCTAGCGCTAGCCTATACAGTGGCTAACATCTGGACCACGCCAACGTAGCTAGCGCTAGCCTATACAGTGGCTAACGTCTGGACCACGCCAACGTAACTAGCGCTAGCCTATACAGTGGCTAACGTCTGGACCACGCCAACGTAGCTAGCGCTAGCCTATACAGTGGCTAACGTCTGGACCACGCCAACGTAGCTAGCGCTAGCCTATACAGTGGCTAACGTCTGGACCACGGCAGAGAGGCAGCACCCAATCTGTGTGTAACGTTAGTCACTAACATGAAGAATAGAGAGCTGCAAACGGAAATAAACACCCAGTCCTTGAGAGAACGGTTTCCTGGTTTACTGTCACCACCTTACAGAGGGAATTACCCCAAAGTCCGGCTAGTTATAACAAGCACGTTACATGACCGGCACTTCGGCCCTAGAGTGTACTCCCCTGTACTCTACTGCGGTTCAGATTAATACAGGAAAAGGTATACATTGGGGGCTCGAGTCCGGGATATGAAAATAAATCCTGATTTCATCTGTGAGTTGTAAACTGTATGGAAATGTGAAGTTAGCTCATGCTACTGGAAAACGGACGCCTCGTCATTAAATGAAGTAAAAAATTATGACGCCCCTTTTATTTTACCCGCGGTAGTCGCGGTTGTCTGTTCTACATCCCACGGGTCACTTGACACACCGCAGGATTGCGGTGATGCGGTTATCGCGACAGCCCTATGCTTAATCATATCTCTATCACCACTAAGAAATGCCCTCTTCTTTCGGTTAATTGCAGCTTTCACCTCCCTAGACACTCAAGGTTTATCATTGGGGAACGTTTTAATAATTTTACAGGGGATGGCATCATCAACACAGAAATGTATATAAGCGGTGACTCTTATCAGCTTTACTCTCCACTGGGCCCTCATTTATCAACTTGACGTACGCACAGATATGTGCTTAAGCCGTGCGTACGATCATTTCTAAGCAAAGTGTGGGATTTATCTATTTGAACTTGTGCTTGACTTTGTACTTATGTCTACGCACAGCTCTGAGCATGCTTAGCTGACGCCCAGTGGTAGAATATCGTTACTACGCATAAGCGCTCCTCAGTTCATGCATTCGTTTCAACGCGGAAATAAGACACTGGCGGCGCTCCGCGTAACTCAACTCGTTATTATTTTGCGCATATATTGCAGAAATACGGGAACGTTTTGATTATATTTAAAAGGCTTTGCCATTGTTAAACGTAATAAGTGGAACCCCGAAGCTGTAAGCAGAATACAAGTCATATGAACACCCACGATATAAACGCATTGCAACGAGAACAGACAGAGGTTATTTGTTGAGTGTATGTGTGTACAAAACCCTTGCAATAAATGTGTCTTAAATGAATGAAAAGCATACATGCTCTGGACACAGAGCATATATCGTGTGGGTGATATCATGACTTGTATTCTGTGTCAAAGCCTAAATCAAAACGTCCCCGTATTTCTGCAATCTATGCGCAAAATAATAACGAGTTGAGTTCTAACAAAGAACGTATTACATGCTGGTAGGCTGATAGAGTAAACTATGATATGAATATGATATGATATAAAGGTATACTGGTCCGTCCGCGAGGATATCGAGGACTCGAGTTGGGGGACCCTGATGTAAACAAGACAAAAGTCTTTCTCTGGTCTGCATCCCCTTAACAATTGTGTGTATTGAGCCGTACTGTATTGTACCCATTCTGCAATCTGTTAAATAAAGTTTTCATTCATTCATTCATTCATTAAATGCAATTTGAGAATATAGGCTAAAGCGACAGCCTAGCCTATACATATTATTTAATGTTTTCATAAGCGTAAAGATACAACAGCTAGATTAATGATCAAGTTAGTTTACTGTATGCAGGCTTCGCATGGCTGTGTGTTATTATATGCGCAAGTTACTGTTGCATAATGTAGGCTATGGGCTGGCTGCTATTATATGTACTTCATATATGCTGCCTAATACCAACAACAAAATAGATTGTAGCATATGCCTCTACACACATTATATTATACACATCATATTATATCTTGGTTCGGCAGCGCCTCTGTGAACAATCTCTCAGAGTTTGCTCCATCAGTAATCAGTAATGTGAACGGGATTCCACTTGGTCAATGTACAGATAATCTGCGATGTGCATTTTGGCTGATAATGTGCCGGTGGCCGGAGTCTCATTCATATTCACTTAAATGCAGATCATAGTTATCCACTGAAGCCATATGACTCTGACCAGAACGGGCTCATGACGAGCGCACATAATAGGCATTAGAGCGCGGAGTTGTCTGTGAACTTGGCAACTTCATTGGATTGATTTATTCTCTAAAAAGATCTATAATCATACGATTAAATATTGTTTAAAATAAAACGCTAAATACTATTATTCTGTGTGTCATGTTTCCAAATAAGATTGTTCACAACTGGAAATGCTGTATACGTTCGGTGATCAATCTAGCTCTCAGTGAAGTCTCTCAGAGTTCGCTCGGGTTAGTCCACTTTTCCACATTTCATGGGGGTGTCCATTACTGTATATGGTTAATCGGGGCGGTTCTGATATGCAAATACTTAAAACAGTGCACGAGCTCAAACGTAGGATCAAAGTAATATTTATCAAGACAGGTGTGCGTAGGACCTGTGTACGCACGTGTGATAAATCCCGTTTTTTTTGTGCGTGCACACATTCTAAATGCTGTGCTTACGTGTGGAAATAGAAGGTTTTCTAAGTGAACTTGATAAATGAGGGCCCAGGTCAAGATCATCGTCCTCTAAAATTGATGCTAAAATACAATAATAAAATAGAATAAAATAGGCATCGAAAGAATTAAATAGATAAGACACAAGATATGCATGGTAAAAAAAAGACATGCTAGGTTCCTGAGAAACTGGTTCTTATATACACTACTATGCAATATACAATTTACTATGCAATATACAATTTACAATGTTAACTCTTAATGTATCTAAACTATACAGTACCTCCTTCTTTTAAAGTGTTTCTAATGATTCTATTTTTTAGAGAGACATTTTGTTTAAAGTGATTTTTTTAGCGGTTGCCGCATGAGTGGTGTGTGTCTGTCTGTGTGTGTGCTCATGTGTATTTGTGAGTGGAGAGTTCAGTGTTCTGATGGCCTGGGGGAAGAAGCTGAGTCGGAGACAACGCAGACGTAACACACAGGTTACATTTGCATCCTAAAATGCCTTACCTGAGCTTGGTCCACCTTGGTTGGTCTCCTTGTTCTCATACCAAGTAAACAAATCGTGGAGATGGCCAGTTAGCCCGCAGCATCCGAGTGCTACTATCATTAGCTCTCAGAATGGTAGCCACTAGCCAGAAGCCTGCAGCATCCTAGTAATACTAACGTTAACTCTCAGAATGGTAGCCAGGAGCCCCGCAGCACCCTAGTACTAGTAACGTTAGTATTGTGTATTCAAAAACGCACCGGACTGCGACGTAACGTTTTACCGTTTATTTGCTTGCTCCACCAGTCCACAACAACACACACTCTCGTTACCACAACGCTTTACGGTATTTTCACAGCACTGTCGCAACATTACCGTAAAGCGTGACCACCGTTGTGATACACATACACAACAGTTAGCTCTCAGAACAGCCAGTTAGCCCGCAGCAACGGTAAGCGTGTCTCGACTCATTTAATTTCCAGTGAAGCGGGGTTTCCCCTCCTCCTCCTGTGTGTAGACAACCAGCTCTGCGGCTCGCTCCACTAGTGATGACTGGTCTCGCCCTCTGCTGGCGCGTGTGTGCAGTGCACTACAACCAACCACTGTTAAAACTCCGTTTCACTGTAATATAAACTGAAACGGATCTGTGATTTTGACGGTATTGGTTTTCAATACCGTCGGGATTTCTAAATACCCTGGTATACCGTCATACCGCCCAAGCCTAGCGCTTTCCCTGTTCCTCGAAGGTGGATTCAGTCTCGTTAATTCAAACCAGACTTGATACTCAGGATCATTGCGCGCGGCCGCCTCAGCTGAAAAGACGGCAGGTGTCGATCGCAGAAATCCTGATTTTCTAACGGCATTGATTGATTTAAAACTTTATTAACAGATTGCAGAATGGGTACAAATACAGTGCGGCTCAATAGCCTTGCCGACAAGTTAAATGCATAATCTATAGGCTAATGTTAAATCCCTCATTACCCCAATCAATCAGATTATATTTCTTTAAATGTGCCTAATGGCAGTAGGCTTAATGGAATGAATAATCGAATGAGATATATTGCTAGCGAAAATTATTAGTTAAACTCTTTCAGAATAAGTAGATACAAACAAGCCCAAAGAGTATCTAATTGATACGAATTAATAGGATATCTGTACTGTATGTGCTCGGCTTAGGTATCATGTACTTTATATATAAACACAGTTTTCAAGGCGCGACCCCCGAAATAACGTGTCAGAGAGTAGAGCCATATGGAATCCGCGATCACGGAATCGCGGACGGAATCGCGGAATTGAGCAATAAAAATGGAATCAACTATAATTTTTTTTTTATAATACTTTTCTTCTTTTTTTTATGTTGTGGGACTTGTACCGCACTTTGTTCAACTTTGTCAGTGCTGTAAAGTTTAAACCTTTTTAAATCTTAGACAAACAAAACACTTTGCTTTCATGAAATATTGTAAGCTGTCATTTGAGGCTTTATAAAAGCAGCACAATGAACACAAATCTGTCAGTGCCGAGTCCGACCTCATCTTAAATAACAAACAGCATTGCTTGTTGTAGTTAACAAAGAGAGGCAGAGTTGATTTTGCAAAAATATATATAATTTTTTATTTTTTTTTAATAATCGAATTTTATTTTCATATTCGAATCCCATGCCCATCGAGTATTTAAGACAGCCCTATTAAATGGACTGTTATATCTTATTAAATTGTGGACATTTATTCATTCCCACTTATTAGACACTATTTCTGATGGTAAAATGAGCGTACAAAGCAAAATACAGAATTCTGAAATATTAAAACGGAAAAAACGGAATTTGGAAAAAAATAAACAGTTTCACTATTAATCAGGTTTTAATCTGTTTCGGACATAATCCATACATGCATTGAATTGATTAACCTTTGGTTTATACCAGTGACCAGTGTTGGGACTAACGCGTTACAGAAACGAAGTTACTTTTTGCCGCAACTAGTACTCTAACGCATTACTTTTGAAATTCAGTAACGCTACTTACGTTACTGAATGGTTCGTCACTGCGTTATTTGCGTTATATACGGCGTAGATTGATAGCGAGCGGTAGTGATTATTATTATTATCCTCATATCCTGTCTGCCTGGCTGCGGGGAACGCTATGCTGGGGGCGTGTTTTGTTTACTATTCCTGAGATTCCTGACTGATAATGGCAGTGCCCAGGCAGAGCACTCGCGTATTTCTCTTTTGTCGAGCGAAAAGAAAATAACGTTTTAGTTATGTCATTTGTGTTTTGGCTCAAAGATACTGGAGTCTAACGTTAACTACGAGGACTGTCACTCATCCAAATCCACTCGCCACCCGCGTAGAATGATACGAGGCGACACACAGCAAATGGGACGGAACACTTTTTTCAACTACTTGGAGAGAGAATATACAGTACAACATGGAAATGAAACAAAGAAAATGTTTAAGGGGCTGCTGGACTAACTTTACATCTCGACAGACACTGGTGAGTGCAGTGATGTGAATGTAAATGAATGGAAACTCAAGTTCATCAACGCATTTTGACTACAAATCTGCCAGGGAATCTCATCAATACTAATCAAACAATATAAATATAGTCCTTTCATGCACAATTGATATCCTAACTATTCTAACGTTGCAATGCACGATTGATATCTTAAACAACGTTGCAAGACTGTTATAATGAAACGCTCCGGCGACAGATATCAAGCCTTTTCCTCAAGCACTTATTTTCAACCTAGAACCTAGACGTGCATGCGCTCAACCTAAACGTGCATGCGCGCAACCTCCCCGAGCAGGCACGGTGCATTTCTTATTACGTCGGGACATTTGTGTTTGTGATTTGTGTTTGTATCTAGACGGTGACCACATTGCTTAGCAGAGTTCAGTGATGTGAATGGAAACTGTCAAGTTGATCAACCGATTTTGAGTATCTGTATCTGGCTGCATGGGAGCAATTTTTTTCATCTTCAAGTAACTAAATAGTTACTTTTCACAGTAACGCATTACTTTTGGGTGTAAGTAACTAGTAACTTAACGGAGTTACTTTTGAAATGAGTAACTAGTAAAGTAACTGAGTTACTATTTTTCAGTAACTAGCACAACACTGCCAGTGCTTGAACAGATACATGCATTTTCTCAAATGCATTAATATACAACGGCTCATTCAATTTCTCAAATCCGTCAAACAGCGCATCTCATCAGCCATTTTAATCCCAGTTACAATATCACAATAACGTGTGAGTGACAGTGATACAATTCAACAATCCACAGATTCAGATTCCACGTAATTCATAATCCACAATCCACGCATAGACACTTCAATTTATGCTTGAATGAAACACAATCCGGGCGCTCCGTTAAGCAAATACATCCACAGCAGAGAATATGAAACTATGCAGACAACGCTCGCTGCAATATTATATATATATTAACAAATTGTTCTAAATAAATAATAATGATAATAAATTATTTGAAGTTTGGATTTTGGATTTTACAACACGTCGTAGATAGATAACATTTTTAGAGACTAAAGTACAGAAAAAAAAGTACCGTTGGGTATCGATTCACAGGTACCGGTATCGGTTAAAATGTGAAAGGTACCCAACCCTAGTCATAGGAGACTATTGCGCTTTGTTGCCCCTTATATCTTGAATCGGGTGCCAAATGTCCTGAATCAGTCACGTGGTACGACTGGCACGTGAGGTTCAACGTCACCACACACGTCATCAACACGAGCCTCGATACACTCCACATAAATTCCTGGATTATTCAACAAACGCTTTGTGTGTTTACAGTGTGAAGTCTCTCTGTGGCAGAACTCTACTGGATCAAGACTTTCTTCTTGTGGAAACAGACATCAGACTGTGGACACCACAACATCTGTAAGTACAATTATGTTTACTTTGAGTTTCCTGAACATGGAGAGACCAATCCCAAGTCGATCGGAACTTTCTCGGTCGAGCTATAGTCACTTTCTCAGCACCTACTCCCCATGCGCATGCGCAGATTGCCCACGGAGTCTCGGGATTGTCCAGATGTCTAGGTTTATCAATCTGCGCATGCAGAGTTTGGGGAGTAGGTGCGGGGAAAATTACTATAGCTCGGCCGAGAAAGTGCCGATCGATTTGCGATTGGTCTCTCCATGTTCAGTGCCCAGTAGTTCAAAATCTTTAATCTCAATCAGATCCGATCCGATTTTAACCTCTTTACCTCTTAATCTCTGAAAATCCGCCTAAAAATACACACCTAAGTAAATGGAATATTGCTCCACTTCTACAAGGCCATTTGCATGTTCTTGGTATCTAGGGACATCTATGGACCTCAGAGAATGTATTCCCAGTGTCATAAATATTGTGTCTATTACTAGGCTTGAGTAAATTGTTATGAAACACTGTGCACATTTTTCTAAGGAAACTGAGGATAGGGCTACATATGGGATGATGACTCCGATGACAGTGGTGAGGATGATTAACATCAGTGTTGCCTGGGAAGTGTGGTGGTAGATGAAGGGTTGGGTGGTGGATGAGGGTGTGGACTGGGGTTGGGATGTATTAGGGTTATACAGTAGGTAGTGTGATTTGTTTGTATTTTTGTAACTGCATTCTATTTAGTTTTTAAATGGAAAATAAAAAGGTTAATGTCTTATTGCTTTGTCCATTTTTTGACATCATTCCAAATTAAGGGGATGGTGTAGTGTTTTGATTTAACTATCTTGATAAAAAGTGTGTGGGTCTATTCTTTTTCTCATTATACTATCCACTGAACTGTTTTATGTGTACAACCTCAATTTATAGAATATCTACATCCTGATCTGCACTGCACACTTTTTTTGAACTGTATAGTATTCTTTATTCTAGTCATCTTATTTTATTCTAAGCTAAAATTATCGTATTGCACTGCACACTTTTTTAGAACTGTATATAGTAATCTTTATTTTAGTCATCTTATTTTTTCCTATACTAAATTTATTGTATTTTATTATTGGAAGCTGATATGGTCGAGGGACCACAATAAATCGATTTTCACTCTACTTGCTGTAAAGCACTGTGATCAATACATAGAACTATCCTACCTGTCTGTGATCAGTACATACTTTATGTTGCATGGTTTGGAGAGCTAGGAGGCTACCTTACGCTCTAGCCTAAAACTAACATTTCCTTTTTCCGTTTCAAACCTTTATTTCAACTTGTTAGGACGTGGAGGTTTCCCTCATTTAGATTAGATTAGCTGTCATCAATATACAGCACAAGTACAGTACTAGAAGAAAGTTTGGCAGATGTAGGCCATTGTCGGTACATTATGAACCATGACACAAAGGTATCTTTTTCTCTTAACCTGCTGTAAGTTAGCCTTTAGTTTTTTTGGCAAATAATCCACTGTGCCCACCATGATGAATTTGTTTTGGGCATCTTTGTGTCAACGTCTAGAGAAAGCCCTAATGGATTGTCCAGACGTCCACACGCTTCCCATCACCCGTGGCAACAAGGATGGTCTGCTGGACATAGACAAGCTCGCCAGAGGTGATCATTTTACCACTTAATTTACATTCCTTACATTCTTTAAAGTAATTTTGTTCTTAATTTCTATCATTCCTAAACACCTCATGATATCAATCAATCTACATTTTATTACGGACTCAGGGTCGATATAAAAGACGATACATAGAATAAATGACATATAAAAGCACCATAAAAACATAGTTTAAAAGATAAGAAAAGAAAATGCAGAGTCTTACATAAAGACAACTGTCTCAGTGTTTCCTGGGATTGAAGGACAAAACCAAGATGATCTCATTTACAGTCATTTACCCGGCAAATACATTTCTACATAAGATTTCTTAAGACAGCTATGTCGTCCGTTTCACCTCCCGAGGGAGTTCACCGCAGTCGTCATGACTGCCGTGTATATTCCCCCACACGCGAATACGGGCAAAGCGCTGGGCGAACTACACGATCATCTCAACAGACACCAGATCAAACACCCAGACGCAGCGATGGTAGTGGCCGGCGATTTCAACCAGGCCAACCTGAAGAAAGTGATGCCGTCCTTTTTTCAGCACATCGCTTGCTCCACCAGAGGGAAGAACACACTCGACCACTGCTATTCCCCGTTCAAAGCCGGTTACAAGGCAGTAGCCGCTCCGCCATTAACGGGGTCCACAAGCTCGAGCGATCATGACTCCATCTTGCTATTTCCGGCATATCAACAGAGATCACGTGACGCCGTCGTGTCACGTGAGACAAAGAAGTGGACCGACGAATCAGAGGCCACGCTCAAGGACGTGCTTGCAGACACGGATTGGGATATGTTCAAAGGAAGCGCCAGTGACGTCAGTGAGCTAGCAGACACAGTGGTGTGCTACATCACAACAATAGCTGATGGTATTGTCCCCAGGAAAACGGTGCAGATTTTCCCAAACCAGAAACCGTGGGTGGATAGCACTATTAGAGCAGCTCTGAACTCTCGTACCACCGCCTACAACCTGGGTAGAGAGTCAGGAAACATGGAGGAGTATAAGGCTTCAGTCTATACTCTACGCAAAGCTGTCAAACTTGCTAAGAGGACATATGCTGATAAACTGGAGACACAAATGGCACAAAACGACACAAGAGGATTATGGCAGGGACTGAAGACAATAACTGACTATAAAGTCAGCGCCCCCTCAATGGGGAGCGACGACGCCTCCCTCGCGGACAAGCTCAACACCTTCTACGCTCGGTTTGGTGTAGACAGTGGCGCTGCTGGCTCTCCGGCTAGTGACGTCACTGGCGCGCCGGCTGTTGTGGAGGGGGGGGGGCAACCGCGAGGGGGGGGGGACGCTCTCTCGTTGTCGGAACACAGTGTGAGAAGAGCATTTATGCAGGTGAACACCAGGAAGGCTGCTGGCCCAGATGGCATAACAGGACGTATACTCAAGACCTGTGCCAACCAGCTGGCCCCTGTGTTCACCGCCATATTTAATCAATCACTGGCGGAGTCAGTGGTCCCTGCCTGCTTCAAGATGTCTACCATCATCCCTGTGCCGAAGAAACCCTCCCCAGCATGTCCAAATGACTACAGACCGGTGGCACTCACCTCTGTGGTCATGAAATGTTTCGAGAGGCTGGTCAAGGACCACATTTGTGCCTCCCTCCCCAGTGATATGGACCCTATGCAATTTGCATACAGGACAAACAGGTCCACCGACGACGCGGTCTCCCAGGTACTGCACAGCACCAGGGGAGGAAACTAACTTTTTGGCTTACCAGCCAACTGGCGAGTATCTGATTTTTTTTACCAGCCAAACAGATTTTTTACCAGACAAAAAAAATCGCTAATTGTGATAATTACTTCTTTGTATGTCAAGCCGTGTCAATGTTGTGTATGCATCTGGGTAGGCACACTGTGCCTTTAAGACAGCACGGTGGTCTTACGACAGTGCTGTGAACTTGAAGTACCGTCAAGTGTTGTGGTAACGTCAGTTGGGTTGGTGTGCTGTTGTGCACAGTGCACTGGTTGAGCTAGCCCCTTTCGTGACTGCGATGTGCAAGCCAGGGGCTTTTGAGCATGAAATAAAATGTCTAACCTTACGTCGTAGTCCGGTGCTTTTTTGGAAACATTATAGTCATAACAGATACACCTAGCTGGCTGCTTTGAGCACACAGGGCTAACGTTAGCTAGCAAGCAGCTATAGCTAAAACGCTATAGAAGCTAACCACTGTATACAGTTCCAGTAGACTAACATTACACCTCTGTGATTTAAATGTGTCCTTAGTAACTTATACTCGAGGGTTGTACTAGGGTTGGATGCAGTTCCCCGTTGGTCAGTCTGTCTGTTTTCCATCTTCTGCTGTGTTTAACGTTATCTGTTTGCGAGTGCTCCTGATGGCTAGCCTAGTACCGCGGGACTTTTATTATTATATGTCCGCGGGTTGGCCAGTACTGCGCAAACGTTTATTAAACATTATATGTCCGCGGGTGGTCTTGTGCAGTGCTCTCGTGGCACTGTCAACTAAAGCGAACACTCAGAAGACGCGCACCGTTTGCCAGTGCAGTGATTGCAGAATGTTTTATTTTTTTGTATACTCGCCAGCAGGGGAGGAAACTAACTTTTTGGCTTACCAGCCAACTGGCGGGTATCTGATTTTTTTTACCAGCCAAACGTAAAAAATACCAGCATTTGGCCAGTAAAGTGGCCTAATTTCCTCCCCTGCACAGCACCCTCTCGCACCTTGACCGTCAGAAGGGGGGCTATGTGAGACTGTTGTTCATTGACTACAGCTCAGCGTTCAACACCATAGTCCCCACCAGACTGGTGGACAAGCTGATCGAGCTAGGTCTGAGCTCCGCCCTGAGCGCCTGGGTACTGGACTTTCTGAGCGAAAGACCCCAGGCGGTCAGGGTGGGGGGTCAGACCTCCAACACCATCACCCTGAGCATCGGGTCCCCCCAGGGCTGTGTTCTGAGCCCCCTGCTGTACTCACTCTACACACACGACTGTGTGGCCAAGTTCAGCTCCAACTCCATAGTGAAGTTCGCAGATGACACGGTGGTGGTGGGGCTGATCTCGGACAACGACGAGAAGGCCTACCGGGAGGAGGTTGAGGTACTGGAACGCTGGTGCCAGGACAACAGCCTGCTCCTGAACATTGGCAAAACCAAGGAGCTGATCGTGGATTATAGGAGGGGACAGCAGGAGACACACACACCACTGATGATAAACGGGGCTACCGTGGACAGGGTGAGCAGCTTCAAGTACCTGGGGGTCCACATCTCAGAGGACCTGACATGGTCAACACACATAGAAACAGTAGTAAACCACCTGAGACAGTTAAGGAAGTTCAGAGTATCGGGGAAGATACTCCAGTCCTTCTACTCAGGAGCTGTAGAGAGCATCCTGACCGGAAACATCACTGCCTGGTATGGAAACAGCACGGCACAGGACAAGAAGCCCCTACAGAGAGTGGTGCGCTCAGCCGAGCGTACCACGGGTATTGCACTACCCCCCCCTGCAGGTTCTATACAACAAGAGGTGCAAATCCAGAGCCTGCAGGATAATGAAAGACCCTCACCACCCCAATAACAGCCTGTTTCAGCTGCTGAGGTCAGGCAGACGCCTGCGAACCCCAGCTACTAGGACAGAGCGGCTTAGGCTCAGCTTCTTCCCCCAGGCCATCAGAGCCATGAACAATGAACATTGAGTGCTCAGAACATTGAACTGTCCACACACAAGCACACATGAACACACACACGACACGCACACTGTGCACGCTCACACACGAGCAGCCACTTAACACTTTAACATGAGCGGGCACACACGCATGTCGCACACACGCACACTTATGGCCAAAGGAAAGGACACTTTAAATTAGAATAACAGGAACAGTGTATTGCACTACCAAAGCTAACTAGCATGTCCCACATGCTCTGTAAATAACTATGTACAGATACCGAGATGTCACTCCATGTTACCTGCTACCTGTTACTGCACAATGTTGTTTTCTTCTTTTGATTCTATTATATGTACCACTGTATTGCACATCGTTGCGGGCAAGACCACCCGCATTTCATTGTATACCTGTATGCCGTGACAATTAAAACTCTTGACTTGACTTGACTTGACTTGATGGAAGTCCTGCAGCCACAAACATCTTACTTGCACTACACCATCTAGCCCTCTTAAGTAATATTATTGTGACATCATTGTAAGATACTTGTTTCTGTAAGCTTGCTTTTTTGTAGTTTGATTGCAGCACATAGTAAACTAACTGAGAGAACAGAGACATCTTCACTACATCTGTACACATAGTAAACTAACTGAGAGAACAGAGACATCTTCACTACATATGTAGACATAGTAAACTAACTGAGAGAACAGAGACATCTTCACTACACCTGTACACATAGTAAACTAACTGAGTGAACAGAGACATCTTCACTACATCTGTACTAATCTTACTGAGGGAACATAGAACATAGATGTAGTCCTCAACATAGATGTAGTATTTTCTCCAACATGGATATAGTATTTCCCCCAACATATAGTATTTTCCTCAACATCGATTTAGTATTTTCCTCAACATAGATTTAGTATTTTGGCTAACTGGCTATCGTTCTGTGAGCTGGTGTTGGTACCTGGCTGGCTAACTAGCGTGGCTATCGTTCTGTGAGCTGGTGTTAGTACTAGGGCTGTCTTAAATGCTTCGAAGCTTCGAACGTTCGATTCGATGGCACAAGCTTCGAACATTAAAAAAAAAAACGATTTTTTTTTTTTTTTTTTTACTTCGATTTGTGTGTGTGTGTGTGTGTATCTACCCATCCCAGTTAGGACAGCCGAATCCCGTCCAATCTTTCGCCGTCGACTAAAGACTCACTTCTTCAACCATTATCTGAAATGATAAAAAAAATAAAATAAAAATCTAACCGTGACTAACCTTACTGTCATGCACTTGTCCTAATAAACTAACCTACACTGTAACACACAACACTTTGATGAACATTGTTACTCAGCTGATAGAGTTGTACCCTTCTTGCTGTCTTGTCGTACAGAACTTGTAAGTCGCTTTGGATAAAAGCGTCAGCTAAATGACTAAATGTAAGTGTGTGTGTGTGTGTGTGTGTGTGTGTGCGCGCACCTTGTAGAATTCCACACATAAGAAAGAAAGATACTGGGATGAATAAACAAAATAGGAAATAAAATGTAGAAATGCATGCAATACATAAATAAATATGAATCTCCATATATGAAATATAACATTTAGATAAGGTGCTACTGAGATGTTTTGGTGAGTTCTTTGTTTTTTTGTGGAAGTTGCCCTTCTTAAAAATGCATGAACATTCACTGATAATTGGTCTGTAGTGGAGTCTACAAGGTCTACATTGCCAGACCATGTAGAATCCGGACCTTGTAGACTGACATAATTCTGTGCATAGTTTAGTCTACACAGGCCATATTTCAAATAATCAAAATCTTACTTCATTCATCTTAAACATTCTTGATTTGGGGGATTGGTAGTTCCCATGAAATCTGAAGTTGTTCAAACGACAACAGCGATCCACCTTGAATTAAATCACACAGCCGAGTGAAACCTTGTTGGATGCGTCAGTCACGAAAGGGGCTACTTAATTAATTAATCCAACCCACTTTATTTATAGAGCACATTTAAAAACAACAACGTTTACGAAAGTGCTGTACAAGTCCCACAACATAAGATAAAAAAAAAAATATATATATATATATATTTAAAAAAAAATATTAAAAATAATATTTATTTTTATTTTTTTTCTATTTTTTTTCGAAGCTTCGAATTAAAATCGAAGCTCGGCCCCGAAGCTTCATTGCCAAAAAAAGCTTCGAAGGTCAGCCCTAGTTAGTACCTAGCTGGCGCTGGCTAACTAGTGTGGCTATCGTTCCGTGAGCTGGCGTTGGTACCTGGCTGGCTAACTAGCGTGGCTATCGTTCTGTGAGCTGGCGTTAGTATCTAGCTGGCTAACTAGCGTGGCTATCGTTCTGTGAGCTGGCGTTAGTATCTAGCTGGTGCTAACTAGCGTGGCTATCGTTCTGTGAGCTGGAGTTAGTACCTAGCTGGCGCTGGCTAACTAGCGTGGCTATCATTCTGTGAGCTGGCGTTGGTACCTGGCTGGCTAACTAGCATGGCTATCGTTCTGTGAGCTGGCGTTAGTACCTAGCTACCGTTACTGTTTAAACAAAAATGTTAATAAATGGGAGCTTCCTCAAACAGCCATCTCTTTCCCGACAATCCCCTCTGTGCACGAACCCTTACATATGGTAATTAAACATTAAAACACCTGCGGCTTATAGTCCAGTGTGGCTTATATTATGTACACATCATTCAATTTAGCTGCTGCAGCTTATATTCAGGTGCGGCTTATAGTGCGAAAATTACGGTAGTCAAATGATCAGATGTAGTCACTTACACAATAATTTAACTAGAATGGCAGGAGAAGGTAAAATCATGTTACCTCGCCCAAAATTGAATGCCATACGAAAATCTGTAATTTATCTAGCCATTACTTATTGGAATAGCTGCCCAGAACACATACATCAATTAAATACCAAATCATCATTTAAACATAAATTCCGAATGTATTACTTAGCTAGTGAGCAGTAGTCCAGTGTTTATTTATTTTTGTTTTTAATTATTTGTTCTTATTATTTTCTTAGCTGTGACAAGCTGAAGATGGTAATGCTGCCCTTTACAGGCAAGCATTAGCTCTTCATCTTTCATGTGCAATATTGTTTTTTTGTATGTCTTTTTTTGTATGATTGTAATAAGTTTGTTGTTTTGTTTATATACTGAATATGTGTGTGTATATTAGGGGTGTAACGGTACACAAAATCCACGGTTCGGTACGTACCTCGGTTTTGAAGTCACGGTTCGGTATTATTTTTGGTACAGTAAAAAAAAATTGCTTCATTTATCTATTTATTTATTTAACTGTATTAAACAATATAAAATGAATTGGCCATAATTTACTGCGCAAACTAATGCTTACTGCTGTAACCTACTAATACCACTTAATGTAAATATGAAGATTATTATATAGCAGATGCCTTGGACAACTGTAGCGTGTGCTTGTTTATACAGAGCCCCTTTCATGAGCAAGCCCTGCTTGAATACAGGGGCAGGGCTTGCTACAGTCACGAAAGGGGCTAGTTTATACAGAGCTGGTATGACTTGCTGGCTGAAATACGGACGAGAGGGAACTAGGTAGCGGGGCTCTATTACTCTCTATGCTCTATGTGCTTAAACCCAGTGTTCTCGACAACGGAGTATGGTCGCAGATCTGCTGCTATAAAAACATAGATGGCGTTTGTTATTGCTTTGGCCCGGTCTGAATTAATAGCGAGATGCTGCTTGAATGCCACGGGAGCTGGGTTTGCTTCTTCGGTGTACCAGTGATATTCACATTCGGGTGATGCCGTTTCAAATGCGTGATAAAGTTTGCAATAAAGTTGAACAATGCCGGCAACGTAGCCCCTTTCGTGACTGTGATGCAAGGCTTGCATCACAAGTGTGCATCACAGTCACGAAAGGGGCTAGCCGGCACGTAGCTTTAGTGCGATCCACCTGTCTTTGTCCATTACTGTGGTTAACTGGGAATCCGAAATGATCCCAAATGGGAGACTTGAATGTTGTGGGAGTATCTTCTAGCTCTGGCTGGTCAGTTAGTATTGACTCGCCATACTTAAGGCTAATATGCTATGCTGAATTACAGCTCTCGTTCAGTGTAGCTGCGCGCTGTGTGGGATGAACAAACAACATCCGGTTAGTTGTGCACGTTATATTGGGGCCGGTGGGATTTAAGTTCCACAAAAAAAGGTTCCATACTGTTGCAATCGTTCGGTGCACAGCGTGTACTGTACCGGAGGACCACATTGAGGCGGTACAGTATGTATCCGTGTACCGTTACACCCCTAGTGTATGTATATATGTGTGTGCGTATATATAAATGTATATTTGTATCTGTATATATGTATATGTGGGACTTCGGACCCCAGGAAGACTAGCTGGTGCCATTGGCATCAGCTAATGGGGATCATTTTTAATAAACAAATACAAATATGACTGTTCTCTCAGTTTCAGAAAAGGACACAGACTGGTTTGTAATCCAAGGTTATGAGGAGCTTGGAGAGAAGAGTGGAGCTAAACTACAGACAAGACTCTTGGAAATCCCGCTCAAGAGATTGTCAGCGGTAAGATGGGGAAGAAAATTATGTTTTGCATAATCCATGCTTAACTAGGCTTGCCATGTCTTGTTCTCCGCTGGGTCTTGCTTAACTAGGCTTGCCATGTCTTGTCCTTGGCTGGGTCTTGCTTACCTAGACTTGCCATGTCTTGTTCTTGGCTGAGTTGGGCTTGGCTGGGTGTCTGTCTGTAGCCTACTGTCTCTTGGTGAGAGAGAGGTGTGGAGAGAGAGACACTCTAACCAAACACACTCAGTTTAGTTTGCGCAGCAGACTTTGATAGTGGGATGTAGATGTACAATGTACCCCTGTTGTGTACCCTTTTTTAACAAATCTCAGACCAAAACCCTGCTCAGACTAGTGTGAGTAAAAACCATGCTCAAAGAGATTGGTGTTGGATTATTCCTGATTCTTGGACGATTAGTCAGTTAGCTAAGATACATCCAAATAAATCAAGCAAATCGATAAAACATGTAGATTGTGGTTGAGGCATCATCTAGCCATAATATCTGTTCTAGTGAGTGTAAACACTTCTACTTTTAACAATACAAGTCAGGGTTCTGAAGTGGTGTTTTGACTTTTGTGTCAGAAAGAATTAGAAAATCAGAGAATTTGAAAATCAGAGCGGTTTTATCTTTAAAGCCCAACGGTCAAATCTGGGTCAGATAAGAGTGTGTTAAATGTGTTGTGTTATGTGTGTGTGTGTTAAATGGTGCATTTAAATAGCGCTTTTATCCAAAGTGCTTTACTATTTTGTTCCTCACATTCACCCATTCATTCACACACCGACGGTGCAAGGAGCCAACCTGCTCATTGGGAGCAATTAGGGGTTACGTTTTCTTGCTCAAGGACACTTCGACATGCTGCCCGGGAGGAGTGGGAATCGAACCGGGAACCTTCCGATTACCAGACGACCGCTCTACCTCCTGAGCCACTGTCTCCTCATGTTAGGAGTTGAGTTGGAATTCAGAATCAATACATGCATGTAATTCACAGTCATGACCTGAAACTATGAATGAATTATCATTGTATTTATATAGTGTTTTTCTAGACACTCCTAGCACTTTACAGTGTAGGATGTAAATGGCCTCCTTCACCTCTGGGTAGCACCCAACCTTGGGCTACAGGCTCAATGGCTGCGAGACACTGGCACCAGGCACACATCACACTACACAATGGCTGAAAGGCTCAGGAAACGGGGATTGATACCAGCCAATTAAGGGGAAGTGATGATTGGGTGGCCTTGATGTCAGACCTGGTGGGACCAGGTGGGTTTGCAGGACTGGAGTTTTGAGATAAACTTTGTTGTCTTGGTTGACCAGGTGGAGAATGTCAGTCTGTTTGACACTGTTGTCTTGGTTGACCAGGTGGAGAGTTGGTCTGTTTGACACTGTTGTCTTGGTTGACCAGGTGGAGAGTTGGTCTGTTTGACACTGTTGTCTTGGTTGACCAGGTGGAGAGTTGGTCTGTTTGACACTGTTGTCTTGGTTGATCAGGTGGAGAGTTGGTCTGTTTGACACTGTGGTCTTGGTTGATTAGGTGGAGAGCATTAGAGAGTCTGTTTGACACTGTGGTCTTGGTTGATCAGGTGGAGAGCATTAGAGAGTCTGTTTGACACTGGTCTTGGTTGATCAGGTGGAGTAAATGTAAGCTTAAGATTGACTTGTATTGATTCATCAATCATCAATCAATATATTAAAATAATGTGCTCAAAATTTTACTCTGGTCTCTTATTCAAGTGTGTATTCTTTATCTACTTGAACGTAATACCTTATCTAATTTAAATTTACTGAATAATTTTTATATATGTGACACAAAAATGCATTTTTGAATTCTTGGCTGGTAAAAAATCTGACTGGCTGGTAGTTTTTTAAATCTACCAGCCACCTTGGCCGGTAAGCCAAAAAGTAAATTTTGTTCCCTGAGTCCACGGCAATCCAGCGAGCCAATGAGTTAGTTAATTTGTTACACTTGGTCTGACAAATCTTTGCTCTGAATCCCGTCATCTGGTCTAGTGTGGTTAGGCGACCCTGCTTGCTTGTACTCTGGGTAATGTTAGCCTGACCGGCGTTAGATTTAGTTTGCATGGTAGCTCCAACATGCTTGGCATTTAGGTGATATTGTAGGCTAGAAACGCTCCGGGGATGGGCAAAGTCTTTGCTGCACAAAGTGCACGCTACCATTCTCGTATCGACACTTCCATCTGTATTTTTTTTTTTTTATATCAAAACGAAACATCACATTCAACGGGACAAGCAACGCAGTCTCAACTGTTTTTTCCATGTTGGCTATAACTCTGACGTCACTCCATGCATGCTGTGCATCTGGATAAACGGTATGCCTGGAACTGGTCCACTGAGAAACATTCTGCGGGGTCTGGAGTGCACAAAGATTAACCCTTGAGAGTCCAAGGGCCTTTTTGCACCCGTGGGCGGAGAACAAAGGGATTTAGAATTTCTCAGAAATGCTCAGGAAGTCACGCTTTTCAGAAATCGGTAAAAATAGAAAAATGACAATTTCGAGTGCTTTGAAATGTAATATATATGTCTCCTTACTTGCTAAACGTAATACGACTTGTAAATACGTTTAATTCTTGCTAGATGGTATGATTGTAATTATCTCCGTTTGCCAGAGAACTACAGCGTGTCATGAAACGCACACTCTCACGCGCGCACACACACAAGAGCGGCGTGTGCGCTGTGAAAAGGTGTTAGACCCCGCAGAGGTGAGAGGTATCAGAGACTCGCTACCCCCCATCCAAATTCTAAACAACAGATTGGCTTTTCATAATATGTATGAATTATCTCTTGCAATAATATCCACGGGACTCGACTTTTTACAGTCGTTGTGTTTGTGTGTCACGAACACACACGCCAACTTTCTCCTGCGTGAGGATATTCGCGGACATTCTCTCAGATAGAGAAAAAGAAAAGCTTACATACTTTTCTGCTTTTTGGGCTGCTTCGCAATTGTCAATTCATAATAGCAGCGTGGACCACCTCTGTAACAACGCATCTCGAGCTGCTTCTATGTGCAACATTGTACTTTCTTTTGGAATACTTGAAACCCTTTTTTTGTGGAATATTTGATGTGGCCCCGACGGAACGTTATGAATTAAAAGTAGTCTAACATGCTTTGCAAACCTCACCACCAGTGTATATACCCACGTCGCGCTAAAACATTAACTACTGCAATGTTATCTCTTAACTGAGTATTCCAACTAAGCTAAGCAGAATAATGCTCTGTAACAACTCATCTCGCGGGCTACGTGAACTACAGTATCAGCCACTGGCTGCTGTGTGACGAGTTTGTAGTTTTGGTCACCCGCGCTGTCTAAACGCGGACTGCTAGTTGACGGCTTATGCAGGAAGGAAAGATGACGTTGCCTGTCTCTCTCTCTCTCTGTCTCTCTCTCTTTCTCTCTGTCTCTCTCTCCATCTCAATTCAATTCAAATGGGCTTTATTGACATGGGAAACATACGTTTACATTGCCAAAGCCAAACAAAACAATTCGAAACTGGCCCCTGTAAATGTCCTAACCCAACCCCCTCCAATGTACAGTAAATGACCAAGTATGGTTTCGTCAATATTCCAATGTACAGTTTTGCTTGTACAGTTAATTAATAATATAATTATTATAAATGTCTCTCTCTCTGTCTATATCTCTGTATCTCTCTTTCATTCTTTCTCTCTCTCTATTATATTACTATACTATTATATATCTAAATATCTAAACCTCTGTCTATCTAGTGTGTGTATACATGGCATCAAATCAAAGTGTGTGTTGCTGTAGGCCTGCCTGTATTGATCACAGTCACACTATACGAGTTATGAATCTCTCGCAGTTCATTCAAGCTGGCTACGTGAGCTACAGTATCAGCCACTGCTGTGTGATGAGTTTGGTGTTTTGGTTACGTTTACCAAGTTTACCAAGATGCGTCTGATGGTGGTGATGCTGACATGGTTGATGTTGCCGTAGCTGGTGGAGACGGATTGCATTGTCTGCTCTCACTAGGTCCACGACGGCGAGTTCCTGCTGTTGTGTGAACAGGTCTTCTAGTCATTCTAGACTAGAAATACAACCACAAATTGTTATTGGTTACCGTGACTGGCCGCCTGTTTCGTGTCCACTGTAAGATGAGTGAATGTGGTGTGGCCCTCTGTCTCATTCCAGACAGGAACTGCTTTTTCGCATATCACTAAGTGTGATACAGAACAGGCAGATACAACCATGAGGAGACTCCTATAATTTTTTTTATACATGTGCATAATTTTATTTTTAGCTTTTTTTGTACATGTAGATTTTGCCTAAATTCATTGTGGTTGCTCTCTGCCAAATATCATATGAGGCATCTTGTATTATTATTGTAATTCAAAAGTGATATATAGGGTTGTTCATTGTACAATACAATTGATACAGTTGATGTTTCTTGTTGATTATTATTCTCTATGTTTTTTTAATAAAATTGTGTGATACCTACATGTATGACCTATATCTATCTACTACTTTTGGATATGAGCATTTTTTCAATAAGTATGGATCCCTGAACACAGAATGACACCAGTATCACTGACTACCACGGCAAGCCTATAGAAAATTATTCTATTAAATAATAATTATTATTATAAATGTCTCTCTCTCTGTCTATATCTCTGTATCTATATATTATATTACTATACTATTATATCTAATGTGTTCAGGTAAACCTCGATCTTAGAGTGCGATACAATGCCTAATTTTACTTTACTTTTAAATTGCTTCTAGTTAATTAACCTCTTTAGCCTGAGCGGTCCGACGGAGGTTAAAGGGTACAAAGTATGAAGAAGGTGAACATGTGATTTTACTATAATAATGGTCAGCTAACTGCTAACATCTGCAGTGACGTAATTCTCTTCACAATTAAATATTACATTTGTTCTCTTCACAATATTACAACT
The DNA here is from genome assembly GCF_963971535.1 of Notolepis coatsorum. Classification (NCBI taxonomy): domain Eukaryota; kingdom Metazoa; phylum Chordata; class Actinopteri; order Aulopiformes; family Paralepididae; genus Notolepis; species Notolepis coatsorum. Next base: position 1,072,042 of record NW_028174872.1, on the reverse strand, counting down.
TAGCTGTAAATACATATATTGTCAATGAATTGGTCAAAGACAGACCAGACCACTAAAGACTACTATGACAGACAGATATGACCAAATCAACAGAAAAAGGTCTTTCCTCCTTTACCTTTCCTTTCAGCCATAGGCTACAACAGGATTAACGAGCGGCATCAAGGCTGCAATGCCAACAGTTGTCTTGGTGCTGGGCAGACTGAAAGGTTATAGGGTGGCAATATGCTGGATACTATAAGACTTGAAAGAAACAGACTAAAAGTGATCTTAATTCATGATCTTGAATGGGGGACCCTGATACAAGACGAAAGTCTTTCTCTGGTCTGCATCCCCTTAACAATTGTATGTATGTATTGAGCGTACACATTCTGCAATCTGTTAATAAAGTTTTCAATCAATCAATCATGCAAAATCGGTGTACTTCTCTCTTCTCCAGGTACAATTGCTGCATTGCTCCCCAACGACGAGCAGAGATATGAACAAGTCAATGCCTCACTGCTGTGACCAGTGTGGAAAGAGCTTCATCAAAAAGGCTGCTTTTCTAAAACACCAGTGCATCCATACAGGAGAGAAGCCCTACTACTGTGACCAGTGTGGATCGCGCTTCAAGACCGCCCAAGAATTAAAGATACACCAGCGCATTCATACAGGAGAGAAGCCCTACTACTGTGACCAGTGTGGATCGCGCTTCAGTCAGTCTGGAAACTTAACGATACACCAGCGCATTCATACAGGAGAGAAGCCGTACCACTGTGACCAGTGTGGATCGCGCTTCAAGATCTCTGGACACTTAAAGGGACACCAGCGCATTCATACAGGAGAGAAGCCGTACCACTGTGACCAGTGTGGGGAAGGCTTCAGTCAGTCTGCACACTTACAGAAACACCAGCGCATTCATACAGGAGAGAAGCCTTACCACTGTGACCAGTGTGAGAAGAGCTTCAGTAGATATGACAGCTTAAAGGGTCACCAGCGTATCCATACAGGAGAGAAGCCTTACCACTGTGACCAATGTGGGGAAGGCTTCAGTCAATCTGGAAACTTACAGAGACACCAGCGCATTCATACAAGAGAGAAGCCAATGTGAGCAATGTGGGAAGACAAGAGATATGTAATGTTAATTACCTGAAATTATTCCATTTTGGGGGGGGGGGGGGGTGCACATATTGGTATCGGAAATTAAGAGTTGGACAATATCGATATATCGGTATCGGTAAAAAAGCCAATAACGAACATCCCTAGTTTCTTCTCCTTTCTCCTGATGGTCAAAAGTATCTTTTTCTGTTATTTTCTCTTGTCCAGGCTAGACGACTGCTCTACATGACTGAGACGACTGCTCTAGCTCCTGTACAGACCAGGCTAGACGACTGCTCTAGCTCCTGTACTCTTCTTAGCCATGGCAAGGTTCATAACGCGCAGGGTATTGAAAATAGCATGGATTCACATTTGATTTCCTTATTCAACAGGCTGTTTGGATTCCTGTAAAATATATATATATTTTCTTTTTTTTCTTTTTTTTTTTTAAACTTTGACCAGTCGGCTGGTTCTTTTAGCGTTTATCGCTTTTTCTGGTCAAGCATGACCGACAGAAACAGGTTGAATGGGGTATAGATCGGGGGAAAGACACTCTGAGAAAATACGGCGAGTTCGGGAGTCGAACTCGTGTACCCCAGATCCGTGACGCGCACGGTTGTCCCCGACGCCGAAATAGCGTCCGAGGTACGCGGTGAGCTACTGGAGCTCCCCTTTTCTTTTTCTTTTTACATGAACAACCTGTAACATGTTCTGTTATTCTGAAATTATGCCATAAAGGGCCTGTTATTCTGGGTGAAATGTTGTATTTTCACATTAGTATCTGAGGTGCATTTTAGAATAGACGTGCTCATGAGCCAGGTCAGGTTTTTTTTTTTTTTTTTATATAGTAAATGTAAATTGTTTTTCCCTTTGTGTCAGTATCATCAGTGTGTTTGTATGGTAAAAGTCATACCTAACATTGTTCTTGCAACACCTTGTTGGCTACTGCTGCACATTACCGTACTTTTCATGTACACGTAGGGGTTTTTAGAATGTCTCCTCTTCTACCTTCTCATCAGTTCCAGTTTGGTATCTGAGGTACAGTATGTCGTTGTGTAACCGGTCTCATTTGACATGCCCTGAGTGGGAGTTGAACCCCCGGTCTCCCGCGCCGGATCACAGACCACTAGACCAAGAGGTGAATTCACTTCTTGTTAATAGGTCTGGATGCCTCTGGGGAGTGAGTTACCGCTACACTGTCCATCGTGAGTGACTGTGGATAGACACGCGGTACCTCCGTTACAGTTGCACCACGCCACAAACAATCACCGTACACACTTTAATCAGAAAAGCATCCACATTGCCTTCATACTGTATACCCTTATGCCTGGGGTGCCTTCCGATAGCCTCTATGGCATGCATAGAAAACGCTAGGTCGGTAGAGGCAGAAAGAGAGCGAGAGAGAGAGAAGGTGCCGTTGCATTGTGTAAGGAGGAGGCATCGTGATTCCTCCTTCATGCCGTCTATACACCAGCGCCATGACAGTTTTATGTAGACATAAACATAGGCTGTGTTCCAAGGAAGTTCTACAGCTGGTTATGTTTTTTTTGTACCATTTTTACATTGAAGTGTCTGAACCTAAAGCAATAATTACACTGAAGAGTGGACAAGCCCCTGTTAAGTCCACCACTGATACGCTCGCTCTCTGTTGCAGAGGAGCGCGGGGGATTGTCCTATTCTTCCGTGCCGCGTGATTTCATTTGCATTGACGAAACCAAGCGACCATTCTGGCAAAAAAAAAAATGATCGTCATCGTTTGTGTATTTATAATTTTTTCTTTTTACATCAGGCGCATCAATGTGAAATGACTACCAGACCCAACAAACGGCTCCCGTTCGAGGCCTAATTATTTAATCCTCACTATGGTTAGGAATATTAGCATTTTTTTGTTGTTGCATAATTTGTAACGGTTGTTATATCGTCACCTTAAACACAGATGCCCCGAGGGAGTTTCGAACCCATGGTCTGCCGCACCACGGGTCGACAGCACAGACCGCTATACCAAGAGGTGAACTCACTGCTTTGCAACGTGTCTATGTGTTTTTTTTTTTTGTTTTTTTTTGTTTTTTTTTTGATTTTCTCGTTGTGCCAATTCCCCCCCCCCCCCCCCCCCCCCCTACCTGGCTGCTGTATGCATGTTCTCCTACGAGTCGGTACAAGGGCGTCCCGAGTCGATCGCTCGTCTTTTCACTTGGCAGCGAGGACTCTCATTGGTGAAGTGTAACACGTGGGAGGGCACGCTATCTCCACCAAGTCCTGCCCCGCTTAGCAAGCGCCGATACCTGACCTGTAGGCGTCGCTGTCCACAACGCCAGATTCCCACCCGCCAGCTTCCCCACCCCCTAATACTGCCAATTGTATTAGAGTGAACGGCCAGCCAAGCTGGTGACAACGCCGAGAGCTGGGCTCGAACCCAGCATCTCCTGCGTTGGTCTGTGTCTTTTAAGGGTAAGAGTGAGTTGTTGAACCCATAGCACCGCTACTCGCCACAGTCACTTCACAACATCTGAAGTCCATCGTGACTGCACCTCACGGTACCATCCGTTACACTCACCCCCCTTAGACTCACTCCACTCCACCCAAGGCATCCGGGTCATTCGGCACCAATGTAACGGTAGTCATATCGTCACCTTAAACTTCGATGGGAGTTTCGAACCCGCGGTCTGCCGCGACGCAGGCTACAGCACAGACCTCTATACCAAGAGGTGAACTCACTGCTTTGCAACGTGTCTATGTGTCCTAGTGAGTTTAACCCATAGCACCGCTACTCGCCACAGTCACTTCACAACATCTGAAGTCCATCGTGACTGTGCCTCGCGGTACCATCCGTTACCATCTTTTTTTCTTGATCGCGTCAATTTGATTTCTGTTCAATATGAGTCCAAATCTCTCTGTTAACGACATCAGTGCAATGGTTCTTCGTAGTTTTCTGCACGCATGACTTCTCTGTCCTACTCAGAAGTGTAGTCCAGCCATGAGTCCGCCCCCCGGTGGCCGAATGAGAGATGAATGTAACCAGTGTATAAACAAACAAACAAACACACACTACACACACACACACACACACAGTACGCCGGGGTGCGTGGCATTGTCTTATACTGTGGAATTATTGGAATACCTTTATTACTCTTACGACAGAACAAAATATTACAGTATCAAGGTTATATTGATATATGAAAGGTTTTAATGTTTATACAAAGCTATTCTTGTTCTTTTTTTGTACAGTATGTTTTCCTACATAGATATTTCCTGTGTGTTTTGAAAAGGATTATATACTTAATATATATAAATGGTATATATTGAGAAATGCTGTGCCCGAGGGGTCTGGGCTTTACGAAACTCTTCTGAGATACTTTTGCGACGTCACCACCCGGGACATATGGAAAGGACAGTCTAATAATCCTTTATTCGGTACTTATGCCCCTTATTTGAAATACCTCATTCCTGACTCTCTTTATAAACTGCAAAGAATTGCAACAGCTGTGACAATACAGCTGTCTCTTATCATTTAGAACCCCAGTTTTATTAAGTTGTTTTTATTTGTTTTTTTTGGGAATGTTTGATTTTCTTTCACACCAGGTGCTCTGGCCTTTGGCTTCTGTGCGGATGCTTATGTATGTGTAGTTGTATGGCTATATTTTGCCCTAGAGGAATGTATTCACCTAACGAAGCACTTGTTTTGTCTTGTTCGGTTGTTCCTTTATTCACTGTGATTTTGTTTTCTACTGCTCCCAGGATGTTCTGGTTTGCAGTATCTGCTTTACTCAGAGCTTTCAGAAGCTCTGTCATGTTTCAATCTGTGTTTCTCGAGATATCTTTTTTTCCTTTTCCTTGATTATGTTTCTCATGATCAAAATAAAACGTTTTAAAATCTGCAACGTCCAACACGTTATTTTGTCTGATGCAATTTCTTGTTTTGCTTAACAGGGACAGGTGTCAATACTTTCACGAGTACAGTATAAATACTTAACTTTATCTTTATCTTTATTACGGATCCCCATTAGTCATCACCGCAGCAACAACTAGTCTTCCTGGGGTCCACACACAACAAAAACAGTACATACATAACATTATAGTAGCATACATTAAAAAATATATTCCAATATTCCTACATATAAAAATAATTCCAAATAGCATTACAGTACACAAACAGAGTATCAGATCACAGAAAATACAATAAAAGGGATTAAACTCTCAGACAGTCATATCTTTACAGTGTAAACTACAGTATCTGTGTTTTTCTTTAATGTAAACTAATTTCTTTTTCTCTCAATGCTCTTCAAATTATTTTTAAAACTTATCTTACTGGTTATCTGAGTAAGATGTACTGGCAGTTTATTCCAATATGACATGGCTCTATATAACACAGTTTTCTTTGCTGCATTGGTTTTTGGTAGTAGCAGTGTGAACATTTCCCTACAGGCATGCCTAGTATTATACTTATGTCGATCATGTGTACATGTTAGCTGTGAATACAAACAGATAGGTTCTCTTGAGATATATATATATTCCTCATGAACAAGATCAGGCTGCAATCCAGTCTGTCTTCCACCTTCAACCACGACAGCTTGGTATGCATCCCCTCCACACTGTTTCTCATTGAGCAGTTCAGGGCCAGACGGGCCGCTCTGTTCTGTAACTCATGATACTGAATACTAATATGAGCACTTGACAATGACATTTATCATTTCGGCAAACTTAGTCTAGTGAAAACTGAGGAGGGGAATTTGTCTTATACGGTCACTCACATTTGAATGACTTTGTACATATTAAAGGGGAAAAAACAACTAAAACGATGCTGATTTATTTTGCACATAATCTCACGCACATCCCAAAAACTCGAAACAGTTTTGCACACATTAATTTAGTTTGATAGTTATTGAGAGTAAATGAGTTTGAATATGGCCCTCAGTGATGTCATCGGGGACATTGGATCCTTGTGTTAATTACAGCACCATGATGTAGATGAAATAGCAATATCTTGTTTTATAGGGACTGGACTGCTACCTTATAATTTAATTGAGCTGTGATTAACACAACACAAGGATTCAGTGTCCCCGATGACATTACTGGTTGCCATATTAAAACTCATTACTCTCAATAACTGTCAAACTAAATTAATATTTGCAAAACTGTTTAGAGTTTTTGGATGTGTGTGAGATTATTTGTAAAATAAATTGCCGCTGTTGTTTTGGTGAAATTCCCCTTTAACCTAATCTGATGGCAGCATTCCAGCTAATTTTGCAATGTAAAATATTTGCATCATGTCATTGTGTCTTTACCAGCACAGCACCAGGTGTACTGGGACAACATTGGAAAGGTGCAAATGAAGGCAAGCTAGAGTCTAATGATTGTATGGTGAATAGCACCATCTTGTGGGCTATTATAATCTGCCACCAGTTTATACTGTAAATCAGTTAGCCCCTTTCGTGACTTTCGGTTTGCAAGCCTGTGGCTTTTGTGACCGGAGTCACTTGCCCACCCGCCCCGATCACCCAGTAGAGAAACGACCAAGCGTCGTCAAGGGGCTCGCGGTGTGTCAAGAATACATCAGATCTGAATTTCAAAGATACCCAGCGTACAATATGGGTCTAACACAGCTTCACGATGGGGTCTGGAAGCTCGGAGTTGCTAATAAACAGTTTAAAACATTGTTACTCGACGAGTGGTATTTACAGACCGAACGTCAATCTCCGCCGTTGGTGTCACAGCGCATGCGCACCATGCCGCGTTCACGTTACTGGGAAGAAGCGGAAGAACCAGTTTCCGACTGGGAAAAACCATTCACGTCAGCCTCCTAGTGGTAATTCCTACTAGGACATATGGGATTCTTTTATAGACCCCATATCTCCCACTTCGCGTCACGAATTGCGGAAGTATGGATGTGGGCGTTTCATCCATAGATATATAGTCAAAGCGTGAAGGCTTCCTAGTTGTAGCAACGAGATGTCCTCTGGTTCTTCCGCTTCTTCCCAGTAACGTGAACGCGGCATGGTGCGCATGCGCTGTGACACCAACGGCGGAGATGGACGTTCGGTCTGTAAATACCACTCGTCGAGTAACAATGTTTTAAACTGTTTATTAGCAACTCCGAGCTTCCAGACCCCATCGTGAAGCTGTGTTAGACCCATATTGTACGCTGGGTATCTTTGAAATTCAGATCTGATGTATTCTTGACACACCGCGAGCCCCTTGACGACGCTTGGTCGTTTCTCTACTGGGTGATCGGGGCGGGTGGGCAAGTGACTCCGGTCACAAAAGCCACAGGCTTGCAAACCGAAAGTCACGAAAGGGGCTATAAATCAGTGAGAGTTGCCAAGTTGGCCCGTCCAAAGATCTCTTGTCATTGTATTGACTATAGGGCATAAACCACTACACCTTGTATTCAAGATCCTTATATTTAATGGTGATCGTGTGCCAATACAACGATAACACACCAGGCCAATATACAGATTAGAGAACATTAAAAACAAAAAATCTCTAGAAATTCTATCCAAACCAATGAGCTTCTAGATAAGACAGTAGAAAGGATATGCAGCCAGGATGAGCTACTAGATAGACAGTAGAAAGGATATGCAGCCAGTATGAGCTTGTTGCATAATATACTCATGTTAAACAGTTGGCATTGGTGCAGAATTTGACTAGAACTGTCTCATAGGGACGAATGCTGGAATGGCATTTTGAATGGCGGGCCATAGTTAGACATAAGAAATCTCTCATCGACTCAGATAGATTGCTAGTCATACATAATGGCATTGAAAGACTGTCAAAATTACCTGAGTTCTGACAATGGTTTACCCCATTATGCATCTGTCTTCTTTCCATTGACTCCATAGGCATAGGTAATTCTACCCTTGCTCAGCAGACACACGACAGAGTAGAGCAGTCGTCTGGTGATCCAGAGGTTCACGGTTCGATTCCCGCTCCGCCCGAGCAACGTGTCGAAGTGTCCTTGAGCAAGACACTTAACCCCTAATTGCTCCCGATGAGCAGGTTGGCACCTTGCATGGTTGCCTCCGCCGTCGGTGTGTGAATGTGTGAGTGAATGGGTAAAATGTGAGGAACAAATTGTAAAGAGCTTTGGATAAAAGTGCTAGTATATAAATGCAGCCATTTACCATTTACACGCATCTCTATGCTGGGATCGCGAGGTTGAAGAGGTGGGTTAGAATGTTAACCCTGGTGACGGCCTTTCCAAATCTGCAGTGAACCATAATGTAACATGTTTCTGTAAATGTTACTACAGGAAGTGATTAAGCAATAGAACAACATAAATAACATCAGATCTAAAGTATTTCCATCATCTCAGCCGCGACTCTATTTACTAGATTTATTACAACGCACGGCCTTGAGTGTTCTGTTGCTTTTATGCAATATCTGATTTCACATTTTGAATAAAACACTATAACGTTTTGACGGAGAGTTAATTCAGCGCAGTATACAATATATACTAAACTACTCCTAGCAGTGTTTCTATAGCAAATAACATAGTGACATGTTATATAATTTCAATTTCAGAGTGCTATAATCAGCCTTTGTGTCTGTTTGAAAATTTGTTCTATAGAAAATATACAAAATAACTAAAAGTCCTATTTATTATGGATTATTTATTTCATATGTGGAACAAGATATGGTCCAAGGACAAAGCTTGAAGATCTTGCACAACCTTTGACCTTTACAACATGTTGTTATTTTATAAGGAAAGATATTATATCTTCAGTGAACTGAAATAGAGTGCAGGTGTGTTGCATAACTTGTCTCTCATCATTACTGTACAAATGTTTATGTCAAGTCCTGTTGGATACTTAAATCAATATATCTTTTGAATGAACTATGAACTTGTGAAAGTGTTGTTACTTTTATATCTTTATATTTCATGGGTAACTCATTTTATTACTTTATACTTATAAAATGTTTATATGAAAATATGTACAGTCACCTTATACAGTTATTCTTTCCCTAATTTAACACGACTCTTGGAACTATTTAATTATGCATCATATTGAAACAGAAAGGTTATCTGACGTATTCCACCAAAGGGAAAAGTGATCATATCCAAATGTGTGCATTTTTTATTGGCTAGATTGAATATGTTAAAGGTAATTGATCCAAACATACATGAATGTGTAGCTCTACCACCGGACATAAGAATGGAGCCCTGTTTTCATATCCTGCTGACCGACACTAGACAACAGTAAGCTGCTTGTATTTGTTCTGTGGCTGAAACACTTTGGGTATGTTGGCAATGTTTGCAAACATAGTAAAACTGATCTATATTACGATTTACAATAGGTTCAGAAAGATCCAAATATATTATGTTCCATGTACAGATCAAGGTAGACTTAGTATAGAGTACTGTATTGCACAGGATAAACTTATATTTATAATTATAGCTACAATATATATATTGTACCGGGAGTAGACATAAGATAGAGTTAGCTATATTTGTACCATGAATAGACTTAGCATAGTTACTTGTATATTTATAACAGGGTGGGCTGTACATACACACATATTTGTATAATTGATACTGTAGATTATACTTATGTTTCTATGAACTCTAACTCGTTTCATTTGAACACTATTGAATTTCAATGGTAATGTTAGATTTCGACTGAATTTCTCGTGTAGCACATGGAAATAGTGAGTTCAAGTAAATTCCTTTGCGTTGTTTTCAAAGTTCTATATTGAGGTTCAGTCGGTGAAACGGCAAGTTTCAAGCAAATATCCACACGGGTCCTTCTGGGTTTAGATGTCCACGTTTATTTAGTAAGAATAAAAGAACAAAAGACAAAATGCACAATATTCAATGAATGGTCATTCTTCCTAAACCAGCTCCTATCTAGGTCTGTCTCCCTCAAAGTCTGCCACCAGAAGAACAACTCTCTCTCTCTCTCTCTCTCTCTCTCTCTCTCCTTGAGCTCTTTTGATAACGCAGATGAGTCTGTTCTAAAACAAAATAGTTGCATTTACGACTGACCCATGCCCCACACATCCTGGCTGTGGGTTCAACCGAAGGCCTTGAAGATAGAAGAGTGTCCCGTATGAAGTGTCCCGGCTGCCCAGAGATAAGAGGTGAGGGAGAAGGTTATAGGCAGAATCAACCTCCCCATGGAGGTCCGGCCCCCACATTGTTACCAACCCCCCCTGGAACAGAGAGAGGAGAGACCGGCCCAAATCCCACAGTAATTCAAAATGACCAAAGGTGATAAAATACTAATACACAATGGTTGCATATTGTTGTCCAGCCTACCCAGAGTATGAAAATAAAGATTTTGACTCCCCTGCATGCAAAGGGACAGAAGTATTGAAGATAGGAATCAAATATGTGAATATGCAAAGATCTAATCAAACAAACTTTACCCCGGTAGGCAAGAAACTAGAAACAAAGAAAAACATAGTGTATGTGTGTGTCCCTCAGAACAATGATAGAGTGTGTGTGTGTGTGTGTATGTATGTGTCCCTCAGAACAATGACAGAGTGACTGAGTGAATGTGAGTCCTAATTACCTCATCTTTCACAACTCAGCATCTTCAAGATCAATTTAAACCCCAAACCCTGGGTAGAGGAGCTGTGAATGTCACTGATCTCTACTTCAGCTCACAAAACTCAGCCACAGAGTATGAATAATAGGAGTCATATAGAAGCCGAAGTCCAGGATAGAGAGGCTGAGTGAATGTGGTGTTGACTCTGTGCAGGAGGGTCATTGCGTCAGAGACACTGTAGAAGGACAGAGTACCTGCCCTGTGATCCAGGTACACTCCTATTCTGGAGGACTGGGGCCCTGGTACTGTTATGCTCTCGTTATTGTGTCTGAATGTGTAATTATTTAGTGTGTAATCACCTAAAGCCCAGGATTTGGAATTGCATCCAAATACACAGTTCTCCTTAATGCCTGTTCTACTAATGTCTTTGTAGGAGGGTGCTACAGAAACCGCTCCACTCCACTCCACCTCCCAGTAACAGCGTCCAGTCAGACCTTCTCTACCCAGAACCTGCCACCATTCAATAAATCTTTCTCTGTGATTAGGATAGGACTGCTTTTGCCGCATCAGTGTTGCTTTTCTGTTCCCCTCAGACAAAGACAGATATCCGTTTGTTGTGTTTGGGTCCAGTGTGATCTGAGAGGAATATTGTAAGAAGTCAGCTCTGGTCTTGGGCTCTGGTGGCAGTAAAAGATGAACAGTATTCACTGTTGTTGAGATTCTGGGCCACTGCTCTTTCAGAACGTCCTCTAGTTTGTCTCTCAGCTCAGACACGACCTCAGTCACATCTGCAAAGTACAGGAGAGGAAGGACACTGATGCTGGGTGAGTCTGTAGACTCACTGGGACTGGAGAAGGGGGGGTAACTCTGTAGAAAGTGGATGTGGTCCTCTGTGTGTGAGAGCTGCTCCAGCTCAGTGGTTCTCCTCCTCAGGTCCGCTATCTCCTGCTCCAGTCTCTTCTGCAGTTCTTCAGCCTGAGTCACTGTGGTCCTCTGTTGGGCTCTGATGACCTTCTTCAGCTCAGAGCGCCTCGTCTCCAAGGAGCGTATCAGCTCAGTAAAGACTCTCTCACCGTCCTCCACTGCTTTATCAGCAGAGCGATTGAGAGAATCAACAGCCTGTTGGGCCTCTTTGAGTCGCTTCTCTCTCTCCTGGACTCTCTGGTGGATTTTCTGCTGACTCATGCCAAGCTCTTTCTGTCTCTCCGTCCTTTCTGCTGCAGCTGAGACTGTATCATGGCCTTTATGTTCATCCATGGAACACAAATAACAGATGCACTGCTGATCAGTACGACAGAAAATCTTCATAGCTTCATCATGACGAGAGCAGATGTTCTCCTGAAGCCGTGTGGAGGCTTTGACCAGCTTGTGTTTCTTAAAGGTATCAGATTGATAGTGAGGCTGGAGGTGAGTTTCACAGTAAGAAGCCAGACATACCAGGCAGGACTTGAGGGCTTTCTGCTTTCTCCCAGGGCAGACATCACAGGCCACGTCTCCAGGTCCAGCATAACAGTGATCAGGAGGAGCAGCTTGGAGTCCTGTCTTCATTAGGTGTTCTATCACTTCAGTCAGCATGTTGTTTTTCTTCAGAAAAGGCCTCGGAGTAAAAGTCTCCCTGCACTGGGGACATGTGTAGATCCCCTTCTGATCACCGTGATTGATTGATTGATTGATTGAAAACTTTATTAACAGATTGCAGAATGGGTACAATACAGTACAGCTCAATACACACAATTGTTAAGGGGATGCAGACCAGAGAAAGACTTTCGTCTTGTTTACACCAGGGTCCCCCATTTTCAATTCATCAGGACATATATGACATACATGACATACAGATAGTCAGTACTGCTACATCTATACATTTATGACATACCAGATTTGCAAATACAGTACTGTTTGTGATACAGAAGGAGTCAAGAAAAGGGAGTATATACATTTGACGTAGAAACTGTACATTGGAGGAGGTTGGGTGGGGGGGGTTGGGTACACTGGGATATTGACAACCATACTGGGTAATTTACATTGGAGGTGGTTGGGGGGGGGGGGGGGGGCACACTGTATAAACAAGCAAAACTGTACATTGAGGGGGGGGGGAGACTCTGTACAAACAAACAAAATTGTACATTGGACTATTGACAAAACCATACTAGGTAAATGACTGTACATTGGAGGGGGTTGGGTTAGGATATTTACAGGGGCCAGTGTTGAATTGCAGTCTCCCGTAGGTGTCTCTTGAGAGAGGTTTTGAAAGTGGGTAGTGATCCACATTCCTTTACAGCTTTGGGTAGGGCGTTCCACATTGATGTGGCATAATTGCGAAACGTGTTTAGTCCCTTATTTGAGCCGAATCTGGGTTTAACATGATTTGTGGAGCTCCCTCTGGTGTTGTGATCGTGGTATTCACTGACCTTTGGGAAGTATTTTGCCATGTACATGGGTACCTTGGTCGTGTAGTGTATCTTGTAGACCAGGCCCATTGCAAGTTGCTGTACTCTGTCATCTACTCTAAGCCATCCTAGGTTGTCAAAGTGGGCAGGGGTGAGGTGGGTTCTAGGAGTAAGGTCAAGCAGTAGTCTGACCAGTTTGTTTTGAGATGTTTGTAATTTTGTTTTTAGCGCCTTTGAGGTGCTTTGGTACCATGAGGTGCAAGCATAGTCGTAGTACCCCTGAATGAGTGCTCCTGCCAGAGTCTTCAGGGTATTCTTGTTTACCAGAGAGGAGATCCGGTACAAGAATCGAGTTCGTTGGTTGACTTTTTTTATTACATTGGATGCCATTTTGTCACAGGAGAGATTAGCCTCTAGGATGGAACCCAGGTAGGTAATTTCATCTTTCCTTGTGACAATATTGTCACCCACTGTAACTGAGAAGCCGTCGGTCTTGCTGAGTTTGTTATTTGAACCGAAGAGAATGGACTCTGTTTTGCCCATGTGTAATGATAGTTTGTTATCAGCGAGCCATATGCAGATTCTGCCTAGTTCCGAGCTGAGGGTTTTTTCAACCTGTAACTTGTTCTTGTCAGAGACCAGCAGGGCTGAGTCGTCCGCAAACAGGAACAAGTTGCAGTCACAAGCTGACGACATGTCATTTGCATAAATTAGGAACAGTAGCGGTCCTAGTATGCTTCCTTGTGGAACACCACAGCTCACTGTAATCCACTGTGATCCCAGCAGTCTGTAATACAGCCCATACAGTAGCTGTGTCCACAGGGAATAGCTACCGGATTCTTCAGTAGATCCAGACAGATAGAACAGCAGAACTGGTCGCGGTCCAGATCAACTCCTTGCTGCGCCATTTTATTCTACAAAGACAACGACACTCCTAAGTTTTGTTTTCTCAGGAAGAGTGATCGTGTGGGTGGGAGGTGCTTCCTGGTTATAGAGTGAACTCTGACCGTGTGTTTGGTGAGAGCATGGCTCTGGGTGGGAGGTGCTTCCTGGTTGTAGAGTAAACTCTGAACGCGTCACGGGGTGGGAGGTGCTTCCTGGTTCTAGCTGTCCAGGGGAGGAGTCGCTTTAAAGAGACAGTGTCTATTTTACTGTGATTCATAGATAGAAGATGTTTTTTTTGTACTTAGTTCAGGACTTTCTATCGTCATCAACTACCTCTAATTAGCTTACTTTGTCAAGGAAACCCCACTAAAACTCATAAGCACAAAGAGAGACAGGCAAAATGGTAAACATACTCAATAAAACACTCTCATTTAGTCATTTCCCCCCTCTCTCTCTCTCTCTCTCTCTCTCTCTCTCTCTCTCTCTCTCTCTCTCTCTCTCTCTCTCTCTCTCTCCTCCTCCCTCCTTAAAGCCCACTCTAAAAGAGGCCCCGGCGAACACAAGAGCTGGAGTGGACGGGGGAACAAAGAGTTGTTAAAAAATCTCTCTCGTTCTCCTCTCTCTGACACTCTCTCTCTCTCTCTCTCTCTCTCTCTCTCTCTCTCTCTCTCTCTCTCTCTCTCTCTCTCTCTCTCTCGTTATTTCACTGATTTGATTTACTGATTTGTTTGAAGGCTGGTTTCTTACCAGTTTCCTTTATGTCTCAGAAAGACCCTGACTTCATTGCTGGACATTGGTGTCAAAGTAAATCTGCAGTAATTATCATTTCATGAGCAAAGTTATATATATGAAATGATAATGCAATGAAAACCTATAAAACCCATGATTACAGTTGTTAATATGAAAACTGAATAACTTGATGCTACCAAATATGCATTATAATAGGTACAGTAACAAAGAAAGTAGAGAACCCAGGGGAGGAAAGAAAGTACTTGTACTACTGTATTTAAATACTTTACTAAAGAGGCAGTGTCTATAGTTTACTGTGATTCATAGATAGAAGATGTTTTTACACAGTTCAGGACTTTCTCTCGTCACCTAATCAGGAGATCGCATATTTTCGTCAAGAAAGCAGATTAAGGCTAACCCTCTCTGCCTCTTGGGACATTTCAAGGTGCTCTGGTCTTTGGCTTCTGTGTGGATGCTTATGTATGTGTAGTTGTATGGCTATATTTTGCCCTAGAGGAATGTACTCACCTACTCGGCCACATTTTAGATTTAGTTTTAACAGCAGGTTTCTCCGTCGACAACATGGAAATAGATGACCCAGTCCTTTCAGACCATTCACTGATCTCTTTTGATGCTCTGTGTTTTGTCCCCATTTCCAAAGCTATTGTCCCAGCGCGTTCCTCTCGCCACATTAACCCCTCCACTGCCATTAAGTTCCGTGATGCCTATATAGCTGCCCCTAACACCTGCAGTATTGAGGCCTCTCCTGCCCAGCACAGCACTGAGATCCTTATCTCAATGTTCAATTCTTCATGCTCCTCCATACTCGACTCTGTCGCCCCCCCTTAAACTCAAAAGGCCCAGACCTAGATCTCAGCCCTGGCTTGATGAGAACACCAGAGCTTTAAGGAGACATTGCAGACAGGCCGAGCGCAGGTGGAAACACAATAAACTGCAGATCCACTATGAGATCCTTAAACATCACCTCAAACAGTATCAAGAGGCAGTTAAGGTGGCGAGAGAAAGGCACTTCTCAGAAATAATTGCCAAAAATTGTCACAATCCCAGAGTCCTTTTTTCGACCATTAACTCTTTCACCTCCCCTCCTCCCGCCCCCTGCCCCGATGCCTCCCCCTCCAAATGTGAAGAATTCCTAAACTTCTTCATTAGGAAGGTGGAAACCATTAGATTAGCCATCTCATCGTCCTCCTCCACCCCCCCTCCTACCCAGCCCACCTGCCCGGCCCCCCCGCCTGCCCAGCCCCCCTGTCGGACCCCCCCTCCTGCCCAGCCCTCCTGCCCACTTCCCCCTCCCTCCCACCCCTCCTGCCCAGCTCTTTTGAACAACTTCCAACCCATCTCTCTAACCACTCTCAGAGAGCTGGTGGCAGGCATGCGGACCGTCACATCCCCCCTTGATGCCCTCCCTACCCATCTTCTAAAAGACTCCATGGACATAGTAGGCCCCAGTATTTTGTCTATCATAAACAGCTCTCTGGAATCTGGCTCTGTTCCCTCCTCCCTTAAGCACGCCATGGTTGAGCCCCTCCTAAAAAAACCTAACCTAGACCCTGCTCTTTTCAATAATTACAGGCCCATATCCAAACTACCCTTCCTATCTAAGATTTTAGAAAAGGCTGTCCTGGCACAGCTCCTCCCCTTCCTACATCACAACAACCTCCTAGACGAATTTCAGTCAGGTTTCAGGGCAGGGCACAGCACTGAGACAGCGCTAGTCAAAATCTACAATGACCTGCTTCTCACCATCGACTCAGGTAGCTGTGCCATGCTCCTCCTCCTGGACCTCTCTGCCGCGTTCGACACGGTCGACCACTCCACCCTGGTCGATCGTCTCGAACACAGGCTAGGTATTGGGGGGTCTGCCCTAAACTGGTTCGCATCCTACTTGAGCGGCCGCTCCTTTTCGGTCAGTTTGGGTGGACACTCCTCCCCCACAGCTAGTCTACCGTATGGGGTCCCCCAAGGTTCCATCCTGGCCCCCATACTCTTCTCCATCTACATGCTCCCTCTGGCCGAAATCATCCAGAAACACAACATTTCATATCACTTTTATGCCGATGACTCCCAAATCTACCTTCCCCTCAACCCCTCTGACACAGCTAACCTAGACTCTCTTAAAAACTGTCTCAAAAAAGCTGGATGGCCCTCAACTTCTTACAGCTAAATGAAAATAAAATGGAGATCATTTTGTTTGGCCCCCCCTCTTCCACCAAAACACTCTCCAACAGCCTAGGACAACTCTCCACCCACCTCAAACCCCACGTCAAGAGCCTGGGTGTAATCTTTGACCCAGAGCTCAAATTCGACCGGCAGGTAAATGCCGTAGTCAAATCATGCTTCTTTCAACTCTGCAACATCAGTAAAATAAAACCAATCCTTTCACCCGTCGACCTGGAAACGGTAGTCAATGCATTCATCACCTCACGCCTTGACTACTGCAATGCCCTCTACACCAGCATCAGTCAGGCAGCCATGTCCCGCCTCAAAATGGTCCAGCACTCTGCAGCTAGGTTCCTTACCGGTACCAGAAAGAGAGAGCACATCACACCAGTCCTAGCCTCCCTACACTGGCTCCCAGTCCCATTTAGAATAGACTTTAAAATCCTCCTCCTCACCTTTAAAGCACTATCGGGTGCAGCACCCTTATACATCACCGAGCTCATCACCCCCTACGCAGCACCCAGGTCACTAAGATCCTCCAACCAGGCTCGGCTGGTCCCCCCCCCGCACCAGACTCAAAAAGAGAGGCGATCGCTCCTTCAAGGCCGTGGCCCCCAAGCTATGGAACCAGCTTCCCCTGGAGATCCGATCTGCCCCCTCGCTGGAGACATTTAAGGCCCGTCTAAAAACCCACTTCTATTCCCTGGCCTTCAATAAACCCTGATTCTCCCACACCCTAACTCACACACTCCCATGTAATTTTATCCTGCCCCCCCCCCTCCTGTATATCTTCTTATGCTCCTCTGTCCCCTGTGTGCTACTGTACTTTGTGTTCCCCTATCCGTGTGTTGTCCTACTGTCCTATTCTCTGAATGGACTGTCTTGTCCTGCTGTGCCTTTTTGTATTTTTGTATTTGTGTATTTTATATTAGGACATTGATTTTAAGCTTTGATTGTACAGCACTTTGGTTGGCTCTTGTGCTTTTAAACGTGCTATATAAATAAATTACTTGACTTGACTTGACTTGACTTAACGAAGCACTTGTTTTGTCTTGTTCAGTTGTTCCTTTATTCACTGTGATTTTGTTTTCTACTGCTCCCATGTTCTGGTTTGCAGTATCTGCTTTACTCAGAGCTTTCAGAAGCTCTGTCATGTTTCAATCTGTGTTTCTCAAGATATCTTTTTTTCCTTTTCCTTGATTATGTTTCTCATGATCAAAATAAAACGTTTAAAATCTGCAACGTCCAACACGTTATTTTGTCTGATGCAATTTCTTGTTTTGCTTAACAGGGACAGGTGTCAATACTTTCACGGGTACTGATAAATACTGAACTCATGATACTGAATACCAATATGAGCACTTGACAATGACATTTACCATTTCGGAAAACTTAGTCTATTGAAAACTGAGGAGGGGAATTTGTCTTATACGGTCACATTTGAATGACTTTGTACATATTAAAGGGGAAAAAACAACTAAAACGATGTTGATATATTTTGCACATAATCTCACGCACATCCCAAAAACTCGAAACAGTTTTGCACACATTCATTTAGTTTGATAGTTATTGAGAGTAAATTAGTTTGAATATGGCCCTCAGTGATGTCATCGGGGACATTGTATCCTTGTGTTAATCACAGCACCATGATGTAGATGAAATAGCAATATCTTGTTTTATAGGGACTGCTACCTTATCATTTAATTGAGCTGTGATTAACACAACACAAGGATTCAGTGTCCCCGATGACATTACTGGTTGCCATATTAAAACTCATTACTCTCAATAACTGTCAAACTAAATTAATATTTGCAAAACTGTTTAGAGTTTTTGGATGTGTGTGAGATTATTTGTAAAATAAATTGCCGCTGTTGTTTTGGTGAAATGCCCCTTTAACCTAATCTGATGGCAGCATTCCAGCAAATTTTGCAATGTAAAATATTTGCATCATGTCATTGTGTCTTTACCAGCTAACGCTCTTGGGAAATGCATTATTGTAGTTTTCAACATTTTCACCTTTTAATTTTAAACCAATGCTCCCATCTACTGACAACATAAAGTGTTGTCTAATCGTCACCTTGAGAGCCACTTCCGTATACCTGCGTCGCCCAAATCACGTGACTCAAATCAGCCAATGGAAGCGAGCGGCCGGAGGACCTCAGCCATTGGGTGGGACCCAAATCACGTGACCCAAATCAGCCAATGGAAGCGAGGGGTCTCAGCCTTTGGGTGGGACCCAAATCACGTGACCCAAATCAGCTAATGGAAGCGAGGGGTCTCTAAGCGCCTATTTGTAGCGACGCATCCCAGCCCAGCCATCCCAGCCGAACATCCTCCATCTTGGATTAGTTTGGCGAGCGTTTTTTTCAGCGTGGCATAATGGGATTTATGATTAGCTAATGTGCATATCGATCTACCAGAATCCGATGAGTGGTGAGGAAATGCTGCCGGCGATCACATGGCCTGACGGTAGGATAATATTACCCCAAATTACAGCTGGATTGGACATTGTTTTATAACGTAACGTGATTGGTCAATGAAAATGCTATATTGAACGCACACTGTATTGCAGTCAGATCAATCATAGTAATCGGCGTTCCCCGCCGCCCCCATTTCATCCATATATGCTCTGTAATAGTCCGGATGCTACGCAGTTTGTTTTATTTCATTCGTATATATACAGCAGAAATGGCGTTTGATATAACTGCGCCAACGTTTAGCCTATTATCTACCCGGGAAAAAAGCCCAGCCAAAAAGTGTGTTACACCTTATATTCACAACGCTATAAAATGACAACCACCCGATGGATTTTTATTTTCTTTAAGCCATTGTGAAGGCACGGTTTATGCACTCAAGTGACAATGAGAATGGACAGATAGCAATACTATAAAGCATAGTTAAAACAAAACCAACACGTTTGTTTACATTCCGCGGTCCCCTGCACCATATTAGACGGGTCCAAGCCGGTCGTCAAAGTGTTAACAATTGTGTGTATTGAGCCGTACTGTATTGTACCCATTCTGCAATCTGTTAAATAAAGTTTTCATTCATTCTTTCATTCATTCATTCATGCAGCACTTAAGGTGTTGATACCATTCAGCACCACATATTTGTGTGAAGCTGGCTTTTCATCCATGACAGCTCTGAAAACAAAATATAGGGCCAAGTTGAGCCTTGAGGATGACATGCGTGTTGCCTTGTCGTCGATCTCCCCACGTCTTGACCGTATTATTAGCCAGCAGCAGCAGACCTCGCACTGAGCTAGAAATGTCCACAAGTGCTTATTTTCTGTATTTATTTATATTTTTTGAGAAATGGTAACTTGGTGATCCTTTGATTTTTTTTAGAAATGGTCACACTTTTTTTTTTTTTTTTGAAAACAGTGGAGCTGCAACAGATAGCACGTTAGTGATCCTTTTCTGTATTAAAAAAAAAATTCACACTATTGATTGATTGAAAACTTTATTAACAGATTGCAGAATGGGTACAGTACAGTACAGCTCAATACATACAATTGTTAAGGGGATGCAGACCAGAGAAAGACTTTCGTCTTGTTTACATCAGGGTCCCCCATTTTCAATTCATCGTAACATATATGACATACATGACATACAGATAGACAGTACTGCTACATCTATACATTTATGACATACCAGATTTGCAATTACAGTACTGTTTGTGATACAAAAAGAGTCCAGAAAGAAAAAGTATATACATTTGATGTAGAAACTGTACATTGGATTGGGTAGGTGGGGGTGGGGCGGGACTGTACATTGGAGGTGGGTGGGGGGGGGTGTTGGGTATATATTGCTATATTTATTTATACATTTAGACCTGAAACGCCTGCTAATAATGCATTATATAGCCTGCATACTGTATACACACATGTGTTTCCCGGTTTCAATGGGTTAAATAAACGTTATTTTGAAAACAAGCACTTTTGTCATCATTGTAGCAAAAAAGACAGGACCGGAAAAGTCTTTATCGTATGTAGGGGTGCCCTGGAATATTTTATTGGACACAGGGGTGCCTGCCTTGGCAGCAGAAAGGTTGAGAACCCCATACATGACATCTATAGTCCTATGTACTGTAACGTTACATAGCTATTTAAATCCCAATAGTGTCAGTGATTAGCCTCGCCCTCTAGCTGTATCTATTGTGATCACCAGAGATCATCGTTAGAGAGTTGGTGTGTTTTGGGAAGCACGGTCCTTGTTCCTGACATGGCTTTTGAAGTGATATTCGCACGTGTTTTTGCGGGTCCAGTCCACAGGGTATGTTGACAGAATTAGCAAAACACCTTATCGACTGAAGCATAAAAGTCATTAGGATACTGCTCTGCTCTGAATTTAGGGCTTAGTGGGGAATTGTTAACGACGCACCGAAGCAGCTAGACGCTTGGACATTTCTCTGTGTTGTGTGTAACACGCAGCGGTCCCCGCCTCCCTCCCTCCTTGCAACAAACGTTCCACCCAAAAACGGAATTTCAGTCCAGATTAGGGTAAATTCTGCTGTGATTGGACGTTTATGCGCCTTGTGTAATGTGGGACTTGTAGTTTCTGAACTATTAACAGCGGAGCTGTTTTGTAATCTTCACTCGTCTCGCACACTGCAAGTAAATGATTTTTCCGGTTCGCACACACATATTATTAGGGGCAAATACGAGGGAAATGCTCGCACTGTAGAGCATATATAATTAGTAAACTGTCGGGGGCTTTTCTTGCCCCCCTTAACTGATTTTCGAGGGCATTTGATTTGGTAAATTTTCAAGGGCATTTTGCCCCAAGCCCCAGTTAATTTCGAACCCTGGGTCAGACTACTACTTGACCTTACTTCTAGAACCCACCTCACCCCTGCCCACTTTGACTACCTAGGATGGCTTAGAGTAGACGACAGAGTACAGCAACTTGCAATGGGCCTAGTCTACAAGATACACTACACGACCAAGGTACCCATTTTTTTTTTATACTTCTAATTTACATGCTATACTATGTTATTTTATTTCATACTTATCTTGTCTTGCACAGTCTCTGGAGCGCAACAGTAAGAAGCATTTTGTATAAAAGTATTCTGTACTTCTGTATGACAACTATTAAAGAAACTTGAAACATGTCAAAATACTTCCCAAAGGTCAGTGAATACCATGACCACAACACCAGAGGGAGCTCAACAAATCATGTTAAACCCAGATTCGGCTCAAACAAGGGACTAAACACGTTTCGCAATTATGCCACATCAATGTGGAACGCCCTACCCAAAGCTGTAAAGGAATGTGAATCACTACCCACTTTCAAAAACACTCTCAAAGAGCACCTACGGGAGACTGCAATTCGAAACTGGCCCCTGTAAATGTACAGTAAATGTCCTAACCCAATAATACACGAGACCCTCTTCTTGGAACCAAGTAAGGTTTTGTCGATATTCCAATGTACAGTTTCCCCCACCCCACCTACCCAACCACCTCCAATGTACAGTCCCCCCCCCCCCCCACCCCACCTACCCAACATCCAATGTACAGTTTCTACGTCAAATGTATATACAGGGTTCGTACGGGTGCTGGAAATCCTTGAAAATGCTTGTATTTCAATGTGGTGTTTTAAATGTGCTTGCATTGTGTATAAAGTGCTGGAAAGTTATTGAAATTGTAATTGCACTTTATACTTTCATAATCACTCGCTATCTGACTGAATAGTTTGGTTTTTAGATAAAGAAATAAAATAAGTCTGAGCGACTCGAGTGAGCCGCGTTCGCCTTTCACGCAAAATGAAATGTGGCTGGGCTCGACCCGTAGTGTTTTTTTTTTTTTAATTTTACCTGTGCCATCTGAGAACAGCGTGTGTGTGTGTGGCCAACATGCCGGGAGGCTGCCATTTTAATGAGCTCTGGCTTGGAGATATCAAATATAATTCATGGTTAAAAAGAGGAGAACATCCTCGAGTAGCCGTGTGCAAAATATGCAGAAAGGACCTGCAGATTTTTACCATGGGAGTCTGCACTTTCGAGCCACGTTGAAAGGTGAGCCACTGAGCCATGGGACCCATGTATTTCCATGTATTTCCATGTATTTCAAACCACGATAACTTGTGTATTGAAATGGTTTTTTAATTTTTATAACGGAACATTTACGGAGACTGGTGTGGAGCAGTTGTAGTCTGGAACACAGTAACGTACTGTATATCTGTATGTCATGAATTGAAAATGGGGGACCCTGGTGTAAACGAGACGAAAGTCTTTCTCTGGTCTGCATCCCCTTAACAATTGTGTGTATTGAGCCGTACTGTATTGTACCCATTCTGCAATCTGTTAATAAAGTTTTCAATCAATCAATTCAATTCAATCTATCAATAAATAACGTCTTATCTCTCCATCATTCACAGAACCACAGCGCACTCTTGCCTGTGTATCACTTGTACCGACTCAGATTCCCCTAAATCTGAGACCGGTAACAAATTCCATAAACTGATATTTTTATCTTATTTAACCAGGTAGGTAAATTAAGAACAAATTCTTATTTACAATGAAGGCCTGTTGAGCGGACAAAAGGGCCTCTCGAAGGGTAACGGGGAAAGGAGACCAAATGTGTTAATAAAATAAAATAGATAAGAGAGACATGATACATACATGAGGTATTGGAAATAATTAAAACACAAACAACCAAATACAATTACAAGGTATATAGATGGAACCGTTAAAAGGCTGGGTGACAGTTGCAGGTGTGTGTAAACAACCATAAGCTGAGATGGGACGAGCGTCCTCTAGCGCAGAGCCAACACTTTTCACTTTCACTGTCTGCTGCCTCTGCACAGTCATCACATTAACATGGTTGTGATGAAGCAGTAGACCTGCAAATTGCTGCAATAATGCAATATCCATTAGTGATGCACCGATGTGAAAATTGTGGCCGATACCGATAACCGATATTAATATTGCTGTTCTGGCCGATACCGATATTTACCGATGTCGAAATCTCTGACTATAGAAAACACTTTTTTATGATAATCAAATAAAGAGCTATTTTCCTAAATTCATTAATTTTTTTTTACTTTTGTAACTTATTTTCAGAATTACTGATATTTTGGAACTATTCAACACATTGAGTGCCACGCCCCTTCCGGGAAGTGACCCCTTCATTGCCGTCCATTAACCCCATGTAAACGTAGTTGTAGTTTGTAGAGCTAAACCTATATTTTATAGTATATCTATGGGTCTAATAACGCCGTCGAGTCTCAGTGAGTTGCTTCTGGTCAACGTGCAAAAACATTATTTTTTCATCCGTACATTTCCGTTTTATACTGTTTTGAATATGAATATAGTTGAATTGAGTAATTCCAGGGAAAAGATGCGAAAACTGCGTTTTTGTGTAATTCAATAAACACGTCATTTTTCGCCTGATTATCGGATCTTCCTGAAATCAACGCTAGATTATCATTATTATCCTTCCTCGTGAATACATGAAATGTGCCCTGTAGCGCGGCACTCTCCCCCCCCCCCCCATTTCCAAAGTTTGCGGGTTTGTTTTTGTTTTCCTCGGTTTTGTCATTGATGACATTTTTTTTGCGTTTTGATCATGGTGTTTATGTCATTTCTTAGTCTTTTTCTTTTCATTTTTTGTTCAACCACGTGGGCTTGGAGTTCACTGTTTGCACTTTTGGTAAGCTTTGTCTGACTTTTATGAAGTTCAGAGCATTTTCTGTCTCTGGTTTTCATAGCGGTCAGTATTTCAGTGTGCATCCATGGCTCAGCGCGATTTTTAACCCTGGTGGCTCTGGTGCCAGGTTTGTTTGGGTGCTCTCATATCTAAACCTCTCTCTCTCTCTCTCTCTCTCTGTCCCCCTCTCTCTCGCACTCTCTCGCTCTCTCTCGCTCTCTCTCTCTGTCTGTGTCTCTGTCTCTCTGTCCCCCTCTCTCTCTGTCCCTCTCTTTCTCTCTTTCTATCTCTCTCTCTCTCTGTCCCTCTCTCTCTTTCTCTTTCTCTCTTTCTACCATTCTAAACCTTTTATCTTTCTTTTCATCGCTCTCCTCATCGCTCTCTTCCTCTTAACCTTTCCATCTCTCTCTCTATCTCTCTATCTCTCTCTCTCTCTCAGCTGGTGTATGAGTTCTTCATACATTTCTTGGAGAGTCAGGAATTCCAGCCCAGCATTGCCAAAAAGTACATAGACCAGAAATTTGCCCTACAGGTGAGTTGAGCTCCTTTCAACCAGCGAGTGGGGTTTTTGTTTTACGATTTCTACTACAGGTGTCTTTACTTTGGTGAATAAAGAGACATGTGGAGCATCACGGTTAAAGAGATAGGTGTGATTTTTGGAACTATTCGCTACTTAACCCTTTCACTACCACACTACAGACCAGGGTTCGAAATTAACGGGGGCTTGGGGCATAATGCCCTTGAAAATGGATAAAATGCCCTCGAAAATCAGTTAAGGGGGGCACTTAATGCCCCCGACAGTTTACTAATTATATATATATATATTTATCCGGTAATGGAGCGTCTGTGTATCGTATACGGTTCAGATGACGCGCAAATAAAAAAAAATCATTTGGCGGAGCCGGTGTTCTGCACTGGCTGCAGCAGCAGCCAGGTGCTAGTCAGTTTGTGTAAAAATGGCACGCACAATATAAATCAATCTTCATTACGACTTTAAAAACATAGCCATTAACATTACATAGGCCTACACACATCTTGCCATAGCGTTAGCAGTTTGTACAATGTTTGTAGCTGTTAGCTAGCTAGCCCTTCACAACAACAGCTAACACCGTAGCTACTAGCTACTGTAGCAGAGGAGGAAATGGGAGTCTGAGAGGCGGGGTGTTTAAAGACAATGATAGGCGTTTATTCAACATCCAAGAAGGCTAACATACAACTGTGTTTTACTAACTCCAACCGGGACTATTGCCGCTTTCGCGCTGCTTGTTGACGTTATGAACTGCTCCTAACGTGACCGGAGCTGAAGGTGGCGGTGCCACACGCTAAAATGTCCGTGGGGACCCGGCGCCAACCCATAGATAGTTCCAACTCACCGAATTACGTAATCCACCACAGTTGCACTCAATATTTAAATAATGTTAGTCTAAATATATGTAGACAGAAACATAATAATTTCAAGCAGAAAACGAATCTTTCCATTAAGAACTGACAAGCAGGGAATTTAAACATGGTTGACATTGTTTTTGTGTGTTTATATTAATTAAAGAAAGGAAAGTCTAGTGCTGGCTGAGCATATTGTTTGTTTGCACTAAATTAATACTTTGACAAATGTAGCCTATATTTTTCAGTCAGTTCGGTCTTTGTGTGCCAAACATTATTTAAGGCTGTAAACACTGTAAACCTTTTATTTTATTTTTAATAAATGAGAAACATGTTTAGATTTGAGTGTTATAGAAAAAGAAAGCAATACGCTTGGACCAGCACTCACAGATTTTGGTATATTTAATTGCAGCCTGAAACAAACATGTTTCGGAACGATTATGTTCCGAAACATGTTTGTTTCAGGCTGCCATTAAATATACCAAAATCTGTGAGTGCTGGTCCAAGCGTATTGCTTTCTTTTTCTATTATACTCGACGGGATTTCAGCACCCAGTGTTATAATTTGTGAGCGCAGTCTATCTTGACTTTTAGATTTGAGTGTTACATTTTTTTTAATAAAAATTAACGTATATCGAACTGAAAACCGTGACCCCAAATTCGTGATATGAACCAAACCTTCCATTTTGTGAACCGTCCCACCCCTACCGTTTATCATAAAAATTCAGTGCCCCCGAAATACAAAAAAAAGCCCCCGAAAATCAATTAAGGGGGGCAAAAAAAGCCCTTGAAAAAAAATGTTAATTTCTAACCCTGCTACAGACGGTTAATCCTTTCACTACCACACTACATACGGTTAATCCTTTCACTACCACACTACATACGGTTGACCCTTTCACTACCACACTACAGACGGTTGACCCTTTCACTACCACACTGCAGACGGTTAACCCTTTCTGTTGTGAAGGATCAGATTAAACCGAATATATATATTTATTTATGGATATATATTTAATAGTATTTGTATATCGTTTGATATCCCTTGTATATTCTTTGTACATATACACTGAATATCCCTTTAGTCTACTACAGCCCATAATAGTTCATTCTCTCATTGGACAAGAACCTGGCGCCAGCAGACAGGCCCCTTGAGTCAAGTTCAATAGTGACGACGAACATGTCCCAACTAGCCCCGGTTCCGCGTAGGAATACGGCTACCGAAATACGAATGGTACTATTTGTTCACCGTGCATATAAATATGGCGCAAGTAAAGTAGAACTTTCTTTTAGTCCATTAGTCCTTTACCCTCCAGAATAGGCATTGAAATAATTAAATAGATAAGACACAAGATATGCATGGTAAAAAAAAGACATGCTAGGTTCCTGAGAAACTGGTTCTTATATACACTACTATGCAATATACAATTTACAATGTTAACTCTTAATGTATAAACTATACAGTACCTCCTTCTTTTAAAGTTTTTCTAATGATTCTATTTTTTAGAGAGACATTTTGTTTAAAGTGATTTTTTAGCGGTTGCCACATGAGTGGTGTGTGTGTGTCTGTGTGTGCTCATGTGTATTTGTGAGTAAGGCTGAGCCCGAACGTTCGAACGTTCGTTCGTTAAGCTGACATTCGGACTTTAATTAATGGGTTCGAACGTTCGGTGAAAAAAAATAAAGCAGGCGCAACGACGGTGAGGCGATGTGAAGCGGCGCGTCCCCCGAGTCGCTCGGCTCAACCAGTATGGTCTCTGCCGGGCTGTTGCTGGATACTCAACCAGAGCTCTAGTCTCAACCAATGCAATAGAACAATTTTGATTGAATGACAGGCGATTCTGCCAATTACGTCACACCGCTTGCACCCGCCTCTGCTGTTACCACCAATCGGCAAGCGTTTATTATTTTTTTTACTTCCGGCAATGCCGCCATTGATCTGCTTGAGAGAAGCATTAACGTAGCGTTAGCTCCCCACCGAGGAAGTAAAAGTCGTAACAACTTTCCATAGGTGAACCTGCGGAAGGATCATTAATGCATACCAGCCTTTTTCGGCCACGGAGCGCGAGCTTCATGGCGGGAGGTGGTTGCGTTGGAAACAACTCTGGCCGAGGCGGCAGGCGTGTTGGGAGCCCGGCGGGACCCCCGCGCCGGTGTCTCTCTGTCTCTCTGCCGTCCCCCGTTCAGAGGTAGACGGTGGAAGGAGCCGAGGCGCGCGCCTCTCTCCTTCCCGTCGACCAAGAGTGAATACCTGTTATTGAACGTGTAACACTAACTATATAACGTTAAAATGCCACAAAACGAATGCATTTGTTTATCTAGCCCCTTACGTGACTGCGGTGTGCAAGGGCTATTGTTTATCATAAGTAGGAACTTTATGCAGTACTCAGTAGCTTGTTTATTTTCTTCTGAGTGCTTTGTTTAATTACATGTTTACATGAACAGCCACCACTGTAAACAACATGTTTTTTCAACAATAGATTATGCAATGCCGCCCTCCGTAGGATCTATAATAAAAAAAAAAAAATTATATACAAAAAAAAAAGTAATAAAAAAAAATGTTATTAAAAAATTTACAAAAAAAGAACGTTCGTTCGATAAACCCTGGCGAACGTTCGAACCCTAAAAACAGGGTTCGGGCTCAGCCTGGAGAGTTCAGTGTTCTGATGGCCTGGGGGAAGAAGCTGAGTGGGAGACAACACAGACGTAACACACGGGTTACATTTGAATCCTAAAATGGCTTACCTGAGCTTGGTCCACCTTGGTTGGTCTCCTTGTTCTCATGCAAGGCTCTATAATGCCTCAGCATCGGTGAGGTGTTATTGTTGTATCCAAGTTATTTTGAACACAACAGACACTTCACTTTTTAAAGTAACAGAAATTATAACAAGGGATACGCTGTGTTGTCAGTACATTTATTAATATTACTATGTGCATACTTAGGAGAGAGATCAGCTCAGTTAGTTATTACTATGTGAATACTTAGGAGAGAGATCAGGGTCCTATTCCCCGTACCTGGTTCAACTAAGTCGATCAAAAGTCCCATTATCCAGATTCAATTAACCTGATGTTTGAATCCGCGCTTTCCCTGTTCCTCGAAGGTGGATTCAGTCTCGTTAATTCGAACCAGACTTGATACTCGGGATCATTGCGCGCGGCCGCCTCAGCTGAAAAGACAGCAGGTGTCGATCGCAGAAATCCTGATTTTCTAACGGCATTGATTGATTGATTGATTTAAAACTTTATTAACAGATTGCAGAATGGGTACAATACAGTGCAGCTCAATAGCCTCG
Source organism: Notolepis coatsorum (assembly GCF_963971535.1). NCBI lineage: Eukaryota > Metazoa > Chordata > Actinopteri > Aulopiformes > Paralepididae > Notolepis > Notolepis coatsorum. Next base: position 1,042,984 of record NW_028174872.1, on the reverse strand, counting down.
CCGACAAGTTAAATGCATAATCTATAGGCTAATGTTAAGTCTCATTACCCCAATCAATCAGATTATATTTATTTAAATGTGCCTAATGGCAGTAGGCTTAATGGAATGAATAATCGAATGAGATCTATTGCTAGCGAAAATAATTAGTTAAACTCTTTCAGAATAAGTAGATACAAACAAGCCCAAAGAGTATCTAATTGATATGAATTAATAGGATATCTGTACTGTATGCGCTCGGCTTAGGTATCATGTACTTTATATATAAATACAGTTTTCAAGGCGCGACCCCCGAAATAACATGTCAGAGAGGCTTGGAGCCGGCTATACAGTTTCACTATTAATCAGGTTTTAATCTGTTTCGGACATAATCCATACATGCATTGAATTGATTAACCTTTGGTTAATTCATAATCCACAATCCACGCATAGACACTTCAATTTATGCTTGAATGAAACACAATCCGGGCGCTCCGTTAAGCAAATACATCCACAGCAGAGAATATGAAACTAATCGGAGCCAAACGCCCGGTTTCATTCATTAAAAATATCCCCGCGGGATTCACATTTGCAGTGCGCCGTTATTAAAATAACCACATGCAGTGTGTATCGCGACTCCGAGCGCTGTATAAATATGACGTGCATTATTTAGGACAAAGTAAATCTATAGGCTGAATATGATTTATTATCAGCATTTTAGGTCTATTATTTTACATTTCAAAAGCCCCCTCTAGGAAAACGAAGCACAAAAACATAATTCAGAATGGTATAATGCAGATCTACACTATGATAATTATTTCAGGAAGCGAGCTGGCATTTCTTTGCGAGGGTGTGGCCATGGTTCATCCAGCTAACTGAACTTAACCCTGCTCCGGACCAGGTTCAAACGTTCTGATCTGTTACCATGGCGATTTAGAAAATCCGACGTCTGAGAACGGAAATGTCTGGCTTAAGTCAAGCTATGCAGAAAATTATCCGGCTAACTCAGTTAGCCAGGTACGGGGAATAGGGCCCAGCTCAGTTAGTTGAACAGATAGCCAACAAACGCGCAATAAATGCCTAAGTCAACACAATGTGACGTCATAGGTAGGGATGGGTACCGAACCGAATTAAGGGTACCGACTACCGAGTACCGATTCACGTGAGAACCGCCGGTGCCAATTATTTTTTTTTAAAGTCTGATGACGTCGACGTTTCGTTTACCGCAAAATGAAACCTATGAAGTGTGCCGCACGTTCACACGCACAATACGCACTTACCTAGAATTTTACTTGATTCAACAACAAAGCAGTCGGGGCAATGGCAAGCCGAAAACGGTCGCAAGTGTTGTTACACTTTACAAAGCTAGATGCAGACAACGCTCGCTGCAATATTATATATATATTAACAAATTGTTCTAAATAAATAATAATGATAATACATTTTTTGAAGTTTGGATTTTTTCTTTTACAACACGTCGTAGATAGATACAATTTTTAGAGACTAAAGTACCGAAAAAAGCTACCGTTGGGTATCGGTATCGATTTACAGGTACCGGTATCGGTTAAAATGTGAAAGGTACCCAACCCTAGTCATAGGAGACTATTGCGCTTCGTTGCCCCTTATATCTTGAATCGGGTGCCAAATGTCCTGAATCAGTCACGTGGTACGACCGGCACGTGAGGTTCAACGTCACCACACACGTCATCAACACGAGCCTCGATACACTCCACATAAATTCCTGGATTATTCAACAAACGCTTTGTGTGTTTACAGTGTGAAGTCTCTCTGTGGCAGAACTCTACTGGACCAAGACTTTCTTCTTGTGGAAACAGACATCAGACTGTGGACACCACAACATCTGTAAGTACAATTATGTTTACTTTGAGTTTCCTGAACATGGAGAGACCAATCCCAAGTCGATCGGAACTTTCTCGGCCGAGCTATAGTCACTTTCTCAGCACCTACTCCCCATGCGCATGCGCAGATTGCCCACGGAGTCTCGGGATTGTCCAGATGTCTAGGTTTATCAATCTGCGCATGCAGAGTTTGGGGAGTAGGTGCGGGGAAAATTATTATAGCTCGGCAGAGAAAGTGCTGATCGATTTGCGATTGGTCTCTCCATGTTCAGTGCCCAGTAGTTCAAAATCTTTAATCTCAATCAGATCCGATCCGATTTTAACCTCTTTACCTCTTAATCTCTGAAAATCCGCCTAAAAATATACACCTAAGTAAATGGAAGATTGCTCCACTTCTACAAGGCCATTTGCATGTTCTTGGTATCTAGGGACATCTATGGACCTCAGGGAATGTATTCCCAGTGTCATAAATATTGTGTCTATTACTAGGCTTGAGTAAATTGTTATGAAACACTGTGCAAATGTTTCTAAGGAAACTGAGGATAGGGCTACATATGGGATGATGACTCCGATGACAGTGGTGAGGATGATTAACATCAGTGTTGCCTGGGAAGTGTGGTGGTGGATGAGGGGTTGGGTGGTGGATGAGGGTGTGGACTGGGGTTGGGATGTATTAGGGTTACACAGTAGGTAGTGTGATTTGTTTGTATTTTTGTACCTGCATTCTATTTAGTTTTTTAAATGGAAAATAAAAAGGTTAATGTCTTATTGATTTGTCAATTTTTTTTTTACATCATTCCAAATTAAGGGGATGGTGTAGTGTTTTGATTTAATTATCTTGATAAAGTGTGTGGGTCTATTCTTTTTCTCATTATACTATCCACTGAACTGTTTTATGTGTACAACCTCAATTTTTTGAATATCTACATCCTGATCTGCACTGCACACTTTTTTAGAACTGTATAGTATTCTTTATTCTAGTCATCTTATTTTATTCTAAGCTAAAATTATCGTATTGCACTGCACACTTTTTAGAACTGTATATAGTCATCTTTATTTTAGTCATCTTCTTTTTTTCTATACTAAATTTATTGTATTTTATTATTGGAAGCTGCTATGGTCGAGGGACCACAATAAATAGATTTTCACTCTACTTGCTGTAAAGCACTGTGATCAATACATAGAACTATCCTACCTGTCTGTGATCAGTACATACTTTATGTTGCATGGTTTGGAGAGCTAGGAGGCTACCTTACGCTCTAGCCCAGGGGTGGCCAACCAGTCGGAGACTAAGAGCCAAAAAAAAATGACTGTGGTACCACAAAGAGCCACACCATATACCAGCGTTTCTCAACCTTTTTTTTCAGTCACGGCACCCTTCATGTGTTTATAGGTCTCAGCCTCTGGCCTCTGAAGTTGCTAATGTATTTTTTATTTGGGCCTCACAGGGTTAAAAGTACCCTGTGAGACCCACGGTTGCAAAATTACAAAATCACTTTTAGCCATTTAAAAAAATTGTTTATTTAAAAAAATGTTAAAGGGGAACTATTTTACTATTTCTTTCACTATTTGGGCACTTTTACACAATTCCTGCGAGTCTATGGAACACCTAGGTTTTTTTTTAAAAAATGCATTGTTTTGTATTTCTAATCAAGTACTAAAAACCGCATTTTTCTACCTCAAGATCTTAAGCCGTTTTGAGGCTGGGCTCCAACCACTGTGTGGCCTGGTGCCAACTGCCACATCAACTGCCACATTATTATGCAGCTGAGAAATCTCTGACATCACAGATATGAACATTTTCAGATGACTCAGTTCAGTGAGGGTGAATATTGTGAGAGGAGAATTGGAAGAATTCGCCAATATGAGAATTAGAGACATATATCCTATTAATATAAGTCCACATAGCTAAGAAACAATGGTAAACACTGAAAAAAGCCATTTATAAGATAGTTCTTCTTTAAGCACATGTATAGTCAATTGGTCCTGTTGTTCAGCCTCACAATGCTATTTGATAGTAAATGTGTTTATATGTCCCACCCTCTGGCCTCTGAAGTTGCTAATTTCTTTTTAATTTGGGCCTCACAGGGTTAACCTCTTAAGCCCGAGATATACAGTAAAAGTGTATATTTTCAGCATTATGTTTGTTTACCAATTATTTTAACTGTTATTAGTGAAATATAAGATTATAGAAATCTCAGGGCATTGAGTCGGAAACCGGCGCATATTGACAGGAGGAAGTGGCACAGCCAAAAGTGAGTGTAGACTTTTGAAGGAAGAGACTCAGGGCTTTCAAATTTCGAAAAACTACCCTACCCAGCTCACACCAGCCCCTGTCAATCATCTGACTTCTGGATTTACTTTTTAATTTCTCTTATTTTTTGGGATGATCTCCCACAAACCTGAACGTTATTGCCATAAAACAGAACGCAGTTAGTTTCTCTACCTTTCTGTGAACGTCTTGCAAAAAACGGTGTTGCAATATGATGAAAAATGGTGGAGAAATTTACATTATAAAAAAGATGGCAGAATTCAGTACTGTATCTACAAAACCTTCTGTTTAATCATCTTCCCTTTATTCATTTGCTTAGATTTTTCAGGTCTGGTCAATTTTAGCATGGTGTTATTTACAGTCAAAGATAATTTTTTTTTTAAATAGAATTGATATTCTCCTTTGGTTCATTACAATTTACTCAAGCCTAGTAACAGACACACTATTTCTGACACTGATCCATATATGTCCCTAGATTCAGATACCAAGAACATGCAAATGGACCATTTAAAAAAAAATTGTAAATGTTTATTCTACGTCCTTATGGAATGAGTGACATTGACGGGCAAAGAGCCGCATGCGGCTCGCAAGCCGCGGGTTGGCCACCCCTGCTCTAGCCTAAAACTAACATTTCCTTTTTCCGTTTCAAACCTTTATTTCAACTTGTTAGGAAGTGGAGGTTTCCCTCATTTAGATTAGATTAGCTGTCATTATACAGCACAAGTACAGTACTAGAAGAAAGTTTGGCAGAGGTAGGCCATTGTCGGTACATTATGAACCATGACACAAAGGTATCTTTTTCTCTTAACCTGCTGTAAGTTAGCCTTTAGTTTTTTTGGCAAATAATCCACTGTGCCCACCATGATGAATTTGTTTTGGGCATCTTTGTGTCAACGTCTAGAGAAAGCCCTAATGGATTGTCCAGACGTCCACACGCTTCCCATCATCCGTGGCAACAAGGATGGTCTGCTGGACATAGACAAGCTCGCCAGAGGTGATCATTTTACCACTTCATTTACATTCCTTACAAAGATCCTTACAGTAATTTTGTTCTTAATTTCTATCATTCCTAAACACCTCATGATTTCAATCAATCTACATTTTATTACGGACTCAGGGTCCATATAAAAGACGATACATAGAATAAATGACATAAAAGCACCATAAAAAACATAGTTTAAAAGATAAGAAAAGAAAATGCAGAGTCTTAAATAAAGACAACTGTCTCAGTGTTTCCTGGGATTGAAGGACAAAACCAAGATGATCTCATTTACAGTAATTTACCCGGCAAATACATTTCTACATACGATTTCTTAAAACAGCTTGGGATGGAAGTCGTGCAATCAAAAACATCTTACTTGCACTACACCATCTAGCCCTCTTAAGTAATATTATTGTGACATCATTGTAAGATACTTGTTTCTGTAAGCTTGCTTTTTTGTAGTTTGATTGCAGCACATAGTAAACTAACTGAGAGAACAGAGACATCTTAACTACATCTGTACACATAGTAAACTAACTGAGAGAACAGAGACATCTTCACTACATCTGTACACATAGTAAACTAACTGAGAGAACAGAGACATCTTCATTACATCTGTACACATAGTAAACTAACTGAGAGAACAGAGACATCTTCACTACATCTGTACACATAGTAAACTAACTGAGATAACAGAGACATCTTCACTACATCTGTACACATAGTAAACTAACTGAGAGAACAGAGACATCTTCACTACATCTGTACACATAGTAAACTAACTGAGAGAACAGAGACATCTTCACTACATCTGTAGACATAGTAAACTAACTGAGAGAACAGAGACATCTTCACTACATCTGTACACATACTGTACTAATCTTACTGAGGGAACATATAATCAGTATTTTCCTCAACATAGATGTAGTATTTTCTCCAACATGGATATAGTATTTCCCCCAACATATAGTATTTTCCTCAACATCGATTTAGTATTGTCCTCAACATAGATTTAGTATTTTCCTCAACATAGATTTTGTATTTTCCTCAACATAGATTTAGCATTTTCCTCAACATAGATTTCCAAGATGTTAGAAGACAAAGTGTATTACAATGGCAGCATGTGTCTAACTGCAAAGGGCTAGATTGTGGCTTGACACAGGGCAGCTGTCTTGGACCACTCCTGGGCCCTCATTCATCAACGTGTTCTACGCACAGATCTGTGCTTACCCTGTGCGTACGATCATTTCTAAGCAAAGAGTGGGATTCATCAATTTCGATTTGAACTTGACTCCGTGCTTACATCTACGCACAGGTCAGACCAGGCGTACCTGGCGCCCAGTGGTAGAATATATTATTACAACAAGGAAATGAGCTTCTGTGCATAATAACACTGGCATGTTCTGTACGAACCGTAGTTCATTATAGTTCATTGTAAAATAGCAACAGTAGTGTAATTATGGTCAAAACCCTATAAATAGCATTTGGAATAATAGATCTTTCTCTCAGAATGAATGCAGCATGGTTTATATAGCGTTATCGGAATATACGGGTGTAGGCTACTGACTGACTGCGCTCCGCGTAGCTTGATTGATTGATTGATTGAAAAGTTTATTAACAGATTGCAGAATGGGTACAGTACAGCTCAGTACATACAATTGTTAATTGGGGATGCAGACCAACTTTCGTCTTGTTTACATCAGGGTCCCCCATTTTCAATTCATCATAAATCATAAAGCTCAACTCGTTATTATTTTGCGCAGACCGCAGAAACACGGGAACGTTTTGATTATATTTAAAAGGCTTTACGTTAAACGAAACAAGTGGAATTTCGAAGCTGTAAGCAGAATACAAGTCATATGAATATAGTGTTCTTCCCCCTTTTTACTCTATAAGAAAGAATAGAAAACGCATTGCAATGACACCAGATAGTGGACAGACTATGTATATGATGGGATTCAAGTTCGCGTTTTTGTTGATCATAGGCATGCTGTCAGAGTATGATATCTTCAAACATTCTAGAACATTTGTCGTCACAGATCATGTCCTAATAGAACATAGGCTATGGCATGGATCGTGATATTGTGTGGACTGTAATTATTACTGTACCGGTACCACCCATTGTGACAACAGCCTTGTGAGTCCCGCACACAAACATGATGGAATTCAAGTTCATGTATTGAAAGGCAGGCTACATCATACATGCAGTGAGATTCATTGTTCTTGTATATGCTCTCTATTATTGTTTATATAGGCTACCCAATACTGACATCAAAATAGATTGTAGTATGCCTCTAGAAATCATATGCAGCAGGTAGAAAATTGACGGGAGATCCATCGCGATTTGGAATAAAATTGAGGAGAACTTTAATCCCTGGGTAACTATTAATCAAACAACACCAGCGCGGTATTTATTAGTGTTTGCGCTGCCCAGGCAGCAATGGTTAATAGATATCATATCCGACATCACCGTAAGTGTACACGTCTGTCAGCCTGTCTCATGACACGCTTCCCTCGGCTTAGTCCATTTTTCCACATTTCATGGGTGTATTCCATTACCGTATATGGTTAATCGGGGCGTTTCTGGTATGCAAATACGTGAAAGCGTGCACGAGCCGCGGCGCAGAGCCACGGTGGGATTCATCATGACAGGTGTGCGTCTACAGAGTTATATGCAGTAACTAATTGGATACAACTAAATAAGCTGGTATTAAACATCTCAAAGACCAAATCAATTATCATAGGAACCAGTCACAAACTATTAGCCAATCCTACACTGAGTCTGCACTTGTCTGGTGAACCCATACAACAGGTTGATAAGGTTAAATTACTGGGAGTCATAATAGATAGTTGACTGACATGGGTAGAGCACATTGACACAGTGGCTAAGAAAATGGGTAATGGCATTTATATGGCAAGAAAATGCCGTCCTTATGTTCCACCACATATTCTGGGACAGGTCGTTAAGTAATTAGTTTTAAGCCACCTGGACTACTGCTCACCTGTTTGGTCCTCTGCATCTGACAGTGCACAGAGGAAACTACAAAATATCCAGAACAGAGCTGCCAGACTTGTCTTACATTGCCCCATAACAACGGACATAAACAGTATGCATAGGGAACTCTTATGGCTATCGGTAGCTAAAAGGATTGTCTTAAATACAGTCACATTCTACAATAACAGCATCCACGCCTCTAAGCCTGAGTTTTTATATACCGTAATTTTCGGACTATAAGCTGCGGCTTTTTTCACTTTTTCGACCCTGCGGCTTATATAACGGTGCGGCTAATCTATGGATTTCTACAGCTAACTGGGCGCGCTCCCTCAGCTCTGTGACCGTCAGATCAGACTCCTAAATCTGTTGCAGCAGTGCACGCCTTGCCCATCCTCCTCCCCCTCACAGACCCACGTCAACAAACCATTACGGCAAGAGTCTAGTATATGAGCAGCTCAGAGCTCCTCTTTCAACATAACTGAAGCATTAAACAAAATGACCCAGTCAACGAACTATTCACTTTAGTTTATTAATACATGAGGCGTTGTCTAATGTTATCTACCTACTGATGGCTCCTGATATCATCAGTTTGGCATTCGATTTCGCAGGTACTGGCTATCGTTCTGTGAGCTGGCATTGGTACCTGGCTGGCGCTGGCTAACTAGCGTGGCTATCGTTCTGTGAGCTGGCGTTGGTACCTGGCTGGCTAACTAGCGTGGCTATCGTTCTCTGAGCTGGCGTTAGTACCTAGCTGGCTAACTAGCGTGGCTATCGTTCTGTGAGCTGGCGTTAGTAGTACCTAGCTGGCTAACTAGCGTGGCTATCGTTCTGTGAGCTGGAGTTAGTACCTAGCTGGTGCTAACTAGCGTGGCTATCGTTCTGTGAGCTGGCGTTAGTACCTAGCTGGCGCTGGCTAACTAGCATGGCTATCGTTCTGTGAGCTTGCGTTGGTACCTAGCTGGCTAACTAGCATGGCTATCGTTCTGTGAGCTAGCGTTAGTACCTAGCTACCATTACTGTTTAAACAAAAATGTTAATAAATGGGAGCTTCCTCAAACAGCCATCTCTTTCCCCACAATCCCTTCTGTGCACGAACCCTTACATATGGTAATTAAACATTAAAACACCTGCGGCTTAATAGTCCAGTGTGGCTTATATTATGTACACATCATTCAATTTAGCTGCTGCAGCTTATATTCAGGTGCGGCTTATAGTGCGAAAATTACGGTAGTCAAATGATCAGATGTAGTCACTTACACAATCATTTAACTAGAATGGCAGGAGAAGGTAAAACCATGTTACCTCGCCCAAAATTGAATGCCATACGAAAATCTGTAATTTATCTAGCCATTACTTATTGGCTAGATAAAGTAATCTAGATACATTGCTTATTGAATAGCTGCCCAGAACACATACATCAATTAAATACCAAATCATCATTTAAACATAAATTCCGAATGTATTACTTAGCTAGTGAGCAGTAGTCCAGTGTTTATTTATTTTTGTTTTTAATTATTTGTTCTTATTATTTTCTTAGCTGTGACAAGCTGAAGATGGTAATGCTGCCCTTTACAGGCAAGCATTAGCTCTTCATCTTTCATGTGCAATATTGTTTTTTTGTATGTCTTTTTTTGTATGATTGTAATAAGTTAGGTTGTTGTTTTGTTTATATACTGAATATGTGTGTGTATATTAGGGGTGTAACGGTACACAAAATCCACGGTTCGGTACGTACCTCGGTTTTGAAGTCACGGTTCTGTATTATTTTTGGTACAGTAAAAAAAATTGCTTTTATCTATTTATTTATTTATTTAACTATTAAACAATATAAAATTAATTGGCCATAATTTACTGAGCAAACTAATGCTTACTGCTGTAACCTACTAATACCACTTAATGTAAATCTGAAGATTATTATATAGCAGATGCCTTGGACAACTGTAGCGTGTGCTTGTTTATACAGAGCCCCTTTCATGAGCAAGCCCTGCTTGAATACAGGGGCAGGGCTTGCTACAGTCACGAAAGGGGCTAGTTTATACAGAGCTGGTATGACTTGCTGGCTGAAATACGGACGAGAGGGAACTAGGTAGCGGGGCTCTATTACTCTCTATGCTCTATGTGCTTAAACCCAGTGTTCTCGACAACGGAGTATGGTCGCAGATCTGCTGCTATAAAAACACATATGGCGTTTGTTATTGCTTTGGCCCGGTCTGAATTAATAGCGAGATGCTGCTTGAATGCCACGGGGAGCTGGGTTTGCTTCTTCGGTGTACCAGTGATATTCACATTCGGGTTATGCCGTTTCAAATGCGTGATAAAGTTTGCAATAAAGTTGAACAATGCCGGCAACGTAGCCCCTTTCTTGACTGTGATGCAAGGCTTGCATCACAAGTGTGCATCACAGTCACGAAAGGGGCTAGCCGGCACGTAGCTTTAGTGCGATCCACCTGTCTTTGTCCATTACTGTGGTTAACTGGGAATCCGAAACGATCCCAAATGGGAGACTTGAATGTTGTGGGAGTATCTTCTAGCTCTGGCTGGTCAGTTAGTATTGACTCGCCATACTTAAGGCTAATATGCTATGCTGAATTACAGCTCTCGTTCAGTGTAGCTGCACGCTGCGTGGGATGAACAAACAACATCCGGTTAGTTGTGCACGTTATATTAGGGCCGGGGGGATTTAAGTTCCACAAAAAAAGGTTCCATACCGTTGCAATCGTTCGGTGCACAGCGCGTACTGTACCGGAGGACCACATTGAGGCGGTTACACCCCTAGTGTATGTATGTATGTATATATGTGTGTGTGCGTATATATATGTATATTTGTATGTGTATATATGGATATGTGGGACTTCGGACCCCAGGAAGACTAGCCATTGGCATCAGCTAATGGGGATCATTTTTAATAAACAAATACAAATATGACTGTTCTCTCAGTTTCAGAAAAGGATACAGACTGGTTTGTAATCCAAGGTTATGAGGAGCTTGGAGAGAAGAGTGGAGCTAAACTACAGACAAGACTCTTGGAAATCCCGCTCAAGAGATTGTCCGCGGTAAGATGGGGAAGAAAATTACATTGGGAGTTGTTTTGCATAATCCATGCTTAACTAGGCTTGCCATGTCTTGTTCTCCGCTGGGTCTTGCTTAACTAGTCTTGCCATGTCTTGTCCTTGGCTGGGTCTTGCTTACCTAGACTTGCCATGTCTTGTTCTTGGCTGAGTTGGGCTTGGCTGGTTGTGTGTCTGTAGCCTACTGTCTCTTGGTGAGAGAGAGGTGTGGAGAGAGAGACACTCTAACCAAACACTCAGTTTAGTTTGCGCAGCAGACTTTGATAGTGGGATGTACAATGTACCCCTGTTGTGTACCCTTTTTAACAAATCTCCGACCAAAACCCTGCTCGGACTAGTGTGAGTAAAAACCATGCTCAAAGAGATTGGTGTTGGATTATTCCTGATTCTTGGACAATTAGTCAGTTAGCTAAGATACATCCAAATAAATCAAGCAAATCATAAAAAAATGTAGATTGTGGTTGAGGCATCATCCAGCCATAATATCTGTTCTAGTGAGTGTAAACACTTCTACTTTTAACAATACAAGTCAGGGTTCTGAAGTGGTGTTTTGACTTTTGTGTCAGAGAATTAGAAAATCAGAGAGAATTAGAAAATCAGAGCGGTTTTATCTTTAAAGCCCAACGGTCAAATCTGGGTCGGATAAGAGTGTGTGTTAAATGTGTTGTGTTATGTGTGTTAAATGGTAAATGGTGCATATATATAGCGCTTTTATCCAAAGTGCTTTACGATTTTGTTCCTCACATTCACCCATTCACACACCGACGGTGCAAGGTGCCAACCTGCTCATTGGGAGCAATTAGGGGTTACGTTTTCTTGCTCAAGGACACTTCGACATGCTGCCCGGGAGGAGTGGGAATCGAACCGGGAACATTCCGAATACCAGACGACCGCTCTACCTCCTGAGCCACTATCTCCTCATGTTAGGAGTTGAGTTGGAATTCAGAATCAATACATGCATGTAATTCACGGTCATGACCTGAAACTATGAATGAATTATCATTGTATTTATAGTGCTTTTCTAGACACTCCTAGCACTTTACAGTGTAGGATGTAAATGGCCTCCTTCACCACTGGGTAGCACCCAACCTTGGGCTACAGGCTCAATGGCTGCGAGACACAGGCACACAGCACACTACACAATGGCTGAAAGGTTCAGGAAACGGGGATTGATACCAGCCAATTAAGGGGAAGTGATGATTGGGTGGCCTTGATGTCAGACCTGGTGGGACCAGGTGGGTTTGCAGGACTGGAGTTTTGAGATAAACTTTGTTGTCTTGGTTGACCAGGTGGAGAATGTCAGTCTGTTTGACACTGTTGTCTTGGTTGATCAGGTGGAGGGAGTTGGTCTGTTTGACACTGTTGTCTTGGTTGATCAGGTGGAGAGCATTAGAGTCTGTTTGACACTGTGGTCTTAGTTGACCAGGTGGAGAGCATTAGATTTTTATCTTTATCTACTTGAACGTAATACCTTATCTAATTTAAATTTACTGAATTATTTTTATATATATGTGACAAAAAAATTCTTTTTTAAATTCTTGTCTGGGAAAATATCTGACTGGCTGGTAGTTTTTTAAATCTACCAGCCACCTTGGCTGGTAAGCCAAAAAGTAAATTTTGTTCCCAGAGTCCACGGCAATCCAGCGAGCCAATGAGTTAGTTAATTTGTTACACTTGGTCTGACAAATGTTTGCTCTGAATCCAGTCATCTGGTCTAGTGTGGTTAGGCGACCCTGCTTGCTTGTACTCTGGGTAATGTTAGCCTGACCGGCGTTAGATTTAGTTTGCATGGTAGCTCCAACATGCTTGGCATTTAGGTGATAGTGTAGGCTAGAAACGCTCCGGGGATGGGCAAAGTCTTTGCTGCACAAAGTGCACGCTACCATTCGTATCGACACTTCCATCTGGTTGTTTTTTTTTTATATCAAAACGAAACATCCCATTCAACGGGACAAGCAACGCAGTCTCAACTGTTTTTTCCATGTTGGCTATAACTCTCTGACGTCACTCCATGCATGCTGTGCATCTGGATAAACGGTATGCCTGGAACTGGTCCACTGAGAAACATTCTGCGGGGTCTGGAGTGCACAAAGATTAACCCTTGGGCCTTTTTGCACCTGTGGGGGGAGAACAAAGGGATTTAGAATTTCTCAGAAATGCTCAGGAAGTTGCGCTTTTCAGAAATCGGTAAAAATAGAAAAATGACAATTTCGAGTGCTTTGAAATGTAATATATATGTCTCCTTACTTGCTAAACGTAATATGACTTGTAAATACGTTTAATTTTTGCTAGATGGTATGATTGTAATTATCTCCGTTTGCCAGAGAACTACAGCGCGTCACGAAACGCACATACACGTGCGCACACACACAAAAGCGGCATGTGCACTGTGAAAAGGTGTTAGACCCCGCAGAGGTGAGAGGTATCGGAGACTCGCTACCCCCCATCCAAATTCTAAACAACAGATTGGCTTTTCATAATATGTATGAATTATCTCTTGCAATAATATCCACGGGACTCGACTTTTTACAGTCGTTGTGTTTGTGTGTGTCACGAACACACACGCCAACTTTCTCCTGCGTGAGGACATTCGCGGACATTCTCTCAGATAGAGAAAAAGAAAAGCTTACATAGGGGTGGATGGTATGGTCTAAAATTTATATCACGGTATAATTTGAAGCATATACGGTAACGGTATATATCACGGTATCAGTGTTTCCGTTCGAATAATTTTTTTTGCCTGATAGGCAGGCTATATAAATAATGACATCCTCAAGGCATGTAGATTTATAATATTTTAACTTAAAACTAGGCTACTTTTGCGTATAGTATATTCCAAATAAAATAAGTCCCGAGACTCCGTGCTGCTGCTGACTTTAACAACATTAATAAACAGCAGTCTGTTATAATCACATTTTTATGAGCTAACGAATTCCGTTATATTGGACATTTGTATTAATTATATCAAGCGAAGAACTGAGAAATTTGGCAGAGACAGACAGCAACATTATCGTGGGTTTGCGTGATGACTCTCCACCTCGCAACGACTTATTTGCAAAGAGTATGTCGCTTCAGAGCAGCAGATTCAGCTGTTTTAAGGCTCTATCTGGGGACCGCTCAACAGCGCCCCCCACCCAACAGCTGAATTGCCAATGGCTGAATTGAAGTACTGCACGGTGCCGGTACAGATGAGTGGGTTATGGTGTATTCTGCGGCTCTGCAGCTGCATATGCTTCGCGCAAAATCCAACATCCAGCTCGCGCTGCCCAGTCGTCAGAACACTACACATCATAATGTTCACAGCAAACTGTAGTTGATCACCAGGTATGTTTTATTAACGTAGAATAATTCATATAAGAAAAACGATAGGGAAATATCTTACCTTTTTCCACTGGTTAAAAATGCCAGGAACTGAAATTGAAACTTGCTGTGCGCCGCGGTGATATGTGTTTATTATGAAATGACAATTGCGTGTTGACACGCCCACTGCGCGAAGCCTCCTAAATAACTTTTTCCAGATTGCACATATCTATTATCTATGACTAATTCTATCTATTTTTAGGGGCAAATGCGAGTGAAATAGTTGCGCTGTGGTTACATGACGTCATTGCTATTTTAGAGCTGCTCTACCGGTTACAAGGTATAGTCAAAATCCATACCGTAGAGCAAATTCATACCGTTTATACCGTATACCGTTTATACCGTCCACCCCTAAGCTTTTTGTATTTTATTTTTTTATTATTTTTTTAAACAAACACATAAACAAACATGACAACACACGATAAGATATACAAGCATTAATTGTCAGAGCACATCGAATGAGATCACATTTTAGTTAATTGTCTTATATAAGATATACCCCTAATACCTGTTATCTAAAAAACCTACACACATATGCTCCAGCTCGAACCCCCCCCTCCCGGACCCCACCTTGAGAAGTACCTCCACTATCCCTCGCACCTAACCAGATACTACCATTATAAGCTAGCTTTTATTCTCTCCACCACTTCTAACCACATTGACATTTTGGATTCATTGAGACCCAGAATTCTTGCTGTAGATATTTCTTGATAAATCACATCGAGATATGTAAGAAACCAAACTTTCCGGCACATTTTTTCCAGTTGAAACCAGCGTGATGCGATCAGCTTTTTAGCTACTGTGATACCCGATAAAACCAATCTCTTTAGCTGTGGATTCACTGCAAACTCAAAAACATCATTCAATAGTAATACCGAGGGGTGTACAGGTATATTCCAAGATACGAGTTTTGATAATTGTTGGGTCACATCTTTCCAGAATGCCTTAACTGGTGGGCAGTCCCAATACATGTGCATAAATGACCCTTCGTCCCCATTTGTACATTGGGAGCATTTGGAGTCTTGTTTAAGCCCCATTCGGCACAGTCTTATAGGAGTCAAGTATGTCCTGTGAATATAGTTAAGATTGATTTGTTGATGATCCGGGTTCCTTGATGTAAGTCGGACATTTGCCCAGGCTCCTTGCCAATCAAAGTCATTTTCCAGGTCTGGTATATCCCTCCTCCAGACAGAGTCTAGTTGGAGGGTTTCATACGAGGACGTTAGTGATGATAAAATTCTGAAACGAAACCTCTCGATGTCTCTCTTTCGTAGAAGAATTTGTGGTATCTGTGGTGTTCAATTGGTCTGTCTAATGGAACACTGTGAGACTTCAAACATAGCTGTAACTGTTTGTAAAAAAGCCATGTGGACTTGGTGAGATTATATTTTTTGCGTATTTCTTTATCACTACAAAAACCCTGTTTGTTAAAAACATCCCCTAATGAGTGTATGCCTTGCTCTTCCCATATAGGGAATCTTATAGGTCGTTTTTCAATTAAGAGTGCATTGTTATTGAATAAGGGAGTATGATTGTGCCATTTATGTGAGTTAGAATTTTTTTTTTGTGATTCACGCCATATCCGGATCGCATGAGTAATTATGGGGCCAAATTTTCGTTCACAGTGCTTGATTGGTAGTTTAGTGTATGCTACCGTCCACCCCTAAGCTTACATACTTTTCTGCTTTTTGGGCTGCTTCGCAATTGTCATTTCATAATAGCAGCGTGGACCAGCTCTGTAACAACGCATCTCGAGCTGCTTCTATGTGCAACATTGTACTTTCTTTTGGAATACTTGAAACCCTTTTTTTGTGGAATATTTGATGTGGCCCCGACGGAACGTTATGAATTAAAAGTAGTCTAACATGCTTTGCAAACCTCACCACCAGTGTATATACCCACGTCGCGCTAAAACATTAACTACTGCAATGTTATCTCTTAACTGAGTATTCCAACTAAGCTAAGCAGAATAATGCTCTGTAACAACTCATCTTGCGGGCTAGGTGAACTACAGTATCAGCCACTGGCTGCTGTGTGACGAGTTTGTAGTTTTGGTCACCCGCGCTGTCTAAACGCGGACTGCTAGTTGACGGCTTATGCAGGAAGGAAAGATGACGTTGCCTCTCTCTCTCTCTCTGTCTCTCTCTCTCTCTCTGTCTCTCTCTCTGTCTCTCTCTCTCTCTCTCTTTCTCTCTGTCTCTCTCTCCATCTCAATTCAATTCAAATGGGCTTTATTTACATGGGAAACATATGTTTACATTGCCAAAGCCAAACAAAACTTCGAAACTGGCCCCTGTAAATGTCCTAACCCAACCCCCTCCAATGTACAGTAAATGACCAAGTATGGTTTCGTCAATATTCCAATGTACAGTTTTGCTTGTACAGTTAATTAATAATATAATTATTATAAATGTCTCTCTCTGTCTATATCTCTGTATCTCTCTCTCTTTGTTTCTCTCTCTCTCTCTCTCTCTCTCTCTCTCTCTCTCTCTCTCTCTCTCTCTCTATTATATTACTATACTATTATATATCTATATATATATATCTAAATATCTAAACCTCGGTCTATCTAGTGTGTGTATACATGGCATCAAATCAAAGTGTGTGTTGCTGTAGGCCTGCCTGTATTGATCACAGTCACACTATACGAGTTATGAATCTCTCGCAGTTCATTCAAGCTGGCTACGTGAACTACAGTATCAGCCACTGCTGTGTGATGAGTTTGGTGTTTTGGTTACGTTTACCAAGTTTACCAAGATGCGTCTGATGGTGGTGATGCTGACATGGTTGATGTTGCCGTAGCTGGTGGAGACCGATTGCATTGTCTGCTCTCACTAGGTCCACGACGGCAAGTTCCTGCTGTTGTGTGAACAGGTCTTCTAGTCATTCTAGACTAGAAATACAACCACAAATTGTTATTGGTTACCGTGACTGGCCGCCTGTTTTGTGTCCACTGTAAGATGAGTGAATGTGGTGTGGCCCTCTGTCTCATTCCAGACAGGAACTGCTTTTTCGCATATCACTAAGTGTGATACAGAACAGGCAGATACAACCATGAGGAGACGCCTATTATTTGTTTTATACGTGTGCATAATTTTATTTTTAGCTTTTTTTGTACATGTAGATTTTGCCTAAATTCATCGTGGTCGCTCTCTGCCAAATATCATATGAGGCATCTTGTACAATTGATACAGTTGATGTTTCTTGTTGATTATTATTCTCTATGTTTTTTTAATAAAATTGTATGATATTCTATTCCAGTTGTGTGTTTTTTCATTTTTTTATCTAGTGATACACACAATGACCGGTCTGAGAATACTTCTGTGTGTGTGTAACCAAATGCATACCTACATGTATGACCTATATCTATCTACTACTTTTGGATATGAGCATTTTTTCAATAAGTATGGAGCCCTGAACACAGAATGACACCAGTATCACTGACTACCACGGCAAGCCTATAGAAAATTATTCTATTAAATAATAATAATTATTATTATTATACTTTCTCTCTCTGTCTATATCTCTGTATCTATATATTATATTACTATACTATTATATCTAATGTGTTCAGGTAAACCTCGATCTTAGAGTGCGATACAATGCCTAATTTTACTTTACTTTTAAATTGCTTCTAGTTAATTAACCTCTTTAGCCTGAGCGGTCCGACGGAGGTTAAAGGGTACAAAGTATGAAGAAGGTGAACATGTGATTTTACTATAATAATTGTCAGCTAACTGCTAGCATCTGCAGTGACGTAATTCTCTTCACAATTAAATATTACATTCGTTCTCTTCACAATATTACAACCTCTGATAGGTCTATCTTAGCTGTAAAGACATATATTGTCAATGAATTGGTCAAAGACAGACCAGACCACTAAAGACTACTATGACAGACAGATATGACCAAATCAACAGAAAAAGGTCTTTCCTCCTTTACCTTTCCTTTCAGCCATAGGCTACAACAGGATTAACGAGCGGCATCAAGGCTGCAATGCCAACAGTTGTCTTGGTGCTGGGCAGACTGAAAGGTTATAGGGTGGCAATATGCTGGATACTATAAGACTTGAAAGAAACAGACTAAAAGTGATCTTAATTCATGATCTTGAATGGGGGACCCTGATACAAGACGAAAGTCTTTCTCTGGTCTGCATCCCCTTAACAATTGTATGTATTGAGCGTACACATTCTGTTAATAAAGTTTTCAATCAATCAATCAATCATGCAAAATCTGACCTCTTCATTGGTGTACTTCTCTCTTCTCCAGGTACAATTGCTGCATTGCTCCCCAACGACGAGCAGAGATATGAACAAGTCAATGCCTCACTGCTGTGACCAGTGTGGAAAGAGCTTCATCAAAAAGGCTGCTTTTCTAAAACACCAGCGCATTCATACAGGAGAGAAGCCCTACTACTGTGACCAGTGTGGATCGCGCTTCAAGACCGCCCAAGAATTAAAGAGACACCAGCGCATTCATACAGGAGAGAAGCCTTACCACTGTGACCAGTGTGGATCGCACTTCAGTCATTCTGGAGTCTTAAAGACACACCAGCGCATACATACAGGAGAGAAGCCGTACCACTGTGACCAGTGTGGGGAAGGCTTCAGTCAGTCTGCACACTTACAGATACACCAGCGCATTCATACAGGAGAGAAGCCTTACCACTGTGACCAGTGTGAGAAGAGCTTCAGTAGATATGACAGCTTAAAGGGTCACCAGCGCATTCATACAGGAGAGAAGCCGTACCACTGTGACCAATGTGGGGAAGGCTTCAGTCAGTCTGCACACTTACAGAAACACCAGCGTATTCATACAGGAGAGAAGCCTTACCACTGTGACCAGTGTGAGAAGAGCTTCAGTAGATATGACAACTTAAAGCGTCACCAGCGTATTCATACAGGAGAGAATCCGTACCACTGTGACCAATGTGGGGAAGGCTTCAGTCAATCTGGAAACTTACAGAGACACCAGCGCATTCATACAAGAGAGAAGCCTTACCACTGTGACCAGTGTGGGGAAGGCTTCAGTCAGTCTGCACACTTACAGACACACCAGCGCATTCATACAGGAGAGAAGCCTTACCACTGTGACCAGTGTGAGAAGAGCTTCAGTAGATATGACAGCTTAAAGGGTCACCAGCGTATTCATACAGGAGAGAAGCCGTACCACTGTGACCAATGTGGGGAAGGCTTCAGTCAATCTGGAAACTTACAGAGACACCAGCGCATTCATACAAGAGAGAAGCCAATGTGAGCAATGTGGGAAGACAAGAGATATGTAATGTTAATTACCTGAAATTATTCCATTTTTGGGGGGGGGGGGGGTGCACATATTGGTATCGGAAATTAAGAGTTGGACAATATCGGTATATCTGTATCGGTAAAAAAGCCAACATCGAGCATCCCTAGTTTCTTCTCCTTTCTCCTGATGGTCAAAAGTATCTTTTTCTGTTATTTTCTCTTTTTGTCCAGGCTAGACGACTGCTCTACATGACTGAGACGACTGCTCTAGCTCCTGTACAGACCAGGCTAGACGACTGCTCTACATGACAGACGACTGCTCTAGCTCCTGTACAGACCAGGCTAGACGACTGCTCTACATGACTGAGACGACTGCTCTAGCTCCTGTACAGACCAGGCTAGACGACTGCTCTACATGACTGAGACGACTGCTCTAGCTCCTGTACAGACCAGGCTAGACGACTGCTGTAGCTCATGTTCTCTTCTTAGCCATGGCAAGGTTCATAATGCGCAGGGTATTGAAAATAGCATGGATTCACATTTGATTTCCTTATTCAACAGGCTGTTTGGATTCCTGTAAAATATATATATATTTTCTTTTTTTTCTTTTTTTTTTTTTTAAACTTTGACCAGTCGGCTGGTTCTTTTAGCGTTTATCGTTTTTTCTGGTCAAGCATGACCGACAAACAGGTTGAATGGGGTATAGATCGGGGGAAAGACACTCTGAGAAAATACGGCGAGTTCGGGAGTCGAACTCGTGTACCCCAGATCCGTGACGCGCACGGTTGTCCCCGACGCCGAAATAGCGTCCGAGGTACGCGGTGAGCTACTGGAGCTCCCCTTTTCTTTTTCTTTTTACATGAACAACCTGTAACATGTTCTGTTATTCTGAAATTATGCCATAAAGGGCCTGTTATTCTGGGTGAAATGTTGTATTTTCACATTAGTATCTGAGGTGCATTTTAGAATAGACGTGCTCATGAGCCAGGTCAGGTTTTTTTTTTTTTTTATATAGTAAATGTAAATTGTTTTTCCCTTTGTGTCAGTATCATCAGTGTGTTTGTATGGTAAAAGTCATACCTAACATTGTTCTTGCAACACCTTGTTGGCTACTGCTGCACATTACCGTACTTTTCATGTACACGTTGGGGTTTTTAGAATGTCTCCTCTTCTACCTTCTCATCAGTTCCAGTTTGGTATCTGAGGTACAGTATGTCGTTGTGTAACCGGTCTCATTTGACATGCCCTGAGTGGGAGTTGAACCCCCGGTCTCCCGCGCCGGATCACAGACCACTAGACCAAGAGGTGAATTCACTTCTTGTTAATAGGTCTGGATGCCTCTGGGGAGTGAGTTACCGCTACACTGTCCATCGTGAGTGACTGTGGATAGACACGCGGTACCTCCGTTACAGTTGCACCACGCCACAAACAATCACCGTACACACTTTAATCAGAAAAGCATCCACATTGCCTTCATACTGTATACCCTTATCAAATCAAATCAAATTTATTTATAGGGCCCGACAACACACGTTAATGTCCCCATGGGCCGTACAGGTCTTCTTTAAACAAGTCAAGAAGACAACATAACAATAAGTCAAGAACAGAACAAGAACACCATAGGGTCCAAACATTTTTTAGATGAATGCAAATAAATGAAAGAATGCAAGCACTCCCAGACATACCCCACGCGAAGGTAAGGAAAAACTCACTAAAACCTAACAATAGGGAAAAAAAGCTCCACAGGCAATGTGGAGGAGAGAAACCTTAGAAGGGCCGTTCAAGGGGGGATCTCCCTTCTTAGATGTCGGTGATAGTAGTGTTGCAGACGGACAGTTGGTAAGCATGCACTCATGTGTGTGGTGAGACACAGATGAGTGCATGCAATAGCAACTGTACATTTTGAAAAATTAAAGATAGAGCTAATAGCGATAGCAACTGAACATTTTGAAAGATTAAAGATAGAGTTGAATGCCTTATGCCTGGGGTGCCTTCCGATAGCCTCTATGGCATGCATAGAAAACGCTAGGTCGGTAGAGGCAGAAAGAGAGCGAGAGAGAGAGAGAAGGTGCCGTGGGATTCTGTAAAGAGGCATCGTGATTCCTCCTTCATGCCGTCTATACGCCAGCGACATGACAGTTTTATGTAGACATAAACATAGGCTGTGTTCCAAGGAAGTTCTACAGCTGGTTATGTTTTTTTTTTTGTACCATTTTTACATTGAAGTGTCTGAACCTAAAGCAATAATTACACTGAAGAGTGGACAAGCCCCCGTTAAGTCCACCACTGATACGCTCGCTCTCTGTTGCAGAGGAGCGCGGGGGATTGTCCTATTCTTCCGTGCTGCGTGATTTCATTTGCATTGACGAAACCAAGCGACCATTCTGGCAAAAAAATAATTATCGTCATCGTTTGTGTATTTATAATTTTTTCTTTTTACATCAGGCGCATCAATGTGAAATGACTACCAGACCCAACAAACGGCTCCCGTTCGAGGCCTAATTATTTAATCCTCACTATGGTTAGGAATATTAGCATTTTTTTGTTGTTGCATATGTAACGGTTGTTATATCGTCATCTTAAACGCAGATGCCCCGAGGGAGTTTCGAACCCATGGTCTCCCACACCACGGGTCAACAGTGAGTCCAAATCTCTCTGTTAACGACATCAGTGCAATGGTTCTTCGTAGTTTTCTGCACGCATGACATTCTGTGACAATACAGCTGTCTCTTATCATTTAGAACCACAGTTTTATTAAGTTGTTTTTATTTGTTTTTTTTGGGAATGTTTGATTTTCTTTCACACCAGGTGCTCTGGTCTTTGGCTTCTGTGCGGATGCTTATGTATGTGTAGTTGTATGGCTATATTTTGCCCTAGAGGAATGTATTCACCTAACGAAGCACTTGTTTTGTCTTGTTCGGTTGTTCCTTTATTCACTGTGATTTTGTTTTCTACTGCTCCCATGTTCTGGTTTGCAGTATCTGCTTTACTCAGAGCTTTCAGAAGCTCTGTCATGTTTCAATCTGTGTTTCTCGAGATATCTTTTTTTCCTTTTCCTTGATTATGTTTCTCATGATCAAAATAAAACGTTTAAAATCTGCAACGTCCAACACGTTATTTTGTCTTATGCAATTTCTTGTTTTGCTTAACAGGGACAGGTGTCAATACTTTCACGAGTACTGATAAATACTGAACTCATGATACTGAATACCAATATGAGCACTTGACAATGACATTTACCATTTCGGCAAACTTAGTCTGTTGAAAACTGAGGAGGAGAATTTGTCTTATACGGTCACATTTGAATGACTTTGTACATATTAAAGGGGAAAAAACAACTAAGGCTATGCTGATTTATTTTGCACATAATCTCACGCACATCCCAAAAACTCAAACAGTTTTGCACACATTAATTTTGTTTGATAGTTATTGAGAGTAAATGAGTTTGAATATGGCCATCAGTGATGTCATCGGGGACATTGGATCCTTGTGTTAATTACAGCACCACAATGCTGTAATGTAAAGGACTGCTACCTTATCATTTAATTGAGCTGTGATTAACACAACAGAAGGATTCAGTGTCCCCGATGACATTACTGGTTGCCATATTAAAACTCATTACTCTCAATAGCTGTCAAACTAAATTAATATTTGCAAAACTGTTTAGAGTTTTTGGATGTGTGTGAGATTATTTGTAAAATAAATTGCCGCTGTTGTTTTGGTGAAATTCCCCTTTAACCTAATCAGATGGCAGCATTCCAGCTAATTTTGCAATGTAAAATATCTGCATCATGTCATTGTGTCTTTACCAGCACAGCACCAGGTGTACTGGGACAACATTGGAAAGGTGCAAATGAAGGCAAGCTAGAATCTAATGATTGTATGGTGAATAGCGCCATATACAGATTAGAGAACATTAAAAACAAAAAATCTCTAGAAATTCTATCCAAACCAATGAGCTTCTAGATAGACAGTAGAAAAGATATGCAGCCAGGATGAGCTTCTAGATAGACAGTAGAAAGGATATGCAGCCAGGATGAGCTTCTGGATAGACAGTAGAAAGGATATGCAGCCAGGATGAGCTTCTAGATAGACAGTAGATAATATATGCAGCCAGTATGAGCTTCTAGATAGACAGTAGAAGAGATATGCAGCCAGGATGAGCTTCTAGATAGACAGTAGAAAGGATATGCAGCCAGGATGAGCTTCTAGATAGACAGTAGAAAGGATATGCAGCCAGGATGAGCTACTAGATAAGACAGTAGAAGAGATATGCAGCCAGGATGAGCTTCTAGATAGACAGTAGAAAGGATATGCAGCCAGGATGAGCTACTAGATAAGACAGTAGAAGAGATATGCAGCCAGGATGAGCTTCTAGATAGACAGTAGAAAGGATATGCAGCCAGGATGAGCTACTAGATAAGACAGTAGAAGAGATATGCAGCCAGGATGAGCTTGTTGCATATACTCATGTTAAACAGTTAGCTAATCAAACAAGGTAAAGTTCCGAATGCTGCTTTTAGTCTAGAGATATCCTCATATATTACCATTGAAATTAAATAGCGTTACATTTAAATGACAGTAGAGTTCCAAAACAATGCTGAAGTCTGCAGGGTTGGAGGAGCTCCGAGACTCACAGTTCTGAGTCCATTTATGAACCACGTGAGAGAAAGGCTAGAGGTCACACAGGCTTAAAACAGCTGCCTGGTGTTTATTCTTTTGACTGTTTCTTTCTTTTCTTCTTGATGTTTTGATTGTATATGTATATGTTGTTGTTGTTGTTGTTGTTGTTGTTGTTGTTGTTGTTTAAAATAAAACTAGCAGAATCTATAATAAATGATTTATAAAACATATACAATATATGCAAATAGATGCAACCTATATTTTATAATGATTTGTTATGGTTAATAATTAATTGTAAAGCATCTATGGACATTATTGATATGGTTATTGTAAAGTTGCTACTGATGTTTATAATGGATAAGGATAATACATGCTTTGTAAAGCATACATCCATTGCATGTGAGTGGCTGTTTAAAAAGCCTTCATTAACCAGAGACTGTGACAGCAATGATTATACAGAATCTCCATTTTCTCCACAGAGAAAACCAGAGAAAACTCAAATCAATGTTGCGTTTCAGACCGGTTTAACGATGTTTGTAGAGCCATCGTACATTCTATATTATAGCTATGGAGACATACTATGGCTCATTTGAAAGGCAATATTTATACTCCAACAGGGAACAAACCGTACATACATCCGTTCCTGCGCAATCCCAGGCTAAAGAGTGGCCATTTCCCCCAAATCCATGCTAATTTTCTAGGAAGAGAGATATAGCGTATTTTGTGCGCAGTATGCGCAGTTCGTGCTTGTTGCTCGACACTAATACATTTCCATGTCAAAGGGCCAATGCCTCATGTTGATACATAGATTGTTCTATTCACAAAACCACGATGGGTAGGAACTCTTACCTGCTTCTCGACTCATCTGGGTCTGACTCGGTAATCTCGCTGTCTGTGTCGATATCGCTGAACATTTCAGTGAAATATTCTGGCTCTGGAGTGCTCTTGCGACTACTGCAGCACGGTGAACAGATAACGGTACATCCTCGGCCGGTTTGGCTATAGTATTTTTATGATTTACCAGAAATGCTGAGTCCAACGTAGTCTGGTGAAAATGCACCTTATGGATGGATCGTCAACTTGTTTTCCTCTTCATAATAATCTCCAATCGTGTGCTACACACGATCCCCATTGCCGAGTACGTTTGCTGTCCCGAGTGCATATGCCCCACAGGAAACCAGCCCAGATGTACTCAAAAGGTAGGCGACACTGCCACCTATCTGGATTCGATCGTTATCACAGTGTTTCCAAATCCATACACAATGTGTGGGACAGTGTCGTCTAGTATCATAATAAATAAATAAACATAAAACGAATATACTCGTTTTTGGCGTTCAACGCATGGGCACCACAAACAAATATACTTGTTTCCGCAGCAGCTGGCTATGGATCAAGAGAAAGGACCCCAACTGGGCTGCACAATGACCATCGAGGGGTAAAAGCAGAGGGGGGCACACCTGGGATGCCAGGTGTTGCCGTTGAGCCCTTCAGAGGTGTCGTGGGCCTGTCAACGAAACCCCAATGAAGGAGGGTGCCCACCTGAAGACCCCAGTGAATCTTTTACCCTTACCCCATTCAATACCCAGTGCTGATTATCTAAGGGATTGTACTATCTAGTCCTATAAGCTCAACTGTATTTCCGAGCATATAGGATATATCATATCACACATCCTGGCATAGAAACGCAATGATACAATAGCCGAAAGTTTTCAAAAAAAACAACCAATGTATTTGTATAAAACACAACACCTTGGAGACAAGACACTTACTTTAAACACTCATCTTAACATTCACTTTAGACACTTTAAACACTTTCAGCACTACACCATACTTTCATCTATTTATTACAAAAAGATTTGCACTACATCCCTACCTCATCTTTGCATTTTTGCATTCTAAAAAGCTTGCATTTGTACTTTATTGTTTGCATTTTGTACATCACTTTGTACTTTATGTTGTACTTTAGTTTGTATATTGTATATTTTGTATAGTGTTTGGCCTTTATTCTTTTTACTTTTGACTGTATGAAGCACAATCTCACGGGGCTCATACAGAACCAAGCACTTATATGTGACAAATAAAACAAAACTTGAACTTGAAACAAGAACTAAGGTATAAGCCTACCTTGTGCGATGAGAAAGGATTGCACCATGACGCTGGTCGTGTCTCCTCATAAAGCTGGATCTGTAACGCTGTTGAACCGGTTTAACCAGGTTGTATAACCAACCCGCATTTATAGACTATACTTAGTTCCTGCTTGCAGGCTCTCAGGTTAAATGGAGTTCAGACGAGGTGGGGGCATCGTCCTCACAGTGGGGGGGCAGGGAGCGCTGCCAGCAGACGAGGTGGGGCCCTGTTAGCACCGTCCTCACAGTGGGGGGGCAGGGAGCGCTGCCAGCAGAAGAGGTGGGGCCCTGTTAGCATCGTCCTCACAGTGGGGGGGCAGGGAGCGCTGCCAGCAGACGAGGTGGGGCCCTGTTAGCATCGTCCTCACAGTGGGGGGGGGGGGGGGGGGCAGGGAGCGCTGCCAGCAGCCGGATAACTAACGGCAGCAGAACTCCAGAACTACTAGGACCGTCTGATCACAGAGTGTGTCTGACTCCGACCTAAACGGACAACAACGTATATAACATATGACGTATATCACGCCATACATACAGTACCTTATGCATACTGCACCTGTGTATACTGTATTGTATATATTTAGATTGTAACCATATTTATTGTAATGCATAATATAACTGATAGGGCAGACTGCAGACAGACCCTCACCTGCACCTTGATCACACGGCCTACTTGCTCATAATGCGTATACTCAGAGTTAATTATATTGTTATTTACATTTTTACATTTACATTTAGTAATTTAGCTGACGCTTTTATCCAAAGCGACTTACAAGTTCTGTACGACAAGTCATCAGGAAGGGCACAACTCTATCAGCTGAGTAACAATGTTGATCAAAGTGTTGAGTGCTACAGTGTAGGTTAGTTTATTAGGACAAGTGCATGACAGTAAGGTTAGTTAGGGTTAGATATCTTTTTTATTTTATTTTTTATTTCAGATAATGGTTGAAGAAGTGCGTCTTTAGTCGACAGCGAAAGATTGGACGGGTTTCGGCTGTTCTAACTGTGGTGGGCAGTTCATTCCACCATTGTGGGGCAAGGACTGAGAATAGGCGGCTTCTCCTTGATGACCCTCCCGAAGCTCGGATAGGAGGAGTGGGTCTGAGGCGGCCAGAAGATGCAGAGCGTCGGGGTCTTGGGTTATATTGTTTACACTGCCTATTTGTACTTTTCTACTGTACTATCATTTTATTACCTGTATCATGTCTTCTACTATGACCATGTACCTCCCCCCCCCCTCTCCCATGCTGCTATGATGCCTGAACAAGGGGATCAATAAAGGAATATCTGATCTCATCTTAGTAGGGAGCCCACTTTTGAAAACGCTTGAGATAAGTTCCTCAGTATGTTTTTCCAATTTCTTTTTTATTTCTTTTTGCTGCTCCACCGTGTTTGATCCATGTGTGTTGACTCTAACGTCTCTCTTCTGTCTTTCTTGGTAAACGTTCACACTGCTATCATTTTAAACATGTCATGTGTGCAAACTGCACCAGATCCAACACTGCGTGTCCTCGGTCGGGGCCCCAGAAACACAAGAAGAACGGACAAACTGCGATGTGTGAAGGACACACATATTTCTTTCTCCTATATTTACATTGCATTGTACAGTATGTTCTCTCATTGAGCGAATAAACCTCAATGCGTTCTATTTTATTACATTTCTTTAAAAAAGCTGTGGGGACAAAATTGGCCATACCAAAAAGTGATGGGGACATGTCCCATGTGTGTGTGTGTGTGCATGTGTGTGCATGTGTGTGTGCGTGTGTGTGTGTGCGTGTGTGTGTGTGGGGGGGGGGGGGGTCACCATGGAGACAACAAGTGTCTCACTGCAACTGGGAAGTATTTGCGAGTCAGTCCTTGAACCACGTATCTCCTTTATGCTTTATATTTTTCAGAGGAGCAATGTATTCAAACCTTATTATCTGAAGATGATAGGTTACAGAGGGTTGAGCAGTTTTTTTTTAACAATATATTTATTGGGTTTTAGTTTGCAAATTACAACATGTATATCAGCAGAGCAGTATTCAGCAAACATTTTCACCCCGTTCTCCCTCCCCTAACCCCACCCCACACAAAATAATAATTAACTTCAAAAACAGGTTCACATAGGAAGGATACAGATTTAAATAATAAAAAATAAACATAAATAAATAATAATACAACCAAAAGGGTGTTTCTTGTCGTTTTTACACAATAACAAGAGTTGTCCCACAGTACTCCCCCTAATCCTGTTCTTGTTGAAGCAAGTTCCCAACATTCGTATTATGCTTTAAGAAGTACACAAATGGTCCCCAGGCATTATCAAAAATGTTTTGTTTACGTCTAACAATATACACCATCTTTTCCATTGACATATTTGAAGCCATTTCTTTAATCCACATACCAATTCTTGGTCCATCAACATTTTTCCAATTAAGAGCTATTACACGTTTTGCTTGTAATATGCACATATCTATAAATCTAAACTCTTTGCGTTGTAGATGTGGGGTGGTAGGATATAAACCAAGAATAAAAAGCTTGGGATTCAATGGCAACTTCTTTGATCAAATTTGATCGATCAGATCAATAACATCTTGCCAGAAGGTTTACACTTTCACACATTCCCATATGCAGTGGAACAGTGTCCCCCTTTCCTCACTACACTTAATACAAGTATCTGGAATATTATCATTAAACTTATGCAATTTAACAGGAGTTATATATGTACGCATCAGCCATTTATATTGTATAAGTTTTAGGTTGCTACTGACTGTCTGACTCTGTGCCTCTTTACATGCCACGCTCCATTCTTCTAAAGATATTTCCTCCTCTATGTCTTCGTTCCATTGATTCAGTTTTGATTCAGATGATTCATCTGAACCAGATACAAATAAGTCGTATAGCATTGAAATTAGACCTTTACCATAACAGTGTCTAGTGACTGCTACCTCTAAGATGGAAATGTTCGGTATATCCAATGAATGGTTCTGAGATGATATAAAACTCCTTAGCTGAAGATATTTAAAAAAGTGATGTTTCGGAATATCATATTTTGTAGATATTTCCGCAAAGGACATGAATACTTCATCCTCCTCCCTGTATACGTCTTGCACTTTCCTTAACCCCTTTTCAGCCCATACTTTAAATCCACTATCGTTTTGCCCTGATTTAAAATTGGCATTGCCCCAAATAGGACTGAACCTGGATCGGGACGTATTTATATTCAAATATTTGAGTGTGTCAAAAGCAGTTAAAAGAGAGCAGAGGTCGAGTGATATATCACATTCACACTTGCAAGTGATTTGGACTGACTTGCAAATACATTGGGCAGTCCAATAAATGTCTAAACAGAGTTGTGGTTCTTCAGTGCAAGGGTTAAGTTATGGGAGGCTGTTTAAAAGGGTGGGTGTGTTACCTCAGTACTGTTAACTGTCTGATGCAGAATGTTAAGTCTTTAATAAAGTTCACTGTCCTATATTCTTATCCATATATCGCCGGGCCTATGGTTCCCTTTTGGATGGGAGTGTGTGAAACTTCTCCCTTCAAGCATCTTAACTGTGTCTGATATGTGACTAAATGTCCTAACCCAACCCCCTCCAATGTACAGTAAATGACCAAGTATGGTTTTTGTCAATATTCCAATGTACAGTTTTGCTTGTACAGTTGTACAGTGTCCCCCACCCACCCCTCCTACCCAACCCCCCCCACCCCACCTACCCAACCTCCTCCAATGTACAGTTTCTACGTCAAATGTATATACTCTCTTTTCTAGACTCTTTTTGTATCACAAACAGTACTGTATTTGCAAATCTGGTATGTCATAAATGTATAGATGTAACAGTACTGTCTATCTGTATGTCGTGTATGTCATATATGTTATGATTAATTGAAAGTGGGGGACCCTGATGTAAACAAGACGAAAGTCTTTCTCTGGTCTGCATCCCCTTAACAATTGTATGTATTGAGCTGTACTGTACCCATTCTGCAATCTGTTAATAAAGTTTTCAATCAATCAATCAATCAAACTCTATGTCGCCATCTGTTGGTACAAACGTTTAGGAGTGTATAATATGAGTGTTTAATATCTGTTTTTTTTATAGATTTGATCAAATCCACTCATTTATTTTGCTGCTATCTTTCATATACAGAGAGTTTATTGGGAACAACTCACTTCATCGTACTTGGTCATTACACACATTATGCATGTATACACGTATGTGCTGTAATAGCCAATTTCATGTCTCTTCCCCTTTTCATATAGTTTATGACTATAGTTTATGACTGCTATCCTTAAGTGGCAGGTCTCTTACCCTGACAGGTATTTTCACGACCCTTATCAATACACGTAGGTCATGTCCCACATTCCTACATGTGGGAGAAAACAGCAGTGTTCCTGTTGATTCTCTCCAAAACGTGAGAATCTGTCTTCAGACATAGTATACTCTTCAACAGATAGAGCTGAAATATACCAGCCGTACTTACTGTCATTTCTGCAGGGTTTGGGTAAACGTTACGGTGACATTGCTATTACATTCTACCCCATGTGTGTATTTGTCTATTTACACACCCTCAACGCAATGTCCATCTCTCGAAGATGTACACATGACTCCCTCTCCCTCTGGACAAAGGTGAAGGTCACTCTGTTTAGTTCACTTCCACGTGCACATAGGACTGGCACACGGAGACGGGGGAGGGGAGGTCTTGTGTTCTGTTCAGGCCTCAGCGTCTCAGCTGAACAGACCGCCTCTGCTGTAGTAATGCTGTAACGCTGATAATGTGCTCCTTACTGCAGTAAACCTGTACTGTAACCCTTTCACTACCGCACTACCACATGGTTAACCCTTTCACTGCGACAATACAGGTTAACCCTTTCACTGCCACACGACAAAGGGTTAACCCTTTCACTACCACACTACAGAAGGTTAACCCTTTACTGTCACACTACAGACCGTCTGTAGTGTGATAGTAAAGGGTTAACCTTCTGTATTGTGGTAGTGAAAGGGTTAACTATCAGCCTCAGCTTTAATCTTTGTTTCAACCTATTCTCCACGTGTGCACACACACACACACACACACATGGGGGCGACAGTGGGTCAGGAGGTAGAGCAGTCGTCTGGTAATCCGGAGGTTCCCGGTTCGATCCCCGCTCCTCCCGGGCAGCGTGTCTAAGTGTCCTTGAGCAAGACACTTGCATGGTTGGTGGTTGCCTCCAGCATCGGTGTGTAAATGTGTGAGTGAATGGGTAAAATGTGAGGAACAAATTGTAAAGCGCTTTAAAAATACACACATATACAGTATACAATACCCTAATTTTCATGGGCATGTCATATCACTGGCTATATGACCATAATGTCCTGGCTTTCCCCTTCACTCATTGACAGGGGAGATTATTAAAGAGATGACTTACCTAGCTCTAACCTAAACACACACACCAAACATATCACTTCCAACCCCCAACATTACCCTTCATTGGGAAAAGTGCTCAGACTGATCGAAGGAAATGTGATGACACTTCAGAGCCTATAGGAGAGATTGAGCCAAGGCCTATGGCTCTTATAAAGGTTAAGTCTGCCCCCTTGTGATATAAATGATGTACAACACCAGTATCCTTAGAGAAATGGGCTACATGTTTTTGTTTAGAACTCTTTTTTTGGCACATTGGCACGCCTCTTTGTTTGGAGTTAATCATCCGCAATCTTTCATTGCGCAATTCACTGCAGCCATTCAACATTAGGCGCAGTATGTTGAATGTCAATGCATGCAAAATACATTAATCAGTGGTGGAAAGTAACTAAGTATTTCGACTCAAGTACTGTACTTGAGTACAATTTCAAGCTACTTGTACTTGACGTGACTATTTTCATTTTAGGGAACTTTATACTTTTACTCCACTACATTTCAAAGGAAATATATAAGATTTTGCATAGAAAACATGGCAAAATGTTTGAAGCCTGACAACTTCAAGAGGACATAATCAGAGCAGCATAACTGGACCACATACCGCTTTAACATAACCTTTAATCAGAGCAGCATAACTGGACCACATACCGCTTTAACATAACCTTTAATCAGAGCAGCATAGCTGGACCACATACCACTTTAACATAACCTTTAATCAGAGCAGCATAGCTGGACCACATCCCACTTTAACATAACCTTTAATCAGAGCAGCATATCTGGACCACATCCCACTTTAACATAACCTTTAATCAGAGCAGCATATCTGGACCACATCCCACTTTAACATAACCTGTAGAGGTCAATGGATCAAGGCTTGAATGCTCCCAAGCACTGGAATACACAAACGTCATGTAGAATGTGTACTTTTAGTGTAGATACTTAAGTAGGCCTACATTCAATAGAAAATACATCTCTACTTTTACTTAAGTAGAATTTGAATGGAGGACTTTTCCTTTGACCAGAGTACTCATTTATATGGGTATTTCTACTTTTACTTAAGTAAAGGAACTGTGTACTTCTTCCACCACTGCCTTTAATCTATGAGAGGGATCATCCCTGTATGGTGTTGTTATGGTGCACCTGTTTTTGTTACCCGTATAGCCCTTTAAAATACCAATCAGTAGTGCAGGGCAGTCAGATTATTCTTATTGACTAGTTAATTTCAAGTAAATGTATGTAACTTAGTCTTTTGAGTTTTGGGGGTTTTAAAAAAAGAATTCCCCTCAGATTGAGCTCCCAGAGACTCCTCCTGAATCCAATTTAGTGAAGCCTTGGCTTAAGTTTGTCTCACTGGCATAGCAGCCAGACATGACTACCTCCCTCCATTCACACACTTATGACTGGACCTGAGTGAGTGGGCTGAGGAGAGGGAAGTAATGAGAATAATAACAGGCAGCACGACTAATTTCAGGGAAATCAGACTGATTGCTACACACCGAATTTAATTTAAAATGTATTCATTCAAAATAATTTGTTAATTCGTTATTGGCCGACACTAGCAATCAGTGATCCAAATGTAAACACATGGCCCACCACCAAAAATAAGAAAAAGCCTAAGAATGGAGATACATTTTCATTCTGTAGTTGATTGACTGAGCTCTCGATACAAGGATTAACACTAGACATAGTAGACAATAGGTAATTGTATTTGCATTCTTGGCTGTAAATGTAATTTTTTTTAGTTTTGTTTACATTTGTACAATATTGGAGTAAAACAGACTATATACCTACTCAACCCCCTCCAATGTAGTTTCTTCCTCTTTTTCTTACACTACTGTATATTTGTATGTCTTGTATGTCATAAATGTCTTAATGAATTGAAAATGGAGGACCCTGATGTAAACTAGACGAAAGTCTTCTTTACATATCTGTAGATATATATATATATCTATATATCTATATCTGTACATATCCCTTACCTACTCTTACTATAGTTACGCTGCTGGCCAGTATGACTTACTACCATACTGTCTTTATACCTGTATCACTGTACAATGGAAATGTTAGATTTCGACAGCATTTCTCGTGTAGCACATGGAAATAGTGAGTTCAAGTCAATTCCTTTGCGTTTTGTTCAAAGTTCTATATTGAGGTTCAGTCGGTGAAACGGCAAGTTTCAAGCAAATATCCACACGGGTCCTTCTGGGTTTAGATGTCCACGTTTATTTAGTAAGAATAAAAGAACAAAAGACAAAATGCACAATATTCAATGAATGGTCATTCTTCCTAAACCAGCTCCTATCTAGGTCTGTCTCCCTCAAAGTCTGCCACCAGAAGAACAACTCTCTCTCTCTCCTTGAGCTCTTTTGATAACGCAGATGAGTCTGTTCTAAAACTAAATAGTTGCATTTACGACTGACCCATGATCCACACATCCTGGCTGTGGGTTCAACCGAAGGCCTTGAAGATAGAGTGTCCCGTATGAAGTGTGCCGGCTGCCTGAATTCTTTCCCCAATACATTTCCAGTTCTGCATTCGCCTTCTGCGCTCTGATTGGCCACTGACGTTTCTGGTCATGTGACATGTGCGCCCAATCGTGTGACGGCAAGTTCTTTCGACGGTTAAGCTTAGGCACTCTTTCAAAGTTGGTTAAGGTTAGAGTTTGTCTTAGAGCATGGCGATAGAACACCAGCCCTGATTCCAAACTCTAACCTTAACCAACTTCGAAAGAGTCGCCTAAGCTTAACCAGTGATAAACTAGGCGTTAGGTAGTTTGCAGGCTGTTAGACCCGGAAATGGGCAAAGACACAGCTCGTCACGCGATTGGGCGCACATGACACATGACCAGAAACGTCAGTGGCCAATCAGATCGCACCAGAAAGGTCTGTGGCCAATCAGATCGCTGAATGTGCACACGGAACTGGAAATGTATTGCGGAAAGAATAGACGCGTCCCGGCTGCCCAGAGATAAGAGGTGAGGGAGAAGGTTATAGGCTGAATCCACCTCCTCATGGAGGTCCGGCCACAACATTGTTACCAACCCCCCCTGGAACAGAGAGAGGAGAGACAGACCCAAATCCCACAGTAATGACCAAAATGACCAAAGGTGATCAAATACAAATAAAATGGTTGCATATTGTTATCCAACCTACCCTGAGTATGAAAATAAAGATTTGTCCCCACATGCAAAGGAACAGAGGTATTGAAGATAGGAATCAAATATGTGAATATGCAAAGATCTAATCAAACAAAATTTACCCCGGTAGGCTAGAAACTAGAAACAAAGATAAACATAGTGTGTATGTGTGTGTGTGTGTGTGTGTGTGTGTGTGTGTGTGTGTGTGTGTGTGTGTGTGTGTGTGAGTCCCTCAGAACAATGATAGAGTGACTGAGTGAATGTAACTCCTAATTACCTCATCTTTCACAACTCAGCATCTTCAAGATCAATTTAAACCCCAAACCCTGGGTAGAGGAGCTGTGCATGTCACCGATCTCTACTTCAGCTCACAGAACTCAGCCTTCCCAGGGTATGAATAAAGCCAAAGTCCAGGGTAGAGAGGCTGAGTGAATGTGGTGTTGACTCTGTGCAGGAGGGTCATTGTGTCAGAGACGCTGTAGAAGGACAGAGTACCTGCCCTGTGATCCAGGTACACTCCTATTCTGGAGGACCGGGGGCCTGGTACTGTTATGTTCTTGTTATTGTGTCTGAAGAGGTACTCACTTTGTGTGCACCATAAAGCCCAGGATTTGGAATTTAATCCAAATCCACAGTTCTCCCTCGTGCCTGTTCTACTAATGTCTTTGTAGGAGGCTGCTACAGAAACCGCTCCACTCCACTCCACCTCCCAGTAACAGCGTCCAGTCAGACCGTCTCTACCCAGAACCTGCCACCTTTCAATAAATCTTTCTGGGTGATCAGGATATGACTGCTTTTGCTGCATCAGTGTTGCTTTTCTGTTCCCCTCAGACAAAGACAGACGTGTGTTTGTTGTGTTTGGGTCCAGTGTGATCTGAGAGGAATATTGTAAGAAGTCAGCTCTGGTCTTGGGCTCTGGTGGCAGTAAAAGATGAACAGTATTCACTGTTGTTGAGATTATGGGCCACTGCTCTTTCAGAACATCCTCTAGTTTGTCTCTCAGCTTAGACACAACCTCAGTCACATCTGCAAAGTACAGGAGAGGAAGGACACTGATGCTGGGTGAGTCTGTAGACCCACTGGGACTGGAGAGGGGGGGGTAACTCTGTAGAAAGTGGATGTGGTCCTCTGTGTGTGAGAGCTGCTCCAGCTCAGTGTCTCTCCTCCTCAGGTCCGCTATCTCCTGCTCCAGTCTCTTCTGCAGTTCTTCAGCCTGAGTCATTGTGGTCCTCTGTTGGGCTCTGATGACCTTCTTCAGCTCAGAGCGCCTCGTCTCCAAGGAGCGTATCAGCTCAGTAAAGATTATCTCACCATCCTCCACTGCTTTATCAGCAGAGCGATTGAGAGAATCAACAGCCTGTTGGGCCTCTTTGAGTCGCTTCTCTCTCTCCTGGACTCTCTGGTGGATTTTCTGCTGACTCATGCCAAGCTCTTTCTGTCTCTCCGTCCTTTCTGCTGCAGCTGAGACTGTATCATGGCCTTTATGTTCATCCATGGAACACAAATAACAGATGCACTGCTGATCAGTACGACAGAAAACATCCAGAATCCTGTCATGACGAGAGCAGATGTTCTCCTGAAGCCGTGTGGAGGCTTTGACCAGCTTGTGTTTCTTAAAGGTATCAGATTGATAGTGAGGCTGGAGGTGAGTTTCACAGTAAGAAGCCAGACATACCAGGCAGGACTTGAGGGCTTTCTGCTTTCTCCCAGTGCAGAAATCACAGGCCACATCTCCAGGTCCAGCATAACAGTGATCAGGAGGAGCAGCTTGGAGTCCTGTCTTCATTAGTTGTTCTATCATTTCAGCCATTATATAGTTTTTCTTCAGAACAGGCCTCGGAGTAAAGGTCTCCCTGCACTGGGGACATGTGTAGATCCCCTTCTGATCATCGTGATCCCAGCAGTCTGTAATACAGCCCATACAGTAGCTGTGTCCACAGGGAATAGTTACCGGATCCTTCAGTAGATCCAGACAGATAGAACAGCAGAACTGGTCCCGGTCCAGATCAACTCCTTGCTGCGCCATTTTATTCTACAAAGACAAAGACACTCTTAGTTTTGTTTTCTCAGGAAGAGTAAACTCTTATCGTGTGTTTGGTGGGAGCATGGCTCTGGGTGGCGTTATTTTCTTTCGTAGCCGCAGTTTGCGGAGATGCTCTCTGATTGGCCAATGCCGTTTCTGGTCATGTGACATGTGCGCCCAATCGCGTGACGAGCTGTGTCTTTGCCCATTTCTGCCTCGAACAGCATGCAAACTACCTAACGCCTAGTTTATCACTGGTTAAGCTTAGGCGACTCTTTCAAAGTTGGTTAAGGTTAGAGTTTGGAATCAGGGCTGGTGTTCTATCGCCATGCTCTAAGACAAACTCTAACCTTAACCAACTTCGAAAGAGTGCCTAAACTTAACCGGTGAAAGAAACAGGCGTCACACGATTGGGCGCACATGTCACATGACCAGAAACGTCAGTGGCCAATCAGAGCGTCTCCGCAAACTGCGGCTACGAAAAAAAATAACGCCTCTGGGTGGGAGGAGACAGTGTCTAGTTTACTGTGATTCATAGATAGAAGATGTTTTTTTTACTTAGTTCAGGACTTTCTATCATCATCAACTACCTCTAATTAGCTTACTTTGTCAAGGAAACCCCACTAAAACCCATAAGCACAAAGAGAGTCATAGAGAAAATGGTAAACATACTGAATAAAACACTTTATTTCTCTCTCTCTCTCACACACATTTCTTCAATGTTGACAGACACACACACACACTTTCTCTCTCTCTCATTACTCTCATTCTCTCCTCTCTTGCTTTCTCTTTCTCTCACACTCCCTCTTTCTCCTCTCTTGCTCTCTCTCATCTTTCACTGATTTGTTTGAAGGCTGGTGAAAGACCCTGACTTCATTGCTGGGCATTAGTGACAAAGTTGTGAGGTTTCTGTCCTTGCGCTCTCACTCGTTCTGTTCCTTTAATCACCCTCGCTTTGTTTTCATTCATTTTTCTGTCAATTGGTTCTATCCCCTCGTTCACACGTTTCTCCCCGTTGACGTCATCAGAGACGTCGCTGATTGGTTCTCTCACTTCCCCACGCTTTTCAATCACATTCCCCAGCTGTCACTGCTTTCTCCCCGTTGACGTCATCAGAGACGTCGCTGATTGGTTCTCTCACTTCCCCACGCTTTTCAATCAATCGATCCCTCATTATTTATACCCCGTTTTTCCCCACTCTAAGTTGTTGGATCGTCTTGTTTTGTCGCCTTGATTTTGTCTCTGGATATTTTTCCCCGTTGCTGTTGCTGCTGCTTTTTTCTCTGTGCTGTTCTCCAGGAATTCCTAGAAGCCTTCGCTTTGATACCTGCTCCCGTGGCGCGCGCTCGCCTCCACTGTTGTTCCAGTTCCAATTACGCATCTCGTCTGGGTGAGTTATCTATTTGACTGTTCTTGACCTATTCCGTTTTTCGTGTGTAAACTTACACTGAAGACTACCACCTTTTTGTCAGACAGTCACTCACCCAGCCATTTATCTATTTTTGCTTGTTCCTTTATGGAATGATATTTTGGGATCTACCATCTCCCTCTGTGTGCTAGCTCACACCGAAGATATTATTCCACAATTGGACTGTGTGTTTACATGAAGATATCCACTGTGTGTTTGCTCACACCGAAGATATTATTTCACAATTGGACTGTGTGTTTACATGAAGTTATTCACTGTGTGTTTACATGAAGATATTCACTGTGTGTTGACATGAAGATATTCACTGGGACTGTGTTTGGATTTAGCTCACTGTGTTGTTAACACGAAGAGTTTCACTTGGGCTGTTTTTGGAATTGTGCTCTCTGTGTTGTTAACACGAAGAGATTCACTTGGGCTGTGTTTGGAACTGTGCTCACTGTGTTGTTAACACGAAGAATTGTACACCCTGTTCTCCTGCTCGTTTAAGACTGCTCTGTCACTGACTCGTTCCCTCTCTCCCTCTCTCGGTCTCGCAACAACATCTGAGAACCCACCGAGAGGATTCTGCAGAGCGGTTCAGAAGTCAACACCTGCTTCCCAAGACAACCCTCACGGGAGAAGCTGCAGAGCAGCAGAACTTTGCCCCTTGATCATTGTACCCGTCTTGTTTGACCTGCTTTCCCTGTTACTCTTATTCTTAGTACCAAATAAACAAGCCCTCGTTTTTGGCAACTCTGAATCCTACTCTCTTGTGTCGTTGCGTTTGGGGTCGGTGTCAAACCATAACATTACGATCCAACCAACAATATGACGACCCCAGCCGACACAGAGAGGGTCAAAACCGCACTTGCTATTCAAGTCGAGTTGACCAGGGATCACGGTCTCCAATTAGAGCGGGCTGCGGCTGCGGTGCAAGACCTCAGGGACCAGGTCTTGCCTATGCAGGGTTCTATGGCCGCTATGGCGGGACAACAGTCCGAGATTCTCGCTCAGCTTAACTCGCTGGGCGACGCCGTTAACACTTTTCATCTCTCATACCCTTCAGGAACATTCCCCGCAGCCCCAGCAGATCTCGCACCCCGGGAACCCCATCTCTCCGTCCCACGGCTGTTCGACGGTAATCCCGAGGAGTGTGCCACATTCATCATGCAATGTGAGTTGGTTTTCCGTCATCAACCAAGCCGTTTTTCTGCTCATGGGTCCCGAGTGGCTTTTATAACCAACCTACTTTCAGGCCATGCTGCCCAGTGGGTCACTTCCTCCTGGGCAATGGAAGCAGATTTTTTGTCCTCCTACCCAGACTTCGTGGCGGAGCTCCGCAGAGTGTTCCACCATCCAGCCCGAGGTCTGGACCCTGGAGCCCGGTTGGGGACCTTCCGACAAGGGAGCGGCAGGGTGACGGACTATGTCATAGAGTTTCGACTGGCAGCGGTGGAGAGTGGATGGAACGAACCTGCTCTTCGCCTAACCTTCATAAGGGGGCTCAGTGACGCAGTCCGGGACCAGCTCGCTACCAGGGAGGTGCCCGACTCCCTCGAGGAGCTGTTTAGCCTTGTCATCCGTATTGACGGACGCCTCCTGGAGAGAAGGCGCGAGAGGACCCGACTGTCACCTCCTGAAGCACCCCGGACTCCTGGACGCCCCGTCCCCAACACTACTGATGGTAACAGGCTTCCCCGTCCGGTGCGCGAAGAGGAACCCATGCAGCTGGGACGCTCTCATCTGAGCCAGGCGGAGCGTCAGGCAAGGCTCAGGTCCGGTCTCTGCCTCTACTGCGGAGGTGCGGGACACCGTATCGCCGACTGCCCTACCCGGCCAAAAGATCGGGCTCACCAAGACCCCGGGAGATCCTGGTGAGCCGTTTTTCCCAGTCCCAGCGCCGCGCACCACCTGACCATCTGATGAGCGTCACCCTGGCCTGGGGGGACCAACGTGCCACGGTGGAGGCCCTCATCGACTCTGGGGCAGACGAGAACTTCCTCGACTTCGAGTTTGCCACCCAAGCCAACATACCTCTTGAGGCCCTTATGAGGCCCTTGGAGATCTTTTCGTTGGACCAACACCGCCTGGCCGACATCTCTCAACGCACCGGCCCAGTCGTGCTGACCATCGCTGGGAACCACGTCGAGAGAATCCAGTTCCTCATTACCCAATCCCCCCTTGTCCCGGTGGTCCTGGGTAGGCCCTGGCTCGCGCTGCACGAGCCCCACATCGCCTGGTCCTCCGGTACCATCAGGGGCTGGAGCTCCTCCTGTCACGCCCGCTGTCTGCAGGCGGCGTCCTGTCCCCCGCCCCGGAGACCGGCTGGTGAGTTGCCCCCGGACCCCTCGTCCATTCCTCCCGAGTATCACGACCTCATGGAGGTATTCAGCAAGACCAGGGCTCAGGCCCTTCCACCTCACCGCCCCTATGACTGCGCCATCGACCTCCGCCAAGGGGCTCCCCTTCCCGGCAGCCGCCTCTACAGTCTGACTGTCCCGGAGAAGAAGGCGATGGATCTCTACATCTCTGAGTCATTGGAAGCAGGACTCATTCGGCCTTCCTCCTCCCCGGTGGCAGCCGGGTTCTTCTTTGTTGGTAAGAAGGATGGAGACCTGCGGCCCTGCATCGACTATCGTCAGCTCAACGAGATCACCATCAAGAACAAATACCCCCTACCTCTCATGAGCTCCACCTTCGAGCCACTGACCCAGGCCTCGTTCTTCACCAAGCTGGATCTCCGAAGTGCCTACCATCTTGTCCGTATCCGTGAGGGCGATGAATGGAAGACCGCCTTCAAGACCCCCAGGGGCCACTATGAGTACCTTGTGATGCCGTTCGGCCTCACCAACGCCCCGGCGGTATTCCAGGCACTCATGAACGATGTCCTCCGTGACATGCTGGAGGTGTTCGTGGTGGTGTACCTGGACGACATTCTTATCTTTTCCAGGACCCTCGAGGAACACATCCTGCATGTTCGCCGGGTGCTGGAGCGCCTCCTCCACAATCGGCTCTTCGTCAAGGCGGAGAAGTGCCGTTTCCACTCCAACTCCGTCGAGTACCTGGGCTTCATCGTTGAGAAGGGCTTGACCCGAGCGGATCCTCGCAAGATCCAGGCTGTGGAGGATTGGCCGGAACCCACCACTCGGAAGGAGTTACAGAGTTTCCTCGGGTTCGCCAACTTCTACCGAAGGTTCATCCGGAACTACAGTCAAGTGGCGGAGCCTCTTACCAAGCTGACCTCCCCCGCTCTGCCGTTCGACTGGTCCCCAGCGGCATGCGCTGCGTTCCGCTCCCTCAAGAGAAGGTTCACTTCCGCCCCTATCCTGCTCCACCCTGACCCCAAGAGACAGTTCATCGTGGAGGTGGACGCCTCGGATTCTGGTCTGGGCGCTGTCCTATCCCAACGTTCTCCTTCCGACCAGAAGGTACATCCTTGCGCCTTCTACTCGCGTCGCTTCCTCCCCGCCGAGAGGAACTACGACACCGGCAATCGGGAGCTACTGGCGGTCGTGGCTGCGCTGGAGGAGTGGCGTCATTGGCTAGAGGGTGCCGAGGAGCCTTTTACCATCTGGACGGACCACAAGAACCTAACGTTCATCCGCGCTTCCAGGCGCCTCAACGGTCGGCAGGCGAGATGGGCCAGTTACCTCAGTCGGTTCGACTTCTCGCTGACCTTCCGCCCCGGTTCCCGCAACACGAAGGCCGACTCTCTGTCCCGGATGCACTCCAAGGGGGCTCCACCCTCTGAGGTCCCATCTCCCATCATCCCGGAGGCCCGAGTGGTTGGAGCCATCACCTTGGGCATCGAGGGTGTGGTGAGGCGTGCCCTTCGCTTCCAACGTGCTCCAAGCAACGTCCCTAGGAGCCGTCTCTTCGTCCCCGACTCTGTCCGGTCCCAGGTACTGCTGTGGGGCCATACCAGCCGGTTCGCCTGCCACCCAGGTGTCCATCGCACGTTCTCCTTCCTGGCTCGTCGTTTCTGGTGGCCCACCATGCGGAACGACGTCAAGGAGTTCGTATTGGCCTGCGCGGTCTGTGCCCGCAGCAAGGCCTCTCACCAGGCACCCTCCGGGCTCTTGCAGCCCCTTCCCGTTCCAAGCCGTCCGTGGTCACATGTGGCGCTCGACTTCGTCACTGGTCTACCCTCCTCCCAGGGGAACACCTGCCTTCTGACCGTGGTGGATCGATTCAGCAAGGGGGTCCACCTCGTGGCCCTCTCCAAGCTTCCCTCAGCAGCCGAGACGGCGGACCTCCTGACGC
Organism: Notolepis coatsorum; assembly: GCF_963971535.1. Classification (NCBI taxonomy): domain Eukaryota; kingdom Metazoa; phylum Chordata; class Actinopteri; order Aulopiformes; family Paralepididae; genus Notolepis; species Notolepis coatsorum. The sequence goes on along the minus strand of NW_028174872.1, from coordinate 1,000,274 downwards.
ACCACGTGTTCCGCCTTCACGGCTTTCCCCAGGACATCGTCTCTGACCGGGGGCCCCAGTTCACCTCCCAGGTATGGCGGGCTTTCTGCAAAGGATTGGGGGCAACGGTCAGTCTCTCCTCTGGCTATCACCCCCAGACAAACGGGCAGACGGAGAGGATGAACCAGAGCGTGGAGTCTGCTCTTCGGTGTGTGGCAGCCGAGAGGCCGGCATCCTGGAGCCGTTTCCTTCCCTGGGTTGAGTACTCCATCAACTCAATGGTCAGTTCCGCCACCGGCCTCTCCCCTTTTGAGGCCTCCCTGGGCTACCAGCCCCCTCTTTTTCCCGCACAGGAGACGGAAGTGGCAGTTCCCTCCGTGCAGGTCCACCTCGACCGCTGCCGTCGAGTTTGGGAGATCACCAGGACCGCGCTGCTCCGAACATCTGAGCGCGCCTGTCGTGGTGCCGACCGGCGCCGGGTTCCCGCGCCGACTTACCGCCCTGGGCAGAGGGTGTGGCTCTCCGCGAAGGACCTCCCGCTACGGTCCTCGGCCAAGAAGCTCAACCCCCGCTTCGTCGGTCCTTTCGAGGTCCTGAAGATACTCAGTCCGGCGGCCCTGCGCCTGAAGCTTCCTGCATCCATGCACATCCACCCCGTGTTCCATGTCTCCCGGGTTAAGCCCGTCTCCCTCTGTCCCCTTATGCCTCCGGCTCCTGATCCGCCGCCTCCTGTGCTGGTGGATGGTCACCCCCAGTGGCAGGTCCGCCGGTTGATGGGCGTTCGTCGGCGGGGCCGGGGGTTCCAATACCTGGTGGACTGGGAGGGCTACGGCCCTGAGGAGTGTAGCTGGGTCTCCCGGCAGCTCATCGTGGATCCCGGCTTGATCACCGACTTCCATCGGGCCCATCCTGACGAGCCGGGTCGGCTTGGTCGCCGGGTGGCTCCCGTGGAGGGGGGGGTACTGTGAGGTTTCTGTCCTTGCGCTCTCACTCGTTCTGTTCCTTTAATCACCCTCGCTTTGTTTTCATTCATTTTTCTGTCAATTGGTTCTATCCCCTCGTTCACACGTTTCTCCCCGTTGACGTCATCAGAGACGTCGCTGATTGGTTCTCTCACTTCCCCACGCTTTTCAATCACATTCCCCAGCTGTCACTGCTTTCTCCCCGTTGACGTCATCAGAGACGTCGCTGATTGGTTCTCTCACTTCCCCACGCTTTTCAATCAATCGATCCCTCATTATTTATACCCCGTTTTTCCCCACTCTAAGTTGTTGGATCGTCTTGTTTTGTCGCCTTGATTTTGTCTCTGGATATTTTTCCCCGTTGCTGTTGCTGCTGCTTTTTTCTCTGTGCTGTTCTCCAGGAATTCCTAGAAGCCTTCGCTTTGATACCTGCTCCCGTGGCGCGCGCTCGCCTCCACTGTTGTTCCAGTTCCAATTACGCATCTCGTCTGGGTGAGTTATCTATTTGACTGTTCTTGACCTATTCCGTTTTTCGTGTGTAAACTTACACTTACTACCACCTTTTTGTCAGACAGTCACTCACCCAGCCATTTATCTATTTTTGCTTGTTCTTTTATGGAATGATATTTTGGGATCTACCATCTCCCTCTGTGTGCTAGCTCACACCGAAGATATTATTCCACAATTGGACTGTGTGTTTACATGAAGATATCCACTGTGTGTTTGCTCACACCGAAGATATTATTTCACAATTGGACTGTGTGTTTACATGAAGTTATTCACTGTGTGTTTACATGAAGATATTCACTGTGTGTTGACATGAAGATATTCACTGGGACTGTGTTTGGATTTAGCTCACTGTGTTGTTAACACGAAGAGTTTCACTTGGGCTGTTTTTGGAATTGTGCTCTCTGTGTTGTTAACACGAAGAGATTCACTTGGGCTGTGTTTGGAACTGTGCTCACTGTGTTGTTAACACGAAGAATTGTACACCCTGTTCTCCTGCTCGTTTAAGACTGCTCTGTCACTGACTCGTTCCCTCTCTCCCTCTCTCGGTCTCGCAACAACATCTGAGAACCCACCGAGAGGATTCTGCAGAGCGGTTCAGAAGTCAACACCTGCTTCCCAAGACAACCCTCACGGGAGAAGCTGCAGAGCAGCAGAACTTTGCCCCTTGATCATTGTACCTGTCTTGTTTGACCTGCTTTCCCTGTTACTCTTATTCTTAGTACCAAATAAACAAGCCCTCGTTTTTGGCAACTCTGAATCCTACTCTCTTGTGTCGTTGCGTTTGGGGTCGGTGTCAAACCATAACAAAAGTACATCTGCAGTCATTCTCATTTCATGAGCAAAGTTATATATATATATGAAATGATAATGCAATGAAAACATAATAAAACCCATGATTACATTTATACATCCATAGTATACATCCAATCCAATGCCTACTCGTCCCCATACATTAAAAAAAAAAAAAAAAGTAAAAAAAAATTATTACAGTTGTTAATAGTTACAGTAAATAATAGTTGAATAACTTGATGTTACCAAATTTAGATTAGTAAATAGGTACAATGTGATGGAAAGGTTATCTATGTACATCTGTGTTAAATCTCTGTACAGCTTTGACTAGTTAATATGATCAACTATAGTGAACTGAGCTCAGACACTAGCCTACAGTCTGTGTTTCTCTTTAAGCTGTAGGAATATTTCGCCTAAAGGTACATGCCTAAGTATATGGACGAGTGCTTTACTTCTGCAAGGTAAATTTGCATGTTCTTGGTATCTAGGAACATCTAGGGACCTGGGGGTATGTATTTCCAGTGTCAGAAATATTGTGTCTGTTACTAGGCTGAGTAAATTGTAATGAATAAAAGGAGAATATAAATTATGATTTATGATCTTTGCATCTTTGACGAGAAAATTAAATCGGGTATGAGAAAATGCTCACTGAGCTCATTCACCACCTTATTGAGATCATGTGTACAAAAAATCTAAGCAAATGAATAAAGGGAAGATGATTAAACAGAAGGATTTGTAGATACAGTCATTAATGATAATCGATTTTAATTATAAATTCATATTTGACCTTGAACTTGACCTTATTATGGCCAAATCATACATCTATGGATAGGGAAAATGCTCCTCTTTCCAATGGCAGGGTTGAATCTGGATTTAGTCATTTCCTTGCGTTTTTTTACAATAATTAGCATTTTCCGATAAATTCGTATTTCCGATAAATCGTATAAAACATCGGTAAAAATGAAAATATACACTTTGACTACTGTTTTTGATAGGGTTATGGTCTTTACTCTTGGCTACAAAAAAATATTTAAAAACATTAACCTCTTTTGTTCCACCCCAGGTGAAAATCTGCATAAAATGTATACCTAGGTAAATGGAATATTGCTCCACTTCTACAAGGGCTATTTGCATATTCTTGGTATCTAGGTACATCTATGGACCTCAATGAATGTATTCTCAGTGTCAGAAATATTGTGTCTATTACTAGGCTTGCTTAAATTGTGATGAAACAAAGGAAAATATTAATTATGATTTTTCTTTTCATCTTTGACAGTGAATAACACCATGATAATAATGACCAGACTTAAAAAAACTGCCACTGAGCTCGTTCAGTACCCTCTTGAGATCATGTGTACAAAAGATCTAAGGAAATTAATAAAGGGAAGATGATAAAACCGAAGGTTTGGATTTAATATCACCAGGCATGCATAATAACAGATAATAATATCTACTGTACTCGACTGTACTTTTGTATTTTTCTCACAGTGCAACCATTTTGAAACGAATTTCAGATCTAGTTCTTCCTATATGCTCACAATAGGGAGGAGAAACTAACTGCGTTTCAATATTTGTCAAATCATTACCTTTTGTGGCTTATTATCAAGAATAATAACAGTTATTGACATATTCCATAATTCAACTCTGAACTTTGAACCCCCATAGAACTTGAAGGGAAATGTAGTTTTGAAAGATTTCAACGCTGTTCTACACCTATGAGTGCCCTCGACAAAATTGCGTTTTTTTCTATTTCCAAAATGGTCGCCGGTTCGGGTTAAACTTCAACAAAACGAGAAGGTAAAACCATATTATGCCACTTATAACCTATTGCTAACCTATTGCCAACCTAACGTTTTACATTCTACATGCTTTTGTGACATATTTGTGATGGTAATACTTGAAAACGGTTGATTTTAAAATCGCAAATGATTTCCATCAATCATAAAAATATGGATTTATGATCATAATGGCAAAAGGGGTCGGTACCGACCCAGAGGGGTGGAACAGGTTAACATCCAAGGGCCCACATGTGGACTATTCTTTGCCGACCTCTAGTGGCTCGGGTGTACATTTCTTCTAATACAATATATAGGTAGAATTAAAGCCCTATTTGTTGCCTGTCGATTGCCCTTTCAGGTGACAAAATCCGTTCAGCGGTTCTCGAGTTACATGCCGATATGTGAGGCGTGCCCCAAAGTACGCAAAAGTACACATTACCACCCCCGACTCCCGGGGCTCTAGCTCCGTCAATCATTTGGCGATCTCGTAAACCTTTGCACAGGGTTGTAGCCAATGAGTGTGGCTTTCCAAGGATACCCCATGATATGATAATTGGGGATCTAATACGGTCTCTATTGATCGATTTATTAACAGAACCAAGGTTGAGGAGATGTGACCATGGCCTTCACTCCAGTTACATAACAAAGGCTATTGAGCCAATCTTTTTATTCATTCTAACTGGGGCATAATTCTTGTTTACCTTTCTGTCATATCTGGTGTCTAATGTACGTCATTTCAATTATGTATTTAATGTGTGTCCGACCAAAAGCTCTGGGTCACTTTCTGGTCAGACGCTTGTGTGTACACATGTGCAGGCCCGGACTGACCATCGGGACGTTCAGGACGAATCCCGATGGGCCGGAAGTAAAGTGGGCTGGTCAAAAAAAATAAAAAAATAAAAATAAAAAAAATTGTATACTTTTTCTTTGATGGGGGGGCCCATTTAGTCCACTCCGACCAGCCCACTTTGGTAGGGTAGGGCTGAAAAAGTTAGATGTAAAAATGAAAATTGACAGAAAGATGCTTAAATTCCATAGTATGCATGCTTGCTCGCACAGAAACAGTCCATCCAGATGATGTAGCCTACACAGTGCTCTACTACAGACAGGGCCGCCTCAGGGGGTGTGCGAGCAGTGCGGTCGCACAGGGCCTCGCGGGAAGGGGGGCCTCGCACAAAAAAAAAAAAAAAAATTTATTTATAATTTTTTTTTATAATTTTTTTTATTTTTTATTTAATTTTTTGCGTGGCCCCCCTTCCCGCGAGGCCCTTTTTCATCACAGACCTAAAATCTAGTTTTGCTTATATGCTTATATATTTCACATTAGACACGTTCCTCGCTCTGAGGCTCTGCAGGCAGCAGAATTGGTTTCAATGAGGGGAGGGGTTACAGCCAGGTAGCGTCTGTTGAGTTCATTGTGTGTGTCTGTGTGCGTGCCGGGGGGGGGGGGGGGGGCGTGAACCGACTCATTGCCAGACGTGAGCGATTCGACTCACGCTCACGGCAATGAATCGGCTCTTATGAACGAGTCGCTCATGACCGACCCATCACTAGCGTCTGACTATTTCGCGCGTGCAGCATTGGAGGTTATGCCAGCCAAGATGAAGAGGACATCGTTCGGCAGATGGACTGAAGATGAAAGTTGTTGCATGTTAGACAGTTCAGTCAGGCTAGCCATCCCGGCTAAAGACAGGGACAGCTAGTTAGCTTTAGCTACGTTATAATATTAAGTGTGGTTCAGTCGGGATATAGCCATGATGATGTCGGCTAGTAGCTAGCTTAGCTAAAGGCTAACTAGCGTTAGCTAACCTAGAGACAGCGCGTGCAGCCAAGATGAAGAGGATGGTCGTTCGGCAGATGAACTTCGTCAACTCCACGCGGTTGTCTCCATCCTCTTGGACGTTTGGTGAGTTTTTAATGCACTCTATTCTATTCCCGCCGTGGATATCTCTCTCTCTCTCTCTCTCTCTGGAGCCAAACTGGCCGACTAGCTGTTGTAGTACTAGTAGCTAACGGTGTGTGGCCTGGTGTCAGCACCTGTATTGCTTTTCTCACATTGTACAGTTTTTCAGTGGTAGCCGCATAGCTTGCTTCTGCGTTAGCTAATGGTTAGCGATAGCCGGGTTGAGCTAACTGTTAGCCAGTTAGCTGTTTAGCTACGACGTTAGCTGCCGGCTGGGCTCGGCTGGGAACGTTAGTTTGATGCTATCAGTTAGCCTAGAGTTAGCTGTTAGCTTGTGCTACGACCATTGACATTAGCCGTGAGAATAGCAGGGGGTTCTGGCACTCTGACTACGACATCATCTTTGACAGAAGATGTAGTCGGGCCTGCACCATGACAAGGCTCCGGCCATAGCTTCTTTTTGTCCCGCCAGCGAGAGGCCTTTCGTCAACGTAGAGACCTGTGTTGCGGCCTTTCGCCCTGCGTTCCTTGGTGCAGGTAAGATGAATGAAAATGTCATGACATTACCCCACTCTTCCTTCCTTCCCCTCCCGAATGTTTTGTTAATAACGATGTTTTTTTCCAGGCAAAACATATGTTACTTCACAACATTTGGAGATACGACATGTGCTGTGTGTGAATTGTCTTGGTCGTTTGTGTAGCTTGGGTAGCGTTGGGCCGTTGGCCAAAGCTGTGTGTGGCCTGGTGTCAGTACCTGGCTAGCCTATTTAGCTGATGTCGGCCATTGGCTCCTTGCTGCTTTGTTTTCTCTGGTATAGACCCTCTTCTCTTTGGATTTAAGTGTTGATCTTTGTCCTTTTGGATCTATGTATATTCATTCGCGTTTAAATCTCGCACAGGGCCTCGCATTTCTCCCAGGCGGCCCTGACTACAGATACACTACGCAGAGCGCAACGACACACAGGTGACAATAGTATGTGTGCGTGTGCGAGCGCGGGCCCGAGTGACTCTGAACGTCTCAGGCTGAATTTGTGAAACACAGAAAAAAAGGCATTTATAATGCATGTCCCCTTTAGATCAACTTTCCAGCCCCCTGTCAACTGTCAAATGATGTCAACTGTCAACCTGAATTAACATTCAGTATTCAATATGGTCTGATATTAACATTCAGTATTCAATATTGTCTGATTCAATATTAACATTCAGTATTCAAGTAGAACAGCTAGCTAGCCATTGTGGACACTCACCTTTCCACAGCAAAACGGTAGGCAAGGCACCTTGGTTGAGAAATGCAGGCTTCAATCTATGTTGTTTAGTCTATCTGTTCAGTCCTGTTCAGTACTGTTCAACGATGCACAATGAGCTCTTTGATTTGATTATGACATCATACTGTGACATCGCAAATGTTCTAGAATGTTTGATTATGACATCATACTGTGACATCACAAATGTTTAGAATGTTCTATTATTATTATTATTATTATTATTATTATTATTATTATTATTATTATTATTATTATTATTATTATTATTATTATTATTATTATTATTTTTTGTATCTCTTTCTCAGATTTTCTCTGTTTTCTCCCCGTCCCAATTTAGTCGTTGTGCGAATCCCCCCCCTCCCCTACCTGGTTGTTGTGCGCATGTTCTCCTACTGGTCGGTACAAGGGAACCCTGAAGTATCCGCACGCTTCCTCCGACACGTGCGGCGACAGCCAGTGGCTCTCTTCTCACCTGGCAGCGAGAGCTCTCATTGGTGAAGTGTAACGCGTGGGAGGTCACGCTGCCTTCCTCAAGTCCTGCCTCCGCTGAGCAAGCGCCCAGACCTGACCTGTAGGCGTCGCTGTCCACAACGCTAGTTTCCCACCCACGGCTTCCCTCCCCCTAACCCAGCCAAACGAGTTAGTACAGCGATCAGCCCAAGCCAAGGCAATGCTGACTCCGGGAGTCGAGACCACAGCCTCTTGCATTGGTGACGAGCGCAATCTCCGCTACGCCACCTGACCAGTGTTGCAGTGGCAAATTGACAGTAGGTCAAACACTCCACGCGCGTGCACGTGCGCGCGTGCGCGCGCATGCACAGTTTTTTTTGGCTGCTCTCGTCCTGCAGCTGGATACTATTGCCTCACAGCGCGGCCGTCAGCGCGCGGCCCAGAGAGCGCCGCTGGCTCTGCGGCTCTGCAGCTGCATGCTTCTCCGGGAGTCCGGTTGGATAATGCCATGTAAAAAGCGATTGCGGGTACTTCAGCCTCAGTGAGCGAGGTATATTGCCGTTATACCGAGTTATATCAGCACTGCACCACTGCACCTGACCGCTATAGAAAGTACTATTATGACATCATACTGTGACATCACAAATGTTCTAGAATTTTTGTTTATGACATCATGCTGTGACATCACAACGGAACATGTCTGAGAGACATTTGAATAATATAAATAATGTTTGGTAAGGCTGTCCCCGAAGCCTGTTTTTGGGATTCAAACTTCGTCAGGGTTCTTCGAATGGACATTTGAACCTTCGTTTTTAATTAAAAAAGTAAAATAAAAAAAAATAAAAGTATAATTTTTTATTTTTTATATATATATCCTCAAACTAAATCCTCAATTTGAATAAAGTGATTCAAACTTCGTCAGGGTTTTTCGAACTGACGTTCGAACCTTTGTTTTAATTAAAAAATTTAAATAAATAAAAAAATTCTCATTTGTTTTTATAAATTCTTTATTATTATTTTTTTTTATATCCTCAAACTAAATCCTCAATTTGAATAAAGTGATTCATCTGATTAAATTAGTCTTTTTTCTTTTATTAAATCAACTTTCCAGCCCCCTGTCAACTGTCAAATGATGTCAACTGTCAACCTGAATTAACATTCAGACTCAGTATTCAATATTGTCTGATTCAATATTAACATTCAGTATTCAAATAGAACAGCTAGCTAGCCATTGTGGACACTCACCTTTCGACAGCAAAACGGTAGGCAAGGCACCTTGGTTGAGAAATGCAGGCTTCAATCTATGTTGTTTAGTCTATCTGTTCAGTACTGTTCCAAGATGCACAATGAGATCTTCTGAGAGAATTGTTGAATATAGAACACAAATGTTCTAGAATGTTTGATTATGACATCATACTGTGACATCACAAATGTTCTAGAATGTTCAATTATGACATCATACTGTGACATCACAAACGTTCGAACCTTCGTTTTTAATGATTTTTTTTTTTTTTTTTTAACTAAATCCTCAATTTGAATAAAGTGATTCAAACTTCGTCAGGGTTTTTCGAACGGACGTTCGAACCTTCGTTTTTAATTAAAATGTTTAAATAAATAAAATAATTCTCATTTCTTTTTATAAATTCTTTATTTTTTATTTTTTTTATATCCTCAAACTAAATCCTCAATTTGAATAAAGTGATTAATCTGATTAAATTAGTCTTTTTTTCTTTTATTATTTTGTTAGTGATGTAATCAAAAATAACACTTGGAACAAAACAAAAAACGCTAATATACGATTGGTAAACACTCTGATTAATCGTTGCTATTGTAGATAACTGTGGCAATTCTAGAGTTAATACATGTAAAAAAAAATTTATTCATTGATAACCCAAAAAAAACAGTATCTACTTGAGGAGAGAATGTGTATATCTGTGTTTTAACTTTGTGTACACACTTACCGCCCATAATGGGAGTAGGTATGCGTTACTCATAAATTGTTTCTGCTTGGGGAGAAGTCTTGGTTTTGGGGAGAGTAATACTTAGGGTTTCCAACCTGCTCTACTTCTAGAAACAAAACAGTGAACAAAATTTGTATTTTAGCAGCTTTAGGGGCTACAGGCGTGTAGTTCACCAGTTTGATAAGAATCTATTATTTGGGAAACAGAAAATACTCTGTTACACTATAACCACTTGTATGGCTGGGCGTGGGCGATATGGCCAAAAATGATATTGCGATAACGATATCGATAACAATATCATATCACGCAATATCCATAATTATTGATATTGTTATAAGTATAAAAAATATATATATATATTTTTTTTTAAACAACAGATGTATGTTTATTTTGCAGCAATTCTTTGTCGTTGCCGCCATCTTTAGTGTTACAGCCCCTCACACTCCAGTTCTCAGGCTGCAGCTGGTTTGAAAGCGAAAGTAAACAGGCTTGTCTGCTGGCTGTGGCACCAGGGGAGTTGAACAGTTCTGGCTCTGCTAGTTTCTTTTCTATCTTTTGGCGCTTTTTTGGTGGACAAACCACCGCACATGTGCACCGTGACTCGTGACTGGAGACTAGCTCTGCTAGCACACATAGCCTACTGTGTACAGATGGTTTCAAACTGTATTTTACATTATAAAGCAAACAAGAGAAAAATAAATCTCAATTTGGTCAGTATTGTCATTTGGACAAGCAAAGCCATCACTTTAAGTTGCAGGCAAGAAAGACAAGTCTGTCCACTGTCTCTGGGTTTGTATAATATATATATATACCATCTTATATATCTTTACATATTGTTTTCAAAGGCATTTTTTTTTGGTCTCATGAGTGTTTTACAAAGGTGTGAGAGAGAGAGAGAGAGAGAGAGAGAGAGGGAGAGAGAGAGAGAGAGAGAGAGAGAGAGAGAGAGAGAGAGAGACAAACAGACACGATATAGACAGACAAATGATCTATATCCTTTGCTATTTTAAGCTTGTTCTGGAAGAAATTACTGTGAGTGTCAACCTTTAGTAAAGTCCTGTCTTTAGTTATCCTAAATACATTTTATACAATTTATATCTTAATTATAACTTATTAACCTTAGTTGTATAGTGCATAATGAAACGTTTGTCAATCTGTATTGTTCTAGAGAAAGAATGGGCATTCATTCAAGTCAAAGTTAATTTATCATGGATGATTCCATCATTCCAAGCTGGGAGAGAGAGAGAAAGAGAGAGAGAGAGAGAGAGAGAGAGAGAGAGAGAGAGAGAGAGAGAGAGAGAGAGAGAGAGAGAGAGAGAGAGAGAGAGAGAGAGAGAGAGAGAGAGACACACACACACAGAGAGATAGACACACACAGAGAGAGAGAGAGACCTGGAAAGCGAACAGGCTCTTGGAATGGGTGTCTGGGAGGGAGTGGGGGGTCTTTCGATGTTGATTAAATGGCAAGCAACTAATGTCCTTCAATACGTTCTCCATAGGAGCGCTTGGCGGCTCTTATTGACCGCTCCAGCGAGTATCTAGCCAGTTTATAACTGGTTGCATCCCCAGATTTAAAAGCAGTAGCTCGTTCAGTAAGTTTGAGTCTAACATCAGAGTTAAGCCATGGTTTTTGGTTTGAGTATTGCTTAATTAACCACCTTGCAGGCACGCGGGAACTATAAAACGGCAGGGGGTGCTGGGGGGTCGCCAGATAAAAAAAAAAAAAAAAAAAAAAACGTTTTTTTTCTTCTTTTTTTTTTGGTCAGGCCACTGAACTTAGAAGCAGGCCAGGCCAGTGTTTCTATTTGCACCAGCGCAATAGTTAGATAACCTAGGTGGGGAACAACCAGGAGATCACTGCAACTCACACAAGTTGGAGAACTATCTCTCTCTCTCTCTCTCTCTCTCTTGCTCTCACACACACACAAAGGGAGCCGCATGTGATTGGTGGAGGCGGGATCCTTACGAAAAACTGCTAATCATTGACACATGCTAGCCTGTAATAATCCCCCCCAGAAAAATGTACTTTGCATTTGATATATTGCAAATATATGCCATCACACACACTGGCATTTAAAGGGTTAGAATTATAAAATGAATATGTGGTGTTATGATCAGGGCTGAAGTTGAATAAAATATTGTATTTATCAATTACAAAAAACTGAAAATCCATAAGAATCTGTGTTGTTGCTAATCATACATATGCTAGCCTGTTTTTTAACAATAAGTTGTGATGCCATCACAAACACTGGCATTTAAAGGGTACAAATAAAAAAAATGCCTGCACCAGAATGCAGGAAATTAAGTCTTTGTAACAAAGAAATTCCTGGTGGGGGACCCCCAGACCCCCTGCTTAAAAAGTGGCCTGACTGGGGCTATATTTCCTGGCCTGAATGATTTCCCCAGTCCGGCCCTGGTTAAAAGCCTCCAATGCTTATTAGTGTGTGTGCGTTTGAACGTTTGCATGTTTCAACCATACATTTCCATTTAAAATACATTTTTTTACCTCCTATAATAGTGGGGGTTGCGGCTCTCTGACACCGTTTTTTTTGGGTCGCGGCCTGAAAAGTTTGGGAACCCCTGGTCTAGCCTGTACCCCCCAGACATGTTGCTGGCCCCGTCAAAACAGTATCCTATCAGCCTCTCCATGGGCAGGTCGAGGCGTAAAAGTATTTTATACACAAAAACAGCGTCTCGGCTGTTGTGTCTGGGCCGGGCATTGTAAAAACCCCAAAAGAAGTTCTGAGCTTCCAAGTTGTCATCGGCTAACTGTATATTACACGAGAATTGTTCTTTTCCAGTGAGTGACATCAGTGGTTCTGTCAGCGCTCAAGCCAAAGATTGGGCTTTTGGATGCTTTGCCTCTAATTTGTCGCTGAATATCATGGGCAAGCAGCTGTAAGATTTCGTTTTGGATGTTGTTGGACATCCAGTTGTCTCTCTTTTGGAGCCAATTCTTCAACTCGGGATCAGACTCGGTGCGCACTCTTTCCATCATGAGCTGCCATAACACCCCATCCCTATTTGCATCACCCCTCAGTGGAAGCCCCTGGCGCCCGAGGGGGGGTATAGGGGAACAGACTCGGTTAACTCTTCAATACCTGATGCTGAGGCTGAACCTGTCGTCTCTGTCTCTCTCTGACGTTTATCAGATTTAGTGGGACTGTCACTGGGACCGGCGGGACGTTTCGAAAATAAATCTGATATTTTTCTTTTCTGCGAGTGAGACATTCTGTGCTAGCAAATCTGACTACTAGCTCAAATCGACTGACTGCGCAAGCACTGTATCACAGTAGCTCAGTGGTTCGTGGCGCGTGGGAAGGGCGGGAGACAGGAGGTGAATACAATTAGTTGTTTCACCTGTCATTCAATCAGTCTGTGACAGTCTGTCATCACTCGAAAATCTACTCGGTTTTACACATATGATTGTGTACATACAGTAGTGTAATGAATGAATGAAAACTTTATTTAACAGATTGGAGAATGGCTACAATACAGTACGGCTCAATACACACAATATTAAAATGGTGACGTGCTTTGAGCAGGATAAACTTATAATATACAGTGTTACAGTTATACAGTTACAGTATATACAAATATATAAATACTGTCATAAAAAAAAAAAAAAAATTATATATATATTTTTTCTTTTTTTTTTTCTTTTTGCAATAATTGAGAGGGGGTGCTGCAGCACCCCCCGCACCCCCCCTTCCCGCGTCCCTGCCACCTTGCGGGGAATGCACAAGTCAATACAAAAGTTGATATATAACTAAACTAAATGTGTGCCGCAGGGTTCAATTCTAGGTCCTGTCCTCTTCACTATTTATATTAATGATATTGTGTCTTCACTGAATGAATAGAATGGAATAGAATAGAATAGAAATACTTTTTACTTGGGAAATTTGACACTGCAAATCGCTCAACATTTAAACATTTAGACAGAACGAATCAAATCAAGTTGCCTAGGATAAGAGTAGAGTAAAATAGAATAAAAATGGAATAAAATATACAGTAAATAAATACAGTAAAAATATACTGAGGTCTACAGTAGGTGTAGTATTGCACAGTGCTGTTTCGAACTAAGTCCAGGAAGATGGTAACTGCCACTCTGTGCTCAGTGATGCAGTGAGGCACAGCGATGCATGCATTGTATAGTCTGATGGCTGTTGGAATGAAGGACTTCCTGTGCCGTTCAGTGCTGCTGTAGCCGGTTTAAGGGAGTGAAGACAGGCTCGTGATCCATTTCAATATTTATTTGCCCTGTCAGACAGATAAACAAGGCAGTATTAAGTCTTGTCCACTAGATGGCACCCACAGCTCGCAGGCTCTTCAACACCCAGTACAGACTGCCTTTTTTAATCAAGCATTGAAATAAAACATTTATAATAAAACAATACAATAAGCCAATACAAAATAAACAATATGAGTCATTCATTTACCTTGGAGACAGATAAACAAGACAGTATTAAGTCTTGTCCACTAGATGGCACCCACAGCTCGCAGGCTGCAATGGGGAAAGTCACATTTCAGGTCAAGGCCTACTCACATGTGGTCATATCAAAAGTTCGTCACCACGGTTAAATTCCTTTACAAAAAGTGCACAACTGCGTAGATATATATTTAACGTAGATATTATTATACACAACCGGTTCATTGCCCGGCAACTTATTTACACTATTTAAACCATCATAACATTCTTTTAGACCAGAGATATATTTACAGACACTGAGCAGACATCTTACCTTTTCAACACCCAGTACAGACTAGCGTGAAGAGGGACGCACAAAAGGAAATACGTCACTCCGGAAGGAAGTGACAATGCAACGATTTCAAAATAAACTACTTTGAGAATAAAATGATAATAATTGAATTAAAATAAAGCGTGAGGGATTATTTGTGGAATACATAACAGTATATTATATATACCTGCTACACTGCATTTGGGTAGTGTGAGCCTAGCACTGAACATGCTCCTCCTGTCAGCCAAGTCTGTGTATAGTGGGTGGGAGGGGTTTTCCCTGATGGCCTGGAGCTTAGCAAGGCTCCTCCTCTCCGCCACCCTCGCTAGGGAGTCCAGCTCCACCCCAACCACGCTACTGGCCTTCCTGACCAGCTTATCCAGCCTGGTTGTGTCCCCTGCTCTCAGTCCGCTGCCCCAGCAGGTCACAGCATACAAGAAGGCGCCCGCCACCACCGACTCATAGAACATCCTCAACATCCTTGTACAGACATGGTTGTCAAGTCCATCTGTGTGCGGATGCTACTGTAATGTAATGTATTGCTGACTCTGTGCAGTTGTCCATTGAGAACTTGCAACCTTCCTTTATTGCCCTCCAGGAAGCTCTTATTAAACTTAAATTGGTTCTTAATGCTAGTAAAACTAAATGTATGCTGTTTTCTAGAGCCAGAAATATTATGATTATGTATACACATATCTCTGAATATAAATACCTTGGCTTGATGAGAAGTTTACATTTAAATTCCATGTGGACAACCTTGCATCCAAGTTGTGACAGAAAATGGGCTTCCTGTGTAGAAAGAGAACCAGCTTTCCTTTCATTAGTAGGAAGAGAGTTGTTGAAGCCGTTTCCTTATCACTTTTGGACTATGTTGATGTAATCCAGGGGTGGCCAACCCGCGGCTCGCGAGCCGCATGCGGCTCTTTGCCCGTCAATGTGCGGCTCTTCCATCCATAAAGAAAAATAAAAAAAAATAAAAATTTTTTTTTTTAATTTTTTTTTTACTTTTTTTTTTTTTTTTTTTTTTTTTTTTTGTCACTCATTCCATAAGGACGTAGAATAAACATTTACAATTTTTTTTTAAATGGTCCATTTGCATGTTCTTGGTATCTGAATCTAGGGACATATATGGATCAGTGTCAGAAATAGTGTGTCTGTTACTAGGCTTGAGTAAATTGTAATGAACCAAAGGAGAATATCAATTCTATTTAAAAAAAAAATTATCTTTGACTGTAAATAACACCATGCTAAAATTTACCAGACCTGAAAAATCTAAGCAAATGAATAAAGGGAAGATGATTAAACAGAAGGTTTTGTAGATACAGTACTGAATTCTGCCATCTTTTTTATAATGTAAATTTCTCCACCATTTTTCATCATATTGCAACACAGTTTTTTGCAAGACGTTCACAGAAAGGTAGAGAAACTAACTGCGTTCTGTTTTATGGCAATAACATTCAGGTTTGTGGGAGATAATCCCAAAAAATAAGAGAAATTAAAAAGTTAATCCAGAAGTCAGATGATTGACAGGGGCTGGTGTGAGCTGGGTAGGGTAGTTTTTCGAAATTTGAAAGCCCTGAGTCTCTTCCTTCAAAAGACTACACTCACTTTTGGCTGTGCCACTTCCTCCTGTCAATATGCGCCGGTTTCCGACTCAATGCCCTGAGATTTCTATAATCTTATATTTCACTAATAACAGTTCAAATAATTGGTAAACAAACATAATGCTGAAAATATACACTTTTACTGTATATCTCGGGCTTAAGAGGTTAACCCTGTGAGGCCCAAATTAAAAAGAAATTAGCAACTTCAGAGGCCAGAGGGTGGGACATATAAACACATTTACTATCAAATAGCATTGTGAGGCTGAACAACAGGACCAATTGACTATACATGTGCTTAAAGGGGAACTATCTTATAAATGGCTTTTTTCAGTGTTTACCATTGTTTCTTAGCTATGTGGACTTATATTAATAGGATATATGTCTCTAATTCTCATATTGGCGAATTCTTCCAATTCTCCTCTCACAATATTCACCCTCACTGAACTGAGTCATCTGAAAATTTGCATATCTGTGATGTCAGAGATTTCTCAGCTGCATAATAATGTGGCAGTTGATGTGGCAGTTGGCACCAGGCCACACAGTGGTTGGAGCCCAGCCTCAAAACGGCTTAAGATCTTAAGGTAGAAAAATGCGGTTTTTAGTACTTGATTAGAAATACAAAACAATGCATTTTTTTTGAAAAAAAAACTAGGTGTTCCATAGACTCACAGGAATTGTGTAAAAGTGCCCAAATAGTGAAAGAAATTGTAAAATAGTTCCCCTTTAAAATTTTTTAAATAAACATAATTTTTTTAAATGGCTAAAAGTGATTTTGTAATTTTGCAACCGTGGGTCTCACAGGGTACTTTTAACCCTGTGAGGCCCAAATAAAAAAGACATTAGCAACTTCAGAGGCCAGAGGGTGAGACCTATAAACACATGAAGGGTGCCGTGACTGAAAAAAAAGGTTGAGAAACGCTGGTATATGGTGTGGCTCTTTGTGGTACCACAGTCATTTTTTTGTGGCTCTTAGTCTCTGACTGGTTGGCCACCCCTGATGTAATCTATAGATGCTGCGGCCTTGGATCCCTCTGCCCTCAGATTCATTACTGGTGATACAGTAGATATATCACACTCACCACTGTGACCTTCTCTGACAGTAACTGGTATTTGTTCATTTTAAGGCCCTTACTTGTAAGCTACCTCCTTATACTACAGCATTATTGGAATGGAATGTTGGAACCTATGGAACCTGTTCTAGTGACTGGCTGGTCCTTAAGTTCCCCCGAGTTTGCCCAGAAAATGGTAAATCTGCATTTCGCTACGATGCCCCTCTAGCTCATGGAATGAACTCCACCAACGGTCCCCAAAGATTGAGATTCTCCCGTCTATTGCAGAATCTAAGACGTTGATCACTAATCATTGTCGATCAAGTTGTACGTGTTTTAATTGATTTGCTATCCTTTTGACCCTATGACCTCTGCCAGTGGGTCTTGGACTTCCTGACTGGCAGACCCCAGGTGGTGAGAGCAGGCAACTGCACCTCCTCATCCATCACCCTCAACATAGGGGCCCCCCAGGGCTGTGTTCTGAGTCCCCTCCTCTACTCCCTGTACACACACGACTGTGTGGCTCAGCGGAGTAGCAATACAATCATCAAATTTGCTGACGACACAGTGGTGGTGGGCCTGATCTCTGCCAACGACGAGAGGGCCTACCTGGAAGAGGTCAAGGTCCTGGCGGGATGGTGCCAGGAAAACAGCCTCTCCCTGAACGTCAGCAAAACAAAGGAGATGATTGTGGACTTCAGGAGGTCGGGGGTCAAGGACTACAGCCCCCTCAGCATCGACGGGGCACCGGTTGAAAGAGTCAACAGCTTTAAGTACCTCGGAGCCTACATATCCGAGGACTTGACATGGACCACACACATTGACAGTGTTGTGAAGAAGGCACGACAACGCCTCTACTTCCTCAGGCGCCTAAGGAAGTTCCAAGTCAGTCAGAAGATCCTTAAGAACTTCTACTCATGTACAATAGAGAGCATCTTGACTGGCAACATCACCTCCTGGTTTGGGAATAGCACTGCACAAGACCGAAGCAGACTACAAAGAGTGACACGTTCAGCCGAACGCACAATTGGAGGGGGGCTCCCCACCCTCCAGAACATTTACAACAAGCGTTGCAAGGGCAAGGCTAAGAGAATCATTAAAGACTCCAGTCACCCGAACAACTGCCTCTTTGAACTGCTGCGGTCAGGCAAGCGATACCGGAGTCTCAAGGCGAGCACAGAAAGACTCAGAAGAAGCTTCTATCCCCAGGCCATCAGGCTGCTAAACGAACAATGAACACTACACAACAACAACCACCAAACGCACATAGCACACACATCCACACGCACACACTCACTTTAAACAAACACACTGTAGCACCCACTCCACACACTTTATAGCACACACCCACTTTAAACAAACACACTGTAGCACCCACTCCCCACACTTTATATTTATTGATGAAGGATTGCACTACAACTCGTACACCTTACTGTAAATTGTACCTAAATTGTACCTCATCCCATTTCTGCTTTGCACTATATAGTACTGTACATTAGTACACTGCATAGTATTGTATATTATATGGTAACTCAGTTACGTCTATTCTGCATCGAACATTGTACATATGTCTATACCGAACACTGTGACCTCATTTTCTTCTTCTAAATTACATGCTATACTATGTTATTTGATACTATCTTGTCTAGCACAGTCTCTGGAGCGTAACAGTAAGAAGCATTTTGTATGAAAGTATTCTGTACTTCTGTATGACAACTATTAAAGAAACTTGAAACTTGAAAACTTTTGTCTACCCTGGTCTTTTTGTGTTTATTGCCGTGATTTTCTATACTGTGATTTCTATACTGTATTTGTGATTGCTCATCTCTGTATGTAAACTCGTCGTAACTGTAAATGAGGGAAACCTCAGTTGCCTTTCTAGTATAAATAAAGGTTTGAAATTTAAAAAAAATGCACGTACCGGTTCTCTCTGTGGAGAACCTTCTTAACACTTTGATCGCCATGGTTAAATTCATAATTTACCATCCCTAGCCAGCTCTATTTGTCTATGGAGAAGTTCCCCTTCTTTGCAGGGCTATAACTTTTTAAATTCTATTGCTAAATTGACATTATTATGGCCCATTCAATGTCCTATATCTATTGTTCAGGGTGTAGCAACGTTATACTTTTTCATTCACATATTCATACTAAAATACGGTCTAAAGTACAAGTATGTTTTTATCGTTTTCTGCAGCTTTCTCCAGAACTTGATTTATAGCCCCAAATGCATTATATTGATGATCAAATACAGTTTGGTAGCAATCGGTGCCAGATAAAAAATTTCAACTGGAGGTACTTCTAAAAGTTACTACGTATGATCTGTTGTTGACCGGATGGGCGGGGGGTCGTTTATAATTCCGTGGGCAACGTTATATCATTCATCTAGTGTGGGTCATATGATCATCAGAGCAGTTTATATTGAACACGGTAATAATAAACGCTGAAACTTACCCCAGTCTCCTCGGGCCGTTGGGCGATCAGCTTGGAGTAGACAGTTTTCTATTATGGGATGTTGATCTAGATGAACCATTTCCAGGTTGTATAATACTATATACGTCCAAATAACGTTGTTTATTGAGTTAGGGCGAGCGATTGATTATCCAGTGTGTCGAGATGGAGTCCTGCTAACGATCGCGAGTGCCCGGACAAAATATGGGTCAGCACTTCCTGTTTGGCGCGTCACTTCCTGTTGGGCGATCTGCCGATCGGCCACCAGATGGCGCTCTTGAACCGTTAGAGAGTTGAGTGGAGATCAGCAGTATATCTCAGGTCCCCGGAGGAGAAATATGATTTCGATCACAGATTTTTGAAATATTGATATCAAAGTCATGTTACGGCGTCTTCGGCAGAATGAGCATGGTGGGCAATGACGAGTTTCGGCGTTTCCGGCGATTAAAGTGTTAATTTTCCCCGAACTCTCCTCATTGTCACCTGACCTGTCCAGAGTTCCCGAACTGCCCCCAGCTGCCCTCTACCAAGAGATAAAAGGACTATGTATGGACTCAGTATACCCTTCAGTGACCCCCCTCCTGCTCACCCCAATGTATGGTTATGGCACTTTATCATTACAGCTTTCTGTAGAAAGAACATTTTCAAAACAACTCCTTTCACTTCTGCGCTCTGTCTCTCACACTTTTATTGTCCCATAGCCACCTGTACGTTTTTTTTTTTTTTTTTTTTTTTTATGTACCTGTTGATTTGTATATAGTGTCTTGACTGACTGTGTACGGATGTGTTTCTTCTAGGGATGTCCGATATTATTGGCCGATATTGGCATTAAAATGTGATATCGCAAATGATCGGTATCTGTTTAAAATATATATATATAAAAAAATATATATATATATATATATATTTTCTTTTTACATTTATTTAACCTTTATTTACCCAGGCAAGCAAGTAAGAACAAATTCTTATTTTATTTATTGTCAGAGTATGCATAATGTTGTGTTCATTCCACAACAAGATATATGTAATGTTGCACATATCGGTATCGGTTGATATCGGTATCGGAAATTAAGAGTTGGACAATATCGGTATATCGGTATCGGTAAAAAAGCCAATATCGAGCATCCCTAGTTTCTTCTCCTTTCTCCTGATTGGTCAAAAGTATCTTTTTCTGTTATTTTCTCTTTTTGTCCAGGCTAGACGACTGCTCTACATGACTGAGACGACTGCTCTAGCTCCTGTACAGACCAGGCTAGATGACTGCTCTAGCTCCTGTACAGACCAGGCTAGACGACTGCTCTACATGACTGAGACGACTGCTCTAGCTCCTGTACAGACCAGGCTAGACGACTGCTCTAGCTCCTGTACAGACCAGGCTAGACGACTGCTCTAGCTCCTGTACTCTTCTTAGCCATGGCAAGGTTCATAATGCGCAGGGTATTGAAAATATCATGGATTCACATTTGATTTCCTTATTCAACAGGCTGTTTGGATTCCTGTAAAATATATATACATATATTTTACATGAACTACCTGTAACATGTTCTGTTATTCTGAAATTATGCCATAAAGGGCCTGTTATTCTGGGTGAAATGTTGTATTTTCACATTAGTATCTGAGGTACATTTTAGAATAGACGTGCTCATGAGCCAGGTCAGGTTTTTTTTCTTTTTTGATACAGTAAATGTGACATGTTGTTTTTCCCTTTGTGTCAGTATTGTCAGTGTTTCTATATTGTTTGTATGGTAAAAGTCATACCTAACATTGTTCTTGCCACACTAGGGCTGGGCGATATGACCAAAAACGGTATCGCGATAAAATTATAAAATTATTTTCATATAATTCGCTATCGATAATATCGTCGATATAATGTATGTCAAGTTTAATTAACTTATTATGCTGCTGCGAATGTCTCGAGTCGAGTTGATGTCGTCATCAGTCCGCGCACGTTAGAAGTTAGCCGACAAGCGGAATATCTCATGGCAATGTAATAAATATGACACTAAAATACTCTCTTCCGCCACAATATATTGAAACGACGTCCACTGTATACCACACACTACTATGAACGTGGCCTCAGAATTCACGCCGCACACATACTCTGCACGTAAATATATAAAACATCGCCATGCAAGCTAGTTAGCCTAGCCAGCCTGTTGTTCCTAAGCGGTGTATTCCATGACAATGTGCTCAATAATATGATACTAAAATACTCTCTTCCGCCACAATATATTGAAACGACGTCAACTGTATACCACACACTACTATGAACGTGGCCTCAGAATTCACGCCGCACACATACTCGGCACGTAAATATATAAAACATTGCCGTGCAAGCTAGTTAGCCTAGCAAGCCTTGTTGTTGAGTGAGTGCTACCTCTGGGTCTCCTTCCTGGTCTCCTTCGCTCTCGGCCATCTCCTTCACCGATTGGTTGTTAGTGCGTGCTCATATCCAAGCTTGGAAAATCGATATATCGAAACTTTGCGACCACGTTTCATGTTTATTTCGAGGAAATAATTTATCGCGATAGTTATCGTTATCGTTTTATCGCCCAGCCCTATGCCACGCCTCGTTAGCTACTGCTGCACATTACCGTACTTTTCATGTACACGTTGGGGTTTTTAGAATGTCTCCTCTTCTACCTTCTCATCTGTTCCAGTTTGGTATCTGAGGTACAGTATGTCGTTGCACCACGCCACAAACAATCACCGTACACACTTTAATCAGAAAAACATCCACATTGCCTTCATACTGTATAGAAAACGCTAGGTCGGTAGAGGCAGAAAGAGAGAGAGAGAAGGTGCCGTTGCATTGTGTAAGGAGGAGGCATCGTGATTCCTCCATGCCGTCTATACGCCAGCGACATGACAGTGTTATGTAGACATAAACATAGGCTGTGTTCCAAGGAAGTTCTACAGCTGGTTATGTTTTTTTTTTTTTTTTACCATTTTTACATTGAAGTGTCTGAACCTAAAGCAATAATTACACTGAAGAGTGGACAAGCCCCCGTTAAGTCCACCACTGATACGCTTGCTCTCTGTTGCAGAGGAGCGCGGGGGATTGTCCTATTCTTCCGTGCTGCGTGATTTCATTTGCATTGATGAAACCAAGTGACCATTCTGGCAAAAAAAGAAATGATCGTCATCGTTTGTGTATTTATAATTTTTTCTTTTTACATCAGGCTCATCAATGTGGAATGACTAACAGACCCAACAAACGGCTTCCGTTCGAGGCCTAATTATTTAATCCTAACTATGGTTAGGAATATTCGTCTTTTTTTGTTGTTGCATATGTAACTGTTGTTATATCGTCACCTTAAACACAGATGCCCCGAGGGAGTTTCGAACCCATGGTCTGCCGAACCACGGGTCGACAGCACAGACCGCTATACCAAGAGGTGAACTCACTGCTTTGCAACGTGTCTGTCTTTTTTTTTTTTTTTTTTTTTTTTTTTTCTCTCGTTGTGCCAATTCCCCCCCCCCCCTCCCCTACCTGGCTGCTGTATGCATGTTCTCCTACGAGTCGGTACAAGGGTGTCCCGAGTCGATCGCACGCTTCCTCCGAGACGTGCGCCGACAGCCAGTGACGTCTTTTCACTTGGCAGCGAGGACTCTCATTGGTGAAGTGTAACACATGGGAGGGCACGCTATCTCCACCAAGTCCTGCCCCGCTTAGCAAGCGCCGATACCTGACCTGTAGGCGTCGCTGTCCACAACGCCAGATTCCCACCCGCCAGCTTACCCACCCCCTAATACTGCCAATTGTATTAGTGTGAACGGCCAGCCAAGCTGGTGACAACACCGAGAGCTGGGCTCGAACCCAGCATCTCCTGCGTTGGTCTGTGTCTTTTAAGGGTAAGAGTGAGTTGTTGAACCCATAGCACCGCTACTCGCCACAGTCACTTCACAACATCTGAAGTCCATCGTGACTGCACCTCACGGTACCATCCGTTACACTCACCCCCCTTAGACTCACTCCACTCCACCCAAGGCATCCGGGTCATTCGGCACCAATGTAACGGTAGTCATATCGTCACCTTAAACTTCGATGGGAGTTTCGAACCCGCGGTCTGCCGCGACGCAGGCTACAGCACAGACCTCTATACCAAGAGGTGAACTCACTGCTTTCCAACGTGTCTATGTGTCCTAGTGAGTCTAACCCATGGCACCGCTACTCGCCACAGTCACTTCACAACATCTGAAGTCCATCGTGACTGCGCCTCGCGGTACCATC
Organism: Notolepis coatsorum; assembly: GCF_963971535.1. Classification (NCBI taxonomy): domain Eukaryota; kingdom Metazoa; phylum Chordata; class Actinopteri; order Aulopiformes; family Paralepididae; genus Notolepis; species Notolepis coatsorum. Next base: position 976,603 of record NW_028174872.1, on the reverse strand, counting down.
CGTTACCATCTTTTTTTCTTGATCGCGTCAATTTGATTTCTGTTCAATATGAGTCCAAATCTCTCTGTTAACGACATCAGTGCAATGGTTCTTCGTAGTTTTCTGCACGCATGACTTCTCTGTCCTACTCAGAAGTGTAGTCCAGCCATGAGTCCGCCCCCCGGTGGCCGAATGAGAGATGAATGTAACCAGTGTATAAACAAACAAACACACACACACACACACACACACACACACACACACACACACACACACACACACACACACACACACACACACACACACACACACACAGTACGCCGGGGTGCGTGGCATGGTCTTATACTGTGGAATTATTGGAATACCTTTATTACTCTTACGACAGAACAAAATATTACAGTATAAAGGTTATATTGATATATGAAAGGTTTTAATGTTTATACAAAGCTATACCTGTTCTTTTTTTGTACAGTGTTTTCCTACATAGATATTTCCTGTGTGTTTTGAAAAGGATTATAATACTTAATATATATAAATGGTATATATTGAGAAATGCTGTGCCCGAGGGGTCTGGGCTTTACGAAACTCTTCTGAGATACTCTTGCGACGTCGCCACCCGGGACATATGGAAAGGACAGTCTAATAATCCTTTATTCGGTACTTATGCCCCTTATTTGAAATACCTCATTCCTGACTCTCTTTATAAACTGCAAAGAATTGCAACAGCTGTGACAATACAGCTGTCTCTTATCATTTAGAACCCCAGTTTTATTAAGTTGTTTTTATTTGTATTTTTTTGGGAATGTTTGATTTTCTTTCACACCAGGTGCTCTGGCCTTTGGCTTCTTTACCAGCACATCACCCAGGTGTACTGGGACAACGTGCAAATGAAGGCAAGCTAGAGTCTAATGATTGTATGGTTAATACCGCCATCTTGTGTCCATTATAATCTGCCACCAGTTTATACTGTAAATCAGTGAGAGTTGCCAAATTGGCCCGTCCAAAGATCTCTTGTCATTGTATTGACTATAGGGCATAAACCAATACACCTTGTATTCAAGAACCTTATATTTAATTGTTATCGTGTGCCAATACAACGATAACACACCAGGCCAATATACAGACTAGAGAACATTAAAAACAAAAAATCTCTAGAAATTCTATCCAAACCAATGAGCTTCTAGATAGACAGTAGAAAGGATATGCAGCCAGGATGAGCTACTAGATAGACAGTAGAAAGGATATGCAGCCAGGATGAGCTTGTTGCATATACTCATGTTAAACAGTTGGCATCGGTGCAGAATTTGACTAGAACTGTCTCATAGGGACGAATGCTGGAATGGCATTTTGAATGGCGGGCCTAGTTAGACATAAGAAAGCTCTCATCGACTCAGACAGATTGCTAGTCATACATAATGGCATCGAAAGACTGTCAAAATTACCTGAGTTCTGACAACGGTTTACCCCATTATGCGTCTGTCTTCTTTCCATTGACTCCATAGGCATAGGTAATTCTACCCTTGCTCAGCAGACACACGACAGAGTAGAGCAGTCATCTGGTAATCCAGAGGTTCACGGTTCGAATCCCGCTCCTCCCGGGCAACGTGTCGAAGTGTCCTTAAGCAAGACAGTTAACCCCTAATTGCTCCCGATGAGCAGGTTGGCACCTTGCATGGTTGCCTCCGCCGTTGGTGTTTTTATGCAATATCTGATTTCACATTGTGAATAAAACACTTAGCTATAACGTTTTGATGAAGAGTTAATTCAGCGCAGTATACAATATATACTAAACTACTCCTAGCAGTGTTTCTATAGCAAATAACATAGTGACATGTTATATCATTTCAATTTCAGAGTGCTATAATCAGCCTTTGTGTCTGTTTGAAAAAAAAATCTATAGATAATATACAAAATAACTAACAGTCCTATTTATTATGGATTATTTATTTCATATGTGGAACAAGATATGGTCCAAGGACAAAGCTTGAAGATCTTGCACAACCTTTGACCTTTACAACATGTTGTTATTTTATATCTTCAGTGAACTGAAATAGAGTGCAGGTGTGTTGCATAACTTGTCTCTCATCATTACTGTACAAATGTTTATGTCAAGTCCTGTTGGATACTTAAATCAATATATCTTTTGAATGAACTGAACTTGTGAAAGTGTTGTTATTTTTATATATGTATACACACACTATACATTGCCCTTTATATTTCATGGGTAACTAATTTTATTACTTTTTACTTATTAAATGTTTATATGAAAATATGTACAGTCACCTTATACAGTTATCATTTCCCTAATTTAACACAAAGAAAATAATTGACTCTTGGAACTATTTAATTATGCATCATATTGAAACAGAAAGGTTATCTGACGTATTCCACCAAAGGGAAAAGTGATCATATCCAAATGTGTGCATTTTTTATTGGCTAGATTAAATATGTTAAAGGTAATTGATCCAAACATACATGAATGTGTAGCTCTACCACCGGACATAAGAATGGAGCCCTGTTTTCATATCCTGCTGACCGACTAACACCAACAGTAAGCTGCTTGTATTTGTTCTGTGGCTGAAACACTTTGGGTATGTTAACATAGTAAAACTGATCTATATTACGATTTACAATAGGTTCAGAAAGTTCCAAATATCTTATATGCCATGTACAGATCAAGGTAGACTTAGTATGGAGTACTGTATATATTGTACAGGATAAACTTATATTTATAATTATAGCTACAATATATATATTGTACCGGGAGTAGACATAAGATAGAGTTAGCTATATTTGTACCATGAATAGACTTAGCATAGTTATTTGTATATTTATAACAGGGTGGGCTGTACATACACACATATTTGTATAATTGATACTGTAGAGTATACTTATGTTTCTATGAACTCCAACTCGTTTAATTTGAACACTATTGAATTTCAATGGTAATGTTACATTTCGACTGAATTTCTCATGTAACACCTGGAAATACTGAGTTCAAGTAAATTCCTTTGCATTGTTTTCAAAGTTCTATATTGAGGTTCAGTCGGTGAAACGGCAAGTTTCAAGCAAATATCCACACGGGTCCTTCTGGGTTTAGATGTCCACGTTTATTTATATAAAAGAACAAAAGACAAAATGCACAATATTCAATGAATGGTCATTCTTCCTAAACCAGCTCCTATCTAGGTCTGTCTCCCTCAAAGTCGGCCACCAGAAGAACAACTCTCTCTCTCTCTCCTTAAGCTCTTTTGATAACGCAGATGGGTCTGTTCTGTTCTAAAACTAAATAGTTGCATTTACGACTGACCCATGCCCCACACATCCTGGCTGTGGGTTCAACCGAAGGCCTTGAAGATAGAAGAGTGTCCCGTATGAAGTGTCCCGGCTGCCCAGAGATAAGAGGTGAGGGAGAAGGTTATAGGCTGAATCAACCTCCCCATGGAGGTCCGGCCCCCACATTGTTACCAACCCCCCCTGGAACAGAGAGAGGAGGGACAGACCCAAATCCCACAGAAATTCAAAATGACCAAAGGTGATAAAATACTAATACACAATGGTTGCATATTGTTGTCCAGCCTACCCGGAGTATGAAAATAAAGATTTTGACTCCCCTGCATGCAAAGGGACAGAAGTATTGAAGATAGGAATCAAATATGTGAATATGCAAAGATCTAATCAAACAAACTTTACCCCGGTAGGCAAGAAACTAGAAACAAAGAAAAACATAGTGTATGTGTGTGTCCCTCAGAACAATGATAGAGTGTGTGTGTGTGTATGTATGTGTCCCTCAGAACAATGACAGAGTGACTGAGTGAATGTGAGTCCTAATTACCTCATCTTTCACAACTCAGCATCTTCAAGATCAATTTAAACCCCAAACCCTGGGTAGAGGAGCTGTGAATGTCACTGATCTCTACTTCAGCTCACAGAACTCAGCCACAGAGTATGAATAATAGGAGTCATATAGAAGCCGAAGTCCAGGATAGAGAGGCTGAGTGAATGTGGTGTTGACTCTGTGCAGGAGGGTCATTGTGTCAGAGACACTGTAGAAGGACAGAGTACCTGCCCTGTGATCCAGGTACACTCCTATTCTGGAGGACTGGGGCCCTGGTACTGTTATGCTCTCGTTATTGTGTCTGAATGTGTAATTATTTAGTGTGTAATCACCTAAAGCCCAGGATTTGGAATTGCATCCAAATACACAGTTCTCCTTAATGCCTGTTCTACTAATGTCTTTGTAGGAGGCTGCTACAGAAACCGCTCCACTCCACTCCACCTCCCAGTAACAGCGTCCAGTCAGACCTTCTCTACCCAGAACCTGCCACCATTCAATAAATCTTTCTCTGTGATTAGGATAGGACTGCTTTTGCCGCATCAGTGTTGCTTTTCTGTTCCCCTCAGACAAAGACAGATATCCGTTTGTTGTGTTTGGGTCCAGTGTGATCGGAGAGGAATATTGTAAGAAGTCAGCTCTGGTCTTGGGCTCTGGTGGCAGTAAAAGATGAACAGTATTCACTGTTGTTGAGATTCTGGGCCACTGCTCTTTCAGAACGTCCTCTAGTTTGTCTCTCAGCTCAGACACAACCTCAGTCACATCTGCAAAGTACAGGAGAGGAAGGACACTGATGCTGGGTGAGTCTGTAGACTCACTGGGACTGGAGAGGGGGGGGTAACTCTGTAGAAAGTGGATGTGGTCCTCTGTGTGTGAGAGCTGCTCCAGCTCAGTGGCTCTCCTCCTCAGGTCCGCTATGTCCTGCTCCAGTCTCTTCTGCAGTTCTTCAGCCTGAGTCACTGTGGTCCTCTGTCTGGCTCTGATGACCTTCTTCAGCTCAGAGCGCCTCGTCTCCAAGGAGCGTATCAGCTCAGTAAAGATTCTCTCACCGTCCTCCACTGCTTTATCAGCAGAGCGATTGAGAGAATCAATAGCCTGTTGGGCCTCTTTGAGTCGCTTCTCTCTCGCCTGGACTCTCTGGTGGATTTTCTGTTGACTCATGCCAAGCTCTTTCTGTCTCTCCATCCTTTCTGCTGCAGCTGAGACTGTATCATGGCCTTTATGTTCATCCATGGAACACAAATAACAGATGCACTGCTGATCAGTACGACAGAAAACATCCAGAATCCTGTCATGACGAGAGCAGATGTTCTCCTGAAGCCGTGTGGAGGCTTTGACCAGCTTGTGTTTCTTAAAGGTATCAGATTGATAGTGAGGCTGGAGGTGAGTTTCACAGTAAGAAGCCAGACATACCAGGCAGGACTTGAGGGCTTTCTGCTTTCTCCCAGTGCAGACATCACAGGCCACATCTCCAGGTCCAGCATAACAGTGATCAGGAGGAGCAGCATGGAGTCCTGTATTCATTAGTTGTTCTATCATTTCAGCCATTATATAGTTTTTCTTCAGAACAGGCCTCGGAGTAAAGGTCTCCCTGCACTGGGGACATGTGTAGATCCCCTTCTGATCATCGTGATCCCAGCAGTCTGTAATACAGCCCATACAGTAGCTGTGTCCACAGGGAATAGTTACCGGATCCTTCAGTAGATCCAGACAGAGAGAACAGCAGAACTGGACCCGGTCCAGATCAACTCCTTGCTGCGCCATTTTATTCTACAAAGACAAAGACACTCTTAGTTTTGTTTTCTCAGGAAGAGTAAACTCTTATCGTGTGTTTGGTGGGAGCATGGCTCTGGGTGGTGTTATTTTTTTGCGTAGCTGCAGTTTGCGGAGACGCTCTCTGATTGGCCAATGTGTCACGTTTCTGTGACATGTGCGCCCAATCGTGTGACGAGCTGTGTCTTTGCCCATTTCCGCCTCGAACAGCATGCAAACTACCTAACGCCTAGTTTATCACTGGTTAAGCTTAGGCGACTCTTTCAAAGTTGGTTAAGGTTAGCGTTTGGAATCAGGGCTGGTGTTCTATCGCCCTGCTCTAAGACAAACTCTAACCTTAACCAACTTCAAAAGAGTGCCTAAGCTTAACCGGTGAAAGAAACAGGCGTCACACGATTGGGCGCACATGTCACATGACCAGAAACGTCAGTGGCCAATCAGAGTGTCTCCGCAAACTGCGGCTACGAAAAAAAATAACGCCTCTGGGTGGGAGGAGACAGTGTCTAGTTTACTGTGATTCATAGATAGAAGATGTTTTTTTTTTACTTAGTTCAGGACTTTCTATCATCATCAACTACCTCTAATTAGCTTACTTTGTCAAGGAAACCCCACTAAAACCCATAAGCACAAAGAGAGACATAGAGAAAATGGTAAACATACTGAATAAAACACTTTATTTCTCTCTCTCTCTCACACACATTTCTTCAATGTTGACAGACACACACACACACTTTCTCTCGCTCTCATTACTCTCATTCTCTCCTCTCATCTTTCACTGATTTGATTGACTGATTTGTTTGAAGGCTGGTGAAAGACCCTGACTTCATTTATATATATATATGAAATGATAATGCAATGAAAACATAATAAAACCCATGATTACATTTATACATCCAATATCCATCCCTACTCGTCCCCACATACATACAAAAAAATGTATTACAGTTGTTAATAGTTACAGTAAATAATAGTTGAATAACTTGATGTTACCAAATTTAGATTAGTAAATAGGTACAATGTGACGGAAAGGTTATCTATGTACATCTGTGTTAAATCTCTGTACAGCTTTGACTAGTTAATATGATCAACTATAGTGAACTGAGCTCAGACACTAGCCTACAGTCTGTGTTTCTCTTTAAGCTGTAGGAATATTTCGCCTAAAGGTACATGCCTAAGTATATGGACGAGTGCTTTACTTCTGCAAGGTCAATTTGCATGTTCTTGGTATCTAGGAACATCTAGGGACCTGGGGGTATGTATTTCCAGTGTCAGAAATATTGTGTCTGTTACTAGGCTGAGTAAATTGTAATGAAGAAAAGGAGAATATAAATTATGATTTATGATCTTTGCATCTTTGACGAGAAAATTAAATCGGGTATGAGAAAATGCTCACTGAGCTCATTCACCACCTTATTGAGATCATGTGTAAAAAATCTAAGCAAATGAATAAAGGGAAGATGATTAAACGGAAGGATTTGTAGATACAGTCATTAATGATAATCGATTTTAATTATAAATTCATATTTGACCTTGAACTTGACCTTATGGCAGGGTTGAATCTGGATTTAGTCATTTCCTTGCGTTTCTTTACGATAATTAGCATTTTCCGATAAATTCGTATTTCCGATAAATCGTATAAAACATCGGTAAAAATGAAAATATACACTTTGACTACTGTTTTTGATAGGGTTTTGGTCTTTACTCTTGGCTACAAAAAAATATTTAAAAACATTAACCTCTTAACATCCAAGGGTCCACATGTGGACGATTCTTTGCCGACCTCTAGTGGCTCGGGTGTGCATTTCTTCTAATACAATATATAGGTAGAATTAAAGCCCTATTTGTTGCCTGTCGATTGCCCTTTCAGGTGACAAAATCCGTTCAGCGGTTCTCGAGTTACATGCCGATATGTGAGATTTTTTTTAACTAAATCCTCAATTTGAATAAAGTGATTCAAACTTCGTCAGGGTATTTCGAACGGATGTTCGAACCTTCGTTTTTAATTAAAAATGTTAAATAAATAAAAAAAACTAATTTCTTTTTATAAATTCTTTATTATAATTATTTTTTATATCCTCAAACTAAATCCTCAATTTGAATAAAGTGATTCATCTGATTAAATTAGTTTTCTTTCTTTTATTAAATCAACTTTCCAGCCCCCTGTCAACTGTCAAATGCTGTCAACTGTCAACCTGAATTAACATTCAGACTCAGTATTCAATATTGTCTTTGATTCAATATTAACATTCAGTATTCAAATAGAACAGCTAGCTAGCCATTGTGGACACTCACCTTTCCACAGCAAAACGGTAGGCAAGGCACCTTGGTTGAGAAATGCAGGCTTCAATCTATGTTGTTTAGTCTATCTGTTCAGTACTGTTTCAAGATGCACAATGAGATCTTCTGAGAGAATTGTTGAATATAGAACACAAATGTTCTAGAATGTTTGATTATGACATCATACTGTGACATCACAAATGTTCTAGAATGTTTGATTATGACATCATACTGTGACATCACAAATGTTCTATTATTATTATTATTATTATTATTATTATTATTATTATTATTATTATTATTATTATTATTATTATTATTATTATTATTATTATTATTATTATTATTTTTTGTATCTCTTTCTCCGATTTTCTCTGTTTTCTTCCCGTCCCAATTTAGTCGTGCCAATTCCCCCCCCTCCCCTACCTGGTTGTTGTGCGCATGTTCTCCTACTGGTCGGTACAAGGGAACCCTTAAGTATCCGCACGCTTCCTCCGACACGTGCGGCGACAGCCAGTGACTCTCTTCTCACTTGGCAGCAAGGGCTCTCATTGGTGAAGTGTAACGCGTGGGAGGTCACGCTGCCTTCCTCAAGTCCTGCCTCCGCTGAGCAGGCGCCCAGACCTGACCTGTAGGCGTCGCTGTCCACAATGCCAGATTCCCACCCACGGCTTCCCTCCCCCTAACCCAGCCAAACGAGTTAGTATAGCGATCAGCCCAAGCCAAGGCAATGCTGACTCCGGGAGTCGAGACCGCAGCCTCTTGCATTGGTGACGAGCGCAATCTCCGCTACGCCACCTGACCGCTATAGAATGTTCTATTATGACATCATACTGTGACATCACAAATGTTCTAGAATGTTTGTTTATGACATCATACTGTAACATCACAACGGAACATGTTTGAGACATTTGAATAATATAAATAATGTTTGGTAAGGCTGTCCCCGAAGCCTGTTTTTGGGATTCAAACTTCGTCAGGGTTCTTTGAACGGACGTTCAAACCTTCGTTTTTAATTAAAAAATTATTATTAAAAAAATTATTCTAATTTTCTTTATAAATTCTTTTAAATTTTTTTTTATATCCTCAAACTAAATCCTCAATTTGAATAAAGTGATTCATCTGATTAAATTATTCTTTTTCTTTTATTAAATCAACTTTCCAGCCCCCGGTCAACTGTCAAATGATGTCAACTGTTAGCCCCTTTCGTGACTGCTGTTTGCAAGCCTGGGGCTTTTGTGACCGCAGTCACTTGTTTATGTGACGCAACCACTTTAGAAAATACCAACGAAGCGTGAATGTGTGGATGACGTTGTGTCAAAAATATATCAGATATGAATTTCAAAGATACCCAGCGTACAATATGGGTTTAACACAGCTTTACGGTGGGGTCTGGAAGCTTGGAGTTGCTAATAAACAGTTTAAAACATTGTTAGGAAAAAAAAGTGGTACTCACAACAAACTCTGGCAAGATGGCGTCTTCTTCTTCTGCAACTTTTTTTGTCGCATGCCTCGTGTGTCCAGCAATCACTGCGCTCCCTATCCCAAAAAAAGTTGCAGAAGAAGAAGACGCCATCTTGCCAGAGTTTGTTGTGAGTACCACTTTTTTTTCCTAACAATGTTTTAAACTGCTTATTAGCAACTCCGAGCTTCCAGACCCCACCGTAAAGCTGTGTTAAACCCATATTGTACGCTGGGTATCTTTGAAATTCATATCTGATATATTTTTGACACAACGTCATCCACACATTCACGCTTCGTTGGTATTTTCTAAAGTGGTCGCGTCACATAAAGTGACTGCGGTCACAAAAGCCCCAGGCTTGCAAACCGCAGTCACGAAAGGGGCTAGTCAACTGTCAACCTGAATTAACATTCAGTATTCAATATTGTCTGATTCAATATTAACATTCAGTATTCAAGTAGAACAGCTAGCTAGCCGTTGTGGACACTCACCTTTCCACAGCAAAACGGTCGGCAAGGCACCTTGGTTGAGAAATGCAGGCTTCAATCTATGTTGTTTAGTCTATCTGTTCAGTACTGTTTCAAGATGCACAATGAGATCTTCTTCTTCTTCTTCTTTAGAATTTCCGGCAGTGTAGACGCATTGGCGTATTACTGCCCTCCACAATTCTTTTGATGAGCTCTTCTTGATTGATTGATTGAATTGATTGATTGATTGATTGATTGATTGATTGATTTGATTGATTGATTGATTGATTGATTGAAAACTTTATTAACAGATTGCAGAATGGGTACAATACAGTACAGCTCAATACACACAATTGTTAAGGGGATGCAGACCAGAGAAAGACTTTCGTCTTGTTTACATCAGGGTCCCCCATTTTCAATTCATCAGGACATATATGACATGACATACAGATAGTCAGTACTGCTACATCTATACATTTATGACATACCAGATTTGCAAATACAGTACTGTTTGTGATACAGAAGGAGTCAGGAAAAGGGAGTATATACATTTGACGTAGAAACTGTACATTGGAGGAGGTTGGGTGGGGGGGGGTTGGGTACACTGGGATATTGACAACCATACTGGGTAATCTACATTGGAGTTGGTTGGGGGGGGGGGGCACACTGTATATACAAGCAAAACTGTACATTGAGGGGGGGGGGGGGGGGAGACACTGTACAAACAAACAAAATTGTACATTGGACTATTGACAAAACCATACTAGGTAAATGACTGTACATTGGAGGGGGTTGGGTTAGGATATTTACAGGGGCCAGTGTTGAATTGCAGTCTCCCGTAGGTGTCCCTTGAGAGAGGTTTTGAAAGTGGGTAGTGATCCACATTCCTTTACAGCTTTGGGTAGGGCGTTCCACATTGATGTGGCATAATTGCGAAAATCTCTTCTTCTTCTTCTTTCTTCTTTTGAATTTCCCGCAGGCGTATTTCTGCCCTCCTCAGTTCTTCTACTACGCTAGTGGTGTGCCATTTCTGCATTTCTGCTTTGCAGTATATAATATTGTACATTAGTACACTGCATAGTATTGTATATTATATGGTAACTCAGTTACGTCTATTCTGCATCGAACATTGTACATATGTCTATACTGAACACTGTGACCTCATTTTCTACTTCTAATTTACATGCTATACTATGTTATTTGATACTATCTTGTCTAGCACAGTCTCTGGAGCGTAACAGTAAGAAGCATTTTGTATGAAAGTATTCTGTACTTCTGTATGACAACTATTAAAGAAACCATAGTTAGGCCTCTGGTAAACCAACTTTTGATTGTTTACCCTCTTCTTCTTCTCATCTTCAAAACATACTGTCTCCTTCTTTTCTGCTCCTCTTGCCTGTCCAATACTAATAAATACAATAACGCTATATCCTCTGGTACAACTCTGAAGCATGCAGAAATGTCAGCACTGCCTCTGTGATCAGCTGGTGGTTCTCATTATCCATGCCAAAGAAAGATTTAAGAGAGAAGGAAGAGACTCCCAACTCTACCAGACTTTTATAAAAGATTTCCCTCTCTTTCCTATACCTTTCACATTCTAGGAAGACATGCCCGACAGTTTCAGTCTCTCCACATTCACACCCCCCATCTGGATGTTTTCCCACAATGCACAAGGAAGGTACTGTTCAATCCACAGTGTCCCAGCCTCAATCTACACATCTTCACCCTATCACTCCTAGACCCATATCCATCCACCTTGATTTTGACCCGAGGCTGCAGAGAGAAATAGTGGCTCCCCTTGGTCCCCCTTTCCCACTCAGCCTGCCACTCAGCCTCAACTCCTTTCTTTATCTTCTCTCTGAGTTCTACTCTTCCCATTGAAATGCCTATCTCTTCCTCCCTTCCCAGGCTCTGTTTGGCAAGGGAGTCAGCCATCTCATTTCCCGCAATCCCAGCATGCCCCGGAACCCAACAAAACTCCACTGAACAGCCTGCCTTTGCAATCCTATATAAAACCAACATTATTTCCTGAATGAGATCAGGGCGCGCTTTAGACCCACCTGCACTCAGAGCCATCAGTGCAGCAGCCGAGTCAGAACATATAATCACCTGGCTTGGTCCCACTTCCTCCACCCACCACAATGCCCAGAGGATGGCAAGCAACTCTGTCACAAATACAGAGCTGCCATCAGAGATTCTCTGTCCCTTACCGATCCCTAACCGAGGCACACACCACCCAAAGCCTGCCCTCCCACTTTCAGGATCCACAGAGCATCAGTGAAAACCTCCAGAGACCCTGAGTCCAGAAGGAACCTCTCTATTTCTCCCACAATCTCGCCCTTATCATCCTCCATCAAAAACCTAAATTCAATGACTCAATCAGGAACTAGCCAAACTTCCTGGCCCACTGATCAATACTGGAATTGTTGAATATATATAGATCACAAATGTTCTAGAATGTTCTATTATGACATCATACTGTGACATCACAAATGTTCTAGAATGTCTATTACGACATCATATTGTGACATCACAAACGTTCGAACCTTTGTTTTTAATAAAAAAAAAAAAATTAATTTAAATCTTTTTTTTAACTAAATCCTCAATTTGAATAAAGTGATTCAAACTTCGTCAGGGTTTTTTGAACGGACGTTCGAACCTTCGTTTTTAATTAAAATTTTTAAATAAATAAAAAGATTCTCATTTCTTTTTATAAATTCTTTATTATTGTTTTTTTTTATATCCTCAAACTAAATCCTCAATTTGAATAAAGTGATTAATCTGATTAAATTAGTATTTTTTCTTTTATTATTTTGTTAGTAATCAAAAATAACACTTGGAACAAAACAAAAAACGCTAATATACGATTGGTAAACACTCTGATTAATCGTTGCTATTGTAGATAACTGTGGCAATTCTAGAGTTAATACATGTAAACAAAAATGTATTCATTGATAACCCAAAAAAAACAGTATCTACTTGAGGAGAGAATGTGTATATCTGTGTTTTAACTTTGTGTACACACTTACCTGTTAGGGTTTGTAACCGACCTCAAACGCAACGGCACAGAGAGGAAGTTCAGAGTTAGCCAAAAGCTAGGGCGTATTTATTTACAGAGTCACAAGATGGATGAGGTACAGCAATCAAACAAACGGGGATCTGGCATGTGACGATGTAGCGGCTCTGCAGATACTCCCAGTAGATAGTGGTGAGGAATTGGCATGTGACGTTGTAGCGGCTCTGCAGATACTCCCAGCTTTCACTCACGGTGGAAAACGGAGAGAGAGAGAAATCAGAGTTAGCCCAACGAACACACAGAGGCAGAGAGGTGACTGAGTCCAGTATTAATCCCAAGTGACTTGATCTTCGGTGTACCACACACAAGTTAGCTGAGTCCAGTGAAAAACAAAAAGGAATTCTTCAGTGTTATCCTAACACACAAACTTGGTGAGTCCAGTACAAACAAAAACGGTATCTCTTCGGTGTTCACCAAACACACAAAAAACTGATAATCCAAAAGGACTGTTTCCAAAAACTCACCAGAGCGCAACGCGTAAAGCAGGCAGATAACGAGGCGCAGCTCCGAACGGGGAACCAGGTTCTCCACAGCGGTTCTCCACAAAAAGGTCCTGGAGAGAAAGAAGACAGGAACAGCGACGGGGAAGGCAGGTATATGCAGTTGTATTCCAGAACGACCCAACATCGATAGCAGGGAGGTCTGTGTATATAAAGCCTTCAGGGGCGCTAATTACAAACTGTGACAGCTGCGGGATGAGATTGAAAGCGTGTGGCGGGGAATGCACCAATCAACATAGTACCTTAAAGGAACGGAGCGTGTGGCGGGGAGCGGACCAAACCTCACATTACCGCCCATAATGGGAGTAGGTACTGTATGCGTTACTCATAAATTGTTTCTGCTTGGGGAGAAGTCTTGGTTTTGGGGAGAGTAATACTTAGGGTTTCCAACTTGCTCTACTTCTAGAAACAAAACAGTGAACACAATTTGTATTTTAGCAGCTTTAGGGGCTACAGGCGTGTAGTTCACCAGTTTGATAAGAATCTATTATTTGGGAAACAGAAAATACTCTGTTACACTATAACCACTTGTATGGCTGGGCGTGGGCGATATGGCCAAAAATGATATTGCGATAACGATATCGATAACAATATCATATCATGCAATATCCATAATTATTGATATTGTTATAAGTATAAAAAAATATATATATATTTTTTTAAACAACAGATGTATGTTTATTTTGCAGCAATTCTTTGTCGTTGCCGCCATCTTTAGTGTTACAGCCCCTCACACTCCAGTTCTCAGGCTGCAGCTGGTTTGAAAGCGAAAGTAAACAGGCTTGTCTGCTGGCTGTGGCACCAGGGGAGTTGAACAGTTCTGGCTCTGCTAGTTTCTTTTCTATCTTTTGGCGCTTTTTTGGTGGACAAACCACCGCACATGTGCACCGTGACTCGTGACTGGAGACTAGCTCTGCTAGCACACATAGCCTACTGTGTACATTTACATTTTACATTTAGTCATTTAGCTGACGCTTTTATCCAAAGCGACTTACAAGTTCTGTGCGACAAGACAGCAAGAAGGGTATAACTCTATCAGCTGAGTAACAATGTTCATCAAAGTGTTGCGTGTTACAGTGTAGGTTAGTTTATTAGGACAAGTGCATGACAGTAAGGTTAGTCGGGGTTAGATTTTTTATTTTTTTTTATCATTTCAGATAATGGTTGAAGAAGTGAGTCTTTAGTCGACGGCGAAAGATTGGACGGGATTCGGCTGTCCTAACTGGGATGGGTAGTTCATTCCACCATTGTGGGGCAAGGACTGAGAATAGGCGGCTTCTCTTTGATGACCCTCCGGGAGCTTGGATAGGAGTAGATCTGAGGCGGCCAGAAGATGCAGAGCGTAGGGGTCTTGAGGGTGTGTAGTTAGAGACCATTGACCGGAGGTAGGCGGGAGCGGTTCCCTTTGCCGCACGGTATGCTAGGTCGAGGGCCTTGAAGCGGATACGTGCAGCAATGGGGAGCCAGTGCAGGTCCCTAAGAAGTGGGGTGACATGGGCCGACTTCGGTAGGTTTGAGATCAGGCGGGCTGCTGCGTTTTGAATGAGTTGAAGAGGCTTGGTGGCAGTGGCCGGGAGGCCAGCTAGCAGTGCGTTGCAGTAGTCGAGGCGGGAGATGACTGTTGATTGGACGAGGAGTTGGGTGGCTTCTTTTGTCAGGAAGGGGCGTATCCTTCTGACGTTGCTCAGGAGGAATCTGCAGGTTCTGGTTGTCGCTGCGATGCGAGCAGAGAAGTTCAACTGGTCGTCGAGGACAACACCAAGGTTCTTGGCGGTCGGCGACGCGGTCACAGCTGCATTCTCGACTGTGATGGAGAGGTCGGTCAGGGGGGAGGATTTGGCCGGCAGGTGGAGCAATTCTGTTTTGCTTAGGTTCAGTTTGAGGTGGTTGGTCGTCATCCAGGCGGAGATGTCGGACAGACAGGCCGAGATCCGCTCAGAGACGTGGATATCTGAGGGAGGGAAGGAGAGGAAGAGTTGAGTATCATCGGCATAACAATGATATGAGAAGCCATGAGACGTGATAATGTTACCCAGTGATTTAGTGTAGAGGGAGAAGAGAAGGGGTCCTAGGACCGAGCCCTGGGGGACACCCGTCCGGAGGGGGCGGGTGGCCGACAGAGTCCCTCTCCATGACACTTGGTAGGAGCGGTCATTGAGGTATGATGTCAGCCATGTCAGCGCAGATCCAGCCACTCCCATTCCTGCGAGGGCCGCGAGGAGGATCTGATGGTTGACTGTGTCGAAGGCTGCAGATAGATCTAGGAGAATCAGGACAGAGGAGAGGCCTTTCGCTTTTGCTAAGTGAAGTGCCTCTGTGACCGCAATGAGGGCCGTTTCTGTGGAGTGGCCAGTCCGGAAGCCAGACTGATTGGGGTCTAGGAGGTCATTCTGTAAGAGATAAGCAGTAAGTTGGTTGGATACAGCACGTTCAAGTGTTTTAGAAAGGAAGGAGAGAAGAGAGACAGGACGATAGTTGGCTATGACGGTGGGGTTCAGGGTTGGTTTTTTTATGAGGGGCGTGACTCTGGCTTGTTTTAGGGAGGTGGGGACCACCCCCGAGTTGATTGAGGAGTTGATGGTTGCAGTTAGGAATGGGAGGATGTCCGGTGCTATGGTCTGGAGGAGTGGGGAGGGTAGCTGGTCCAGCTGGCATGTAGTCGGACGGTTCGACGTTACCAGTGTCAGGGTCTCTGCTTCTGTAATGGGAGAGAAAGATGACAGAGTGAAGGATGAGGTTCTCGATTCAGCGTTTGGAATGGGTGGGGGTTGGGAGAAGGAGCTGCGGATGTTCTCCACTTTTTCCTCAAAGAAGATCGCAAAGTCTTCGGCAGAAAAAGATGAGGGAGGAGGAGGTGGGGGGGGGAGTGAGGAGGGAGGACATGGTAGCATGCAGTTTGCGAAGATTCTTGGCAGAGGCCTCGATCCTATGGTGAAAGAAAGAAGCTTTTGGCATTAGTAATGGTTTTGGAGAATGTTAACAAGAGGTTGTGATATGTGTCGATGTCAGCAGTGAGGCATGACTTTCTATACTTCCTCTCAGCCGCTCTCAGGACCTGTCTTTGTTCTCTCACTGCATCCGTCAGCCATGGACTGGGTGGGGAACGGCGGGCAGGTTTCTCAACGAGGGGACAGAGCTTGTCGAAGGAGGTTGCAAGGGCTGAGAGGGTGGAGGTTGCCATCTCTGTGGGGAGAGCAGAGAAGGTGTCACTCAAAGGTAGAGCGGATATTATGTCAGAGGAGAGGGTGGAGGGGGATAGGGAGGGCAGGTTGCGTCTGAGTGAGACGGTTTGAGTTGGGGTGAAGACTTTTCGGTTAAGCATGAGAGTTAGTGAGAAGGATATGAAGGAATGGTCAGATACATGTAGGGGAGTTACCGTGGTGTTAATGATGCTGGAGTTACGGGAAAATATGAGATCCAAGGAGTTGCCTGCTTTGTGTGTGGGAGGCATGGCAGTGGGAGTCAGGTCAAATTGTTGTAGGAGGGAGACCACTGGGACCGACTGAGATGAGTCAGGCAGGTTGAAGTCGCCCAATAGAAGGAGCGGGGTACCATCTTCCGGTAAGGAGCTTAGAAGCATGTCCAGCTCATCTGTGAAGTGATCAAGGGGACCTGGAGGGCGATAGAGTGTAACAATGGTGAGATTGAAAGGATTAGAGACAGATACTGCATGATATTCGAGGGAGGAGAGTGACAGTTCTGGGAGTTGCGTTAGGTTTGTAGCCCATGAAGGAGATGTCATGAGGCCAGTGCCTCCACCCCGTCTGGAGGGTCGAGGTGTGTGAGTGAAGTTATAGTTTGTAGATAATGCTGCAGGTGTTGACGAGTTATTGGGGGTTATCCAGGTCTCAGTTAGAGCCAGGAGCTGCAGATTTAGACTATGGGCGTAGGCAGTAATGAAGTCAGCTTTCTTGACTGCTGATTGACAATTCCATAAGCCTCCCTGTACTGTGACAGGTGTATTAGTGGCTGTAGGAGGGTAGGAGAGATTATCCGGGTTGCTAGCAAACTGGCGTGGATGGGTTGATTCTGTTCTTGAGGAGCAGATTGTGGATATAGGTATGAGGCACATTGTGGTGTCAAGAGTGGTAGGAGGAAGTTGAAGGGGGTAGGGAGGAAGCGAGATAGTAGGGAAATAGCAGAGTGGGAGGGAAATATGGGATTATGGTGTACTTAGCACTGGGTGGATCGGTGGATCCCTCTGCGTAGAACTCCAGGAAAACTCCTCCTCTTTGTCCCTCTTCGTTTCTCGACGCTAAGCCAGCAAGTCTTTAAATCACTATCACTAATTACTGATGAGTGTACAGATGGTTTCAAACTGTATTTTACATTATAAAGCAAACAAGAGAAAAATAAATCTCAATTTGGTCAGTATTGTCATTTGGACAAGCAAAGCCATCACTTTAAGTTGCAGGCAAGAAAGACAAGTCTGTCCACTGTCTCTGGGTTTGTATAATATATATATACCATCTTATATATCTTTACATATTGTTTTCAAAGGCATTTCTTTTGGTCTCATGAGTGTTTTACAAAGGTGTGAGAGAGAGAGAGAGAGAGAGAGAGAGAGAGAGAGAGAGAGAGAGAGAGAGAGAGAGAGAGAGAGAGAGATAGAGAGAGACAAACAGACACGATATAGACAGACAAATGATCTATATCCTTTGCTATTTTAAGCTTGTTCTGGAAGAAATTACTGTGAGTGTCAACCTTTAGTAAAGTCCTGTCTTTAGTTATACTAAATAAATTTTATACAATTGATATCTTAATTATAACTTATTAACCTTAGTTGTATAGTGCATAATGAAACGTTTGTCAATCTGTATTGTTCTAGAGAAAGAATGGGCATTCATTCAAGTCAAAGTTAATTTATCATGGATGATTCCATCATTCCAAGCTGGGAGAGAGAGAGAGAGAGAGAGAGAGAGAGAGAGAGAGAGAGAGAGAGAGAGAGAGAGAGAGAGAGAGAGAGAGAGAGAGAGAGAGAGAGAGAGAGAGAGACACACACACAGAGAGAGATAGACACACACAGAGAGAGATAGACACACACACAGAGAGAGACCTGGAAAGCGAACAGGCTCTTGGAATGGGTGTCTGGGAGGGAGGTCTTTCGATGTTGATTAAACGGCAAGCAACTAATGTCCTTCAATACGTTCTCCATAGGAGCGCTTGGCGGCTCTTATTGACCGCTCCAGCGAGTATCAAGCCAGTTTATAACTGGTTGCATCCCCAGATTTAAAAGCAGTAGCTCGTTCAGTAAGTTTGAGT
Organism: Notolepis coatsorum; assembly: GCF_963971535.1. Taxonomy (NCBI): domain Eukaryota; kingdom Metazoa; phylum Chordata; class Actinopteri; order Aulopiformes; family Paralepididae; genus Notolepis; species Notolepis coatsorum. The sequence continues at coordinate 957,972 of NW_028174872.1, read as the reverse complement.
CTAACATCAGAGTTAAGCCATGGTTTTTGGTTTGAGTATTGCTTAATTAACCACCTTGCGGGGAATGCACAAGTCAATACAAAAGTTGATATATAACTAAACTAAAGGTGTGCCGCAGGGTTCAATTCTAGGTCCTGTCCTCTTCACTATTTATATTAATGATATTGTGTCTTCACTGAATGAATAGAATAGAATAGAATAGAATAGAATAGAATAGAATAGAATAGAATAGAATAGAAATACTTTTATTATCCCGTGGGAAATTTGACACTGCAAATCGCTCAACATTTAAACATTTAGACAGAACAGGTCACGAATTAGAATAATAAAACGAATCAAATCAAGTTGCCTAGGATAAGAGTAGAGTAAATAGAATAAAAATGGAATAAAATATACAGTAAATAAATACAGTAAAAATATACTGAGGTCTACAGTAGGTGTAGTATTGCACAGTGCTGTTTCGAACTAAGTCCAGGAAGATGGTAACTGCCACTCTGTGCTCAGTGATGCAGTGAGGCACAGTAATGCATGCATTGTATAGTCTGATGGCTGTTGGAATGAAGGACTTCCTGTGCCGTTCAGTGCTGCTGTAGCCAGTTTAAGGCCTACTCCTCAATGTCGGTCGTGTATGGGAAGTGAAGACAGGCTCGTGATCCATTTCAATATTTATTTGCCCTGTCAGACAGATAAACAAGGCAGTATTAAGTCTTGTCCACTAGATGGCACCCACAGCTCGCAGGCTCTTCAACACCCAGTACAGACTGCCTTTTTTAATCAAGCATTGAAATAAAACATTTATAATAAAACAATACAATAAGCCAATACAAAATAAACAATATGAGTCATTCATTTTTTGTCAATATTGGACTATGGTGATGTCATTTACAGGCATGCGTCTGTGTCTACATTAAGGCCTTTGGATTCTGCCTACCACTCCGCCCTAAGATTTATTACGGGTGACAAATATGATACTCACCATTGTCTTTTGTATGAGAGGGTAGGCTGGCCATCTCTCTCGTTGCGACGTAGTTATCATGGGTATCTTTTGATCTACAAAGCAATTATTGGCAAACTTCCACCTTATATTACATCTTTGTTGGTCTGGAGTGCTGTCACCTACCAAACTCGTTCGAATGATCGGCTTGTGCTCAGGGTGCCTCGAGTTCGGTCTGAGCTTGGAAAGTCTGCCTTCTCCTACGATGCTCCGTACACATGGAATACCCTGCAAAAGACTCTAAAGCTCGGAACATTCCCGTCATTCATGGAGTTTAAAGGCATTGCACTTGACCTATGTACTGAATCATGTAATTGTTTTTAATCCATCATTGTAGTAATTGTAATTCATTGTAATTATTAACTGTTATGATATTTGTGTCCTTTGTTAACTCGTCATCACTGTAAATGAGGGAAACCTCAGTGCACAACTCAGTGCACAACTGCTCATCTTTAACGTAGATATTATTATACACAACCGGTTCATTGCCCGGCAACTTATTTACAATATTTAAACCATCATAACGTTCTTTTAGACCAGAGATATATTTACAGACACTGAGCAGACATCTTACCTCTTCAACACCCAGTACAGACTAGCGTGAAGAGGGACGCACAAAAGGAAATACGTCACTCCGGAAGGAAGTGACAATGCAACGATTTCAAAATAAACTACTTTGAGAATAAAATAATAATAATTGAATTAAAATAAAGCGTGAGGGATTATTTGTGGAATACATAACAGTATATTATATATACCTGCTACATTCACCCCCCCTGAATTCCACTAAATTCCTGAACCGACAGGACACACTAACAGGGACCTCCAACACACGTCAGAACCGGCACGGGTTTACCTAAAAATATGCATCTTTAAAATCAGCTAGAAGCTACCTGTCAAACAGGTTCAGAGAAAACGAAAGGGTGTACGGTCCTATGTTCCTCCTAGAATCACTCTGTGCCTCGTACACCAAACTACCCGGCCTACTTGAGTCCCATATCTTATTTGTGAGCACATGCAGTAAGTACACACATTGCAAGATAAAAAAAAATTAATAAAAAACTGAAAGAGATAGTACAGTACGCCTAGAACAGAACGAGAAGAGACCGGGGCCTCCTACCAACAGAGTCAGCGAACCCCTTCACACTGAACGGCCTCTAAACCATTGTCTCTATCAAACGGTTCACTCTTTTAACCACCCTGCCAGCCCGTGTCCTGACTACACCCTCTGTGCCCCTTAGTGTGGGTGTTCGGCAGTCTCGTCCCGTTCTATAATAGCCGGAATGACTACAGGGACAATGGTCGGGACCCTTGACACTGTGTCTGATGTGTCAACTGTGGACTGTCTGGAGGACTGGGCATTACTTGCATCAACCACCGACACTGTCCCTGGTACACTTCGCAGACTCTGGTCCCCATCAGACTGATCTTCGTCCACATCAGACACGTCACGGGAGCCATGACTGGTAGCTTCTTCAGCCCCACTCAACACCCATGCGCCTGTCCTATCCTCCGAACCTCCCTCTTCCTCCAGAGAGTTGACAAGACCCATCCGAGACCCGTTCCCTGATTCTCTCTCTTCCTCCAGAGAGTTGACGAGACCCATCTGAGAACCGTCCTCTGATCCTCTCTCTTCCTCCAGAGAGTTGACGAGACCCATCTGAGACCCGTCCTCTGATCCTCTCTCTTCCTCCAGAGAGTTGACGAGACCCATCTGAGACCCGTCCTCTGATCCACCAAGACTGTCCTCAGTCTCCGGCGAGTCCCCGTCAGCAGTCACTATGGGCAGGAAGCTGATATCCAAGACAAGGTTGCGATGCACCACTCTCGTCTTCCCCTTGTCATCTTCCAGCTTGTAGACATGAGTCTGTGGGTTGCTGTCCATGACAGTATAGACTGTTGGTTCCCATTTGTCCGCAGGTTTCTTCTTCCCCCTCTCGCCTTTGTTTGCAAGGAGCACCCTGTCTCCCACGTTTAAACAAGTCCCTCTGACTTTACGGTTGTAACCTTTGGCTTGCATGTCTTGCTCCTTGATGGCATGTCTCCGAGCAATGTCTGCTGCTTCATGGAGGTGGGACATAAGCGTCGTCACATAGCTGCTGTAGTCAACAACCACTGGGTCATGCAGAACCTGTCTGAACATCACATCAACAGGGAGCCTCGGAACCCGCCCAAACATTAGGTGGAAGGGTGCATACCCAGTTGTCTCATGCACCGTCGCATTGTATGCAAATGTCAGAGTCTGTATTTGCTGAGGCCACCTGGCCTTCTCTCTCAGCGGCAGTGAACGGATCATACCTCCCAGGGTTCTGTTAAACCTCTCAGTCCCTCCGTTCCCCATGGGATGGTAGGCGGTAGTGTGTGACTTGGAGACACCTGACAACCTAAGCAGTTCCGCTATGAGCTCGCTCTCGAAGTTGGCTCCTTGATCTGTATGTATGCGCTTCGCAAATCCATATACAAGGAATATGTTATCCCACAACTTCTTCGCAACTTGCTTCGCTTGTTTATTTGAGCAGGGAAAGGCATGTGCCAACTTTGTGAAATGATCTGTCAGGACAAGGATGTCCACCGAACGCTGTTTGCTATCTTCTGCACTCCAGAAGTCCAAACACACCAGTTCCATGGGAGCGGAGGTCCTTATACTTTCAAGTGGAGCCCTGGCAGACGGATCTGGAGTCTTGGCCAAAATGCACCTCTGGCAGCACTTCACATAGTCTTTAAATGTACGCTCCATCCTCGGCCAAAAGAAGCGTTGTCTTGTCAGGTAGATCGTTCTTGCCTGCCCTTGATGTCCGGCTAAGTCATGTACGCCCCGCAAGGCCTTGTCCACTAGACTCCGGGGCAAGACGAACTGAAGCCTCTTGTGCTTGCTCAACGGATCCTTAGTGACTCTATAGAGCACTCCATCAGTGACCTTCAGTCTCTCCCATTGTCTGATCAGTACCAGAGCACTTGCGCCCAGACCGTCTCTCTCTCGCCTCGATGGTCTCCTCTGTCGAGTCAGAAAAGACGTGACCTTAAAGATGTCAGGGTCACTCTCTTGGCTTCTCTGAAGTTCTCTGAGAAAAGGCAGGTAGCAAATCCTGTCCTGGTGGAGCAAGATGTTGAACGGTTTGGATCAACTCCGTTGCCCTGGACTCCGCAGCTGCATCCCAATGGTCATGGGAATCAAGGACCTCTTTCACAGCGTTGTTACACAAGGGTGGCGAACACTGGGACTGCATCACAACAACGCGCTCTGACCTCTCTCTTCCTCCAGAGAGTTGACGAGACCCATCAGAGACCCGTCCTGTGATCCTCTCTCCTCCTCCAGAGAGTTGACGAGACCCATCAGAGACCCGTCCTCTGATCCTCTCTGTCCGTTGACACTGGACCTTCAAACGGAAAACATCTTGAACCCCGTCCTCTCCAACCTCACCTGATTCGGCGAGCAGATTGCCATAGGACTCTGTGACCAGCCTTCGCCCAACCGTCTTGGCAAACGGATCCCGACTGAGAGCATCAGCCACTACGTTCTTGGTTCCTGCGATGTGCTTCAGGCTGAACGTATAAGGAGCGAGCTTTGCGACCCAACGTTGTTCGCAAGCGTCGAGTTTGGGCTTGGCCATTATATAAGTGAGTGGATTGTTGTCCGTCCATACTGTGAAGGAGTTGCCCTTCAGCCAATGGCTGAACTTGTCGCACACACTCCACTTCAGTGCCAAAAACTCGAGCCGGTGGGCTGGGTAATTCTTCTGAGAACTGCTCAGGGTCTTGCTTGCGAAAGCTATGGGGCGCGCTTTACTTTCACCAGCTGGCACTTGTGACAACACCGCCCGAGCCCGTCCAAAGAAGCATCGGTTGACAGAATCAAGGGACGTGAGAAATCAGGATGCGCCAGAACCACACAGTCCAGCAGACTCTCTCTTAGACTGACGAAGGCGACGTCACACTCTGAAGTACAGTCATCGGGTCTCAGTCTCCTGAATGTTCCCGCCTTCACCTTCACCTTCATCTTTCCTCTCCTCTTTTGTCCCCCAGTCAGAGCGAATAGCGGTTTGGCGATGGAAGAGCAATTAGGGATGAAGTGCTGATAGAAGAAAACCATTCCCATGTAGGATTTGATCCTGCATACTGAGGGTGTACACCCATCCTCCTCCATGAGATCTGTCTTGGACATGCTGGATATGACTTCCACCTTTGCGGCATCCACAGCCACTCCGCTACCGTCTATGATATGGCCCAGAAACTTGACAGACGACCTCATCAGATGACATTTCTTTGGACTCAACTTGAGACTGTGGTCTCGCAGTCGCTGGAAGACGACCTCCAATCTTTGTAACGCCTCCTCTTCCGTTGATCCGAAGACCAGCAGGTCGTCCAGATAGCATAACAGGCTGCTGAAGTTCATGTCCCCGAATATACTCAGCATCATGCGCATAAATGAGGCGGGACTATTGCACAGTCCCTGCGGCATTCTATTATACTCATGTAGGCCTATCGGTGTAGTGAACGCTGTATATCTCTTATCCTCTTCAGCCATGGGAACGTTGTAGAAGCCGGACGTCAAGTTCATCGTGCTGAAGAAGGTGTTCCCTCCCAAGGCGGCCAGACAGTCTGACTGATGTGGAAGAGGATGGGCGTCCTTGAGTGTCCTCGCATTCAACCATCGGAAATAGGTGCAGATCCTCAAATTACCGTCCTTCTTCCATACCATCACCAGCGGTGAAGCATAATCACTCACTGATTTCCGGATTATCCCTTGTTGCTCCATGTCTGTCAAGACCTGTCGTAGTTTCTGGTAGTGAGCAGGGGGTACTCTCCGGTAAGGAAGGCGGAATGGACAATCATCGGTAAGTCGAATGCGGTGGATGAAGCCCTTTGCCTCACCACAGTCCATCTCATGCTTGGAGAAGATGTCGTTGTAAGACTCGAGTAGCTGGACTAACTTCTCCTTTCCTGTGTTGCTGGTATGACAGGGTTGGATATCGAGTTTGTCAAGACCAACATCACGTAGCCTCTGTTCGAAGTCTGAAAGACTGGTTGCCTTATGGTGCTCGGTCGGAGGAGCCCTGTCGATCCGACTACAGCCTTGGAGGAGCTCCAAATCTTCCACAGCCAAGCAGGGAGACACATCTGCCAACTTACAGTTCCTCTTCAGCGTAACTGGTCTATCAGACAGGTTGGTGACCTTCATGGGGACCCACCCATCACCCCACAGAGGTGTCACGACCCGACCAACCATGCTATTACGTGGCATGGACCTTGATGAAGTCGGCTCTACTACCACGGTGCTTCCTGGTGACATGATGGTATCTTTGGGTAGCTTACCCCAGACGAGGTGTTCTTGCATCGCTAGAAGAGTGATCGATTGCTTGAGCTTGACCGTGCCGATCTTATCTGGTAGCTCGTTACCCCTCCAACGGGATGTATTCGCCATGAGGTCCAAGAACTGTTCACACCCTGGGGATGAGGATGGACTGCAGACGGAGATGAGCTGCCAGTAATCGTCACTGTTCTTCAACTTGTGCATGAGAAACTTGATCACATTCGTGCCGATGATGAGATCATCCCGTTGGCCTGGCACCACAAGAACTGGCACGATGCAGCTCACCCCATACATTTTCAGTTCAACCACTTCCTCAGTCATCGGTCTTGGTTCTTGCAATACTTTTCCCTTCAACATCCTTTCCTCTGCATCTTCACTGAAAGTACAGGCCATGGAGCCTGAATCGAGCATCCCTTGCATCTGAAACATATTATTTACATTGACTGGAGCATAGAACAGCTCATCATACGGCTCAACTCTATGCGTGTTCTGTGCTATGATCTTCACACCAGCCGGTGCTGCACTGCACACTTTCACATAACACTGTTCATGTTCACTTTCAGCACTGAGGGTCTGTTTGTCCTCACCCACACGTTCCCCCTTCCAATGCGGGTTAGTCAGTTTAAAGACTGCTGCTCTCTGGGTGAGTGCGCGGCCTGGTCTCCCCGTCCGGGAGTGTAACTGCGACAGTCTCTGTGGATATGGCCAGGTTTAAAGCAACCCAAGCACAGGTGCTCCCGCATGCAGTGTGACACAGTGGAATGCCCCGTCGATTTGCATACCTTGCAGTCAAATTGCCGTCTATACCTCGGCTGGTAGCTCTGAGCCATCGGTTGATTGTCCTGAGCCATCGGCTGGTAGCTCCGAGCCATCGGTTGATTGTTCCGAGCCATCGGCTGGTAGCTCTGAGCCATCGGTTGATTGTCCTGAGCCATTGGCTGGTAGCTCCGAGCCATCGGTTGATTGTCCTGAGAGATCGGCTGGTTGTTCTGAGCCATCGCTTGACTGGTCTGAGAGAGTGTTCGGTCAAGCAGGCCAATCAGAGTCTTCAGGCAATTACCATCAATCTGAGGAGCAGACGTGACACTCGCTCCTACCTGGACAGGGGGCGACTCTGGAAGGCTAGGCGTAGCCACCTCCTCAAACACAGGTGTCTGGACATGAACTGTTAAAGGTCTCCCCAGACCTGCATGGTTTGTTCTGGTGTTCAGCTGTCCTCTCATGCTGATCTGATGACGGTCAACATGCTCCTGTATTTCACTTCTCTGGTGCTTTGAACCACAAGATTGCAGCAAGGGAGGGATCGGGACAATACTTCACAAACATCATGGTCACCTCTCGACGGGGGTTATCAATATGTCGCCCATGCCTGCTCAGGCCCTCCTCAGCTGCATCAACAGCTTTGTTAAGGCGGATCCAGTATTCGACAGGGTCCTCCCCTGTCACAGGCACAGTGTTGTAGAAATCTGCAAGAGGCATGCTTGAACATGACACGCCCCCGAAATGTTGTTTCAGTATGTCAGTCACAACTCTCTGGTTCTCTTGAGGCTTTAGCAATGGGTTGCTACGGAGCGTTATCTTCACAATATCTCTGGCTCTGCCCATCAATCTTGACAACATCTCCAGATGCTGCTCGTCCATTCCTATGCCCCTCTTCCTCAAGTAGGTGTCTATAAGCTCCTCCCACTCATGCACTGAGATCTTGTTAGACCCATCTCCTCTGTACACTGGAAGCTCCCTCATATCCGACTGCATGACCAGCTTTACGCCAGTCAGATTGAGTGTGGAGTCGACCCGTGGTTGGCCCCCACCTGGGTATTGAACCCGCTCTTGACTGCCTTCATTCGCCTGGCTCTCTCCTCTCAGCTGAGCTGATATTGATTGTCCCACCTGCTGGGCGATGTGTGTTATCAGGTCACTCAACGCTGGGTCGTTCCTGTCGGGGATGACCGCAGGTGAAAAGGTGGGTCTGTGGGCAAAGGGTGTGTGGCTTGGTAGATGGGTTGAGGTGAAGACTGGGGAACCTTCATTGCCCGGGACACTAACCTGTTGGGTCTGACTGGGCGCTCGTGACCTCCCCTCACCTGGGCTCGGCCCTGTGGAATTAAATAGCTGTAACCCTCTCCCATAAGAATTAAGCAGCGATGAACCCCTCCTCAAACCAACACCCGGCGAGTTAATTCGAGCCAACAGCTGTGCCCCCCTCCCAGACGCAAAATCACTAGGGTCATGAACCACCCCAATGGCTCCCCCCTCTACAACAGACCCGCTCTCTGCGACGGCCCCCCCCCCCTCCACAATATTGGGATCCATCCTTTTTTCTATAAAACGAGCTATCAGCTACCAGGAAAGAAGGGAAAAAAAATTATATATATTCTACTGATCACAACACTTTTTTATTTTATTTTTTATTTTTTTGACTATTCCTACACCAGGAAAGAGGAGAAAAAATATATACTGATTACAATATTTTTCTTGACTATTCCTACACCAGGAAAGAGGAGAAAAAAATATATATATAAGTTGGTCACAATATTTCTCCCTTTTACTTGACTAAGAGAGGAGAAAAAAATATATATATATGTTGGTCACAATATTTCTCCATTTTACTTGACTAAGAGAGGAGAAAAAAATATATATATAAGTTGGTCACAATATTTCTCCCTTTTACTTGACTAAGAGAGGAGAAAAAATATATATGTTGGTCACAATATTTCTCCCTTCTACTTGACTAAGAGAGGAGAAAAAAAAATATATATATATATATACTGATTACAATACTTCTCCCTTTTACTAGACTAAGAGAGGAGAAAAATATATATATATATGTTGGTCACAATATTTCTCCCTTTTACTTGACTAAGAGAGGAGAAAAAAATATATATATATAAAAATAAAAAATAAAAAATAAAAATAATCACATAATTTCACATAGTTTCACGTTCGACGACTTCCCGGTGACCAAGCTGGTGTTGGTTCTTTCGTCTTCCGGGGTCAACGGCACCAATGTAGCCGGTTTAAGGCCTACTCCTCAATGTCGGTCGTGTATGGGAAGTGAAGACAGGCTCGTGATCCATTTCAATATTTATTTGCCCTGTCAGACAGATAAACAAGGCAGTATTAAGTCTTGTCCACTAGATGGCACCCACAGCTCGCAGGCTCTTCAACACCCAGTACAGACTGCCTTTTTTAATCAAGCATTGAAATAAAACATTTATAATAAAACAATACAATAAGCCAATACAAAATAAACAATATGAGTCATTCATTTACCTGGGAGACAGATAAACAAGACAGTATTAAGTCTTGTCCACTAGATGGCACCCACAGCTCGCAGGCTGCAATGGGGAAATAGTCACATTTCAGGTCAAGGCCTACTCACATGTGGTCATATCAAAAGTTCGTCACCACGGTTAAATTCCTTTACAAAAAGTGCACAACTGCTCATCTTTAATCTTAATGCTCCTCCTCTCCGCCACCCTTGCTAGGGAGTCCAGCTCCACCCCAACCACGCTACTGGCCTTCCTGACCAGCTTATCCAGCCTGGTTGTGTCCCCTGCTCTCAGTCCGCTGCCCCAGCAGGTCACAGCGTACAAGAAGGCGCCCGCCACCACCGACTCATAGAACATCCTTAACATCCTTGTACAGACATGGTTGTCAAGTCCATCTGTGTGCGGATGCTACTGTAATGTAATGTATTGCTGACTCTGTGCAGTTGTCCATTGAGAACTTGCAACCTTCCTTTATTGCCCTCCAGGAAGCTCTTATTAAACTTAAATTGGTTCTTAATGCTAGTAAAACTAAATGTATGCTGTTTTCTAGAGCCAGAAATATTATGATTATGTATACACATATCTACCATAAGGGGCTATAGCATTGAGAGATTCACTGAATATAAATACCTTGGTGTGTGGCTTGATGAGAAGTTTACATTTAAATTCCATGTGGACAACCTTGCATCCAAGTTGTGACAGAAAATTGGCTTCCTGTGCAGAAAGAGAACCAGCTTTCCTTTCATTAGTAGGAAGAGAGTTGTTGAAGCCGTTTCCTTATCACTTTTGGACTATGTTGATGTAATCTATAGATGCTGCGGCCTCGGATCCCTCTGCCCTCAGATTCATTACTGGTGATACATTAGATATACAGTATCACACTCACCACTGTGACCTTCTCTGACAGTAACTGGTATTTGTTCATTTTAAGGCCCTTACTTGTAAGCTACCTCCTTATACTACAGCATTATTGGAATGGAATTATGGAACCTATGGAACCCGTTCTAGTGACTGGCTGGTCCTTAAGGTCCCCCGAGTTTGCCCAGAAAATGGTAAATCAACAAATGTTTGTTTCCGCGTCTCTGATTGGCCAGGTCATTTCTGGTCATGTGACATGTACGCCCAATCGTGGTTAAGCTTAGGCGCTCTTTCGAAGTTGGTTAAGGTTAGAGTTAGAGCATGGCGATAGAACGCCTGCCCTTCTTTCGGCGGTTAAGCTTAGGCACTCTTTCGAAGTTGGTTAAGGTTAGAGTTTGTCTTAGAGCATGGCGATAGAACGCCAGGTAGTTTGCAGGCTGTTAGACCCGGAAATAGGCGCAGAACTTGCTGTCCCACGATTGGCGCACATGTCACATGACCTGGCGAATCAGAGCGCAAAACTCGAATGCGGAAACAAACATTTGTTGTCGAAAGTATTCATGCTGCCCCTCTAGCTCATGGAATGAACTCCACCAACGGTCCCCAAAGATTGAGATTCTCCCGTCTATTGCAGAATCTAAGACGTTGATCACTAATCATTGTCGATCAAGTTGTACGTGTTTTAATTGATTTGCTATCCTTTTGTCTACCCTGGTCTTTTTGTGTTTATTGCCGTGATTTTCTATACTGTGATTTCTATACTGTATTTGTGATTGCTCATCTCTGTATGTAAACTCGTCGTAACTGTAAATGAGGGAAACCTCAGTTGCCTTTCTAGTATAAATAAAGGTTTGAAATTTAAAAAAAAATGCACGTACCGGTTCTCTCTGTGGAGAACCTTCTTAACACTTTGATCGCCATGGTTAAATTCATAATTTACCATCCCTAGCCAGCTCTATTTGTCTATGGAGAAGTTCCCCTTCTTTGCAGGGCTATAACTTTTTAAATTATATTGCTAAATTGACATTATTATGGCCCATTCAATGTCCTATATCTATTGTTCAGGGTGTAGCAACGTTATACTTTTTCATTCACATATTCATACTAAAATACGGTCTAAAGTACAAGTATGTTTTTATCGTTTTCTGCAGCTTTCTCCAGAACTTGATTTATAGCCCCAAATGCATTATATTGATGATCAAATACAGTTTGGTAGCAATCGGTGCCAGATAAAAAATTTCAACTGGAGGTACTTCTAAAAGTTACTACGTATGATCTGTTGTTGACCGGATGGGCGGGGGGTCGTTTATAATTCCGTGGGCAACGTTATATTATTCATCTAGTGTGGGTCATATGATCATCAGAGCAGTTTATATTGAACACGGTAATAATAAACGCTGAAACTTACCCCAGTCTCCTCGGGCCGTTGGGCGATCAGCTTGGAGTAGACAGTTTTCTATTATGGGATGTTGATCTAGATGAACCATTTCCAGGTTGTATAATACTATATACGTCCAAATAACGTTGTTTATTGAGTTAGGGCGAGCGATTGATTATCCAGTGTGTCGAGATGGAGTCCTGCTAACGATCGCGAGTGCCCGGACAAAATATGGGTGAGCACTTCCTGTTTGGCGCGTCACTTCCTGTTGGGCGATCTGCCGATCGGCCACCAGATGGCGCTCTTGAACCGTTAGAGAGTTGAGTGGAGATCAGCAGTATATCTCAGGTCCCCGGAGGAGAAATATGATTTCGATCACAGATTTTTGAAATATTGATATCAAAGTCATGTTACGGCGTCTTCGGCAGAATGAGCATGGTGGGCAATGACGAGTTTCGGCGTTTCCGGCGATTAAAGTGTTAATTTTCCCCGAACTCTCCTCATTGTCACCTGACCTGTCCAGAGTTCCCGAACTGCCCCCAGCTGCCCTCTACCAAGAGATAAAAGGACTATGTATGCCATGGACTCAGTATACCCTTCAGTGACCCCCCTCCTGCTCACCCCAATGTATGGTTATGGCACTTTATCATTACAGCTTTCTGTAGAAAGAACATTTTCAAAACAACTCCTTTCACTTCTGCGCTCTGTCTCTCACACTTTTATTGTCCCATAGCCACCTGTACGTTTTTTTTTTTTTTTTTTTTTTTAAATGTACCTGTTGATTTGTATATAGTGTCTTGACTTCTTCTAGGGATGTCCGATATTATTGGCCGATATTGGCATTAAAATGTGATATCGGAAATGATCGGTATCTGTTTAAAATATATATATAAAAAAATATATATATATATATTTTTTTTTTACATTTATTTAACCTTTATTTACCCAGGCAAGCAAGTAAGAACAAATTCTTATTTTATTTATTGTCAGAGTATGCATAATGTTGTGTTCATTCCACAACAAGAGATATGTAATGTTGCACATATCGGTATCGGTTGATATCGGTATCGGAAATTAAGAGTTGGACAATATCGGTATATCGGTATCGGTAAAAAAGCCAATATCGAGTATCCCTAGTTTCTTCTCCTTTCTCCTGATTGGTCAAAAGTATCTTTTTCTGTTATTTTCTCTTTTTGTCCAGGCTAGACGACTGCTCTACATGACTGAGATGACTGCTCTAGCTCCTGTACAGACCAGGCTAGACGACTGCTCTACATGACTGAGACGACTGCTCTAGCTCCTGTACAGACCAGGCTAGACGACTGCTCTACATGACTGAGATGACTGCTCTAGCTCCTGTACAGACCAGGCTAGACGACTGCTCTAGCTCCTGTACAGACCAGGCTAGACGACTGCTGTAGCTCCTGTACTCTTCTTAGCCATGGCAAGGTTCATAATGCGCAGGGTATTGAAAATATCATGGATTCACATTTGATTTCCTTATTCAACAGGCTGTTTGGATTCCTGTAAAATATATATACATATATTTTACATGAACTACCTGTAACATGTTCTGTTATTCTGAAATTATGCCATAAAGGGCCTGTTATTCTGGGTGAAATGTTGTATTTTCACATTAGTATCTGAGTTACATTTTAGAATAGACGTGCTCATGAGCCAGGTCAGGTTTTTTTTTTTTTGATACAGTAAATGTGACATGTTGTTTTCCCCTTTGTGTCAGTATCATCAGTGTTTCTATATTGTTTGTATGGTAAAAGTCATACCTAACATTGTTCTTGCCACACTAGGGCTGGGCGATATGACCAAAAACGGTATCGCGATAAAATTATAAAATTATTTTCATATAATTCGATATCGATAATTATCGTCGATATAATGTATGTCAAGTTTAATTAACTTATTATGCTGCTGCGAATGTCTCGAGTCGAGTTGATGTCGTCATCAGTCCGCGCACGTTAGAAGTTAGCCAACAAGCGGAATATCTCATGGCAATGTAATAAATATGACACTAAAATACTCTCTTCCGCCACAATATATTGAAACGACGTCCACTGTATACCACACACTACTATGAACGTGGCCTCAGAATTCACGCCGCACACATACTCTGCACGTAAATATATAAAACATCGCCGTGCAAGCTAGTTAGCCTAGCCAGCCTGTTGTTCCTAAGCGGTGTATTCCATGACAATGTGCTCAATAATATGATACTAAAATACTCTCTTCCGCCACAATATATTGAAACGACGTCAACTGTATACCACACACTACTATGAACGTGGCCTCAGAATTCACGCCGCACACATACTCGACACGTAAATATATAAAACATCGCCGTGCAAGCTAGTTAGCCTAGCCAGCCTGTTGTTGAGTGAGTGCTACCTCTGGGTCTCCTTCCTGGTCTCCTTCGCTCTCGGCCATCTCCTTCACCGATTGGTTGTTAGTGCGTGCTCATATCCAAGCTTGGAAAATCGATATATCGAAACTTTGCGACCACGTTTCATGTTTATTTCGAGGAAATTATTTATCGCGATAGTTATCGTTATCGTTTTATCGCCCAGCCCTATGCCACACCTCGTTAGCTACTGCTGCACATTACCGTACTTTTCATGTACACGTTGGGGTTTTTAGAATGTCTCCTCTTCTACCTTCTCATCTGTTCCAGTTTGGTATCTGAGGTACAGTATGTCGTTGCACCACGCCACAAACAATCACCGTACACACTTTAATCAGAAAAACATCCACATTGCCTTCATACTGTATACCCTTATGCCTGGGGTGCCTTCCGATAGGCTCTATGGCATGCATAGAAAACGCTAGGTCGGTAGAGGCAGAAAGAGAGAGAGAGAAGGTGCCGTTGCATTGTGTAAGGAGGAGGCATCGTGATTCCTCCATGCCGTCTATATGCCAGCGACATGACAGTGTTATGTAGACATAAACATAGGCTGTGTTCCAAGGAAGTTCTACAGCTGGTTATGTTTTTTTTTTTTTTTACCATTTTTACATTGAAGTGTCTGAACCTAAAGCAATAATTACACTGAAGAGTGGACAAGCCCCCGTTAAGTCCACCACTGATACGCTTGCTCTCTGTTGCAGAGGAGCGCGGGGGATTGTCCTATTCTTCCGTGCCGCGTGATTTCATTTGCATTGATGAAACCAAGTGACCATTCTGGCAAAAAAAATGAAATGATCGTCATCGTTTGTGTATTTATAATTTTTTCTTTTTACATCAGGCTCATCAATGTGGAATGACTAACAGACCCAACAAACGGCTTCCGTTCGAGGCCTAATTATTTAATCCTAACTATGGTTAGGAATATCAGTCTTTTTTTGTTGTTGCATATGTAACGGTTGTTATATCGTCACCTTAAACACAGATGCCCCGAGGGAGTTTCGAACCCATGGTCTGCCGCACCACGGGTCGACAGCACAGACCGCTATACCAAGAGGTGAACTCACTGCTTTGCAACGTGTCTATGTGTCTATGTGTCTTTTTTTTTTTTTTTTATTTCTCTGATTTTCTCGTTGTGCCAATTCCCCCCCCCCCTCCCCTACCTGGCTGCTGTATGCATGTTCTCCTACGAGTCGGTACAAGGGTGTCCCGAGTCGATCGCACGCTTCCTCCGAGACGTGCGCCGACAGCCAGTGACGTCTTTTCACTTGGCAGCGAGGACTCTCATTGGTGAAGTGTAACACGTGGGAGGGCACGCTATCTCCACCAAGTCCTGCCCCGCTTAGCAAGCGCCGATACCTGACCTGTAGGCGTCGCTGTCCACAACGCCAGATTCCCACCCACCAGCTTACCCACCCCCTAATACTGCCAATTGTATTAGAGTGAACGGCCAGCCAAGCTGGTGACAACGCCGAGAGCTGGGCTCGAACCCAGCATCTCCTGCGTTGGTCTGTGTCTTTTAAGGGTAAGAGTGAGTTGTTGAACCCATAGCACCGCTACTCGCCACAGTCTGATCACATCCGGCTTCAACATGGACGGTCGCATTTTACGTAGCTCCCGTAACCAACGCAACAGAGCAACAACAACAAAGTACTTTGCGCATTTTCTACTTTCCCTCCTGTGGATTATGGATTTGTACCTGAATTCACAACTCAAGCAGCAACTCCAGACAGAAGTGGAGGATAGCGAAAACGTAAAACAGCAGTCCCATTGCGACTTCTATTTGTTAACGGGCTCGGAGAGGAAACATCCTGCCTTCGGAGCCACGACCATCCACACAGTACTTACTGCAAATCCGGAACGAAAGAAATTACCCCCGGCAGGCAAGTGTAATAAGAGATCAATGTTTTTATTATACCTGCTCATGTCGGGTGACATTCATCAGAACCCTGGTCCCGTAATGACACGGAACCAGAGACTACAGTCAAATCTGCTGATCCAAGAAGCAGCAGCAGCCAGCACAACAGATCAACGGCTACCCACACATACTGCGGCTAACGACATGATCAACGGCAACATTCCTCCTCTGCCACCCCTGCAAAAGAACCCACGAGAGGCCACAGCGAGAGGGAAGGAACCGGGGTTCACAACCGAGGCGCCCAGCACGTCGCGGGGACAAAACAGCGAGGCATCGCTCCTCACACCGGCGCCGGAGATCAACAGCATCCACGCAATTGACGCTCCAGCCAGCAGTTGCACCAGCCGACCAGCAAGCGGCGACATACCCTCACAGAAGCCCCAGCGGACTCGGCGAGTGGCTAAAGGAAGAGCGGCGCGGGACATCGAGACCACCAAGGACCCGACGGTTAGCTTGGCTGGCCCCGCCAAGGCCAAGGCCGCCATGCCAGCAAGTCTACCCGGGCCGAGGCCAGGACAAAAGGCACCCCCCCTCCCCCACAATGGAGTACAATCAGACATATCTGTAATCAACCAGCCCCCCCCCCCACATCGCGGGCTTTCACACAAAGGAATACAGACACAGACACCAGCAAAGGACAAAGCATCACCCCACCCCCCCCTCCCCACCCACGGCACAAACAGCAACAACGCCCCCCCTCCCCCCACCACAGGACAGGACACAATGGAACAGAGTTACCTCAACTGTGACGACATCAAACTTATTACAAGCAAAAATGGACTTCACATATTTCACTTAAACATAAACAGCTTGAAACCGAAATTGGCTGAAATCAGACATTTGTTTCTAAACGGTAAGGCAAATATATTATGTTTCACAGAAACAAAACTTGACTCATCTGTTCAGGATCCAGAGATAGAAATCGAGGACTATTCAATCATCAGGAGGGATAGGAACCAGTATGGAGGTGGTGTCTGTGTGTATATACACAAAGATACCAAATTCAGCAACCGTACTGACCTTAACCATGACGAGATTGAAACTGTATGGATTGAAATCTTATTTGAAAGGGCAAAATCAGTACTAATAGGCACAATCTATAGACCACCAGAACAGACTGGTTTTTATGATACTCTGGATGTGTGCTTAGCTGGAGCTGAGGATGCGGAAAAAATTCTTATTGGGGATTGGAACACGGATATGCAACAAAAAAATGCACCCGTCTTCAAATCCTTCAATAGGTTTTGTGATCTGCACGGCCTCAGCCAACTAATCACCCAACCCACAAGGATATGTGAATCAACTCAGACTACCATTGACCTCATACTGACCTCTGACAAGTCCAAGATCTCCAGTAAAGGGGTTATAGCATGCGGGTTAAGTGATCATTACATGATATTCTGTACCCGCAAAAAGCTAAAACTAAAGGCTGGCTGTCACAAAACAGTCACATCTAGAGACCTCAAAACCTACTCTAGCGAGGCCTTTAACCTTGAACTGGAGAGTCTGGACTGGTCAGATGAACTCAATGGTACACTGGTTGAAGAAACTTGGCTTGGCTTCAAAACCAAATTTTCATCAATACTAAACAAAATGGCCCCCCTAAGAACCACCAGGGTAAAAAATCGCGCTGAGCCATGGATGCACACTGAAATACTGACCGCTATGAAAGCCAGAGACAAAAAATGCTCTGAGTTTCGTAAAAGTCAGTCAAAGCTTACCAAAAGCACGAGCAGTGAACTCCAAGACCACGTGACTGAACTCAAACTAGAAAGAAACAGACTAAGAAATGACGTAAACTCCATGATCAAAACTGCAAAAAAAAAAAATTTCATCAATGACAAAACCGAGGAAAACAAAAATAAACCACGTGAACTTTGGAAATTACTCAACAATCAACTAGGCTGCAGTAAAAAACTCAAAACCAGGTTCTCAAACATAAACATAAAGACGGACAACACGCTCATCACAGACAAGCTGGATGTAGCCAATTACTTAAACACTTTCTTCACAAACATAGCCACAACACTGGTAAACAAACTACCCTCCCACTCAGGGCAGTATGGGGTAGAACACATAGTAGCATACTACATGAACCTAGGCGTCCACAAAGACGACTTCAAACTGGAAATAGTAACTACAGATGAGGTACTCAAAAAACTGAGCGCCCTCCAACCAAACAAGGCCACTGGCCATGACAACATCCCCTCCAAATTCCTCAGAGACTCAGCAGCAGCCATCACCCCAGTCATCACACACATAATAAACCTCTCCATAAAACAGGGACACGTCCCCAAGGACTTCAAAATTGCGAGAGTAACACCCCTGCACAAAAAGGGCAGCAAATTAGACCCGGGTAACTACCGCCCTGTTTCTATCCTTACATCCATCTCGAAAGTCATGGAAAAAATAGTATACGAACAGATCGAAAAATACCTCGCGGAAAAAAATCTAATCTACGAATTCCAATCTGGCTTCAGAACATCCCACTCCACTGACACATGCCTTCTCTACTTGAACGACCACATCAAACAAGAGGTGGACGCGGGCAAATACTGCGGCATGGTCATGCTGGACCTACAAAAGGCCTTCGACACTGTCAATCACACCATTCTGATTGACAAGCTAAAAGCAATTGGTTTTGATAGTTTATCAGTGAGCTGGATACAATCCTACCTGGAGGGGAGGGAACAGATGGTGGAAGTAAACGGTACCCTATCCCCCCCCCTCACAGTGAGCTGTGGTGTTCCACAAGGAAGCATACTAGGACCGCTACTATTCCTAATTTATGCAAATGACATGTCGTCAGCTTGTGACTGCAACTTGTTCCTGTTTGCGGACGACTCAGCCCTGCTGGTCTCTGACAAGAACAAGTTACAGGTTGAAAAAGCCCTCAGCTCGGAACTAGGCAAAATCTGCATATGGCTCGCCGACAACAAACTATCATTACACATGGGCAAAACAGAGTCCATTCTCTTCGGTTCAAATAACAAACTCAGCAAGACTGACGACTTCTCGGTTACAGTGGGTGACAATATTGTCACAAGGAAAGATGAAATTACCTACCTGGGTTCCATCCTAGAGGCTAATCTTTCCTGTGACAAAATGGCATCCAATGTAATAAAAAAAGTCAACCAACGAACGCGATTCTTGTACCGGATCTCCTCTCTGGTAAACAAGAATACCCTGAAGACTCTAGCAGGAGCACTCATTCAAGGGTACTACGACTATGCTTGCACCTCATGGTACCAAAGCACCTCAAAGGCACTAAAAAACAAATTACAAACATCTCAAAACAAGCTAGTCAGACTACTACTTGACCTGACTCCTAGAACCCACCTCACCCCTGCCCACTTTGACAACCTAGGATGGCTTAGAGTAGACGACAGAGTACAGCAACTTGCAATGGGCCTGGTCTACAAGATACACTACGCGACCAAGGTACCCATGTACATGTCAAAATACTTCCCAAAGGTCAGTGAATACCACGATCACAACACCAGAGGGAGCTCCACAAATCATGTAAAACCCAGATTCGGCTCAAACAAGGGACTAAACACGTTTCGCAATTATGCCACATCAATGTGGAACGCCCTGCCTAAAGCTGTAAAGGAATGTGAATCACTACCCACCTTCAAAAACACTCTCAAAAAACACCTACGTGAGACTGCAATTCGAAACTGGCCCCTACAAATGTCCTAACCTAGTTGTACAGTAAATGACCAAGTAAGGCTTTGTCAACATTCCAATGTACAGTGTAAATTGTGTGTGTGTCCCCTACCCAACCCCCCCCCCCCCCCCCCCCCACCTCCAATGTACAGCCCTCACCCAACCCACCCAACCCCACCCCACCAACCTCCTCCAATGTACAGTTTCTACGCCAAATGTATATACACTCCTTTTCTGGACACTTTTGTATCACAAACAGTACTGTATTTGCAAATCTGATATGTCATAAATGTATAGATGTAGCAGTACTGTCTATCTGTATGTCATGTATGTCATATATGTTATGATGAATTGAAAATGGGGGACCCTGGTGGAAACAAGACGAAAGTCTTTCTCTGGTCTGCATCCCCTTAACAATTGTATGTATTGAGATGTACTGTACTGTACCCATTCTGCAATCTGTTAATAAACTTTTCAATCAATCAATCACTTCACAACATCTGAAGTCCATCGTGACTGCGCCTCGCGGTACCATCCGTTACCATCTTTTTTTCTTGGTCTCGTCAATTTTATTTCTGTTCAATATGAGTCCAAATCTCTCTGTTAACGACATCAGTGCAATGGTTCTTCGTAGTTTTCTGCACGCATGACTTCTCTGTCCTACTCAGAAGTGTAGTCCAGCCATGAGTCCGCCCCCCGGTGGCCGAATGAGAGATGAATGTAACCAGTGTATAAACAAACAAACAAACACACACTACACACACACACACACAGTACGCCGGGGTGCGTGGCATTGTCTTATACTGTGGAATTATTGGAATACCTTTATTACTCTTACGACAGAACAAAATATTACAGTATAAAGGTTATATTGATATATGAAAGGTTTTAATGTTTATACAAAGCTATTCTTGTTCTTTTTTTGTACAGTATGTTTTCCTACATAGATATTTCCTGTGTGTTTTGAAAAGGATTATATACTTAATATATATAAATGGTATATATTGAGAAATGCTGTGCCCGAGGGGTCTGGGCTTTACGAAACTCTTCTGAGATACTCTTGCGACGTCGCCACCCGGGGCATATGGAAAGGACAGTCTAATAATCCTTTATTCTGTACTTATGCCCCTTATTTGAAATACCTCATTCCTGACTCTCTTTATAAACTGCAAAGAATTGCAACAGCTGTGACAATACAGCTGTCTCTTATAATTTAGAACCCCAGTTTTATTAAGTTGTTTTTATTTGTTTTTTTTTGGGAATGTTTGATTTTCTTTCACACCAGGTGCTCTGGCCTTTGGCTTCTGTGCGGATGCTTATGTATGTGTAGTTGTATGGCTATATTTTGCCCTAGAGGAATGTATTCACCTAAAGAAGCACTTGTTTTGTCTTGTTCGGTTGTTCCTTTATTCACTGTGATTTTGTTTTCTACTGCTCCCAGGATGTTCTGGTTTGCAGTATCTGCTTTACTCAGAGCTTTCAGAAGCTCTGTCATGTTTCAATCTGTGTTTCTCGAGATATCTTTTTTTCCTTTTCCTTGATTATGTTTCTCATGATCAAAATAAAACGTTTTAAAATCTGCAACGTCCAACACGTTATTTTGTCTGATGCAATTTCTTGTTTTGCTTAACAGGGACAGGTGTCAATACTTTCACGAGTACAGTATAAATACTTAACTTTATCTTTATCTTTATTACGGATCCCCATTAGTCATCACCGCAGCAACAACTAGTCTTCCTGGGGTCCACACACAACAAAAACAGTACATACATAACATTATAGTAGCATACATTAAAATATATATTCCAATATTCCTACATATAAAAATAATTCCAAATAGCATTACAGTACACAGAGTATCAGATCACAGAAAATACAATAAAAGGGATTAAACTCTCAGACAGTCATATCTTTACAGTGTAAACTACAGTATCTGTGTTTTTCTTTAATGTAAACTAATTTATTTTTCTCTCAATGCTCTTTTCAAATTATTTTTAAAACTTATCTTACTGGTTATCTGAGTAAGATGTACTGGCAGTTTATTCCAATATGACATGGCTCTATATAACACAGTTTTCTTTGCTGCATTGGTTTTTGGTAGTAGCAGTGTGAACATTTCCCTACAGGCATGCCTAGTATTATACTTATGTCGATCATGTGTACATGTTAGCTGTGAATACAAACAGATAGGTTCTCTTGAGATATATATATATTCCTCATGAACAAGATCAGGCTGCAATCCAGTTTGCCTTCCACCTTCAACCACGACAGCTTGGTATGCATCCCCTCCACACTGTTTCTCTTTGAGCAGTTCAGGGCCAGACGGGCCGCTCTGTTCTGTAACTCATGATACTGAATACTAATATGAGCACTTGACAATGACATTTATCATTTCGGCAAACTTAGTCTATTGAAAACTGAGGAGGGGAATTTGTCTTATACGGTCACTCACATTTGAATGACTTTGTACATATTAAAGGGGAAAAAACAACTAAAACGATGCTGATTTATTTTGCACATAATCTCACGCACATCCCAAAAACTCGAAACAGTTTTGCACACATTAATTTAGTTTGATAGTTATTGAGAGTAAATGAGTTTGAATATGGCCATCAGTGATGTTATCGGGGACATTGGATCCTTGTGTTAATTACAGCACCATGATGTAGATGAAATAGCAATATCTTGTTTTATAGGGACTGCTACCTTATAATTTAATTGAGCGGTGATTAACACAACACAAGGATTCAGTGTCCCCGATGACATTACTGGTTGCCATATTAAAACTCATTACTCTCAATAACTGTCAAACTAAATTAATATTTGCAAAACTGTTTAGAGTTTTTGGATGTGTGTGAGATTATTTGTAAAATAAATTGCCGCTGTTGTTTTGGTGAAATGCCCCTTTAACCTAATCTGATGGCAGCATTCCAGCTAATTTTGCAATGTAAAATATTTGCATCATGTCATTGTGTCTTTACCAGCACAGCACCAGGTCTACTGGGACAACATTGGAAAGGTGCAAATGAAGGCAAGCTAGAGTCTAATGATTGTATGGTGAATAGCACCATCTTGTGTCCATTATAATCTGCCACCAGTTTATACTGTAAATCAGTGAGAGTTGCCAAGTTGGCCCGTCCAAAGATCTCTTGTCATTGTATTGACTATAGGGCATAAACCACTACACCTTGTATTCAAGATCCTTATATTTAATGGTGATCGTGTGCCAATACAACGATAACACACCAGGCCAATATACAGATTAGAGAACATTAAAAACAAAAAATCTCTAGAAATTCTATCCAAACCAATGAGCTTCTAGATACAGTAGAAAGGATATGCAGCCAGGATGAGCTACTAGATACAGTAGAAAGGATATGCAGCCAGTATGAGCTTGTTGCATAATATACTCATGTTAAACAGTTGGCATTGGTGCAGAATTTGACTAGAACTGTCTCATAGGGACGAATGCTGGAATGGCATTTTGAATGGCGGGCCATAGTTAGACATAAGAAATCTCTCATCGACTCAGATAGATTGCTAGTCATACATAATGGCATTGAAAGACTGTCAAAATTACCTGAGTTCTGACAATGGTTTACCCCATTATGCATCTGTCTTCTTTCCATTGACTCCATAGGCATAGGTAATTCTACCCTTGCTCAGCAGACACACGACAGAGTAGAGCAGTCGTCTGGTGATCCAGAGGTTCACGGTTCGATTCCCGCTCCTCCCGAGCAACGTGTCGAAGTGTCCTTGAGCAAGACACTTAACCCCTAATTGCTCCCGATGAGCAGGTTGGCACCTTGCATGGTTGCCTCCGCCGTCGGTGTGTGAATGTGTGAGTGAATGGGTAAAATGTGAGGAACAAATTGTAAAGAGCTTTGGATAAAAGTGCTAGTATATAAATGCAGCCATTTACACGCATCTCTATGCTGGGATCGCGAGGTTGAAGAGGTGGGTTAGAATGTTAACCCTGGTGACGGCCTTTCCAAATCTGCTGTGAACCATAATGTAACATGTTTCTGTAAATGTTACTACAGGAAGTGATTAAGCAATAGAACAACATAAATAACATCAGATCTAAAGTATTTCCATCATCTCAGCCGCGACTCTATTTACTAGATTTATTACAACGCACGGCCTTGAGTGTTCTGTTGCTTTTATGCAATATCTGATTTCACATTGTGAATAAAACACTATAACGTTTTGACGGAGAGTTAATTCAGCGCAGTATACAATATATACTAAACTAGTCCTAGCAGTGTTTCTATAGCAAATAACATAGTGACATGTTATATAATTTCAATTTCAGAGTGCTATAATCAGCCTTTGTGTCTGTTTGAAAATTTGTTCTATAGAAAATATACAAAATAACTAACGGTCCTATTTATTATGGATTATTTATTTCATATGTGGAACAAGATATGGTCCAAGGACAAAGCTTGAAGATCTTGCACAACCTTTGACCTTTACAACATGTTGTTATTTTATAAGGAAAGATATTATATCTTCAGTGAACTGAAATAGAGTGCAGGTGTGTTGCATAACTTGTCTCTCATCATTACTGTACAAATGTTTATGTCAAGTCCTGTTGGATACTTAAATCAATATATCTTTTGAATGAACTATGAACTTGTGAAAGTGTTGTTATTTTTATATATGTATACACACACTATACATTGCCCTTTATATTTCATGGGTAACTCATTTTATTACTTTATACTTATAAAATGTTTATATGAAAATATGTACAGTCACCTTATACAGTTATTCTTTCCCTAATTTAACACGACTCTTGGAACTATTTAATTATGCATCATATTGAAACAGAAAGGTTATCTGACGTATTCCACCAAAGGGAAAAGTGATCATATCCAAATGTGTGCATTTTTTATTGGCTAGATTGAATATGTTAAAGGTAATTGATCCAAACATACATGAATGTGTAGCTCCACCACCGGACATAAGAATGGAGCCCTGTTTTCATCTCCTGCTGACCGACACTAGACAACAGTAAGCTGCTTGTATTTGTTCTGTGGCTGAAACACTTTGGGTATGTTGGCAATGTTTGCAAACATAGTAAAACTGATCTATATTACGATTTACAATAGGTTCAGAAAGATCCAAATATCTTATGTTCCATGTACAGATCAAGGTAGACTTAGTATGGAGTACTGTATTGCACAGGATAAACTCATATTTATAATTATAGCTACAATATATATATATATTGTACCGGGAGTAGACATAAGATAAAGTTAGCTATATTTGTACCATGAATAGACTTAGCATAGTTATTTGTATATTTATAACAGCGTGGGCTGTACATACACACATATTTGTATAATTGATACTGTAGAGTATACTTATGTTTCTATGAACTCTTAACTTGTTTAATTTGAACACTATTGAATTTCAATGATATTGTTAGATTTCGACTGAATTTCTCGTGTAGCACATGGAAATAGTGAGTTCAAGTCAATTCCTTTGCGTTTTGTTCAAAGTTCTATATTGAGGTTCAGTCGGTGAAACGGCAAGTTTCAAGCAAATATCCACACGGGTCCTTCTGGGTTTAGATGTCCACGTTTATTTATATAAAAGAACAAAAGACAAAATGCACAATATTCAATGAATGGTGATTCTTCCTAAACCAGCTCCTATCTAGGTCTGTCTCCCTCAAAGTCTGCCACCAGAAGAACAACTCTCTCTCTCCTTAAGCTCTTTTGATAACGCAGATGGGTCTGTTCTAAAACAAGATAGTTGCATTTACGACTGACCTATGCCCCAAACATCCTGGCTGTGGGTTCAACCGAAGGCCTTGGAGATAGAAGACTGTCCTGTATGAAGTGTCCCGGCTGCCCAGAGATAAGAGGTGAGGGAGAAGGTTATAGGCTGAATCCACCTCCACATGGAGGTCCGGCCCCCACATTGTTACCAACCCCCCCTGGAACAGAGAGAGGAGGCACAGACCCAAATCCCACAGTAATTCAAAATGACCAAATGTGACAAAATACAAATAAAATGGTTGCATATTGTTATCCAACCTACCCTGAGTATGAAAATAAAGATTTGTCCCCACATGCAAAGGAACAGAGGTATTGAAGATAGGAATCAAATATGTGAATATGCAAAGATCTAATCAAACAAACTTTACCCCGGTAGGCTAGAAACTAGAAACAAAGCTAAACATAGTGTGTGTGTGTGTGTGTGTGTGTGTGTGTGTGTGTGTGTGTGTGTGTGTGTGTGTGTGTGTGTGTGTGTGTGTGTGTGTGTGTGAGTCCCTCAGAACAATGATAGAGTGACTGAGTGAATGTAACTCCTAATTACCTCATCTTTCACAACTCAGCATCTTCAATATCAATTTAAACCCCAAACCCTGGGTAGAGGAGCTGTGAATGTCACTGATCTCTACTTCAGCTCACAGAACTCAGCCTTCCCAGGGTATGAATGAAGCCAAAGTCCAGAATAGAGAGGCTGAGTGAA
The DNA here is from genome assembly GCF_963971535.1 of Notolepis coatsorum. Lineage (NCBI taxonomy): Eukaryota > Metazoa > Chordata > Actinopteri > Aulopiformes > Paralepididae > Notolepis > Notolepis coatsorum. Next base: position 931,673 of record NW_028174872.1, on the reverse strand, counting down.
TGTGGTGTTGACTCTGTGCAGGAGGGTCATTGTGTCAGAGACGCTGTAGAAGGACAGAGTACCTGCCCTGTGATCCAGGTACACTCCTATTCTGGAGGACCGGGGGCCTGGTACTGTTATGCTCTTGTTATTGTGTCTGAAGAGGTAATCACTTTGTCTGCACAATAAAGCCCAGGATTTAGAATTGTATCCAAATAGACAGTTCTCCTCAGTGCCTGTTCTACTAATGTCTTTGTAGGAGGCTGCTACATAAACCCCTCCACCACTCCACTCCACCTCCCAGTAACAGCGTCCAGTCAGACCTTCTCTACCCAGAACCTGAGACCTTTCAATGAATCTTTCTGGGTGATTAGGATATGACTGCGCTTGATGCAGTGTTGCTTTTCTGTTCCCCTCAGACAAAAACAGACTTGTGTTTGGGTCCAGTGTGATCTGAGAGGAATATTGTAAGAAGTCAGCTCTGGTCTTGGGCTCTGGTGGCAGTAAAAGATTAACAGTATTCACCGTTGTTGAGATTATGGGCCACTGCTCTTTCAGAACGTCCTCTAGTTTGTCTCTCAGCTTAGACACAACCTCAGTCACATCTGCAAAGTACAGGAGAGGAAGGACACTGATGCTGGGTGAGTCTGTAGACTCACTGGGACCGGAGAGGGGGGGGGGTAACTCTGTAGAAAGTGGATGTGGTCCTCTGTGTGTGAGAGCTGCTCCAGCTCAGTGGCTTTCCTGCTCAGGTCCGCTATCTCCTGCTCCAGTCTCTTCTGCAGTTCTTCAGCCTGAGTCACGGTGGTCCTCTGTTGGGCTCTGATGACCTTCTTCAGCTCAGAGCGCCTCGTCTCCAAGGAGCGTATCAGCTCAGTAAATATTCTCTCACCGTCCTCCACTGCTTTATCAGCAGAGCGATTGAGAGAATCAACAGCCTGTTGGGCCTCTTTGAGTTGCTTCTCTCTCCCCTGGACTCTCTGGTGGATTTTCTGCTGACTCATGCCAAGCTCTTTCTGTCTCTCCGTCCTTTCTGCTGCAGCTGAGACTGTATCATGGCCTTTATGTTCATCCATGGAACACAAATAACAGATGCACTGCTGATCAGTACGACAGAAAATCTTCATAGCTTCATCATGACGAGAGCAGGTGTTCTCCTGAAGCCGTGTGGAGGCTTTGACCAGCTTGTGTTTCTTAAAGGTATCAGATTGATAGTGAAGCTGGAGGTGAGTTTCACAGTAAGAAGCCAGACATACCAGGCAGGACTTGAGGGCGTTCTGCTTTCTCCCAGTGCAGACATCACAGGCCACATCTCCAGGTCCAGCATAACAGTGATCAGGAGGAGCAGCTTGGAGTCCTGTCTTCATTAGTTGTTCCATCATTTCAGCCATTATATTGTTTTTCTTCAGAACAGGCCTCGGAGTAAAGGTCTCCCTGCACTGGGGACATGTGTAGATCCCCTTCTGATCACCGTGATCCCAGCAGTCTGTAATACAGCCCATACAGTAGCTGTGTCCACAGGGAATAGCTACCGGATCCTTCAGTAGATCCAGACAGATAGAACAGCAGAACTGGTCCCGGTCCAGATCAACTCCTTGCTGCGCCATTTTATTCTACAAAGACAACGACACTCTTAAGTTTTGTTTTCTCAGGAAGAGTGATCGTGTGGGTGGGAGGTGCTTCCTGGTTGTAGAGTAAACTCTGAACGCGTCACGGGGTGGGAGGTGCTTCCTGGTTCTAGCTGTCCAGGGGAGGAGTCGCTTTAAAGAGACAGTGTCTATTTGACTGTGATTCATAGATAGAAGATGTTTTTTTTTACTTAGTTCAGGACTTTCTATCGTCATTAACTACCTCTAATTAGCTTACTTTGTCAAGGAAACCCCACTAAAACTCATAAGCACAAAGAGAGACAGGCAAAATGGTAAACATACTCAATAAAACACTCTCTTTCTCTCTCTCACTCTCTCATTTCCCCTCTCTCTCTCTCTCTCTCTCTCTCATTTCCTCTCTCTCTCCTCCTCCTCCCTCCTTAAAGCCCACTCTAAAAGAGGCCCCGGCGAACACAAGAGCTGGAGTGGACGGGGGAACAAAGAGTTGTTAAAAAATCTCTCTTGTTCTCCTCCTCTCTCTCTCTCTCTCTCTCTCTCTCTCTCTCTCTCTCTCTCTCTCTCTCTCTCTCTCTCTCTCTCTCTCTCTCTCTCTCTCTCTCTCTCTCTCTCTCTCTCTCTCTCTCTCTCTCTCTCTCTCTCTCTCGTTATTTCACTGATTTGATTTACTGATTTGTTTGAAGGCTGGTTTCTTACCAGTTTGCCCAAAACCCCCACCACCTCCTAATAGACAGTCTCCTCCCCACCGCATGTATATATTCCCTCCCCGCCGTATGTATATTTCCCTCCCACCCACCCACCCCCTCCTAATGTACAGTCCCCTCCCCATCATATGTATTGATTGATTGATTGAAAAGTTTATTAACAGATTGCAGAATGGGTACAGTACAGTACATCTCAATACATACAATTGTTAAGGGGATTGTGGTGGATTTTTGACGTCTCTAGGGATGGTTAAATGAAATACAGAGACAAGAGATTGGCCTTAAATCAGAGTGCAAACCACCAGGTTCTCCACGGACATCCAGCAGCCTAAAACAGTGTCACACTGCGAATTAGATATTCTGAAATAATAAAACAGGAGCAGAAAGAGACTCACGTTAAAGGAATACAATACAGGTTTATTGGAAAAGAAAATAATACAGTACGCCCATACGGACGGACTTTCAGTCTGTCAGAGTGTATATTCACAGGTCTGTCAGAGTGAAAGTGAAGACAAAGCAATATTGTAATGGCTTAACACAGTGAGATAGAGACGCCTCCTTCGATGCATTCTTGGGAGGCTCCAAAAAGGGCTTCTAGCCGGCGCTGACCTTGACAAACTTATCAGGCCAGATGAATGGGTGCCCTGTCTTTAAACAGAAATCATGACTTCACAAAGAGAGAAGGGGGAGGAGGAGGTGGAGGGGGGGGGAGGAGGAGGAGGAGGAGGAGGAGGAGGAGGAGGAGGAGGAGGAGGAGGATGTGAAATTACCCTTCACATTCCCCACTTTGTGCCATTTTTGGCACATCCTGGTAATTTCAACCATCAATATCACTAAACCACAGTCTCAAGACACCATGCAGAACATCAAATCAATCAACATTAATACATCATAATGTCATACTTGGCTAAGTAGGACGATAATTCCAAGCAGGTAATTGCAAAATGTTGCATCCTTAGGTACAATACATTTTTTTTTTAAAACATAATAAGGTAGAACAATAACTCTTGAGAAAGAAAGAAGAGGGGGAAAAAAGTTCAGGTGCAAATTGAAAAGGGGAGGAGTCCCAGGCCGGGGACAGATTGGTCGCTGGCGCCTTATAAAGCGCTTCTCAGTGACCCGAAGCGCTGACAGCAGTTAATAGGAAACAAAGAACAAATAAAATAAAATGGCAGTCTTAATATAAGTAGTATTTTCAAACTCTGAATATGTACCCATATCTAAATCAGAAATTTGACTTTTTAATATGCACACTGGCTTCCCTTGTTGTCATTCTCAGTAGCAGTCACAGTGGACTACAGTAGCAGTCAGGTGTCTTCCCCACTCCTTCACACACAGAACGATATATCTGTTGCAAGGAGGCTGGATGCCGTTGAGTACAGTAGCAGTCAGGTGTCTTCCCACTCCTTCACACACAGAACGATATATCTGTTGTAAGGAGGCTGGATGCCGTTGAGTACAGTAGCAGTCAGGTGTCTTCCCACTCCTTCACACACAGAACGATATATCTGTTGTAAGGAGGCTGGATGCCGTTGAGTACAGTAGCAGTCAGGTGTCTTCCCACTCCTTCACACACAGAACGATATATCTGTTGTAAGGAGGCTGGATGCCGTTGAGTACAGTAGCAGTCAGGTGTCTTCCCACTCCTTCACACACAGAACGATATATATCTGTTGCAAGGAGGCTGGATGCCGTTGAGTAGAGTAGCAGTCATCTCCCCATAGTTGAATACAGCAGCATACCAGGTGCAAAAGGGCTTGTATTGCCGACTGGGGTGCGTGGTAGGGGTTCCTGTGGATCCCAGCAGCGATGCGTTCTTATCTTCGTGGCAGGGCGGGGCTATTGCACAGGGAGCTTAGCTGGAGTTCCTGTCCCAGTTGCCCTCCCAGGGCCTCCACTGATCCCTGGGCCCCGCTTCCGTAGCACCGGCCCTGCTGTGGTGTTGCCATATCATGCGAGATGTTGAGCAGGCGGTTCCTGTTGGACTTGGGACTGAACCTGATTAGGTTGTCGTCGTCCTCCGCGGGTTCATATGGGTATGGTGGCTGGTGTGCCGGTGGAGATGGGGCCCCTAGGTGGTGTGGTTGCCCAGGGACAGCGTGGCCCTGCAGTGGGAAGTACGGCCCTGGTGCATATTCGTTATCTTCTTTCTCCTGCGCTGAGAGAAACGCACCATCCTCCCCCTCACATTCCATAGATCTGAGTTCGACAGCATTGATTAATACTGCATCTTGGATGTCATGCGTCGCGTTAATGAGATTGCGCCGGCCAAAGGAAAAGAAATCAAACACAAAAAAAAAAAAAACAATTTCAAACATGGTCAGTGTGTTACATGTCTGGATATCCCTCATAGTTGTACTGGCTGGAAACAAAGGGGAAAAAAACTGTTTACAGTTAGCTGTCGCCCAAGTTGAAACATGTGGAAATAGTGACCACCAGGGGTTACAAGTTGTAACATGCAATCAAATATCAAAAGGAATGACAAATCCAACTTTAGGACACTGGTATTACAAACGCTGTGATGGCGGAAAGACAAGTGCCTCAATAAGCTGTATAAGACAGTGTCTATGGAATTTAGAACATTTGAATAGCACTTATATTCAAAAGTGCTTGGAATAGAGGCCAAAAAATAAATAAAAAAATGCCTAACTGCTGTGCAGTGGCAGAGCAGGTATAACATTGGAAAAGCATGATAGAGATAAACACAGATAGTGACCAAAGCCTTGAACTTATCGCATTGTCACATACATAATCAATAACACAGATAGTGACCAAAACCCACATCAAAGTTGAGCTTCTCGCAGTGTCACGTATGTAGCTTAACACAGATAGTGACCAAAGCCCACATCAAAGTTGAGCTTCTCGCAGTGTCACGTATGTAGCTTATCTTATCTTAACACAGATAGTGACCAAAGCCCACATCAAAGTTGAGCTTCTCGCAGTGTCACGTATGTAGCTTATCTTATCTTAACACAGATAGTGACCAAAGCCCACATCAAAGTTGAGCTTCTCGCAGTGTCACGTATGTAGCTTAACACAGATAGTGACCAAAGCCCACATCAAAGTTGAGCTTCTCGCAGTGTCACGTATGTAGCTTAACACAGATAGTGACCAAAGCCCACATCAAAGTTGAGCTTCTCGCAGTGTCACGTATGTAGCTTAACACAGATAGTGACCAAAGCCCACATCAAAGTTGAGCTTCTCGCAGTGTCACGTATGTAGCTTATCTTATCTTAACACAGATAGTGACCAAAGCCCACATCAAAGTTGAGCTTCTCGCAGTGTCACGTATGTAGCTTATCTTATCTTAACACAGATAGTGACCAAAGCCCACATCAAAGTTGAGCTTCTCGCAGTGTCACGTATGTAGCTTAACACAGATAGTGACCAAAGCCCACATCAAAGTTGAGCTTCTCGCAGTGTCACGTATGTAATCAATAACACAGATAGTGACCAAAGCCCATATCAAAGTTGAGCTTCTCGCAGTGTCACGTATGTAGCTTATCTTAACACAGATAGTGACCAAAGCCCACACAAAGTTGAGCTTCTCGCAGTGTCACGTATGTAGCTTATCTTAACACAGATAGTGACCAAAGCCCATATCAAAGTTGAGCTTCTCGCAGTGTCACGTATGTAGCTTATCTTAACACAGATAGTGACCAAAGCCCACATCAAAGTTGAGCTTCTCGCAGTGTCACGTATGTAATCAATAACACAGATAGTGACCAAAGCCTAACCAGGGTTGACTTCTCGCATTGTCACATACATAATCAATAACACAGATAGTGACCAAAGCCTAACCAGGGTTGACTTCTCGCAGTGTCACATACATAATCAATAACACAGATAGTGACCAAAGCCTAACCAGGGTTGATTTCTCGCAGTGTCACATACATATAGAGATAAACACAGATAGTGACCAAAGTAACCAGGGTTGACTTCTCGCAGTGTCACATACATATAGAGATAAACACAGATAGTGACCAAAGTAACCAGGGTTGACTTCTCGCAGTGTCACATACATATAGAGATAAACACAGATAGTATTACATTCAGACGGCCCCCCCCCCACTCCTGCTTACCTAACTCGCCGCGACGCTGCATGTAATGCCCGTGGAATGCCGTCCCGACCAGCCGATGCAGACAGACAATTCCTCACTGTCCCAGACGTGGCTGTGTTGTAGAGCGATGAAGAGCCCGTCTGCACCGGCAGGATCGGTTGGCATCCCCGCTTCAGACACCAAGAATGTGGTGGATTTTTGACGTCTCTAGGGATGGTTAAATGAAATACAGAGACAAGAGATTGGCCTTAAATCAGAGTGCAAACCACCAGGTTCTCCACGGACATCCAGCAGCCTAAAACAGTGTCACACTGCGAATTAGATATTCTGAAATAATAAAACAGGAGCAGAAAGAGACTCACGTTAAAGGAATACAATACAGGTTTATTGGAAAAGAAAATAATACAGTACGCCCATACGGACGGACTTTCAGTCTGTCAGAGTGTATATTCACAGGTCTGTCAGAGTGAAAGTGAAGACAAAGCAATATTGTAATGGCTTAACACAGTGAGATAGAGACGCCTCCTTCGATGCATTCTTGGGAGGCTCCAAAAAGGGCTTCTAGCCGGCGCTGACCTTGACAAACTTATCAGGCCAGATGAATGGGTGCCCTGTCTTTAAACAGAAATCATGACTTCACAAAGAGAGAAGGGGGAGGAGGAGGTGGAGGGGGGGGGGAGGAGGAGGAGGAGGAGGAGGAGGAGGAGGAGGATGTGAAATTACCCTTCACAGGATGCAGACCAGAGAAAGACTTTCGTCTTGTTTACATCAGGGTCCCCCATTTTCAATTCATCATAACATATATGACATACATGACATACAGATAGACAGTACTGCTACATCTATACATTTATGACATATCAGATTTGCAAATACAGTACTGTTTGTGATACAAAAGTGTCCAGAAAAGGAGTGTATATACATTTGGCATAGAAACTGTACATTGGAGGAGGTTGGTGGGGTGGGGTTGGGTGGGTTGGGTGAGGGCTGTACATTGGAGGTGGGGGGGGGGGGGGGGGGGGGGGGTTGGGTAGGGGACACACACACATTTTACACTGTACATTGGAATATTGACAAAGCCTTACTTGGTCATTTACTGTACAACTAGGTTAGGACATTTGTAGGGGCCAGTTTTGAATTGCAGTCTCACGTAGGTGTTTTTTGAGAGTGTTTTTGAAGGTGGGTAGTGATTCACATTCCTTTACAGCTTTAGGCAGGGCGTTCCACATTGATGTGGCATAATTGCGAAACGTGTTTAGTCCCTTGTTTGAGCCGAATCTGGGTTTTACATGATTTGTGGAGCTCCCTCTGGTGTTGTGATCGTGGTATTCACTGACCTTTGGGAAGTATTTTGACATGTACATGGGTACCTTGGTCGCGTAGTGTATCTTGTAGACCAGGCCCATTGCAAGTTGCTGTACTCTGTCGTCTACTCTAAGCCATCCTAGGTTGTCAAAGTGGGCAGGGGTGAGGTGGGTTCTAGGAGTCAGGTCAAGTAGTAGTCTGACTAGCTTGTTTTGAGATGTTTGTAATTTGTTTTTTAGTGCCTTTGAGGTGCTTTGGTACCATGAGGTGCAAGCATAGTCGTAGTACCCTTGAATGAGTGCTCCTGCTAGAGTCTTCAGGGTATTCTTGTTTACCAGAGAGGAGATCCGGTACAAGAATCGCGTTCGTTGGTTGACTTTTTTTATTACATTGGATGCCATTTTGTCACAGGAAAGATTAGCCTCTAGGATGGAACCCAGGTAGGTAATTTCATCTTTCCTTGTGATAATATTGGCACCCACTGTAACCGAGAAGCCGTCGGTCTTGCTGAGTTTGTTATTTGAACCGAAGAGAATGGACTCTGTTTTGCCCATGTGTAATGATAGTTTGTTGTCGGCGAGCCATATGCAGATTTTGCCTAGTTCCGAGCTGAGGGCTTTTTCAACCTGTAACTTGTTCTTGTCAGAGACCAGCAGGGCTGAGTCGTCCGCAAACAGGAACAAGTTGCAGTCACAAGCTGACGACATGTCATTTGCATAAATTAGGAATAGTAGCGGCCCTAGTATGCTTCCTTGTGGAACACCACAGCTCACTGTGAGGGGGGGGGGATAGGGTACCGTTTACTTCCACCATCTGTTCCCTCCCCTCCAGGTAGGATTGTATCCAGCTCACTGATAAACTATCAAAACCAATTGCTTTTAGCTTGTCAATCAGAATGGTGTGATTGACAGTGTCGAAGGCCTTTTGTAGGTCCAGCATGACCATGCCGCAGTATTTGCCCGCGTCCACCTCTTGTTTGATGTGGTCGTTCAAGTAGAGAAGGCATGTGTCAGTGGAGTGGGATGTTCTGAAGCCAGATTGGAATTCGTAGATTAGATTTTTTTCCGCGAGGTACTTTTCGATCTGTTCGTATACTATTTTTTCCATGACTTTCGAGATGGATGTAAGGATAGAAACAGGGCGGTAGTTACCCGGGTCTAATTTGCTGCCCTTTTTGTGCAGGGGTGTTACTCTCGCAATTTTGAAGTCCTTGGGGACGTGTCCCTGTTTTATGGAGAGGTTTATTATGTGTGTGATGACTGGGGTGATGGCTGCTGCTGAGTCTCTGAGGAATTTGGAGGGGATGTTGTCATGGCCAGTGGCCTTGTTTGGTTGGAGGGCGCTCAGTTTTTTGAGTACCTCATCTGTAGTTACTATTTCCAGTTTGAAGTCGTCTTTGTGGACGCCTAGGTTCTTGTAGTATGCTACTATGTGTTCTACCCCATACTGCCCTGAGTGGGAGGGTAGTTTGTTTACCAGTGTTGTGGCTATGTTTGTGAAGAAAGTGTTTAAGTAATTGGCTACATCCAGCTCTGTCAGGATCTAGGGGTAACAGTACTGTATTGAATACCGCTTATGTCACAAATGTATCAGTACTAAATACCTATATGTCCCTATGCCATAAATGTCATGTATGTTGTGTATGTCATAAATGTCTATATGAATTGAAAATGGGGGACCCTGATGGAAACAAGACAAACGTCTTTCTCAGGTCTGCATCCCCTTAAAAATTGTATGTATTGAGCCGTACTGTATTGTACCCATTCTGCAATCTGTTAAATAAAGTTTTCATTCATTCATTCATCCTTTATGTCTCAGAAAGACCCTGACTTCATTGCTGGACATTGGTGTCAAAGTAAATCTGCAGTAATTATCATTTCATGAGCAAAGTTATATATATGAAATGATAATGCAATGAAAACCTATAAAACCCATGATTACAGTTGTTAATATGAAAACTGAATAACTTGATGCTACCAAATATGCATTATAATAGGTACAGTAACAAAGAAAGTAGAGAACCCAGGGGAGGAAATAAAGTACTTGTACTACTGTATTTAAATACTTTACTAAAGAGGCAGTGTCTATAGTTTACTGTGATTCATAGATAGAAGATGTTTTTACACAGTTCAGGACTTTCTCTCGTCACCTAATCAGGAGATCGCATATTTTCGTCAAGAAAGCAGATTAAGGCTAACCCTCTCTGCCTCTTGGGACATTTCAAGGTGCTCTGGTCTTTGGCTTCTGTGTGGATGCTTATGTATGTGTAGTTGTATGGCTATATTTTGCCCTAGAGGAATGTACTCACCTACTCGGCCACATTTTAGATTTAGTTTTAACAGCAGGTTTCTCCATCGACAACATGGAAATAGATGACCCAGTCCTTTCAGACCATTCACTGATCTCTTTTGATGCTCTGTGTTTTGTCCCCATTTCCAAAGCTATTGTCCCAGCGCGTTCCTCTCGCCACATTAACCCCTCCACTGCCATTAAGTTCCGTGATGCCTATATAGCTGCCCCTAACACCTGCAGTATTGAGGCCTCTCCTGCCCAGCACAGCACTGAGATCCTTATCTCAATGTTCAATTCTTCATGCTCCTCCATACTCGACTCTGTCGCCCCCCTTAAACTCAAAAGGCCCAGACCTAGATCTCAGCCCTGGCTTGATGAGAACACCAGAGCTTTAAGGAGACAGTGCAGACAGGCCGAGCGCAGGTGGAAACACAATAAACTGCAGATCCACTATGAGATCCTTAAACATCACCTCAAACAGTATCAAGAGGCAGTTAAGGTGGCGAGAGAAAGGCACTTCTCAGAAATAATTGCCAAAAATTGTCACAATCCCAGAGTCCTTTTTTCGACCATTAACTCTTTCACCTTCCCTCCTCCCGCCCCCTGCCCCGATGCCTCCCCCTCCAAATGTGAAGAATTCCTAAACGTCTTCATTAGGAAGGTGGAAACCATTAGATTAGCCATCTCATCGTCCTCCTCCACCCCCCCTCCTACCCAGCCCCCCTGCCCGGCCCCCCCGCCTGCCCAGCCCCCCTGTCGAACCCCCCCTCCTGCCCAGCCCTCCTGCCCACTTCCCCCTCCCTCCCACCCCTCCTGCCCAGCTCTTTTGAACAACTTCCAACCCATCTCTCTAACCACTCTCAGAGAGCTGGTGGCAGGCATGCGGACCGTCACATCCCCCCTTGATGCCCTCCCTACCCATCTTCTAAAAGACTCCATGGACATAGTAGGCCCCAGTATTTTGTCTATCATAAACAGCTCTCTGGAATCTGGCTCTGTTCCCTCCTCCCTTAAGCACGCCATGGTTGAGCCCCTCCTAAAAAAACCTAACCTAGACCCTGCTCTTTTCAATAATTACAGGCCCATATCCAAACTACCCTTCCTATCTAAGATTTTAGAAAGGCTGTCCTGGCACAGCTCCTCCCCTTCCTACATCACAACAACCTCCTAGACAAATTCCAGTCAGGTTTCAGGGCAGGGCACAGCACTGAGACAGCGCTAGTCAAAATCTACAATGACCTGCTTCTCACCATCGACTCAGGTAGCTGTGCCATGCTCCTCCTCCTGGACCTCTCTGCCGCGTTCGACACGGTCGACCACTCCACCCTGGTCGATCGTCTCGAACACAGGCTAGGTATTGGGGGGTCTGCCCTAAACTGGTTCGCATCCTACTTGAGCGGCCGCTCCTTTTCGGTCAGTTTGGGTGGACACTCCTCCCCCACAGCTAGTCTACCGTATGGGGTCCCCCAAGGTTCCATCCTGGCCCCCATACTCTTCTCCATCTACATGCTCCCTCTGGCCGAAATCATCCAGAAACACAACATTTCATATCACTTTTATGCCGATGACTCCCAAATCTACCTTCCCCTCAACCCCTCTGACACAGCTAACCTAGACTCTCTTAAAAACTGTCTCAGGGACATAAAAAGCTGGATGGCCCTCAACTTCTTACAGCTAAATGAAAATAAAACTGAGATCATTTTGTTTGGCCCCCCCTCTTCCACCAAAACACTCTCCAACAGCCTAGGACAACTCTCCACCCACCTCAAACCCCACGTCAAGAGCCTGGGTGTAATCTTTGACCCAGAGCTCAAATTCGACCGGCAGGTAAATGCCGTAGTCAAATCATGCTTCTTTCAACTCTGCAACATCAGTAAAATAAAACCAATCCTTTCACCCGTCGACCTGGAAACGGTAGTCAATGCATTCATCACCTCACGCCTTGACTACTGCAATGCCCTCTACACCAGCATCAGTCAGGCAGCCATGTCCCGCCTCAAAATGGTCCAGCACTCTGCAGCTAGGTTCCTTACCGGTACCAGAAAGAGAGAGCACATCACACCAGTCCTAGCCTCCCTACACTGGCTCCCAGTCCCATTTAGAATAGACTTTAAAATCCTCCTCCTCACCTTTAAAGCACTATCGGGTGCAGCACCCTTATACATCACCGAGCTCATCACCCCCTACGCAGCACCCAGGTCACTAAGATCCTCCAACCAGGCTTGGCTGGTCCCCCCCCGCACCAGACTCAAAAAGAGAGGCGATCGCTCCTTCAAGGCCGTGGCCCCCAAGCTATGGAACCAGCTTCCCCTGGAGATCCGATCTGCCCCCTCACTGGAGACATTTAAGGCCCGTCTAAAAACCCACTTCTATTCCCTGGCCTTCAATAAACCCTGATTCTCCCACACCCTAACTCACACACTCCCATGTAATTTTATCCTGCCCCCCCCCCTCCTGTATATCTTCTTATGCTCCTCTGTCCCCTGTGTGCTACTGTACTTTGTGTTCCCCTATCCGTGTGTTGTCCTACTGTCCTATTCTCTGAATGGACTGTCTTGTCCTGCTGTGCCTTTTTGTATTTTTGTATTTGTGTATTTTATATTAGGACATTGATTTTAAGCTTTGATTGTACAGCACTTTGGTTGGCTCTTGTGCTTTTAAACGTGCTATATAAATAAATTACTTGACTTGACTTGACTTGACTTAACGAAGCACTTGTTTTGTCTTGTTCAGTTGTTCCTTTATTCACTGTGATTTTGTTTTCTACTGCTCCCATGTTCTGGTTTGCAGTGTCTGCTTTACTCAGAGCTTTCAGAAGCTCTGTCATGTTTCAATCTGTGTTTCTCAAGATATCTTTTTTTCCTTTTCCTTGATTATGTTTCTCATGATCAAAATAAAACGTTTAAAATCTGCAACGTCCAACACGTTATTTTGTCTGATGCAATTTCTCGTTTTGCTTAACAGGGACAGGTGTCAATACTTTCACGAGTACTGATAAATACTGAACTCATGATACTGAATACCAATATGAGCACTTGACAATGACATTTACCATTTCGGAAAACTTAGTCTATTGAAAACTGAGGAGGGGAATTTGTCTTATACGGTCACATTTGAATGACTTTGTACATATTAAAGGGGAAAAAACAACTAAAACGATGTTGATATATTTTGCACATAATCTCACGCACATCCCAAAAACTCTAAACAGTTTTGCACACATTCATTTAGTTTGATAGTTATTGAGAGTAAATTAGTTTGAATATGGCCCTCAGTGATGTCATCGGGGACATTGTATCCTTGTGTTAATCACAGCACCATGATGTAGATGAAATAGCAATATCTTGTTTTATAGGGACTGCTACCTTATCATTTAATTGAGCTGTGATTAACACAACACAAGGATTCAGTGTCCCCGATGACATTACTAGTTGCCATATTAAAACTCATTACTCTCAATAACTGTCAAACTAAATTAATATTTGCAAAACTGTTTAGAGTTTTTGGATGTGTGTGAGATTATTATTATTATTATTATTTTTTTGGTCTTTTTCCCCCTCCATTTTCCTCCGATTTTCTCCCATCCCAATGTTAGTCGTATGCCAATTCCCAGTCCCTTCCTGGTCGCTGCGCCCTTACCCCCCACAGTCAGATCATCTGGGAGAGTGGAGGCTACCACGTGCTTCCTCCGACACACGTCCAGCCAATCACCGCTTCTTTTCACCTGGCAGCGCGGATTCTCATCGAGAGGGCGTAGCGTGTGGGAGGACCACACTATCCCCCTCAAGTCCTATCCGCGCTTAGCAGGCGCCCCGACCGAACTGTAGGAGTCGCTGTTTACAACGACCCGGACCCACCCCGCCAGCTTCTCCCACCCTCTAATACAGCCAATTGTATTAGTGCAGACGGCCAGCCAAGCTGGTGACAACCCCGGAGCTGTGAGCTGGATTCGAACAGGCGAATCCAGCTCACAGCTCCGGGGTTGGTGACGAACGCAATCTCCGCTTGGCCACCTAACCGCCTGTGTTGATTGATTGATTGATTGAAAACTTTATTTAACAGATTGTAGAATGGGTACAATACAGTACGGCTCAATACACACAATTGTTAAGGGGATGCAGACCTGAGAAAGACGTTTGTCTTGTTTCCATCAGGGTCCCCCATTTTCAATTCATATAGACATTTATGACATACACAACATACATGACATTTATGGCATAGGGACATATAGGTATTTAGTACTGATACATTTGTGACAAACGGTATTCAAATATACAGTACTGTTACCCCTAGATCCTGACAGAGTATATACATATGATGGGGAGGGGACTGTACATTAGGAGGGGGTGGGTGGGTGGGAGAGAGATATACATACGGCGGGGAGGGAATATATACATGCGTGGGGAGGAGGCTGTCTATTAGGAGGTGGTGGGGGTTTTGGGCATTTACGGTGGCCAGTTTCGAATTGCAGCCTCCCGTAGGTGCTCTTTAAGAGCGGTTTTGAATGTGGGTAGGGATTCACATTCCTTTACAGCTTTGGGTAGGGCGTTCCACATTGATGTGGCATAATTGCTAAACGTATTTAGTCCCTTGTTTGAGCCGAATCTGGGTTTAACATGATTTGTTGCGCTTCCTCTGGTGTAGTGGTTGTGGTATTCACTGACCTTTGGGAAGTATTTTGACATGTACATGGGTACCTTAGTCGTATAGTGTATCTTGTAGACCAGGCCCATTGCAAGTTGCTGTACTCTGTCGTCTACTCTAAGCCATCCTAGGTTGTCAAAGTGGGCAGGGGTGAGGTGGGTTCTGGGGGTAAGGTCAAGTAGTAGTCTGACCAGTTTGTTTTGTGATGTTTGTAATTTTTTTTTAAGCGCCTTTGCGGTGCTTTGGTACCATGAGAGGTGTGAGATTATTTGTAAATAAATTGCCGCTGTTGTTTTGGTGAAATGCCCCTTTAACCTAATCTGATGGCAGCATTCCAGCTAATTTTGCAATGTAAAATATTTGCATCATGTCATTGTGTCTTTACCAGCTAACGGTCTTGGGAAATGCATTATTGTAGTTTTCAACATTTTCACCTTTTAATTTTAAACCAATGCTGCCATCTACTGACAACATAAAGTGTTGTCTAATCGTCACCTTGAGAGCCACTTCCAATAGTATGCAGCTGCAGCTCCGGAGACCAGCGCTTACAAGCCCCCGCACATACAAGCCCGCACATAGCAACCCCTCGCTTCCATTGGCTGATTTTGGTCACGTGATTTGGGTCCCACCCAATGGCTGAAGTTCTGCAGACGCCTCTCTGATTGGTTGGGCTCCATTTCTGCAGCCCCCTCTTTGATTGGTTGAGCGAAGCCCCTCTCTGATTGGTTTAGCTCGCCATGCGGTAAAATGCGGATGTTAATGTTATCATCTCAAGAAGATACAAATAAATATACTACCAGATTCGCGTTTATAACGTTATTTCGCGTGACTTCGCGGTTTATTCATAACGTTGTGCACATTTCACAACACAGCCAGCTGTCAGAAACTGTACATTGTAACGTTATATGTTTATTCACGTAACGTTATTTCACGTGACGCGTTCAACTTGTTTACACTCCCCACTTACTGAAACTGTACCATGACGCACTCCCCACTTAACCCAGTTAATGCATTAACTAGACAGTTAACAATATAACATTTAGATTAATTAACCCAGTTAATGCCTTAACTAGACAGTTAACAATATAACATTTAGATTAACACAGTTAATGCCTAACTAGACAGTTAACAATATAACATTTAGATAGAGAGGCTGGTGGTCAAGTCAAGAGTTTTATTTGTCACAAGTTGTTTATTTGCATACACGTTTATGGGACAGTTTTCTACACCTGACTGAACGGTCTGGGGACAAATGATTAAGGTGGGGTTACAATGATATCAAGGATGAATATGAAAAAGGGGATCTGATCTGATGGTACTTGTACTTTATAATGTGTTATATATGTATGTACATGGATTTTATGTCCGGATGGTATATCTATGGAATGGTCACTGTCTCTATCACACTCTCATATGTGCATGTTTAGCCGCATACAAGTATCTAGGATACACATATTCGTATGTGTACATAATAGGTTTACACACACTCATATGCACAAGGCTAAGTTATACATGTCAGGGGCACACATACATGCACATACTCACTTATAGGAAATAGGCATACACACACCTACATATACACATAGTTGAGGTATAGGCTCTCACTGACACATATGGGGGATATACATGTACATAGGAGACACACACATACGTAGCTGAGACGCACATATATATGCACACCTGAGATATACACTCACATAGGGGGCGGAGGCACACATGGATACGAGACACACACAAGAGATAGGAGTACAGTCGCATACCTGGAAGATGCACACACACACACATGTGAGGCATGTACACATGCTTACGTACACAGCCCTCACCCAACCCACCCAACCCCACCCCACCAACCTCCTCCAATGTACAGTTTCTACGCCAAATGTATATACACTCCTTTTCTGGACACTTTTGTATCACAAACAGTACTGTATTTGCAAATCTGATATGTCATAAATGTATAGATGTAGCAGTACTGTCTATCTGTATGTCATGTATGTCATATATGTTATGATGAATTGAAAATGGGGGACCCTGATGTAAACAAGATGAAAGTCTTTCTCTGGTCTGCATCCCCTTAACAATTGTATGTATTGAGATGTACTGTACTGTACCCATTCTGCAATCTGTTAATAAACTTTTCAATCAATCAATCAATCAATTCAATCAATCAATCAATACACGTACCCACATACATATGTTGGAGACACACATGCATGCATGCTATCATGCACACCTACATGTGTCTGGGACGCTTTCTCTCACATGCAATATGGAGAAGGGTGGCATCCCGATAGAGGATGCAGCACATACCTGCTCGCAGGTAGATCGGTCTACATGCAAAGTATATATATCAGGGATGTATACGCACAATGTATAGTATAGTATTTTTCTTTTTTTCGTAAGTCTTTTTTATTTTCCATGTCAGTTGTACCCATTCTGCAATCTGTTAATAAACTTTTCAATCAATCAATCAATCAATTCAATCAATCAATCAATCAATCAATACACGTACCCACATACATATGTTGGAGACACACATGCATGCATGCTATCATGCACACCTACATGTGTCTGGGACGCTTACCGAACACTGTGACCTCATTTTCTTCTTCTAAATTCATGCTATATTATGTTATTATGTTATTTGATACTATCTTGTCTAGCACAGTCTCTGGAGCGTAACAGTAAGAAGCATTTTGTATGAAAGTATTCTGTACTTCTGTATGACAACTATTAAAGAACTTGAACTTGAACTTGAGTTGTTAATGTATTTGTATGAGTCCTTTACATGTTTTGTATGTTCTTACAAAAAAGAAAAAGGCAAATCTTGGAAGTTGCATATGGTGATGTGGAAAGAGATGTTTTGAATATTGGAGAGATTTGTGCAAAAAATATAAAAAAAAAAAAAAAAAATTAAATGCGGGTGGTCGTGCCCGCAAAGATGTGCATAATACAATAGTAATAACATATAATAGAATCCAATAGAACGACATTGTGCAATAAAACAAGTAAACAGAGTAGGGCATATCGGTATATGTACATAAGTTATTTACAGAGCATGGTAGGACATGCTAGGTCCTGTGGTAGTGCAATATTAGCTACGGATGAGGCACTGGGTCTTTATGTACATGCTATATTGGTGGTCAATGTCACTTCGGATTGCTACGACACATCTCTACTGCTTGTGACAGGCTGTGGTGCGTTCCAGACTTTACTCCTGTTGGGAAACTATAGCGATGGTCTGTGCTCACCACACTTTTCTTCGGCCTCCCCGCAGCGAGCCGTCGTCGACCCCCGAGCTTCATTTTACGACGGGCAACAGAGGTGGGTTGAGCCGCTATACTTGGCCCAGCACGGTTAGCGACTCGCCTGAGTGCGTGTGCACGTTTTGATGCATGGCTGATACCAGAGCGGCCGAAGGTGTGTAGCGCTGACAGCAGCTTGGAGGGATTCCCCTTCAGCTGATTGAAGGTCTTTATCATGGCTTTATCATCACCACCCTCTGTAGAGCCTCTTGCTCTGCCTTTGTGCAGCTGGAGAACCACACAGACTTCACACAGACTGTCTGTACAATACTGCTGTAGGCCTATAATACTTATGTAAATAAGTAAGGCAATTGAAATATATCTGCAGTACAGCTCAATACACACAATTGTTAAGGGGATGCAGACCAGAGAAAGACTTCCGTCTTGTTTACATCAGGGTCCCCCATTTTCAATTCATCATAAATGTACAGTTCCCTCCCCCTTGTATATATTTACTGTATGTCACAAATGTAACAGTACTGCATGGTCTGCATCCCCTTAACAATTGTGTGTATTGAGCTGTACTGCATTCTGCAATCTGTTAATAAAGTTTTCAATCAATCAATCAATCAATCAATCAATCAATCAATCAATCAATCAATCGGTCACTGTACCCATTCTGCAATCTGTTAATAAAGTTTTCAATCAATCAATCAATCAATCAATCAATCGGTCAGGTCACGTGTACCCATTCTACAATCTGTTAATAAAGTTTTCAATCAATCAATCAGGGCCTGTGGTCACGTGTACCCATTCGGCAATCTGTTAATAAAGTTTTCAATCAATCAATCAATCTGTTAATAAAGTTTTCAATCAATCAATCAATGAATCAATGAATCAATGAATCAATCAATCAATCAATCAATCAATCCCGCAGTGCAACGTGACCCAAATCATACGGCAATCTGTTAATAAAGTTTTCAATCAATCAATCAATCAATCAATCCCGCAGTGCAACGTGACCCAAAATCACGTGACCAAAATCAGCCAATGGAAGCGAGGGGTTGCTATGTGCGGGCTTGTATGTGCGGGGGCTTGTAAGCGCTGGTCTCCGGAGCTGCAGCTGGAAGCATCTCGCCACTTCCGTATACTAGCGTCGCCCAAATCACGTGACCCAAATCAGCCAATGGAAGCGAGCGGCCGGAGGACCTCAGCCATTGGGTGGAAGCTACTTCCCACCCACGGTGAGGCCAGAGACATGTAAAATGGATATACACGTCTTCAGTGACGCCTCCGAGGTCGCCTACGGATCAGTAGCCTACTTGCGGGCCCAAGAAGAGGGGGGAGAGATCTACACAGCATTCATCCTCGCCCGCTCGAGAATAGCCCCACGCAAGCAACAGTCTATCCCACGTCTAGAGCTCTGCGCAGCCCTCGCAGGAGCGCATCTAGCCACGCTCATCCAACGTGAGCTCACCATTCCGGTGCATAGAACAATCCTGTGGTCAGATTCCACGACAGTACTCGCCTGGATCAAATCGGATTCATGCAAATACAAAGTCTTCGTGGGAGTCAGTCACTGAGATTCAAGAGTTAACCGGAGAAGCAAACTGGCGCTATGTTGATACAAAACACAACCCAGCTGACGTCATCACCCGGGGAATGTCCCTAGATGACTTAACCCGTTGTAACATCTACAGTGACGGACCAGCATTCCTCAAGCTCCCGGAAGGAGATTGGCCCACGCCCACCCCGAGGGAAGCAAGTGACGAGGAGGCTGAGAATAAGAAACCTATGTTCTGTGGATTGAGCACTGTTGTCTCCGCAGACCCCAACATAGACGATTGCATTACCATAGAGAGTGCGCAGCAACGGACATTCCTGCGGCACCACCCAGAGATTCAGTCCCCCGCTGATATGTCAGCAGCTGACTACGAGGAAGCAGAACTGCTTCTACTGCAGCGAGCCCAGAGAGACTCGTTCCCCGATGAACTAGACTGTCTACAGGGAGGAAAGCCCGTCCCATCAGACAGCAGATTGATTCATCTGGCCCCCGAGAGTGACACACATACCCTCATCAGAGTGGGTGGTCGTCTGCGGAGAGCCCCCAATTTACCGGATGACATTAAGTACCCGATCGTATTGAACAGCCGACACAAGGTCACAGAGCTGATTATAAAGAAATACGACGAGGATGTACACCACGCAGGAGCAGAGAGAGTCTTCGCGGAGATCAGACGTCGTTACTGGATACTTCAAGGAAGAGAGGCGGTGCGACGCTTCCAGCGAACCTGTCTAGACTGCCGAAAGTGGCGCGCGCAGCCCAGCATACCACGGATGGCTGACCTACCTCCATGTCGCCTCCGACTCGGCGACAAGCCATTCCACTCAACAGGCATGGACTGTTTTGGCCCGCTGCACATAAAGAAAGGAAGAGGCACCGAGAAGCGGTGGGGTATTGTATTCAAATGCATGACCACCAGAGCGATACATATCGAGCTCCTTCCGACCATGAGCACAGACTCATTCCTTATGGCCTTCCGAAGATTCACATCACGGAAAGGAAAACCGTCTACATTATTGTCCGATCACGGGACAAACTTCAAAGGCGGAGAAAGAGAGCTGAGGGAGAGCTTCCAAGCTATGGGCCCAGAACTTAAGACCCACCTCGCTCCAGCCCAGATTGACTTCCAATTCAACCCCCCAAACGCACCCCACTTCGGTGGAACTTGGGAACGAGAAGTACGTTCTATAAAGACAGCCCTGTACGCAGTACTTGGGGCCCAGACTGTGGCGGAAGAAGTCCTAATGACAGTCCTCACGGAGATTGAGGGAGTATTGAACTCAAAGCCCCTCGGTTACGTCTCCAGTGATGTAGCAGATGTCGACCCAGTCACCCCCAACACCCTCCTGATGGGGCGGCTAGATCCCGCGTTACCCCAGACAATGTACCGGCCTGAAGAAGCGAACGGCCGACGAATGTGGAGGTACAGCCAAGTATTAGCCGACAAGTTTTGGAGCAGTTTCCTACTGCACTACCTACCGTCTCTACAGACCCGCCAGAAGTGGGTAAAGGAGAGAGACAATTTGACGGAAGGAACAGTCGTCATGATTATTGACCAGTCACTACCCAGAGCTATGTGGCCGGCTGGCCGCGTAAGCAAAGTGATCACCGGTGCCGATGGCAAGGTCCGAGCAGCTGAAGTACTCGTCCAAGGGCGCACTTACACCCGTCCTGTGGCGAGGCTCATAGAACTGCCCCGACTCCCAGACACAATCGATGATGACCATGACCCTATGACTTTGTGAGTTGACTGACCCTTACAGCGAACCCTTGAGTGGTAGACAGTGCGGTTAATCTGTCTCTGCTTAACTAATTAGGTTGGGACCAATTAGGGGGCGGCTGTTCTGAAGGATCAGATTAAACCGAATATATATATTTATTTATATATATATATTTAATTGTATTTGTATATCCCCTGATATCCCCTGATATCCCCTGTATATTCCTTGTACAATATGCATTGAATATCCCTTCTAGTCTACTGAACATCCCATAATAGTCTCCATTCTACCATTGGACGAGACCTTGGTGCCAGGTCGCCATACCCCTCAGACCAAGTTCAATCGTACCGCTCAACATGTATGGACAAGTCCTAGTTCCGCGTAGGAATATGTCTACCGCACCACTAATGGTACTATTTGTTCATAGTGCGTATATATACTGCGCTATTAAAGTAGAACTTTCTTTTAGTCCAGTTCCTTACCCTCCAACAGAGTGACAGACGCAAAAGCCTCCCCGCGAACCACGTGTGGGCAGTAGGGCCAATTCGGCCCAGTATCGGCATTGAGACATCGTGTATATTAATATTTGAATAGTCATATTTGGCACTATATCGTCGAGTTGGACGTATTCTATTAAGCTAATAATAGTCTATTCATATATAGTGCCTCGTGCGGTAGGAGTTCTATAGTAATCAGCACCCCCATCGTTTCGGGCATCAGCTGGACGCTTATCCAGGGTGGTTGACCCCACGTGAAGCTGCACCCGAGGAGCTCCAGGCCAAAGAGCGAGTGGACCTGTATATTGGATTATTCTACCGACGACGGCTAGCCTTCCCCGGCTTGGATTATGCTTTGAGTACTTTGATTATTCTATGGATAAAGGCCAACACTGCGGTGTGTTGGAAATACCCCCCCCCCGGAGAGGACGACAGGTGAGACGGCGCTCTGCACAGTGAGGTCGCCTCACGTCTCTCCGTCGTGGACCGGAGGACGCCGGCCACAGAGGGTCCAACTGCATTCATCTGTGGATCGAGGATCGTTGGGCACCGTGTCGCACAACTGTGGACTCTCCCAAGATACCCTCGGCCAGACGGGATCCAGCCAGTGACTCTCTAACCCCCCCCCCCCCCCTCCAGCTGTCCTACAAGCAGTCGGAACCTTCCCCTAGTGTATCCAGCTATATAATCATTCAAGTATCATCGCTATTGTTCCCTAAATATTCCAGGTTGTATATTTGCTTCCTGCGCAATCAGAGATTGGACATTCGATATTGATCTACCTACGAATACTCATTTGCCATAAAAGTGCATACTATTTCAAATCATAAATGTAATTAAGTGATCGTTGTACATACCTTTTGCTATGTATTAAAACTCAAACTTTCGATTTGGTACATTTGTGTTGGATCCGTTTATCAGGTGGGAGTGTTCAACATATTCATACCTAGTACTGGGTGGCCAGAGTCTAAAGTACAAGAGGTAGTGGTAGTAAGTATCATATCTAACCATACAGTCAGGGAATTGTACCCCTCAGTTACATGATACATACATGAGGTATTGGAAATAATTAAAACACAAACAACCAAATACAATTACAAGGTATATAGATGGAACCGTTAAAAGGCTGGGTGACAGTTGCAGGTGTGTGTAAACAACCATAAGCTGAGATGGGACGAGCGTCCTCTAGCGCAGAGCCAACACTTTTCACTTTCACTGTCTGCTGCCTCTGCACAGTCATCACATTAACATGGTAGTGATGAAGCAGTAGACCTGCAAATTGCTGCAATAATGCAATTTCCATTAGTGATGCACCGATGTGAAAATTGTGGCCGATACCGATAACCGATATTAATATTGCTGTTCTGGCCGATACCGATATTTACCGATGTCGATATCTCTGACTATAGAAAACACTTTTTTATGATAATCAAATAAAGAGCTATTTTCCTAAATTCATTAATTTTTTTTTACTTTTGTAACTTATTTTCAGAATTACTGATATTTTGGAACTATTCAACACATTGAGTGCCACGCCCCTTCCGTGAAGTGACCCCTTCATTGCCGTCCATTAACCCCATGTAAATGTAGTTGTAGTTTGTAGAGCTAAACCTATATTTTATAGCTATGGGTCTAATAACGCCATCGAGTCTCAGTGAGTTGCTTCTGGTCAACGTGCAAAAAACATTATTTTTTCATCCGTACATTTCCGTTTTATACTGTTTTGAATATGAATATAGTTTTGTTGCTTCTGAGTAATTCCAGGGAAAAGATGCGAAAACTGTAAGTTTTCAGACGGTTAACCCTTTCACTACCACACTACAGACGGTTAATCCTTTCACTACCACACTACAGAAGGTTAACCCTTTCACTACCACACTACAGACAGTTGACCCTTTCACTACCACTACAGACGGTTAATCCTTTCACTACCACACTACAGAAGGTTAACCCTTTCACTACCACACTACAGACGGTTGACCCTTTCACTACCATACTGCAGACTGTTAACCCTTTCACTACCACACTACAGACGGTTAATCCTTTCACTACCAAACTACAGAAGGTTAACCCTTTCACTACCACACTACATACGGTTGACCATTTCACTACCACACTACAGACGGTTAACCCTTTCACTACCACACTATAGAGTAGACTGTTAACCCTTTCACTACCACACTACAGAAGGTTAACCTTTCACTACCACATTACAGAAGGTTAACCCTTTCACTACCACACTACAGACGGTTAACCCTATCACTACCACACTACAGACGGTTAACCCGTTCACTAACACACTACATGCGGTTAACCCTTTCACTACCACACTACAGACTGTTAACCTTTCACTACCACACTACAGACGGTTAACCCTTTCACTACCACACTACAGAAGGTTAACCGTTCCACTACCACACTACAGAAGGTTAACCCTTTCACTACCACACTACATACGGTTGACCCTTTCAATACCATACTGCAGACCGTTAACCCTTTCACTACCACACTACAGACGGTTGACCCTTTCACTACCACACTGCAGACGGTTAACCCTTTCACTACCACACTACAGAAGGTTAACCCTTTCACTACCACACTACATACGGTTGACCCTTTCACTACCATACTGCAGACGGTTAACCCTTTCACTACCACACTACAGACGGTTAATCCTTTCACTACCACACTACAGAAGGTTAACCCTTTCACTACCACACTACAGACGGTTAACCCTTTCACTACCACACTACAGACGGTTAACCCTTTCACTACCACACTACAGACGGTTAATCCTTTCACTACCACACTACAGACTGTTAACCCTTTCACTACCACACTACAGACGGTTGACCCTTTCACTACCACACTGCAGACGGTTAACCCTTTCACTACCACACTACAGAAGGTTAACCCTTTCACTACCACACTACATACGGTTGACCCTTTCACTACCATACTGCAGACGGTTAACCCTTTCACTACCACACTACAGACGGTTAACCCTTTCACTACCACACTACAGAAGGTTAACCATTTCACTACCACACTACAGACGGTTGACCCTTTCACTACCATACTGCAGACGGTTAACCCTTTCACTACCACACTACAGACGGTTAATCCTTTCACTACCACACTATAGAAGGTTAACCCTTTCACTACCACACTACAGGCGGTTGACCCTTTCACTACCACACTACAGACGGTTAACCCTTTCACTACCACACTACAGACTGTTAACCCTTTCACTACCACACTACAGAAGGTTAACCTTTCACTACCACATTACAGAAGGTTAACCCTTTCACTACCACACTACAGACGGTTAACCCTATCGCTACCACACTACAGATGGTTAACCCGTTCACTACCACACTACAGAAGGTTAACCCTTTCACTACCACACTACAGACGGTTAACCTTTCACTACCACACTACAGACGGTTAACCCTTTCACTACCACACCACAGAAGGTTAACCGTTCCACTACCACACTACAGAAGGTTAACCCTTTCACTACCACACTACATACGGTTGACCCTTTCACTACCACACTGCAGACGGTTAACCCTTTCACTACCACACTACAGAAGGTTAACCGTTCCACTACCTTCTGTAGTGTGGTAGTGAAAGGGTTAACCAATGGCGATATTGATTGGTAGAGTCCTTTCTCCGCACACTCCATGCTGTTCCTCACACTAGCTCCGGCTAGTTAGCCACAGACCAATGCAAAGTGAATGCGGACACGTTCCCGTCTGTACGAGATTAAAGTTATTCTACCTTCTTGTTTAATTAATAACATCCGATCTAACATGATCTGTTGCATGTTTTAAAATGTGACTAACAATCGTATGAAGTCTTAAGAAGATTGTTTTTCACTTTTAACATCACTTTCTTTCTCCTTTTTTTATTTTTCTCTCTTTCTCTCTTTGACTCCCCCTCTTTCTCCTGATCTGTCCCCCTCTCCTGCTCTATCTGTATCTCCCTCTGTCTCTTCTCCCTCTTTCTCTCTTTTTCTCATCTGTATCTCTTTCTTTATCTCCTCTCTCTGTCTCTCTCTTTCTCCCCGTCTCTCTCCCTGTCTCTCTCTCTCTCTAGCTCTTGGTGTTGTTTGACCGTGAGGATCCCAGGGAGAGAGACGGCCAGAAAACAGTCTTACACAGAATCTACAGGAAATTCCTGGGGCTGAGAGCTTTTATACGAAAACGGATAAATAATATTTGTCTACGGTAAGAGGAGACACTGTAACGCCGGATGTATATATATTTACGATTGAGCTTTTGTTTCGTTTAACGCAATGACTCACGCTAATGTGGCTAACTGATCGACCTATTTAATCTCTCCGGTCTTAATGTCCGGTGAAAATAATTCCCTGAGTCTAAGCACAATTTGATTATTTGAATTGTATTAAAATAGGCTAAAATTAAATAGCCTATGCGATGAACGAAACGATCATTACATTTGTTTCCTCGTTGCTTCTAATAATGACAACGACGTTGTCAGCGAGAGCTTAGTGCTGGGTGTGCGAACTTTTGTGAAGCTGCAGAGCCGGAGCAGCAGCAGCACAATGCAGTATTCCAGCAGTACTCCAATTCAGCCATTTTCAGCCAATGTTGGGTGGGGGGCGCTGCTGTGCGGTTCCCAGAAAAGAGCCAATAACAGCTGAATCAGCTGCTCTGCAGCGCCATACTCTTTGCAAATAAGTCGTTGCGAGGTGGAGAGAGTCGTCACGCAAACCACGATGTTGCCGTCTCTCTGCTTTCTCAGTTCTTCGCTTGATATAATTAATACAAATGTCCAATATAACGGAATTCGTTAGCTCATAAAAATGTGATTATAACAGACTGCTGTTTAGTGTCGGACCGACTGCCCACATACGCGGTCTATTTTATTTCAAGTCAGCAGCAGCACGGAGTATCGAGGGACTTATTTTATTTGGAATATATTAATGACTGTATACGCAAAAGTAGCCTAGTTTTAAGTAATAATATTATAAATCTACATGCCTTGAAGATGACATTCTTTATATAGCCTGCCTATCAATTGTTTTAAAGCTCAATAAACTATGACCGGAATTAATCTCATTTGTCCGGTAGATTGAAATCTTGCAGGTCACGGAGACCGGCAACAATTTTTTCTAACGGAAACCCTGGGATGCGTATTCGCATCCCCGATCTTCCATCCTAGGGCTTACCTACGCTTCCTTTGCAGGGTTTAGCGTATGAGTACCAGAGGCTGCCGTTCGGCTATTCTCTGGCTCCCCGCATCTTCACCAAGTGCGTGGAGACCGCACTGGGGCCTCTGCGTCGTCGGGGATTACGAAGTGTATTCTGCCCTGGACGACGTTCTGGTCCTTGGTGGTCAGGGTAGATCGTCAGGTCTCATACCAGGCAGGTGGTGGAATTCCTCACCAGCCTGGGTTTTGCTGTAGACTGGAAGTAGAGTACTCCTCTTCCCAGTCAACGGGTGGAGTACTTGGGCTTATTCTAAGCTCAAGGTCTGTATGGGCATCCCTCTCGGAGCGGCGGCGAGTGGGTGTTCTCAGCACGCTCGGGAGGTTCCGTCCTAGGACAGTTACGGTGCTGTCCGTGATGCGCCTGCTCGGTATGATGGCATCTGCTCATTCCGTGGTCCCTCTTGGCCTCCTCTTCCCCCGTGAGGTGGATACAGAGGTGGTTTTCCAGTATGGAAATAGACCCGGTGGGAGGCAAGTGGCTAAGGTTCCCATGTCAGTACTCTGGGACCTCGCCCTCTGTGGAGGGCATGGGGCCCTCACCAGTGGGGTCCCCATGGGCAGCAGGCTGTCACACGTCACGGTCTTCACCGACGCCTCCCTCACTGGGGGGGGGACGTGTCGGGCCAACGCAGTAGGGGGCAGCTGGCAAGGCCATGCTGCCCGGTCTGCGCTACATTCAATGTGTTGGAATTGAAGGCAGTCCTTCTGGTCTTCAAACAGTGTTTTGATCAGGACGGACAACACGACGTCAGCGTCGTATGTCGACAGACAGGAAGGAGTACACGCCCCCCGTCTGCATCGGGCGGCGGTCGGCTGGCTATGGGCGTTTCTCCATCTGCGCAGCCTGAGGGCTCTCCACATCCCCGGCAGTCGGGCAGGTCTGGGACCGATTCCGTGGCCGTCCGGGATTCTGTACGCTTTTCCCCCCCTTACACCTGATAGCTCAGCTGTTGGGGCGGGTACGTCGGGAGCGCGGGACTTGGTCCTGGTCGTGCCGGGCCGGGGCTCAGCTGTTTGGTCCCCGGTCCTGATTCAGCTCTGTGGGGCCCCACCGTGGCCTGTTCCGTGGTCACCGCGGGCCCTCTTTCAGGCACGCAGAACTTTGTTCTGCCTTCCTGTTCTGGGGCAGCCTCTAGGCTTGGCTGCTGTCAGTGTGAATCTGGTGGGGATGCGTCTTGGCTATTCTGTAGTTAGCGCTATCCGGCATGCGCGCGCTCCGTCCTCTACCACGGCTTACATGGGTAGGTGGCGTATTTCCAAGAGTGGTGTAGAGTGGGGGGCTTGGACCGGGTGTCCTGCCCCCTGGACGCTGTCCTTTCCTTCCTTCAGTCTATTTTGGGTAGACTGTCGGCTTTGACGGTGAGGGTATATGCCGCGGCTATATCCTCTTGTCATGTGGGGTTTGAGGGCGTTACGTTGTTCAGCCACCCTCTTGTGAAGCGTTTCCTGCTTGGCGCTCAGCGTCTTAAGCCAGTGGAACGTTCTCTGTCTCCGAGTGGGACCTCCAACTGGTCCTCGGCCGGTTGTCTGAGGCCCCGTTTGAGCCTCTTGAGCAGGCGTCTTGGAACAGCTGTCTTCAAGACTGCATTCCTGCCGGCCATCACCTCCGCTAAGCGCGTGGGTGGCCTGTGTGCTCTCTCGGTGCGGCCTGAGTGCTTGTCTATTCGTGTCAATAGCAGTGCGACTCTGAGGCCTACTCCAGTCTTCGTGCCAGAAAATATCCGGAGCTCTTTTCGCTCCGGGGATATTGTGGTTCAGGCGTTTCATCCGCCTCCTCACGCTGGTGAGTTAGAGGCGAGCCTTCACCTGTCGTGTCCCGTCCGGGCTTTGGGGGTTGCCTCAGTCGGACTCAGGACTTCAGGGCTACCGATCAGCTCTTTGTTTGTTACGGTGGCTCTCGCGCTGGTAAGGCACTGTCCAAACAGCACCTGTCACATTGGTTGTGCAAGGGCATTGCCCTTTGCTACACGTTGGCTGGACAGGCCCCCCCTGGGGGTGTCAGGGCGCACTCCACTTGTGGAGTGGCGGCCTCTGCCGCCTTGTTAGGGGGGGCCTCGGTGGAGGACTCGGTGGAGGACATCTGTGCTGCGGCCTTCTGGTCCTCCCCGGGTCCCTTCGTTGGGTTTTACCTCATGGACATGACTGGGGGTTCTGTCTCCCAGGCGGTTCTGAGGTCTGGGACCTCCCCTGCATCCCGCCCTTCGGTGGGTTAGCAGGGGTGTGTGGTTGTGTGCCACGGGGTGATGTGTCACACGTGGTCCCGCCTGTGCTGTGCGTTTTTAGGGGTCTCTAGTTCCCTCTTTTTCGCACTTTGCTGGCGTTGACTGCCGCACCCTCTTCACAAGGAAGGGCGGGTGGACGGGACTCCCCTCCCCCCTGGTGGTAGGGCTTGCGGGTCCTCAGGGGGTACATTTGTCGGGCCACGCGTCTGCTCTGCCCCATATCTCAGTATGGCGAAGAACGAGACGCGATGGCCAGTATGCTATGTAACCTACAGGGCTGTACGCTGCGATGATCTCATCGCAAATTGCCCCTTTAATTGGCCGTTGCGATTGGTAAATAATATTTGGGGGCGGGCTTGCGAGTAGGGATTTCAAGCCTTGCATTCGCATTTCACTCCTAAATGATCCAAGGCGTGTGATGACGCTGAGCACTCAGGTATGATCAGCTGGGAAAATCAACTGAGCACTCACTCTGATAGACTGGCTGACTGTCTGATTTAGCTATGAAGAAAAGTAAAGTTAGTAGTAGGGATGGGAATCGATGGTTCCTAACTGGGTTTTGGCCATATGCTCCCGAAATTCTCCCGCTGTTTGGCTGCTTCTATGTGCAGTGAAAACTACTCAAAATGATGTCATTGATTTAGTTCAGGGTTAGCCGCGGAGCTAACGCTAGCTAACGTGAGCTAATCAAGCTCACAGAGAGAGATAAACAGCTGACAGCAGGTAGTACAGGTACAAATACAATAAAACAAGGGGTGGGGGCTGTTGTGTAAACCTTGTGTCGCGTCAATCTGGTCCACACGTTACTCGTTCATATCTCAGCCTGTGGTGAGATATGCCCATTCCGCGGTCTGTTAATAAAGTTTTCAATCAGACAGATGTATGGAAAGGCTTTTATTATAACATTCGTTGAGGTAAAATCATTATGCCTCATTTAGTCATCCTGCAGAGCACTGGTCTCCTACTCGTGGGCCTCGGGGAGCTAATGTAAGTAGCTTTGTTGATGTCAGCACACGGGGCATTCAGGAAGTCAAAAACTAATGCGCTTGCCGATTGGTGCTAAGAACAGCAGGGCGGGTGCAAGCGTTGTGACGTAATTGGCAGACTCTACTGTCAATCAAAATTATTCTGTTTTCCGTCAGAATGAATGAATGAGAACTTTATTAACAGATTGCATAATGGGTACAATACAGTACAGGAGGATGAAGACCAGAGAAAGACTTTCGGCTTTTTTACATAAGGGTCCTCCATTTTCAATTCATCAAAACATTTAGAGACATACAAATATACAGTAGTTTCATAAAAATGCTAAAATGCTATTTATTGATTGATTGGTTTAAAACTTTATTAACATATTGCAGAATGGGTACAGTACAGCTCAATACATACAATTGTTAAGGGGATGCAGACCAGAGAAAGACTTTTGTCTTGTTTACATCAGGTCCCCCATTTTCAATTCATCATATTTCATATCTAAATCATATAATATCTCATTGCTAAATATATGCAATATATAATCTAATAATCCAATAATCTAAATCTAATATATAATATAAAAATGCTAAATGCATGGGTATTTTATTTTGTCTTTAATGTTAGCTTGCAAACTCATACTGTCTTGGTAAGCCTCATAATGAATTGTTTGGGGTAAAAAAGAAAAACATTGTGATGTGTATCGTGTATCGCCGAAAGGTCAGAAAATATCGTGATATCATATTTAGGCCATATCGCCCAGCCCTAGTTGGTTCATTATAAAAGATACAAACCTGACAACAAAAGCACTTAAATGTTAAATAAAAGGACCACAGTAATGAGGCAGGAGGAACATATTTTTTTGCACTATAATGGTAAAATTGTTATTTAAAAATTTGCCCCTAAAACATATTTTTTGCCCCTAAATTTCTAATTTAGGGGCAAGTGTGCCCCTAGTGAAAAAGCTTAGCGTACAGCCCTGACCTAGTTACATGAGTACTGGCTGAGCGTCTCACTCTTAAGCACGCCCTGAGGTCCCTTGGTTGGGTTTTCTATGATGGAAACTTTTTCCGAGGAAGGGCGTGTATGACCATGTTCGGTGTCTTGTAGGGGGACACTGGGGCGGGGCCTGGTCAAGTGCATGGGTGCATTGTTTTTCGTTATGAAGTACAGTAGGTACTGGAGATAGGGGTATATCTCAGTATGGTGAAGAGCGAGACGCTCATGTAACTAGGTTATAGTCATAACCTTTCGTTTAATATCACAACTTGTGTCATCATTGTTCATCATTGGGGGAAACTAAGTGCTGCCTCTCCGCCACACTCGGGACCACGCCAACGTAGCTAGCGCTAGCCTATACAGTGGCTAACGTCTGGACCACACCAACGTAGCTAGCGCTAGCCTATACAGTGGCTAACGTCTAGACCACGCCAACGTAGCTAGCGCTAGCCTATACAGTGGCTAACGTCTGGACCACGCCAACGTAACTAGCGCTAGCCTATACAGTGGCTAACGTCTGGACCATGCCAACGTAGCTAGCGCTAGCCTATACAGTGGCTAACGTCTGGACCACGCCAACGTAGCTAGCGCTAGCCTATACAGTGGCTAACGTCTGGACCACGGCAGTGAGTGACCGTGATACAATTCAACAATCCACAGATTCAGATTCCACGTAATTCATAATCCACAATCCATGCATAGACACTTCAATTTATGCTTGAATGAAACACAATCCGGGCGCTCCGTTAAGCAAATACATCCACAGCAGAGAATATGAAACTAATCAGAGCCAAACGCCCGATAGGTTTCATTCATTAAAAATATCCCGCGGGATTCACATTTGCAGTGCGCCGTTATTAAAATAACCACATGCAGTGTGTATCGCGACTCCGAGCGCCGTATCCGTATAAATATGACGTGCATTATTTAGGACCAAGTAAATCTATAGGCTGAATATGATTTATTATCAGCATTTTAGGTCTATTATTTTACATTTCAAACGCCCCCTCTAGGAAAACTAAGCACAAAAACATAATTCAGAATGGTATAATGCAGATCTACACTGTGATAATTATTTCAGGAAGCGAGCTGGCATTTCTTTGCGAGGGTGTGGCCATGGTTCATCCAGCTAACTGAACTTAACCCTGCTCCGGACCAGGTTCAAACTTTCTGATCTGTTACCATGGCGATTTAGAAAATCCGATGTCTGAGAACGGAAATGTCTGGCTTAAGTCAAGCTATGCTGAAAATTATCCGGCTAACTCAGTTAGCCAGGTACGGGGAATAGGGCCCAGCTCAGTTAGTTGAACAGATAGCAAACAAACGCGCAATAAATGCCTAAGTCAACACAATGTGACGTCATAGGTAGGGATGGGTACCGAACCGAATTAAGGGTACCGACTACCAAGTACCGATTCACGTGAGAACCGCCGGTGCCAAATAATTTTTTTTAAAGTCTGATGACGTTGACGTTTCGTTTACCGCAAAATGAAACCTATGAAGTGTGCCGCACGTTCACACGCACAATACGCACTTACCTAGAATTTTACTTGATTCAACAACAAAGCAGTCAGGGCAATGGCAAGCCGAAAACGGTCGCAAGTGTTGTTACACTTTACAAAGCTAGATGCAGACAACGCTCGCTGCAATATTATATATATATTAACAAATTGTTCTAAATAAATAATAATGATAATAAATTATTTGAAGTTTGGATTTTTTCTTTTACAACACGTCGTAGATAGATAAATTTTTTAGAGACTAAAGTACCGAAAAAAGCTACCGTTGGGTATCGGTATCGATTTACAGGTACCGGTATCGGTTCAAATGTGAAAGGTACCCAACCCTAGTCATAGGAGACTATTGCGCTTCGTTGCCCCTTATATCTTGAATCGGGTGCCAAATGTCCTGAATCAGTCACGTGGGACGACCGGCATGTGAGGTTCAACGTCACCACACACGTCATCAACACGAGCCTCGATACACTCCACATAAATTCCTGGATTATTCAACAAACGCTTTGTGTGTTTACAGTGTGAAGTCTCTCTGTGGCAGAACTCTACTGGACCAAGACTTTCTTCTTGTGGAAACAGACATCAGACTGTGGACACCACAACATCTGTAAGTACAATTATGTTTACTTTGAGTTTCCTGAACATGGAGAGACCAATCCCAAGTCGATCGGAACTTTCTCGGCCGAGCTATAGTCACTTTCTCAGCACCTACTCCCCATGCGCATGCGCAGATTGCCCACGGAGTCTCGGGATTGTCCAGATGTCTAGGTTTATCAATCTGCGCATGCAGAGTTTGGGGAGTAGGTGCGGGGAAAATTACTATAGCTCGGCCGAGAAAGTGCCGATCGATTTGCGATTGGTCTCTCCATGTTCAGTGCCCAGTAGTTCAAAATCTTTAATCTCAATCAGATCCGATACGATTTTAACCTCTTTACCTCTTAATCTCTGAAAATCCGCCTAAAAATATACACCTAAGTAAATAGAAGATTGCTCCACTTCTACAAGGCCATTTGCATGTTCTTGGTATCTAGGGACATCTATGGACCTCAGGGAATGTATTCCCAGTGTCATAAATATTGTGTCTATTACTAGGCTTGAGTAAATTGTTATGAAACACTGTGCACATTTTTCTAAGGAAACTGAGGATAGGGCTACATATGGGATGATGACTCCGATGACAGTGGTGAGGATGATTAACATCAGTGTTGCCTGGGAAGTGTGGTGGTGGATGAGGGGTTGGGTGGTGGATGAGGGTGTGGACTGGGGTTGGGATGTATTAGGGTTATACAGTAGGTAGTGTGATTTGTTTGTATTTTTGTAACTGCATTCTATTTAGTTTTTAAATGGAAAATAAAAAGGTTAATGTCTTATTGCTTTGTCCATTTTTTGACATCATTCCAAATTAAGGGGATGGTGTAGTGTTTTGATTTAACTATCTTGATAAAAAGTGTGTGGGTCTATTCTTTTTCTCATTATACTATCCACTGAACTGTTTTATGTGTACAACCTCAATTTATAGAATATCTACATCCTGATCTGCACTGCACACTTTTTTTGAACTGTATAGTATTCTTTATTCTAGTCATCTTATTTTATTCTAAGCTAAAATTATCGTATTGCACTGCACACTTTTTAGAACTGTATATAGTCATCTTTATTTTAGTCATCTTCTTTTTTTCTATACTAAATATATTGTATTTTATTATTGGAAGCTGCTATGGTCGAGGGACCACAATAAATAGATTTTCACTCTACTTGCTGTAAAGCACTGTGATCAATACATAGAACTATCCTACCTGTCTGTGATCAGTACATACTTTATGTTTCATGGTTTGGAGAGCTAGGAGGCTACCTTACGCTCTAGCCTAAAACTAACATTTCCTTTTTCCGTTTCAAACCTTTATTTCAACTTGTTAGGAAGTGGAGGTTTCCCTCATTTAGATTAGATTAGCTGTCATTATACAGCACAAGTACAGTACTAGAAGAAAGTTTGGCAGATGTAGGCCATTGTCGGTACATTATGAACCATGACACAAAGGTATCTTTTTCTCTTAACCTGCTGTAAGTTAGCCTTTAGTTTTTTTGGCAAATAATCCACTGTGCCCACCATGATGAATTTGTTTTGGGCATCTTTGTGTCAACGTCTAGAGAAACCCCTAATGGATTGTCCAGACGTCCACACGCTTCCCATCACCCGTGGCAACAAGGATGGTCTGCTGGACATAGACAAGCTCGCCAGAGGTGATCATTTTACCACTTAATTTACATTCCTTACATTCTTTAAAGTAATTTTGTTCTTAATTTCTATCATTCCTAAACACCTCATGATATCAATCAATCTACTCAGGGTCGATATAAAAGACGATACATAGAATAAATGACATATAAAAGCACCATAAAAACATAGTTTAAAAGATAAGAAAAGAAAATGCAGAGTCTTACATAAAGACAACTGTCTCAGTGTTTCCTGGGATTGAAGGACAAAACCAAGATGATCTCATTTACAGTCATTTACCCGGCAAATACATTTCTACATAAGATTTCTTAAGACAGCTTGGGATGGAAGTCCTGCAGCCACAAACTTACTTGCACTACACCATCTAGCCCTCTTAAGTAATATTATTGTGACATCATTGTAAGATACTTGTTTCTATAAGCTTGCTTTTTTGTAGTTTGATTGCAGCACATAGTAAACTAACTGAGAGAACTGAGACATGTAAACTAACTGAGAGAACAGAGACATCTTCACTACATCTGTACACATAGTAAACTAACTGAGAGAACAGAGACATCTTCACTACATATGTAGACATAGTAAACTAACTGAGAGAACAGAGACATCTTCACTACATCTGTACACATAGTAAACTAACTGAGTGAACAGAGACATCTTCACTACATCTGTACTAATCTTACTGAGGGAACATAGAACATAGATGTAGTCCTCAACATAGATGTAGTATTTTCTCCAACATGGATATAGTATTTCCCCCAACATATAGTATTTTCCTCAACATCGATTTAGTATTTTCCTCAACATAGATTTAGTATTTTCCTCAACATAGATTTCCAAGATGTTAGAAGACAAAGTGTATTACAATGGCAGCATGTGTCTAACTGCAAAGGGCTAGATTGTGGCTTGACACAGGGCAGCTGTCTTGGACCACTCCTGTACTCTATATTCACAAATGACTTACCATCTGCTTTGTGTAAAGCAAGTATACAAATGTACGTGGACGATTCCACACTGTATTATGCTGCAAACACTAGTGATGATCTACACAAAGTTTTATCTACAGAGTTATATGCAGTAACTAATTGGATACAACTAAATAAGCTGGTATTAAACATCTCAAAGACCAAATCAATTATCATAGGAACCAGTCACAAACTATTAGCCAATCCTACACTGAGTCTGCACTTGTCTGGTGAACCCATACAACAGGTTGATAAGGTTAAATTACTCAAGTTCAAGTTTCAAGTTTCTTTAATAGTTGTCATACAGAAGTACAGAATACTTTTATACAAAATGCTTCTTACTGTTACGCTCCAGAGACTGTGCAAGACAAGATAAGTATGAAATAAAATAACATAGTATAGCATGTAAATTAGAAGTAAAAAATGAGGTCACAGTGTTCAGTATAGACATATGTACAATGTCCGATGCAGAATAGACGTAACTGAGTTACCATATAATATACAATATACTATGCAGTGTACTAATATACAATACTATATAGTGCAAAGCAGAAATGGGATGAGGTACAATTTAGGTACAATTTACAGTAGGTGTACGAGTTGTAGTGCAAATCCTTTATCAATAAATATAAAGTGTGTTTGTGTGATCTAAAGTGTGGAGAGTGGGTGCTGCAGTGTGTTGTTTGTTTAAGTGAGTGTGCGTGTGGGTGTGTGTGCTGTGTGCATTTGATGGTTGTTGCATAGTGTTTATTGTTCGTTGAGCAGCCTGATGGCCTGGGGATAGAAGCTTCTTCTGAGTCTTTCTGTGCTTGCCTTAAGACTCCGGTATCGCTTGCCTGACCGCAGCAGTTCAAAGAGGCAGTTGTTCGGGTGGCTGGAGTCCTTGATGATTCGCTTCGCCTTCCCCCTGCACCGCTTGTTGTAAATGTTCTGGACGGTGGGAAGCCCCCCTCCAATTGTGCGTTCGGCTGAACGTGTCACTCTTTGTAGTCTGCTACGGTCTTGTGCAGTGCTATTCCCAAACCAGGAGGTGATGTTGCCAGTCAGGATGCTCTCTATTGTACATGAGTAGAAGTTCCTAAGGATCTTCTGACTGACTTGGAACTTCCTTAGGCGCCTGAGGAAGTAGAGGCGTTGTCGTGCCTTCTTCACAACACTGTCAATGTGTGTGGTCCATGTCAAGTCCTCGGATATATGGGCTCCGAGGTACTTGAAACTGTTCACTCTCTCTGGGAGTCATAATAGATAGTCGACTGACATGGGTAGAGCACATTGACACAGTGGCTAAGAAAATGGGTAATAGCATTTATATGGCAAGAAAATGCCTTCCTCCTTATGTTCCACCACATATTCTGGGACAGGTCGTTAAGTCATTCGTTTTAAGCCACCTGGACTACTGCTCACCTGTTTGGTCCTCTGCATCTGACAGTGCACAGAGGAAACTACAAAATATCCAGAACAGAGCTGCCAGACTAGTCTTACATTGCCCCATAACAACGGACATAAACAGTATGCATAGGGAACTCTTATGGCTATCGGTAGATAAAAGGATTGTCTTAAATACAGTCACATTCTACAATAACAGCATCCACGCCTCTAAGCCTGAGTTTTTATATACCGTAATTTTCGGACTATAAGCTGCGGCTTTTTTCACTATTTTTCGACCCTGCAGCTTATATAACGGTGCGGCTAATAATGGATTTCTACAGCTAACTAACTGGGCGCGCTCCCTCAGCTCTGTGACCGTCAGATCAGACTCCTAAATCTGTTGCAGCAGTGCACGCCTTGCCCCTCCTCCTCCCCCTCACAGACCCACATCAACAAACCATTACGGCAAGAGTCTAGTGTATGAGCAGCTCAGAGCTCCTCTTTCAACATAACTGAAGCATTAACCCTTAGGAGTCAACGGGGCTTATTGCTCCCGTGGGCGGAGCACAAAAGAATTAGAATCTCTCACAAATGCTCAGGGAGTCCCGTTTTTCAAAAATCTGTAAAAATGGAACAAAGACAATTTCGAGTGCATATAGTGTAATCTATATGTATCCTTACTTGCTAAACGTAATACGACTTGTAAATATGTTTAATTCTTGCTAAATTGTATAGTTCTAAATATCCCTGTATTCCCCGAAACTACAACGCGTCACGTACATGCACGCGCGCACACACAAACGGCGCATAGGTGTTAATCACTGAGTGATCAATATGCATATTCTTCAGCGCGAGAGGGGGGGGGGGGTTGTGTTTCTCACTGTCTGTCGTTGATAATATAATCTGAAGAGGTCCTGCATTATTATTATTATCATTCTCGAGAATACTAACATGCTTTTCATCCTCGCCCGTGTATATACCCACGTCGCGCTAAAACAACATAACTACTGTATGGCAGAGACAGAGTGCGTGTGTGTACGAGTTATGAGTTATCTCGCAGTTCATTCAAGCGCGCATCACGGTGATGACAGCTCTCTAGAGTAGAAAGGTGCGCTCACAGGGGCGTAGCTGGAGATTCTGGGCCCGATGAAATAATCAATTTGTGGGCCCCCAATCTATTAAAAAATGTGGGGCCCCCAATCTATAAAAAAATTTGGGGCATTTGCTGGGCCCTTGGAATCATCCTAACCCCCCCCCAGCTACTCCCTCTCACACACTCTCTCTCTCTCTCTCTCAAACAGAGAAATCAAAAGAAATCAGTACATTACAGAAGGAATTTCTTGTACAGTCTTGTACAGTGGGTGACAATATTGTCACAAGGAAAGATGAAATTACATACCTAGGTTTCATGTCTATCTATATCTCCCTCTCTCTCCCTCCATCTCTCCTCTGTATCTCCCTCTTTCTTTCTCTTCCTCTATATCCCTCTCTCTCCCCCTCTCTCCCTCTATTTGTAGTCTGAAAAAATGCCAGGAAATGCTCAGAGAATTGTTGCATATATAGAACACAAATGTTCTAGAATGTTCGATTATGACATCATACTGTGACCAGTGATGCCACTAACGCGTTACTAAGTAACGCCTTACAGTAATCTGATTACCTTTCCGCGAAAATAGTAATCTAACGCGTTAATCTTTAAAAGCCAGTAATCTGATTGCAGTTACTTGTCCAAGTGGCTGTGCGTTACTATTTCGTTACTATCTCATCATAAATTCATAATGCAGGCGGAATGCAGTATTTTATTTCGTTTTAGACTGTCAAAAATACGTTTGGAGCTGTATTTCCTTGTATTGGGGGAGTGACGTCACAGCACGCAACCTCACGTTGTTCCATGCTGGTGGGCGTGGCTGTTATTGTTATTATCAGGCTCACCAAAACTAACGAGCTAGCAGGGAGACGTTCACGCTGGTAACGCTTTCTTGCAAACAACAAACAAACAAACAAACAAACACTATGCGGAGGAAACAAAATACTGTCTACCGCATCTGGAATATACAGCACAGCACGACCAAACGGATAGAAAAAAAACCAAACCCGAAGCATCGACTTCTGGATTTCTTTACTGGATTTAAACCATAGTGCAGGTATGTTCCACCTTTGAGTTAAACATCTTTTGCATTGCACTATTCATGAACATGGAACACCATACTCACACACACCTCCAATGTACAGCCCCACCCCACCTACCCAACCTCCCCCAATGCACAGTTTCTATGTCAAATGTATATACACTCTTTTTCTGGATTTTTTTTTAGTATCACAAACAGTACTGCATTTGAAAATCTGGTATGTCATAAATGTATAGATGTAGCAGTACTGTCTATCTGTATGTCGTGTGTGTCATATGATGAATTGAAAATGGGGGACCCTGATGGAAACAAGACGAAAGTCTTTCTCAGGTCTGCATCCTCTTAACAATTGTATGTATTGAGCCGTACTGTACTGTACCCATTCTGCAATCTGTTAATAAACTTTTCAATCAATCAATCAATCAATACTGCAGTATGTAGGTTGTCAGTAGCACACAATAATAAATAATAATAATAATAATAATAATGATAATAATAATAATAATAATAATAATAATAATAATAATAATAATAATAATAATAATAATAATAATAATAGCATAGGAGGAGCAGTACCGTTTAATAGACTGTTTTTTAAGAGCATGAGCTTCAGATACTAGATAGACCTTCAAACATAAAGAACATTTTCTTGAAGTATAACACTCCAACCCATCAAGTGCTCCTGTGGAACGGCTTTTTAGTCTGGGAGGGTTGGTGCTCACGCCTAGAAGGAACAGACTTTCTGACAAGAGGTTTGAGAAGATTCTGTTACTGAGATATAATCACTGGTTTACTCACCCCTCTCCCCTGTTTCACTAGGAACATTAGAACCATATCTGAATAGGGCAGGCCTCAAAGGTAGGCTACATATCAGCCTACATGTGGTGTTATTGACTATTTATCTTTTGTGAAATCTATAGATCTTACTCAAACGGAGTACATTTTACTAATTTTTTTTTGTCATTCTTATGTTGTGGCAGCAGCAGGGACGACGACTTCGTAACCTAGTTACTTTCAAAGTAACTAAGTTACTCTGATAATCAAGTAATCAGTAAAGTAACTAAGATTACTTTTTAAAGGAGTAATCAGTAATCAGATTACTTTTACAAGTAATCTGTGGCATCACTGACTGTGACATACTACTCCTGTAGTGTGAAAAAACATGCATTCTCATAAATATTACGATCAAATCTATTTTGTACTTGATGATACATTTGAAATTGGTTTGGTTATGATCATGTTATTAGTGTGTGTGTGTACAAAACTAATTAATAATATAATTATTATAAATGTCTCTCTGTATATATCTCTGTATCTCTTTCTCTCTCTCTCTCTCTCTCTCTCTCTCTCGCTCGCTCTCGCTCTCGCTCTCGCTCGCTCTCGCTCTCTCTCTCTCTATTACTATACTATTATATATCTATATATATATGTCTAAACCTCGGTCTATCTAGTGTGTGTATACACCAGTATCACTGACTACCACGGCAAGCCTATAGAAAATGATTCTATTTAATAATAATAATTATTATTATTATTATAAATGTCTCTCTCTGTATCTTTCTTTCTTTCTCTCTCTTTCTATTATATTACTATTATATATCTATCTAAATATCTAAACCTCTGTCTATCTAGTGTGTGTATGCATGGCATCAAATCAAAGTGTGTGTTGCTGTAGGCCTGCCTGTATTGATCAGTCAC
The DNA here is from genome assembly GCF_963971535.1 of Notolepis coatsorum. Taxonomy (NCBI): domain Eukaryota; kingdom Metazoa; phylum Chordata; class Actinopteri; order Aulopiformes; family Paralepididae; genus Notolepis; species Notolepis coatsorum. Next base: position 890,715 of record NW_028174872.1, on the reverse strand, counting down.
ACTATACCCCCATTCAGCCGTAATTGTTCCCTGCTGGGCCTTTGTTTCATGGTGTGAATTAGTCATTGACATTGACATTGACATCACATTGCATTCTGGGAAGGAGTGTAGTTCCCTTATCATTAGCTGAATTCACTGAATTCTCTTCAGAGGCTCCTGCTGCAAATTGGTAATGACTGTACCAGAATGTTTGATAGGACATTGATTGAAAACTATCGTCTCAAATTTGACAATTGATGGCTTATTTTGAAGGTATGAATCTGTAATTTTACATTATGTAACAAAAAAAAAGAGAATATTCTGAGAAGGTGGAGCTAGAAACTCTAGACCTCAGGGGGTTAAACAAAATGACCCAGACAACAACTATTCACTTTAGTTTATTAATGCATGAGGCGTTGTCTAATGTTATTTAGCTACTGATGGCTCCTGATATCATCAGTTTGGCATTTTATTTCGCAGGTGCTGGCTAACTGGCTATCGTTCTGTGAGCTGGCGTTGGTACCTGGCTGGCTAACTAGCGTGGCTATCGTTCTGTGAGCTGGCGTTAGTACCTAGCTGGCGCTGGCTAACTAGTGTGGCTATCGTTCCGTGAGCTGGCGTTGGTACCTGGCTGGCTAACTAGCGTGGCTATCGTTCTGTGAGCTGGCGTTAGTATCTAGCTGGCTAACTAGCGTGGCTATCGTTCTGTGAGCTGGCGTTAGTACCTAGCTGGCTAACTAGCGTGGCTATCGTTCTGTGAGCTGGAGTTAGTACCTAGCTGGTGCTAACTAGCGTGGCTATCGTTCTGTGAGCTGGAGTTAGTACCTAGCTGGCGCTGGCTAACTAGCGTGGCTATCATTCTGTGAGCTGGCGTTGGTACCTGGCTGGCTAACTAGCATGGCTATCGTTCTGTGAGCTGGCGTTAGTACCTAGCTACCGTTACTGTTTAAACAAAAATGTTAATAAATGGGAGCTTCCTCAAACAGCCATCTCTTTCCCGACAATCCCCTCTGTGCACGAACCCTTACATATGGTAATTAAACATTAAAACACCTGCGGCTTATAGTCCAGTGTGGCTTATATTATGTACACATCATTCAATTTAGCTGCTGCAGCTTATATTCAGGTGCGGCTTATAGTGCGAAAATTACGGTAGTCAAATGATCAGATGTAGTCACTTACACAATAATTTAACTAGAATGGCAGGAGAAGGTAAAATCATGTTACCTCGCCCAAAATTGAATGCCATACGAAAATCTGTAATTTATCTAGCCATTACTTATTGGAATAGCTGCCCAGAACACATACATCAATTAAATACCAAATCATCATTTAAACATACATTCCGAATGTATTACTTAGCTAGTGAGCAGTAGTCCAGTGTTTATTTATTTTTGTTTTTAATTATTTGTTCTTATTATTTTCTTAGCTGTGACAAGCTGAAGATGGTAATGCTGCCCTTTACAGGCAAGCATTAGCTCTTCATCTTTCATGTGCAATATTGTTTTTTTGTATGATTGTAATAAGTTTGTTGTTTTGTTTATATACTGAATATGTGTGTGTATATTAGGGGTGTAACGGTACACAAAATCCACGGTTCGGTACGTACCTCGGTTTTGAAGTCACGGTTCGGTATTATTTTTGGTACAGTAAAAAAAATTGCTTCATTTATCTATTTATTTATTTAACTGTATTAAACAATATAAAATGAATTGGCCATAATTTACTGCGCAAACTAATGCTTACTGCTGTAACCTACTAATACCACTTAATGTAAATCTGAAGATTATTATATAGCAGATGCCTTGGACAACTGTAGCGTGTGCTTGTTTATACAGAGCCCCTTTCATGAGCAAGCCCTGCTTGAATACAGGGGCAGGGCTTGCTACAGTCACGAAAGGGGCTAGTTTATACAGAGCTGGTATGACTTGCTGGCTGAAATACGGACGAGAGGGAACTAGGTAGCGGGGCTCTATTACTCTCTATGCTCCATGTGCTTAAACCCAGTGTTCTCGACAACGGAGTATGGTCGCAGATCTGCTGCTATAAAAACATAGATGGCGTTTGTTATTGCTTTGGCCCGGTCTGAATTAATAGTGAGATGCTGCTTGAATGCCACGGGAGCTGGGTTTGCTTCTTCGGTGTACCAGTGATATTCACATTCGGGTGATGCCGTTTCAAATGCGTGATAACGTTTGCAATAAAGTTGAACAATGCCGGCAACGTAGCCCCTTTCGTGACTGTGATGCAAGGCTTGCATCACAAGTGTGCATCACAGTCACGAAAGGGGCTAGCCGGCACGTAGCTTTAGTGCGATCCACCTGTCTTTGTCCATTACTGTGGTTAACTGGGAATCCGAAATGATCCCAAATGGGAGACTTGAATGTTGTGGGAGTATCTTCTAGCTCTGGCTGGTCAGTTAGTATTGACTCGCCATACTTAAGGCTAATATGCTATGCTGAATTACAGCTCTCGTTCAGTGTAGCTGCGCGCTGTGTGGGATGAACAAACAACATCCGGTTAGTTGTGCACGTTATATTAGGGCCGGTGGGATTTAAGTTCCACAAAAAAAGGTTCCATACCGTTGCAATCGTTCGGTGCACAGCACGTACTGTACCGGAGGACCACATTGAGGCGGTACAGTATGTATCCGCGTACCGTTACACCCCTAGTGTATGTATGTATATATGTGTGTGCGTATATATATATATATATATATGTATATTTGTATATGGATATGTGGGACTTCGGACCCCAGGAAGACTAGCTGGTGCCATTGGCATCAGCTAATGGGGATAATTTTTAATAAACAAATACAAATATGACGGTTCTCTCAGTTTCAGAAAAGGACACAGACTGGTTTGTAATCCAAGGTTATGAGGAGCTTGGAGAGAAGAGTGGAGCTAAACTACAGACAAGACTCTTGGAAATCCCGCTCAAGAGATTGTCAGCGGTAAGATGGGGAAGAAAATTATGTTTTGCATAATCCATGCTTAACTAGGCTTGCCATGTCTTATTCTCCGCTGGGTCTTGCTTAACTAGGCTTGCCATGTCTTGTCCTTGGCTGGGTCTTGCTTACCTAGACTTGCCATGTCTTGTTCTTGGCTGAGTTGGTCTTGGCTGGGTGTCTGTCTGTAGCCTACTGTCTCTTGGTGAGAGAGAGGTGTGGAGAGAGAGACACTCTAACCAAACACACTCAGTTTAGTTTGCGCAGCAGACTTTGATAGTGGGATGTAGATGTACAATGTACCCCTGTTGTGTACCCTTTTTTAACAAATCTCAGACCAAAACCCTGCTCAGACTAGTGTGAGTAAAAACCATGCTCAAAGAGATTGGTGTTGGATTATTCCTGATTCTTGGACGATTAGTCAGTTAGCTAAGATACATCCAAATAAATCAAGCAAATCGATAAAACATGTAGATTGTGGTTGAGGCATCATCTAGCCATAATATCTGTTCTAGTGAGTGTAAACACTTCTACTTTTAACAATACAAGTCAGGGTTCTGAAGTGGTGTTTTGACTTTTGTGTCAGAGAATTAGAAAATCAGAGAGAATTTGAAAATCAGAGCGGTTTTATCTTTAAAGCCCAACGGTCAAATCTGGGTCAGATAAGAGTGTGTGTTAAATGTGTTGTGTTATGTGTGTGTGTGTGTTAAATGGTAAATGGTGCATTTATATAGCGCTTTTATCCAAAGTGCTTTACTATTTTGTTCCTCACATTCACCCATTCATTCACACACCGACGGTGCAAGGAGCCAACCTGCTCATTGGGAGCAATTAGGGGTTACGTTTTCTTGCTCAAGGACACTTCGACATGCTGCCCGGGAGGAGTGGGAATCGAACCGGGAACCTTCCGATTACCAGACGACCGCTCTACCTCCTGAGCCACTGTCTCCTCATGTTAGGAGTTGAGTTGGAATTCAGAATCAATACATGCATGTAATTCACAGTCATGACCTGAAACTATGAATGAATTATCATTGTATTTATATAGTGTTTTTCTAGACACTCCTAGCACTTTACAGTGTAGGATGTAAATGGCCTCCTTCACCTCTGGGTAGCACCCAACCTTGGGCTACAGGCTCAATGGCTGCGAGACACTGGCACCAGGCACACAGCACACTACACAATGGCTGAAAGGTTCAGGAAACGGGGATTGATACCAGCCAATTAAGGGGAAGTGATGATTGGGTGGCTTTGATGTCAGACCTGGTGGGACCAGGTGGGTTTGCAGGACTGGAGTTTTGAGATAAACTTTGTTGTCTTGGTTGACCAGGTGGAGAATGTCAGTCTGTTTGACACTGTTGTCTTGGTTGACCAGGTGCAGAGTTGGTCTGTTTGACACTGTTGTCTTGGTTGACCAGGTGGAGAGTTGGTCTGTTTGACACTGTTGTCTTGGTTGATCAGGTGGAGGGAGTTGGTCTGTTTGACACTGTTGTCTTGGTTGATCAGGTGGAGAGTTGGTCTGTTTGACACTGTTGTCTTGGTTGATCAGGTGGAGAGCATTAGAGAGTCTGTTTGACACTGTGGTCTTAGTTGACCAGGTGGAGAGCATTAGATTTGTATCTACTTGAACGTAATACCTTATCTAATTTAAATTTACTGAATTATTTTTATATATATGTGACAAAAAAATTCTTTTTTTAATTCTTGGCTGGGAAAATATCTGACTGGCTGGTAGTTTTTTAAATCTACCAGCCACCTTGGCTGGTAAGCCAAAACGTAAATTTTGTTCCCTGAGTCCACGGCAATCCAGCGAGCCAATGAGTTAGTTAATTTGTTACACTTGGTCTGACAAATGTTTGCTCTGAATCCCGTCATCTGGTCTAGTGTGGTTAGGCGACCCTGCTTGCTTGTACTCTGGGTAATGTTAGCCTGACCGGTGTTAGATTTAGTTTGCATGGTAGCTCCAACATGCTTGGCATTTAGGTGATAGTGTAGGCTAGAAACGCTCCGGGGATGGGCAAAGTCTTTGCTGCACAAAGTGCACGCTACCATTCGTATCGACACTTCCATCTGGTTGTTGTTTTTTTATATCAAAACGAAACATCCCATTCAACGGGACAAGCAACGCAGTCTCAACTGTTTTTTCCATGTTTGCTATAACTCTCTGACGTCACTCCATGCATGCTGTGCATCTGGATAAACGGTATGCCTGGAACTGGTCCACTGAGAAACATTCTGCGGGGTCTGGAGTGCACAACGATTAACCCTTGGGCCTTTTTGCACCTGTGGGGGGAGAACAAAGGGATTTAGAATTTCTCAGAAATGCTCAGGAAGTTGCGCTTTTCAGAAATCGGTAAAAATAGAAAAATGACAATTTCGAGTGCTTTGAAATGTAATATATATGTCTCCTTACTTGCTAAACGTAATATGACTTGTAAATACGTTTAATTTTTGCTAGATGGTATGATTGTAATTATTTCCGTTTGCCAGAGAACTACAGCGCGTCACGAAACGCACATACACGTGCGCACACACACAAGAGCGGCATGTGGGCTGTGAAAAGGTGTTAGACCCCGCAGAGGTGAGAGGTATCAGAGACTCGCTACCCCCCATCCAAATTCTAAACAACAGATTGGCTTTTCATAATATGTATGAATTATCTCTTGCAATAATATCCACGGGACTCGACTTTTTACAGTCGTTGTGTTTGTGTGTGTCACGAACACACACGCCAACTTTCTCCTGCGTGAGGACATTCGCAGACATTCTCTCAGATAGAGAAAAAGAAAAGCTTACATAGGGGTGGATGGTATGGTCTAAAATTTATATCACGGTATAATTTGAAGCATAGACGGTAACGGTATATATCACGGTATCAGTGTTTCCGTTCGAATTATTTTTTTTGCCTGATAGGCAGGCTATATAAATAATGACATCCTCAAGGCATGTAGATTTATAATATTTTAACTTAAAACTAGGCTACTTTTGCGTATAGTATATTCCAAATAAAATAAGTCCCGAGACTCCGTGCTGCTGCTGACTTTAAATCAAATGGGTGTCTGTGGGCAGTCGCCCAACATTAATAAACAGCAGTCTGTTATAATCACATTTTTATGAGCTAACGAATTCCGTTATATTGGACATTTGTATTAATTATATCAAGCGAAGAACTGAGAAATTTGGCAGAGACAGACAGCAACATTATCATGGGTTTGCGTGATGACTCTCCACCTCGCAACGACTTATTTGCAAAGAGTATGTCGCAGCAGATTCAGCTGTTTTAAGGCTCTATCTGGGGACCGCTCAACAGCGCCCCCCACCCAACAGCTGAATTGCCAATGGCTGAATTGAAGTACTGCACGGTGCCGGTACAGATGAGTGGGTTATGGTGGATTCTGCGGCTCTGCAGCTGCATATGCTTCGCGCAAAATCCAACATCCAGCTCGCGCTGCCCAGCCGTCAGAACACTACACATCATAATGTTCACAGCAAACTGTAGTTGATCACCAGGTATGTTTTATTAACGTAGAATAATTCATATAAGAAAAACGATAGGGAAATATCTTACCTTTCTCCACTGGTTAAAAATGCCAGGAACTGAAATTGAAACTTGCTGTGCGCCGCGGTGATATGTGTTTATTATGAAATGACAATTGCGTGTTGACACGCCCACTGCGCGAAGCCTCCTAAATAACTTTTTCCAGATTGCACATATCTATTATCTATGACTAATTCTATCTATTTTTAGGGGCAAATGCGAGTGAAATAGTCGCGCTGTGGTTACATGACGTCTTTGCTATTTTAGAGCTGCTCTACCGGTTACAAGGTATAGTCAAAATCCATACCGTAGAGCAAATTCATACCGTATACCGTTTATACCGTCCACCCCTAAGCTTTTTGTATTTTATTTTTTTATTATTTTTTAAACAAACACATAAACAAACATGACAACACACGATAAGATATACAAGCATTAATTGTCAGAGCACATCCAATGAGATCACATTTTAGTTAATTGTCTTATATAAGATATACCCCTAATACCTGTTATCTAAAAAACCTACACACATATGCTCCAGCTCGAACCCCCCCCCCCTCCCGGACCCCACCTTGAGAAGTACCTCCACTATCCCTCGCACCTAACCAGACGCTACCATTATAAGCTAGCTTTTATTCTCTCCACCACTTCTAACCACATTGACATTTTGGATTCATTGAGACCCAGAATTCTTGCTGTAGATATTTCTTGATAAATCACATCGAGATATAAGAAACCAAACTTTTCGGCAAATTTTTTCCGGTTGAAACCAGCGTGATGCGATCAGCTTTTTAGCTACTGTGATACCCGATAAAACCAATCTCTTTAGCTGTGGATTCACTGCAAACTCAAAAACATCATTCAATAGTAATACCGAGGGGTGTACAGGTATATTCCAAGATACAAGTTTTGATAATTGTTGGGTCACATCTTTCCAGAATGCCTTAACTGGTGGGCAGTCCCAATACATGTGCATAAATGACCCTTCGTCCCCATTTGTACATTGGGAGCATTTGGAGTCTTGTTTAAGCCCCATTCGGCACAGTCTTATAGGAGTCAAGTATGTCCTGTGAATATAGTTAAGATTGATTTGTTGATGATCCGGGTTCCTTGATGTAAGTCGGACATTTGCCCAGGCTCCTTGCCAATCAAAGTCATTTTCCAGGTCTGGTATATCCCTCCTCCAGACAGAGTCTAGTTGGAGGGTTTCATACGAGGACGTTAGTAATTGATGATAAAATTCTGAAACGAAACCTCTCGATGTCTCTCTTTCGTAGAAGAATTTGTGGTATCTGTGGTGTTCAATTGCTCTGTCTAATGGAACACTGTGAGACTTCAAACATAGCTGTAACTGTTTGTAAAAAAGCCATGTGGACTTGGTGAGATTACATTTTTTGCGTATTTCTTTATCACTACAAAAACCCTGTTTGTTAAAAACATCCCCTAATGAGTGTATGCCTTGCTCTTCCCATATAGGGAATCTTATAGGTCGTTTTTCAATTAAGAGTGCATTGTTATTGAATAAGGGAGTATGATTGTGCCATTTATGTGGGTTAGGATTTTTTTTTTGTGATTCACGCCATATCCGTATCGCATGAGTAATTATGGGGCCAAATTTTCGTTCACAGTGCTTGATTGGTAGTTTAGTGTATGCTACCGTCCACCCCTAAGCTTACATACTTTTCTGCTTTTTGGGCTGCTTCGCAATTGTCATTTCATAATAGCAGCGTGGACCAGCTCTGTAACAACGCATCTCGAGCTGCTTCTATGTGCAACATTGTACTTTCTTTTGGAATACTTGAAACCCTTTTTTTGTGGAATATTTGATGTGGCCCCGACGGAACGTTATGAATTAAAAGTAGTCTAACATGCTTTGCAAACCTCACCACCAGTGTATATACCCACGTCGCGCTAAAACATTAACTACTGCAATGTTATCTCTTAACTGAGTATTCCAACTAAGCTAAGCAGAATAATGCTCTGTAACAACTCATCTTGCGGGCTAGGTGAACTACAGTATCAGCCACTGGCTGCTGTGTGACGAGTTTGTAGTTTTGGTCACCCGCGCTGTCTAAACGCGGACTGCTAGTTGACGGCTTATGCAGGAAGGAAAGATGACGTTGCCTCTCTCTCTCTCTGTCTCTGTCTCTGTCTCTCTCTCTCTCTTTGTCTCTGTCTCTCTCTCCATCTCAATTCAATTCAAATGAGCTTTATTGACATGAGAAACATATGTTTACATTGCCAAAGCCAAACAAAACTTCGAAACTGGCCCCTGTAAATGTCCTAACCCAACCCCCTCCAATGTACAGTAAATTACCAAGTATGGTTTCGTCAATATTCCAATGTACAGTTTTGCTTGTACAGTTGTACAGTTAATTAATAATATAATTATTATAAATGTCTCTCTCTCTCTCTCTCTCTCTCTCTCTCTCTCTCTATTATATTACTATACTATTATATATCTATATATATATATCTAAATATCTAAACCTCGGTCTATCTAGTGTGTGTATACATGGCATCAAATCAAAGTGTGTGTTGCTGTAGGCCTGCCTGTATTGATCACAGTCACACTATACGAGTTATGAATCTCTCGCAGTTCATTCAAGCTGGCTACGTGAGCTACAGTATCAGCCACTGCTGTGTGATGAGTTTGGTGTTTTGGTTACGTTTACCAAGTTTACCAAGATGCGTCTGATGGTGGTGATGCTGACATGGTTGATGTTGCCGTAGCTGGTGGAGACTGATTGCATTGTCTGCTCTCACTAGGTCCACGACGGCAAGTTCCTGCTGTTGTGTGAACAGGTCTTCTAGTCATTCTAGACTAGAAATACAACCACAAATTGTTATTGGTTACCGTGACTGGCCGCCTGTTTTGTGTCCACTGTAAGATGAGTGAATGTGGTGTGGCCCTCTGTCTCATTCCAGACAGGAACTGCTTTTTCGCATATCACTAAGTGTGATACAGAACAGGCAGATACAACCATGAGGAGACTCCTATAATTTTTTTTATACGTGTGCATAATTTTATTTTTAGCTTTTTTTGTACATGTAGATTTTGCCTAAATTCATCGTGGTCGCTCTCTGCCAAATATCATATGAGCAGGGGAGGAAATTAGGCCACTTTACTGGCCAAATGCTAGTATTTTTTACGTTTGGCTGGTAAAAAAAATCAGATACCCGCCAGTTGGCTGGTAAGCCAAAAATTTTGTTTCCTCCCCTGCTGGCGAGTATACAAAAAAATAAAACATTCTGCAATCACTGCACTGGCAAACGGTGCGCGTCTTCTGAGTGTTCGCTTTAGTTGACAGTGCCACGAGAGCACTGCACAAGACCACCCGCGGACATATAATGTTTAATAAACGTTTGCGCAGTACTGGCCAACCCGCGGACATATAATAATAAAAGTCCTGCGGTACTAGGCTAGCCATCAGGAGCACTCGCAAACAGATAACGTTAAACACAGCAGAAGATGGAAAACAGACAGACTGACCAACGGGGAACTGCATCCAACCCTAGTACAACCCTCGAGTATAAGTTACTAAGGACACATTTAAATCACAGAGGTGTAATGTTAGTCTACTGGAACTGTATACAGTGGTTAGCTTCTAGTTAGCGTTTTAGCTATAGCTGCTTGCTAGCTAACGTTAGCCCCGTGTGCTCAAAGCAGCCAGCTAGGTGTATCTGTTATGACTATAATGTTTCCAAAAAAGCACCGGACTACGACGTAAGGTTAGACATTTTATTTCATGCTCAAAAGCCCCTGGCTTGCACATCGCAGTCACGAAAGGGGCTAGCTCAACCAGTGCACTGTGCACAACAGCACACCAACCCAACTGACGTTACCACAACACTTGACGGTACTTCACAGCACTGTCGTAAGACCACCGTGCTGTCTTAAAGGCACAGTGTGCCTACCCAGATGCATACACAACATTGACGCGGCTTGACATACAAAGAAGTAATTATCACAATTAGCGATTTTTTTTGTCTGGTAAAAAATCTGTTTGGCTGGTAAAAAAAATCAGATACTCACCAGTTGGCTGGTAAGCCAAAAAGTTAGTTTCCTCCCCTGCATATGAGGCACCTTGTATTATTATTGTAATTCAAAAGTGATATATAGGGTTGTTCATTGTACAATACAATTGATACAGTTGATGTTTCTTGTTGATTATTATTCTCTATGTTTTTTTAATAAAATTGTGTGATACCTACATGTATGACCTATATCTATCTACTACTTTTGGGGCAAGCCTATAGAAAATTATTCTATTAAATAATTATAATTATAATAATAATTATTATAAATGTCTCTCTCTCTGTCTATATCTCTGTATGTATATTACTATACTATTATATCTAATGTGTTCAGGTAAACCTCGATCTTAGAGTGCGATACAATGCCTAATTTTACTTTACTTTTAAATTGCTTCTAGTTAATTAACCTCTTTAGCCTGAGCGGTCCGACGGAGGTTAAAGGGTACAAAGTATGAAGAAGGTGAACATGTGATTTTACTATAATAATGGTCAGCTAACTGCTAGCATCTGCAGCGACGTAATTCTCTTCACAATTAAATATTACATTCGTTCTCTTCACAATATTACAACTTAGCTGTAAATACATATATTGTCAATGAATTGGTCAAAGACAGACCAGACCACTAAAGACTACTATGACAGACAGATATGACCAAATCAACAGAAAAAGGTCTTTCCTCCTTTTAACGAGCAGCATCAAGGCTGCAATGCCAACAGTTGTCTTGGTGCTGGGCAGACTGAAAGGTTATAGGGTGGCAATATGCTGGATACTATAAGACTTGAAAGAAACAGACTAAAAGTGATCTTAATTCATGATCTTGAATGGGGGACCCTGATACAAGACGAAAGTCTTTCTCTGGTCTGCATCCCCTTAACAATTGTATGTATTGAGCGTACACATTCTGTTAATAAAGTTTTCAATCAATCAATCATGCAAAATCTGACCTCTTCATTGGTGTACTTCTCTCTTCTCCAGGTACAATTGCTGCATTGCTCCCCAACGACGAGCAGAGATATGAACAAGTCAATGCCTCACTGCTGTGACCAGTGTGGAAAGAGCTTCATCAAAAAGGCTGCTTTTCTAAAACACCAGCGCATCCATACAGGAGAGAAGCCCTACTACTGTGACCAGTGTGGATCGCGCTTCAAGACCGCCCAAAAATTAAAGAGACACCAGCGCATTCATACAGGAGAGAAGCCTTACCACTGTGACCAGTGTGGATCGCGCTTCAAGACGGCCCAAGACTTAATGAGACACCAGCGCATTCATACAGGAGAGAAGCCGTACCACTGTGACCAGTGTGGGGAAGGCTTCAGTCGGTCCGGAAACTTACAGACACACCAGCGTATTCATACAGGAGAGAAGCCGTACCACTGTGACCAATGTGGGGAAAGCTTCAGTCGGTCTGCACACTTAGAGCGACACCAGCGCATTCATACAGGAGAGAAGCCTTACTACTGTGACCAGTGTGGATCGCACTTCAGTCAGTCTGGAATCTTAAAGACACACCAGCGCATTCATACAGGAGAGAAGCCGTACCACTGTGACCAGTGTGGGGAAGGCTTCAGGACCTCTGGACACTTAAAGGGACACCAGCGCATTCATACAGGAGAGAAGCCTTTCCACTGTGACCAATGTGGAACACGCTTCAGGACCTCTGGACACTTAAAGGGACACCAGCGCATTCATACAGGAGAGAAGCCGTACCACTGTGACCAGTGTGGGGAAAGCTTCAGTCGGTCTGCACACTTACAGACACACCAGCGCATTCATACAGGAGAGAAGCCTTACCACTGTGACCAGTGTGAGAAGAGCTTCAGTAGATATGACAGCTTAAAGGGCCACCAGCGTATTCATACAGGAGAGAAGCCGTACCACTGTGACCAATGTGGGGAAGGCTTCAGTCAATCTGGAAACTTACAGACACACCAGCGCATTCATACAGGAGAGAAGCCTTACCACTGTGACCAGTGTGAGAAGAGCTTCAGTCAATCTGGAAACTTACAGACACACCAGCGCATTCATACAGGAGAGAAGCCGTACCACTGTGACCAGTGTGGGGAAGGCTTCAGTCAGTCTGCACACTTACAGACACACCAGCGTATTCATACAGGAGAGAAGCCGTACCACTGTGACCAATGTGGGGAAGGCTTCAGTCAATCTGGACACTTAAAGGGACACCAGCGCATTCATACAAGAGAGAAGCCAATGTGAGCAATGTGGGAAGACAAGAGATATGTAATGTTAATTACCTGAAATTATTCCATTTTTGTCCAGGCTAGACGACTGCTCTACATGACTGAGACGACTGCTCTAGCTCCTGTACAGACCAGGCTAGACGACTGCTCTAGCTCATGTTCTCTTCTTAGCCATGGCAAGGTTCATAATGCGCAGGCTATTGAAAATAGCATGGATTCACATTTGATTTCCTTATTCAACAGGCTGTTTGGATTCCTGTAAAATATATATATATTTTCTTTTTTTTCGTCTTTTTTTTTTTTAAACTTTGACCAGTCGGCTGGTTCTTTTAGCGTTTATCGCTTTTTCTGGTCAAGCATGACCGACAGAAACAGGTTGAATGGGGTATAGATCGGGGGAAAGACACTCTGAGAAAATACGGCGAGTCCGGGAGTCGAACTCGTGTACCCCAGATCCGTGACGCGCACGGTTGTCCCCGACGCCGAAATAGCGTCCGAGGTACGCGGTGAGCTACTGGAGCTCCCCTTTTCTTTTTCTTTTTACATGAGCAACCTGTAACATGTTCTGTTATTCTGAAATTATGCCATAAAGGGCCTGTTATTCTGGGTGAAATGTTGTATTTTCACATTAGTATCTGAGGTGCATTTTAGAATAGACGTGCTCATGCGCCAGGTCAGGTTTTTTTTTTTTTTTTATATAGTAAATGTAAATTGTTTTTCCCTTTGTGTCAGTATCATCAGTGTGTTTGTATGGTAAAAGTCATACCTAACATTGTTCTTGCAACACCTTGTTGGCTACTGCTGCACATTACCGTACTTTTCATGTACACGTTGGGGTTTTTAGAATGTCTCCTCTTCTACCTTCTCATCAGTTCCAGTTTGGTATCTGAGGTACAGTATGTCGTTGTGTAACCGGTCTCATTTGACATGCCCTGAGTGGGAGTTGAACCCCGGTCTCCCGCACCGGATCACAGACCACTAGACCAAGAGGTGAATTCACTTCTTGTTAATAGGTCTGGATGCCTCTGGGGAGTGAGTTACCGCTACACTGTCCATCGTGAGTGACTGTGGATAGACACGCGGTACCTCCGTTACAGTTGCACCACGCCACAAACAATCACCGTACACACTTTAATCAGAAAAGCATCCACATTGCCTTCATACTGTATACCCTTATGCCTGGGGTGCCTTCCGATAGGCTCTATGGCATGCATAGAAAACGCTAGGTTGGTAGAGGCAGAAAGAGAGCGAGAGAGAGAGAAGGTGCCGTTGCATTGTGTAAAGAGGAGGCATCGTGATTCCTCCTTCATGCCGTCTATACACCAGCGCCATGACAGTGTTATGTAGACACAAGGAAGTTCTACAACTGGTTATGTTTTTTTTTGTACCATTTTTACATTGAAGTGTCTGAACCTAAAGCAATAATTACACTGAAGAGTGGACAAGCCCCCGTTAAGTCCACCACTGATACGCTTGCTCTCTGTTGCAGAGGAGCGCGGGGGATTGTCCTATTCTTCCGTGCCGCGTGATTTCATTTGCATTGACGAAACCAAGCGACCATTCTGGCAAAAAAAAAGAAATGGTCATCATCGTTTGTGTATTTATAATTTTTTCTTTTTACATCAGGCTCATCAATGTGGAATGACTAACAGACCCAACAAACGGCTTCCGTTCGAGGCCTAATTATTTAATCCTAACTATGGTTAGGAATATTAGCCTTTTTTTGTTGTTGCATATGTAACGGTTGTTATATCGTCACCTTAAACACAGATGCCCCGAGGGAGTTTCGAACCCATGGTCTCCCACACCACGGGTCGACAGCACAGACCGCTATACCAAGAGGTGAACTCACTGCTTTGCAACGTGTCTGTGTCTTTTTTTTTTTTTTTTTTTTTTTTTTTTTCTCTGATTTTCTCGTTGTGCCAATTCCCCCCCCCCCCCCCCCCTCCCCTACCTGGCTGCTGTATGCATGTTCTCCTACGAGTCGGTACAAGGGCGTCCCGAGTCGATCGCACGCTTCCTCCGAGACGTGCGCCGACAGCCAGTGACGTCTTTTCACTTGGCAGCGAGGACTCTCATTGGTGAAGTGTAACACGTGGGAGGGCACGCTATCTCCACCAAGTCCTGCCCCGCTTAGCAAGCGCCGATACCTGACCTGTAGGCGTCGCTGTCCACAACGCCAGATTCCCACCCGCCAGCTTCCCCACCCCCTAATACTGCCAATTGTATTAGAGTGAACGGCCAGCCAAGCTGGTGACAACGCCGAGAGCTGGGCTCGAACCCAGCATCTCCTGCGTTGGTCTGTGTCTTTTAAGGGTAAGAGTGAGTTGTTGAACCCATAGCACCGCTACTCGCCACAGTCACTTCACAACATCTGAAGTCCATCGTGACTGCACCTCACGGTACCATCCGTTACACTCACCCCCCTTAGACTCACTCCACTCCACCCAAGGCATCCGGGTCATTCGGCACCAATGTAACGGTAGTCATATCGTCACCTTAAACTTCGATGGGAGTTTCGAACCCGCGGTCTGCCGCGACGCAGGCTACAGCACAGACCTCTATACCAAGAGGTGAACTCACTGCTTTGCAACGTGTCTATGTGTCCTAGTGAGTCTAACCCATGGCACCGCTACTCGCCACAGTCACTTCACAACATCTGAAGTCCATCGTGACTGCGCCTCGCGGTACCATCCGTTACCATCTTTTTTTCTTGATCGCGTCAATTTGATTTCTGTTCAATATGAGTCCAAATCTCTCTGTTAACGACATCAGTGCAATGGTTCTTCGTAGTTTTCTGCACGCATGACTTCTCTGTCCTACTCAGAAGTGTAGTCCAGCCATGAGTCCGCCCCCCGGTGGCCGAATGAGAGATGAATGTAACCAGTGTATAAACAAACAAACAAACACACACTACACACACACACACACACACACACACACACACACACACACACACACACACACAGTACGCCGGGGTGCGTGGCATTGTCTTATACTGTGGAATTATTGGAATACCTTTATTACTCTTACGACAGAACAAAATATTACAGTATAAAGGTTATATTGATATATGAAAGGTTTTAATGTTTATACAAAGCTATTCTTGTTCTTTTTTTGTACAGTATGTTTTCCTACATAGATATTTCCTGTGTGTTTTGAAAAGGATTATATACATAATATATATAAATGGTATATATTGAGAAATGCTGTGCCCGAGGGGTCTGGGCTTTACGAAACTCTTCTGAGATACTCTTGCGACGTCGCCACCCGGGACATATGGAAAGGACAGTCTAATAATCCTTTATTCGGTACTTATGCCCCTTATTTGAAATACCTCATTCCTGACTCTCTTTATAAACTGCAAAGAATTGCAACAGCTGTGACAATACAGCTGTCTCTTATCATTTAGAACCCCAGTTTTATTAAGTTGTTTTTATTTGTTTTTTTTTGGGAATGTTTGATTTTCTTTCACACCAGGTGCTCTGGCCTTTGGCTTCTGTGCGGATGCTTATGTATGTGTAGTTGTATGGCTATATTTTGCCCTAGAGCAGGGAGGGGCAACTGGCGGCCCGCGGGCCGCATGCGGCCCTCACCGACGTTCCATGCGGCCCCAGGCCAAAAAAAAAAAAAAAAAATTATAATATTTTTTAATTTTTTAATTTTTTAATTTTTTTAATTTTTTCTATTTTTTAAATTTTTTTGTATTGTATTTGACTAAGAAGAGTTGGCAGTCGACTATGGCTCCTTTCGATCGATTAGTCGACTATTTGACTAATAGGGGTCAGCCCTAGTGTGGACATATGAAACGCTGTTGAAAGTGCCGTGCAGCAATATGGGGGTTTTGATAAACTGTCGGCTGTTGTTACCGATGGAGCACCGGCAATGAAAGGAAAACACACAGGATTCGCCGGGCTTCTAAGGCAGAGTGGCGTTGAGTGTCCAATGCTGCACTGCATTATACATCAGGTAAGTTCGCTGACATAATTTCCATCTATTGTGGGTCACTATAATGACCAATGCGAGTCGAGTGTAGTCAAATTATATGCGAGAGTCGTTAAATAGTTTTTCTTTTTTTTTATCTGATATAGGAGGCTCTCTGTGCCAAGAAGCTTGACTACTACAGCCATGTTATGGATTTGGTTACCAAGGTTACCAATCTAATTCGTGGAGGCAACAGGTCACTAAACCATAGAAAGTTTGTCTCCTTTTTGGAAGAGATGGACACTGATTATGGCGACTTGCAGCTACACACAGAAATCCGATGGCTGAGCCGTCGGAAAGTACAGGAGCGACATTGAAACACTGCAAATGCAATTCAATGATCGGTTTGAAGATTTCAACGGCATGCAGTCACGGATAGCGCTGTTTGCCGGCCCCCTCACCGCTACGGTGTCAGAGCAGCCCCCACCGTTGCAGCTTGAACTGTGCGAGCTACAGTCAGATCCTTTTTTTCAAGCAAAGAGAAATGAGAGGGGTTATTTCGTTTTGGAAACTGCTACCTGAGCCCCGCTTCCCACTCCTCAGGGACTTTGCCCTCTCTATGGCCAGTATGTTTGGGAGCACATACATATGTGAGAGCAATTTCTCAAACATGAAGCACATCAAGTCAAAGTAGAGAAACAGGCTGTCGGATGAAACATTATTTCATCTGATGCAGATTGCATGCACAAACATTGAAGTTGACATTCCTGCTATTGTGCGCCAAATGGAGAGACCACAAGTGTCTCATTAAAGACAGGGGGGAGGAGGAGATGATGAAGAGGTGTAGAGGGGGGGAAGGAGATGATGAAGATGTGTAGAGAGGGGGGAAGAGATGATGAAGAGATGTAGAGAGGGGGGGGAGATGATGGAGAGGTGTAGAGAGGGGACCATTATTATTATTATTATTATTATTATTATTATTATTATTATTATTATTATTATTATTATTATTATTATTATTATTATTATTATTATTATTATTATTATTATAACCATTATTGACCCACTGTGGGGCGAGGGTGAATGTCATGCCAGTTTGATAAAGGGTCAATGGGAGGCATGTAGTATTGCACTTTACTTTACTTGCACTTTACTTGTTTACTTTTGTAGTGTTCAGATAACACTAATAACATGTATACACTTTTATCCTGCTACTAAACAAAACATTCTTGAGTGCTTCATATCCATAACATGCATTTCAGTGTTATAATGTTTTGTTTAGTAGCAGGATAAAAGTTTATACATTTAACAAAATCATTTATTATTGCACTTTTGATTTACTGTTGTAGTGAAATGCAGCAGGAATGCTGCTTTGTGTTTGTTGAGCAGTGGGCTTTAAGTTCATACATTTATTTTATTAGAAGCCTTAATTATAATTGATAATTTTTGTATATATTTGGGGTTACACAGCAATACTTTTAAATTCAGCTGTTTATAAATTCATAAAGTTGAAATTGCATTACTAAATGCATTTGAAATGGAATAAAAACAAAGTTACAACAAATTATAATTGTTTATATACCTTGTGACTATTAGGGCTATTTGAGTGATGGGGTACTACTGGCGGGACTGCCGATAAACAATGCGGCCCCCCAGATTGATTGTGGACATTTTGTGGCCCTCACCATATACAAAGTTGCCCACCCCTGCCCTAGAGGAATGTATTCACCTAAAGAAGCACTTGTTTTGTCTTGTTCGGTTGTTCCTTTATTCATTTCACTGTGATTTTGTTTTCTACTGCTCCCAGGATGTTCTGGTTTGCAGTATCTGCTTTACTCAGAGCTTTCAGAAGCTCTGTCATGTTTCAATCTGTGTTTCTCGAGATATCTTTTTTTCCTTTTCCTTGATTATGTTTCTCATGATCAAAATAAAACGTTTTAAAATCTGCAATGTCCAACACGTTATTTTGTCTGATGCAATTTCTTGTTTTGCTTAACAGGGACAGGTGTCAATACTTTCACGAGTACAGTATAAATACTTAACTTTATCTTTATCTTTATTACGGATCCCCATTAGTCATCACCGCAGCAACAACTAGTCTTCCTGGGGTCCACACACAACAAAAACAGTACATACATAACATTATAGTAGCATACATTAAAAAATATATTCCAATATTCCTACATATAAAAATAATTCCAAATAGCATTACAGTACACAGAGTATCAGATCACAGAAAATACAATAAAAGGGATTAAACTCTCAGTCATATCTTTACAGTGTAAACTACAGTATCTGTGTTTTTCTTTAATGTAAACTAATTTCTTTTTCTCTCAATGCTCTTTTCAAATTATTTTTAAAACTTATCTTACTGGTTATCTGAGTAAGATGTACTGGCAGTTTATTCCAATATGACATGGCTCTATATAACACAGTTTTCTTTGCTGCATTGGTTTTTGGTAGTAGCAGTGTGAACATTTCCCTACAGGCATGCCTAGTATTATACTTATGTCGATCATGTGTACATGTTAGCTGTGAATACAAACAGATAGGTTCTCTTGAGATATATATATATTCCTCATGAACAAGATCAGGCTGCAATCCAGTTTGCCTTCCACCTTCAACCACGACAGCTTGGTATGCATCCCCTCCACACTGTTTCTCATTGAGCAGTTCAGGGCCAGACGGGCCGCTCTGTTCTGTAACTCATGATACTGAATACTAATATGAGCACTTGACAATGACATTTATCATTTCGGCAAACTTAGTCTATTGAAAACTGAGGAGGGGAATTTGTCTTATACGGTCACTCACATTTGAATGACTTTGTACATATTAAAGGGGAAAAAACAACTAAAACGATGCTGATTTATTTTGCACATAATCTCACGCACATCCCAAAAACTCGAAACAGTTTTGCACACATTAATTTAGTTTGATAGTTATTGAGAGTAAATGAGTTTGAATATGGCCATCAGTGATGTTATCGGGGACATTGGATCCTTGTGTTAATTACAGCACCATGATGTAGATGAAATAGCAATATCTTGTTTTATAGGGACTGCTACCTTATAATTTAATTGAGCTGTGATTAACACAACACAAGGATTCAGTGTCCCCGATGACATTACTGGTTGCCATATTAAAACTCATTACTCTCAATAACTGTCAAACTAAATTAATATTTGCAAAACTGTTTAGAGTTTTTGGATGTGTGTGAGATTATTTGTAAAATAAATTGCCGCTGTTGTTTTGGTGAAATGCCCCTTTAACCTAATCTGATGGCAGCATTCCAGCTAATTTTGCAATGTAAAATATTTGCATCATGTCATTGTGTCTTTACCAGCACAGCACCAGGGCCCTCATGCATCAACGTCTTCTACGCACAGATCTGTGCGTAACCCGTGCGTACGATCATTTCTAAGCAAAGAGTGGGATTCATCAATTTCGATTTGAACTTGACTTCGTGCGTACATCTACGCACATTTCAGACCCCGCGTACCTAGCTCCCAGTGGTAGAATATATTATTACAACAAGGAAATGAGCTTCTGTGCATAATAACACTGGATGTTCTGTATGAACCGTAGTTCATTATAGTTCATTGTAAGATAGCAACAGTAGTGTAATTATGGTCAAAACCCTATAAATAGCATTTGGAATAATAGATATTTCTCTCAGAATGAATGCAGCATGTCATATATGTTACGATGAATTGAAAATGGGGGACCCTGATGTAAACAAGACGAAAGTCTTTCTCTGGTCTGCATCCCCTTAACAATTGTATGTATTGAGCTGTACTGTACTGTACCCATTCTGCAATCTGTTAATAAAGTTTTCATTCATTCATTCATTCATGGTTTATATAGCGTTATCGGAATATACGGGGTGTAGGCTACTGACTGACTGCGCTCCGCGTAGCTTGATTGATTGATTGATTGAAAAGTTTATTAACAGATTGCAGAATGGGTACAGTACAGTACAGCTCAGTACATACAATTGTTAATTGGGGATGCAGACCAACTTTCGTCTTGTTTACATCAGGGTCCCCCATTTTCAATTCATCATAAATCATAAAGCTCAACTCGTTATTATTTTGCGCACAGACCGCCGAAACACGGGAACGTTTTGATTATATTTAAAAGGCTTTACGTTAAACGAAACAAGTGGAATTTCGAAGCTGTAAGCAGAATAAGTCATATGAATATAGTGTTCTTCCCCCTTTTTACTGTACAAGAAAGAATAGAAAACGCATTGCAATGACACCATGCAGATAGTGGACAGACTATATGATGGGATTCAAGTTCATGTATTGAAAGGCAGGATACATCATACATGCAGTGAGATTCATTGTTCTATGCTCTCGTATTATATTGTTTATATAGGCTACCCAATACTGACATCAAAATAGATTGTAGTATGCCTCTAGAAATCATATGCAGCATGTAGAAAATTGACGGGAGATCCATCGCGATTTGGAATAGAATTGAGGAGAACTTTAATCCGTGGGTATTAATCAAACAACACGGGAAAAGGCAGTCATATTCCAGCGCGGTCTTTATTAGCCGACAACAAAATAGATGCCTCTAAAAATCATATAGCCAATCGAACACAACTAATAAAGGCATTCATACAGCACGGTTATAATGACACACAACCAGCGCCAAACAGTGGTCAACGAACGGTCTTTATTAGTATTTTGAGCTGTCCAGGCAGGATTGCAGCAATGGTTTTAGGGAGCCGTTGATATCTGACATCACCGTTTACAAGTCCGCCTTTTATTTATCCCATAAATCATAATACGCGATAGTGTCTTCTTGGTTCGACAGCAGTGAATTCTCCGTGGAGTTTCTCGGAGTCCCGCTCGTGACCAAAATCAGCCAATGGAAGCGAGGGGTTGCTATGTGCGGGCTTGTATGTGCGGGGCTTGTAAGCGCTGGTCTCCGGAGCTGCAGCTGGAAGCATCTCGTCCCGCTCGGGTCGGTCCATTATTTCACATCCCATGGGGGGTGTTTCCTCATTTTCATGACCATATATGGATAATCATGCACGAGCATTGACGGTAGAACAAAGTGGTATTCATCAACACGGAGGACCATAGAGCCTGCGTACGCACGTGTGATGAATGCCGACTTCCCTGTGCGTACGCTAGTTCTACATTCCGTGCTTACGTGTGGAAGTAGGTCAAGTTCAAAGTCCACGTTGATGCATGAGGGCCCAGGTCTACTGGGACAACATTGGAAAGGTGCAAATGAAGGCAAGCTAGAGTCTAATGATTGTATGGTGAATAGCACCATCTTGTGTCCATTATAATCTGCCACCAGTTTATACTGTAAATCAGTGAGAGTTGCCAAGTTGGCCCGTCCAAAGATCTCTTGTCATTGTATTGACTATAGGGCATAAACCACTACACCTTGTATTCAAGATCCTTATATTTAATGGTGATCGTGTGCCAATACAACGATAACACACCAGGCCAATATACAGATTAGAGAACATTAAAAACAAAAAATCTCTAGAAATTCTATCCAAACCAATGAGCTTCTAGATAGACAGTAGAAAGGATATGCAGCCAGGATGAGCTACTAGATACAGTAGAAAGGATATGCAGCCAGTATGAGCTTGTTGCATAATATACTCATGTTAAACAGTTGGCATTGGTGCAGAATTTGACTAGAACTGTCTCATAGGGACGAATGCTGGAATGGCATTTTGAATGGCGGGCCATAGTTAGACATAAGAAATCTCTCATCGACTCAGATAGATTGCTAGTCATACATAATGGCATTGAAAGACTGTCAAAATTACCTGAGTTCTGACAATGGTTTACCCCATTATGCGTCTGTCTTCTTTCCATTGACTCCATAGGCATAGGTAATTCTACCCTTGCTCAGCAGACACACGACAGAGTAGAGCAGTCGTCTGGTGATCCAGAGGTTCACGGTTCGATTCCCGCTCCTCCCGAGCAACGTGTCGAAGTGTCCTTGAGCAAGACACTTAACCCCTAATTGCTCCCGATGAGCAGGTTGGCACCTTGCATGGTTGCCTCCGCCGTCGGTGTGTGAATGTGTGAGTGAATGGGTAAAATGTGAGGAACAAATTGTAAAGAGCTTTGGATAAAAGTGCTAGTATATAAATGCAGCCATTTACCATTTACACGCATCTCTATGCTGGGATTGCAAGGTTGAAGAGGTGGGTTAGAATGTTAACCCTGGTGACGGCCTTTCCAAATCTGCAGTGAACCATAATGTAACATGTTTCTGTAAATGTTACTACAGGAAGTGATTAAGCAATAGAACAACATAAATAACATCAGATCTAAAGTATTTCCATCATCTCAGCCGCGACTCTATTTACTAGATTTATTACAACGCACGGCCTTGAGTGTTCTGTTGCTTTTATGCAATATCTGATTTCACATTGTGAATAAAACACTATAACGTTTTGACGGAGAGTTAATTCAGCGCAGTATACAATATATACTAAACTACTCCTAGCAGTGTTTCTATAGCAAATAACATAGTGACATGTTATATAATTTCAATTTCAGAGTGCTATAATCAGCCTTTGTGTCTGTTTGAAAATTTGTTCTATAGAAAATATACAAAATAACTAACGGTCCTATTTATTATGGATTATTTATTTCATATGTGGAACAAGATATGGTCCAAGGACAAAGCTTGAAGATCTTGCACAACCTTTGACCTTTACAACATGTTGTTATTTTATAAGGAAAGATATTATATCTTCAGTGAACTGAAATAGAGTGCAGGTGTGTTGCATAACTTGTCTCTCATCATTACTGTACAAATGTTTATGTCAAGTCCTGTTGGATACTTAAATCAATATATCTTTTGAATGAACTATGAACTTGTGAAAGTGTTGTTATTTTTATATATGTATACACACACTATACATTGCCCTTTATATTTCATGGGTAACTCATTTTATTACTTTATACTTATAAAATGTTTATATGAAAATATGTACAGTCACCTTATACAGTTATTCTTTCCCTAATTTAACACGACTCTTGGAACTATTTAATTATGCATCATATTGAAACAGAAAGGTTATCTGACGTATTCCACCAAAGGGAAAAGTGATCATATCCAAATGTGTGCATTTTTTATTGGCTAGATTGAATATGTTAAAGGTAATTGATCCAAACATACATGAATGTGTAGCTCCACCACCGGACATAAGAATGGAGCCCTGTTTTCATCTCCTGCTGACTGACTAACACTAGACAACAGTAAGCTGCTTGTATTTGTTCTGTGGCTGAAACACTTTGGGTATGTTGGCAATGTTTGCAAACATAGTAAAACTGATCTATATTACGATTTACAATAGGTTCAGAAAGTTCCAAATATCTTATATTCCATGTACAGATCAAGGTAGACTTAGTATGGAGTACTGTATTGCACAGGATAAACTCATATTTATAATTATAGCTACAATATATATATATATTGTACCGGGAGTAGACATAAGATAAAGTTAGCTATATTTGTACCATGAATAGACTTAGCATAGTTATTTGTATATTTATAACAGCGTGGGCTGTACATACACACATATTTGTATAATTGATACTGTAGAGTATACTTATGTTTCTATGAACTCTTAACTTGTTTAATTTGAACACTATTGAATTTCAATGATATTGTTAGATTTCGACTGAATTTCTCGTGTAGCGCATGGAAATAGTGAGTTCAAGTCAATTCCTTTGCGTTTTGTTCAAAGTTCTATATTGAGGTTCAGTCGGTGAAACGGCAAGTTTCAAGCAAATATCCACACGGGTCCTTCTGGGTTTAGATGTCCACGTTTATTTATATAAAAGAACAAAAGACAAAATGCACAATATTCAATGAATGGTGATTCTTCCTAAACCAGCTCCTATCTAGGTCTGTCTCCCTCAAAGTCTGCCACCAGAAGAACAACTCTCTCTCTCCTTAAGCTCTTTTGATAACGCAGATGGGTCTGTTCTAAAACAAGATAGTTGCATTTACGACTGACCTATGCCCCAAACATCCTGGCTGTGGGTTCAACCGAAGGCCTTGGAGATAGAAGACTGTCCTGTATGAAGTGTCCCGGCTGCCCAGAGATAAGAGGTGAGGGAGAAGGTTATAGGCTGAATCCACCTCCTCATGGAGGTCCGGCCCCCACATTGTTACCAACCCCCCCTGGAACAGAGAGAGGAGGCACAGACCCAAATCCCACAGTAATTCAAAATGACCAAATGTGACAAAATACAAATAAAATGGTTGCATATTGTTATCCAACCTACCCTGAGTATGAAAATAAAGATTTGTCCCCACATGCAAAGGAACAGAGGTATTGAAGATAGGAATCAAATATGTGAATATGCAAAGATCTAATCAAACAAACTTTACCCCGGTAGGCTAGAAACTAGAAACAAAGCTAAACATAGTGTGTGTGTGTGTGTGTGTGTGTGTGTGTGTGTGTGTGTGTGTGTGTGTGTGTGTGTGTGTGTGTGTGTGTGTGTGTGTGTGTGTGTGTGTGTGTGTGAGTCCCTCAGAACAATGATAGAGTGACTGAGTGAATGTAACTCCTAATTACCTCATCTTTCACAACTCAGCATCTTCAATATCAATTTAAACCCCAAACCCTGGGTAGAGGAGCTGTGAATGTCACTGATCTCTACTTCAGCTCACAGAACTCAGCCTTCCCAGGGTATGAATGAAGCCAAAGTCCAGGATAGAGAGGCTGAGTGAATGTGGTGTTGACTCTGTGCAGGAGGGTCATTGTGTCAGAGACGCTGTAGAAGGACAGAGTACCTGCCCTGTGATCCAGGTACACTCCTATTCTGGAGGACCGGGGGCCTGGTACTGTTATGCTCTTGTTATTGTGTCTGAAGAGGTAATCACTTTGTCTGCACAATAAAGCCCAGGATTTAGAATTGTATCCAAATAGACAGTTCTCCTCAGTGCCTGTTCTACTAATGTCTTTGTAGGAGGCTGCTACATAAACCCCTCCACCACTCCACTCCACCTCCCAGTAACAGCGTCCAGTCAGACCTTCTCTACCCAGAACCTGAGACCTTTCAATGAATCTTTCTGGGTGATTAGGATATGACTGCGCTTGATGCAGTGTTGCTTTTCTGTTCCCCTCAGACAAAAACAGACTTGTGTTTGGGTCCAGTGTGATCTGAGAGGAATATTGTAAGAAGTCAGCTCTGGTCTTGGGCTCTGGTGGCAGTAAAAGATTAACAGTATTCACCGTTGTTGAGATTATGGGCCACTGCTCTTTCAGAACGTCCTCTAGTTTGTCTCTCAGCTTAGACACAACCTCAGTCACACCTGCAAAGTACAGGAGAGGAAGGACACTGATGCTGGGTGAGTCTGTAGACTCACTGGGACCGGAGAGGGGGGGGTAACTCTGTAGAAAGTGGATGTGGTCCTCTGTGTGTGAGAGCTGCTCCAGCTCAGTGGCTTTCCTGCTCAGGTCCGCTATCTCCTGCTCCAGTCTCTTCTGCAGTTCTTCAGCCTGAGTCACGGTGGTCCTCTGTTGGGCTCTGATGACCTTCTTCAGCTCAGAGCGCCTCGTCTCCAAGGAGCGTATCAGCTCAGTAAATATTCTCTCACCGTCCTCCACTGCTTTATCAGCAGAGCGATTGAGAGAATCAACAGCCTGTTGGGCCTCTTTGAGTTGCTTCTCTCTCCCCTGGACTCTCTGGTGGATTTTCTGCTGACTCATGCCAAGCTCTTTCTGTCTCTCCGTCCTTTCTGCTGCAGCTGAGACTGTATCATGGCCTTTATGTTCATCCATGGAACACAAATAACAGATGCACTGCTGATCAGTACGACAGAAAATCTTCATAGCTTCATCATGACGAGAGCAGGTGTTCTCCTGAAGCCGTGTGGAGGCTTTGACCAGCTTGTGTTTCTTAAAGGTATCAGATTGATAGTGAGGCTGGAGGTGAGTTTCACAGTAAGAAGCCAGACATACCAGGCAGGACTTGAGGGCGTTCTGCTTTCTCCCAGTGCAGACATCACAGGCCACATCTCCAGGTCCAGCATAACAGTGATCAGGAGGAGCAGCTTGGAGTCCTGTCTTCATTAGTTGTTCCATCATTTCAGCCATTATATTGTTTTTCTTCAGAACAGGCCTCGGAGTAAAGGTCTCCCTGCACTGGGGACATGTGTAGATCCCCTTCTGATCACCGTGATCCCAGCAGTCTGTAATACAGCCCATACAGTAGCTGTGTCCACAGGGAATAGCTACCGGATCCTTCAGTAGATCCAGACAGATAGAACAGCAGAACTGGTCCCGGTCCAGATCAACTCCTTGCTGCGCCATTTTATTCTACAAAGACAACTTTTCTTGACTCCTTCTGTATCACAAACAGTACTGTATTTGCAAATCTGGTATGTCATAAATGTATAGATGTAGCAGTACTGACTATCTGTATGTCATGTATGTCATATATGTCTATATGAATTGAAAATGGGGGACCCTGATGGAAACAAGACAAACGTCTTTCTCAGGTCTGCATCCCCTTAACAATTGTATGTATTGAGCCGTACTGTATTGTACCCATTCTGCAATCTGTTAAATAAAGTTTTCATTCATTCATTCAACGACACTCTTAAGTTTTGTTTTCTCAGGAAGAGTGATCGTGTGGGTGGGAGGTGCTTCCTGGTTGTAGAGTAAACTCTGAACGCGTCACGGGGTGGGAGGTGCTTCCTGGTTCTAGCTGTCCAGGGGAGGAGTCGCTTTAAAGAGACAGTGTCTATTTGACTGTGATTCATAGATAGAAGATGTTTTTTTTTTACTTAGTTCAGGACTTTCTATCGTCATTAACTACCTCTAATTAGCTTACTTTGTCAAGGAAACCCCACTAAAACTCATAAGCACAAAGCGAGACAGGCAAAATGGTAAACATACTCAATAAAACACTCTTTCTCTCTCTCACTCTCTCATTTCCCCTCTCTCTCTCTCTCTCATTTCCTCTCTCTCTCCTCCTCCTCCCTCCTTAAAGCCCACTCTAAAAGAGGCCCCGGCGAACACAAGAGCTGGAGTGGACGGGGGAACAAAGAATTGTTAAAAAATCTCTCTCGTTCTCCTCCTCTCTCTCTCTCTCTCTCTCTCTCTCTCTCTCTCTCTCTCTCTCTCTCTCTCTCTCTCTCTCTCTCTCTCGTTATTTCACTGATTTGATTTACTGATTTGTTTGAAGGCTGGTTTCTTACCAGTTTGCCCAAAACCCCCACCACCTCCTAATAGACAGTCTCCTCCCCACCGCATGTATATATTCCCTCCCCGCCGTATGTATATTTCCCTCCCACCCACCCACCCCCTCCTAATGTACAGTCCCCTCCCCATCATATGTATTGATTGATTGATTGAAAAGTTTATTAACAGATTGCAGAATGGGTACAGTACAGTACATCTCAATACATACAATTGTTAAGGGGATGCAGACCAGAGAAAGACTTTCGTCTTGTTTACATCAGGGTCCCCCATTTTCAATTCATCATAACATATATGACATACATGACATACAGATAGACAGTACTGCTACATCTATACATTTATGACATATCAGATTTGCAAATACAGTACTGTTTGTGATACAAAAGTGTCCAGAAAAGGAGTGTATATACATTTGGCATAGAAACTGTACATTGGAGGAGGTTGGTGGGGTGGGGTTGGGTGGGTTGGGTGAGGGCTGTACATTGGAGGTGGGGGGGGGGGGGGGGGTTGGGTAGGGGACACACACACATTTTACACTGTACATTGGAATATTGACAAAGCCTTACTTGGTCATTTACTGTACAACTAGGTTAGGACATTTGTAGGGGCCAGTTTGGAATTGCAGTCTCACGTAGGTGTTTTTTGAGAGTGTTTTTGAAGGTGGGTAGTGATTCACATTCCTTTACAGCTTTAGGCAGGGCGTTCCACATTGATGTGGCATAATTGCGAAACGTGTTTAGTCCCTTGTTTGAGCCGAATCTGGGTTTTACATGATTTGTGGAGCTCCCTCTGGTGTTGTGATCGTGGTATTCACTGACCTTTGGGAAGTATTTTGACATGTACATGGGTACCTTGGTCGCGTAGTGTATCTTGTAGACCAGGCCCATTGCAAGTTGCTGTACTCTGTCGTCTACTCTAAGCCATCCTAGGTTGTCAAAGTGGGCAGGGGTGAGGTGGGTTCTAGGAGTCAGGTCAAGTAGTAGTCTGACTAGCTTGTTTTGAGATGTTTGTAATTTGTTTTTTAGTGCCTTTGAGGTGCTTTGGTACCATGAGGTGCAAGCATAGTCGTAGTACCCTTGAATGAGTGCTCCTGCTAGAGTCTTCAGGGTATTCTTGTTTACCAGAGAGGAGATCCGGTACAAGAATCGCGTTCGTTGGTTGACTTTTTTTATTACATTGGATGCCATTTTGTCACAGGAAAGATTAGCCTCTAGGATGGAACCCAGGTAGGTAATTTCATCTTTCCTTGTGATAATATTGGCACCCACTGTAACCGAGAAGCCGTCGGTCTTGCTGAGTTTGTTATTTGAACCGAAGAGAATGGACTCTGTTTTGCCCATGTGTAATGATAGTTTGTTGTCGGCGAGCCATATGCAGATTTTGCCTAGTTCCGAGCTGAGGGCTTTTTCAACCTGTAACTTGTTCTTGTCAGAGACCAGCAGGGCTGAGTCGTCCGCAAACAGGAACAAGTTGCAGTCACAAGCTGACGACATGTCATTTGCATAAATTAGGAATAGTAGCGGCCCTAGTATGCTTCCTTGTGGAACACCACAGCTCACTGTGAGGGGGGGGGATAGGGTACCGTTTACTTCCACCATCTGTTCCCTCCCCTCCAGGTAGGATTGTATCCAGCTCACTGATAAACTATCAAAACCAATTGCTTTTAGCTTGTCAATCAGAATGGTGTGATTGACAGTGTCGAAGGCCTTTTGTAGGTCCAGCATGACCATGCCGCAGTATTTGCCCGCGTCCACCTCTTGTTTGATGTGGTCGTTCAAGTAGAGAAGGCATGTGTCAGTGGAGTGGGATGTTCTGAAGCCAGATTGGAATTCGTAGATTAGATTTTTTTCCGCGAGGTACTTTTCGATCTGTTCGTATACTATTTTTTCCATGACTTTCGAGATGGATGTAAGGATAGAAACAGGGCGGTAGTTACCCGGGTCTAATTTGCTGCCCTTTTTGTGCAGGGGTGTTACTCTCGCAATTTTGAAGTCCTTGGGGACGTGTCCCTGTTTTATGGAGAGGTTTATTATGTGTGTGATGACTGGGGTGATGGCTGCTGCTGAGTCTCTGAGGAATTTGGAGGGGATGTTGTCATGGCCAGTGGCCTTGTTTGGTTGGAGGGCGCTCAGTTTTTTGAGTACCTCATCTGTAGTTACTATTTCCAGTTTGAAGTCGTCTTTGTGGACGCCTAGGTTCTTGTAGTATGCTACTATGTGTTCTACCCCATACTGCCCTGAGTGGGAGGGTAGTTTGTTTACCAGTGTTGTGGCTATGTTTGTGAAGAAAGTGTTTAAGTAATTGGCTACATCCAGCTCTGTCAGGATCTAGGGGTAACAGTACTGTATTGAATACCGCTTATGTCACAAATGTATCAGTACTAAATACCTATATGTCCCTATGCCATAAATGTCATGTATGTTGTGTATGTCATAAATGTCTATATGAATTGAAAATGGGGGACCCTGATGGAAACAAGACAAACGTCTTTCTCAGGTCTGCATCCCCTTAAAAATTGTATGTATTGAGCCGTACTGTATTGTACCCATTCTGCAATCTGTTAAATAAAGTTTTCATTCATTCATTCATCCTTTATGTCTCAGAAAGACCCTGACTTCATTGCTGGACATTGGTGTCAAAGTAAATCTGCAGTAATTATCATTTCATGAGCAAAGTTATATATATGAAATGATAATGCAATGAAAACCTATAAAACCCATGATTACAGTTGTTAATATGAAAACTGAATAACTTGATGCTACCAAATATGCATTATAATAGGTACAGTAACAAAGAAAGTAGAGAACCCAGGGGAGGAAATAAAGTACTTGTACTACTGTATTTAAATACTTTACTAAAGAGGCAGTGTCTATAGTTTACTGTGATTCATAGATAGAAGATGTTTTTACACAGTTCAGGACTATCTCTCGTCACCTAATCAGGAGATCGCATATTTTCGTCAAGAAAGCAGATTAAGGCTAACCCTCTCTGCCTCTTGGGACATTTCAAGGTGCTCTGGTCTTTGGCTTCTGTGTGGATGCTTATGTATGTGTAGTTGTATGGCTATATTT
The DNA here is from genome assembly GCF_963971535.1 of Notolepis coatsorum. Taxonomy (NCBI): domain Eukaryota; kingdom Metazoa; phylum Chordata; class Actinopteri; order Aulopiformes; family Paralepididae; genus Notolepis; species Notolepis coatsorum. Next base: position 859,804 of record NW_028174872.1, on the reverse strand, counting down.
TGCCCTAGAGGAATGTACTCACCTACTCGGCCACATTTTAGATTTAGTTTTAACAGCAGGTTTCTCCATCGACAACATGGAAATAGATGACCCAGTCCTTTCAGACCATTCACTGATCTCTTTTGATGCTCTGTGTTTTGTCCCCATTTCCAAAGCTATTGTCCCAGCGCGTTCCTCTCGCCACATTAACCCCTCCACTGCCATTAAGTTCCGTGATGCCTATATAGCTGCCCCTAACACCTGCAGTATTGAGGCCTCTCCTGCCCAGCACAGCACTGAGATCCTTATCTCAATGTTCAATTCTTCATGCTCCTCCATACTCGACTCTGTCGCCCCCCTTAAACTCAAAAGGCCCAGACCTAGATCTCAGCCCTGGCTTGATGAGAACACCAGAGCTTTAAGGAGACAGTGCAGACAGGCCGAGCGCAGGTGGAAACACAATAAACTGCAGATCCACTATGAGATCCTTAAACATCACCTCAAACAGTATCAAGAGGCAGTTAAGGTGGCGAGAGAAAGGCACTTCTCAGAAATAATTGCCAAAAATTGTCACAATCCCAGAGTCCTTTTTTCGACCATTAACTCTTTCACCTCCCCTCCTCCCGTCCCCTGCCCCGATGCCTCCCCCTCCAAATGTGAAGAATTCCTAAACGTCTTCATTAGGAAGGTGGAAACCATTAGATTAGCCATCTCATCGTCCTCCTCCACCCCCCCTCCTACCCAGCCCCCCTGCCCGGCCCCCCCGCCTGCCCAGCCCCCCTGTCGGACCCCCCCTCCTGCCCAGCCCTCCTGCCCACTTCCCCCTCCCTCCCACCCCTCCTGCCCAGCTCTTTTGAACAACTTCCAACCCATCTCTCTAACCACTCTCAGAGAGCTGGTGGCAGGCATGCGGACCGTCACATCCCCCCTTGATGCCCTCCCTACCCATCTTCTAAAAGAGTCCATGGACATAGTAGGCCCCAGTATTTTGTCTATCATAAACAGCTCTCTGGAATCTGGCTCTGTTCCCTCCTCCCTTAAGCACGCCATGGTTGAGCCCCTCCTAAAAAAACCTAACCTAGACCCTGCTCTTTTCAATAATTACAGGCCCATATCCAAACTACCCTTCCTATCTAAGATTTTAGAAAAGGCTGTCCTGGCACAGCTCCTCCCCTTCCTACATCACAACAACCTCCTAGACAAATTCCAGTCAGGTTTCAGGGCAGGGCACAGCACTGAGACAGCGCTAGTCAAAATCTACAATGACCTGCTTCTCACCATCGACTCAGGTAGCTGTGCCATGCTCCTCCTCCTGGACCTCTCTGCCGCGTTCGACACGGTCGACCACTCCACCCTGGTCGATCGTCTCGAACACAGGCTAGGTATTGGGGGGTCTGCCCTAAACTGGTTCGCATCCTACTTGAGCGGCCGCTCCTTTTCGGTCAGTTTGGGTGGACACTCCTCCCCCACAGCTAGTCTACCGTATGGGGTCCCCCAAGGTTCCATCCTGGCCCCCATACTCTTCTCCATCTACATGCTCCCTCTTGCCGAAATCATCCAGAAACACAACATTTCATATCACTTTTATGCCGATGACTCCCAAATCTACCTTCCCCTCAACCCCTCTGACACAGCTAACCTAGACTCTCTTAAAAACTGTCTCAGGGACATAAAAAGCTGGATGGCCCTCAACTTCTTACAGCTAAATGAAAATAAAACGGAGATCATTTTGTTTGGCCCCCCCTCTTCCACCAAAACACTCTCCAACAGCCTAGGACAACTCTCCACCCACCTCAAACCCCACGTCAAGAGCCTGGGTGTAATCTTTGACCCAGAGCTCAAATTCGACCGGCAGGTAAATGCCGTAGTCAAATCATGCTTCTTTCAACTCCGCAACATCAGTAAAATAAAACCAATCCTTTCACCCGTCGACCTGGAAACGGTAGTCAATGCATTCATCACCTCACGCCTTGACTACTGCAATGCCCTCTACACCAACATCAGTCAGGCAGCCATGATGTCCCGCCTCAAAATGGTCCAGCACTCTGCAGCTACGTTCCTTACCGGTACCAGAAAGAGAGAGCACATCACACCAGTCCTAGCCTCCCTACACTGGCTCCCAGTCCCATTTAGAATAGACTTTAAAATCCTCCTCCTCACCTTTAAAGCACTATCGGGTGCAGCACCCTTATACATCACCGAGCTCATCACCCCCTATGCAGCACCCAGGTCACTAAGATCCTCCAACCAGGCTCGGCTGGTCCCCCCCCGCACCAGACTCAAAAAGAGAGGCGATCGCTCCTTCAAGGCCGTGGCCCCCAAGCTATGGAACCAGCTTCCCCTGGAGATCCGATCTGCCCCCTCACTGGAGACATTTAAGGCCTGTCTAAAAACCCACTTCTATTCCCTGGCCTTCAATAAACCCTGATTCTCCCACACCCTAACTCACACACTCCCATGTAATTTTATCCTGCCCCCCCCCTCCTGTATATCTTCTTATGCTCCTCTGTCCCCTGTGTGCTACTGTACTTTGTGTTCCCCTATCCGTGTGTTGTCCTACTGTCCTACTCTCTGAATGGACTGTCTTGTCCTGCTGTGCCTTTTTGTATTTTTGTATTTGTGTATTTTATATTAGGACATTGATTTTAAGCTTTGATTGTACAGCACTTTGGTTGGCTCTTGTGCTTTTAAACGTGCTATATAAATAAATTACTTGACTTGACTTGACTTGACTTAACGAAGCACTTGTTTTGTCTTGTTCAGTTGTTCCTTTATTCACTGTGATTTTGTTTTCTACTGCTCCCATGTTCTGGTTTGCAGTGACAATACAGCTGTCTCTTATCATTTAGAACCACAGTTTTATTAAGTTGTTTTTATTTGTTATTTTTTTTTTGTTTTTTTTGGGAATGTTTGATTTGCTTTCACACAAGGTGCTCTGGTCTTTGGCTTCTGTGCGGATGCTTATGTATGTGTAGTTGTATGGCTATATTTTGCCCTAGAGGAATGTATTCACCTAACGAAGCACTTGTTTTGTCTTGTTCGGTTGTTCCTTTATTCACTGATTTTGTTTTCTACTGCTCCCATGTTCTGGTTTGCAGTATCTGCTTTACTCAGAGCTTTCAGAAGCTCTGTCATGTTTCAATCTGTGTTTCTCAAGATATCTTTTTTTCCTTTTCCTTGATTATGTTTCTCATGATCAAAATAAAACGTTTAAAATCTGCAACGTCCAACACGTTATTTTGTCTGATGCAATTTCTTGTTTTGCTTAACAGGGACGGGTGTCAATACTTTCATGAGTACTGATAAATACTGAACTCATGATACTGAATACCAATATGAGCACTTGACAATGACATTTACCATTTCGGAAAACTTAGTCTATTGAAAACTGAGGAGGGGAATTTGTCTTATACGGTCACATTTGAATGACTTTGTACATATTAAAGGGGAAAAAACAACTAAAACGATGTTGATATATTTTGCACATAATCTCACGCACATCCCAAAAACTCGAAACAGTTTTGCACACATTCATTTAGTTTGATAGTTATTGAGAGTAAATTAGTTTGAATATGGCCCTCAGTGATGTCATCGGGGACATTGTATCCTTGTGTTAATTACAGCACCATGATGTAGATGAAATAGCAATATCTTGTCTTATAGGGACTGCTACCTTATCATTTAATTGAGCTGTGATTAACACAACACAAGGATTCAGTGTCCCCGATGACATTACTGGTTGCCATATTAAAACTCATTACTCTCAATAACTGTCAAATTAAATGAATATTTGCAAAACTGTTTAGAGTTTTTGGATGTGTGTGAGATTATTTGTAAAATAAATTGCCGCTGTTGTTTTGGTGAAATGCCCCTTTAACCTAATCTGATGGCAGCATTCCAGCTAATTTTGCAATGTAAAATATTTGCATCATGTCATTGTGTCTTTACCAGCACAGCACCAGGTCTACTGGGACAACATTGGAAAGGTGCAAATGAAGGCAAGCTAGAGTCTAATGATTGTATGGTGAATAGCGCCATCTTGTGTCCATTATAATCTGCCACCAGTTTATACTGTAAATCAGTGAGCGTTGCCAAGTTGGCCCGTCCAAAGATCTCTTGTCATTGTATTGACTATAGGGCATAAACCACTACACCTTGTATTCAAGATCCTTATATTTAATGGTGATCGTGTGCCAATACAACGATAACACACCAGGCCAATATACAGATTAGAGAACATTAAAAACAAAAAATCTCTAGAAATTCTATCCAAACCAATGAGCTTCTAGATAGACAGTAGAAAGGATATGCAGCCAGGATGAGCTACTAGATACAGTAGAAAGGATATGCAGCCAGTATGAGCTTGTTGCATAATATACTCATGTTAAACAGTTGGCATTGGTGCAGAATTTGACTAGAACTGTCTCATAGGGACGAATGCTGGAATGGCATTTTGAATGGCGGGCCATAGTTAGACATAAGAAATCTCTCATCGACTCAGATAGATTGCTAGTCATACATAATGGCATTGAAAGACTGTCAAAATTACCTGAGTTCTGACAATGGTTTACCCCATTATGCGTCTGTCTTCTTTCCATTGACTCCATAGGCATAGGTAATTCTACCCTTGCTCAGCAGACACACGACAGAGTAGAGCAGTCGTCTGGTGATCCAGAGGTTCACGGTTCGATTCCCGCTCCTCCCGAGCAACGTGTCGAAGTGTCCTTGAGCAAGACACTTAACCCCTAATTGCTCCCGATGAGCAGGTTGGCACCTTGCATGGTTGCCTCCGCCGTCGGTGTGTGAATGTGTGAGTGAATGGGTAAAATGTGAGGAACAAATTGTAAAGAGCTTTGGATAAAAGTGCTAGTATATAAATGCAGCCATTTACACGCATCTCTATGCTGGGATCGCGAGGTTGAAGAGGTGGGTTAGAATGTTAACCCTGGTGACGGCCTTTCCAAATCTGCAGTGAACCATAATGTAACATGTTTCTGTAAATGTTACTACAGGAAGTGATTAAGCAATAGAACAACATAAATAACATCAGATCTAAAGTATTTCCATCATCTCAGCCGCGACTCTATTTACTAGATTTATTACAACGCACGGCCTTGAGTGTTCTGTTGCTTTTATGCAATATCTGATTTCACATTGTGAATAAAACACTATAACGTTTTGACGGAGAGTTAATTCAGCGCAGTATACAATATATACTAAACTACTCCTAGCAGTGTTTCTATAGCAAATAACATAGTGACATGTTATATAATTTCAATTTCAGAGTGCTATAATCAGCCTTTGTGTCTGTTTGAAAATTTGTTCTATAGAAAATATACAAAATAACTAACGGTCCTATTTATTATGGATTATTTATTTCATATGTGGAACAAGATATGGTCCAAGGACAAAGCTTGAAGATCTTGCACAACCTTTGACCTTTACAACATGTTGTTATTTTATAAGGAAAGATATTATATCTTCAGTGAACTGAAATAGAGTGCAGGTGTGTTGCATAACTTGTCTCTCATCATTACTGTACAAATGTTTATGTCAAGTCCTGTTGGATACTTAAATCAATATATCTTTTGAATGAACTATGAACTTGTGAAAGTGTTGTTATTTTTATATATGTATACACACACTATACATTGCCCTTTATATTTCATGGGTAACTCATTTTATTACTTTATACTTATAAAATGTTTATATGAAAATATGTACAGTCACCTTATACAGTTATTCTTTCCCTAATTTAACACGACTCTTGGAACTATTTAATTATGCATCATATTGAAACAGAAAGGTTATCTGACGTATTCCACCAAAGGGAAAAGTGATCATATCCAAATGTGTGCATTTTTTATTGGCTAGATTGAATATGTTAAAGGTAATTGATCCAAACATACATGAATGTGTAGCTCCACCACCGGACATAAGAATGGAGCCCTGTTTTCATCTCCTGCTGACTGACTAACACTAGACAACAGTAAGCTGCTTGTATTTGTTCTGTGGCTGAAACACTTTGGGTATGTTGGCAATGTTTGCAAACATAGTAAAACTGATCTATATTACGATTTACAATAGGTTCAGAAAGTTCCAAATATCTTATATTCCATGTACAGATCAAGGTAGACTTAGTATGGAGTACTGTATTGCACAGGATAAACTCATATTTATAATTATAGCTACAATATATATATATATTGTACCGGGAGTAGACATAAGATAAAGTTAGCTATATTTGTACCATGAATAGACTTAGCATAGTTATTTGTATATTTATAACAGCGTGGGCTGTACATACACACATATTTGTATAATTGATACTGTAGAGTATACTTATGTTTCTATGAACTCTTAACTTGTTTAATTTGAACACTATTGAATTTCAATGATATTGTTAGATTTCGACTGAATTTCTCGTGTAGCGCATGGAAATAGTGAGTTCAAGTCAATTCCTTTGCGTTTTGTTCAAAGTTCTATATTGAGGTTCAGTCGGTGAAACGGCAAGTTTCAAGCAAATATCCACACGGGTCCTTCTGGGTTTAGATGTCCACGTTTATTTATATAAAAGAACAAAAGACAAAATGCACAATATTCAATGAATGGTGATTCTTCCTAAACCAGCTCCTATCTAGGTCTGTCTCCCTCAAAGTCTGCCACCAGAAGAACAACTCTCTCTCTCCTTAAGCTCTTTTGATAACGCAGATGGGTCTGTTCTAAAACAAGATAGTTGCATTTACGACTGACCTATGCCCCAAACATCCTGGCTGTGGGTTCAACCGAAGGCCTTGGAGATAGAAGACTGTCCTGTATGAAGTGTCCCGGCTGCCCAGAGATAAGAGGTGAGGGAGAAGGTTATAGGCTGAATCCACCTCCACATGGAGGTCCGGCCCCCACATTGTTACCAACCCCCCCTGGAACAGAGAGAGGAGGCACAGACCCAAATCCCACAGTAATTCAAAATGACCAAATGTGACAAAATACAAATAAAATGGTTGCATATTGTTATCCAACCTACCCTGAGTATGAAAATAAAGATTTGTCCCCACATGCAAAGGAACAGAGGTATTGAAGATAGGAATCAAATATGTGAATATGCAAAGATCTAATCAAACAAACTTTACCCCGGTAGGCTAGAAACTAGAAACAAAGCTAAACATAGTGTGTGTGTGTGTGTGTGTGTGTGTGTGTGTGTGTGTGTGTGTGTGTGTGTGTGTGTGTGTGTGTGTGAGTCCCTCAGAACAATGATAGAGTGACTGAGTGAATGTAACTCCTAATTACCTCATCTTTCACAACTCAGCATCTTCAATATCAATTTAAACCCCAAACCCTGGGTAGAGGAGCTGTGAATGTCACTGATCTCTACTTCAGCTCACAGAACTCAGCCTTCCCAGGGTATGAATGAAGCCAAAGTCCAGGATAGAGAGGCTGAGTGAATGTGGTGTTGACTCTGTGCAGGAGGGTCATTGTGTCAGAGACGCTGTAGAAGGACAGAGTACCTGCCCTGTGATCCAGGTACACTCCTATTCTGGAGGACCGGGGGCCTGGTACTGTTATGCTCTTGTTATTGTGTCTGAAGAGGTAATCACTTTGTCTGCACAATAAAGCCCAGGATTTAGAATTGTATCCAAATAGACAGTTCTCCTCAGTGCCTGTTCTACTAATGTCTTTGTAGGAGGCTGCTACATAAACCCCTCCACCACTCCACTCCACCTCCCAGTAACAGCGTCCAGTCAGACCTTCTCTACCCAGAACCTGAGACCTTTCAATGAATCTTTCTGGGTGATTAGGATATGACTGCGCTTGATGCAGTGTTGCTTTTCTGTTCCCCTCAGACAAAAACAGACTTGTGTTTGGGTCCAGTGTGATCTGAGAGGAATATTGTAAGAAGTCAGCTCTGGTCTTGGGCTCTGGTGGCAGTAAAAGATTAACAGTATTCACCGTTGTTGAGATTATGGGCCACTGCTCTTTCAGAACGTCCTCTAGTTTGTCTCTCAGCTTAGACACAACCTCAGTCACACCTGCAAAGTACAGGAGAGGAAGGACACTGATGCTGGGTGAGTCTGTAGACTCACTGGGACCGGAGAGGGGGGGGTAACTCTGTAGAAAGTGGATGTGGTCCTCTGTGTGTGAGAGCTGCTCCAGCTCAGTGGCTTTCCTGCTCAGGTCCGCTATCTCCTGCTCCAGTCTCTTCTGCAGTTCTTCAGCCTGAGTCACGGTGGTCCTCTGTTGGGCTCTGATGACCTTCTTCAGCTCAGAGCGCCTCGTCTCCAAGGAGCGTATCAGCTCAGTAAATATTCTCTCACCGTCCTCCACTGCTTTATCAGCAGAGCGATTGAGAGAATCAACAGCCTGTTGGGCCTCTTTGAGTTGCTTCTCTCTCCCCTGGACTCTCTGGTGGATTTTCTGCTGACTCATGCCAAGCTCTTTCTGTCTCTCCGTCCTTTCTGCTGCAGCTGAGACTGTATCATGGCCTTTATGTTCATCCATGGAACACAAATAACAGATGCACTGCTGATCAGTACGACAGAAAATCTTCATAGCTTCATCATGACGAGAGCAGGTGTTCTCCTGAAGCCGTGTGGAGGCTTTGACCAGCTTGTGTTTCTTAAAGGTATCAGATTGATAGTGAGGCTGGAGGTGAGTTTCACAGTAAGAAGCCAGACATACCAGGCAGGACTTGAGGGCGTTCTGCTTTCTCCCAGTGCAGACATCACAGGCCACATCTCCAGGTCCAGCATAACAGTGATCAGGAGGAGCAGCTTGGAGTCCTGTCTTCATTAGTTGTTCCATCATTTCAGCCATTATATTGTTTTTCTTCAGAACAGGCCTCGGAGTAAAGGTCTCCCTGCACTGGGGACATGTGTAGATCCCCTTCTGATCACCGTGATCCCAGCAGTCTGTAATACAGCCCATACAGTAGCTGTGTCCACAGGGAATAGCTACCGGATCCTTCAGTAGATCCAGACAGGTAGAACAGCAGAACTGGTCCCGGTCCAGATCAACTCCTTGCTGCGCCATTTTATTCTACAAAGACAACTTTTCTTGACTCCTTCTGTATCACAAACAGTACTGTATTTGCAAATCTGGTATGTCATAAATGTATAGATGTAGCAGTACTGACTATCTGTATGTCATGTATGTCATATATGTCTATATGAATTGAAAATGGGGGACCCTGATGGAAACAAGACAAACGTCTTTCTCAGGTCTGCATCCCCTTAACAATTGTATGTATTGAGCCGTACTGTATTGTACCCATTCTGCAATCTGTTAAATAAAGTTTTCATTCATTCATTCAACGACACTCTTAAGTTTTGTTTTCTCAGGAAGAGTGATCGTGTGGGTGGGAGGTGCTTCCTGGTTGTAGAGTAAACTCTGAACGCGTCACGGGGTGGGAGGTGCTTCCTGGTTCTAGCTGTCCAGGGGAGGAGTCGCTTTAAAGAGACAGTGTCTATTTGACTGTGATTCATAGATAGAAGATGTTTTTTTTTTACTTAGTTCAGGACTTTCTATCGTCATTAACTACCTCTAATTAGCTTACTTTGTCAAGGAAACCCCACTAAAACTCATAAGCACAAAGCGAGACAGGCAAAATGGTAAACATACTCAATAAAACACTCTCTTTCTCTCTCTCACTCTCTCATTTCCCCTCTCTCTCTCTCTCTCTCTCTCATTTCCTCTCTCTCTCCTCCTCCTCCCTCCTTAAAGCCCACTCTAAAAGAGGCCCCGGCGAACACAAGAGCTGGAGTGGACGGGGGAACAAAGAGTTGTTAAAAAATCTCTCTCGTTCTCCTCCTCTCTCTCTCTCTCTCTCTCTCTCTCTCTCTCTCTCTCTCTCTCTCTCTCTCTCGTTATTTCACTGATTTGATTTACTGATTTGTTTGAAGGCTGGTTTCTTACCAGTTTGCCCAAAACCCCCACCACCTCCTAATAGACAGTCTCCTCCCCACCGCATGTATATATTCCCTCCCCGCCGTATGTATATTTCCCTCCCACCCACCCACCCCCTCCTAATGTACAGTCCCCTCCCCATCATATGTATTGATTGATTGATTGAAAAGTTTATTAACAGATTGCAGAATGGGTACAGTACAGTACATCTCAATACATACAATTGTTAAGGGGATGCAGACCAGAGAAAGACTTTCGTCTTGTTTACATCAGGGTCCCCCATTTTCAATTCATCATAACATATATGACATACATGACATACAGATAGACAGTACTGCTACATCTATACATTTATGACATATCAGATTTGCAAATACAGTACTGTTTGTGATACAAAAGTGTCCAGAAAAGGAGTGTATATACATTTGGCATAGAAACTGTACATTGGAGGAGGTTGGTGGGGTGGGGTTGGGTGGGTTGGGTGAGGGCTGTACATTGGAGGTGGGGGGGGGGGGGGGGGGGTTGGGTAGGGGACACACACACATTTTACACTGTACATTGGAATATTGACAAAGCCTTACTTGGTCATTTACTGTACAACTAGGTTAGGACATTTGTAGGGGCCAGTTTGGAATTGCAGTCTCACGTAGGTGTTTTTTGAGAGTGTTTTTGAAGGTGGGTAGTGATTCACATTCCTTTACAGCTTTAGGCAGGGCGTTCCACATTGATGTGGCATAATTGCGAAACGTGTTTAGTCCCTTGTTTGAGCCGAATCTGGGTTTTACATGATTTGTGGAGCTCCCTCTGGTGTTGTGATCGTGGTATTCACTGACCTTTGGGAAGTATTTTGACATGTACATGGGTACCTTGGTCGCGTAGTGTATCTTGTAGACCAGGCCCATTGCAAGTTGCTGTACTCTGTCGTCTACTCTAAGCCATCCTAGGTTGTCAAAGTGGGCAGGGGTGAGGTGGGTTCTAGGAGTCAGGTCAAGTAGTAGTCTGACTAGCTTGTTTTGAGATGTTTGTAATTTGTTTTTTAGTGCCTTTGAGGTGCTTTGGTACCATGAGGTGCAAGCATAGTCGTAGTACCCTTGAATGAGTGCTCCTGCTAGAGTCTTCAGGGTATTCTTGTTTACCAGAGAGGAGATCCGGTACAAGAATCGCGTTCGTTGGTTGACTTTTTTTATTACATTGGATGCCATTTTGTCACAGGAAAGATTAGCCTCTAGGATGGAACCCAGGTAGGTAATTTCATCTTTCCTTGTGATAATATTGGCACCCACTGTAACCGAGAAGCCGTCGGTCTTGCTGAGTTTGTTATTTGAACCGAAGAGAATGGACTCTGTTTTGCCCATGTGTAATGATAGTTTGTTGTCGGCGAGCCATATGCAGATTTTGCCTAGTTCCGAGCTGAGGGCTTTTTCAACCTGTAACTTGTTCTTGTCAGAGACCAGCAGGGCTGAGTCGTCCGCAAACAGGAACAAGTTGCAGTCACAAGCTGACGACATGTCATTTGCATAAATTAGGAATAGTAGCGGCCCTAGTATGCTTCCTTGTGGAACACCACAGCTCACTGTGAGGGGGGGGGATAGGGTACCGTTTACTTCCACCATCTGTTCCCTCCCCTCCAGGTAGGATTGTATCCAGCTCACTGATAAACTATCAAAACCAATTGCTTTTAGCTTGTCAATCAGAATGGTGTGATTGACAGTGTCGAAGGCCTTTTGTAGGTCCAGCATGACCATGCCGCAGTATTTGCCCGCGTCCACCTCTTGTTTGATGTGGTCGTTCAAGTAGAGAAGGCATGTGTCAGTGGAGTGGGATGTTCTGAAGCCAGATTGGAATTCGTAGATTAGATTTTTTTCCGCGAGGTACTTTTCGATCTGTTCGTATACTATTTTTTCCATGACTTTCGAGATGGATGTAAGGATAGAAACAGGGCGGTAGTTACCCGGGTCTAATTTGCTGCCCTTTTTGTGCAGGGGTGTTACTCTCGCAATTTTGAAGTCCTTGGGGACGTGTCCCTGTTTTATGGAGAGGTTTATTATGTGTGTGATGACTGGGGTGATGGCTGCTGCTGAGTCTCTGAGGAATTTGGAGGGGATGTTGTCATGGCCAGTGGCCTTGTTTGGTTGGAGGGCGCTCAGTTTTTTGAGTACCTCATCTGTAGTTACTATTTCCAGTTTGAAGTCGTCTTTGTGGACGCCTAGGTTCTTGTAGTATGCTACTATGTGTTCTACCCCATACTGCCCTGAGTGGGAGGGTAGTTTGTTTACCAGTGTTGTGGCTATGTTTGTGAAGAAAGTGTTTAAGTAATTGGCTACATCCAGCTCTGTCAGGATCTAGGGGTAACAGTACTGTATTGAATACCGCTTATGTCACAAATGTATCAGTACTAAATACCTATATGTCCCTATGCCATAAATGTCATGTATGTTGTGTATGTCATAAATGTCTATATGAATTGAAAATGGGGGACCCTGATGGAAACAAGACAAACGTCTTTCTCAGGTCTGCATCCCCTTAAAAATTGTATGTATTGAGCCGTACTGTATTGTACCCATTCTGCAATCTGTTAAATAAAGTTTTCATTCATTCATTCATCCTTTATGTCTCAGAAAGACCCTGACTTCATTGCTGGACATTGGTGTCAAAGTAAATCTGCAGTAATTATCATTTCATGAGCAAAGTTATATATATGAAATGATAATGCAATGAAAACCTATAAAACCCATGATTACAGTTGTTAATATGAAAACTGAATAACTTGATGCTACCAAATATGCATTATAATAGGTACAGTAACAAAGAAAGTAGAGAACCCAGGGGAGGAAAGAAAGTACTTGTACTACTGTATTTAAATACTTTACTAAAGAGGCAGTGTCTATAGTTTACTGTGATTCATAGATAGAAGATGTTTTACACAGTTCAGGACTTTCTCTCGTCACCTAATCAGGAGATCGCATATTTTCGTCAAGAAAGCAGATTAAGGCTAACACTCTCTGCCTCTTGGGACATTTCAAGGTGCTCTGGTCTTTGGCTTCTGTGTGGATGCTTATGTATGTGTAGTTGTATGGCTATATTTTGCCCTAGAGGAATGTACTCACCTAGTACTCGGCCACATTTTAGATTTAGTTTTAACAGCAGGTTTCTCCATCGACAACATGGAAATAGATGACCCAGTCCTTTCAGACCATTCACTGATCTCTTTTGATGCTCTGTGTTTTGTCCCCATTTCCAAAGCTATTGTCCCAGCGCGTTCCTCTCGCCACATTAACCCCTCCACTGCCATTAAGTTCCGTGATGCCTATATAGCTGCCCCTAACACCTGCAGTATTGAGGCCTCTCCTGCCCAGCACAGCACTGAGATCCTTATCTCAATGTTCAATTCTTCATGCTCCTCCATACTCGACTCTGTCGCCCCCCTTAAACTCAAAAGGCCCAGACCTAGATCTCAGCCCTGGCTTGATGAGAACACCAGAGCTTTAAGGAGACATTGCAGACATAGGCCGAGCGCAGGTGGAAACACAATAAACTGCAGATCCACTATGAGATCCTTAAACATCACCTCAAACAGTATCAAGAGGCAGTTAAGGTGGCGAGAGAAAGGCACTTCTCAGAAATAATTGCCAAAAATTGTCACAATCCCAGAGTCCTTTTTTCGACCATTAACTCTTTCACCTCCCCTCCTCCCGCCCCCTGCCCCGATGCCTCCCCCTCCAAATGTGAAGAATTCCTAAACTTCTTCATTAGGAAGGTGGAAACCATTAGATTAGCCATCTCATCGTCCTCCTCCACCCCCCCTCCTACCCAGCCCCCCTGCCCGGCCCCCCCGCCTGCCCAGCCCCCCTGTCGGACCCCCCCTCCTGCCCAGCCCTCCTGCCCACTTCCCCCTCCCTCCCACCCCTGCTGCCCAGCTCTTTTGAACAACTTCCAACCCATCTCTCTAACCACTCTCAGAGAGCTGGTGGCAGGCATGCGGACCGTCACATCCCCCCTTGATGCCCTCCCTACCCATCTTCTAAAAGAGTCCATGGACATAGTAGGCCCCAGTATTTTGTCTATCATAAACAGCTCTCTGGAATCTGGCTCTGTTCCCTCCTCCCTTAAGCACGCCATGGTTGAGCCCCTCCTAAAAAAAACCTAACCTAGACCCTGCTCTTTTCAATAATTACAGGCCCATATCCAAACTACCCTTCCTATCTAAGATTTTAGAAAAGGCTGTCCTGGCACAGCTCCTCCCCTTCCTACATCACAACAACCTCCTAGACGAATTCCAGTCAGGTTTCAGGGCAGGGCACAGCACTGAGACAGCGCTAGTCAAAATCTACAATGACCTGCTTCTCACCATCGACTCAGGTAGCTGTGCCATGCTCCTCCTCCTGGACCTCTCTGCCGCGTTCGACACGGTCGACCACTCCACCCTGGTCGATCGTCTCGAACACAGGCTAGGTATTGGGGGGGTCTGCCCTAAACTGGTTCGCATCCTACTTGAGCGGCCTCTTCTTTTCGGTCAGTTTGGGTGGACACTCCTCCCCCACAGCTAGTCTACCGTATGGGCCCCATACTCTTCTCCATCTACATGCTCCCTCTGGCCGAAATCATCCAGAAACACAACATTTCATATCACTTTTATGCCGATGACTCCCAAATCTACCTTCCCCTCAACCCCTCTGACACAGCTAACCTAGACTCTCTTAAAAACTGTCTCAGGGACATAAAAAGCTGGATGGCTCTCAACTTCTTACAGCTAAATGAAAATAAAACGGAGATCATTTTGTTTGGCCCCCCCTCTTCCACCAAAACACTCTCCAACAGCCTAGGACAACTCTCCACCCACCTCAAACCCCACGTCAAGAGCCTGGGTGTAATCTTTGACCCAGAGCTCAAATTCGACCGGCAGGTAAATGCCGTAGTCAAATCATGCTTCTTTCAACTCTGCAACATCAGTAAAATAAAACCAATCCTTTCACCCGTCGACCTGGAAACGGTAGTCAATGCATTCATCACCTCACGCCTTGACTACTGCAATGCCCTCTACACCAGCATCAGTCAGGCAGCCATGTCCCGCCTCAAAATGGTCCAGCACTCTGCAGCTAGGTTCCTTACCGGTACCAGAAAGAGAGAGCACATCACACCAGTCCTAGCCTCCCAGTCCCATTTAGAATAGACTTTAAAATCCTCCTCCTCACCTTTAAAGCACTATCGGGTGCAGCACCCTTATACATCACCGAGCTCATCACCCCCTACGCAGCACCCAGGTCACTAAGATCCTCCAACCAGGCTCGGCTGGTCCCCCCCCCCCGCACCAGACTCAAAAAGAGAGGCGATCGCTCCTTCAAGGCCGTGGCCCCCAAGCTATGGAACCAGCTTCCCCTGGAGATCCGATCTGCCCCCTCACTGGAGACATTTAAGGCCCGTCTAAAAACCCACTTATATTCCCTGGCCTTCAATAAACCCTGATTCTCCCACACCCTAACTCACACACTCCCATGTAATTTTATCCTGCCCCCCCCCCCCCCCCCTCCTGTATATCTTCTTATGCTCCTCTGTCCCCTGTGTGCTACTGTACTTTGTGTTCCCCTATCCGTGTGTTGTCCTACTGTCCTATTCTCTGAATGGACTGTCTTGTCCTGCTGTGCCTTTTTGTATTTGTGTATTTGTGTATTTTATATTAGGACATTGATTTTAAGCTTTGATTGTACAGCACTTTGGTTGGCTCTTGTGCTTTTAAACGTGCTATATAAATAAATTACTTGACTTGACTTGACTTGACTTAACGAAGCACTTGTTTTGTCTTGTTCAGTTGTTCCTTTATTCACTGTGATTTTGTTTTCTACTGCTCCCATGTTCTGGTTTGCAGTATCTGCTTTACTCAGAGCTTTCAGAAGCTCTGTCATGTTTCAATCTGTGTTTCTCAAGATATCTTTTTTTCCTTTTCCTTGATTATGTTTCTCATGATCAAAATAAAACGTTTAAAATCTGCAACGTCCAACATGTTATTTTGTCTGATGCAATTTCTTGTTTTGCTTAACAGGGACAGGTGTCAATACTTTCACGAGTACTGATAAATACTGAACTCATGATACTGAATACCAATATGAGCACTTGACAATGACATTTACCATTTCGGAAAACTTAGTCTATTGAAAACTGAGGAGGGGAATTTGTCTTATACGGTCACATTTGAATGACTTTGTACATATTAAAGGGGAAAAAACAACTAAAACGATGTTGATATATTTTGCACATAATCTCACGCACATCCCAAAAACTCGAAACAGTTTTGCACACATTCATTTAGTTTGATAGTTATTGAGAGTAAATTAGTTTGAATATGGCCCTCAGTGATGTCATCGGGGACATTGTATCCTTGTGTTAATCACAGCACCATGATGTAGATGAAATAGCAATATCTTGTTTTATAGGGACTGCTACCTTATAATTTAATTGAGCTGTGATTAACACAACACAAGGATTCAGTGTCCCCGATGACATTACTGGTTGCCATATTAAAACTCATTACTCTCAATAACTGTCAAACTAAATTAATATTTGAAAAACTGTTTAGAGTTTTTGGATGTGTGTGAGATTATTTGTAAAATAAATTGCCGCTGTTGTTTTGGTGAAATGCCCCTTTAACCTAATCTGATGGCAGCATTCCAGCTAATTTTGCAATGTAAAATATTTGCATCATGTCATTGTGTCTTTACCAGCTAACGCTCTTGGGAAATGCATTATTGTAGTTTTCAACATTTTCACCTTTTAATTTTAAACCAATGCTGCCATCTACTGACAACATAAAGTGTGCCCCCCCCCCCCCCCCCCCCAACCACCTCCAATGTAAATTACCCAGTATGGTTGTCAATATCCCAACGTACCCAACCCCCCCCCACCCAACCTCCTCCAATGTACAGTTTCTACGTCAAATGTATATACTCCCTTTTCTTGACTCCTTCTGTATCACAAACAGTACTGTATTTGCAAATCTGGTATGTCATAAATGTATAGATGTAGCAGTACTGACTATCTGTATGTCATGTATCTGCAATCTGTTAATAAAGTTTTCAATCAATCAATCAATCAATCAATCAATCAATCAATCAATCAATCAATCAATCAATCAATCAATCAATCAATCAATCAATCAGTCTAATCGTCACCTTGAGAGCCACTTCCGTATACTAGCGTCGCCCAAATCACGTGACTCAAATCAGCCAATGGAAGCGAGCGGCCGGAGGACCTCAGCCATTGGGTGGGACCCAAATCACGTGACCCAAATCAGCCAATGGAAGCGAGGGGTCTCAGCCATTGGGTGGGACCCAGATCACGTGACCCAAATCAGCCAATGGAAGCGCCGCTACTGTGGTGGTTCTGGGGTTCTGCAGCTGGAAGCATCTCCGATTTGTAGAGACGCATCCCAGCCGAACATCCTCCATCTTGGATTAGTTTGGCGTGCGTTTTTTTCAGCGTGGCATAATGGGATTTATGATTAGCCAATGTGCATATCGATCTACCAGAATCCGATGAGTGGTGAGGAAATGCTGCCGGCGATCACATGGCCTGACGGTAGGATAATATTACCCCAAATTACAGCTGGATTGGACATTGTTTTATAACGTAACGTGATTGGTCAATGAAAATGCTATATTGAACGCACACTGTATTGCAGATCAATAATAGTAATCGGCGTTCCCCGCCGCCCCCATTTCATCCATAGATGCTCTGTAATAGTCCGGATGCTACGCAGTTTGTTTTATTTAATTCGTATATATACAGCAGAAATGGCGTTTGATATAACTGCGCCAACGTTTAGCCTATTATCTAAGCTCCCGGGAAAAAAGCCCAGCCAAAAAGTGTGTTACACCTTATATTCACAACGCTATAAAATGACAACCACCCGATGGATTTTTATTTTCTTTAAGCCATTGTGAAGGCACGGTTTATGCACTCAAGTGACAATGAGAATGGACAGATAGCAATACTATAAAGCATAGTTAAAACAAAACCAACACGTTTGTTTACATTCCGCGGTCCCCTGCACCATATTAGACGGGTCCAAGCCGGTCGTCAAAGTGTTAACAATCAATTATGTGTATTGAGCCGTACTGTATTGTACCCATTCTGCAATCTGTTAAATAAAGTTTTCTTTCATTCATTCATTCATGCAGCACTTAAGGTGTTGATACCATTCAGCACCACATATTTGTGTGAAGCTGGCTTTTCATCCATGACAGCTCTGAAAACAAAATATAGGGCCAAGTTGAGCCTTGAGGATGACATGCGTGTTGCCTTGTCGACTTGTCGTCGATCTCCCCACGTCTTGACCGTATTATTAGCCAGCAGCAGCAGACCTCGCACTGAGCTAGAAATGTCCACAAGTGCTTATTTTCTGTATTTATTTATATTTTTTGAGAAATGGTAACTTGGTGATCCTTTGATTTTTTTAGAAATGGTCACACTAGTTTTTTTTTTTTTTTGGAAAACAGTGCAGCTGCAACAGATGGCACGTTAGTGATCCTTTTCTGTATTAAAAAAAAAAATTCACACGATTGATTGATTGAAAACTTTATTAACAGATTGCAGAATGGGTACAGTACAGCTCAATACATACAATTGTTAAGGGGATGCAGACCAGAGAAAGACTTTCGTCTTGTTTACATCAGGGTCCCCCATTTTCAATTCATCGTAACATATATGACATACATGACATACAGATAGACAGTACTGCTACATCTATACATTTATGACATATCAGATTTGCAATTACAGTACTGTTTGTGATACAAAAAGAGTCCAGAAAGAAAAAGTATATACATTTGACGTAGAAACTGTACATTGGATTGGGTAGGTGGGGGTGGGGGGGGGGGGGGTGTTGGGTATATTGCTATATTTATTTATACATTTAGACCTGAAACGCCTGCTAATAATGCATTATATAGCCTGCATACTGTATACACACAAATGTGTTTCCCGGTTTCAATGGGTTTTAAATAAACGTTATTTTGAAAACAAGCACTTTTGTCATCATTGTAGCAAAAAAGACAGGACCGGAAAAGTCTTTATCGTATGTAGGGGTGCCCTGGAATATTTTATTGGACACAGGGGGTGCCTGCCTTGGCAGCAGAAAGGTTGAGAACCCCATACATGACATCATCTATAGTCCTATGTACTGTAACGTTACATAGCTATTTAAATCCCAATAGTGTCAGTGATTAGCCTCGCCCTCTAGCTGTATCTATTGTGATCACCAGAGATCATCGTTAGAGAGTTGGTGTGTTTTGGGAAGCACGGTCCTTGTTCCTGACATGGCTTTTGAAGTGATATTCGCACGTGTTTTTGCGGGTCCAGTCCACGGGGTATGTTGACAGAATTAGCAAAACACCTTATCGACTGAAGCATAAAAGTCATTAGGATACTGCTCTGCTCTGAATTTAGGGCTTAGTGGGGAATTTTTTCCGACGTTAACGTTAACGACGCACCGAAACAGCTAGACGCTTGGACATTTCTCCGTGTTGTGTGTAACACGCAGCGGTCCCCGCCTCCCTCCCTCCTTGCAACAAACGTTCCACCCAAAAACGGAATTTCAGTCCAGATTAGGGTCAATTCTGCTGTGATTGGACGTTTATGCGCCTTGTGTAATGTGGGACTTGTAGTTTCTGAACTATTAACAGCGGAGCTGTTTTGTAATCTTCACTCGTCTCGCACACTGCGAGTAAATGATTTTTCCGGTTCGCACACACATATTATTAGGGGCAAATACGAGGGAAATGCTCGCACTGTAGAGCATATATAATTAGTAAACTGTCGGGGGCTTTTCTTGCCCCCCTTAACTGATTTTCGAGGGCATTTGATTTGGTAAATTTTTTCGAGGGCATTTTGCCCCAAGCCCCAGTTAATTTCGAACCCTGGGTCAGACTACTACTTGACCTTACTTCTAGAACCCACCTCACCCCTGCCCACTTTGACTACCTAGGATGGCTTAGAGTAGACGACAGAGTACAGCAACTTGCAATGGGCCTGGTCTACAAGATACACTACACGATCATGGTACCCATGTACATGTACACGTTTTTTTTTTTTTTTTTTTTTAATACTTCTAATTTCAATCAAATCCTTTATTTAACCAGATAAGCATCATTGAGATTAAAATCTCTTTTTCAAGAGCGATCTGGCCAAGCAAGGCAGCAGAAAGTTTCAACATAAAAAAGAACATCACAATAAAATACAGATAAAACATTTACATCAAGCTCCAATTTCAGGCAAGTTATCAAACAGGCAAATGATCAAACACAGTTGCACTGACCAAGGGAACTGAGTTCGTAGGATTTTAAAATGGCTTTGAATTCTCCGAGGGTGACCAGTCCTGGTAATTTTAGGTCCTCCTGTATCTTGTTCCAAGATGAAGGAGCAGCATATTTAAAAGCCCTTTTTCCCAATTCAGTTCTCATATGGGGAACTTCCAGTGTTAGAACAGCTTGAGAACGAAGGGCATACTTATATTGCTTTGTGCACAGAAGCACACTTAGGTACGAGGGAACCAATTTAAGCAGAGCTTTGTGCACCAGACAGAGCCATCGAGAAAATCTACGTGCTATACTATGTTATTTTATTTCATACTTATCTTGTCTTGCACAGTCTCTGGAGCGCAACAGTAAGAAGCATTTTGTATAAAAGTATTCTGTACTTCTGTATGACAACTATTAAAGAAACTTGAAACTTGAAACATGTCAAAATACTTCCCAAAGGTTAGTGAATACCACGACCACAACACCAGAGGGAGCTCAACAAATCATGTTAAACCCAGATTCGGCTCAAACAAGGGACTAAACACGTTTCGCAATTATGCCACATCAATGTGGAACGCCCTACCCAAAGCTGTAAAGGAATGTGAATCACTACCCACTTCCAAAACCACTCTCAAAGAGCACCTACGGGAGACTGCAATTCGAAACTGGCCCCTGTAAATGTACAGTAAATGTCCTAACCCAATAATACACAAGACCCTCTTCTTGGAACCAAGTAAGGTTTTGTCGATATTCCAATGTACAGTTTCCCCCACCCCACCTACCCAACCCCCCCCCCACCCAACCACCTCCAATGTACAGTTCCCCCCCCCCCCCCCCCACCCCACCTACCCAACATCCAATGTACGGTTTCTACGTCAAATGTATATACAGGGTTCGTACGGGTGCTGGAAATCCTTGAAAATGCTTGTATTTCAATGTGGTGTTTTAAAATGTGCTTGCATTGTGTATAAAGTGCTGGAAAGTTATTGAAATTGTAATTGCACTTTATACTTTCATAATCACTCGCTATCTGACTGAATAGTTTGGTTTTTAGATAAAGAAATAAAATAAGTCTGAGCGACTCCTCGAGTGAGCCGCGTTCGCCTTTCACGCAAAATGAAATGTGGCTGGGCTCGACCCGTAGTGTTTTTTTTTAATTGTTTTACCTGTGCCATCTGAGAACAGCGTGTGTGTGTGTGTGGCCAACATGCCGGGAGGCTAGGGATGGGAATCGAAAACCGGTTCCCGTTGGGAACCGGTTCCTAATTGGCCGATGCCTGGAACCGTGTGCCTCCCGTGACTTTCGATTCCCTTATCGCTGCCAGGTTTTCAAAACAACGTTAGCGTTAGCATGTAGCCATGGCAGACTTATTTGATTCCTTAAGGGCTCGAAATTGCCTGGATTTTGGTAATATGCTCCCGAAATGCTCCCGCTGTTTGGCTACTTCTATGTGCAGTGAAAACTACTTGAATGCTTTAGAACCTAGTCATTGATTTAGGTCAGGGTGAGCTAAAATTAGCCACGGAGCTAACGCTATCTAGCGTGAGCTAACGCTATTTAATCAAGCTCACAAAGAGAGATAAACAGCTGACAGCGGATAGTACAGGTACAAATACAATAAAACAGCAGGTGGGGGCTGTTGTGTAAATCTTGTACTCTTTAGTTCACATATAATAAGAGCTGCAGTGTTTATTTACAAGTCTACACTGTAAGCCAGGAAGTACCATGGTGGTGCAACATACAAATGTGTCCGTGTAGCAACACAAGCCAATACCTTAAAGGACAGGGGCCCGGGGAGGGAGCTCTGTCTCTGTGTCTGTGTGTGTGTGTGTGTGTGTGTGTGTGTGTGTGTGTGTGTGTGTGTGTGTGTGTGAGACAGAAGTCGGAGGAATAACAACCTGTTATTCAATAGATTAAATTAGTTTAAGAATAAAAAAATAAATACATTTTAAGAGAATCTCAAATACATTATTTTATTTAAGTGTAGGCTATAGTTAATGTTTTATTTTTTACAGTTTTTGTATTTTTCTGACATGGGGGCTCAACAATAAATGACAATCAGAAATGTCAAGTTGCATGTTGTTATTCTAACCAGCTTAGACCCCTACGCTCTGCATCTTCTGGCCGCCTCAGACCTACTCCTATCCAAGCTCCGGGAGGGTCATCAAAGAGAAGTCGCCTATTCTCAGTCCTTGCCCCACAATGGTGGAATGAATTACCCACCCCAGTTAGGACAGCCGAATCACGTCCAATCTTTCGCCGTCGACTAAAGACGCACTTCTTCAACCATTATCTGAAAAAAAAAAAAAAATCTAACCCTAACTAACCGTACTGTCATGCACTTGTCCTAATAAACTAACCTACACTGTAGCACTCAACACTTTGATGAACATTGTTGCTCAGCTGATAGAGTTGTGCCCTTCCTGATGGCTTGTCGTACAGAACTTGTAAGTCGCTTTGGATAAAAGCGTCAGCTAAATGACTAAATGTAAATGTAGTTCTGTTGCATTTCCAATTTATTTATGTAAATTATAAATTGATCAGGTATCGATAAGGGTATCGATAAAGAATCAAATCGATAAGCAGAATCGATAATGGAATCGTATTGATAAAATCCTATCAATTCCCATCCCTACGGGAGGCTGCCATTTTAATGAGCTCTGGCTTGGAGATATCAAATATAATTCATGGTTAAAAAGAGGAGAACATCCTCGAGTAGCCGTGTGCAAAATATGCAGAAAGGACCTGCAGATTTTTACCATGGGAGTCTGCACTTTCGAGCCACGTTGAAAGGTGAGCCACTGAGCCATGGGACCCATGTATTTCCATGTATTTCAAACCACGATAACTTGTGTATTGAAATGGTATTTAATTTTTATAACGGAACATTTACGGAGACTGGTGTGGAGCAGTTGTAGTCTGGAACGCAGTAACGTACTGTATATCTGTATGTCATGATGAATTGAAAATGGGGGACCCTGGTGTAAATAAGACGAAAGTCTTTCTCTGGTCTGCATCCCCTTAACAATTGTGTGTATTGAGCCGTACTGTATTGTACCCATTCTGCAATCTGTTAATAAAGTTTTCAATCAATCAATTCAATTCAATCTATCAATAAATAACGTCTTATCTCTCCATCATTCACAGAACCACAGCGCACTCTTGCCTGTGTATCACTTGTACCGACTCAGATTCCCCTAAATCTGAGACCGGTAACAAATTCCATAAACTGATATTTTTATCTTATTTAACCAGGTAGGTAAATTAAGAACAAATTCTTATTTACAATGAAGGCCTGGTGAGAGGACAAAAGGGCCTCTCGAAGGGTAACGGGGAAAGGAGACCAAATGTGTTAATAAAATAAAATAGATAGAGAGACATGATACATACATGAGGTATTGGAAATAATTAAAACACAAACAACCAAATACAATTACAAGGTATATAGATGGAACCGTTAAAAGGCTGGGTGACAGTTGCAGGTGTGTGTAAACAACCATAAGCTGAGATGGGACGAGCGTCCTCTAGCGCAGAGCCAACACTTTTCACTTTCACCGTCTGCTGCCTCTGCACAGTCATCACATTAACATGGTAGTGATGAAGCAGTAGACCTGCAAATTGCTGCAATAATGAAATATCCATTAGTGATGCACCGATGTGAAAATTGTGGCCGATACCGATAACCGATATTAATATTGCTGTTCTGGCCGATACCGATATTTACCGATGTCGATATCTCTGACTATAGAAAACACTTTTTTATGATAATCAAATAAAGAGCTATTTTCCTAAATTAATTTAATTTTTTTTACTTTTGTAACTTATTTTCAGAATTACTGATATTTTGGAACTATTCAACACATTGAGTGCCACGCCCCTTCCGGGAAGTGACCCCTTCATTGCCGTCCATTAACCCCATGTAAATGTAGTTGTAGTTTGTAGTAGGGATGCCCCGATCGATCGCCCACCGATCGTTATCGGCCGATAATCAGTATAAATATGCGATCGGTGATCGGTGATAATGCTTTATTTTCGCCGATCATCAAAACCGATCTCACTCGCTCGTCTCGCTGAGTTCTGTCTCAGACACCGGGAGCTGT
This sequence comes from Notolepis coatsorum, assembly GCF_963971535.1. Taxonomy (NCBI): domain Eukaryota; kingdom Metazoa; phylum Chordata; class Actinopteri; order Aulopiformes; family Paralepididae; genus Notolepis; species Notolepis coatsorum. Next base: position 835,535 of record NW_028174872.1, on the reverse strand, counting down.
GCGGTGTCTGCTCCTCCCTCCAGCCCCTCCTGCGCGCATGTAAACACGGGTCTAGTAGTCTAGTCTAGTGTGACGGGAGGACGGCGTCTCCCTGAGCTAACGTTAGCTGCTACCGTTACAAAATGACCCAGTCCAATACATGATGAGGCATTGTCTAACCAAACGGTATCTAGCCGGCCAGCTACCGATAGCTCCTGACATCAACAAACGCTCCAGCAAACTCTAGTAGAGACGTGTATGATACCTCAGCTAGCTCATGTTAGCTGACGCCAGCTCACTGTTCAAAACGAAATGTCCCACTGAACTAAATAGTTCACAGAGGCGCTGTATCAACGTTATATAGCCGGCCAGCAGTAGCCACAGATAGCTCCTGATATCAATGTTTTATAACACTCATTCGATGCGTATTCGAGCTGAGGGCATGTTGTTGAATATGATCAATAGGGTCCAGCTGCACCTCCGGAGAATCCTGGCCGTAGCTGCAGGCTACTCGAGTATAGGGTCTAGCTGCAGCTCCGGAGAATCCTGGCCGTAGCTGGAGGCTACTAGAGTACACACAGACAGTGGAGCTTGTTGCATGGTGGCGATGTCTCGCAGATAATACAAGTACAAGTCTAATTATATAATATATATATTTTATAAAAAAAAAAAAATATTATATAAAATAATTTAAAAACATTTTTAATCAAAAACGATCTGTATCGGATCGGTATCGGCCGATATGGCTCACGACGATCGGTGATCGGTATCGGTGGCAAAAAACGTGATCGGGGCATCCCTAGTTTGTAGAGCTAAACCTATATTTTATAGCTATGGGTCTAATAACGCCGTCGAGTCTCAGTGAGTTGCTTCTGGTCAACGTGCAAAAAACATTATTTTTTCATCCGTTCATTTCCGTTTTATACTGTTTTGAATATGAATATAGTTTTGTTGCTTCTGAGTAATTCCAGGGAAAAGATGCGAAAACTGTAAGTTTTCAGACGGTTAATCCTTTCACTACCACACTACAGAAGGTTAACCCGTTCACTACCACACTACAGACGGTTGACCCTTTCACTACCACACTACAGACGGTTAACCCTTTCACTACCACACTACAGACGGTTAATCCTTTCACTACCACATTACAGAAGGTTAACCCTTTCACTACCACACTACAGACGGTTGACCCTTTCAATACCACAATGCAGACGGTTAACCCTTTCACTACCACACTACAGACGGTTAATCCTTTCACTACCACACTACAGAAGGTTAACGCTTTCACTACCACACTACAGACGGTTGACCCTTTCACTACCACACTGCAGACGGTTAACCCTTTCACTACCACACTACAGAAGGTTAACCCTTTCACTACCACACTACAGACGGTTGACCCTTTCACTACCATACTGCAGACGGTTAACCCTTTCACTACCACACCAAAGACGGTTGACCCTTTCACTACCACACTACAGAAGGTTAATCCTTTCACTACCACACTACAGAAGGTTAACCCTTTCACTACCACACTACAGACAATTGACCCTTTCACTACCACACTGCAGACGGTTAACCCTTTCACTACCACACTACATAAGGTTAACCCTTTCACTACCACACTACATACGGTTGACCCTTTCACTACCATACTGCAGACGGTTAACCCTTTCACTACCACACCAAAGACGGTTGACCCTTTCACTACCACACTACAGAAGGTTAATCCTTTCACTACCACACTACAGACGGTTGACCCTTTCACTACCACACTGCAGACGGTTAACCCTTTCACTACCACACTACAGAAGGTTAACCCTTTCACTACCACACTACATACGGTTGACCCTTTCACTACCATACTGCAGACGGTTAACCCTTTCACTACCACACTACAGACGGTTAATCCTTTCACTACCACACTACAGAAGGTTAACCCGTTCACTACCACACTACAGACGGTTGACCCTTTCACTACCACACTACAGACGGTTAACCCTTTCACTACCACACTACAGACGGTTAATCCTTTCACTACCACACTACAGAAGGTTAACCCTTTCACTACCACATTACAGAAGGTTAACCCTTTCACTACCACACTACAGACGGTTAACCCTATCACTACCACACTACAGACGGTTAACCCGTTCACTACCACACTACATGCGGTTAACCCTTTCACTACCACACTACAGACGGTTAACCTTTCACTACCACACTACAGACGGTTAACCCTTTCACTACCACACCACAGAAGGTTAACCGTTCCACTACCACACTACAGACGGTTAACCCTTTCACTACCACACTACAGACGGTTAACCCTTTCACTACCACACTACAGACGGTTAACCTTTCACTACCACACTACAGACGGTTAACCCTTTCACTACCACACTACAGAAGGTTAACCGTTCCACTACCTTCTGTAGTGTGGTAGTGAAAGGGTTAACCAATGGCGATATTGATTGGTAGAGTCCTTTCTCCGCACACTCCATGCTGTTCCTCACACTAGCTCCGGCTAGTTAGCCACAGACCAATGCAAAGTGAATGCGGACACGTTCCCGTCTGTACGAGATTAAAGTTATTCTACCTTCTTGTTTAATTAATAACATCCGATCTAACATGATCTGTTGCATGTTTTAAAATGTGACTAACAATCGTATGAAGTCTTAAGAAGATTGTTTTTCACTTTTAACATCACTTTCTTTCTCCTTTTTTTATTTTTCTCTCTTTCTCTCTTTGACTCCCCCTCTTTCTCCTGATCTGTCCCCCTCTCCTGCTCTATCTGTATCTCCCTCTGTCTCTTCTCCCTCTTTCTCTCTTTTTCTCATCTCTTTCTCCCTGTTTCTCTCTCTCTGTCTCTTTTCTCCCCGTCTCTCTCCCTGTCTCTCTCTCTCTCTAGCTCTTGGAGTTGTTTGACCGTGAGGATCCTAGGGAGAGAGACTGCCAGAAAACAGTCTTACACAGAATCTACAGGAAATTCCTGGGGCTGAGAGCTTTTATACGAAAACAGATAAATAATATTTTTCTACGGTAAGAGGAGACACTGTAACGCCGGATGTATATATATTTACGATTGAGCTTTTGTTTCGTTTAACGCAATGACTCACGCTAATGTGGCTAACTGATCGACCTCTCGCACACAATTAATGACATGTGCGGCAGCGTTTCCGTTAGAACATATTCGTGCCGGTCTGGGTGTCCTGCAAGATTTCTATCCCCGGACATATTCGAGAAATGCCGGTCAGCCTGGTTTTCCTTTTTACCGGCTGAATGCCACCATCGGCGCCAATGTTAACGTTAATATCGCCTAATCTATGTTTTAAATTATGGCTATGTGTCTAATCTGCCCATCGCATTATCAAAGACTATTTTCCAGTCGGTGCTGTCAAGGCTGTTTATCGCGTCGTTTCCGTTTCAGAGCAGTTAGAAAAGCCCCCGTTTTCAGATAAAAAACAGCTCATTCTGGAGCATTCTATGAAAATCGTCTTTTAGTGGAATATTCCACAACGTTGATATTCGTCGGCCTTTTTATGAATCGTTTTCAAATAAACGCTAGATGATCAATATTATACGTGCACGCAAGCACATTACGGCCGCGCGCGGATAATCGCCCCGTTGATTTCCTCTCGGACTTTTAGTGAAACCGAAAGAAGACTTTTCACAAAACAGCTTATAACTTCATCAAACTTACTCTGATTATCCTAACACTGATAACATAGAGTCCTTACCTGACATCAGATGGTATCCAACTGGTATATCCAATTCCTGATCACCATTCGAAAAAATCGATACCTGTATGGATCCAGGGGCGGACCCCCCCCCCCCCCCCAAAAAAGTTTTTTTTTCTTTTTTTTGTAATTTTTTTTTTGTAATTTTTTTTTTATGGCTTTTGCCTCTTCATAGTTCTCTAACGTTAGTCTTTCTTTCCTCAACGCTCAATTCTATAAACACTTGACCGATACCCATCAATGCACAGCGCTCTAGCATGTTCTGACTGTGAACACCTAAAGCTGAGGCTCAGACCGACCGACCGTTTTAGATTTTTGGCTCATTTTCCCTTATGTTAGAATTTTTTTTATGTAAAAATAATGGTTGCAGATATAGAGGGGGGCGCCAAAACTGCACAGAGAAAAAAAAAATTAAAAAAAAATTAAATTTTTTTTTTTTTTTTTTTGGCGCCCCCCTCTGGGTGGCGCTCTAGGCGACCGCCTATATCGCCTGTAGGAAGGTCCGCCCCTGTATGGATCCAACGCGATACTGTAGAACTCCATGATCAGCGGGGATCTGAGGTTCCAGAATGAACTGTGTCACTGGTAACCCTGGCTGGATCAGTGAACTGGAAAATGTGGATATAATGTCGCACCTCAGCCAGGAGAATTAAACTTTCCACTCGGGCCTGAAAGCTCGACATTTCTGTTTCTGTTTTCTTTCACCACGGCATCAGCGGTCTCTGTGACTTCAAGTTCAGAAGACTCATCTTCGTTGTCATTATTAGACCTGCTTGTGCTTGGTTTCATGAAATATTTGTTAAGCTTAGCTTGTTTTGCCATCTCTCTCTCTCGCTCGTATGTACCTGTTTGTCGTTATGGTGGCCAGACAGGCTCAAAAAAAGAAAGAAAAAAAGATTCACATCCGAGCGGCGCCATCCGCGCTTTATCAGCGTGAAGCAACATGTAATGATTGTTTCGTTCATCGCATAGGCTATTTAATTTGAGCCTATTTTAATACAATTCAAATAATAAAATTGTGCTTAGAGAAATTATTTTCACCGGACATTATGACCGGAGATATTTAAATATTCGGACTTCAACATATTTTGCCGGTCAAATACCGGTAATTACCGGCTAACGGAAACGCGGACAGCCATATCGGTGACAATGTTTATCTTTTAGTGCCAAATGATAAGAGTCTGAGGCGGAGTCTCAAAAGAGAATGTTGAATATTTATTGTGCATTAAAAATCACAAGAGAGCCTCTACTAGCTAACTGAAGTTACCGGACCCTTCTGGAGTGCAACAACGTATAACGTCCGTGCGGAATCAATGTCCCAACAACCATTCCGTGGGTGAACTCATTGAGTTGTCAATTAATGATACTAATCTATACAATCACCTGTTGTTGAATAAATACCATTACTTTATAGTTATTACTAGAAAACAGTATATATAAAACAGTAGCTGTACATTTTTTTTTTTTTTTTATAATTTTATATAATATTTTTTATTTTATTTTTTTAATGTATGCACTGGTATCGGATCAGTATCGGTACCGGCCGATACCCAAAGCTTAGGTATCGGAATCGGATCGGGAAGGAAAAAATGGTATAGGAACATCTCTACTCGAGACCTCTTGAGGCAAACAGTGCGGGTTCCCCCGACCTCGCCTTCGCCAGGCCGGGTATCACGTTAGTGCCTCCCACTCCCGCAAGATCGGCAGTGGTCTGGCAGGTGTGCGTGATTTGGGTGGTAGGAATATCACTGCAGGGCTACGGTGTGTAGGAACCCACCCTATCGGGCAGTGTGGGGGCCTCACACCTTGCATGTCCAGCTGTAGAACAATTCCTCAGCCGTCCATGCTGGAGGGATGTTCAGTGGGGGAGCTTTTGTTACCTCCCGTATCAAACCGGCCCTTTCTGTCGGGGTCCCCCCTTGGGTGCAATTGCCTCGTGGGTAGTGTCGGGGGCCGACTCCACGGAACGCTCTGCTCGCGCGGTTAGCGGGTCCAGGGTTGGCTACGCACAGCGGACGGGACCGGGCCGCCTATCTACGGTTTCTGGCGGACCAGCGCCAAGTGGCGGCGGGTGCGCTTGGGATTATCTCACATATGGCTACAGCAGTGTCATATCTCGAGGTGGATGGAGAGAACGCTGAGGCGGGGACTTGTATTTACACAACCCCACCCGTTTTCAGGTTTGGTACAGACCCTATTGTTAGGGTCACCAGCAGTGACAGCTCTGGCCAACGAGATCCAATCTCTGTGGGTGAAGCAAGCCATCGTCGTGGTCCCAAAGGAGGATGCGATGCGTGGCGTTTCCTCCCGGTATGCTCTGGTGCCCGAGAAATCGGGAGGGGGGTGTGCAGACCCATGCTGGACCTGTCCCATGGAAGGTTCAGCATTTTGGACCGTCTCCCACCTGTTGAACGCTGTCAGGTGGGGGCCTGGTTCTCCTCCATAGACCTGTAGGATGCGTATTCGCATCCCCGATCTTCCATCCTAGGGCTTACCTACGCTTCCTTTGCAGGGTTTAGCGTATGAGTACCAGAGGCTGCCGTTCGGCTATTCTCTGGCTCCCCGCATCTTCACCAAGTGCGTGGAGACCGCACTGGGGCCTCTGCGTCGTCGGGGATTACGAAGTGTATTCTGCCCTGGACGACGTTCTGGTCCTTGGCGGTCAGGGTAGATCGTCAGGTCTCATACCAGGCAGGTGGTGGAATTCCTCACCAGCCTGGGTTTTGCTGTAGACTGGAAGTAGAGTACTCCTCTTCCCAGTCAACGGGTGGAGTACTTGGGCTTATTCTAAGCTCAAGGTCTATATGGGCATCCCTCTCGGAGCGGCGGCGAGTGGGTGTTCTCAGCACGCTCGGGAGGTTCCGTCCTAGGACAGTTACGGTGCTGTCCGTGATGCGCCTGCTCGGTATGATGGCATCTGCTCATTCCGTGGTCCCTCTTGGCCTCCTCTTCCCCCGTGAGGTGGATACAGAGGTGGTTTTCCAGTATGGAAATAGACCCGGTGGGAGGCAAGTGGCTAAGGTTCCCATGTCAGTACTCTGGGACCTCGCCCTCTGGGGAGGGCATGGGGCCCTCACCAGCGGGGTCCCCATGGGGAGCAGGCTGTCACACGTCACGGTCTTCACCGACGCCTCCCTCACTGGGGGGGGGGGGGGGGGGGGCGTGTCGGGCCAATGCAGTAGGGGGCAGCTGGCAAGGCCATGCTGCCCGGTCTGCGCTACATTCAATGTGTTGGAATTGAAGGCAGTCCTTCTGGTCTTCAAACGGTGTTTTGATCAGGACGGACAACACAACGTCAGCGGCGTATGTCGACAGACAGGGAGGAGTACGCGCCCCCCGTCTGCATCGGGCGGCGGTCGGCTGGCTATGGGCGTTTCTCCATCTGCGCAGCCTGAGGGCTCTCCACATCCACGGCAGGGTGAGTGTGGGTGCAGGTGTGATGTCGCGGGCGGTCCTCACTCTGACGAGTGGGGATTACGTCCGGACAAAGTCGGGCAGGTCTGGGACCGATTCCGTGGCCGTCCGGGATTCTGTACGCTTTTCCCCCCCTTACACCTGATAGCTCAGCTGTTGGGGCGGGTACGTCGGGAGCGCGGGACTTGGTCCTAGTCGTGCCGGGCCGGGGCTCAGCTGTTTGGTCCCCGGCCCTGATTCAGCTCTGTGGGGCCCCACCGTGGCCTGTTCCGTGGTCACCGCGGGCCCTCTCTCAGGTACGCGGAACTTTGTTCTGCCTTTCTGTTCTGGGGCAGCCTCTAGGCTTGGCTGCTGTCAGTGTGAATCTGGTGGTGATGCGTCTTGGCTATTCTGTGGTTAGCGCTATCCGGCACGCGCTCGCTCCGTCCTCTACCACGGCTTACATGGGTAGGTGGCGTATTTCCAAGAGTGGTGTAGAGTGGGGGGCTTGGACCCGGTGTCCTGCCCCCTGGACGCTGTCCTTTCCTTCCTTCAGTCTATTTTGGGTAGACTGTCGGCTTTGACGGTGAGGGTATATGCCGCGGCTATATCCTCTTGTGGGGTTTGAGGGCGTTACGTTAAGGCGCTCGGCGTCTTAAGCCAGTGGAACGTTCTCTGTCTCCGAGTGGGACCTCCAACTGGTCCTCGGCCGGTTGTCTGAGGCCCCGTTTGAGCCTCTTGAGCAGGCGTCTTGGAACAGCTGTCTTCAAGACTGCATTCCTGCCGGCCATCACCTCCGCTAAGCGCATGGGTGGCCTGTGTGCTCTCTCGGTGCGGCCTGAGTGCTTGTCTATTCGTGTCAATAGCGGTGCGACTCTGAGGCCTACTCCAGTCTTCGTGCCAGAAAATATCCGGAGCTCTTTTCGCTCCGGGGATATTGTGGTTCAGGCGTTTCATCCGCCTCCTCACGCTGGTGAGTTAGAGGCGAGCCTTCACCTGTCGTGTCCCGTCCGGGCTTTGGGGGTTGCCTCAGTCGGACTCAGGACTTCAGGGCTACCGATCAGCTCTTTGTTTGTTACGGTGGCTCTCGCGCTGGTAAGGCACTGTCCAAACAGCGCCTGTCACATTGGTTGTGCAAGGGCATTGCCCTTTGCTACACGTTGGCTGGACAGGCCCCCCCTGGGGGTGTCAGGGCGCACTCCACTTGTGGAGTGGCGGCCTCTGCCGCCTTGTTAGGGGGGGCCTCGGTGGAGGACATCTGTGCTGCGGCCTTCTGGTCCTCCCCGGGTCCCTTCGTTGGGTTTTACCTCATGGACATGACTGGGGGTTCTGTCTCCCAGGCGGTTCTGAGGTCTGGGACCTCCCCTGCATCCCGCCCTTCGGTGGGTTAGCAGGGGTGTGTGGTTGTGTGCCACGGGGTGATGTGTCACACGTGGTCCCGCCTGTGCTGTGCATTTTTAGGGGTCTCTAGTTCCCTCTTTTTCGCACTTTGCTGGAGTTGACTGCCGCACCCTCTTCACTAGGAAGGGCGGGTGGACGGGACTCCCCTCCCCCCTGGTGGTAGGGCTTGCGGGTCCTCAGGGGGTACATTTGTCGGGCCACGCGTCTGCTCTGCCCCATATCTCAGTATGGCGAAGAACGAGACGCGATGGCCAGTATGCTATGTAACCTAGTTACATGAGTACTGGCTGAGCGTCTCACTCTTAAGCACGCCCTGAGGTCCCTTGGTTGGGTTTTCTATGATGGAAACTTTTTCCGAAGAAGGGCGTGTATGACCATGTTTGGTGTCTTGTAAGGGGACACTGGGGCGGGGCCTGGTCAAGTGCATGGGTGCATTGTTTTTCGTTATGAAGTACAGTAGGTACTGGAGATAGGGGTATATCTCAGTATGGTGAAGAGCGAGACGCTCAGCCAGTACTCATGTAACTAGGTTATAGTCATAACCTTTCGTTTAATATCACAACTTGTGTCATCATTGTTCATCATTGGGGGAAACTAAGTGCTGCCTCTCCGCCACACTCGGGACCACGCCAACGTAGCTAGCGCTAGCCTATACAGTGGCTAACGTCTGGACCACGCCAACGTAGCTAGCGCTAGCCTATACAGTGGCTAACGTCTGGACCACGCCAACGTAGCTAGCGCTAGCCTATACAGTGGCTAACGTCTGGACCACGCCAACATAGCTAGCGCTAGCCTATACAGTAGCTAACGTCTGGACCACGCCAACGTAGCTAGCGCTAGCCTATACAGTGGCTAACGTCTGGACCACGCCAACGTAGCTAGCGCTAGCCTATACAGTGGCTAACGTCTGGACCACGGCAGAGAGGCAGCACCCAATCTGCGTGTAACGTTAGTCACTAACATGAAGAATAGAGAGCTGCAAACGGAAATAAACACCCAGTCCTTGAGAACGGTTTCCTGGTTTACTGTCACCACCTTACAGAGGGAATTACCCTAAAGTCCGGCTAGTTATAACAAGCACGTTACATGACCGGCACTTCGGCCCTAGAGTGTACTCCCCTGTACTCTACTGCGGTTCAGATTAATACAGGAAAAGGTATACATTGGGGGCTCTAGTCCGGGATATGAAAATAAATCCTGATTTCATCTGAGTTGTAAACTGTATGGAAATGTGAAGTTAGCTCATGCTACTGGAAAACGGACGCCTCGTCATTAAATGAAGTTAAAAATTATGATGCCCCTTTTATTTTACCCGCGGTTGTCTGTTCTACATCCCACGGGTCACTTGACACACCGCAGGATTGCGGTGATGCGGTTATCGCGACAGCCCTATGTTTAATCATATCTCTATCACCACTAAGAAATGCCCTCTTCTTTCTGTTAATTGCAGCTTTCACCTCCCTAGACACTCAAGGTTTATCATTGGGGAACGTTTTAATAATTTTACAGGGGATGGCATCATCAACACAGAAATGTATATAAGCGGTGAATCTTATCAGCTTTACTGTCCAGGTCAAGATCATCGTCCTCTAAAATTGATGCTAAAATACAATAATAAAATAGAATAAAATAGGCATCGAAAGAATTAAATAGATAAGACACAAGATATGCATGGTAAAAAAAAGACATGCTAGGTTCCTGAGAAACTGGTTCTTATATACACTACTATGCAATATACAATTTACAATGTTAACTCTTAATGTATAAACTATACAGTACCTCCTTCTTTTAAAGTTTTTCTAATGATTCTATTTTTTAGAGAGACATTTTGTTTAAAGTGATTTTTTAGCGGTTGCCACATGAGTGGTGTGTGTGTGTCTGTGTGTGCTCATGTGTATTTGTGAGTAAGGCTGAGCCCGAACGTTCGAACGTTCGTTCGTTAAGCTGACATTCGGACTTTAATTAATGGGTTCGAACGTTCGGTGAAAAAAAATAAAGCAGGCGCAACGACGGTGAGGCGATGTGAAGCGGCGCGTCCCCCGAGTCGCTCGGCTCAACCAGTATGGTCTCTGCCGGGCTGTTGCTGGATACTCAACCAGAGCTCTAGTCTCAACCAATGCAATAGAACAATTTTGATTGAATGACAGGCGATTCTGCCAATTACGTCACACCGCTTGCACCCGCCTCTGCTGTTACCACCAATCGGCAAGCGTTTATTATTTTTTTTACTTCCGGCAATGCCGCCATTGATCTGCTTGAGAGAAGCATTAACGTAGCGTTAGCTCCCCGCCGAGGAAGTAAAAGTCGTAACAACTTTCCATAGGTGAACCTGCGGAAGGATCATTAATGCATACCAGCCTTTTTCGGCCACGGAGCGCGAGCTTCATGGCGGGAGGTGGTTGCGTTGGAAACAACTCTGGCCGAGGCGGCAGGCGTGTTGGGAGCCCGGCGGGACCCCCGCGCCGGTGTCTCTCTGTCTCTCTGCCGTCCCCCGTTCAGAGGTAGACGGTGGAAGGAGCCGAGGCGCGCGCCTCTCTCCTTCCCGTCGACCAAGAGTGAATACCTGTTATTGAACGTGTGTAACACTAACTATATAACGTTAAAATGCCACAAAACTAATGCATTTGTTTATCTAGCCCCTTACGTGACTGCGGTGTGCAAGGGCTATTGTTTATCATAAGTAGGAACTTTATGCAGTACTCAGTAGCTTGTTTATTTTCTTCTGAGTGCTTTGTTTAATTACATGTTTACATGAACAGCCACCACTGTAAACAACATGTTTTTTCAACCATAGATTATGCAATGCCGCCCTCCGTAGGATCTATAATAAAAAAAAAAAAAAATTATATACAAAAAAAAAGTAATAAAAAAAAAATTTTATTAAAAAATTTACAAAAAAAGAACGTTCGTTCGATAAACCCTGGCGAACGTTCGAACCCTAAAAACAGGGTTCGGGCTCAGCCTGGAGAGTTCAGTGTTCTGATGGCCTGGGGGAAGAAGCTGAGTGGGAGACAACACAGACGTAACACACAGGTTACATTTGAATCCTAAAATGGCTTACCTGATCTTGGTCCACCTTGGTTGGTCTCCTTGTTCTCATGCAAGGCTCTATAATGCCTCAGCATCGGTGAGGTGTTATTGTTGTATCCAAGTTATTTTGAACACAACAGACACTTCACTTTTTAAAGTAACAGAAATTATAACAAGGGATACGCTGTGTTGTCAGTACATTTATTAATATTACTATGTGAATACTTAGGAGAGAGATCAGCTCAGTTAGTTATTACTATGTGAATACTTAGGAGAGAGATCAGGGTCCTATTCCCCGTACCTGGTTCAACTAAGTCGATCAAAAGTCCCATTATCCAGATTCAATTAACCTGATGTTTGAATCCGCGCTTTCCCTGTTCCTCGAAGGTGGATTCAGTCACGTTAATTCGAACCAGACTTGATACTCGGGATCATTGCGCGCGGCCGCCTCAGCTGAAAAGACAGCAGGTGTCGATCGCAGAAATCCTGATTTTCTAACGGCATTGATTGATTGATTGATTTAAAACTTTATTAACAGATTGCAGAATGGGTACAATACAGTGCAGCTCAATAGCCTCGCCGACAAGTTAAATGCATAATCTATAGGCTAATGTTAAGTCTCATTACCCCAATCAATCAGATTATATTTATTTAAATGTGCCTAATGGCAGTAGGCTTAATGGAATGAATAATCGAATGAGATCTATTGCTAGCGAAAATAATTAGTTAAACTCTTTCAGAATAAGTAGATACAAACAAGCCCAAAGAGTATCTAATTGATATGAATTAATAGGATATCTGTACTGTATGCGCTCGGCTTAGGTATCATGTACTTTATATATAAATACAGTTTTCAAGGCGCGACCCCCGAAATAACATGTCAGAGAGGCTTGGAGCCGGCTATACAGTTTCACTATTAATCAGGTTTTAATCTGTTTCGGACATAATCCATACATGCATTGAATTGATTAACCTTTGGTTAATTCATAATCCACAATCCACGCATAGACACTTCAATTTATGCTTGAATGAAACACAATCCGGGCGCTCCGTTAAGCAAATACATCCACAGCAGAGAATATGAAACTAATCAGAGCCAAACGCCCGGTTTCATTCATTAAAAATATCCCCGCGGGATTCACATTTGCAGTGCGCCGTTATTAAAATAACCACATGCAGTGTGTATCGCGACTCCGAGCGCTGTATAAATATGACGTGCATTATTTAGGACAAAGTAAATCTATAGGCTGAATATGATTTATTATCAGCATTTTAGGTCTATTATTTTACATTTCAAAAGCCCCCTCTAGGAAAACGAAGCACAAAAACATAATTCAGAATGGTATAATGCAGATCTACACTATGATAATTATTTCAGGAAGCGAGCTGGCATTTCTTTGCGAGGGTGTGGCCATGGTTCATCCAGCTAACTGAACTTAACCCTGCTCCGGACCAGGTTCAAACTTTCTGATCTGTTACCATGGCGATTTAGAAAATCCGACGTCTGAGAACGGAAATGTCTGGCTTAAGTCAAGCTATGCTGAAAATTATCCGGCTAACTCAGTTAGCCAGGTACGGGGAATAGGGCCCAGCTCAGTTAGTTGAACAGATAGCAAACAAACGCGCAATAAATGCCTAAGTCAACACAATGTGACGTCATAGGTAGGGATGGGTACCGAACCGAATTAAGGGTACCGACTACAGAGTACCGATTCACGTGAGAACCGCCGGTGCCAATTTTTTTTTTTTAAAGTCTGATGACGTCGACGTTTCGTTTACCGCAAAATGAAACCTATGAAGTGTGCCGCACGTTCACACGCACAATACGCACTTACCTAGAATTTTACTTGATTCAACAACAAAGCAGTCGGGGCAATGGCAAGCCGAAAACGGTCGCAAGTGTTGTTACACTTTACAAAGCTAGATGCAGACAACGCTCGCTGCAATATTATATATATATTAACAAATTGTTCTAAATAAATAATAATGATAATACATTTTTTGAAGATTGGATTTTTTCTTTTACAACACGTCGTAGATAGATACAATTTTTAGAGACTAAAGTACCGAAAAAAGCTACCGTTGGGTATCGGTATCGATTTACAGGTACCGGTATCGGTTAAAATGTGAAAGGTACCCAACCCTAGTCATAGGAGACTATTGCGCTTCGTTGCCCCTTATATCTTGAATCGGGTGCCAAATGTCCTGAATCAGTCACGTGGTACGACCGGCACGTGAGGTTCAACGTCACCACACACGTTATCAACACGAGCCTCGATACACTCCACATAAATTCCTGGATTATTCAACAAACGCTTTGTGTGTTTACAGTGTGAAGTCTCTCTGTGGCAGAACTCTACTGGACCAAGACTTTCTTCTTGTGGAAACAGACATCAGACTGTGGACACCACAACATCTGTAAGTACAATTATGTTTACTTTGAGTTTCCTGAACATGGAGAGACTAATCCCAAGTCGATCGGAACTTTCTCGGCCGAGCTATAGTCACTTTCTCAGCACCTACTCCCCATGCGCATGCGCAGATTGCCCACGGAGTCTCGGGATTGTCCCGATGTCTAGGTTTATCAATCTGCGCATGCAGAGTTTGGGGAGTAGGTGCGGGGAAAATTATTATAGCTCGGCAGAGAAAGTGCTGATCGATTTGCGATTGGTCTCTCCATGTTCAGTGCCCAGTAGTTCAAAATCTTTAATCTCAATCAGATCCGATCCGATTTTAACCTCTTTACCTCTTAATCTCTGAAAATCCGCCAAAAAATATACACCTAAGTAAATGGAAGATTGCTCCACTTCTACAAGGCCATTTGCATGTTCTTGGTATCTAGGGACATCTATGGACCTCAGGGAATGTATTCCCAGTGTCATAAATATTGTGTCTATTACTAGGCTTGAGTAAATTGTTATGAAACACTGTGCAAATGTTTCTAAGGAAACTGAGGATAGGGCTACATATGGGATGATGACTCCGATGACAGTGGTGAGGATGATTAACATCAGTGTTGCCTGGGAAGTGTGGTGGTGGATGAGGGGTTGGGTGGTGGATGAGGGTGTGGACTGGGGTTGGGATGTATTAGGGTTACACAGTAGGTAGTGTGATTTGTTTGTATTTTTGTACCTGCATTCTATTTAGTTTTTTAAATGGAAAATAAAAAGGTTAATGTCTTATTGATTTGTCAATTTTTTTTTTACATCATTCCAAATTAAGGGGATGGTGTAGTGTTTTGATTTAATTATCTTGATAAAGTGTGTGGGTCTATTCTTTTTCTCATTATACTATCCACTGAACTGTTTTATGTGTACAACCTCAATTTTTTGAATATCTACATCCTGATCTGCACTGCACACTTTTTTAGAACTGTATAGTATTCTTTATTCTAGTCATCTTATTTTATTCTAAGCTAAAATTATCGTATTGCACTGCACACTTTTTAGAACTGTATATAGTCATCTTTATTTTAGTCATCTTCTTTTTTTCTATACTAAATTTATTGTATTTTATTATTGGAAGCTGCTATGGTCGAGGGACCACAATAAATAGATTTTCACTCTACTTGCTGTAAAGCACTGTGATCAATACATAGAACTATCCTACCTGTCTGTGATCAGTACATACTTTATGTTGCATGGTTTGGAGAGCTAGGAGGCTACCTTACGCTCTAGCCCAGGGGTGGCCAACCAGTCAGAGACTAAGAGCCACAAAAAAATGACTGTGGTACCACAAAGAGCCACACCATATACCAGCGTTTCTCAACCTTTTTTTTCAGTCACGGCACCCTTCATGTGTTTATAGGTCTCAGCCTCTGGCCTCTGAAGTTGCTAATGTATTTTTTATTTGGGCCTCACAGGGTTAAAAGTACCCTGTGAGACCCACGGTTGCAAAATTACAAAATCACTTTTAGCCATTTAAAAAAATTATGTTTATTTAAAAAAATGTTAAAGGGGAACTATTTTACTATTTCTTTCACTATTTGGGCACTTTTACACAATTCCTGCGAGTCTATGGAACACCTAGGTTTTTTTTAAAAAAATGCATTGTTTTGTATTTCTAATCAAGTACTAAAAACCGCATTTTTCTACCTCAAGATCTTAAGCCGTTTTGAGGCTGGGCTCCAACCACTGTGTGGCCTGGTGCCAACTGCCACATCAACTGCCACATTATTATGCAGCTGAGAAATCTCTGACATCACAGATATGAACATTTTCAGATGACTCAGTTCAGTGAGGGTGAATATTGTGAGAGGAGAATTGGAAGAATTCGCCAATATGAGAATTAGAGACATATATCCTATTAATATAAGTCCACATAGCTAAGAAACAATGGTAAACACTGAAAAAAGCCATTTATAAGATAGTTCCCCTTTAAGCACATGTATAGTCAATTGGTCCTGTTGTTCAGCCTCACAATGCTATTTGATAGTAAATGTGTTTATATGTCCCACCCTCTGGCCTCTGAAGTTGCTAATTTCTTTTTAATTTGGGCCTCACAGGGTTAACCTCTTAAGCCCGAGATATACAGTAAAAGTGTATATTTTCAGCATTATGTTTGTTTACCAATTATTTTAACTGTTATTAGTGAAATATAAGATTATAGAAATCTCAGGGCATTGAGTCGGAAACCGGCGCATATTGACAGGAGGAAGTGGCACAGCCAAAAGTGAGTGTAGACTTTTGAAGGAAGAGACTCAGGGCTTTCAAATTTCGAAAAACTACCCTACCCAGCTCACACCAGCCCCTGTCAATCATCTGACTTCTGGATTTACTTTTTAATTTCTCTTATTTTTTGGGATTATCTCCCACAAACCTGAACGTTATTGCCATAAAACAGAACGCAGTTAGTTTCTCTACCTTTCTGTGAACGTCTTGCAAAAAACGGTGTTGCAATATGATGAAAAATGGTGGAGAAATTTACATTATAAAAAAGATGGCAGAATTCAGTACTGTATCTACAAAACCTTCTGTTTAATCATCTTCCCTTTATTCATTTGCTTAGATTTTTCAGGTCTGGTCAATTTTAGCATGGTGTTATTTACAGTCAAAGATAATTTTTTTTTAAATAGAATTGATATTCTCCTTTGGTTCATTACAATTTACTCAAGCCTAGTAACAGACACACTATTTCTGACACTGATCCATATATGTCCCTAGATTCAGATACCAAGAACATGCAAATGGACCATTTAAAAAAAAATTGTAAATGTTTATTCTACGTCCTTATGGAATGAGTGACATAAAAAAAAAAAAAAGTAAAAAAAAAAAAAAAGTTAATTTTTTTTTTTTTTTTTTTTTTTTTATGGATGGAAGAGCCTTACATTGACGGGCAAAGAGCCGCATGCGGCTCGCGAGCCGCGGGTTAGCCACCCCTGCTCTAGCCTAAAACTAACATTTCCTTTTTCCGTTTCAAACCTTTATTTCAACTTGTTAGGAAGTGGAGGTTTCCCTCATTTAGATTAGATTAGCTGTCATTATACAGCACAAGTACAGTACTAGAAGAAAGTTTGGCAGAGGTAGGCCATTGTCGGTACATTATGAACCATGACACAAAGGTATCTTTTTCTCTTAACCTGCTGTAAGTTAGCCTTTAGTTTTTTTGGCAAATAATCCACTGTGCCCACCATGATGAATTTGTTTTGGGCATCTTTGTGTCAACGTCTAGAGAAAGCCCTAATGGATTGTCCAGACGTCCACACGCTTCCCATCATCCGTGGCAACAAGGATGGTCTGCTGGACATAGACAAGCTCGCCAGAGGTGATCATTTTACCACTTCATTTACATTCCTTACAAAGATCCTTACAGTAATTTTGTTCTTAATTTCTATCATTCCTAAACACCTCATGATATCAATCAATCTACATTTTATTACGGACTCAGGGTCCATATAAAAGACGATACATAGAATAAATGACATAAAAGCACCATACAAAACATAGTTTAAAAGATAAGAAAAGAAAATGCAGAGTCTTAAATAAAGACAACTGTCTCAGTGTTTCCTGGGATTGAAGGACAAAACCAAGATGATCTCATTTACAGTAATTTACCCGGCAAATACATTTCTACATACGATTTCTTAAAACAGCTTGGGATGGAAGTCGTGCAATCAAAAACATCTTACTTGCACTACACCATCTAGCCCTCTTAAGTAATATTATTGTGACATCATTGTAAGATACTTGTTTCTGTAAGCTTGCTTTTTTGTAGTTTGATTGCAGCACATAGTAAACTAACTGAGAGAACTGAGACATGTAAACTAACTGAGAGAACAGAGACATCTTCATTACATCTGTACACATGGTAAACTAACTGAGAGAACAGAGACATCTTCACTACATCTGTACACATAGTAAACTAACTGAGATAACAGAGACATCTTCACTACATCTGTACACATAGTAAACTAACTGAGAGAACAGAGACATCTTCACTACATCTGTACACATAGTAAACTAACTGAGAGAACAGAGACATCTTCACTACATCTGTAGACATAGTAAACTAACTGAGAGAACAGAGACATCTTCACTACATCTGTACACATACTGTACTAATCTTACTGAGGGAACATATAATCAGTATTTTCCTCAACATAGATGTAGTATTTTCTCCAACATGGATATAGTATTTCCCCCAACATATAGTATTTTCCTCAACATCCATTTAGTATTGTCCTCAACATAGATTTAGTATTTTCCTCAACATAGATTTTGTATTTTCCTCAACATAGATTTAGCATTTTCCTCAACATAGATTTCCAAGATGTTAGAAGACAACGTGTATTACAATGGCAGCATGTGTCTAACTGCAAAGGGCTAGATTGTGGCTTGACACAGGGCAGCTGTCTTGGACCACTCCTGGGCCCTCATTCATCAACGTGTTCTACGCACAGATCTGTGCTTACCCTGTGCGTACGATCATTTCTAAGCAAAGAGTGGGATTCATCAATTTCGATTTGAACTTGACTCCGTGCTTACATCTACGCACAGGTCAGACCAGGCGTACCTGGCGCCCAGTGGTAGAATATATTATTACAACAAGGAAATGAGCTTCTGTGCATAATAACACTGGCATGTTCTGTACGAACCGTAGTTCATTATAGTTCATTGTAAAATAGCAACAGTAGTGTAATTATGGTCAAAACCCTATAAATAGCATTTGGAATAATAGATCTTTCTCTCAGAATGAATGCAGCATGGTTTATATAGCGTTATCGGAATATACGGGGTCTAGGCTACTGACTGACTGCGCTCCGCGTAGCTTGATTGATTGATTGATTGAAAAGTTTATTAACAGATTGCAGAATGGGTACAGTACAGTACAGCTCAGTACATACAATTGTTAATTGGGGATGCAGACCAACTTTCGTCTTGTTTACATCAGGGTCCCCCATTTTCAATTCATCATAAATCATAAAGCTCAACTCGTTATTATTTTGCGCAGACCGCAGAAACACGGGAACGTTTTGATTATATTTAAAAGGCTTTACGTTAAACGAAACAAGTGGAATTTCGAAGCTGTAAGCAGAATACAAGTCATATGAATATAGTGTTCTTCCCCCTTTTTACTGTATAAGAAAGAATAGAAAACGCATTGCAATGACACCAGATAGTGGACAGACTATGTATATGATGGGATTCAAGTTCGCGTTTTTGTTGATCATAGGCATGCTGTCAGAGTATGATATCTTCAAACATTCTAGAACATTTGTCGTCACAGATCATGTCCTAATAGAACATAGGCTATGGCATGGATCGTGATATTGTGTGGACTGTAATTATTACTGTACCGGTACCACCCATTGTGACCACAGCCTTGTGAGTCCCGCACACAAACATGATGGAATTCAAGTTCATGTATTGAAAGGCAGGCTACATCATACATGCAGTGAGATTCATTGTTCTTGTATATGCTCTCTATTATTGTTTATATAGGCTACCCAATACTGACATCAAAATAGATTGTAGTATGCCTCTAGAAATCATATGCAGCAGGTAGAAAATTGACGGGAGATCCATCGCGATTTGGAATAAAATTGAGGAGAACTTTAATCCCTGGGTAACTATTAATCAAACAACACCAGCGCGGTATTTATTAGTGTTTGCGCTGCCCAGGCAGCAATGGTTAATAGATATCATATCCGACATCACCGTAAGTGTACACGTCTGTCAGCCTGTCTCATGACACGCTTCCCTCGGCTTAGTCCATTTTTCCACATTTCATGGGTGTATTCCATTACCGTATATGGTTAATCGGGGCGTTTCTGGTATGCAAATACGTGAAAGCGTGCACGAGCCGCGGCGCAGAGCCAAGGTGGGATTCATCATGACAGGTGTGCGTCTACAGAGTTATATGCAGTAACTAATTGGATACAACTAAATAAGCTGGTATTAAACATCTCAAAGACCAAATCAATTATCATAGGAACCAGTCACAAACTATTAGCCAATCCTACACTGAGTCTGCACTTGTCTGGTGAACCCATACAACAGGTTGATAAGGTTAAATTACTGGGAGTCATAATAGATAGTTGACTGACATGGGTAGATCACATTGACACAGTGGCTAAGAAAATGGGTAATGGCATTTATATGGCAAGAAAATGCCGTCCTTATGTTCCACCACATATTCTGGGACAGGTCGTTAAGTAATTAGTTTTAAGCCACCTGGACTACTGCTCACCTGTTTGGTCCTCTGCATCTGACAGTGCACAGAGGAAACTACAAAATATCCAGAACAGAGCTGCCAGACTTGTCTTACATTGCCCCATAACAACGGACATAAACAGTATGCATAGGGAACTCTTATGGCTATCGGTAGCTAAAAGGATTGTCTTAAATACAGTCACATTCTACAATAACAGCATCCACGCCTCTAAGCCTGAGTTTTTATATACCGTAATTTTCGGACTATAAGCTGCGGCTTTTTTCACTTTTTCGACCCTGCGGCTTATATAACGGTGCGGCTAATCTATGGATTTCTACAGCTAACTGGGCGCGCTCCCTCAGCTCTGTGACCGTCAGATCAGACTCCTAAATCTGTTGCAGCAGTGCACGCCTTGTGACCGTCGGATCAGACTCCTAAATCTGTTGCAGCAGTGCACGCCTTGCCCATCCTCCTCCCCCTCACAGACCCACGTCAACAAACCATTACGGCAAGAGTCTAGTATATGAGCAGCTCAGAGCTCCTCTTTCAACATAACTGAAGCATTAAACAAAATGACCCAGTCAACGAACTATTCACTTTAGTTTATTAATGCATGAGGCGTTGTCTAATGTTATCTACCTACTGATGGCTCCTGATATCATCAGTTTGGCATTCGATTTCGCAGGTGCTGGCTAACTGGCTATCGTTCTGTGAGCTGGCATTGGTACCTGGCTGGCGCTGGCTAACTAGCGTGGCTATCGTTCTGTGAGCTGGCGTTGGTACCTGGCTGGCTAACTAGCGTGGCTATCGTTCTCTGAGCTGGCGTTAGTACCTAGCTGGCTAACTAGCGTGGCTATCGTTCTGTGAGCTGGCGTTAGTAGTACCTAGCTGGCTAACTAGCGTGGCTATCGTTCTGTGAGCTGGAGTTAGTACCTAGCTGGTGCTAACTAGCGTGGCTATCGTTCTGTGAGCTGGCGTTAGTACCTAGCTGGCGCTGGCTAACTAGCATGGCTATCGTTCTGTGAGCTTGCGTTGGTACCTAGCTGGCTAACTAGCATGGCTATCGTTCTGTGAGCTGGCGTTAGTACCTAGCTACCATTACTGTTTAAACAAAAATGTTAATAAATGGGAGCTTCCTCAAACAGCCATCTCTTTCCCCACAATCCCTTCTGTGCACGAAACCTTACATATGGTAATTAAACATTAAAACACCTGCGGCTTAATAGTCCAGTGTGGCTTATATTATGTACACATCATTCAATTTAGCTGCTGCAGCTTATATTCAGGTGCGGCTTATAGTGCGAAAATTACGGTAGTCAAATGATCAGATGTAGTCACTTACACAATCATTTAACTAGAATGGCAGGAGAAGGTAAAACCATGTTACCTCGCCCAAAATTGAATGCCATACGAAAATCTGTAATTTATCTAGCCATTACTTATTGGCTAGATAAAGTAATCTAGATACATTGCTTATTGAATAGCTGCCCAGAACACATACATCAATTAAATACCAAATCATCATTTAAACATAAATTCCGAATGTATTACTTAGCTAGTGAGCAGTAGTCCAGTGTTTATTTATTTTTGTTTTTAATTATTTGTTCTTATTATTTTCTTAGCTGTGACAAGCTGAAGATGGTAATGCTGCCCTTTACAGGCAAGCATTAGCTCTTCATCTTTCATGTGCAATATTGTTTTTTTGTATGTCTTTTTTTGTATGATTGTAATAAGTTAGGTTGTTGTTTTGTTTATATACTGAATATGTGTGTGTATATTAGGGGTGTAACGGTACACAAAATCCACGGTTCGGTACGTACCTCGGTTTTGAAGTCACGGTTCTGTATTATTTTTGGTACAGTAAAAAAAATTGCTTTTATCTATTTATTTATTTAACTATTAAACAATATAAAATTAATTGGCCATAATTTACTGAGCAAACTAATGCTTACTGCTGTAACCTACTAATACCACTTAATGTAAATCTGAAGATTATTATATAGCAGATGCCTTGGACAACTGTAGCGTGTGCTTGTTTATACAGAGCCCCTTTCATGAGCAAGCCCTGCTTGAATACAGGGGCAGGGCTTGCTACAGTCACGAAAGGGGCTAGTTTATACAGAGCTGGTATGACTTGCTGGCTGAAATACGGACGAGAGGGAACTAGGTAGCGGGGCTCTATTACTCTCTATGCTCTATGTGCTTAAACCCAGTGTTCTCGACAACGGAGTATGGTCGCAGATCTGCTGCTATAAAAACACATATGGCGTTTGTTATTGCTTTGGCCCGGTCTGAATTAATAGCGAGATGCTGCTTGAATGCCACGGGGAGCTGGGTTTGCTTCTTCGGTGTACCAGTGATATTCACATTCGGGTTATGCCGTTTCAAATGCGTGATAAAGTTTGCAATAAAGTTGAACAATGCCGGCAACGTAGCCCCTTTCTTGACTGTGATGCAAGGCTTGCATCACAAGTGTGCATCACAGTCACGAAAGGGGCTAGCCGGCACGTAGCTTTAGTGCGATCCACCTGTCTTTGTCCATTACTGTGGTTAACTGGGAATCCGAAACGATCCCAAATGGGAGACTTGAATGTTGTGGGAGTATCTTCTAGCTCTGGCTGGTCAGTTAGTATTGACTCGCCATACTTAAGGCTAATATGCTATGCTGAATTACAGCTCTCGTTCAGTGTAGCTGCGCACTGCGTGGGATGAACAAACAACATCCGGTTAGTTGTGCACGTTATATTAGGGCCGGGGGGATTTAAGTTCCACAAAAAAAGGTTCCATACCGTTGCAATCGTTCGGTGCACAGCGCGTACTGTACCGGAGGACCACATTGAGGCGGTTACACCCCTAGTGTATGTATGTATGTATATATGTGTGTGTGCGTATATATATGTATATTTGTATGTGTATATATGGATATGTGGGACTTCGGACCCCAGGAAGACTAGCCATTGGCATCAGCTAATGGGGATCATTTTTAATAAACAAATACAAATATGACGGTTCTCTCAGTTTCAGAAAAGGACACAGACTGGTTTGTAATCCAAGGTTATGAGGAGCTTGGAGAGAAGAGTGGAGCTAAACTACAGACAAGACTCTTGGAAATCCCGCTCAAGAGATTGTCCGCGGTAAGATGGGGAAGAAAATTACATTGGGAGTTGTTTTGCATAATCCATGCTTAACTAGGCTTGCCATGTCTTGTTCTCCGCTGGGTCTTGCTTAACTAGTCTTGCCATGTCTTGTCCTTGGCTGGGTCTTGCTTACCTAGACTTGCCATGTCTTGTTCTTGGCTGAGTTGGGCTTGGCTGGTTGTGTGTCTGTAGCCTACTGTCTCTTGGTGAGAGAGAGGTGTGGAGAGAGAGACACTCTAACCAAACACTCAGTTTAGTTTGCGCAGCAGACTTTGATAGTGGGATGTACAATGTACCCCTGTTGTGTACCCTTTTTAACAAATCTCCGACCAAAACCCTGCTCGGACTAGTGTGAGTAAAAACCATGCTCAAAGAGATTGGTGTTGGATTATTCCTGATTCTTGGACAATTAGTCAGTTAGCTAAGATACATCCAAATAAATCAAGCAAATCATAAAAAAATTTAGATTGTGGTTGAGGCATCATCCAGCCATAATATCTGTTCTAGTGAGTGTAAACACTTCTACTTTTAACAATACAAGTCAGGGTTCTGAAGTGGTGTTTTGACTTTTGTGTCAGAGAGAATTAGAAAATCAGAGAGAATTAGAAAATCAGAGCGGTTTTATCTTTAAAGCCCAACGGTCAAATCTGGGTCGGATAAGAGTGTGTGTTAAATGTGTTGTGTTATGTGTGTTAAATGGTAAATGGTGCATATATATAGCGCTTTTATCCAAAGTGCTTTACGATTTTGTTCCTCACATTCACCCATTCACACACCGACGGTGCAAGGTGCCAACCTGCTCATTGGGAGCAATTAGGGGTTACGTTTTCTTGCTCAAGGACACTTCGACATGCTGCCCGGGAGGAGTGGGAATCGAACCGGGAACATTCCGAATACCAGACGACCGCTCTACCTCCTGAGCCACTGTCTCCTCATGTTAGGAGTTGAGTTGGAATTCAGAATCAATACATGCATGTAATTCACGGTCATGACCTGAAACTATGAATGAATTATCATTGTATTTATAGTGCTTTTCTAGACACTCCTAGCACTTTACAGTGTAGGATGTAAATGGCCTCCTTCACCACTGGGTAGCACCCAACCTTGGGCTACAGGCTCAATGGCTGCGAGACACAGGCACACAGCACACTACACAATGGCTGAAAGGTTCAGGAAACGGGGATTGATACCAGCCAATTAAGGGGAAGTGATGATTGGGTGGCCTTGATGTCAGACCTGGTGGGACCAGGTGGGTTTGCAGGACTGGAGTTTTGAGATAAACTTTGTTGTCTTGGTTGACCAGGTGGAGAATGTCAGTCTGTTTGACACTGTTGTCTTGGTTGATCAGGTGGAGGGAGTTGGTCTGTTTGACACTGTTGTCTTGGTTGATCAGGTGGAGAGCATTAGAGTCTGTTTGACACTGTGGTCTTAGTTGACCAGGTGGAGAGCATTAGATTTTTATCTTTATCTACTTGAACGTAATACCTTATCTAATTTAAATTTACTGAATTATTTTTATATATATGTGACAAAAAAATTATTTTTTAAATTCTTGTCTGGGAAAATATCTGACTGGCTGGTAGTTTTTTAAATCTACCAGCCACCTTGGCTGGTAAGCCAAAAAGTAAATTTTGTTCCCAGAGTCCACGGCAATCCAGCGAGCCAATGAGTTAGTTAATTTGTTACACTTGGTCTGACAAATGTTTGCTCTGAATCCAGTCATCTGGTCTAGTGTGGTTAGGCGACCCTGCTTGCTTGTACTCTGGGTAATGTTAGCCTGACCGGCGTTAGATTTAGTTTGCATGGTAGCTCCAACATGCTTGGCATTTAGGTGATAGTGTAGGCTAGAAACGCTCCGGGGATGGGCAAAGTCTTTGCTGCACAAAGTGCACGCTACCATTCGTATCGACACTTCCATCTGTTTTTTTTTTTTATATCAAAACGAAACATCCCATTCAACGGGACAAGCAACGCAGTCTCAACTGTTTTTTCCATGTTGGCTATAACTCTCTGACGTCACTCCATGCATGCTGTGCATCTGGATAAACGGTATGCCTGGAACTGGTCCACTGAGAAACATTCTGCGGGGTCTGGAGTGCACAAAGATTAACCCTTGGGCCTTTTTGCACCTGTGGGGGGAGAACAAAGGGATTTAGAATTTCTCAGAAATGCTCAGGAAGTTGCGCTTTTCAGAAATCGGTAAAAATAGAAAAATGACAATTTCGAGTGCTTTGAAATGTAATATATATGTCTCCTTACTTGCTAAACGTAATATGACTTGTAAATACGTTTAATTTTTGCTAGATGGTATGATTGTAATTATCTCCGTTTGCCAGAGAACTACAGCGCGTCACGAAACGCACATACACGTGCGCACACACACAAAAGCGGCATGTGCACTGTGAAAAGGTGTTAGACCCCGCAGAGGTGAGAGGTATCGGAGACTCGCTACCCCCCATCCAAATTCTAAACAACAGATTGGCTTTTCATAATATGTATGAATTATCTCTTGCAATAATATCCACGGGACTCGACTTTTTACAGTCGTTGTGTTTGTGTGTGTCACGAACACACACGCCAACTTTCTCCTGCGTGAGGACATTCGCGGACATTCTCTCAGATAGAGAAAAAGAAAAGCTTACATAGGGGTGGATGGTATGGTCTAAAATTTATATCACGGTATAATTTGAAGCATAGACGGTAACGGTATATATCACGGTATCAGTGTTTCCGTTCGAATAATTTTTTTTGCCTGATAGGCAGGCTATATAAATAATGACATCCTCAAGGCATGTAGATTTATAATATTTTAACTTAAAACTAGGCTACTTTTGCTTATAGTATATTCCAAATAAAATAAGTCCCGAGACTCCGTGCTGCTGCTGACTTTAACAACATTAATAAACAGCAGTCTGTTATAATCACATTTTTATGAGCTAACGAATTCCGTTATATTGGACATTTGTATTAATTATATCAAGCGAAGAACTGAGAAATTTGGCAGAGACAGACAGCAACATTATCGTGGGTTTGCGTGATGACTCTCCACCTCGCAACGACTTATTTGCAAAGAGTATGTCGCTTCAGAGCAGCAGATTCAGCTGTTTTAAGGCTCTATCTGGGGACCGCTCAACAGTCCCCCCCACCCAACAGCTGAATTGCCAATGGCTGAATTGAAGTACTGCACGGTGCCGGTACAGATGAGTGGGTTATGGTGTATTCTGCGGCTCTGCAGCTGCATATGCTTCGCGCAAAATCCAACATCCAGCTCGCGCTGCCCAGCCGTCAGAACACTACACATCATAATGTTCACAGCAAACTGTAGTTGATCACCAGGTATGTTTTATTAACGTAGAATAATTCATATAAGAAAAACGATAGGGAAATATCTTACCTTTTTCCACTGGTTAAAAATGCCAGGAACTGAAATTGAAACTTGCTGTGCGCCGCGGTGATATGTGTTTATTATGAAATGACAATTGCGTGTTGACACGCCCACTGCGCGAAGCCTCCTAAATAACTTTTTCCAGATTGCACATATCTATTATCTATGACTAATTCTATCTATTTTTAGGGGCAAATGCGAGTGAAATAGTCGCGCTGTGGTTACATGACGTCATTGCTATTTTAGAGCTGCTCTACCGGTTACAAGGTATAGTCAAAATCCATACCGTAGAGCAAATTCATACCGTTTATACCGTATACCGTTTATACCGTCCACCCCTAAGCTTTTTGTATTTTTTTTTTTTATTATTTTTTTAAACAAACACATAAACAAACATGACAACACACGATAAGATATACAAGCATTAATTGTCAGAGCACATCCAATGAGATCACATTTTAGTTAATTGTCTTATATAAGATATACCCCTAATACCTGTTATCTAAAAAACCTACACACATATGCTCCAGCTCGAACCCCCCCCTCCCGGACCCCACCTTGAGAAGTACCTCCACTATCCCTCGCACCTAACCAGATACTACCATTATAAGCTAGCTTTTATTCTCTCCACCACTTCTAACCACATTGACATTTTGGATTCATTGAGACCCAGAATTCTTGCTGTAGATATTTCTTGATAAATCACATCGAGATATGTAAGAAACCAAACTTTCCGGCACATTTTTTCCGGTTGAAACCAGCGTGATGCGATCAGCTTTTTAGCTACTGTGATACCCGATAAAACCAATCTCTTTAGCTGTGGATTCACTGCAAACTCAAAAACATCATTCAATAGTAATACCGAGGGGTGTACAGGTATATTCCAAGATACGAGTTTTGATAATTGTTGGGTCACATCTTTCCAGAATGCCTTAACTGGTGGGCAGTCCCAATACATGTGCATAAATGACCCTTCGTCCCCATTTGTACATTGGGAGCATTTGGAGTCTTGTTTAAGCCCCATTCGGCACAGTCTTATAGGAGTCAAGTATGTCCTGTGAATATAGTTAAGATTGATTTGTTGATGATCCGGGTTCCTTGATGTAAGTCGGACATTTGCCCAGGCTCCTTGCCAATCAAAGTCATTTTCCAGGTCTGGTATATCCCTCCTCCAGACAGAGTCTAGTTGGAGGGTTTCATACGAGGACGTTAGTGATGATAAAATTCTGAAACGAAACCTCTCGATGTCTCTCTTTCGTAGAAGAATTTGTGGTATCTGTGGTGTTCAATTGGTCTGTCTAATGGAACACCGTGAGACTTCAAACATAGCTGTAACTGTTTGTAAAAAAGCCATGTGGACTTGGTGAGATAATATTTTTTGCGTATTTCTTTATCACTACAAAAACCCTGTTTGTTAAAAACATCCCCTAATGAGTGTATGCCTTGCTCTTCCCATATAGGGAATCTTATAGGTCGTTTTTCAATTAAGAGTGCATTGTTATTGATAAGGGAGTATGATTGTGCCATTTATGTGGGTTAGAATTTTTTTTTTGTGATTCACGCCATATCCGGATCGCATGAGTAATTATGGGGCCAAATTTTCGTTCACAGTGCTTGATTGGTAGTTTAGTGTATGCTACCGTCCACCCCTAAGCTTACATACTTTTCTGCTTTTTGGGCTGCTTCGCAATTGTCATTTCATAATAGCAGCGTGGACCAGCTCTGTAACAACGCATCTCGAGCTGCTTCTATGTGCAACATTGTACTTTCTTTTGGAATACTTGAAACCCTTTTTTTGTGGAATATTTGATGTGGCCCCGACGGAACGTTATGAATTAAAAGTAGTCTAACATGCTTTGCAAACCTCACCACCAGTGTATATACCCACGTCGCGCTAAAACATTAACTACTGCAATGTTATCTCTTAACTGAGTATTCCAACTAAGCTAAGCAGAATAATGCTCTGTAACAACTCATCTTGCGGGCTAGGTGAACTACAGTATCAGCCACTGGCTGCTGTGTGACGAGTTTGTAGTTTTGGTCACCCGCGCTGTCTAAACGCGGACTGCTAGTTGACGGCTTATGCAGGAAGGAAAGATGACGTTGCCTCTCTCTCTCTCTCTGTCTCTGTCTCTCTCTCTGTCTCTCTCTCTGTCTCTCTCTCTCTCTCTCTCTTTCTCTCTGTCTCTCTCTCCATCTCAATTCAATTCAAATGGGCTTTATTTACATGGGAAACATATGTTTACATTGCCAAAGCCAAACAAAACTTCGAAACTGGCCCCTGTAAATGTCCTAACCCAACCCCCTCCAATGTACAGTAAATGACCAAGTATGGTTTCGTCAATATTCCAATGTACAGTTTTGCTTGTACAGTTGTACAGTTAATTAATAATATAATTATTATAAATGTCTCTCTCTGTCTATATCTCTGTATCTCTCTCTCTTTCTTTCTCTCTCTCTCTCTCTCTCTCTCTCTCTCTCTCTCTCTCTCTCTATTATATTACTATACTATTATATATCTATATATATATATCTAAATATCTAAACCTCTGTCTATCTAGTGTGTGTATACATGGCATCAAATCAAAGTGTGTGTTGCTGTAGGCCTGCCTGTATTGATCACAGTCACACTATACGAGTTATGAATCTCTCGCAGTTCATTCAAGCTGGCTACGTGAACTACAGTATCAGCCACTGCTGTGTGATGAGTTTGGTGTTTTGGTTACGTTTACCAAGTTTACCAAGATGCGTCTGATGGTGGTGATGCTGACATGGTTGATGTTGCCGTAGCTGGTGGAGACGGATTGCATTGTCTGCTCTCACTAGGTCCACGACGGCAAGTTCCTGCTGTTGTGTGAACAGGTCTTCTAGTCATTCTAGACTAGAAATACAACCACAAATTGTTATTGGTTACCGTGACTGGCCGCCTGTTTTGTGTCCACTGTAAGATGAGTGAATGTGGTGTGGCCCTCTGTCTCATTCCAGACAGGAACTGCTTTTTCGCATATCACTAAGTGTGATACAGAACAGGCAGATACAACCATGAGGAGACGCCTATTATTTGTTTTATACGTGTGCATAATTTTATTTTTAGCTTTTTTTGTACATGTAGATTTTGCCTAAATTCATCGTGGTCGCTCTCTGCCAAATATCATATGAGGCATCTTGTACAATTGATACAGTTGATGTTTCTTGTTGATTATTATTCTCTATGTTTTTTTAATAAAATTGTATGATATTCTATTCCAGTTGTGTGTTTTTTCATTTTTTTATCTAGTGATACACACAATGACCGGTCTGAGAATACTTCTGTGTGTGTGTAACCAAATGCATACCTACATGTATGACCTATATCTATCTACTACTTTTGGATATGAGCATTTTTTCAATAAGTATGGAGCCCTGAACACAGAATGACACCAGTATCACTGACTACCACGGCAAGCCTATAGAAAATTATTCTATTAAATAATAATAATTATTATTATTATACTTTCTCTCTCTGTCTATATCTCTGTATCTATATATTATATTACTATACTATTATATCTAATGTGTTCAGGTAAACCTCGATCTTAGAGTGCGATACAATGCCTAATTTTACTTTACTTTTAAATTGCTTCTAGTTAATTAACCTCTTTAGCCTGAGCGGTCCGACGGAGGTTAAAGGGTACAAAGTATGAAGAAGGTGAACATGTGATTTTACTATAATAATGGTCAGCTAACTGCTAGCATCTGCAGTGACGTAATTCTCTTCACAATTAAATATTACATTCGTTCTCTTCACAATATTACAACCTCTGATAGGTCTATCTTAGCTGTAAAGACATATATTGTCAATGAATTGGTCAAAGACAGACCAGACCACTAAAGACTACTATGACAGACAGATATGACCAAATCAACAGAAAAAGGTCTTTCCTCCTTTACCTTTCCTTTCAGCCATAGGCTACAACAGGATTAACGAGCGGCATCAAGGCTGCAATGCCAACAGTTGTCTTGGTGCTGGGCAGACTGAAAGGTTATAGGGTGGCAATATGCTGGATACTATAAGACTTGAAAGAAACGGACTAAAAGTGATCTTAATTCATGATCGTCTTTCTCTGGTCTGCATCCCCTTAACAATTGTATGTATTGAGCGTACACATTCTGTTAATAAAGTTTTCAATCAATCAATCATGCAAAATCTGACCTCTTCATTGGTGTACTTCTCTCTTCTCCAGGTACAATTGCTGCATTGCTCCCCAACGACGAGCAGAGATATGAACAAGTCAATGCCTCACTGCTGTGACCAGTGTGGAAAGAGCTTCATCAAAAAGGCTGCTTTTCTAAAACACCAGCGCATTCATACAGGAGAGAAGCCCTACTACTGTGACCAGTGTGGATCGCGCTTCAAGACCACCCAAGAATTAAAGATACACCAGCGCATTCATACAGGAGAGAAGCCGTACCACTGTGACCAGTGTGGGGAAGGCTTCAGTCAATCTTCAAACTTACAGACACACCAGCGCATTCATACAGGAGAGAAGCCTTACCACTGTGACCAATGTGGAACACGCTTCAGGACCTCTGGACACTTAAAGATACACCAGCACATTCATACAGGAGAGAAGCCTTTCCACTGTGACCAATGTGGAACACGCTTCAGGACCTCTGGACACTTAAAGATACACCAGCACATACATACAGGAGAGAAGCCGTACCACTGTGACCAGTGTGGGGAAGGCTTCAGTCAATCTTCAAACTTACAGAAACACCAGCGCATTCATACAGGAGAGAAGCCTTACCACTGTGACCAGTGTGGGGAAAGCTTCAGGCGGTCTGCACACTTACAGATACACCAGCGCATTCATACAGGAGAGAAGCCTTACCACTGTGACCAATGTGAGAAGAGCTTCAGTAGATATGACAGCTTAAAGGGTCACCAGCGCATTCATACAAGAAAGAAGCCAATGTGAGCAATGTGGGAAGACAAGAGATATGTAATGTTAATTACCTGAAATTATTCCATTTTTGGGGGGGGGGGGGGGGGGGGGGTGCACATATTGGTATCGGAAATTAAGAGTTGGACAATATCGGTATATCTGTATCGGTAAAAAAGCCAACATCGAGCATCCCTAGTTTCTTCTCCTTTCTCCTGATGGTCAAAAGTATCTTTTTCTGTTATTTTCTCTTTTTGTCCAGGCTAGACGACTGCTCTACATGACTGAGACGACTTCTCTAGCTCCTGTACAGACCAGGCTAGACGACTGCTCTAGCTCCTGTACAGACCAGGCTAGACGACTGCTGTAGCTCATGTACTCTTCTTAGCCATGGCAAGGTTCATAATGCGCAGGCTATTGAAAATAGCATGGATTCACATTTGATTTCCTTATTCAACAGGCTGTTTGGATTCCTGTAAAATATATATATATTTTCTTTTTTTTCTTCTTTATTTTTTTTAAAACTTTGACCAGTCGGCTGGTTCTTTTAGCGTTTATCGCTTTTTCTGGTCAAGCATAGATCGGGAGAAACAGGTTGAATGGGGTATAGATCGGGGGAAAGACACTCTGAGAAAATACGGCGAGTTCGGGAGTCGAACTCGCTACCCCAGATCCGTGACGCGCACGGTTGTCCCCGACGCCGAAATAGCGTCCGAGGTACGCGGTGAGCTACTGGAGCTCCCCTTTTCTTTTTCTTTTTACATGAACAACCTGTAACATGTTCTGTTATTCTGAAATTATGCCATAAAGGGCCTGTTATTCTGGGTGAAATGTTGTATTTTCACATTAGTATCTGAGGTGCATTTTAGAATAGACGTGCTCATGAGCCAGGTCAGGTTTTTTCTTTTTTTTTTATATAGTAAATGTAAATTGTTTTTCCCTTTGTGTCAGTATCATCAGTGTGTTTGTATGGTAAAAGTCATACCTAACATTGTTCTTGCAACACCTTGTTGGCTACTGCTGCACATTACCGTACTTTTCATGTACACGTTGGGGTTTTTAGAATGTCTCCTCTTCTACCTTCTCATCAGTTCCAGTTTGGTATCTGAGGTACAGTATGTCGTTGTGTAACCGGTCTCATTTGACATGCCCTGAGTGGGAGTTGAACCCCGGTCTCCCGCGCCGGATCACAGACCACTAGACCAAGAGGTGAATTCACTTCTTGTTAATAGGTCTGGATGCCTCTGGGGAGTGAGTTACCGCTACACTGTCCATCGTGAGTGACTGTGGATAGACACGCGGTACCTCCGTTACAGTTGCACCACGCCACAAACAATCACCGTACACACTTTAATCAGAAAAGCATCCACATTGCCTTCATACTGTATACCCTTATGCCTGGGGTGCCTTCCGATAGCCTCTATGGCATGCATAGAAAACGCTAGGTCGGTAGAGGCAGAAAGAGAGCGAGAGAGAGAGAAGGTGCCGTGGGATTGTGTAAAGAGGAGGCATCGTGATTCCTCCTTCATGCCGTCTATACACCAGCGCCATGACAGTGTTATGTAGACATAAACATAGGCTGTGTTCCAAGGAAGTTCTACAGCTGGTTATGTTTTTTTTTTTTTACCATTTTTACATTGAAGTGTCTGAACCTAAAGCAATAATTACACTGAAGAGTGGACAAGCCCCCGTTAAGTCCACCACTGATACGCTTGCTCTCTGTTGCAGAGGAGCGCAGGGGATTGTCCTATTCTTCCGTGCCACGTGATTTCATTTGCATTGACGAAACCAAGCGACCATTCTGGCAAAAAAAAGAAATGATCGTTTGTGTATTTATAATTTTTTCTTTTTACATCAGGCTCATCAATGTGAAATGACTACCAGACCCAACAAACGGCTCCCGTTCGAGGCCTAATTATTTAATCCTCACTATGGTTAGGAATATTAGATTTTTTTGTTGTTGCATATGTAACGGTTGTTATATCGTCATCTTAAACGCAGATGCCCCGAGGGAGTTTCGAACCCATGGTCTCCCACACCACGGGTCGACAGTGAGTCCAAATCTCTCTGTTAACGACATCAGTGCAATGGTTCTTCGTAGTTTTCTGCACGCATGACTTCTGTGACAATACAGCTGTCTCTTATCATTTAGAACCACAGTTTTATTAAGTTTTTATTTGTTATTTTTTAATTTTTTTGGGAATGTTTGATTTGCTTTCACACAAGGTGCTCTGGTCTTTGGCTTCTGTGCGGATGCTTATGTATGTGTACAGTAGTTGTATGGCTATATTTTGCCCTAGAGGAATGTATTCACCTAACGAAGCACTTGTTTTGTCTTGTTCGGTTGTTCCTTTATTCACTGTGATTTTGTTTTCTACTGCTCCCAGGATGTTCTGGTTTGCAGTATCTGCTTTACTCAGAGCTTTCAGAAGCTCTGTCATGTTTCAATCTGTGTTTCTCGAGATATCTTTTTTTTCCTTTTCCTTGATTATGTTTCATGATCAAAATAAAACGTTTAAAATTTGCAACGTCCAACACGTTATTTTGTCTGATGCAATTTCTTGTTTTGCTTAACAGGGACAGGTGTCAATACTTTTACGAGTACTGATAAATACTGAACTCATGATACTGAATACCAATATGAGCACTTGACAATGGCATTTACCATTTCGGCAAACTTATCTATTGAAAACTGAGGAGGGGAATTTGTCTTATACGGTCACATTTGAATGACTTTGTACATATTAAAGGGGAAGAAACAACTAAAACTATGCTGATTTATTTTGCACATAATCTCACGCACATCCCAAAAACTCGAAACAGTTTTGCACACATTAATTTTGTTTGATAGTTATTGAGAGTAAATGAGTTTGAATATGGCCATCAGTGATGTCATCGGGGACATTGGATCTTTGTGTTAATTACAGCACCATGATGTAGATGAAATAGCAATATCTTGTCTTATAGGGACTGCTACCTTATCATTTAATTGAGCTGTGATTAACACAACAGAAGGATTCAGTGTCCCCGATGACATTACTGGTTGCCATATTAAAACCCATTACTCTCAATAGCTGTCAAACTAAATTAATATTTGCAAAACTGTTTAGAGTTTTTGGATGTGTGAGATTATTTGTAAAATAAATTGCCGCTGTTGTTTTGGTCCTTCTGGGTTTAGATGTCTACGTTTATTTATATAAAAGAACAAAAGACAAAATGCACAATATTCAATGAATGGTCATTCTTCCTAAGCCAGCTCCTATCTAGGTCTGTCTCCCTCAAAGTCGGCCACCAGAAGAACAACTCTCTCTCTCTCCTTGAGCTCTTTTGATAACGCAGATGGGTCTGTTCTGTTCTAAAACAAAATAGTTGCATTTACGACTGACCCATGCCCCACACATCCTGGCTGTGGGTTCAACCGAAGGCCTTGAAGATAGAAGACTGTCCTGTATGAAGTGTCCCGGCTGCCCAGAGATAAGAGGTGAGGGAGAAGGTTATAGGCTGAATCAACCTCCCAATGGAGGTCCGGCCCCCACATTGTTACCAACCCCCCCTGGAACAGAGAGAGGAGGCACAGACCCAAATCCCACAGTAATTCAAAATGACCAAAGGTGATAAAATACTAATACACAATGGTTGCATATTATTGTCCAGCCTACCCGGAGTATGAAAATAAAGATTTTGACTCCCCTGCATGCAAAGGGACAGAAGTATTGAAGATAGGAATCAAATATGTGAATATGCAAAGATCTAATCAAACAAACTTTACCCCGGTAGGCAAGAAACTAGAAACAAAGAAAAACATAGTGTATGTGTGTGTCCCTCAGAACAATGATAGTGTGTGTGTGTGTGTGTGTGTGTGTGTGTGTGTGTGTGTGTGTGTGTGTGTGTGTGTGTGTGTGTGTGTGTGTGTGTGTGTGTATGTATGTGTCCCTCAGAACAATGATAGAGTGACTGAGTGAATGTGAGTCCTAATTACCTCATCTTTCACAACTCCGCATCTTCAAGATCAATTTAAACCCCAAACCCTGGGTAGAGGAGCTGTGAATGTCACTGATCTCTACTTCAGCTCACAAAACTCAGCCGCAGGGTATGAATAGAAGTCATATAGAAGCCGAAGTCCAGGATAGAGGCTGAGTGAATGTGGTGTTGATTCTGTGCAGGAGGGTCATTGTGTCAGAGACGCTGTAGAAGGACAGAGTACCTGCCCTGTGATCCAGGTACACTCCTATTCTGGAGGACCGGGGGCCTGGTACTGTTATGCTCTTGTTATTGTGTCTGAATGTGTAATTATTTAGTGTGTAATCACCTAAAGCCCAGGATTTGGAATTGCATCCAAATCCACAGTTCTCCTTAATGCCTGTTCTGTTGTAATGTCTTTGTAGGAGGCTGCTACAGAAACATACGCTCCACTACTCCACTCCACCTCCCAGTAACAGCGTCCAGTCAGACCTTCTCTACCCAGAACCTGATAATCTTCAATAAATCTTTCTGGGTGATTAGGATATGACTGCGCTTGATGCCTCAGACAAAGACAGACGTGTGTTTGTTGTGTTTGGGTCCAGTGTGATCTGAGAGAAATATTGTAAGAAGTCAGCTCTGGTCTTGGGCTCTGGTGGCAGTAAAACATTAACAGTATTCACTGTTGTTGAGATTCTGGGCCACTGCTCTTTCAGAACGTCCTCTAGTTTGTCTCTCAGCTCAGACACAACCTCAGTCACATCTGCAAAGTACAGGAGAGGAAGGACACTGATGCTGAGTGAGTCTGTAGACTCACTGGGACTGGAGAGGGGGGGGGGGTAACTCTGTAGAAAGTGGATGTGGTCCTCTGTGTGTGAGAGCTGCTCCAGCTCAGTGTCTCTCCTCCTCAGGTCCGCTATCTCCTGCTCCAGTCTCTTCTGCAGTTCTTCAGCCTGAGTCACTGTGGTCCTCTGTTGGGCTCTGATGACCTTCTTCAGCTCAGAGCGCCTCGTCTCCAAGGAGCGTATCAGCTCAGTAAAGATTCTCTCACCGTCCTCCACTGCTTTATCAGCAGAGCGATTGAGAGAATCAACAGCCTGTTGGGCCTCTTTGAGTTGCTTCTCTCTCTCCTGGACTCTCTGGTGGATTTTCTGCTGACTCATGCCAAGCTCTTTCTGTCTCTCTGTCCTTTCTGCTGCAGCTGAGACTGTATCATGGCCTTTATGTTCATCCATGGAACACAAATAACAGATGCACTGCTGATCAGTACGACAGAAAATCTTCATAGCTTCATCATGACAAGAGCAGATGTTCTCCTGAAGCCGTGTGGAGGCTTTGACCAGCTTGTGTTTCTTAAAGGTATCAGATTGATAGTGAGGCTGGAGGTGAGTTTCACAGTAAGAAGCCAGACATACCACGCAGGACTTGAGGGCCTTCTGCTTTCTCCCAGGGCAGACATCACAGGCCACGTCTCCAGGTCCAGCATAACAGTGATCAGGAGGAGCAGCTTGGAGTCCTGTCTTCATTAGGTGTTCTATCACTTCAGCCAGCATGTTGTTTTTCTTCAGAACAGGCCTCGGAGTAAAAGTCTCCCTGCACTGGGGACATGTGTAGATCCCCTTCTGATCACCGTGATCCCAGCAGTCTGTAATACAGCCCATACAGTAGCTGTGTCCACAGGGAATAGCTACCGGATCCTTCAGTAGATCCAGACAGATAGAACAGCAGAACTGGTCCCGGTCCAGATCAACTCCTTGCTGCGCCATTTTATTCCACAAAGACAACGACACTCTTAAGTTTTGTTTTCTCAGGAAGAGTGATCGTGTGGGTGGGAGGTGCTTCCTGGTTGTAGAGTAAACTCTGAACGCGTCACGGGGTGGGAGGTGCTTCCTGGTTCTAGCAGTCCAGGGGAGGAGTCGCTTTAAAGAGACAGTGTCTATTTGACTGTGATTCATAGATAGAAGATGTTTTTTTTTACTTAGTTCAGGACTTTCTATCGTCATCAACTACCTCTAATTAGCTTACTTTGTCAAGGAAACCCCACTAAAACTCATAAGCACAAAGAGAGACAGGCAAAATGGTAAACATACTCAATAAAACACTCTCTTTCTCTCTCTCACTCTCTCATTTCCCTCTCTCTCTCTCTCTCTCTCTCTCTCTCTCTCTCTCTCTCTCTCTCTCTCTCTCTCTCTCTCTCTCTCTCTCTCTCTCTCTCATTTCCTCTCTCTCTCCTCCTCCTCCTCCCTCCTTAACTTAAAGCCCACTCTAAAAGAGGCCCCGGCGAACACAAGAGCTGGAGTGGACGGGGGAACAAAGAGTTGTTAAAAAATCTCTCTCGTTCTCCTCTCTCTCTCTCTCTCTCTCTCTCTCTCTCTCTCTCTCTCTCTCTCTCTCTCTCTCTCTCTCTCTCTCTCTCTCTCTCTCTCTCGTTATTTCACTGATTTGATTTACTGATTTGTTTGAAGGCTGGTTTCTTACCAGTTTCCTTTATGTCTCAGAAAGACCCTGACTTCATTGCTGGACATTGGTGTCAAAGTAAATCTGCAGTAATTATCATTTCATGAGCAAAGTTATATATATGAAATGATAATGCAATGAAAACCTATAAAACCCATGATTACAGTTGTTAATATGAAAACTGAATAACTTGATGCTACCAAATATGCATTATAATAGGTACAGTAACAAAGAAAGTAGAGAACCCAGGGGAGGAAAAAAAGTACTTGTACTACTGTATTTAAATACTTTACTAAAGAGGCAGTGTCTATAGTTTACTGTGATTCATAGATAGAAGATGTTTTTACACAGTTCAGGACTTTCTCTCGTCACCTAATCAGGAGATCACATATTTTTGTCAAGAAACCAGATTAAGGCTAACCCCCTCTGCCTCTTGGGACATTTCAAGGTGCTCTGGTCTTTGGCTTCTGTGTGGATGCTTATGTATGTGTAGTTGTATGGCTATATTTTGCCCTAGAGGAATGTACTCACCTACTCGGCCACATTTTAGATTTAGTTTTAACAGCAGGTTTCTCCATCGACAACATGGAAATAGATGACCCAGTCCTTTCAGACCATTCACTGATCTCTTTTGATGCTCTGTGTTTTGTCCCCATTTCCAAAGCTATTGTCCCAGCGCGTTCCTCTCGCCACATTAACCCCTCCACTGCCATTAAGTTCCGTGATGCCTATATAGCTGCCCCTAACACCTGCAGTATTGAGGCCTCTCCTGCCCAGCACAGCACTGAGATCCTTATCTCAATGTTCAATTCTTCATGCTCCTCCATACTCGACTCTGTCGCCCCCCTTAAACTCAAAAGGCCCAGACCTAGATCTCAGCCCTGGCTTGATGAGAACACCAGAGCTTTAAGGAGACAGTGCAGACAGGCCGAGCGCAGGTGGAAACACAATAAACTGCAGATCCACTATGAGATCCTTAAACATCACCTCAAACAGTATCAAGAGGCAGTTAAGGTGGCGAGAGAAAGGCACTTCTCAGAAATAATTGCCAAAAATTGTCACAATCCCAGAGTCCTTTTTTCGACCATTAACTCTTTCACCTCCCCTCCTCCCGCCCCCTGCCCCGATGCCTCCCCCTCCAAATGTGAAGAATTCCTAAACTTCTTCATTAGGAAGGTGGAAACCATTAGATTAGCCATCTCATCGTCCTCCTCCACCCCCCCTCCTACCCAGCCCCCCTGCCCGGCCCCCCCGCCTGCCCAGCCCCCCTGTCGGACCCCCCCTCCTGCCCAGCCCTCCTGCCCACTTCCCCCTCCCTCCCACCCCTCCTGCCCAGCTCTTTTGAACAACTTCCAACCCATCTCTCTAACCACTCTCAGAGAGCTGGTGGCAGGCATGCGGACCGTCACATCCCCCCTTGATGCCCTCCCTACCCATCTTCTAAAAGACTCCATGGACATAGTAGGCCCCAGTATTTTGTCTATCATAAACAGCTCTCTGGAATCTGGCTCTGTTCCCTCCTCCCTTAAGCACGCCATGGTTGAGCCCCTCCTAAAAAAACCTAACCTAGACCCTGCTCTTTTCAATAATTACAGGCCCATATCCAAACTACCCTTCCTATCTAAGATTTTAGAAAAGGCTGTCCTGGCACAGCTCCTCCCCTTCCTACATCACAACAACCTCCTAGACAAATTCCAGTCAGGTTTCAGGGCAGGGCACAGCACTGAGACAGCGCTAGTCAAAATCTACAATGACCTGCTTCTCACCATCGACTCAGGTAGCTGTGCCATGCTCCTCCTCCTGGACCTCTCTGCCGCGTTCGACACGGTCGACCACTCCACCCTGGTCGATCGTCTCGAACACAGGCTAGGTATTGGGGGGTCTGCCCTAAACTGGTTCGCATCCTACTTGAGCGGCCGCTCCTTTTCGGTCAGTTTGGGTGGACACTCCTCCCCCACAGCTAGTCTACCGTATGGGGTCCCCCAAGGTTCCATCCTGGCCCCCATACTCTTCTCCATCTACATGCTCCCTCTTGCCGAAATCATCCAGAAACACAACATTTCATATCACTTTTATGCCGATGACTCCCAAATCTACCTTCCCCTCAACCCCTCTGACACAGCTAACCTAGACTCTCTCAGGGACAAAAAAAGCGGGATGGCCCTCAACTTCTTACAGCTAAATGAAAATAAAACGGAGATCATTTTGTTTGGCCCCCCCTCTTCCACCAAAACACTCTCCAACAGCCTAGGACAACTCTCCACCCACCTCAAACCCCACGTCAAGAGCCTGGGTGTAATCTTTGACCCAGAGCTCAAATTCGACCGGCAGGTAAATGCCGTAGTCAAATCATGCTTCTTTCAACTCCGCAACATCAGTAAAATAAAACCAATCCTTTCACCCGTCGACCTGGAAACGGTAGTCAATGCATTCATCACCTCACGCCTTGACTACTGCAATGCCCTCTACACCAGCATCAGTCAGGCAGCCATGTCCCGCCTCAAAATGGTCCAGCACTCTGCAGCTAGGTTCCTTACCGGTACCAGAAAGAGAGAGCACATCACACCAGTCCTAGCCTCCCTACACTGGCTCCCAGTCCCTTTTAGAATAGACTTTAAAATCCTCCTCCTCACCTTTAAAGCACTATCGGGTGCAGCACCCTTATACATCACCGAGCTCATCACCCCCTATGCAGCACCCAGGTCACTAAGATCCTCCAACCAGGCTCGGCTGGTCCCCCCCCGCACCAGACTCAAAAAGAGAGGCGATCGCTCCTTCAAGGCCGTGGCCCCCAAGCTATGGAACCAGCTTCCCCTGGAGATCCGATCTGCCCCCTCACTGGAGACATTTAAGGCCTGTCTAAAAACCCACTTCTATTCCCTGGCCTTCAATAAACCCTGATTCTCCCACACCCTAACTCACACACTCTCATGTAATTTTATCCTGCCCCCCCCCCTCCTGTATATCTTCTTATGCTCCTCTGTCCCCTGTGTGCTACTGTACTTTGTGTTCCCCTATCCGTGTGTTGTCCTACTGTCCTACTCTCTGAATGGACTGTCTTGTCCTGCTGTGCCTTTTTGTATTTTTGTATTTGTGTATTTTATATTAGGACATTGATTTTAAGCTTTGATTGTACAGCACTTTGGTTGGCTCTTGTGCTTTTAAACGTGCTATATAAATAAATTACTTGACTTGACTTGACTTGACTTAACGAAGCACTTGTTTTGTCTTGTTCAGTTGTTCCTTTATTCACTGTGATTTTGTTTTCTACTGCTCCCATGTTCTGGTTTGCAGTATCTGCTTTACTCAGAGCTTTCAGAAGCTCTGTCATGTTTCAATCTGTGTTTCTCAAGATATCTTTTTTTCCTTTTCCTTGATTATGTTTCTCATGATCAAAATAAAACGTTTAAAATCTGCAACGTCCAACACGTTATTTTGTCTGATGCAATTTCTTGTTTTGCTTAACAGGGACGGGTGTCAATACTTTCACGAGTACTGATAAATACTGAACTCATGATACTGAATACCAATATGAGCACTTGACAATGACATTTACCATTTCGGAAAACTTAGTCTATTGAAAACTGAGGAGGGGAATTTGTCTTATACGGTCACATTTGAATGACTTTGTACATATTAAAGGGGAAAAAACAACTAAAACGATGTTGATATATTTTGCACATAATCTCACGCACATCCCAAAAACTCGAAACAGTTTTGCACACATTCATTTAGTTTGATAGTTATTGAGAGTAAATTAGTTTGAATATGGCCCTCAGTGATGTCATCGGGGACATTGTATCCTTGTGTTAATCACAGCACCATGATGTAGATGAAATAGCAATATCTTGTTTTATAGGGACTGCTACCTTATAATTTAATTGAGCTGTGATTAACACAACACAAGGATTCAGTGTCCCCGATGACATTACTGGTTGCCATATTAAAACTCATTACTCTCAATAACTGTCAAACTAAATTAATATTTGAAAAACTGTTTAGAGTTTTTGGATGTGTGTGAGATTATTTGTAAAATAAATTGCCGCTGTTGTTTTGGTGAAATGCCCCTTTAACCTAATCTGATGGCAGCATTCCAGCTAATTTTGCAATGTAAAATATTTGCATCATGTCATTGTGTCTTTACCAGCTAACGCTCTTGGGAAATGCATTATTGTAGTTTTCAACATTTTCACCTTTTAATTTTAAACCAATGCTGCCATCTACTGACAACATAAAGTGTGCCCCCCCCCCCCCCCCCCAACCACCTCCAATGTAAATTACCCAGTATGGTTGTCAATATCCCAACGTACCCAACCCCCCCCCCACCCAACCTCCTCCAATGTACAGTTTCTACGTCAAATGTATATACTCCCTTTTCTTGACTCCTTCTGTATCACAAACAGTACTGTATTTGCAAATCTGGTATGTCATAAATGTATAGATGTAGCAGTACTGACTATCTGTATGTCATGTATCTGCAATCTGTTAATAAAGTTTTCAATCAATCAATCAATCAATCAATCAATCAATCAATCAATCAATCAATCAATCAATCAATCAGTCTAATCGTCACCTTGAGAGCCACTTCCGTATACTAGCGTCGCCCAAATCACGTGACCCAAATCAGCCAATGGAAGCGAGGGGTCTCAGCCATTGGGTGGGACCCAAATCACGTGACCCAAATCAGCCAATGGAAGCGCCGCTACTGTGGTGGTTCTGGGATTCTGCAGCTGGAAGCATCTCCGATTTGTAGAGACGCATCCCAGCCGAACATCCTCCATCTTGGATTAGTTTGGCGTGCGTTTTTTTCAGCGTGGCATAATGGGATTTATGATTAGCCAATGTGCATATCGATCTACCAGAATCCTATGAGTGGTGAGGAAATGCTGCCGGCGATCACATGGCCTGACGGTAGGATAATATTACCCCAAATTACAGCTGGATTGGACATTGTTTTATAACGTAACGTGATTGGTCAATGAAAATGCTATATTGAACGCACACTGTATTGCAGATCAATAATAGTAATCGGCGTTCCCCGCCGCCCCCATTTCATCCATAGATGCTCTGTAATAGTCCGGATGCTACGCAGTTTGTTTTATTTCATTCGTATATATACAGCAGAAATGGC
Source organism: Notolepis coatsorum (assembly GCF_963971535.1). Classification (NCBI taxonomy): domain Eukaryota; kingdom Metazoa; phylum Chordata; class Actinopteri; order Aulopiformes; family Paralepididae; genus Notolepis; species Notolepis coatsorum. The sequence continues at coordinate 792,348 of NW_028174872.1, read as the reverse complement.
GTTCGATATAACTGCGCCAACGTTTAGCCTATTATCTAAGTTCCCGGGAAAAAAGACTGCGGTCAAGTGAGCCGTCTTTTGCTTTTGCGTGGTCAAGTGAGCCGCTCTTGTTTTTCGAGTGCGCGATTAGTTCCAGGTTTACGGTAATGCATTAAAACAAGCCTGGGACGCTGTTGTAATGAACCGACGTGACTTTTGAACACAGTCTCACAAGTAGATCTTACAGAAATACTTAATATGACATTGAATGCGCATCGAATCAATAGGACGTTTAGTCTAATCAATAGGACGTTTCGTATGTGCAGTATTATTGAACATCGAATCAATAGGACGCGCAGTATATTCGATCACTAAACTAAAGCTTCAGACAATTCCACAGAGGAACACTTCCGGTGAGGATTTCAAAGTAAAGGATGGCATGTGGTTCATTTCTATTATTTCATAAGTAGTTTATTACACTGCCATGTTTGTACTTAATACTTCTCAAGACTACTTGCACAAATAATATTAACTACTTTTACTGTGTACTTTGAGTAATTTGAGTTTCAAAGTCCTTTTTATAGAACAATGAGTATTTTCGACTAACTTTGATGTGGGATAAAAAAAGATTTTCCCATAAGCACTTTATGAAACTGCCATGGTTGTACTTAGTACCTCTTAGACTACTTGTACAAATTATATGAAATATTTTTACTGTGTACTTTTTGAGTAATTTGAGTTTCAAAGTCCTCAGAATCAGCATTTTCGACTAACTTTGATGTGGTATAAAAAAAGATTTTCCCATAAGCACTTTATGAAACTTCCATGGTTGTACTTAGTACCTCTTAGACTACTTGTACAAATTATATGAAATATTTTTACTGTGTACTTTTTGAGTAATTTCAGTTTTAAAGTCCCCAGAATCAGCATTTTCGACTAACTTTGATGTGGGATAAAAAAAGATTTTCCCATAAGCACCTTATGAAACTGCCATGGTTGTACTTAGTACCTCTTAGACTACTTGTACAAATTATATGAAATATTTTTACTGTGTACTTTTTGAGTAATTTGAGTTTCAAAGTCCCCAGAATCAGCATTTTCGACTAACTTTGATGTGGGATAAAAAAAGATTTTCCCATAAGCACCTTATGAAACTGCCATGGTTGTACTTAGTACCTCTTAGACTACTTGTACAAATTATATGAAATATTTTTACTGTGTACTTTTTGAGTAATTTCAGTTTTAAAGTCCCCAGAATCAGCATTTTCGACTAACTTTGATGTGGGATAAAAAAAGATTTTCCCATAAGCACCTTATGAAACTGCCATGGTTGTACTTAGTACCTCTTAGACTACTTGTACAAATTATATGAAATATTTTTACTGTGTACTTTTTGAGTAATTTCAGTTTCAAAGTCCCCAGAATCAGCATTTTCGACTAACTTTGATGTGGGATAAAAAAAGATTTTCCCATAAGCACCTTATGAAACTGCCATGGTTGTACTTAGTACCTCTTAGACTACTTGTACAAATTATATGAAATATTTTTACTGTGTACTTTTTGAGTAATTTGAGTTTCAAAGTCCCCAGAATCAGCATTTTCGACTAACTTTGATGTGGGATAAAAAAAGATTTTCCCATAAGCACCTTATGAAACTGCCATGGTTGTACTTAGTACCTCTTAGACTACGTGTACAAATTATATGAAATATTTTTACTGTGTACTTTTTGAGTAATTTGAGTTTCAAAGTCCTCAGAATCAGCATTTTCGACTAACTTTGATGTTGGATAAAAACAATTCTTCCCATAAGCACCTTATGAAACTGCCATGGTTGTACTTAGTACCTCTTAGACTACTTGTACAAATTATATGAAATATTTTTACTGTGTACTTTTTGAGTAATTTCAGTTTTAAAGTCCCCAGAATCAGCATTTTCGACTAACTTTGATGTTGGATAAAAACAATTCTTCCCATAAGCACTTTATGAAACTGCCATGGTTGTACTTAGTACCTCTTAGACTACCTGTACAAATTATATGAAATATTTTTACTGTGTACTTTTTGAGTAATTTGAGTTTCAAAGTCCCCAGAATCAGCATTTTCGACTAACTTTGATGTGGGATAAAAAAAGATTTTCCCATAAGCACCTTATGAAACTGCCATGGTTGTACTTAGTACCTCTTAGACTACGTGTACAAATTATATGAAATATTTTTACTGTGTACTTTTTGAGTAATTTGAGTTTCAAAGTCCCCAGAATCAGCATTTTCGACTAACTTTGATGTGGGATAAAAAAAAGATTTTCCCATAAGCACCTTATGAAACTGCCATGGTTGTACTTAGTACCTCTTAGACTACCTGTACAAATTATATGAAATATTTTTACTGTGTACTTTTTGAGTAATTTCAGTTTCAAAGTCCTCAGAATCAGCATTTTCGACTAACTTTGATGTTGGATAAAAACAATTCTTCCCATAAGCACTTTATGAAACTGCCATGGTTGTACTTAGTACCTCTTAGACTACCTGTACAAATTATATGAAATATTTTTACTGTGTACTTTTTGAGTAATTTCAGTTTCAAAGTCCCCAGAATCAGCATTTTCGACTAACTTTGATGTGGGATAAAAACAATTCTTCCCATAAGCACCTTATGAAACTGCCATGGTTGTACTTAGTACCTCTTAGACTACTTGTACAAATTATATGAAATATTTTTACTGTGTACTTTTTGAGTAATTTGAGTTTCAAAGTCCCCAGAATCAGCATTTTCGACTAACTTTGATGTGGGATAAAAAAAGATTTTCCCATAAGCACCTTATGAAACTGCCATGGTTGTACTTAGTACCTCTTAGACTACTTGTACAAATTATATGAAATATTTTTACTGTGTACTTTTTGAGTAATTTCAGTTTTAAAGTCCCCAGAATCAGCATTTTCGACTAACTTTGATGTGGGATAAAAAAAGATTTTCCCATAAGCACCTTATGAAACTGCCATGGTTGTACTTAGTACCTCTTAGACTACTTGTACAAATTATATGAAATATTTTTACTGTGTACTTTTTGAGTAATTTCAGTTTCAAAGTCCCCAGAATCAGCATTTTCGACTAACTTTGATGTGGGATAAAAAAAGATTTTCCCATAAGCACCTTATGAAACTGCCATGGTTGTACTTAGTACCTCTTAGACTACTTGTACAAATTATATGAAATATTTTTACTGTGTACTTTTTGAGTAATTTGAGTTTCAAAGTCCCCAGAATCAGCATTTTCGACTAACTTTGATGTGGGATAAAAAAAGATTTTCCCATAAGCACCTTATGAAACTGCCATGGTTGTACTTAGTACCTCTTAGACTACGTGTACAAATTATATGAAATATTTTTACTGTGTACTTTTTGAGTAATTTGAGTTTCAAAGTCCTCAGAATCAGCATTTTCGACTAACTTTGATGTTGGATAAAAACAATTCTTCCCATAAGCACCTTATGAAACTGCCATGGTTGTACTTAGTACCTCTTAGACTACCTGTACAAATTATATGAAATATTTTTACTGTGTACTTTTTGAGTAATTTCAGTTTCAAAGTCCCCAGAATCAGCATTTTCGACTAACTTTGATGTGGGATAAAAAAAGATTTTCCCATAAGCACCTTATGAAACTGCCATGGTTGTACTTAGTACCTCTTAGACTACTTGTACATGGCAGTTTCATAAAGTGCTTATGGGAAGAATTGTTTTTATCCAACATCAAAGTTAGTCGAAAATGCTGATTCTGAGGACTTTAAAACTGAAATTACTCAAAAAGTACACAGTAAAAATATTTCATATAATTTGTACAAGTAGTCTAAGAGGTACTAAGTACAACCATGGCAGTTTCATAAGGTGCTTATGGGAAAATCTTTTTTTATCCCACATCAAAGTTAGTCGAAAATGCTGATTCTGGGGACTTTAAAACTGAAATTACTCAAAAAGTACACAGTAAAAATATTTCATATAATTTGTACAAGTAGTCTAAGAGGTACTAAGTACAACCATGGCAGTTTCATAAGGTGCTTATGGGAAAATCTTTTTTTATCCCACATCAAAGTTAGTCGAAAATGCTGATTCTGGGGACTTTAAAACTGAAATTACTCAAAAAGTACACAGTAAAAATATTTCATATAATTTGTACAAGTAGTCTAAGAGGTACTAAGTACAACCATGGCAGTTTCATAAGGTGCTTATGGGAAAATCTTTTTTTATCCCACATCAAAGTTAGTCGAAAATGCTGATTCTGGGGACTTTAAAACTGAAATTACTCAAAAAGTACACAGTAAAAATATTTCATATAATTTGTACAAGTAGTCTAAGAGGTACTAAGTACAACCATGGCAGTTTCATAAGGTGCTTATGGGAAAATCTTTTTTTATCCCACATCAAAGTTAGTCGAAAATGCTGATTCTGGGGACTTTAAAACTGAAATTACTCAAAAAGTACACAGTAAAAATATTTCATATAATTTGTACAAGTAGTCTAAGAGGTACTAAGTACAACCATGGCAGTTTCATAAGGTGCTTATGGGAAAATCTTTTTTTATCCCACATCAAAGTTAGTCGAAAATGCTGATTCTGGGGACTTTAAAACTGAAATTACTCAAAAAGTACACAGTAAAAATATTTCATATAATTTGTACAAGTAGTCTAAGAGGTACTAAGTACAACCATGGCAGTTTCATAAGGTGCTTATGGGAAAATCTTTTTTTATCCCACATCAAAGTTAGTCGAAAATGCTGATTCTGGGGACTTTAAAACTGAAATTACTCAAAAAGTACACAGTAAAAATATTTCATATAATTTGTACAAGTAGTCTAAGAGGTACTAAGTACAACCATGGCAGTTTCATAAGGTGCTTATGGGAAAATCTTTTTTTATCCCACATCAAAGTTAGTCGAAAATGCTGATTCTGGGGACTTTAAAACTGAAATTACTCAAAAAGTACACAGTAAAAATATTTCATATAATTTGTACAAGTAGTCTAAGAGGTACTAAGTACAACCATGGCAGTTTCATAAGGTGCTTATGGGAAAATCTTTTTTTATCCCACATCAAAGTTAGTCGAAAATGCTGATTCTGGGGACTTTAAAACTGAAATTACTCAAAAAGTACACAGTAAAAATATTTCATATAATTTGTACAAGTAGTCTAAGAGGTACTAAGTACAACCATGGCAGTTTCATAAGGTGCTTATGGGAAAATCTTTTTTTATCCCACATCAAAGTTAGTCGAAAATGCTGATTCTGGGGACTTTAAAACTGAAATTACTCAAAAAGTACACAGTAAAAATATTTCATATAATTTGTACAAGTAGTCTAAGAGGTACTAAGTACAACCATGGCAGTTTCATAAGGTGCTTATGGGAAAATCTTTTTTTATCCCACATCAAAGTTAGTCGAAAATGCTGATTCTGGGGACTTTGAAACTCAAATTACTCAAAAAGTACACAGTAAAAATATTTCATATAATTTGTACAGGTAGTCTAAGAGGTACTAAGTACAACCATGGCAGTTTCATAAGGTGCTTATGGGAAAATCTTTTTTTATCCCACATCAAAGTTAGTCGAAAATGCTGATTCTGGGGACTTTGAAACTGAAATTACTCAAAAAGTACACAGTAAAAATATTTCATATAATTTGTACAAGTAGTCTAAGAGGTACTAAGTACAACCATGGCAGTTTCATAAGGTGCTTATGGGAAAATCTTTTTTTATCCCACATCAAAGTTAGTCGAAAATGCTGATTCTGGGGACTTTGAAACTGAAATTACTCAAAAAGTACACAGTAAAAATATTTCATATAATTTGTACAGGTAGTCTAAGAGGTACTAAGTACAACCATGGCAGTTTCATAAGGTGCTTATGGGAAAATCTTTTTTTATCCCACATCAAAGTTAGTCGAAAATGCTGATTCTGGGGACTTTGAAACTCAAATTACTCAAAAAGTACACAGTAAAAATATTTCATATAATTTGTACAAGTAGTCTAAGAGGTACTAAGTACAACCATGGCAGTTTCATAAGGTGCTTATGGGAAAATCTTTTTTTATCCCACATCAAAGTTAGTCGAAAATGCTGATTCTGGGGACTTTAAAACTGAAATTACTCAAAAAGTACACAGTAAAAATATTTCATATAATTTGTACAAGTAGTCTAAGAGGTACTAAGTACAACCATGGCAGTTTCATAAGGTGCTTATGGGAAAATCTTTTTTTATCCCACATCAAAGTTAGTCGAAAATGCTGATTCTGGGGACTTTAAAACTGAAATTACTCAAAAAGTACACAGTAAAAATATTTCATATAATTTGTACAAGTAGTCTAAGAGGTACTAAGTACAACCATGGCAGTTTCATAAGGTGCTTATGGGAAAATCTTTTTTTATCCCACATCAAAGTTAGTCGAAAATGCTGATTCTGGGGACTTTAAAACTGAAATTACTCAAAAAGTACACAGTAAAAATATTTCATATAATTTGTACAAGTAGTCTAAGAGGTACTAAGTACAACCATGGCAGTTTCATAAGGTGCTTATGGGAAAATCTTTTTTTATCCCACATCAAAGTTAGTCGAAAATGCTGATTCTGGGGACTTTAAAACTGAAATTACTCAAAAAGTACACAGTAAAAATATTTCATATAATTTGTACAAGTAGTCTAAGAGGTACTAAGTACAACCATGGCAGTTTCATAAGGTGCTTATGGGAAAATCTTTTTTTATCCCACATCAAAGTTAGTCGAAAATGCTGATTCTGGGGACTTTAAAACTGAAATTACTCAAAAAGTACACAGTAAAAATATTTCATATAATTTGTACAAGTAGTCTAAGAGGTACTAAGTACAACCATGGCAGTTTCATAAGGTGCTTATGGGAAAATCTTTTTTTATCCCACATCAAAGTTAGTCGAAAATGCTGATTCTGGGGACTTTAAAACTGAAATTACTCAAAAAGTACACAGTAAAAATATTTCATATAATTTGTACAAGTAGTCTAAGAGGTACTAAGTACAACCATGGCAGTTTCATAAGGTGCTTATGGGAAAATCTTTTTTTATCCCACATCAAAGTTAGTCGAAAATGCTGATTCTGGGGACTTTAAAACTGAAATTACTCAAAAAGTACACAGTAAAAATATTTCATATAATTTGTACAAGTAGTCTAAGAGGTACTAAGTACAACCATGGCAGTTTCATAAGGTGCTTATGGGAAAATCTTTTTTTATCCCACATCAAAGTTAGTCGAAAATGCTGATTCTGGGGACTTTAAAACTGAAATTACTCAAAAAGTACACAGTAAAAATATTTCATATAATTTGTACAAGTAGTCTAAGAGGTACTAAGTACAACCATGGCAGTTTCATAAGGTGCTTATGGGAAAATCTTTTTTTATCCCACATCAAAGTTAGTCGAAAATGCTGATTCTGGGGACTTTAAAACTGAAATTACTCAAAAAGTACACAGTAAAAATATTTCATATAATTTGTACAAGTAGTCTAAGAGGTACTAAGTACAACCATGGCAGTTTCATAAGGTGCTTATGGGAAAATCTTTTTTTATCCCACATCAAAGTTAGTCGAAAATGCTGATTCTGGGGACTTTAAAACTGAAATTACTCAAAAAGTACACAGTAAAAATATTTCATATAATTTGTACAAGTAGTCTAAGAGGTACTAAGTACAACCATGGCAGTTTCATAAGGTGCTTATGGGAAAATCTTTTTTTATCCCACATCAAAGTTAGTCGAAAATGCTGATTCTGGGGACTTTAAAACTGAAATTACTCAAAAAGTACACAGTAAAAATATTTCATATAATTTGTACAAGTAGTCTAAGAGGTACTAAGTACAACCATGGCAGTTTCATAAGGTGCTTATGGGAAAATCTTTTTTTATCCCACATCAAAGTTAGTCGAAAATGCTGATTCTGGGGACTTTAAAACTGAAATTACTCAAAAAGTACACAGTAAAAATATTTCATATAATTTGTACAAGTAGTCTAAGAGGTACTAAGTACAACCATGGCAGTTTCATAAGGTGCTTATGGGAAAATCTTTTTTTATCCCACATCAAAGTTAGTCGAAAATGCTGATTCTGGGGACTTTAAAACTGAAATTACTCAAAAAGTACACAGTAAAAATATTTCATATAATTTGTACAAGTAGTCTAAGAGGTACTAAGTACAACCATGGCAGTTTCATAAGGTGCTTATGGGAAAATCTTTTTTTATCCCACATCAAAGTTAGTCGAAAATGCTGATTCTGGGGACTTTAAAACTGAAATTACTCAAAAAGTACACAGTAAAAATATTTCATATAATTTGTACAAGTAGTCTAAGAGGTACTAAGTACAACCATGGCAGTTTCATAAGGTGCTTATGGGAAAATCTTTTTTTATCCCACATCAAAGTTAGTCGAAAATGCTGATTCTGGGGACTTTAAAACTGAAATTACTCAAAAAGTACACAGTAAAAATATTTCATATAATTTGTACAAGTAGTCTAAGAGGTACTAAGTACAACCATGGCAGTTTCATAAGGTGCTTATGGGAAAATCTTTTTTTATCCCACATCAAAGTTAGTCGAAAATGCTGATTCTGGGGACTTTGAAACTCAAATTACTCAAAAAGTACACAGTAAAAATATTTCATATAATTTGTACAGGTAGTCTAAGAGGTACTAAGTACAACCATGGCAGTTTCATAAGGTGCTTATGGGAAAATCTTTTTTTATCCCACATCAAAGTTAGTCGAAAATGCTGATTCTGGGGACTTTGAAACTGAAATTACTCAAAAAGTACACAGTAAAAATATTTCATATAATTTGTACAAGTAGTCTAAGAGGTACTAAGTACAACCATGGCAGTTTCATAAGGTGCTTATGGGAAAATCTTTTTTTATCCCACATCAAAGTTAGTCGAAAATGCTGATTCTGGGGACTTTGAAACTGAAATTACTCAAAAAGTACACAGTAAAAATATTTCATATAATTTGTACAGGTAGTCTAAGAGGTACTAAGTACAACCATGGCAGTTTCATAAGGTGCTTATGGGAAAATCTTTTTTTATCCCACATCAAAGTTAGTCGAAAATGCTGATTCTGGGGACTTTGAAACTCAAATTACTCAAAAAGTACACAGTAAAAATATTTCATATAATTTGTACAAGTAGTCTAAGAGGTACTAAGTACAACCATGGCAGTTTCATAAGGTGCTTATGGGAAAATCTTTTTTTATCCCACATCAAAGTTAGTCGAAAATGCTGATTCTGGGGACTTTAAAACTGAAATTACTCAAAAAGTACACAGTAAAAATATTTCATATAATTTGTACAAGTAGTCTAAGAGGTACTAAGTACAACCATGGCAGTTTCATAAGGTGCTTATGGGAAAATCTTTTTTTATCCCACATCAAAGTTAGTCGAAAATGCTGATTCTGGGGACTTTAAAACTGAAATTACTCAAAAAGTACACAGTAAAAATATTTCATATAATTTGTACAAGTAGTCTAAGAGGTACTAAGTACAACCATGGCAGTTTCATAAGGTGCTTATGGGAAAATCTTTTTTTATCCCACATCAAAGTTAGTCGAAAATGCTGATTCTGGGGACTTTAAAACTGAAATTACTCAAAAAGTACACAGTAAAAATATTTCATATAATTTGTACAAGTAGTCTAAGAGGTACTAAGTACAACCATGGCAGTTTCATAAGGTGCTTATGGGAAAATCTTTTTTTATCCCACATCAAAGTTAGTCGAAAATGCTGATTCTGGGGACTTTAAAACTGAAATTACTCAAAAAGTACACAGTAAAAATATTTCATATAATTTGTACAAGTAGTCTAAGAGGTACTAAGTACAACCATGGCAGTTTCATAAGGTGCTTATGGGAAAATCTTTTTTTATCCCACATCAAAGTTAGTCGAAAATGCTGATTCTGGGGACTTTGAAACTCAAATTACTCAAAAAGTACACAGTAAAAATATTTCATATAATTTGTACAAGTAGTCTAAGAGGTACTAAGTACAACCATGGCAGTTTCATAAGGTGCTTATGGGAAAATCTTTTTTTATCCCACATCAAAGTTAGTCGAAAATGCTGATTCTGGGGACTTTGAAACTGAAATTACTCAAAAAGTACACAGTAAAAATATTTCATATAATTTGTACAGGTAGTCTAAGAGGTACTAAGTACAACCATGGCAGTTTCATACGGTGCTTATGGGAAAATCTTTTTTTATCCCACATCAAAGTTAGTCGAAAATGCTGATTCTGGGGACTTTGAAACTGAAATTACTCAAAAAGTACACAGTAAAAATATTTCATATAATTTGTACAGGTAGTCTAAGAGGTACTAAGTACAACCATGGCAGTTTCATAAAGTGCTTATGGGAAGAATTGTTTTTATCCAACATCAAAGTTAGTCGAAAATGCTGATTCTGAGGACTTTGAAACTGAAATTACTCAAAAAGTACACAGTAAAAATATTTCATATAATTTGTACAGGTAGTCTAAGAGGTACTAAGTACAACCATGGCAGTTTCATAAGGTGCTTATGGGAAAATCTTTTTTTATCCCACATCAAAGTTAGTCGAAAATGCTGATTCTGGGGACTTTGAAACTCAAATTACTCAAAAAGTACACAGTAAAAATATTTCATATAATTTGTACAAGTAGTCTAAGAGGTACTAAGTACAACCATGGCAGTTTCATAAGGTGCTTATGGGAAAATCTTTTTTTATCCCACATCAAAGTTAGTCGAAAATGCTGATTCTGGGGACTTTGAAACTGAAATTACTCAAAAAGTACACAGTAAAAATATTTCATATAATTTGTACAGGTAGTCTAAGAGGTACTAAGTACAACCATGGCAGTTTCATAAGGTGCTTATGGGAAAATCTTTTTTTATCCCACATCAAAGTTAGTCGAAAATGCTGATTCTGGGGACTTTGAAACTGAAATTACTCAAAAAGTACACAGTAAAAATATTTCATATAATTTGTACAGGTAGTCTAAGAGGTACTAAGTACAACCATGGCAGTTTCATAAAGTGCTTATGGGAAGAATTGTTTTTATCCAACATCAAAGTTAGTCGAAAATGCTGATTCTGAGGACTTTGAAACTGAAATTACTCAAAAAGTACACAGTAAAAATATTTCATATAATTTGTACAGGTAGTCTAAGAGGTACTAAGTACAACCATGGCAGTTTCATAAGGTGCTTATGGGAAAATCTTTTTTTTATCCCACATCAAAGTTAGTCGAAAATGCTGATTCTGGGGACTTTGAAACTCAAATTACTCAAAAAGTACACAGTAAAAATATTTCATATAATTTGTACACGTAGTCTAAGAGGTACTAAGTACAACCATGGCAGTTTCATAAGGTGCTTATGGGAAAATCTTTTTTTATCCCACATCAAAGTTAGTCGAAAATGCTGATTCTGGGGACTTTGAAACTCAAATTACTCAAAAAGTACACAGTAAAAATATTTCATATAATTTGTACACGTAGTCTAAGAGGTACTAAGTACAACCATGGCAGTTTCATAAGGTGCTTATGGGAAAATCTTTTTTTATCCCACATCAAAGTTAGTCGAAAATGCTGATTCTGGGGACTTTGAAACTGAAATTACTCAAAAAGTACACAGTAAAAATATTTCATATAATTTGTACAGGTAGTCTAAGAGGTACTAAGTACAACCATGGCAGTTTCATAAGGTGCTTATGGGAAAATCTTTTTTTATCCCACATCAAAGTTAGTCGAAAATGCTGATTCTGGGGACTTTAAAACTGAAATTACTCAAAAAGTACACAGTAAAAATATTTCATATAATTTGTACAAGTAGTCTAAGAGGTACTAAGTACAACCATGGCAGTTTCATAAGGTGCTTATGGGAAAATCTTTTTTTATCCCACATCAAAGTTAGTCGAAAATGCTGATTCTGGGGACTTTAAAACTGAAATTACTCAAAAAGTACACAGTAAAAATATTTCATATAATTTGTACAAGTAGTCTAAGAGGTACTAAGTACAACCATGGCAGTTTCATAAGGTGCTTATGGGAAAATCTTTTTTTATCCCACATCAAAGTTAGTCGAAAATGCTGATTCTGGGGACTTTGAAACTCAAATTACTCAAAAAGTACACAGTAAAAATATTTCATATAATTTGTACAAGTAGTCTAAGAGGTACTAAGTACAACCATGGCAGTTTCATAAGGTGCTTATGGGAAAATCTTTTTTTATCCCACATCAAAGTTAGTCGAAAATGCTGATTCTGGGGACTTTGAAACTGAAATTACTCAAAAAGTACACAGTAAAAATATTTCATATAATTTGTACAGGTAGTCTAAGAGGTACTAAGTACAACCATGGCAGTTTCATACGGTGCTTATGGGAAAATCTTTTTTTATCCCACATCAAAGTTAGTCGAAAATGCTGATTCTGGGGACTTTGAAACTGAAATTACTCAAAAAGTACACAGTAAAAATATTTCATATAATTTGTACAGGTAGTCTAAGAGGTACTAAGTACAACCATGGCAGTTTCATAAAGTGCTTATGGGAAGAATTGTTTTTATCCAACATCAAAGTTAGTCGAAAATGCTGATTCTGAGGACTTTGAAACTGAAATTACTCAAAAAGTACACAGTAAAAATATTTCATATAATTTGTACAGGTAGTCTAAGAGGTACTAAGTACAACCATGGCAGTTTCATAAGGTGCTTATGGGAAAATCTTTTTTTATCCCACATCAAAGTTAGTCGAAAATGCTGATTCTGGGGACTTTGAAACTCAAATTACTCAAAAAGTACACAGTAAAAATATTTCATATAATTTGTACAGGTAGTCTAAGAGGTACTAAGTACAACCATGGCAGTTTCATAAGGTGCTTATGGGAAAATCTTTTTTTATCCCACATCAAAGTTAGTCGAAAATGCTGATTCTGGGGACTTTGAAACTCAAATTACTCAAAAAGTACACAGTAAAAATATTTCATATAATTTGTACAGGTAGTCTAAGAGGTACTAAGTACAACCATGGCAGTTTCATAAGGTGCTTATGGGAAAATCTTTTTTTATCCCACATCAAAGTTAGTCGAAAATGCTGATTCTGGGGACTTTGAAACTGAAATTACTCAAAAAGTACACAGTAAAAATATTTCATATAATTTGTACAGGTAGTCTAAGAGGTACTAAGTACAACCATGGCAGTTTCATAAGGTGCTTATGGGAAAATCTTTTTTTATCCCACATCAAAGTTAGTCGAAAATGCTGATTCTGGGGACTTTGAAACTCAAATTACTCAAAAAGTACACAGTAAAAATATTTCATATAATTTGTACACGTAGTCTAAGAGGTACTAAGTACAACCATGGCAGTTTCATAAGGTGCTTATGGGAAAATCTTTTTTTATCCCACATCAAAGTTAGTCGAAAATGCTGATTCTGGGGACTTTGAAACTGAAATTACTCAAAAAGTACACAGTAAAAATATTTCATATAATTTGTACAGGTAGTCTAAGAGGTACTAAGTACAACCATGGCAGTTTCATAAGGTGCTTATGGGAAAATCTTTTTTTATCCCACATCAAAGTTAGTCGAAAATGCTGATTCTGAGGACTTTAAAACTGAAATTACTCAAAAAGTACACAGTAAAAATATTTCATATAATTTGTACAAGTAGTCTAAGGGGTACTAAGTACAACCATGGCAGTTTCATAAAGTGCTTATGGGAAAATCTTTTTTTTATCCCACATCAAAGTTAGTCGAAAATACTCATTGTTCTATAAAAAGGACTTTGAAACTCAAATTACTCAAAGTAGACAGTAAAAGTAGTTAATATTATTTGTGCAAGTAGTCTTGAGAAGTATTAAGTACAAACATGGCAGTGTAATAAACTACTTATTAAATAATAGAAATGAACCACATGCCATCCTTTACTTTGAAATCCTCACCGGAAGTGTTCCTCTGTGGAATTGTCTGTAGCTTTTGTTTAGTGGTCGAATATACTGCGCGTCCTATTGATTCGATGTTCAATAATACTGCACATACGAAACGTCCTATTGATTAGACTAAACGTCCTATTGATTCGATGCGCATTCAATGTCATATTAAGTATTTCTGTAAGATCTACTTGCGAGACTGTGTTCAAAAGTCACGTCGGTTCATTACAACAGCCTCCCAGGGTTGTTTGAATGCATTACCGTAAACCTGGAACTAATCGCGCACTCGAAAAACAAGAGCGGCTCACTTGACCACGCAAAAGCAAAAGACGGCTCACTTGACCGCAGTGAAAAAAGCCTAGACAAAAAGTGTGTTACACCTTATATTCACAACGCTATAAAATGACAACCACCCGATGGATTTTTCTTTTCTTTAAGCCATTGTGAAGGCACGGTTTATGCACTCAAGTGACAATGAGAATGGACAGATAGCAATACTATAAAGCATAGTTAAAACAAAACCAACACGTTTGTTTACATTCCGCGGTCCCCTGCACCATATTAGACGGGTCCAAGCGGGTGTTCCGCAAAATTCTACTCCTCCTCGAATTCTGCTGCCAGTGCTCCTGCGCTTGCGCACGCATGCGCATGACCCTGACCGTATTATTAGCCAGCAGCAGCAGACCTCGCACTGAGCTAGAAATGTCCACAAGTGCTTATTTTCTGTATTTATTTATATTTTTTGAGAAATGGTAACTTGGTGATCCTTTGATTTTTTAGAAATGGTCACACTAGTTTTTTTTTTTTTTGGAAAACAGTGCAGCTGCAACAGATGGCACGTTAGTGATCCTTTTCTGTATTCAAAAAAAAATTCACACGATTGATTGATTGAAAACTTTATTAACAGATTGCAGAATGGGTACAGTACAGCTCAATACATACAATTGTTAAGGGGATGCAGACCAGAGAAAGACTTTCGTCTTGTTTACATCAGGGTCCCCCATTTTCAATTCATTGTAACATATATGGCATACATGACATACAGATAGACAGTACTGCTACATCTATACATTTATGACATATCAGATTTGCAATTACAGTACTGTTTGTGATACAAAAAGAGTCCAGAAAGAAAAAAGTATATACATTTGACATAGAAACTGTACATTGGATTGGGTAGGTGGGGGTGGGGGGGGACTGTACATTGGAGGTGGTTGGGTGGGTGGGGGGGGGGTGTTGGGTATATTGCTATATTTATTTATACATTTAGACCTGAAACGCCTGCTAATAATGCATTATATAGCCTGCATACTGTATACACACAAATGTGTTTCCCGGTTTCAATGGGTTAAATAAATGTTATTTTGAAAACAAGCACTTTTGTCATCATTGTAGCAAAAAAGACGGGACCGGAAAAGTCTTTATCGTATGTAGGGGTGCCCTGGAATATTTTATTGGACACAGGGGTGCTTGCCTTGGCAGCAGAAAGGTTGAGAACCCCATACATGACATCATCTATAGTCCTATGTACTGTAACGTTACATAGCTATTTAAATCCCAATAGTGTCAGTGATTAGCCTCGCCCTCTAGCTGTATCTATTGTGATCACCAGAGATCATCGTTAGAGAGTTGGTGTGTTTTGGGAAGCACGGTCCTTGTTCCTGACATGGCTTTTGAAGTGATATTCGCACGTGTTTTTGCGGGTCCAGTCCACGGGGTATGTTGACAGAATTAGCAAAACACCTTATCGACTGAAGCATAAAAGTCATTAGGATACTGCTCTGCTCTGAATTTAGGGCTTAGTGGGGAATTTTTTCCGACGTTAACGACGCACCGAAGCAGCTAGACGCTTGGACATTTCTCCGTGTTGTGTGTAACACGCAGCGGTCCCCGCCTCCCTCCCTCCTTGCAACAAACGTTCCACCCAAAAACGGAATTTCAGTCCAGATTAGGGTACATTCTGCTGTGATTGGACGTTTATGCGCCTTGTGTAATGTGGGACTTGTAGTTTCTGAACTATTAACAGCGGAGCTGTTTTGTAATCTTCACTCGTCTCGCACACTGCGAGTAAATGATTTTTCCGGTTCGCGCACACATATTTTTAGGGGCAAATACGAGGGAAATGCTCGCACTGTAGAGCATATATAATTAGTAAACTGTCTGGGGCTTTTCTTGCCTCCCCTTAACTGATTTTCGAGGGCATTTGATTTGGTAAATTTTCGAGGGCATTTTGCCCCAAGCCCCAGTTAATTTCTAACCCTGGGTCAGACTACTACTTGACCTTACTTCTAGAACCCACCTCACCCCTGCCCACTTTGACTACCTAGGATGGCTTAGAGTAGACGACAAGAGTACAGCAACTTGCAATGGGCCTGGTCTACAAGATACACTACACGACCAAGGTACCCATTTTTTTTTATACTTCTAATTTACATGCTATACTATGTTATTTTATTTCATACTTATCTTGTCTTGCACAGTCTCTGGAGCGCAACAGTAAGAAGCATTTTGTATAAAAGTATTCTGTACTTCTGTATGACAACTATTAAAGAAACTTGAAACTTGAAACATGTCAAAATACTTCCCAAAGGTCAGTGAATACCACGACCACAACACCAGAGGGAGCTCAACAAATCATGTTAAACCCAGATTCGGCTCAAACAAGGGACTAAACACGTTTCGCAATTATGCCACATCAATGTGGAACGCCCTACCCAAAGCTGTAAAGGAATGTGAATCACTACCCACTTCCAAAACCACTCTCAAAGAGCACCTACGGGAGACTGCAATTCGAAACTGGCCCCTGTAAATGTCCTAACCCAATAATACACGAGACCCTCTTCTTGGAACCAAGTAAGGTTTTGTCGATATTCCAATGTACAGTTTCCCCCACCCCACCTACCCAACCCCCCCCCCCCCCCACCCAACCACCTCCAATGTACAGTCCCCCCCCCCCCCCCCCCACCCCACCTACCCAACATCCAATGTACAGTTTCTACGTCAAATGTATATACAGGGTTCGTACGGGTGCTGGAAATCCTTGAAAATGCTTGTATTTCAATGTGGTGTTTTAAATGTGCACTTTCTTTAAGTCTGCACTTTCGAGCCACGTTGAAAGGTGAGCCACTGAGCCATGGGACCCATGTATTTCCATGTATTTCAAACCACGATAACTTGTGTATTGAAATGGTATTTCATTTTTATAACGGAACATTTACGGAGACTGGTGTGGAGCAGTTGTAGTCTGGAACGCAGTAACGTACTGTATATCTGTATGTCATGATGAATTGAAAATGGGGGACCCTGGTGTAAACGAGACGAAAGTCTTTCTCTGGTCTGCATCCCCTTAACAATTGTGTGTATTGAGCCGTACTGTATTGTACCCATTCTGCAATCTGTTAATAAAGTTTTCAATCAATCAATTCAATTCAATCTATCAATAAATAACGTCTTATCTCTCCATCATTCACAGAACCACAGCGCACTCTTGCCTGTGTATCACTTGTACCGACTCAGATTCCCCTAAATCTGAGACCGGTAACAAATTCCATAAACTGATATTTTTATCTTATTTAACCAGGTAGGTAAATTAAGAACACATTCTTATTTACAATGAAGGCCTGGTGAGAGGACAAAAGGGCCTCTCGAAGGGTAACGGGGAAAGGAGACCAAATGTGTTAATAAAATAAAATAGATAGAGAGACATGATACATACATGAGGTATTGGAAATAATTAAAACACAAACAACCAAATACAATTACAAGGTATATAGATGGAACCGTTAAAAGGCTGGGTGACAGTTGCAGGTGTGTGTAAACAACCATAAGCTGAGATGGGACGAGCGTCCTCTAGCGCAGAGCCAACACTTTTCACTTTCACCGTCTGCTGCCTCTGCACAGTCATCACATTAACATGGTAGTGATGAAGCAGTAGACCTGCAAATTGCTGCAATAATGCAATATCCATTAGTGATGCACCGATGTGAAAATTATGGCCGATACCGATATTAATATTGCTGTTCTGGCCGATACCGATATTTACCGATGTCGATATCTCTGACTATAGAAAACACTTTTTTATGATAATCAAATAAAGAGCTATTTTCCTAAATTCATTAAATTTTTTTTACTTTTGTAACTTATTTTCAGAATTACTGATATTTTGGAACTATTCAACACATTGAGTGCCACGCCCCTTCCGGGAAGTGACCCCTTCATTGCCGTCCATTAACCCCATGTAAACGTAGTTGTAGTTTGTAGAGCTAAACCTATATTTTATAGTATATCTATGGGTCTAATAACGCCGTCGAGTCTCAGTGAGTTGCTTCTGGTCAACGTGCAAAAAACATTATTTTTTCATCCGTACATTTCCGTTTTATACTGTTTTGAATATGAATATAGTTGAATTGAGTAATTCCAGGGAAAATATGCGAAAACTGCGTTTTTGTGTAATTCAATAAACACGTCATTTTTCGCCTGATTATCGGATCTTCCTGAAATCAACGCTAGATTATCATTATTATCCTTCCTTGTGAATACATGAAATGTGCCCTGTAGCGCGGCGCTCCCCCCCCCCCCCATTTCCAAAGTTTGCGGGTTTGTTTTTGTTTTCCTCGGTTTTGTCATTGATGACATTTTTTTTGCGTTTTGATCATGGTGTTTATGTCATTTCTTAGTCTTTTTCTTTTCATTTTTTGTTCAACCACGTGGGCTTGGAGTTCACTGTTTGCACTTTTGGTAAGCTTTGTCTGACTTTTATGAAGTTCAGAGCATTTTCTGTCTCTGGTTTTCATAGCGGTCAGTATTTCAGTGTGCATCCATGGCTCAGCGCGATTTTTAACCCTGGTGGCTCTGGTGCCAGGTTTGTTTGAGTGCTCTCATATCTAAACCTCTCTCTCTCTCTCTCTCTCTCTGTCCCCCTCTCTCTCGCTCTCTCTCGCTCTCTCTCGCTCTCTCTCTCTGTCTGTGTCTCTGTCTCTCTGTCCCCCTCTCTCTCTGTCCCTCTCTTTCTCTCTTTCTATCTCTCTCTCTCTCTGTCCCTCTCTCTCTTTCTCTTTCTCTCTTTACCATTCTAAACCTTTTATCTTTCTTTTCATCGCTCTCCTCATCGCTCTCTTCCTCTTAACCTTTCCATCTCTCTCTCTATCTCTCTATCTCTCTCTCTCTCTCTCAGCTGGTGTATGAGTTCTTCATACATTTCTTGGAGAGTCAGGAATTCCAGCCCAGCATTGCCAAAAAGTACATAGACCAGAAATTTGCCCTACAGGTGAGTTGAGCTCCTTTCAACCAGCGAGTGGGGTTTTTGTTTTACGATTTCTACTACAGGTGTCTTTAGTCCTTGGGCCAAGTGCCCAGATATGACATGTCGGTACCGGTGAGGCGGCAAAGTTTAGTTGTGATTTTTTAATTCCTATACATCCCTAGATTAGGTTTTGATATGATAGACCTTGCTGACTGGCAGCTTTTTAGTGGTTATCACCTCAAACCCCCCTTTTTGGTATATGGCTCTGGCGAAATTGTGTAAAGGCATACATTAATTCACTAAAATTACAAAAATCGACTTGGTAGTCTAAAATGTGTCATGTAGTATCTTGACACATAGGGGTAAGTAGCAGAATAGTATGTTGGGGCATGCTACCATTGGATTGTTAAATATGACCTGCATCATCCACAGAAACACAAAGAAATATACTGTCCGCTTAACAAATAACAACAAAGATGGTTATTTTCCAGCACATTACGGTGAATATCACTGCCTCACTTGTATATAGAAAACTTCCCATATCCCTAAGCTTCAATTTAAGCCCAAGATGACCTTTCTATCTTGAAAATGACTCTTTCTGTAGCCAAAATTCTGCACTATACCTCAAATCTGTGAAAATTGTATATTCAAAAAACTAAAAAGTGCCTTCCCTGGAAATCATCTTCTTTCATTATATCATCTCCTTTGGGTGTGTTGAACTATTAGCCAGCCACAGATACTTGTAATAAACCCTTAAGTACTAAATAATTGCAATGTATATTGTCTAATTAAGGAACCTTTTTGACAAATTATATTGTTCTTCTCAATACCTTATTCAATTGGTTTTAGAGTTAGATAGATAGATAGATAGATAGATAGATAGATAGATAGATAGATAGATAGATAGATAGATAGATAGATAGATAGATACCTTCATTGATCCCACAGGGATACAGATACAGGACATAGAAGTAGTATAGTAATTTCAGACGAATAGCAGCACAAGACAACTTTAATATGATACAAAAATAATGTAAAATAATCTGCTGCAGAGCAAGGAGCCAACACAGTCAACAAAATAAAATAAAGTATACAGATGTATACACTCTATACAATCATCCTGTGTAAAGTAGACCGTAAAAAGGCAATCCTAGTTATGACATCAGCACAAACCAAAACACAGGTGACATACACAGTATCAGCTATAACAGAAATATGTTACAATGTCACATAACATCACTGAGTCACAGAGGTTCAATTACCTAGCCCCTTGTTATCATTACTTTAAAGGAAAGGAAACAGTTGTGCATATTTTACTTTTTTCTTTCTTTTTTTGAGTGGTGCATCATCAGTATCTGAGTCTGTCAGCTGTGCAGGGGTCTCCTCCTCACTGCATTGGTTGCCACAGGTTTGTAATTTACACAGGTTTGTGCATTTCAGCCCATTCTTGAGACATGTGCACTCAGGTAGTTTGCATGACCTCACACACTTGCAGGATAGCAACTGCAAGACAGCATCTGGTGCTGGGGAACCACGCATCCACTGCATTTCCAGCTGCCCTTCATCATTTGTGGTCCACCCATGGTCCACAGGGCTTGGTACATATGGCTGGGTTTGAAGAGACCGTCTCCAGATAGCAGCCTGATAGTTGGCACGAATTGAATGCATAAACAGGCAATCCTGACATGGTGGAAGCTGGCTGGACTCTACCTCTCCACGCCTGGTGCAGAAAAGTTGGTAGCGAAGAAGATTGACTTCTGTAGTGTGTGTAGAGGGTACATACATGCGGCAAGTGATTTCCTCCAGCTTCTTGGAGAGCTCATCAGAGAGAGTCCAAGCACGGCGCAGCTCAAGGAAGGCTTCTTGGTATGCCCTGTCTGACTTCAATTGTTTGAAGGTGCCCATTTTCCCACGTCCTGCAAATGCACTTATAGTGTCACAACCGGTGAACGCATGCATGCCAATCAAGGCATCAGCAACACTTTCACCGAGTGATGTCCAGAAATCTTGTCCTGTTCTGTGTGCCACATTTTTGGTACACACGGCATGGAATGTCCTTGCTGAAACCAAGGGACAGCACCAGAACATCTGTGTCATCAGCTATGATGATCGCTGCCTTGTAGCCAGACTCTGCTGCATGGAGAGCATGCAATAGCATGCGGGTGTCGGCTTCCTCCTGCGTAGATCTCAGTTGTGTTACCTCCTCCCACTGGTCCTTGGTGATTTTGAAGCAGACTTCTTCACAAGTGACATACAGTGTCTTATCTTGCAGTTTATCTCTGTGCTTGGGCCGTTTCCATTCCTCCACCAAGAACTTGATGAGACTGGCTTTGTTTGCAGCACTGCAGAGCAGTTTCCTCCACTGCTGAATATTGTGGCCAGAAACAATGTTTTTGAACTGGATCCCCATTTCTGCACCTCTGTTTGCCCTTTCTGAATTTTTGATTGACATGTCCTTGTAAACATCAAAGACAACATCAATCCGTTCACTATTGCCACCTTCATGCAAGACCTTGGCTAGGGTTGATTCTGCCAGCTGTGCAAATGTCTTGTCATCTCCTTTCATTTTTTGGACAAGGCTCATTCCATCGATGATGGTTGTTGATGGTTTGGGGATTACTTCTGCTGGGGCAACACTCTTCTCCAACTCTCTGGCAAGAGTTGCCTTGTTTGTCTTGCGAAGAGATCCATCCCCATTAGCTAGGGCCCAGGGCACGGGTCCCAGTGGATGTGCCAACACATCTCTCATGTGTAGCTCTCGGCTCTGGGCCATCAGAACCATGTGGCCAAACAGATTCCTATCAGCCTTCAGAATTACTTCCTTGCCTTGCCCTTTGCTGCGTGTTTTTTTACCGACCTCTGAAAATGTTTTCAGCTTATTCTTTGTGATCTTGTCATAAAACTTTGTAGTTGGTGGAGTTGTCTCGAGACGTTCATGTTTGAAGGCTTGATAGGCTTGCTCTCCTATCTTATGAGCATCAAGTAGGTCATTGCCCACATCTGGTGGGGCAACAGTTGCTGTTGACAAGCTGACAAACTCACATTGGTCTGGACTGAATGGATTCAGCCAGCAGTTCTCCAGGATATCAACAATGTTTTGGTGGCTTGATTCTGCCACATGTGACTGCAAAGACCAAGTCACTACCAAAGGAGGTGACAAGTCGTTTTACTCTTTCAGACGGGCTGTTGCAGTCTCCACTCAGTAGTGTTTGCAAGAACTGAGTGATGGATTCAGGAATTAAGAATTCACCTTGTTCTACATCAGGTGGCCACACTTGTTTGGTGTCTTGTTTTTTAATAGCATTTCTCATCAGCAAAGCTGCCTTTGTTACAGCATCATCAGGGTTCACTGATCTGATATGTTGCAGTTCTATTTTCAAGGACAATACTGTTTTGACAAGCTCAGTCCTTGATAGGCTGTCTGGGTATAGAAGAAGCTTTCCATTTTCATCAGGAAAGATATGGATGGATCCGCCAAGCTCGTCTTCCATCCTACGGCGGATATGTTTCTTAGTTGAGTCCTTGATCTGGCTGACACCAAGAGACTTCATGGATGATTCTAGTCTTTATGAGAAGTTTGTCATGGGTATTACTTCTGGATTGGGAAAGAGTTCATTCCTAATGTATGAAAACACTTCGTCATAGGCTTTTTTTTCTGCTACCTCATACTGTTTTTCTGCATCTCCACTTTCTTTCCTTGACTTAGAGCAGGTAGCAGGCTTCCCAGATGTAATATGAGATGTGTATGCACGGTAGCAAGACCTATGATATTGGCCCTCAGCAGCAACAAGCTCTCTACTAGTGATAGCAAGCATTCTCTGGTCCAGTTTGATGACTGCTGCTTTTCTGATCATGTCATCTGCGCGCAACTCTGAACATTGTATGAGAGGTTCCCTCGTGTTTTGGCCCTTCATATACTTGCTTGATTTTTCGCAGAAGATACACTTCACTTCATACACTATTGATTTGCTTGGTGCATCTCTAGATGGTCTTCTAGAAGTTTCTTCTGCTGCTACAGAGGCATCTATGCTGTTTTTGAGGCAGATGCTGTTTTTAGAGTGATAGTGTCTAGTGATTTTTTCAATGTGAAGATGCTACGGCATCGGCGATGATACAGTACTTTTGGAATTTCTCCTTCACACAAGTCTTTGGCTATGTCCAAAATTGGGATATGATGTCTGATTTCTGCTGCCCTCAGCAAGGACTTCCATGAGTCCATGTTTTGGGGTGACACCAGGTTTGAGTCAGAAATCCCGTCAGAGCAGTGGATGATGCATACCTTGCTGCTGCCTACGACTGAAGTTCGATTCATTTTTTCACGAGGACGTGACACTCTGAAATAGACAAATTAATATTTAGTTTTTACATTAATTAGCTTGAAATCTGACGCTAATGCACTTCTAAAGTAGCACTAAACAAACAAAAGTCTCTAAACAAACAAATATATATATATATATTTGTTTAAACACAAGAATAAAAAGTTAGATTTGTCTTACCAGTCAGCTGTGTCACATTCAGCTTTGATTCCTGTAAGAACTGCTCTATGATGGCGTGACTCTCTGAAATAGATAAATCAATATTTTGTTTTTACATTAGCTTGTAGATCGGCTATTCAGGGCTAATGTTCAAATTCACTTTTAGGACCCCTGCATGATGCCTTACGTTATTGCCCTTATGCAATGAAACATACAGTTAGTAACAAAATATGTCTCTAAACAATCAAATATGCTTCTTAAATTCTCATGCACATGTGTATACATATATATTGTATATGTGTTTTCATAACCCTTAACATGTAGTAACATTTAAAGTTGGATTTATCTTACCAGTCAGCTGTGACAGCTGTGTCCCATTCAGCTTTGATTCCTGAAAGAACTGCTCCACCACCAAATAATAGGCCACACCCACTTCATCAACTAATTTAATTGGACACAGGTTTGTTTAATTTATAAAAAGGAATGTCCAAAAAGAGTGTTATAGAAATTTTAATGTGCTATTGGCTGTCTGTGTTCTTTTTGGAACTGATGAAAATCCGCCTATAGAGGAAAATAACAAACAGTCAAAAAATATAAAAAGCTGCTCCTATGGAAAGTCTATCATATTTTAATTAACTTATATTGACCCTATGAACACTTTAAAATAGGTAAGGTTTTGCCGCCTTTTCGGTACCGATATCTCGTCCGGCCCAAGGACTACTTTACTTTGGTGAATAAAGAGACATGTGGAGCATCACGGTTAAAGAGATAGGTGTGATTTTTGGAACTATTCGCTACTTAACCCTTTCACTACCACACTACAGACGGTTAATCCTTTCACTACCACACTACATACGGTTAATCCTTTCACTACCACACTACATACGGTTGACCCTTTCACTACCACACTACAGACGGTTGACCCTTTCACTACCACACTGCAGACGGTTAATCATTTCACTACCACACTACAGACGGTTAACCCTTTCACTACCACACTACAGAAGGTTAACCCTTTCACTACCACACTACATACGGTTGACCCTTTCACTACCATACTGCAGACGGTTAACCCTTTCACTACCACACTACAGACGGTTAATCCTTTCACTACCACACTACAGAAGGTTAACCCTTTCACTACCACACTACAGACGGTTGACCCTTTCACTACCACACTACAGACGGTTAACCCTTTCACTACCACACTACAGACTGTTAACCCTTTCACTACCACACTACAGAAGGTTAACCTTTCACTACCACATTACAGAAGGTTAACCCTTTCACTACCACACTACAGACGGTTAACCCTATCACTACCACACTACAGACGGTTAACCTGTTCACTACCACACTACATGCGGTTAACCCTTTCACTACCACACTACAGACGGTTAACCTTTCACTACCACACTACAGACGGTTAACCCTTTCACTACCACACCACAGAAGGTTAACCGTTCCACTACCACACTACAGAAGGTTAACCCTTTCACTACCACACTACATAAGGTTGACCCTTTCACTACCACACTGCAGACGGTTAACCCTTTCACTACCACACTACAGAAGGTTAACCGTTCCACTACCTTCTGTAGTGTGGTAGTGAAAGGGTTAACCAATGGCGATATTGATTGGTAGAGTCCTTTCTCCGCACACTCCATGCTGTTCCTCACACTAGCTCCGGCTAGTTAGCCACAGACCAATGCAAAGTGAATGCGGACACGTTCCCGTCTGTACGAGATTAAAGTTATTCTACCTTCTTGTTTAATTAATAACATCCGATCTAACATGATCTGTTGCATGTTTTAAAATGTGACTAACAATCGTATGAAGTCTTAAGAAGATTGTTTTTCACTTTTAACATCACTTTCTTTCTCCTTTTTTTATTTTTCTCTCTTTCTCTCTTTGACTCCCCCTCTTTCTCCTGATCTGTCCCCCTCTCCTGCTCTATCTGTATCTCCCTCTGTCTCTTCTCCCTCTTTCTCTCTTTTTCTCATCTCTTTCTCATCTGTCTCTCTTTCTTTATCTCCTCTCTCTGTCTCTCTCTTTCTCCCTGTTTCTGTCTCTTTTCTCCCTGTCTTTCTCCCTGTCTCTCTCTCTCTCTAGCTCTTGGACTTGTTTGACAGTGAGGATCCCAGGGAGAGAGACTGCTGCCAGAAAACAGTCTTACACAGAATCTACAGGAAATTCCTGGGGCTGAGAGCTTTTATACGAAAACAGATAAATAATATTTTTCTACGGTAAGAGGAGACACTGTAACGCCGGATGTATATATATTTACGATTGAGCTTTTGTTTCGTTTAACGCAATGACTCACGCTAATGTGGCTAACTGATCGACCTCTCGCACACGATTAATGACATGTTGCGGACAGCCATATCGGTGACGATGTTTATCTTTTAGTGCCAAATGATAAGAGTCTGAGGCGGAGTCTCAAAAGAGAATGTTGAATATTTATTGTGCATTAAAAATCACAAGAGAGCCTCTACTAGCTAACTGAAGTTACCGGAGCCTTCTGGAGTGCAACAACGTATAACGTCCGTGCGGAATCAATGTCCCAACAACCATTCCGTGGGTGAACTCATTGAGTTGTCAATTAATGATACTAATGCTAATCTATACAATCACCTGTTGTTGAATAAATACCATTACTTTATAGTTATTACTAAAAAACAGTATATATAAAACAG
The DNA here is from genome assembly GCF_963971535.1 of Notolepis coatsorum. Taxonomy (NCBI): domain Eukaryota; kingdom Metazoa; phylum Chordata; class Actinopteri; order Aulopiformes; family Paralepididae; genus Notolepis; species Notolepis coatsorum. Next base: position 765,999 of record NW_028174872.1, on the reverse strand, counting down.
TAGCTGTAACATTTAATTTTTTCTTATAATTTTATATAATATTTTTATTTTTTATTTTATTTTTTTAATGTATGCACTGGTATCGGATCAGTATCGGTACCGGCCGATACCCAAAGCTTAGGTATCGGAATCGGATCGGGAAGGAAAAAATGGTATAGGAACATCTCTACTCGAGACCTCTTGAGGCAAACAGTGCGGGTTCCCCCGACCTCGCCTTCGCCAGGCCGGGTATCACGTTAGTGCCTCCCACTCCCGCAAGATCGGCAGTGGTCTGGCAGGTGTGCGTGATTTGGGTGGTAGTAATATCACTGCAGGGCTACGGTGTGTAGGAACCCACCCTATCGGGCAGTGTGGGGGCCTCACACCTTGCATGTCCAGCTGTAGAACAATTCCTCAGCCGTCCATGCTGGAGGGGTGTTCAGTGGGGGAGCTTTTGTCACCTCCCGTATCAAACCGGCCCTTTCTGTCGGGGTCCCCCCTTGGGTGCAATTGCCTCGTGGGTAGTGTCGGGGGCCGATGTCCCGACTCCACGGAACGCTCTGCTTGCGCGGTTAGCGGGTCCAGGGTTGGCTACGCACAGCGGACGGGACCGGGCCGCCTATCTACGGTTTCTGGCGGACCAGCGCCAAGTGGCGGCGGGTGCGCTTGGGATTATCTCACATATGGCTACAGCAGTGTCATATCTCGAGGTGGATGGAGAGAACGCTGAGGCGGGGACTTGTATTTACACAACCCCACCCGTTTTCAGGTTTGGTACAGACCCTATTGTTAGGGTCACCAGCAGTGACAGCTCTGGCCAACGAGATCCAATCTCTGTGGGTGAAGCAAGCCATCGTCGTGGTCCCAAAGGAGGACGCGATGCGTGGCGTTTCCTCCCGGTATTCTCTGGTGCCCGAGAAATCGGGAGGGGGGTGTGCAGACCCATGCTGGACCTGTCCCATGGAAGGTTCAGCATTTTGGACCGTCTCCCACCTGTTGAACGCTGTCAGGTGGGGGCCTGGTTCTCCTCCATAGACCTGTAGGATGCGTTTCCGTTAGCCGGTAATTACCGGTATTTGACCGGCAAAATCTGTTGAAGTCCGACATATTTAATCTCTCCGGTCTTAATGTCCGGTGAAAATAATTCCCTGAGTCTAAGCACAATTTGATTATTTGAATTGTATTAAAATAGGCTAAAATTAAATAGCCTATGCGATGAACGAAACGATCATTACATTTGTTTCCTCGTTGCTTCTAATAATGACAACGACGTTGTCAGCGAGAGCTTAGTGCTGGGTGTGCGAACTTTTGTGAAGCTGCAGAGCCGGAGCAGCAGCAGCACAATGCAGTATTCCAGCAGTACTCCAATTCAGCCATTTTCAGCCAATGTTGGGTGGGGGGCGCTGCTGTGCGGTTCCCAGAAAAGAGCCAATAACAACTGAATCAGCTGCTCTGCAGCGCCATACTCTTTGCAAATAAGTCGTTGCGAGGTGGAGAGAGTCGTCACGCAAACCACGATAATGTTGCCGTCTCTCTGCTTTCTCAGTTCTTCGCTTGATATAATTAATACAAATGTCCAATATAACGGAATTCGTTAGCTCATAAAAATGTGATTATAACAGACTGCTGTTTAGTGTCGGACCGACTGCCCACATACGCGGTCTATTTTATTTCAAGTCAGCAGCAGCACGGAGTATCGAGGGACTTATTTTATTTGGAATATATTAATGACTGTATACGCAAAAGTAGCCTAGTTTTAAGTAATAATATTATAAATCTACATGCCTTGAGGATGACATTCTTTATATAGCCTGCCTATCAATTGTTTTAAAGCTCAATAAACTATGACCGGAATTAATCTCATTTGTCCGGTAGATTGAAATCTTGCAGGTCACGGAGACCGGCAACAATTTTTTCTAACGGAAACCCTGGGATGCGTATTCGCATCCCCGATCTTCCATCCTAGGGCTTACCTACGCTTCCTTTGCAGGGTTTAGCGTATGAGTACCAGAGGCTGCCGTTCGGCTATTCTCTGGCTCCCCGCATCTTCACCAAGTGCGTGGAGACCGCACTGGGGCCTCTGCGTCGTCGGGGATTACGAAGTGTATTCTGCCCTGGACGACGTTCTGGTCCTTGGCGGTCAGGGTAGATCGTCAGGTCTCATACCAGGCAGGTGGTGGAATTCCTCACCAGCCTGGGTTTTGCTGTAGACTGGAAGTAGAGTACTCCTCTTCCCAGTCAACGGGTGGAGTACTTGGGCTTATTCTAAGCTCAAGGTCTATATGGGCATCCCTCTCGGAGCGGCGGCGAGTGGGTGTTCTCAGCACGCTCGGGAGGTTCCGTCCTAGGACAGTTACGGTGCTGTCCGTGATGCGCCTGCTCGGTATGATGGCATCTGCTCATTCCGTGGTCCCTCTTGGCCTCCTCTTCCCCCGTGAGGTGGATACAGAGGTGGTTTTCCAGTATGGAAATAGACCCGGTGGGAGGCAAGTGGCTAAGGTTCCCATGTCAGTACTCTGGGACCTCGCCCTCTGTGGAGGGCATGGGGCCCTCACCAGCGGGGTCCCCATGGGCAGCAGGCTGTCACACGTCACGGTCTTCACCGACGCCTCCCTCACTGGGGGGGGGGGGGGGGGCGTGTCGGGCCAACGCAGTAGGGGGCAGCTGGCAAGGCCATGCTGCCCGGTCTGCGCTACATTCAATGTGTTGGAATTGAAGGCAGTCCTTCTGGTCTTCAAACGGTGTTTTGATCAGGACGGACAACACGACGTCAGCGTCGTATGTCGACAGACAGGAAGGAGTACACGCCCCCCCGTCTGCATCGGGCGGCGGTCGGCTGGCTATGGGCGTTTCTCCATCTGCGCAGCCTGAGGGCTCTCCACATCCCCGGCAGTCGGGCAGGTCTGGGACCGATTCCGTGGCCTTCCGGGATTCTGTACGCTTTTCCCCCCCTTACACCCGATGGCTCAGCTGTTGGGGCGGTTACGTCGGGAGCGCGGGACTTGGTCCTGGTCGTGCCGAGCCTGGGCTCAGCTGTTTGGTCCCCGGTCCTGATTCAGCTCTGTGGGGCCCCACCGTGGCCTGTTCCGTGGTCACCGCGGGCCCTCTCTCAGGCACGCGGAACTTTGTTCTGCCTTCCTGTTCTGGGGCAGCCTCTAGGCTTGGCTGCTGTCAGTGTGAATCTGGTGGGGATGCGTCTTGGCTATTCTGTAGTTAGCGCTATCCGGCATGCGCGCGCTCCGTCCTCTACCACGGCTTACATGGGTAGGTGGCGTATTTCCAAGAGTGGTGTAGAGTGGGGGGCAGGACACTGTCCTTTCCTTCCTTCAGTCTATTTTGGGTAGACTGTCGGCTTTGACGGTGAGGGTATATGCCGCGGCTATATCCTCTTGTCATGTGGGGTTTGAGGGCGTTACGTTGTTCAGCCACCCTCTTGTGAAGCGTTTCCTGCTTGGCGCTCAGCGTCTTAAGCCAGTGGAACGTTCTCTGTCTCCGAGTGGGACCTCCAACTGGTCCTCGGCCGGTTGTCTGAGGCCCCGTTTGAGCCTCTTGAGCAGGCGTCTTGGAACAGCTGTCTTCAAGACTGCATTCCTGCCGGCCATCACCTCCGCTAAGCGTGTGGGTGGCCTGTGTGCTCTCTCGGTGCGGCCTGAGTGCTTGTCTATTCGTGTCAATAGCAGTGCGACTCTGAGGCCTACTCCAGTCTTCGTGCCAGAAAATATCCGGAGCTCTTTTCGCTCCGGGGATATTGTGGTTCAGGCGTTTCATCCGCCTCCTCACGCTGGTGAGTTAGAGGCGAGCCTTCACCTGTCGTGTCCCGTCCGGGCTTTGGGGGTTGCCTCAGTCGGACTCAGGACTTCAGGGCTACCGATCAGCTCTTTGTTTGTTACGGTGGCTCTCGCGCTGGTAAGGCACTGTCCAAACAGCACCTGTCACATTGGTTGTGCAAGGGCATTGCCCTTTGCTACATGTTGGCTGGACAGGCCCCCCCTGGGGGTGTCAGGGCGCACTCCACTTGTGGAGTGGCGGCCTCTGCCGCCTTGTTAGGGGGGGCCTCGGTGGAGGACTCGGTGGAGGACATCTGTGCTGCGGCCTTCTGGTCCTCCCCGGGTCCCTTCGTTGGGTTTTACCTCATGGACATGACTGGGGGTTCTGTCTCCCAGGCGGTTCTGAGGTCTGGGACCTCCCCTGCATCCCGCCCTTCGGTGGGTTAGCAGGGGTGTGTGGTTGTGTGCCACGGGGTGATGTGTCACACGTGGTCCCGCCTGTGCTGTGCGTTTTTAGGGGTCTCTAGTTCCCTCTTTTTCGCACTTTGCTGGAGTTGACTACCGCACCCTCTTCACTAGGAAGGGCGGGTGGACGGGACTCCCCTCCCCCCTGGTGGTAGGGCTTGCGGGTCCTCAGGGGGTACATTTGTCGGGCCACGCGTCTGCTCTGCCCCATATCTCAGTATGGCGAAGAACGAGACGCGATGGCCAGTATGCTATGTAACCTAGTTACATGAGTACTGGCTGAGCGTCTCACTCTTAAGCACGCCCTGAGGTCCCTTGGTTGGGTTTTCTATGATGGAAACTTTTTCCGAGGAAGGGCGTGTATGACCATGTTCGGTGTCTTGTAGGGGGACACTGGGGCGGGGCCTGGTCAAGTGCATGGGTGCATTGTTTTTCGTTATGAAGTACAGTAGGTACTGGAGATAGGGGTATATCTCAGTATGGTGAAGAGCGAGACGCTCAGCCAGTACTCATGTAACTAGGTTATGACTATAACCTTTCGTTAAATATCACAACTTGTGTCATCATTGTTCATCATTGGGGGAAACTAAGTGTTGCCTCTCCGCCACACTCGGGACCACGCCAACATAGCTAGCGCTAGCCCAGACCTGATGATTCTGACCGGCCCGCGAAAGATTACATGATGATAATTTTTATTTTATTTTTTTATATATTTTTTTTATATATATTTTTTTTAAACTTTTTTCATGTCAACATTCACACGCACAATATACGCTTAGGAGACATGCTCAGAAGATGTTGGTTCTCTTTGGATCCACCTACATATGTGAACAGACATTCTCAGTCATGACGTTTACCAAGTCATGGTACAGATCCTCCGCTTCACATTTCCACCTCAGACATGCAACCTGACTTTGATGGACTTGTTAAAGCTCAACAGAGACTGGATTTCTCACACTGAATGAAAAAAAAAAAGAACTGAAGAACACTAAAATGTGGAAATATAACAAGTGAAATGGGACACTTGATATATTTTTTTCTTTTTTTTGCACAGTTCTGAAAACATTAAATGTTTAATATAGGCATGTAAAGTAAAAAAGGCTACAAAACTGGGACACTTTTCTTTACACAGTTCAGTGACATGTCTTGTTTATTTTTGCTATAAGATGATGTGATGTCTTTAGAAAGCTAAGAAAATCCTTGTTTCAATAGTATATGAAACTCAAAATGCCCTTTGTTATTAACACTTTAACTGCCAGAAGACGAGTTTAGGCGTCCTTCCCCGCCATGCTCAAGTTGCCGAAGACGCCGTAACTCGTCTTTGATATCAATATTTCAAAAATCTGTGATCGGATTCATATTTCCCATCCGCTGGCCTGAGACCCACCAAAAAGCCCCACTGAACCCTCTAGCGGTTCAAGAGCGCCATCTGGTGGCCGATCGGCGCAATCGCCAAACAGGAAGTTACTTGGACGATGTGCTGTTCACCCATATTACTTCCGGGCACTCGGTATAGGTCCCGGCACTCTAGCTCGTCACAATACATAGCTATCCGTTGCCAATAACTCGATAAACAACATGATTTGGACGTATATACCATTATACAACCTGGAAATGGACCGGGTATTCCAACATCCCATAATAGGAAAATGTATACTCCACGCTCATCGCCCAACGGCGTGAGGAAGATACGGTAAGATTCAGCGTTATTTTTCAATGTCTTCTATACTAACTGATCTGATGAACATATGACCCACATTAGATGAATGGTATAACGCTGCCCACGGAATTATAAACGCCCCCTCGGCCATCCGGTCAACATCAGATGACGTGTAGTAACTTATAGAACCATGTCCAGTTGGAATCTTTTATATCGCGCCGATTGCCATCAAACTGTATTTCATCATCAATATAATGCATTTGGGGCTATAGATCACGTTCTGGAGAAAGCTGCAGAAAGAGATGAAAACATACTTATACTTTAGACCATACTTTAGTATGAATATGTCAATGAAAAAGTTTAACGTTGCTTCACCCTGAACATTACATATAGGACATTGAATGGGCCCTAATAATGGCAATCTAGCAATATAATCTAAAAAGTTATAGCCGTGCAAAGAAGGGGAACTTCTCCATAGACAAATAGAGCTGGCAACCCATGCATGGTCATGAATTTAACCTCCGGCAGTTAAAGTGTTAATGTTTCACATTTTGTTTATCATTTTGGAAATAAATTCTATTTGAATAAATGATATTTCTGAAAGCTAACCTCACCTTTTAATTGCCAAATAATAACATACACTCTTACCAGTGGTCAAAACAATGCCATTTACTGCTTTTTATATAGAAATAAAATGTATATTATGCATAATTGAGTTTGGAATTTTGGCCCGGCCCCCCAACATATTTTCAGTTGCTCATTCGGCCCCCTGGGAAAAATAATTGCCCACCCCTGCGCTAGCCTATACAGTGGCTAACGTCTGGACCACGCCAACGTAGCTAGCGCTAGCCTATACAGTGGCTAACGTCTGGACCACGCCAACGTAGCTAGCGCTAGCCTATACAGTGGCTAACGTCTGGACCACGCCAACGTAGCTAGCGCTAGCCTATACAGTGGCTAACGTCTGGACCACGCCAACGTAGCTAGCGCTAGCCTATACAGTGGCTAACATCTGGACCACGCCAACGTAGCTAGCGCTAGCCTATACAGTGGCTAACGTCTGGACCACGCCAACGTAACTAGCGCTAGCCTATACAGTGGCTAACGTCTGGACCACGCCAACGTAGCTAGCGCTAGCCTATACAGTGGCTAACGTCTGGACCACGCCAACGTAGCTAGCGCTAGCCTATACAGTGGCTAACGTCTGGACCACGGCAGAGAGGCAGCACCCAATCTGTGTGTAACGTTAGTCACTAACATGAAGAATAGAGAGCTGCAAACGGAAATAAACACCCAGTCCTTGAGAGAACGGTTTCCTGGTTTACTGTCACCACCTTACAGAGGGAATTACCCCAAAGTCCGGCTAGTTATAACAAGCACGTTACATGACCGGCACTTCGGCCCTAGAGTGTACTCCCCTGTACTCTACTGCGGTTCAGATTAATACAGGAAAAGGTATACATTGGGGGCTCGAGTCCGGGATATGAAAATAAATCCTGATTTCATCTGTGAGTTGTAAACTGTATGGAAATGTGAAGTTAGCTCATGCTACTGGAAAACGGACGCCTCGTCATTAAATGAAGTAAAAAATTATGACGCCCCTTTTATTTTACCCGCGGTAGTCGCGGTTGTCTGTTCTACATCCCACGGGTCACTTGACACACCGCAGGATTGCGGTGATGCGGTTATCGCGACAGCCCTATGCTTAATCATATCTCTATCACCACTAAGAAATGCCCTCTTCTTTCGGTTAATTGCAGCTTTCACCTCCCTAGACACTCAAGGTTTATCATTGGGGAACGTTTTAATAATTTTACAGGGGATGGCATCATCAACACAGAAATGTATATAAGCGGTGACTCTTATCAGCTTTACTCTCCACTGGGCCCTCATTTATCAACTTGACGTACGCACAGATATGTGCTTAAGCCGTGCGTACGAGCATTTCTAAGCAAAGTGTGGGATTTATCTATTTGAACTTGTGCTTGACTTTGTACTTATGTCTACGCACAGCTCTGAGCATGCTTAGCTGACGCCCAGTGGTAGAATATCGTTACTACGCATAAGCGCTCCTCAGTTCATGCATTCGTTTCAACGCGGAAATAAGACACTGGCGGCGCTCCGCGTAACTCAACTCGTTATTATTTTGCGCATATATTGCAGAAATACGGGAACGTTTTGATTATATTTAAAAGGCTTTGCCATTGTTAAACGTAATAAGTGGAACCCCGAAGCTGTAAGCAGAATACAAGTCATATGAACACCCACGATATAAACGCATTGCAACGAGAACAGACAGATTCAAGATTCAAGAGTTTTAATTGTCACGGCATACAGGTATACAATGAAATGCGGCTGGTCTTGCCCGCGACGATGTGCAATACAGTGGTACAACATATAATAGAATCCAATAAAATACAGTGGTACAACATATTAATAGAATCCAATAAAACAGTGCAATAACAGGTACATGGTGTGCCATCTCGGTATCTGTACATTAGTATTTACAGAGCATATAGGACATGCTAGTTAGCTTTAGTAGTGCAATACACTGTTCCTGATGTTATACTACTTTAAGTGGCCTTTCCTCTGGCCATAAGTGTGCGTGTGTGCGGCATGAGTGTTAAAGTGGCTGCTAGTGTGTGAGCGTGCTCAGCGTGCGTGTCGTGTATGTACTTGTGTGTGGATAGTTCAGTTTCTGTGTCTCTCAATGTTCATTGTTCAAGGCTCTGATGGCCTGGGGGAAGAAGCTTAGCCTAAGCCTCTCCGTCTTAGTCTCTAGAATTCGCAGGCGTCTGCCTGACCTCAGCAGCTGGAACAGGCTGTTATTGGGGTGGTGGGGGTCTTTCATTATCCTGCAGGCTCTGGATTTACACCTCTTGTTGTATAGAGCCTGCAGGGGAGGTAGCGCAATACCCGTGGTACGCTCGGCTGAGCGCACCACACTCTGTAGGGCCTTCTTGTCCTGTGCCGTGCTGTTCCCATACCAGGCAGTGATGTTTCCGGTCAAGATGCTCTCTACAGCTCCTGAGTAGAAGGACTGGAGTATCTTCCCCGATACTCTGAACTTCCTTAACTGTCTCAGGTGGTAGAGGCGCTGCTTCGCTTTCTTTACTACTGTGCCTATGTGTGTTGACCATGTCAGGTCCTCTGAGATGTGGACCCCCAGGTACTTGAAGCTGCTCACCCTGTCCACGGTAGCCCCGTTAATCCTCAGTGGTGTGTGTGTCTCCCGCTGTCCTCTCCTATAATCCACGATCAGCTCCTTGGTTTTACCAATGTTCAGGAGCAGGCTGTTGTCCTGGCACCAACGTTCCAGTACCTCAACCTCCTCCCGGTAGGCCTTCTCGTCGTTGTCCGAGATCAGCCCCACCACCACCGTGTCGTCGGCGAACTTCACAATGGAGTTGGAGCTGAACTTGGCCACACAGTCGTGTGTGTAGAGTGAGTACAGCAGGGGGCTTAGAACACAGCCCTGGGGGGACCCGATGCTCAGGGTGATGGTGTTGGAGGTCTGACCCCCCACCCTGACCGCCTGGGGTCTTTCACTCAGAAAGTCCAGTACCCAGGCGCTCAGGGCGGAGCTCAGGCCTAGTTCGATCAGCTTGTCCACCAGTCTGGTGGGGACTATGGTGTTGAACGCTGAGCTGTAGTCAATGAACAACAGTCTCACATAGCCCCCCTTCTGACGGTCAAGGTGGGAGAGAGTGCTGTGCAGTACCTGGGAGACCGCGTCATCAGTGGACCTGTTTGTCCTGTATGCAAATTGCATAGGGTCCATATCACTGGGGAGAGAGGCACAAATGTGGTCCTTGACCAGCCTCTCGAAACATTTCATGACCACAGAGGTGAGTGCCACCGGTCTGTAATCATTTGGACATGTTGGGGAGGGTTTCTTCGGTACAGGGATGATGGTAGACATCTTGAAGCAGGCAGGGACTACTGACTCCGCCAGGGATTGATTAAATATGGCGGTGAACACCGGGGCAAGCTGGTTTGCACAGGACTTAAGTATGCGTCCTGTTATACCATCTGGGCCTGCAGCCTTCCTGGTGTTCACCTGCATAAATGCTCTTCTCACACTGTGTTCCGACAACGAGAGAGCGCCCCCGCCCCCCCGCGGTTGCCCCCCCCCCCCTCCACAACAGCCGGTGCGCCAGTGACGTCACTAGCCAGAGGGCTAGCGGCGACACTGTCTACACCGAACCGAGCGTAGAAGGAGTTGAGTTTGTCCGCTAGAGAGGCGTCGTCGCTCCCCATTGCGGGGGCGCTGACTTTGTAGTCAGTTATTGTCTTCAGTCCCCTCCACAAGCCTCTTGTGTCGTTTTGTGCCATTTGTGTCTCCAGTTTCTCAGCATATGTCCTCTTAGCAAGTTTAACAGCCTTGCGCAGAGTGTAGACTGAAGCCTTGTATTCTTCCATATTTCCTGACTCTCTGCCCAGGTTATAAGCCGTGGTGCGTGAGTTTAGGGCTGTTCTTATAGTGCTGTCCACCCAAGGTTTCTGGTTTGGGAAAACCCGCGCCGTCTTTGTGAGGACAATGCCGTCTGCCACTGTAGTTATGTAGCTTACAACGGTATCAGCATACTCGCTGACGTCACTGGCGCTTCCTTCAAACATGTCCCAGTCTGTATCCGCGAACGCGTCACGGAGCTCGGCCTCTGATTCGTCAGACCACTTTTTTGTCTCACGTGACACGACGGCTTCGCGTGATCTCTGTTTGTATGCTGGGATTAAAAAGATGGAGTCGTGATCGCTCGCGCTTACAGAGCCCATCAGTGGCGGAGCCGCTACAGCCTTGTAGGCAGCTCTGAACGGGGTGTAGCAGTGGTCGAGTGTGTTTCCCCCTCTTGTGGAGCAGGCGATGTGTTGAAAAAAAGTCGGCATCACTTTTTTCAGGTTTGCCTGGTTGAAATCACCAGTCACTATCGTCGCGGCTTCCGGGTGCTTGATCTGCTGTTTGTTGATGTGGTCGTGTAATTCCCCCAGCGCTTTGACAGAGGTTATTTGTTGAGTGTATGTGTGTACAAAACCCTTGCAATAAATGTGTCTTAAATGAATGAAAAGCATACATGCTCTGGACACAGAGCATATATCGTGTGGGTGATATCATGACTTGTATTCTGTGTCAAAGCCTAAATCAAAACGTCCCCGTATTTCTGCAATCTATGCGCAAAATAATAACGAGTTGAGTTCTAACAAAGAACGTATTACATGCTGGTAGGCTGATAGAGTAAACTATGATATGAATATGATATGATATAAAGGTATACTGGTCCGTCCGCGAGGATATCGAGGACTCGAGTTGGGGGACCCTGATGTAAACAAGACAAAAGTCTTTCTCTGGTCTGCATCCCCTTAACAATTGTGTGTATTGAGCCGTACTGTATTGTACCCATTCTGCAATCTGTTAAATAAAGTTTTCATTCATTCATTCATTCATTAAATGCAATTTGAGAATATAGGCTAAAGCGACAGCCTAGCCTATACATATTATTTAATGTTTTCATAAGCGTAAAGATACAACAGCTAGATTAATGATCAAGTTAGTTTACTGTATGCAGGCTTCGCATGGCTGTGTGTTATTATATGCGCAAGTTACTGTTGCATAATGTAGGCTATGGGCTGGCTGCTATTATATGTACTTCATATATGCTGCCTAATACCAACAACAAAATAGATTGTAGCATATGCCTCTACACACATTATATTATACACATCATATTATATCTTGGTTCGGCAGCGCCTCTGTGAACAATCTCTCAGAGTTTGCTCCATCAGTAATCAGTAATGTGAACGGGATTCCACTTGGTCAATGTACAGATAATCTGCGATGTGCATTTTGGCTGATAATGTGCCGGTGGCCGGAGTCTCATTCATATTCACTTAAATGCAGATCATAGTTATCCACTGAAGCCATATGACTCTGACCAGAACGGGCTCATGACGAGCGCACATAATAGGCATTAGAGCGCGGAGTTGTCTGTGAACTTGGCAACTTCATTGGATTGATTTATTCTCTAAAAAGATCTATAATCATACGATTAAATATTGTTTAAAATAAAACGCTAAATACTATTATTCTGTGTGTCATGTTTCCAAATAAGATTGTTCACAACGGGAAATGCTGTATACGTTCGGTGATCAATCTAGCTCTCAGTGAAGTCTCTCAGAGTTCGCTCGGGTTAGTCCACTTTTCCACATTTCATGGGGGTGTCCATTACTGTATATGGTTAATCGGGGCGGTTCTGATATGCAAATACTTAAAACAGTGCACGAGCTCAAACGTAGGATCAAAGTAATATTTATCAAGACAGGTGTGCGTAGGACCTGTGTACGCACGTGTGATAAATCCCGTTTTTTTTGTGCGTGCACACATTCTAAATGTTGTGCTTACGTGTGGAAATAGAAGGTTTTCTAAGTGAACTTGATAAATGAGGGCCCAGGTCAAGATCATCGTCCTCTAAAATTGATGCTAAAATACAATAATAAAATAGAATAAAATAGGCATCGAAAGAATTAAATAGATAAGACACAAGATATGCATGGTAAAAAAAAGACATGCTAGGTTCCTGAGAAACTGGTTCTTATATACACTACTATGCAATATACAATTTACAATGTTAACTCTTAATGTATCTAAACTATACAGTACCTCCTTCTTTTAAAGTGTTTCTAATGATTCTATTTTTTAGAGAGACATTTTGTTTAAAGTGATTTTTTTAGCGGTTGCCGCATGAGTGGTGTGTGTCTGTCTGTGTGTGTGCTCATGTGTATTTGTGAGTGGAGAGTTCAGTGTTCTGATGGCCTGGGGGAAGAAGCTGAGTCGGAGACAACGCAGACGTAACACACAGGTTACATTTGCATCCTAAAATGCCTTACCTGAGCTTGGTCCACCTTGGTTGGTCTCCTTGTTCTCATACCAAGTAAACAAATCGTGGAGATGGCCAGTTAGCCCGCAGCATCCGAGTGCTACTATCATTAGCTCTCAGAATGGTAGCCACTAGCCAGAAGCCTGCAGCATCCTAGTAATACTAACGTTAACTCTCAGAATGGTAGCCAGGAGCCCCGCAGCACCCTAGTACTAGTAACGTTAGTATTGTGTATTCAAAAACGCACCGGACTGCGACGTAACGTTTTACCGTTTATTTGCTTGCTCCACCAGTCCACAACAACACACACTCTCGTTACCACAACGCTTTACGGTATTTTCACAGCACTGTCGCAACATTACCGTAAAGCGTGACCACCGTTGTGATACACATACACAACAGTTAGCTCTCAGAACAGCCAGTTAGCCCGCAGCAACGGTAAGCGTGTCTCGACTCATTTAATTTCCAGTGAAGCGGGGTTTCCCCTCCTCCTCCTGTGTGTAGACAACCAGCTCTGCGGCTCGCTCCACTAGTGATGACTGGTCTCGCCCTCTGCTGGCGCGTGTGTGCAGTGCACTACAACCAACCACTGTTAAAACTCCGTTTCACTGTAATATAAACTGAAACGGATCTGTGATTTTGACGGTATTGGTTTTCAATACCGTCGGGATTTCTAAATACCCTGGTATACCGTCATACCGCCCAAGCCTAGCGCTTTCCCTGTTCCTCGAAGGTGGATTCAGTCTCGTTAATTCGAACCAGACTTGATACTCAGGATCATTGCGCGCGGCCGCCTCAGCTGAAAAGACGGCAGGTGTCGATCGCAGAAATCCTGATTTTCTAACGGCATTGATTGATTTAAAACTTTATTAACAGATTGCAGTACAGATTGGGTACAAATACAGTGCGGCTCAATAGCCTTGCCGACAAGTTAAATGCATAATCTATAGGCTAATGTTAAATCCCTCATTACCCCAATCAATCAGATTATATTTCTTTAAATGTGCCTAATGGCAGTAGGCTTAATGGAATGAATAATCGAATGAGATATATTGCTAGCGAAAATTATTAGTTAAACTCTTTCAGAATAAGTAGATACAAACAAGCCCAAAGAGTATCTAATTGATACGAATTAATAGGATATCTGTACTGTATGTGCTCGGCTTAGGTATCATGTACTTTATATATAAACACAGTTTTCAAGGCGCGACCCCCGAAATAACGTGTCAGAGAGTAGAGCCATATGGAATCCGCGATCACGGAATCGCGGACGGAATCGCGGAATTGAGCAATAAAAATGGAATCAACTATAATTTTTTTTTATAATACTTTTCTTCTTTTTTTTATGTTGTGGGACTTGTACCGCACTTTGTTCAACTTTGTCAGTGCTGTAAAGTTTAAACCTTTTTAAATCTTAGACAAACAAAACACTTTGCTTTCATGAAATATTGTAAGCTGTCATTTGAGGCTTTATAAAAGCAGCACAATGAACACAAATCTGTCAGTACCGAGTCCGACCTCATCTTAAATAACAAACAGCATTGCTTGTTGTAGTTAACAAAGAGAGGCAGAGTTGATTTTGCAAAAATATATATAATTTTTTATTTTTTTTTAATAATCGAATTTTATTTTCATATTCGAATCCCATGCCCATCGAGTATTTAAGACAGCCCTATTAAATGGACTGTTATATCTTATTAAATTGTGGACATTTATTCATTCCCACTTATTAGACACTATTTCTGATGGTAAAATGAGCGTACAAAGCAAAATACAGAATTCTGAAATATTAAAACGGAAAAAACGGAATTTGGAAAAAAATAAACAGTTTCACTATTAATCAGGTTTTAATCTGTTTCGGACATAATCCATACATGCATTGAATTGATTAACCTTTGGTTTATACCAGTGACCAGTGTTGGGACTAACGCGTTACAGAAACGAAGTTACTTTTTGCCGCAACTAGTACTCTAACGCATTACTTTTGAAATTCAGTAACGCTACTTACGTTACTGAATGGTTCGTCACTGCGTTATTTGCGTTATATACGGCGTAGATTGATAGGGAGCGGTAGTGATTATTATTATTATCCTCATATCCTGTCTGCCTGGCTGCGGGGAACGCTATGCTGGGGGCGTGTTTTGTTTACTATTCCTGAGATTCCTGACTGATAATGGCAGTGCCCCAGGCAGAGCACTCGCGTATTTCTCTTTTGTCGAGCGAAAAGAAAATAACGTTTTAGTTATGTCATTTGTGTTTTGGCTCAAAGATACTGGAGTCTAACGTTAACTACGAGGACTGTCACTCATCCAAATCCACTCGCCACCCGCGTAGAATGATACGAGGCGACACACAGCAAATGGGACGGAACACTTTTTTCAACTACTTGGAGAGAGAATATACAGTACAACATGGAAATGAAACAAAGAAAATGTTTAAGGGGCTGCTGGACTAACTTTACATCTCGACAGACACTGGTGAGTGCAGTGATGTGAATGTAAATGAATGGAAACTCAAGTTCATCAACGCATTTTGACTACAAATCTGCCAGGGAATCTCATCAATACTAATCAAACAATATAAATATAGTCCTTTCATGCACAATTGATATCCTAACTATTCTAACGTTGCAATGCACGATTGATATCTTAAACAACGTTGCAAGACTGTTATAATGAAACGCTCCGGCGACAGATATCAAGGCTTTTCCTCAAGCACTTATTTTCAACCTAGAACCTAGACGTGCATGCGCTCAACCTAAACGTGCATGCGCGCAACCTCCCCGAGCAGGCACGGTGCATTTCTTATTACGTCGGGACATTTGTGTTTGTGATTTGTGTTTGTATCTAGACGGTGACCACATTGCTTAGCAGAGTTCAGTGATGTGAATGGAAACTGTCAAGTTGATCAACCGATTTTGAGTATCTGTATCTGGCTGCATGGGAGCAATTTTTTTCATCTTCAAGTAACTAAATAGTTACTTTTCACAGTAACGCATTACTTTTGGGTGTAAGTAACTAGTAACTTAACGGAGTTACTTTTGAAATGAGTAACTAGTAAAGTAACTGAGTTACTATTTTTCAGTAACTAGCACAACACTGCCAGTGACACATGTTCATCATCAGATAACAGTGCTTGAACAGATACATGCATTTTCTCAAATGCATTAATATACAACGGCTCATTCAATTTCTCAAATCCGTCAAACAGCGCATCTCATCAGCCATTTTAATCCCAGTTACAATATCACAATAACGTGTGAGTGACAGTGATACAATTCAACAATCCACAGATTCAGATTCCACGTAATTCATAATCCACAATCCACGCATAGACACTTCAATTTATGCTTGAATGAAACACAATCCGGGCGCTCCGTTAAGCAAATACATCCACAGCAGAGAATATGAAACTATGCAGACAACGCTCGCTGCAATATTATATATATATTAACAAATTGTTCTAAATAAATAATAATGATAATAAATTATTTGAAGTTTGGATTTTGGATTTTACAACACGTCGTAGATAGATAACATTTTTAGAGACTAAAGTACCGAAAAAAAAGTACCGTTGGGTATCGATTCACAGGTACCGGTATCGGTTAAAATGTGAAAGGTACCCAACCCTAGTCATAGGAGACTATTGCGCTTTGTTGCCCCTTATATCTTGAATCGGGTGCCAAATGTCCTGAATCAGTCACGTGGTACGACTGGCACGTGAGGTTCAACGTCACCACACACGTCATCAACACGAGCCTCGATACACTCCACATAAATTCCTGGATTATTCAACAAACGCTTTGTGTGTTTACAGTGTGAAGTCTCTCTGTGGCAGAACTCTACTGGATCAAGACTTTCTTCTTGTGGAAACAGACATCAGACTGTGGACACCACAACATCTGTAAGTACAATTATGTTTACTTTGAGTTTCCTGAACATGGAGAGACCAATCCCAAGTCGATCGGAACTTTCTCGGTCGAGCTATAGTCACTTTCTCAGCACCTACTCCCCATGCGCATGCGCAGATTGCCCACGGAGTCTCGGGATTGTCCAGATGTCTAGGTTTATCAATCTGCGCATGCAGAGTTTGGGGAGTAGGTGCGGGGAAAATTACTATAGCTCGGCCGAAAAAGTGCCGATCGATTTGCGATTGGTCTCTCCATGTTCAGTGCCCAGTAGTTCAAAATCTTTAATCTCAATCAGATCCGATCCGATTTTAACCTCTTTACCTCTTAATCTCTGAAAATCCGCCTAAAAATACACACCTAAGTAAATGGAATATTGCTCCACTTCTACAAGGCCATTTGCATGTTCTTGGTATCTAGGGACATCTATGGACCTCAGAGAATGTATTCCCAGTGTCATAAATATTGTGTCTATTACTAGGCTTGAGTAAATTGTTATGAAACACTGTGCACATTTTTCTAAGGAAACTGAGGATAGGGCTACATATGGGATGATGACTCCGATGACAGTGGTGAGGATGATTAACATCAGTGTTGCCTGGGAAGTGTGGTGGTAGATGAAGGGTTGGGTGGTGGATGAGGGTGTGGACTGGGGTTGGGATGTATTAGGGTTATACAGTAGGTAGTGTGATTTGTTTGTATTTTTGTAACTGCATTCTATTTAGTTTTTAAATGGAAAATAAAAAGGTTAATGTCTTATTGCTTTGTCCATTTTTTGACATCATTCCAAATTAAGGGGATGGTGTAGTGTTTTGATTTAACTATCTTGATAAAAAGTGTGTGGGTCTATTCTTTTTCTCATTATACTATCCACTGAACTGTTTTATGTGTACAACCTCAATTTATAGAATATCTACATCCTGATCTGCACTGCACACTTTTTTTGAACTGTATAGTATTCTTTATTCTAGTCATCTTATTTTATTCTAAGCTAAAATTATCGTATTGCACTGCACACTTTTTTAGAACTGTATATAGTAATCTTTATTTTAGTCATCTTATTTTTTTCTATACTAAATTTATTGTATTTTATTATTGGAAGCTGATATGGTCGAGGGACCACAATAAATCGATTTTCACTCTACTTGCTGTAAAGCACTGTGATCAATACATAGAACTATCCTACCTGTCTGTGATCAGTACATACTTTATGTTGCATGGTTTGGAGAGCTAGGAGGCTACCTTACGCTCTAGCCTAAAACTAACATTTCCTTTTTCCGTTTCAAACCTTTATTTCAACTTGTTAGGACGTGGAGGTTTCCCTCATTTAGATTAGATTAGCTGTCATCAATATACAGCACAAGTACAGTACTAGAAGAAAGTTTGGCAGATGTAGGCCATTGTCGGTACATTATGAACCATGACACAAAGGTATCTTTTTCTCTTAACCTGCTGTAAGTTAGCCTTTAGTTTTTTTGGCAAATAATCCACTGTGCCCACCATGATGAATTTGTTTTGGGCATCTTTGTGTCAACGTCTAGAGAAAGCCCTAATGGATTGTCCAGACGTCCACACGCTTCCCATCACCCGTGGCAACAAGGATGGTCTGCTGGACATAGACAAGCTCGCCAGAGGTGATCATTTTACCACTTAATTTACATTCCTTACATTCTTTAAAGTAATTTTGTTCTTAATTTCTATCATTCCTAAACACCTCATGATATCAATCAATCTACATTTTATTACGGACTCAGGGTCGATATAAAAGACGATACATAGAATAAATGACATATAAAAGCACCATAAAAACAGTTTAAAAGATAAGAAAAGAAAATGCAGAGTCTTACATAAAGACAACTGTCTCAGTGTTTCCTGGGATTGAAGGACAAAACCAAGATGATCTCATTTACAGTCATTTACCCGGCAAATACATTTCTACATAAGATTTCTTAAGACAGCTATGTCGTCCGTTTCACCTCCCGAGGGAGTTCACCGCAGTCGTCATGACTGCCGTGTATATTCCCCCACACGCGAATACGGGCAAAGCGCTGGGCGAACTACACGATCATCTCAACAGACACCAGATCAAACACCCAGACGCAGCGATGGTAGTGGCCGGCGATTTCAACCAGGCCAACCTGAAGAAAGTGATGCCGTCCTTTTTTCAGCACATCGCTTGCTCCACCAGAGGGAAGAACACACTCGACCACTGCTATTCCCCGTTCAAAGCCGGTTACAAGGCAGTAGCCGCTCCGCTATTAACGGGGTCCACAAGCTCGAGCGATCATGACTCCATCTTGCTATTTCCGGCATATCAACAGAGATCACGTGACGCCGTCGTGTCACGTGAGACAAAGAAGTGGACCGACGAATCAGAGGCCACGCTCAAGGACGTGCTTGCAGACACGGATTGGGATATGTTCAAAGGAAGCGCCAGTGACGTCAGTGAGCTAGCAGACACAGTGGTGTGCTACATCACAACAATAGCTGATGGTATTGTCCCCAGGAAAACGGTGCGGATTTTCCCAAACCAGAAACCGTGGGTGGATAGCACTATTAGAGCAGCTCTGAACTCTCGTACCACCGCCTACAACCTGGGTAGAGAGTCAGGAAACATGGAGGAGTATAAGGCTTCAGTCTATACTCTACGCAAAGCTGTCAAACTTGCTAAGAGGACATATGCTGATAAACTGGAGACACAAATGGCACAAAACGACACAAGAGGATTATGGCAGGGACTGAAGACAATAACTGACTATAAAGTCAGCGCCCCCTCAATGGGGAGCGACGACGCCTCCCTCGCGGACAAGCTCAACACCTTCTACGCTCGGTTTGGTGTAGACAGTGGCGCTGCTGGCTCTCCGGCTAGTGACGTCACTGGCGCGCCGGCTGTTGTGGAGGGGGGGGGGCAACCGCGAGGGGGGGGGGACGCTCTCTCGTTGTCGGAACACAGTGTGAGAAGAGCATTTATGCAGGTGAACACCAGGAAGGCTGCTGGCCCAGATGGCATAACAGGACGTATACTCAAGACCTGTGCCAACCAGCTGGCCCCTGTGTTCACCGCCATATTTAATCAATCACTGGCGGAGTCAGTGGTCCCTGCCTGCTTCAAGATGTCTACCATCATCCCTGTGCCGAAGAAACCCTCCCCAGCATGTCCAAATGACTACAGACCGGTGGCACTCACCTCTGTGGTCATGAAATGTTTCGAGAGGCTGGTCAAGGACCACATTTGTGCCTCCCTCCCCAGTGATATGGACCCTATGCAATTTGCATACAGGACAAACAGGTCCACCGACGACGCGGTCTCCCAGGTACTGCACAGCACCCTCTCGCACCTTGACCGTCAGAAGGGGGGCTATGTGAGACTGTTGTTCATTGACTACAGCTCAGCGTTCAACACCATAGTCCCCACCAGACTGGTGGACAAGCTGATCGAGCTAGGTCTGAGCTCCGCCCTGAGCGCCTGGGTACTGGACTTTCTGAGCGAAAGACCCCAGGCGGTCAGGGTGGGGGGTCAGACCTCCAACACCATCACCCTGAGCATCGGGTCCCCCCAGGGCTGTGTTCTGAGCCCCCTGCTGTACTCACTCTACACACACGACTGTGTGGCCAAGTTCAGCTCCAACTCCATAGTGAAGTTCGCAGATGACACGGTGGTGGTGGGGCTGATCTCGGACAACGACGAGAAGGCCTACCGGGAGGAGGTTGAGGTACTGGAACGCTGGTGCCAGGACAACAGCCTGCTCCTGAACATTGGCAAAACCAAGGAGCTGATCGTGGATTATAGGAGAGGACAGCAGGAGACACACACACCACTGATGATAAACGGGGCTACCGTGGACAGGGTGAGCAGCTTCAAGTACCTGGGGGTCCACATCTCAGAGGACCTGACATGGTCAACACACATAGAAACAGTAGTAAACCACCTGAGACAGTTAAGGAAGTTCAGAGTATCGGGGAAGATACTCCAGTCCTTCTACTCAGGAGCTGTAGAGAGCATCCTGACCGGAAACATCACTGCCTGGTATGGAAACAGCACGGCACAGGACAAGAAGCCCCTACAGAGAGTGGTGCGCTCAGCCGAGCGTACCACGGGTATTGCACTACCCCCCCCTGCAGGTTCTATACAACAAGAGGTGCAAATCCAGAGCCTGCAGGATAATGAAAGACCCTCACCACCCCAATAACAGCCTGTTTCAGCTGCTGAGGTCAGGCAGACGCCTGCGAACCCCAGCTACTAGGACAGAGCGGCTTAGGCTCAGCTTCTTCCCCCAGGCCATCAGAGCCATGAACAATGAACATTGAGTGCTCAGAACATTGAACTGTCCACACACAAGCACACATGAACACACACACGACACGCACACTGTGCACGCTCACACACGAGCAGCCACTTAACACTTTAACATGAGCGGGCACACACGCATGTCGCACACACGCACACTTATGGCCAAAGGAAAGGACACTTTAAATTAGAATAACAGGAACAGTGTATTGCACTACCAAAGCTAACTAGCATGTCCCACATGCTCTGTAAATAACTATGTACAGATACCGAGATGTCACTCCATGTTACCTGCTACCTGTTACTGCACAATGTTGTTTTCTTCTTTTGATTCTATTATATGTACCACTGTATTGCACATCGTTGCGGGCAAGACCACCCGCATTTCATTGTATACCTGTATGCCGTGACAATTAAAACTCTTGACTTGACTTGACTTGACTTGATGGAAGTCCTGCAGCCACAAACATCTTACTTGCACTACACCATCTAGCCCTCTTAAGTAATATTATTGTGACATCATTGTAAGATACTTGTTTCTGTAAGCTTGCTTTTTTGTAGTTTGATTGCAGCACATAGTAAACTAACTGAGAGAACAGAGACATCTTCACTACATCTGTACACATAGTAAACTAACTGAGAGAACAGAGACATCTTCACTACATATGTAGACATAGTAAACTAACTGAGAGAACAGAGACATCTTCACTACACCTGTACACATAGTAAACTAACTGAGTGAACAGAGACATCTTCACTACATCTGTACTAATCTTACTGAGGGAACATAGAACATAGATGTAGTCCTCAACATAGATGTAGTATTTTCTCCAACATGGATATAGTATTTCCCCCAACATATAGTATTTTCCTCAACATCGATTTAGTATTTTCCTCAACATAGATTTAGTATTTTGGCTAACTGGCTATCGTTCTGTGAGCTGGTGTTGGTACCTGGCTGGCTAACTAGCGTGGCTATCGTTCTGTGAGCTGGCGTTAGTACTAGGGCTGTCTTAAATGCTTCGAAGCTTCGAACGTTCGATTCGATGGCACAAGCTTCGAACATTAAAAAAAAAATCGAAGGTTTTTTTTTTTTACTTCGATGTGTGTGTGTGTGTGTGTGTGTGTGTGTGTGTGTGTGTGTGTGTGTGTGTGTGTGTGTGTGTGTGTGTGTGTGTGTGTGTGTGTGTGTGTGTGTGTGTGTGTGTGTGTGTGTGTGTGTGTGTGTGTGTGTGTGTGTGTGTGTGTGTGTGTGTGTGTGTGTGTGTGTGTGTGTGTGTGTGTGTGTGTGTGTGTGTGTGTGTGTGTGTGTGTGTGTGTGTGTGTGTGTGTGTGTGTGTGTGTGTGTGTGTGTGTGTGTGTGTGTGTGTGTGTGTGTGTGTGTGTGTGTGTGTGTGTGTGTGTGTGTGTGTGTGTGTGTGTGTGTGTGTGTGTGTGTGTGTGTGTGTGTGTGTGTGTGTGTGTGTGTGAACTACCCATCCCAGTTAGGACAGCCGAATCCCGTCCAATCTTTCGCCGTCGACTAAAGACTCACTTCTTCAACCATTATCTGAAATGATAAAAAAAATTAAATTAAAATCTAACCGTGACTAACCTTACTGTCATGCACTTGTCCTAATAAACTAACCTACACTGTAACACACAACACTTTGATGAACATTGTTACTCAGCTGATAGAGTTGTACCCTTCTTGCTGTCTTGTCGTACAGAACTTGTAAGTCGCTTTGGATAAAAGCGTCAGCTAAATGACTAAATGTAAGTGTGTGTGTGTGTGTGTGTGTGTGTGTGTGTGTGTGTGTGCGCGCACCTTGTAGAATTCCACACATAAGAAAGAAAGATACTGGGATGAATAAACAAAATAGGAAATAAAATGTAGAAATGCATGCAATACATAAATAAATATGAATCTCCATATATGAAATATAACATTTAGATAAGGTGCTACTGAGATGTTTTGGTGAGTTCTTTGTTTTTTTGTGGAAGTTGCCCTTCTTAAAAATGCATGAACATTCACTGATAATTGGTCTGTAGTGGAGTCTACAAGGTCTACATTGCCAGACCATGTAGAATCCGGACCTTGTAGACTGACATAATTCTGTGCATAGTTTAGTCTACACAGGCCATATTTCAAATAATCAAAATCTTACTTCATTCATCTTAAACATTCTTGATTTGGGGGATTGGTAGTTCCCATGAAATCTGAAGTTGTTCAAACGACAACAGCGATCCACCTTGAATTAAATCACACAGCCGAGTGAAACCTTGTTGGATGCGTCAGTCACGAAAGGGGCTACTTAATTAATTAATCCAACCCACTTTATTTATAGAGCACATTTAAAAACAACAACGTTTACGAAAGTGCTGTACAAGTCCCACAACATAAGATAAAAAAAAATATATATATATATTTAAAAAAAATTTTTAAAAATAATATTTATTTTTATTTTTTTTCTATTTTTTTTCGAAGCTTCGAATTAAAATCGAAGCTCGGCCCCGAAGCTTCATTGCCAAAAAAAGCTTCGAAGGTCAGCCCTAGTTAGTACCTAGCTGGCGCTGGCTAACTAGTGTGGCTATCGTTCCGTGAGCTGGCGTTGGTACCTGGCTGGCTAACTAGCGTGGCTATCGTTCTGTGAGCTGGCGTTAGTATCTAGCTGGCTAACTAGCGTGGCTATCGTTCTGTGAGCTGGCGTTAGTATCTAGCTGGTGCTAACTAGCGTGGCTATCGTTCTGTGAGCTGGAGTTAGTACCTAGCTGGCGCTGGCTAACTAGCGTGGCTATCATTCTGTGAGCTGGCGTTGGTACCTGGCTGGCTAACTAGCATGGCTATCGTTCTGTGAGCTGGCGTTAGTACCTAGCTACCGTTACTGTTTAAACAAAAATGTTAATAAATGGGAGCTTCCTCAAACAGCCATCTCTTTCCCGACAATCCCCTCTGTGCACGAACCCTTACATATGGTAATTAAACATTAAAACACCTGCGGCTTATAGTCCAGTGTGGCTTATATTATGTACACATCATTCAATTTAGCTGCTGCAGCTTATATTCAGGTGCGGCTTATAGTGCGAAAATTACGGTAGTCAAATGATCAGATGTAGTCACTTACACAATAATTTAACTAGAATGGCAGGAGAAGGTAAAATCATGTTACCTCGCCCAAAATTGAATGCCATACGAAAATCTGTAATTTATCTAGCCATTACTTATTGGAATAGCTGCCCAGAACACATACATCAATTAAATACCAAATCATCATTTAAACATAAATTCCGAATGTATTACTTAGCTAGTGAGCAGTAGTCCAGTGTTTATTTATTTTTGTTTTTAATTATTTGTTCTTATTATTTTCTTAGCTGTGACAAGCTGAAGATGGTAATGCTGCCCTTTACAGGCAAACATTAGCTCTTCATCTTTCATGTGCAATATTGTTTTTTTGTATGTCTTTTTTTGTATGATTGTAATAAGTTTGTTGTTTTGTTTATATACTGAATATGTGTGTGTATATTAGGGGTGTAACGGTACACAAAATCCACGGTTCGGTACGTACCTCGGTTTTGAAGTCACGGTTCGGTATTATTTTTGGTACAGTAAAAAAAAATTGCTTCATTTATCTATTTATTTATTTAACTGTATTAAACAATATAAAATGAATTGGCCATAATTTACTGCGCAAACTAATGCTTACTGCTGTAACCTACTAATACCACTTAATGTAAATATGAAGATTATTATATAGCAGATGCCTTGGACAACTGTAGCGTGTGCTTGTTTATACAGAGCCCCTTTCATGAGCAAGCCCTGCTTGAATACAGGGGCAGGGCTTGCTACAGTCACGAAAGGGGCTAGTTTATACAGAGCTGGTATGACTTGCTGGCTGAAATACGGACGAGAGGGAACTAGGTAGCGGGGCTCTATTACTCTCTATGCTCTATGTGCTTAAACCCAGTGTTCTCGACAACGGAGTATGGTCGCAGATCTGCTGCTATAAAAACATAGATGGCGTTTGTTATTGCTTTGGCCCGGTCTGAATTAATAGCGAGATGCTGCTTGAATGCCACGGGAGCTGGGTTTGCTTCTTCGGTGTACCAGTGATATTCACATTCGGGTGATGCCGTTTCAAATGCGTGATAAAGTTTGCAATAAAGTTGAACAATGCCGGCAACGTAGCCCCTTTCGTGACTGTGATGCAAGGCTTGCATCACAAGTGTGCATCACAGTCACGAAAGGGGCTAGCCGGCACGTAGCTTTAGTGCGATCCACCTGTCTTTGTCCATTACTGTGGTTAACTGGGAATCCGAAATGATCCCAAATGGGAGACTTGAATGTTGTGGGAGTATCTTCTAGCTCTGGCTGGTCAGTTAGTATTGACTCGCCATACTTAAGGCTAATATGCTATGCTGAATTACAGCTCTCGTTCAGTGTAGCTGCGCGCTGTGTGGGATGAACAAACAACATCCGGTTAGTTGTGCACGTTATATTGGGGCCGGTGGGATTTAAGTTCCACAAAAAAAGGTTCCATACTGTTGCAATCGTTCGGTGCACAGCGTGTACTGTACCGGAGGACCACATTGAGGCGGTACAGTATGTATCCGTGTACCGTTACACCCCTAGTGTATGTATATATGTGTGTGCGTATATATAAATGTATATTTGTATCTGTATATATGTATATGTGGGACTTCGGACCCCAGGAAGACTAGCTGGTGCCATTGGCATCAGCTAATGGGGATCATTTTTAATAAACAAATACAAATCTGACTGTTCTCTCAGTTTCAGAAAAGGACACAGACTGGTTTGTAATCCAAGGTTATGAGGAGCTTGGAGAGAAGAGTGGAGCTAAACTACAGACAAGACTCTTGGAAATCCCGCTCAAGAGATTGTCAGCGGTAAAATGGGGAAGAAAATTATGTTTTGCATAATCCATGCTTAACTAGGCTTGCCATGTCTTGTTCTCCGCTGGGTCTTGCTTAACTAGGCTTGCCATGTCTTGTCCTTGGCTGGGTCTTGCTTACCTAGACTTGCCATGTCTTGTTCTTGGCTGAGTTGGGCTTGGCTGGGTGTCTGTCTGTAGCCTACTGTCTCTTGGTGAGAGAGAGGTGTGGAGAGAGAGACACTCTAACCAAACACACTCAGTTTAGTTTGCGCAGCAGACTTTGATAGTGGGATGTAGATGTACAATGTACCCCTGTTGTGTACCCTTTTTTAACAAATCTCAGACCAAAACCCTGCTCAGACTAGTGTGAGTAAAAACCATGCTCAAAGAGATTGGTGTTGGATTATTCCTGATTCTTGGACGATTAGTCAGTTAGCTAAGATACATCCAAATAAATCAAGCAAATCGATAAAACATGTAGATTGTGGTTGAGGCATCATCTAGCCATAATATCTGTTCTAGTGAGTGTAAACACTTCTACTTTTAACAATACAAGTCAGGGTTCTGAAGTGGTGTTTTGACTTTTGTGTCAGAAAGAATTAGAAAATCAGAGAATTTGAAAATCAGAGCGGTTTTATCTTTAAAGCCCAACGGTCAAATCTGGGTCAGATAAGAGTGTGTTAAATGTGTTGTGTTATGTGTGTGTGTGTTAAATGGTGCATTTAAATAGCGCTTTTATCCAAAGTGCTTTACTATTTTGTTCCTCACATTCACCCATTCATTCACACACCGACGGTGCAAGGAGCCAACCTGCTCATTGGGAGCAATTAGGGGTTACGTTTTCTTGCTCAAGGACACTTCGACATGCTGCCCGGGAGGAGTGGGAATCGAACCGGGAACCTTCCGATTACCAGACGACCGCTCTACCTCCTGAGCCACTGTCTCCTCATGTTAGGAGTTGAGTTGGAATTCAGAATCAATACATGCATGTAATTCACAGTCATGACCTGAAACTATGAATGAATTATCATTGTATTTATATAGTGTTTTTCTAGACACTCCTAGCACTTTACAGTGTAGGATGTAAATGGCCTCCTTCACCTCTGGGTAGCACCCAACCTTGGGCTACAGGCTCAATGGCTGCGAGACACTGGCACCAGGCACACATCACACTACACAATGGCTGAAAGGCTCAGGAAACGGGGATTGATACCAGCCAATTAAGGGGAAGTGATGATTGGGTGGCCTTGATGTCAGACCTGGTGGGACCAGGTGGGTTTGCAGGACTGGAGTTTTGAGATAAACTTTGTTGTCTTGGCTGACCAGGTGGAGAGTTGGTCTGTTTGACACTGTTGTCTTGGTTGACCAGGTGGAGAGTTGGTCTGTTTGACACTGTTGTCTTGGTTGACCAGGTGGAGAGTTGGTCTGTTTGACACTGTTGTCTTGGTTGACCAGGTGGAGAGTTGGTCTGTTTGACACTGTTGTCTTGGTTGATCAGGTGGAGAGTTGGTCTGTTTGACACTGTGGTCTTGGTTGATCAGGTGGAGAGCATTAGAGAGTCTGTTTGACACACTGGTCTTGGTTGATCAGGTGGAGAGCATTAGAGAGTCTGTTTGACACTGGTCTTGGTTGATCAGGTGGAGTAAATGTAAGCTTAAGATTGACTTGTATTGATTCATCAATCATCAATCAATATATTAAAATAATGTGCTCAAAATTTTACTCTGGTCTCTTATTCAAGTGTGTATTCTTTATCTACTTGAACGTAATACCTTATCTAATTTAAATTTACTGAATAATTTTTATATATGTGACACAAAAATGCATTTTTGAATTCTTGGCTGGTAAAAAATCTGACTGGCTGGTAGTTTTTTAAATCTACCAGCCACCTTGGCCGGTAAGCCAAAAAGTAAATTTTGTTCCCTGAGTCCACGGCAATCCAGCGAGCCAATGAGTTAGTTAATTTGTTACACTTGGTCTGACAAATCTTTGCTCTGAATCCCGTCATCTGGTCTAGTGTGGTTAGGCGACCCTGCTTGCTTGTACTCTGGGTAATGTTAGCCTGACCGGCGTTAGATTTAGTTTGCATGGTAGCTCCAACATGCTTGGCATTTAGGTGATATTGTAGGCTAGAAACGCTCCGGGGATGGGCAAAGTCTTTGCTGCACAAAGTGCACGCTACCATTCTCGTATCGACACTTCCATCTGTATTTTTTTTTTTTATATCAAAACGAAACATCACATTCAACGGGACAAGCAACGCAGTCTCGACTGTTTTTTCCATGTTGGCTATAACTCTGACGTCACTCCATGCATGCTGTGCATCTGGATAAACGGTATGCCTGGAACTGGTCCACTGAGAAACATTCTGCGGGGTCTGGAGTGCACAAAGATTAACCCTTGAGAGTCCAAGGGCCTTTTTGCACCCGTGGGCGGAGAACAAAGGGATTTAGAATTTCTCAGAAATGCTCAGGAAGTCACGCTTTTCAGAAATCGGTAAAAATAGAAAAATGACAATTTCGAGTGCTTTGAAATGTAATATATATGTCTCCTTACTTGCTAAACGTAATACGACTTGTAAATACGTTTAATTCTTGCTAGATGGTATGATTGTAATTATCTCCGTTTGCCAGAGAACTACAGCGTGTCATGAAACGCACACTCTCACGCGCGCACACACACAAGAGCGGCGTGTGCGCTGTGAAAAGGTGTTAGACCCCGCAGAGGTGAGAGGTATCAGAGACTCGCTACCCCCCATCCAAATTCTAAACAACAGATTGGCTTTTCATAATATGTATGAATTATCTCTTGCAATAATATCCACGGGACTCGACTTTTTACAGTCGTTGTGTTTGTGTGTCACGAACACACACGCCAACTTTCTCCTGCGTGAGGATATTCGCGGACATTCTCTCAGATAGAGAAAAAGAAAAGCTTACATACTTTTCTGCTTTTTGGGCTGCTTCGCAATTGTCAATTCATAATAGCAGCGTGGACCACCTCTGTAACAACGCATCTCGAGCTGCTTCTATGTGCAACATTGTACTTTCTTTTGGAATACTTGAAACCCTTTTTTTGTGGAATATTTGATGTGGCCCCGACGGAACGTTATGAATTAAAAGTAGTCTAACATGCTTTGCAAACCTCACCACCAGTGTATATACCCACGTCGCGCTAAAACATTAACTACTGCAATGTTATCTCTTAACTGAGTATTCCAACTAAGCTAAGCAGAATAATGCTCTGTAACAACTCATCTCGCGGGCTACGTGAACTACAGTATCAGCCACTGGCTGCTGTGTGACGAGTTTGTAGTTTTGGTCACCCGCGCTGTCTAAACGCGGACTGCTAGTTGACGGCTTATGCAGGAAGGAAAGATGACGTTGCCTGTCTCTCTCTCTCTCTCTGTCTCTCTCTCTTTCTCTCTGTCTCTCTCTCCATCTCAATTCAATTCAAATGGGCTTTATTGACATGGGAAACATACGTTTACATTGCCAAAGCCAAACAAAACAATTCGAAACTGGCCCCTGTAAATGTCCTAACCCAACCCCCTCCAATGTACAGTAAATGACCAAGTATGGTTTCGTCAATATTCCAATGTACAGTTTTGCTTGTACAGTTAATTAATAATATAATTATTATAAATGTCTCTCTCTCTGTCTATATCTCTGTATCTCTCTTTCATTCTTTCTCTCTCTCTATTATATTACTATACTATTATATATCTATATATATATCTAAATATCTAAACCTCTGTCTATCTAGTGTGTGTATACATGGCATCAAATCAAAGTGTGTGTTGCTGTAGGCCTGCCTGTATTGATCACAGTCACACTATACGAGTTATGAATCTCTCGCAGTTCATTCAAGCTGGCTACGTGAGCTACAGTATCAGCCACTGCTGTGTGATGAGTTTGGTGTTTTGGTTACGTTTACCAAGTTTACCAAGATGCGTCTGATGGTGGTGATGCTGACATGGTTGATGTTGCCGTAGCTGGTGGAGACGGATTGCATTGTCTGCTCTCACTAGGTCCACGACGGCAAGTTCCTGCTGTTGTGTGAACAGGTCTTCTAGTCATTCTAGACTAGAAATACAACCACATTGTTATTGGTTACCGTGACTGGCCGCCTGTTTCGTGTCCACTGTAAGATGAGTGAATGTGGTGTGGCCCTCTGTCTCATTCCAGACAGGAACTGCTTTTTCGCATATCACTAAGTGTGATACAGAACAGGCAGATACAACCATGAGGAGACTCCTATAATTTTTTTTATACATGTGCATAATTTTATTTTTAGCTTTTTTTGTACATGTAGATTTTGCCTAAATTCATTGTGGTTGCTCTCTGCCAAATATCATATGAGGCATCTTGTATTATTATTGTAATTCAAAAGTGATATATAGGGTTGTTCATTGTACAATACAATTGATACAGTTGATGTTTCTTGTTGATTATTATTCTCTGTTTTTTTAATAAAATTGTGTGATACCTACATGTATGACCTATATCTATCTACTACTTTTGGATATGAGCATTTTTTCAATAAGTATGGATCCCTGAACACAGAATGACACCAGTATCACTGACTACCACGGCAAGCCTATAGAAAATTATTCTATTAAATAATAATTATTATTATAAATGTCTCTCTCTCTGTCTATATCTCTGTATCTATATATTATATTACTATACTATTATATCTAATGTGTTCAGGTAAACCTCGATCTTAGAGTGCGATACAATGCCTAATTTTACTTTACTTTTAAATTGCTTCTAGTTAATTAACCTCTTTAGCCTGAGCGGTCCGACGGAGGTTAAAGGGTACAAAGTATGAAGAAGGTGAACATGTGATTTTACTATAATAATGGTCAGCTAACTGCTAACATCTGCAGTGACGTAATTCTCTTCACAATTAAATATTACATTCGTTCTCTTCACAATATTACAACTTAGCTGTAAATACATATATTGTCAATGAATTGGTCAAAGACAGACCAGACCACTAAAGACTACTATGACAGACAGATATGACCAAATCAACAGAAAAAGGTCTTTCCTCCTTTTAACGAGCAGCATCAAGGCTGCAATGCCAACAGTTGTCTTGGTGCTGGGCAGACTGAAAGGTTATAGGGTGGCAATATGCTGGATACTATAAGACTTGAAAGAAACAGACTAAAAGTGATCTTAAATCATGATCTTGAATGGGGGACCCTGATACAAGACGAAAGTCTTTCTCTGGTCTCCATCCCCTTAACAATTGTATGTATGTATTGAGCGTACACATTCTGCAATCTGTTAATAAAGTTTTCAATCAATCAATCATGCAAAATCGGTGTACTTCTCTCTTCTCCAGGTACAATTGCTGCATTGCTCCCCAACGACGAGCAGAGATATGAACAAGTCAATGCCTCACTGCTGTGACCAGTGTGGAAAGAGCTTCATCAAAAAGGCTGCTTTTCTAAAACACCAGTGCATCCATACAGGAGAGAAGCCCTACTACTGTGACCAGTGTGGATCGCGCTTCAAGACCGCCCAAGAATTAAAGATACACCAGCGCATTCATACAGGAGAGAAGCCCTACTACTGTGACCAGTGTGGATCGCGCTTCAGTCAGTCTGGAAACTTAACGATACACCAGCGCATTCATACAGGAGAGAAGCCGTACCACTGTGACCAGTGTGGATCGCGCTTCAAGATCTCTGGACACTTAAAGGGACACCAGCGCATTCATACAGGAGAGAAGCCGTACCACTGTGACCAGTGTGGGGAAGGCTTCAGTCAGTCTGCACACTTACAGAAACACCAGCGCATTCATACAGGAGAGAAGCCTTACCACTGTGACCAGTGTGAGAAGAGCTTCAGTAGATATGACAGCTTAAAGGGTCACCAGCGTATCCATACAGGAGAGAAGCCTTACCACTGTGACCAATGTGGGGAAGGCTTCAGTCAATCTGGAAACTTACAGAGACACCAGCGCATTCATACAAGAGAGAAGCCAATGTGAGCAATGTGGGAAGACAAGAGATATGTAATGTTAATTACCTGAAATTATTCCATTTTGGGGGGGGGGGGGGGGGTGCACATATTGGTATCGGAAATTAAGAGTTGGACAATATCGATATATCGGTATCGGTAAAAAAGCCAATAACGAACATCCCTAGTTTCTTCTCCTTTCTCCTGATGGTCAAAAGTATCTTTTTCTGTTATTTTCTCTTGTCCAGGCTAGACGACTGCTCTACATGACTGAGACGACTGCTCTAGCTCCTGTACAGACCAGGCTAGACGACTGCTCTACATGACTGAGACGACTGCTCTAGCTCCTGTACAGACCAGGCTAGACGACTGCTCTAGCTCCTGTACTCTTCTTAGCCATGGCAAGGTTCATAATGCGCAGGCTATTGAAAATAGCATGGATTCACATTTGATTTCCTTATTCAACAGGCTGTTTGGATTCCTGTAAAATATATATATATTTTCTTTTTTTTCTTTTTTCTTTTTTTTAAACTTTGACCAGTCGGCTGGTTCTTTTAGCGTTTATCGCTTTTTCTGGTCAAGCATGACCGACAGAAACAGGTTGAATGGGGTATAGATCGGGGGAAAGACACTCTGAGAAAATACGGCGAGTCCGGGAGTCGAACTCGTGTACCCCAGATCCGTGACGCGCACGGTTGTCCCCGACGCCGAAATAGCGTCCGAGGTACGCGGTGAGCTACTGGAGCTCCCCTTTTCTTTTTACATGAACAACCTGTAACATGTTCTGTTATTCTGAAATTATGCCATAAAGGGCCTGTTATTCTGGGTGAAATGTTGTATTTTCACATTAGTATCTGAGGTGCATTTTAGAATAGACGTGCTCATGAGCCAGGTCAGGTTTTTTTTTTTTTTATATTGTAAATAGTTTTTCCCTTTGTGTCAGTATCATCAGTGTGTTTGTATGGTAAAAGTCATACCTAACATTGTTCTTGCAACACCTTGTTGGCTACTGCTGCACATTACCGTACTTTTCATGTACACATTGGGGTTTTTAGAATGTCTCCTCTTCTACCTTCTCATCAGTTCCAGTTTGGTATCTGAGGTACAGTATGTCGTTGTGTAACCGGTCTCATTTGACATGCCCTGAGTGGGAGTTGAACCCCGGTCTCCCGCGCCGGATCACAGACCACTAGACCAAGAGGTGAATTCACTTCTTGTTAATAGGTCTGGATGCCTCTGGGGAGTGAGTTACCGCTACACTGTCCATCGTGAGTGACTGTGGATAGACACGCGGTACCTCCGTTACAGTTGCACCACGCCACAAACAATCACCGTACACACTTTAATCAGAAAAGCATCCACATTGCCTTCATACTGTATACCCTTATGCCTGGGGTGCCTTCCGATAGCCTCTATGGCATGCATAGAAAACGCTAGGTCGGTAGAGGCAGAAAGAGAGCGAGAGAGAGAGAAGGTGCCGTGGGATTGTGTAAAGAGGAGGCATCGTGATTCCTCCTTCATGCCGTCTATACACCAGCGCCATGACAGTGTTATGTAGACATAAACATAGGCTGTGTTCCAAGGAAGTTCTACAACTGGTTATGTTTTTTTTTTTTTACCATTTTTACATTGAAGTGTCTGAACCTAAAGCAATAATTACACTGAAGAGTGGACAAGCCCCCGTTAAGTCCACCACTGATACGCTCGCTCTCTGTTGCAGAGGAGCGCGGGGGATTGTCCTATTCTTCCGTGCCGCGTGATTTCATTTGCATTGACGAAACCAAGCGACCATTCTGGCAAAAAAAAATGATCGTCATCGTTTGTGTATTTATAATTTTTTCTTTTTACATCAGGCGCATCAATGTGAAATGACTACCAGACCCAACAAACGGCTCCCGTTCGAGGCCTAATTATTTAATCCTCACTATGGTTAGGAATATTAGCCTTTTTTTGTTGTTGCATATGTAACGGTTGTTATATCGACACCTTAAACACAGATGCCCCGAGGGAGTTTCGAACCCATGGTCTGCCGAACCACGGGTCGACAGCACAGACCGCTATACCAAGAGGTGAACTCACTGCTTTGCAACGTGTCTGTGTCTTTTTTTTTTTCTGTTTCTGATTTCTCTGATTTTCTCGTTGTGCCAATTCCCCCCCCCCCCCCCCCCCCCCCCCCCCCCCCCTCCCCTACCTGGCTGCTGTATGCATGTTCTCCTACGAGTCGGTACAAGGGCGTCCCGAGTCGATCGCACGCTTCCTCCGAGACGTGCGCCGACAGCCAGTGACGTCTTTTCACTTGGCAGCGAGGACTCTCATTGGTGAAGTGTAACACGTGGGAGGGCACGCTATCTCCACCAAGTCCTGCCCCGCTTAGCAAGCGCCGATACCTGACCTGTAGGCGTCGCTGTCCACAACGCCAGATTCCCACCCGCCAGCTTCCCCACCCCCTAATACTGCCAATTGTATTAGTGTGAACGGCCAGCCAAGCTGGTGACAACGCCGAGAGCTGGGCTCGAACCCAGCATCTCCTGCGTTGGTCTGTGTCTTTTAAGGGTGAGAGTGAGTTGTTGAACCCATAGCACCGCTACTCGCCACAGTCACTTCACAACATCTGAAGTCCATCGTGACTGCGCCTCACGGTACCATCCGTTACACTCACCCCCCTTAGACTCACTCCACTCCACCCAAGGCATCCGGGTCATTCGGCACCAATCTAACGGTAGTCATATCGTCACCTTAAACTTCGATGGGAGTTTCGAACCCGCGGTCTGCCGCGACGCAGGCTACAGCACAGACCTCTATACCAAGAGGTGAACTCACTGCTTTGCAACGTGTCTATGTGTCCTAGTGAGTCTAACCCATAGCACC
Organism: Notolepis coatsorum; assembly: GCF_963971535.1. Taxonomy (NCBI): domain Eukaryota; kingdom Metazoa; phylum Chordata; class Actinopteri; order Aulopiformes; family Paralepididae; genus Notolepis; species Notolepis coatsorum. The sequence goes on along the minus strand of NW_028174872.1, from coordinate 731,350 downwards.
GCTACTCGCCACAGTCACTTCACAACATCTGAAGTCCATCGTGACTGTGCCTCGCGGTACCATCCGTTACCATCTTTTTTTCTTGATCGCGTCAATTTGATTTCTGTTCAATATGAGTCCAAATCTCTCTGTTAACGACATCAGTGCAATGGTTCTTCGTAGTTTTCTGCACGCATGACTTCTCTGTCCTACTCAGAAGTGTAGTCCAGCCATGAGTCCGCCCCCCGGTGGCCGAATGAGAGATGAATGTAACCAGTGTATAAACAAACAAACAAACACACACTACACACACACACACACACACAGTACGCCGGGGTGCGTGGCATTGTCTTATACTGTGGAATTATTGGAATACCTTTATTACTCTTACGACAGAACAAAATATTACAGTATCAAGGTTATATTGATATATGAAAGGTTTTAATGTTTATACAAAGCTATTCTTGTTCTTTTTTTGTACAGTATGTTTTCCTACATAGATATTTCCTGTGTGTTTTGAAAAGGATTATATACTTAATATATATAAATGGTATATATTGAGAAATGCTGTGCCCGAGGGGTCTGGGCTTTACGAAACTCTTCTGAGATACTCTTGCGACGTCGCCACCCGGGACATATGGAAAGGACAGTCTAATAATCCTTTATTCGGTACTTATGCCCCTTATTTGAAATACCTCATTCCTGACTCTCTTTATAAACTGCAAAGAATTGCAACAGCTGTGACAATACAGCTGTCTCTTATCATTTAGAACCCCAGTTTTATTAAGTTGTTTTTATTTGTTTTTTTTGGGAATGTTTGATTTTCTTTCACACCAGGTGCTCTGGCCTTTGGCTTCTGTGCGGATGCTTATGTATGTGTAGTTGTATGGCTATATTTTGCCCTAGAGGAATGTATTCACCTAACGAAGCACTTGTTTTGTCTTGTTCGGTTGTTCCTTTATTCACTGTGATTTTGTTTTCTACTGCTCCCATGTTCTGGTTTGCAGTATCTGCTTTACTCAGAGCTTTCAGAAGCTCTGTCATGTTTCAATCTGTGTTTCTCAAGATATCTTTTTTTCCTTTTCCTTGATTATGTTTCTCATGATCAAAATAAAACGTTTTAAAATCTGCAACGTCCAACACGTTATTTTGTCTGATGCAATTTCTTGTTTTGCTTAACAGGGACAGGTGTCAATACTTTCACGAGTACAGTATAAATACTTAACTTTATCTTTATCTTTATTACGGATCCCCATTAGTCATCACCGCAGCAACAACTAGTCTTCCTGGGGTCCACACACAACAAAAACAGTACATACATAACATTATAGTAGCATACATTAAAAAATATATTCCAATATTCCTACATATAAAAATAATTCCAAATAGCATTACAGTACACAAACAGAGTATCAGATCACAGAAAATACAATAAAAGGGATTAAACTCTCAGACAGTCATATCTTTACAGTGTAAACTACAGTATCTGTGTTTTTCTTTAATGTAAACTAATTTCTTTTTCTCTCAATGCTCTTTTCAAATTATTTTTAAAACTTATCTTACTGGTTATCTGAGTAAGATGTACTGGCAGTTTATTCCAATATGACATGGCTCTATATAACACAGTTTTCTTTGCTGCATTGGTTTTTGGTAGTAGCAGTGTGAACATTTCCCTACAGGCATGCCTAGTATTATACTTATGTCGATCATGTGTACATGTTAGCTGTGAATACAAACAGATAGGTTCTCTTGAGATATATATATATTCCTCATGAACAAGATCAGGCTGCAATCCAGTCTGTCTTCCACCTTCAACCACGACAGCTTGGTATGCATCCCCTCCACACTGTTTCTCATTGAGCAGTTCAGGGCCAGACGGGCCGCTCTGTTCTGTAACTCATGATACTGAATACTAATATGAGCACTTGACAATGACATTTATCATTTCGGCAAACTTAGTCTAGTGAAAACTGAGGAGGGGAATTTGTCTTATACGGTCACATTTGAATGACTTTGTACATATTAAAGGGGAAAAAACAACTAAAACGATGCTGATTTATTTTGCACATAATCTCACGCACATCCCAAAAACTCGAAACAGTTTTGCACACATTAATTTAGTTTGATAGTTATTGAGAGTAAATGAGTTTGAATATGGCCATCAGTGATGTCATCGGGGACATTGGATCCTTGTGTTAATTACAGCACCATGATGTAGATGAAATAGCAATATCTTGTTTTATAGGGACTGCTACCTTATAATTTAATTGAGCTGTGATTAACACAACACAAGGATTCAGTGTCCCCGATGACATTACTGGTTGCCATATTAAAACTCATTACTCTCAATAACTGTCAAACTAAATTAATATTTGCAAAACTGTTTAGAGTTTTTGGATGTGTGTGAGATTATTTGTAAAATAAATTGCCGCTGTTGTTTTGGTGAAATGCCCCTTTAACCTAATCTGATGGCAGCATTCCAGCTAATTTTGCAATGTAAAATATTTGCATCATGTCATTGTGTCTTTACCAGCACAGCACCTGGGCCCTCATGCATCAACGTGTTCTACGCACAGATCTGTGCGTAACCCGTGCGTACGATCATTTCTAAGCAAAGAGTGGGATTCATCAATTTCGATTTGAACTTGACTTCGTGCGTACATCTACGCACATTTCAGACCTGGCGTACCTAGCTCCCAGTGGTAGAATATATTATTACAACAAGGAAATGAGCTTCTGTGCATAATAACACTGGATGTTCTGTATGAACCGTAGTTCATTATAGTTCATTGTAAGATAGCAACAGTAGTGTAATTATGGTCAAAACCCTATAAATAGCATTTGGAATAATAGATCTTTCTCTCAGAATGAATGCAGCATGTCATATATGTTACGATGAATTGAAAATGGGGGACCCTGATGTAAACAAGACGAAAGTCTTTCTCTGGTCTGCATCCCCTTAACAATTGTATGTATTGAGCTGTACTGTACTGTACCCATTCTGCAATCTGTTAATAAAGTTTTCATTCATTCATTCATTCATGGTTTATATAGCGTTATCGGAATATACGGGGTGTAGGCTACTGACTGACTGCGCTCCGCGTAGCTTGATTGATTGATTGATTGAAAAGTTTATTAACAGATTGCAGAATGGGTACAGTACAGTACAGCTCAGTACATACAATTGTTAATTGGGGATGCAGACCAACTTTCGTCTTGTTTACATCAGGGTCCCCCATTTTCAATTCATCATAAATCATAAAGCTCAACTCGTTATTATTTTGCGCACAGACCGCCGAAACACGGGAACGTTTTGATTATATTTAAAAGGCTTTACGTTAAACGAAACAAGTGGAATTTCGAAGCTGTAAGCAGAATAAGTCATATGAATATAGTGTTCTTCCCCCTTTTTACTGTACAAGAAAGAATAGAAAACGCATTGCAATGACACCATGCAGATAGTGGACAGACTATATGATGGGATTCAAGTTCATGTATTGAAAGGCAGGATACATCATACATGCAGTGAGATTCATTGTTCTATGCTCTCGTATTATATTGTTTATATAGGCTACCCAATACTGACATCAAAATAGATTGTAGTATGCCTCTAGAAATCATATGCAGCAGGTAGAAAATTGACGGGAGATCCATCGCGATTTGGAATAGAATTGAGGAGAACTTTAATCCGTGGGTATTAATCAAACAACACGGGAAAAGGCAGTCATATTCCAGCGCGGTCTTTATTAGCCGACAACAAAATAGATGCCTCTAAAAATCATATAGCCAATCGAACACAACTAATAAAGGCATTCATACAGCACGGTTATAATGACACACAACCAGCGCCAAACAGTGGTCAACGAACGGTCTTTATTAGTATTTTGAGCTGTCCAGGCAGAATTGCAGCAATGGTTTTAGGGAGCCGTTGATATCTGACATCACCGTTTACAAGTCCGCCTTTTATTTATCCCATAAATCATAATACGCGATAGTGTCTTCTTGGTTCGACAGCAGTGAATTCTCCGTGGAGTTTCTCGGAGTCCCGCTCGGGTCGGTCCATTATTTCACATCCCATGGGGGGTGTTTCCTCATTTTCATGACCATATATGGATAATCATGCACGAGCATTGACGGTAGAACAAAGTGGTATTCATCAACACGGAGGACCATAGAGCCTGCGTACGCACGTGTGATGAATGGCCCTGGGCCCTGGGCCCTCATGCATCAACGTGGACTTTGAACTTGACCTACTTCCACACGTAAGCACGGAATGTAGAACTAGCGTACGCACAGGGAAGTCGGCATTCATCACACGTGCGTACGCAGGCTCTATGGTCCTCCGTGTTGATGAATACCACTTTGTGCTACCGTCAATGCTCGTGCATGATTATCCATATATGGTCATGAAAATGAGGAAACACCCCCCATGGGATGTGAAATAATGGACCGACCCGAGCGGGACTCCGAGAAACTCCACGGAGAATTCACTGCTGTCGAACCAAGAAGACACTATCGCGTATTATGATTTATGGGATAAATAAAAGGCGGACTTGTAAACGGTGATGTCAGATATCAACGGCTCCCTAAAACCATTGCTGCAATTCTGCCTGGACAGCTCAAAATACTAATAAAGACCGTTCGTTGACCACTGTTTGGCGCTGGTTGTGTGTCATTATAACCGTGCTGTATGAATGCCTTTATTAGTTGTGTTCGATTGGCTATATGATTTTTAGAGGCATCTATTTTGTTGTCGGCTAATAAAGACCGCGCTGGAATATGACTGCCTTTTCCCGTGTTGTTTGATTAATACCCACGGATTAAAGTTCTCCTCAATTCTATTCCAAATCGCGATGGATCTCCCGTCAATTTTCTACCTGCTGCATATGATTTCTAGAGGCATACTACAATCTATTTTGATGTCAGTATTGGGTAGCCTATATAAACAATATAATACGAGAGCATAGAACAATGAATCTCACTGCATGTATGATGTATCCTGCCTTTCAATACATGAACTTGAATCCCATCATATAGTCTGTCCACTATCTGCATGGTGTCATTGCAATGCGTTTTCTATTCTTTCTTGTACAGTAAAAAGGGGGAAGAACACTATATTCATATGACTTATTCTGCTTACAGCTTCGAAATTCCACTTGTTTCGTTTAACGTAAAGCCTTTTAAATATAATCAAAACGTTCCCGTGTTTCGGCGGTCTGTGCGCAAAATAATAACGAGTTGAGCTTTATGATTTATGATGAATTGAAAATGGGGGACCCTGATGTAAACAAGACGAAAGTTGGTCTGCATCCCCAATTAACAATTGTATGTACTGAGCTGTACTGTACTGTACCCATTCTGCAATCTGTTAATAAACTTTTCAATCAATCAATCAATCAAGCTACGCGGAGCGCAGTCAGTCAGTAGCCTACACCCCGTATATTCCGATAACGCTATATAAACCATGAATGAATGAATGAATGAAAACTTTATTAACAGATTGCAGAATGGGTACAGTACAGTACAGCTCAATACATACAATTGTTAAGGGGATGCAGACCAGAGAAAGACTTTCGTCTTGTTTACATCAGGGTCCCCCATTTTCAATTCATCGTAACATATATGACATGCTGCATTCATTCTGAGAGAAAGATCTATTATTCCAAATGCTATTTATAGGGTTTTGACCATAATTACACTACTGTTGCTATCTTACAATGAACTATAATGAACTACGGTTCATACAGAACATCCAGTGTTATTATGCACAGAAGCTCATTTCCTTGTTGTAATAATATATTCTACCACTGGGAGCTAGGTACGCCAGGGCCCCGTTCCATGTACCGGGATAACCGAGTTAGCCGGATAACTTTATCAGGCTAACTGTGTTAGCCTGACTTTCCGATTTCATGTACCTGGATTTCCCAAATCACCATGACAACATATCCAAAAGTTTGAGCCTGCTCGAAAGCAGAGTTCAAGTTCAAGTTAGCCTGAACTATCGCCACGCCCCCGCAAAGAAGTGACAGCCCGTTTCCTGAAACTATTCCCACAGTCTACGATCTGCATTATACCATTCTGAATTACGTTTTTGTGCTCCATTCTTCCAGAGGGGGCTTTTGAAATGTAAAATAGACCCAAAATGCTGATATTAAATTCACTTTGTCCTAAATAATGCACGTTATATATACCGTGGCGACGGTGGCGCTCGCTCGTGCGATGTACACATGATGTGGTTATTTTAATTGTAACTGGGATTAAGATGTCTGATGAGATGCGCTGTTTGACGGATTTGAGAAATTGAATGAGCCGTTGACGTCACATTAATGGATGAGGATAAAGAGATAAACTTCATTCAAAACAACGGATATTCTAAACACGGGTCTCTCGTTCATTAATGTATAAACAATGAATTTATCCCATCTGGCCCAGTGGCCCAGCGGTAGTGCTCATCCCTGCCAGTTCAGCGACCGGGGTTCAAATCCCCGTGTTTCCAATATGATTTTTTTGAATATAATATTAATGATTATACGCCAAAGTAGCCTGGTTTTAAGTTAAAATATTATAAATCTACATGCATTGAGGATGTCATTCTTTATATAGCTCTCAACGTGCACCAAATTGAATTATTCCTATATTGCAAAAAGAAGGAAAAGACTAGGGCCTTGAACCCCGGTCGTCCGTGTGAAAGTCAAAAGAAGAACCCGTTACACCACAGAGAAGATAAGTAAAAGATTGACTATACATCAATCAATGGGTAAGAGAGCCGTATCGTAATTCTGTATAACAGTTAACTAATAATTTTCGCTAGCAAGATCTCATTTGATTATTCAATCCAGCAGGCAAGTTTAAAGAAATATAATCTGATTGATTGAGGTAATGAGGGACTTAGAATTAGCCTATAGATAACGCATTTAACTTGTCGGCGAGGCGATTGAGCCTATTGCAATCTGTCAATAAAGTCTTAAATCAATTAATCAATCAATGCCGTTGAGAATCAGGGTCTCTGCCATCGATACGTGCTGGCTTTCCACCTAAAACGGGAGCGCGCATCTAGCCTGACTTGAGCCTGACTCTCAAGTCTGGCTTGAGTTAACGAGACTGAATCCTCCTTTGTGAAACAGGAAAATCCCGGCTTTGAACATCGGGTTAACTGAAGCTGGATAATGGACATGTTGATCGACTTAGTTGAACCACGTACATGGAACGGGGCCCAGGTCTGAAATGTGCGTAGATGTACGCACGAAGTCAAGTTCAAATCGAAATTGATGAATCCCACTCTTTGCTTAGAAATGATCGTACGCACGGGTTACGCACAGATCTGTGCGTAGAACACGTTGATGCATGAGGGCCCTGGTGTACTGGGACAACATTGGAAAGGTGCAAATGAAGGCAAGCTAGAGTCTAATGATTGTATGGTGAATAGCACCATCTTGTGTCCATTATAATCTGCCACCAGTTTATACTGTAAATCAGTGAGAGTTGCCAAGTTGGCCCGTCCAAAGATCTCTTGTCATTGTATTGACTATAGGGCATAAACCACTACACCTTGTATTCAAGATCCTTATATTTAATGGTGATCGTGTGCCAATACAACGATAACACACCAGGCCAATATACAGATTAGAGAACATTAAAAACAAAAAATCTCTAGAAATTCTATCCAAACCAATGAGCTTCTAGATAGACAGTAGAAAGGATATGCAGCCAGGATGAGCTACTAGATAGACAGTAGAAAGGATATGCAGCCAGTATGAGCTTGTTGCATAATATACTCATGTTAAACAGTTGGCATTGGTGCAGAATTTGACTAGAACTGTCTCATAGGGACGAATGCTGGAATGGCATTTTGAATGGCGGGCCATAGTTAGACATAAGAAATCTCTCATCGACTCAGATAGATTGCTAGTCATACATAATGGCATTGAAAGACTGTCAAAATTACCTGAGTTCTGACAATGGTTTACCCCATTATGCATCTGTCTTCTTTCCATTGACTCCATAGGCATAGGTAATTCTACCCTTGCTCAGCAGACACACGACAGAGTAGAGCAGTCGTCTGGTGATCCAGAGGTTCACGGTTTGATTCCCGCTCCTCCCGAGCAACGTGTCGAAGTGTCCTTGAGCAAGACACTTAACCCCTAATTGCTCCCGATGAGCAGGTTGGCACCTTGCATGGTTGCCTCCGCCGTCGGTGTGTGAATGTGTGAGTGAATGGGTAAAATGTGAGGAACAAATTGTAAAGAGCTTTGGATAAAAGTGCTAGTATATAAATGCAGCCATTTACCATTTACACGCATCTCTATGCTGGGATCGCGAGGTTGAAGAGGTGGGTTAGAATGTTAACCCTGGTGACGGCCTTTCCAAATCTGCAGTGAACCATAATGTAACATGTTTCTGTAAATGTTACTACAGGAAGTGATTAAGCAATAGAACAACATAAATAACATCAGATCTAAAGTATTTCCATCATCTCAGCCGCGACTCTATTTACTAGATTTATTACAACGCACGGCCTTGAGTGTTCTGTTGCTTTTATGCAATATCTGATTTCACATTTTGAATAAAACACTATAACGTTTTGACGGAGAGTTAATTCAGCGCAGTATACAATATATACTAAACTACTCCTAGCAGTGTTTCTATAGCAAATAACATAGTGACATGTTATATAATTTCAATTTCAGAGTGCTATAATCAGCCTTTGTGTCTGTTTGAAAATTTGTTCTATAGAAAATATACAAAATAACTAACAGTCCTATTTATTATGGATTATTTATGTGGAACAAGATATGGTCCAAGGACAAAGCTTGAAGATCTTGCACAACCTTTGACCTTTACAACATGTTGTTATTTTATAAGGAAAGATATGATATCTTCAGTGAACTGAAATAGAGTGCAGGTGTGTTGCATAACTTGTCTCTCATCATTACTGTACAAATGTTTATGTCAAGTCCTGTTGGATACTTAAATCAATATATCTTTTGAATGAACTTGTGAAAGTGTTGTTATTTTTATATATGTATACACACACTATACATTGCCCTTTATATTTCATGGGTAACTCATTTTATTACTTTATACTTATAAAATGTTTATATGAAAATATGTACAGTCACCGTATACAGTTATTCTTTCCCTAATTTAACACGACTCTTGGAACTATTTAATTATGCATCATATTGAAACAGAAAGGTTATCTGACGTATTCCACCAAAGGGAAAAGTGATCATATCCAAATGTGTGCATTTTTTATTGGCTAGATTGAATATGTTAAAGGTAATTGATCCAAACATACATTAATGTGTAGCTCCACCACCGGACATAGAATGGAGCCCTGTTTTCATATCCTGCTGACTGACCAACACTAGACAACAGTAAGCTGCTTGTATTTGTTCTGTGGCTGAAACACTTTGGGTATGTTGGCAATGTTTCCAAACATAGTAAAACTGATCTATATTACGATTTACAATAGGTTCAGAAAGTTCCAAATATCTTATATGCCATGTACAGATCAAGGTAGACTTAGTATGGAGTACTGTATATATTGCACAGGATAAACTTATATTTATAATTATAACTACAATATATATATTGTACCGGGAGTAGACATAAGATAGAGTTAGCTATATTTGTACCGTGAATAGACTTAGCAGTTATTTGTATATTTATAACAGGGTGGGCTGTACTGTACATACACACATATTTGTATAATTGATACTGAGTGTAGAGTATACTTATGTTTCTATGAACTCTAACTCGTTTAATTTGAACACTATTGAATTTCAATGGTAATGTTAGATTTCGACTGAATTTCTCGTGTAGCACATGGAAATAGTGAGTTCAAGTAAATTCCTTTGCATTGTTTTCAAAGTTCTATATTGAGGTTCAGTCGGTGAAACGGCAAGTTTCAAGCAAATATCCACACGGGTCCTTCTGGGTTTAGATGTCCACGTTTATTTATATAAAAGAACAAAAGACAAAATGCACAATATTCAATGAATGGTCATTCTTCCTAAACCAGCTCCTATCTAGGTCTGTGTCCCTCAAAGTCTGCCACCAGAAGAACAACTCTCTCTCTCCTTGAGCTCTTTTGATAACGCAGATGGGTCTGTTCTGTTCTAAAACTAAATAGTTGCATTTACGACTGACCCATGATCCACACATCCTGGCTGTGGGTTCAACCGAAGGCCTTGAAGATAGAAGAGTGTCCTGTATGAAGTGTCCCGGCTGCCCAGAGATAAGAGGTGAGGGAGAAGGTTATAGGCTGAATCAACCTCCTCATGGAGGTCCGGCCCCCACATTGTTACCAACCCCCCCTGGAACAGAGAGAGGAGGGACAGACCCAAATCCCAAAGTAATTCAAAATGACCAAAGGTGACAAAATACAAATAAAATGGTTGCATATTGTTATCCAACCTACCCTGAGTATGAAAATAAAGATTTGTCCCCACATGCAAAGGAACAGAGGCAGACCAGGCTGCAGAAACAAATTAGTTGGGGGGCATAAAATGTTCTCGGGGGGGCACAATGGTTTTTCAACACAGGTTCCCTTTTATACGTTTCAGCTGGGACAACGGTGCTGTGGCTTGCTTGGCGTTGCCCATGGTGCTGAACTAAACAGCAGAGAGGCAATTGAAAAATCAAATTTCTCTATCTTAAGAACATTCACTTATACAAAAACAGACTGAACGGATATATATAACAGACCTGCTGGGGCAGCGGACTGAGAGCAGGGGACACAGACAGGCTGGATAAGATGGTCAGGAAGGCCAATAGCGTGGTTAGGGTGTAGCTGGACGCCCTAGCGAGGGTGGCGGAGAGGAGGAGCCTTGCTAAGCTCCAGGCCATCAGGGAAAACCCCTCCCACCCACTATACACAGACTTGGCTGACAGGAGGAGCATGTATTGTTATAGGCTCACACTACCTAAATGCAGCACTGAACGGCACAGGAAGTCCTTCATTCCGACAGCCATCAGACTATACAATGCATGCATCACTGTGCCTCACTGCATCACTGAGCAAAGAGTGACAGTTACTATCTTCCTGGACTCTTACTTTTTAAACAGCACTGTGCAATATTACACCTACTGTAGACTTCAGTATATTTTTACTGTATTTATTTACTGTTCTTTTATTCTATTTTTATTCTATTTCATTTTATTCTATTCTTAGGCCATTTGTTTTGTTATTCTTATTTGTGACTTGTTCTGTCTAAATGTTTAATGTTGAGTGATTTGGAGTGTCAAATTTCCCTCAGGATAATACATTTATATTCTATTCTATTCTATATCTTTGAAAAGTCTCCATTTATTCAACACTTCTGAATTCACTGACAAACTGAACTGAACTGACAAAAATAAAGTGCATAAAAAAGCAAACAAAATTCCTCCACAGGCTACTCACCATCATTAGTAGAGCGGCAAGCGGCGTTTGGGGACAGAGTGAAATCTTCTTAAAACACTGCCCCTCCACTCATTCCTGAACTTTTTTGTTAAGTCCTTCTCAAATGCCAACTGAATTAAATTGGCCTTGCGTCGATGAAGCATACTAAGGCGATGTTCTGTAAAGATGTTCTTGAGGGTAGAAAACGAATTCTCACAGAGTGCCGTGCTAGCGTCAGTAGTGTTGTTGTTGACATCAGTGCCCACTAGGGCTAAGCATTTGGATAGTCTACTTTGATTGACAAAAAAAAAAAAAAAAAAAAAAAAAAAATTCCTCAGGGTGGGCACAGCTGACTCAGTGGGCGGGCCAGGCCCCCCAATGCCCGCCCATGGCGCCGGGTCTGAACAGAGGTATTGAAGATAGGAATCAAATATGTGAATATGCAAGATCTAATCAAACAAACTTTACCCCGGTAGGCTAGAAACTAGAAACAAAGCTAAACATAGTGTGTGTGTGTGTGTGTGTGTGTGTGTGTGTGTGTGTGTGTGTGTGTGTGTGTGTGTGTGTGTGTGTGTGTGTGTGTCCCTCAGAACAATGATAGAGTGACTGAGTGAATGTGAGTCCTAATTACCTCATCTTTCACAACTCAGCATCTTCAAGATCAATGTAAACCCCAAACCCTGGGTAGAGGAGCTGTGAATGTCACTGATCTCTACTTCAGCTCACAGAACTCAGCCTCCCCAGCCAGGTATGAATAAAGCCCAAGTCCAGGATAGAGAGGCTGAGTGAATGTGGTGTTGACTCTGTGCAAGAGGGTCATGGTGTCAGAGATGCTGTAGAAGGACAGAGTACCTGCCCTGTGATCCAGGTACACTCCTATTCTGGAGGACCGGGGGCCCGGTACTGTTATGCTCTCGTTATTGTGGTTGAAGAGGTAATCATTGTGTCTGCACAATAAAGCCCAGGATTTAGAATTGTATCCAAATCCACAGTTCTCCTTAGTGCCTGTTCTACTAATGTCTTTGTAGGAGGCTGCTACAGAAACCCCTCCACTCCACTCCACCTCCCAGTAACAGCGTCCAGTCAGACCTTCTCTACCCAGAACCTGCTGCCATTCAATAAATCTTTCTGGGTGATCAGGATATGACCGCTTTTGCTGCCTCAGTGTTGCTTTTCTGTTTCTCTCAGACAAAGACAGATATCCGTTTGTTGTGTTTGGGTCCAGTGTGATCCGAGAGGAATATTGTAAGAAGTCAGCTCTGGTCTTGGGCTCTGGTGGCAGTAAAAGATTAACAGCATTCACTGTTGTTGAGATTCTGGGCCACTGCTCTTTCAGAACGTCCTCTAGTTTGTCTCTCAGCTCAGACACGACCTCAGTCACGTCTGCAAAGTACAGGAGAGGAAGGACACTGATGCTGGGTGAGTCTGTAGACTCACTGGGACTGGAGAGGGGGGGTAACTCTGTAGAAAGTGGATGTGGTCCTCTGTGTGTGAGAGCTGCTCCAGCTCAGTGTCTCTCCTCCTCAGGTCCGCTATCTCCTGCTCCAGTCTCTTCTGCAGTTCTTCAGCCTGAGTCACTGTGGTCCTCTGTTGGGCTCTGATGACCTTCTTCAGCTCAGAGCGCCTCGTCTCCAAGGAGCGTATCAGCTCAGTAAAGATTCTCTCACCGTCCTCCACTGCTTTATCAGCAGAGCGATTGAGAGAATCAACAGCCTGTTGGGCCTCTTTGAGTTGCTTCTCTCTCTCCTGGACTCTCTGGTGGATTTTCTGCTGACTCATGCCAAGCTCTTTCTGTCTCTCCGTCCTTTCTGCTGCAGCTGAGACTGTATCATGGCCTTTATGTTCATCCATGGAACACAAATAACAGATGCACTGCTGATCAGTACGACAGAAAATCTTCATAGCTTCATCATGACGAGAGCAGGTGTTCTCCTGAAGCCGTGTGGAGGCTTTGACCAGCTTGTGTTTCTTAAAGGTATCAGATTGATAGTGAGGCTGGAGGTGAGTTTCACAGTAAGAAGCCAGACATACCAGGCAGGACTTGAGGGCGTTCTGCTTTCTCCCAGTGCAGACATCACAGGCCACATCTCCAGGTCCAGCATAACAGTGATCAGGAGGAGCAGCTTGGAGTCCTGTCTTCATTAGTTGTTCCATCACTTCAGCCAGCATGTTGTTTTTCTTCAGAACAGGCCTCGGAGTAAAAGTCTCCCTGCACTGGGGACATGTGTAGATCCCCTTCTGATCACCGTGATCCCAGCAGTCTGTAATACAGCCCATACAGTAGCTGTGTCCACAGGGAATAGCTACCGGATCCTTCAGTAGATCCAGACAGATAGAACAGCAGAACTGGTCCCGGTCCAGATCAACTCCTTGCTGCGCCATTTTATTCTACAAAGACAACGACACTCCTAAGTTTTGTTTTCTCAGGAAGAGTGATCACGCGTGTGGGTGGGAGGTGCTTCCTGGTTGTAGAGTAAACTCTGAACGCGTCACGGGGTGGGAGGTGCTTCCTGGTTCTAGCTGTCCAGGGGAGGAGTCGCTTTACATTTACATTTACATTTAGTCATTTAGCTGACGCTTTTATCCAAAGCGACTTACAAGTTCTGTACGACAAGCCATCAGGAAGAGCACAACTCTATCAGCTGAGTAACAATGTTCATCAAAGTGTTGAGTGCTACAGTGTAGGTTAGTTTATTAGGACAAGTGCATGACAGTATGGTTAGTTAGGGTTAGATTTTTTTTTTTTTTTTTTTTTTTTTTTTTAATTCAGATAATGGTTGAAGAAGTGAGTCTTTAGTCGACGGCGAAAGATTGGACGTGTTTCGGCTGTCCTAACTGGGGTGGGTAGTTCATTCCACCATTGTGGGGCAAGGACTGAGAATAGGCGACTTCTCTTTGATGACCCTCCCGGAGCTTGGATAGGAGTAGGTCTGAGGCGGCCAGAAGATGCAGAGCGTAGGGGTCTTGAGGGTGTGTAGTTAGAGACCATTGACCGGAGGTAGGCGGGAGCAGTTCCCTTTGCCGCACGGTATGCTAGGTCAAGGGCCTTGAAGCGGATTCGTGCAGCAATGGGGAGCCAGTGCAGGTCCCTAAGAAGTGGGGTGACATGGGCCGACTTCGGTAGGTTTGAGATCAGGCGGGCCGCTGCGTTCTGAATGAGTTGAAGAGGCTTAGTGGCAGTGGCCGGGAGGCCAGCGAGCAGTGCGTTGCAGTAGTCGAGGCGGGAGATGACTGTTGATTGGACGAGGAGTTGGGTGGCTTCTTTTGTCAGGAAGGGGCGTATCCTTCTGACGTTGCTCAGGAGGAATCGGCAGGTTCTGGTTGTCGCTGCGATGTGAGCAGAGAAGTTCAACTGGTCGTCGAGGACAACACCAAGGTTCTTGGCGGTCGGGGACGCGGTCACAGCTGCATTCTCGACTGTGATGGAAAGGTCGGTCAGGGGGGAGGATTTGGCCGGCAGGTGGAGCAATTCTGTTTTGCTTAGGTTCAGTTTGAGGTGGTTGGTCGTCATCCAGGCGGAGATGTCGGACAGACAGGCCGAGATCCGCTCAGAGACGTGGATATCTGAGGGAGGGAAGGAGAGGAAGAGTTGAGTATCGTCGGCATAACAGTGGTAGGAGAAGCCATGAGACGTGATAATGTTACCCAGTGATTTAGTGTAGAGGGAGAAGAGAAGGGGTCCTAAAACCGAGCCCTGGGGGACACCCGTCCGCAGGGGGCGGGTGGCCGACAGGGTCCCTCTCCATGACACTTGGTAGGAGCGGTCATTGAGGTATGATGACAACCATGCTTTAAAGAGACAGTGTCTATTTGACTGTGATTCATAGATAGAAGATGTTTTTTTTTTACTTAGTTCAGGACTTTCTATCGTCATCAACTAGCTCTAATTAGCTTACTTTGTCAAGGAAACCCCACTAAAACTCATAAGCACAAAGAGAGACAGGCAAAATGGTAAACATACTCAATAAAACACTCTCTCTTTCTCTCTCTCACTCTCTCATTTCCCCCCTCTCTCTCTCTCTCTCTCTCTCTCTCTCTCTCTCTCTCTCTCTCTCTCTCTCTCTCTCTCTCTCTCATTTCCTCTCTCTCTCTCTCTCTCCTCCTCCTCCCTCCTTAAAGCCCACTCTAAAAGAGGCCCCGGCGAACACAAGAGCTGGAGTGGACGGGGGAACAAAGAGTTGTTAAAAAATCTCTCTCGTTCTCCTCTCTCTGACACACTCTCTCTCTCTCTCTCTCTCTCTCTCTCTCTCTCTCTCTCTCTCTCTCTCTCTCTCTCTCTCTCTCTCTCTCTCTCTCTCTCTCTCTCTCTCTCTCTCTATTTCACTGATTTGATTTACTGATTTGTTTGAAGGCTGGTTTCTTACCAGTTTCCTTTATGTCTCAGAAAGACCCTGACTTCATTGCTGGACATTGGTGTCAAAGTAAATCTGCAGTAATTATCATTTCATGAGCAAAGTTATATATATGAAATGATAATGCAATGAAAACCTATAAAACCCATGATTACAGTTGTTAATATGAAAACTGAATAACTTGATGCTATCAAATATGCATTATAATAGGTACAGTAACAAAGAAAGTAGAGAACCCAGGGGAGGAAAGAAAGTACTTGTACTACTGTATTTAAATACTTTACTAAAGAGGCAGTGTCTATAGTTTACTGTGATTCATAGATAGAAGATGTTTTTACACAGTTCAGGACTTTCTCTCGTCACCTAATCAGGAGATCGCATATTTTCGTCAAGAAAGCAGATTAAGGCTAACCCTCTCTGCCTCTTGGGACATTTCAAGGTGCTCTGGTCTTTGGCTTCTGTGTGGATGCTTATGTATGTGTAGTTGTATGGCTATATTTTGCCCTAGAGGAATGTACTCACCTACTCGGCCACATTTTAGATTTAGTTTTAACAGCAGGTTTCTCCATCGACAACATGGAAATAGATGACCCAGTCCTTTCAGACCATTCATTGATCTCTTTTGATGCTCTGTGTTTTGGCCCCATTTCCAAAGCTATTGTCCCAGCGCGTTCCTCTCGCCACATTAACCCCTCCACTGCCATTAAGTTCCGTGATGCCTATATAGCTGCCCCTAACACCTGCAGTATTGAGGCCTCTCCTGCCCAGCACAGCACTGAGATCCTTATCTCAATGTTCAATTCTTCATGCTCCTCCATACTCGACTCTGTCGCCCCCCTTAAACTCAAAAGGCCCAGACCTAGATCTCAGCCCTGGCTTGATGAGAACACCAGAGCTTTAAGGAGACAGTGCAGACAGGCCGAGCGCAGGTGGAAACACAATAAACTGCAGATCCACTATGAGATCCTTAAACATCACCTCAAACAGTATCAAGAGGCAGTTAAGGTGGCGAGAGAAAGGCACTTCTCAGAAATAATTGCCAAAAATTGTCACAATCCCAGAGTCCTTTTTTCGACCATTAACTCTTTCACCTCCCCTCCTCCCGCCCCCTGCCCCGATGCCTCCCCCTCCAAATGTGAAGAATTCCTAAACTTCTTCATTAGGAAGGTGGAAACCATTAGATTAGCCATCTCATCGTCCTCCTCCACCCCCCCTCCTACCCAGCCCCCCTGCCCGGCCCCCCCGCCTGCCCAGCCCCCCTGTCGGACCCCCCCTCCTGCCCAGCCCTCCTGCCCACTTCCCCCTCCCTCCCACCCCTCCTGCCCAGCTCTTTTGAACAACTTCCAACCCATCTCTCTAACCACTCTCAGAGAGCTGGTGGCAGGCATGCGGACCGTCACATCCCCCCTTGATGCCCTCCCTACCCATCTTCTAAAAGACTCCATGGACATAGTAGGCCCCAGTATTTTGTCTATCATAAACAGCTCTCTGGAATCTGGCTCTGTTCCCTCCTCCCTTAAGCACGCCATGGTTGAGCCCCTCCTAAAAAAACCTAACCTAGACCCTGCTCTTTTCAATAATTACAGGCCCATATCCAAACTACCCTTCCTATCTAAGATTTTAGAAAAGGCTGTCCTGGCACAGCTCCTCCCCTTCCTACATCACAACAACCTCCTAGACAAATTCCAGTCAGGTTTCAGGGCAGGGCACAGCACTGAGACAGCGCTAGTCAAAATCTACAATGACCTGCTTCTCACAATCGACTCAGGTAGCTGTGCCATGCTCCTCCTCCTGGACCTCTCTGCCGCGTTCGACACGGTCGACCACTCCACCCTGGTCGATCATCTCGAACACAGGCTAGGTATTGGGGGGTCTGCCCTAAACTGGTTCGCATCCTACTTGAGCGGCCGCTCCTTTTCGGTCAGTTTGGGTGGACACTCCTCCCCCACAGCTAGTCTACCGTATGGGGTCCCCCAAGGTTCCATCCTGGCCCCCATACTCTTCTCCATCTACATGCTCCCTCTGGCCGAAATCATCCAGAAACACAACATTTCATATCACTTTTATGCCGATGACTCCCAAATCTACCTTCCCCTCAACCCCTCTGACACAGCTAACCTAGACTCTCTTAAAAACTGTCTCAGGGACATAAAAAGCTGGATGGCCCTCAACTTCTTACAGCTAAATGAAAATAAAACGGAGATCATTTTGTTTGGCCCCCCCTCTTCCACCAAAACACTCTCCAACAGCCTAGGACAACTCTCCACCCACCTCAAACCCCACGTCAAGAGCCTGGGTGTAATCTTTGACCCAGAGCTCAAATTCGACCGGCAGGTAAGTGCCGTAGTCAAATCATGCTTCTTTCAACTCTGCAACATCAGTAAAATAAAACCAATCCTTTCACCCGTCGACCTGGAAACGGTAGTCAATGCATTCATCACCTCACGCCTTGACTACTGCAATGCCCTCTACACCAGCATCAGTCAGGCAGCCATGTCCCGCCTCAAAATGGTCCAGCACTCTGCAGCTAGGTTCCTTACCGGTACCAGAAAGAGAGAGCACATCACACCAGTCCTAGCCTCCCTACACTGGCTCCCAGTCCCATTTAGAATAGACTTTAAAATCCTCCTCCTCACCTTTAAAGCACTATCGGGTGCAGCACCCTTATACATCACCGAGCTCATCACCCCCTACGCAGCACCCAGGTCACTAAGATCCTCCAACCAGGCTCGGCTGGTCCCCCCCCCCGCACCAGACTCAAAAAGAGAGGCGATCGCTCCTTCAAGGCCGTGGCCCCCAAGCTATGGAACCAGCTTCCCCTGGAGATCCGATCTGCCCCCTCGCTGGAGACATTTAAGGCCCGTCTAAAAACCCACTTCTATTCCCTGGCCTTCAATAAACCCTGATTCTCCCACACCCTAACTCACACACTCCCATGTGATTTTATCCTGCCCCCCCCCTCCTGTATATCTTCTTATGCTCCTCTGTCCCCTGTGTGCTACTGTACTTTGTGTTCCCCTATCCGTGTGTTGTCCTACTGTCCTATTCTCTGAATGGACTGTCTTGTCCTGCTGTGCCTTTTTGTATTTTTGTATTTGTGTATTTTATATTAGGACATTGATTTTAAGCTTTGATTGTACAGCACTTTGGTTGGCTCTTGTGCTTTTAAACGTGCTATATAAATAAATTACTTGACTTGACTTGACTTGACTTAACGAAGCACTTGTTTTGTCTTGTTCAGTTGTTCCTTTATTCACTGTGATTTTGTTTTCTACTGCTCCCATGTTCTGGTTTGCAGTATCTGCTTTACTCAGAGCTTTCAGAAGCTCTGTCATGTTTCAATCTGTGTTTCTCAAGATATCTTTTTTTCCTTTTCCTTGATTATGTTTCTCATGATCAAAATAAAACGTTTAAAATCTGCAACGTCCAACACGTTATTTTGTCTGATGCAATTTCTTGTTTTGCTTAACAGGGACAGGTGTCAATACTTTCACGAGTACTGATAAATACTGAACTCATGATACTGATTTCCATTTACCATTTCGGAAAACTTAGTCTATTGAAAACTGAGGAGGGGAATTTGTCTTATACGGTCACATTTGAATGACTTTGTACATATTAAAGGGGAAAAAACAACTAAAACGATGTTGATATATTTTGCACATAATCTCACGCACATCCCAAAAACTCGAAACAGTTTTGCACACATTCATTTAGTTTGATAGTTATTGAGAGTAAATTAGTTTGAATATGGCCCTCAGTGATGTCATCGGGGACATTGTATCCTTGTGTTAATCACAGCACCATGATGTAGAATAGATGAAATAGCAATATCTTGTTTTATAGGGACTGCTACCTTATCATTTAATTGAGCTGTGATTAACACAACACAAGGATTCAGTGTCCCCGATGACATTACTGGTTGCCATATTAAAACTCATTACTCTCAATAACTGTCAAACTAAATTAATATTTGCAAAACTGTTTAGAGTTTTTGGATGTGTGTGAGATTATTTGTAAAATAAATTGCCGCTGTTGTTTTGGTGAAATGCCCCTTTAACCTAATCTGATGGCAGCATTCCAGCTAATTTTGCAATGTAAAATATTTGCATCATGTCATTGTGTCTTTACCAGCTAACGCTCTTGGGAAATGCATTATTGTAGTTTTCAACATTTTCACCTTTTAATTTTAAACCAATGCTGCTATCTACTGACAACATAAAGTGTTGTCTAATCGTCACCTTGAGAGCCACTTCCGTATACTAGCGTCGCCCAAATCACGTGACTCAAATCAGCCAATGGAAGCGAGCGGCCGGAGGACCTCAGCCATTGGGTGGGACCCAAATCACGTGACCCAAATCAGCCAATGGAAGCGAGGGGTCTCAGCCATTGGGTGGGACCCAAATCACGTGACCCAAATCAGCCAATGGAAGCGAGGGGTCTCTTAAGCGCCACTACTGTGGTGGTTCTGGGGTTCTGCAGCTGGAAGCATCTCCGATTTGTAGAGACGCATCCCAGCCGAACATCCTCCATCTTGGATTAGTTTGGCGAGCGTTTTTTTCAGCGTGGCATAATGGGATTTATGATTAGCCAATGTGCATATCGATCTACCAGAATCCGATGAGTGGTGAGGAAATGCTGCCGGCGATCACATGGCCTGACGGTAGGATAATATTACCCCAAATTACAGCTGGATTGGACATTGTTTTATAACGTAACGTGATTGGTCAATGAAAATGCTATATTGAACGCACACTGTATTGCAGATCAATAATAGTAATCGGCGTTCCCCGCCGCCCCCATTTCATCCATAGATGCTCTGTAATAGTCCGGATGCTACGCAGTTTGTTTAATTTCATTCGTATATATACAGCAGAAATGGCGTTTGATATAACGGCGTCAACATTTAGCCTATTATCTAAGCTCCCGGGAAAAAAGCCTAGCCAAAAAGTGTGTTACACCTTATATTCACAACGCTATAAAATGACAACCATAGGATGGATTTTTATTTTCTTTAAACCATTGTGAAGGCACGGTTTATGCACTCAAGTGACAATGAGAATGGACAGATAGCAATACTATAAAGCATAGTTAAAACAAAACCAACACGTTTGTTTACATTCCGCGGTCCCCTGCACCATATTAGACGGGTCCAAGCCGGTCGTCAAAGTGTTAACAATTGTGTGTTTGATTGATTGATTGATTGATTGAAAAGTTTATTAACAGATTGCAGAATGGGTACAGTACAGTACAGCTCAATACATACAATTGTTAAGAGGATGCAGACCTGAGAAAGACTTTCGTCTTGTTTCCATCAGGGTCCCCCATTTTCAATTCATCATATGACACACATGACATACAGATAGACAGTACTGCTACATCTATACATTTATGACATACCAGATTTTCAAATACAGTACTGTTTGTGATACTAAAAAAATCCAGAAGAAGAGTGTATATACATTTGACATAGAAACTGTGTGGGGGGGGGACACTGTACATTGGAATACTGACATACATTTGACATGGAAACTGTACATTGGAGGAGGTTGGGTAGGTGGGGTGGGGTTGGGTGGGGCTGTACATTGGAATACTGACAAAGCCATGCTTGGTCTTTATTGTACAACTGGGTTAGGACATTTGTAGGGGCCAGTTTTGAATTGCAGTCTCCCGTAGGTGTTCTTTGAGAGTGTTTTTGAAGGTGGGTAGTGATTTACATTCCTTTACAGCTTTGGGTAGGGCGTTCCTGCACTTTATACTTTCATAATCACTCGCTATCTGACTGAATAGTTTGGTTTTTAGATAAAGAAATAAAATAAGTCTGAGCGACTCCTCGAGTGAGCCGCGTTCGCCTTTCACACAAAATGAAATGTGGCTGGGCTCGACCGTAGTGTTTATTTTTTAATTCTTTTACCTGTGCCATCTGAGAACAGCATGTGTGTGTGTGTGGCCAACATGCCGGGAGGCTGCCATTTTAATGAGCTCTGGCTTGGAGATATCAAATATAATTCATGGTTAAAAAGAGGAGAACATCCTCGAGTAGCCGTGTGCAAAATATGCAGAAAGGACCTGCAGATTTTTACCATGGGAGTCTGCACTTTCGAGCCACGTTGAAAGGTGAGCCACTGAGCCATGGGACCCATGTATTTCCATGTATTTCAAACCACGATAACTTGTGTATTGAAATGGTATTTAATTTTTATAACGGAACATTTACGGAGACTGTTGTGGAGCAGTTGTAGTCTGGAACGCAGTAACGTACTGTATATCTGTATGCAGGGAGCGAAATTAACTTTTTGACTCACCGGCCAGTGGCGGGTAGATGGGAAGAGTCTACCCGCCAAGCATATTTCTTACCTGCCAAATTTTTTTTGATTAAAAAAAAATATATATATATTTTATATAAAAAAAAAAATTAAATAAAATATATATTATATAATCATACTTGTAGTTGTATTATCTGCGAGACATCGCCACCACGCAATAAGTCAAAATGCTTGCTATCTGCAAACAGCTCCACTGTCTGTGTGTATACTTGAGTAGCCTCCAGCTCCAGCAAGGATTCTCCGGCCATGCAGCTAGACCTTATATATTCAGCTTTTTTTTTCATAATTCATTTTTTTTTTTTTACTTTTGTAACTTATTTTCAGAATTACTGATATTTTGGAACTATTCAACACATTGAGTGCCACGCCCCTTCCGGGAAGTGACCCCTTCATTGCCGTCCATTAACCCCATGTAAATGTAGTTGTAGTTTGTAGAGCTAAACCTATATTTTATAGTATATCTATGGGTCTAATAACGCCGTCGAGTCTCAGTGAGTTGCTTCTGGTCAACGTGCAAAAAACATTATTTTTTCATCCTACATTTCCGTTTTATACTGTTTTGAATATGAATATAGTTTTGTTGCTTCTGAGTAATTCCAGGGAAAAGATGCGAAAACTGTAAGTTTTCAGACGGTTAATCCTTTCACTACCACACTACAGAAGGTTAACCCGTTCACTACCACACTACAGACGGTTGACCCTTTCACTACCACACTACAGACGGTTAACCCTTTCACTACCACACTACAGACGGTTAATCCTTTCACTACCACACTACAGAAGGTTAACCCTTTCACTACCACACTACAGACGGTTGACCCTTTCACTACCACACTACAGACGGTTAACCCTTTCACTACCACACTACAGACGGTTAATCCTTTCACTACCACACTACAGAAGGTTAACCCTTTCACTACCACACTACAGACTGTTGACCCTTTCACTACCACACTGCAGACGGTTAACCCTTTCACTACCACACTACAGACGGTTAATCCTTTCACTACCACACTACAGAAGGTTAACCCTTTCACTACCACACTACAGACGGTTAACCCTTTCACTACCACACTACAGACGGTTAATCCTTTCACTACCACACTACAGAAGGTTAACCCTTTCACTACCACACTACAGACTGTTGACCCTTTCACTACCACACTGCAGACGGTTAACCCTTTCACTACCACACTACAGACGGTTAATCCTTTCACTACCACACTACAGAAGGTTAACCCTTTCACTACCACACTACAGACGGTTGACCCTTTAACTACCACACTGCAGACGGTTAACCCTTTCACTACCACACTACAGAAGGTTAACCCTTTCACTACCACACTACAGACGGTTGACCCTTTCACTACCATACTGCAGACGGTTAACCCTTTCACTACCACACCAAAGACGGTTGACCCTTTCACTACCACACTACATAAGGTTAATCCTTTCACTACCACACTACAGACGGTTGACCCTTTCACTACCACACTGCAGACGGTTAACCCTTTCACTACCACACTACAGACGGTTAATCCTTTCACTACCACACTACAAAAGGTTAACCCTTTCACTACCACACTACAGACGGTTGACCCTTTCACTACCACACTGCAGACGGTTAACCCTTTCACTACCACACTACAGAAGGTTAACCCTTTCACTACCACACTACATACGGTTGACCCTTTCACTACCATACTGCAGACGGTTAACCCTTTCACTACCACACCAAAGACGGTTGACCCTTTCACTACCACACTACAGACGGTTAACCCTTTCACTACCACACTACAGACGGTTAACCTTTCACTACCACACTACAGACGGTTAACCCTTTCACTACCACACTACAGAAGGTTAACCGTTCCACTACCACACTACAGACGGTTAACCCTTTCACTACCACACTGCAGACGGTTAACCCTTTCACTACCACACTACAGAAGGTTAACCGTTCCACTACCTTCTGTAGTGTGGTAGTGAAAGGGTTAACCAATGGCGATATTGATTGGTAGAGTCCTTTCTCCGCACACTCCATGCTGTTCCTCACAATAGCTCCGGCTAGTTAGCCACAGACCAATGCAAAGTGAATGCGGACACGTTCCCGTCTGTACGAGATTAAAGTTATTCTACCTTCTTGTTTAATTAATAACATCCGATCTAACATGATCTGTTGCATGTTTTAAAATGTGACTAACAATCGTATGAAGTCTTAAGAAGATTGTTTTTCACTTTTAACATCACTTTCTTTCTCCTTTTTTATTTTTCTCTCTTTCTCTCTTTGACTCCCCCTCTTTCTCCTGATCTGTCCCCCTCTCCTGCTCTATCTGTATCTCCCTCTGTCTCTTCTCCCTCTTTCTCTCTTTTTCTCATCTCTTTCTCATCTGTCTCTCTTTCTTTATCTCCTCTCTCTGTCTCTCTCTCTCTCCCTGTTTCTCTCTCTCTCTCTCTCCCTGTCTCTCTCCCTGTCTCTCTCTCTCTCTAGCTCTTGGTGTTGTTTGACCGTGAGGATCCTAGGGAGAGAGACGGCCAGAAAACAGTCTTACACAGAATCTACAGGAAATTCCTGGGGCTGAGAGCTTTTATACGAAAACAGATAAATAATATTTTTCTACGGTAAGAGGAGACACTGTAACGCCGGATGTATATATATTTACGATTGAGCTTTTGTTTCATTTAACGCAATGACTCGCGCTAATGTGGCTAACTGATCGACCTCTCGCACACAATTAATGACATGTTGCGGACAGCCATATCGGTGACAATGTTTATCTTTTAGTGCCAAATGATAAGAGTCTGAGGCGGAGTCTCAAAAGAGAATGTTGAATATTTATTGTGCATTAAAAATCACAAGAGAGCCTCTACTAGCTAACTGAAGTTACCGGAGCCTTCTGGAGTGCAACAACGTATAACGTCCGTGCGGAATCAATGTCCCAACAACCATTCCGTGGGTGAACTCATTGAGTTGTCAAGGCCTAACAAAATTAATAGTTGGTTTCAGGTTGGTTGTCAGTTTGGCCATGGGTAGGTAGGGAATTTATTTTATTTTATTTTTTTATTTTATTCTTTCCCACGGCGACTATGGATAGGGAATTTCTTTATTTAATTAAAATGTTCACAACAACATGGATGCATGTACTCTGCCAGCATGTTTAATATCCATAATACTAAATGTTTGACTAAGATGTCTATGAAACTTTATTAAAAAACAAACAAAAAAAAAACGTTTTTTTTTTTTTTTTTTTTTATAATTTTTTCTAAAAACTCATAAAATATATTGGGTCGCACCTAAATCGGCAGGGTCGGTCGGCAACCTGAAACCAACTATTAATTTTGTTAGGCCCAATTAATGATACTAATGCTAATCTATACAATCACCTGTTGTTGAATAAATACCATTACTTTATAGTTATTACTAAAAAAAACAGTATATATAAAACAGTAGCTGTAACATTTTATTTTTTCTTATAATTTTATATAATATTTTTATTTTTTATTTTATTTTTTTAATGTATGCACTGGTATCGGATCAGTATCGGTACCGGCCGATACCCAAAGCTTAGGTATCGGAATCGGATCGGGAAGGAAAAAATGGTATAGGAACATCTCTACTCGAGACCTCTTGAGGCAAACAGTGCGGGTTCCCCCGACCTCGCCTTCGCCAGGCCGGGTATCACGTTAGTGCCTCCCACTCCCGCAAGATCGGCAGTGGTCTGGCAGGTGTGCGTGATTTGGGTGGTAGTAATATCACTGCAGGGCTACGGTGTGTAGGAACCCACCCTATCGGGCAGTGTGGGGGCCTCACACCTTGCATGTCCAGCTGTAGAACAATTCCTCAGCCGTCCATGCTGGAGGGGTGTTCAGTGGGGGAGCTTTTGTCACCTCCCGTATCAAACCGGCCCTTTCTGTCGGGGTCCCCCCTTGGGTGCAATTGCCTCGTGGGTAGTGTCGGGGGCCGATGTCCCGACTCCACGGAACGCTCTGCTCGCGCGGTTAGCGGGTCCAGGGTTGGCTACACACAGCGGACGGGACCGGGCCGCCTATCTACGGTTTCTGGCGGACCAGCGCCAAGTGGCGGCGGGTGCGCTTGGGATTATCTCACATATGGCTACAGCAGTGTCATATCTCGAGGTGGATGGAGAGAACGCTGAGGCGGGGACTTGTATTTACACAACCCCACCCGTTTTCAGGTTTGGTACAGACCCTATTGTTAGGGTCACCAGCAGTGACAGCTCTGGCCAACGAGATCCAATCTCTGTGGGTGAAGCAAGCCATCGTCGTGGTCCCAAAGGAGGACGCGATGCGTGGCGTTTCCTCCCGGTATTCTCTGGTGCCCGAGAAATCGGGAAGGGGGTGTGCAGACCCATGCTGGACCTGTCCCATGGAAGGTTCAGCATTTTGGACCGTCTCCCACCTGTTGAACGCTGTCAGGTGGGGGCCTGGTTCTCCTCCATAGACCTGTAGGATGCGTCAGCGTTTCCGTTAGCCGGTAATTACCGGTATTTGACCGGCAAAATCTGTTGAAGTCCGACATATTTAATCTCTCCGGTCTTAATGTCCGGTGAAAATAATTCCCTGAGTCTAAGCACAATTTGATTATTTGAATTGTATTAAAATAGGCTAAAATTAAATAGCCTATGCGATGAACGAAACGATCATTACATTTGTTTCCTCGTTGCTTCTAATAATGACAACGACGTTGTCAGCGAGAGCTTAGTGCTGGGTGTGCGAACTTTTGTGAAGCTGCAGAGCCGGAGCAGCAGCAGCACAATGCAGTATTCCAGCAGTACTCCAATTCAGCCATTTTCAGCCAATGTTGGGTGGGGGGCGCTGCTGTGCGGTTCCCAGAAAAGAGCCAATAACAGCTGAATCAGCTGCTCTGCAGCGCCATACTCTTTGCAAATAAGTCGTTGCGAGGTGGAGAGAGTCGTCACGCAAACCACGATAATGTTGCCGTCTCTCTGCTTTCTCAGTTCTTCGCTTGATATAATTAATACAAATGTCCAATATAACGGAATTCGTTAGCTCATAAAAATGTGATTATAACAGACTGCTGTTTAGTGTCGGACCGACTGCCTACATACGCGGTCTATTTTATTTCAAGTCAGCAGCAGCACGGAGTATCGAGGGACTTATTTTATTTGGAATATATTAATGACTGTATACGCAAAAGTAGCCTAGTTTTAAGTAATAATATTATAAATCTACATGCCTTGAGGATGACATTCTTTATATAGCCTGCCTATCAATTGTTTTAAAGCTCAATAAACTATGACCGGAATTAATCTCATTTGTCCGGTAGATTGAAATCTTGCAGGTCACGGAGACCGGCAACAATTTTTTCTAACGGAAACCCTGGGATGCGTATTCGCATCCCCGATCTTCCATCCTAGGGCTTACCTACGCTTCCTTTGCAGGGTTTAGCGTATGAGTACCAGAGGCTGCCGTTCGGCTATTCTCTGGCTCCCCGCATCTTCACCAAGTGCGTGGAGACCGCACTGGGGCCTCTGCGTCGTCGGGGATTACGAAGTGTATTCTGCCATGGACGACGTTCTGGTCCTTGGCGGTCAGGGTAGATCGTCAGGTCTCATACCAGGCAGGTGGTGGAATTCCTCACCAGCCTGGGTTTTGCTGTAGACTGGAAGTAGAGTACTCCTCTTCCCAGTCAACGGGTGGAGTACTTGGGCTTATTATTTTTTTTTTATTGGTCTTTTTCCCCCTCCATTTTCCTCCGATTTTCTCCCATCCCAATGTTAGTCGTATGCCAATTCCCAGTCCCTTCCTGGTCGCTGCGCACTTACCCCCCACAGTCAGATCATCTGGGAGAGTGGAGGCTACCACGTGCTTCCTCCGACACACGTCCAGCCAATCACCGCTTCTTTTCACCTGGCAGCGCGGATTCTCATTGAGAGGGCGTAGCGTGTGGGAGGACCACACTATCCCCCTCAAGTCCTATCCGCGCTTAGCAGGCGCCCCGACCGAACTGTAGGAGTCGCTGTTTACAACGACCCGGACCCACCCCTCCAGCTTCTCCCACCCTCTAATACAGCCAATTGTATTAGTGCAGACGGCCAGCCAAGCTGGTGACAACCCCGGAGCTGTGAGCTGGATTCGAACAGGCGAATCCAGCTCACAGCTCCGGGGTTGGTGACGAACGCAATCTCCGCTCGGCCACCTAACCGCAGTACCTCCTTCTTTTAAAGTTTTTCTAATGATTCTATTTTTTAGAGAGACATTTTGTTTAAAGTGATTTTTTAGCGGTTGCCGCATGAGTGGTGTGTGTGTGTGTGTGTGTCTGTGTGTGCTCATGTGTATTTGTGAGTTGAGAGTTCAGTGTTCTGATGGCCTGGGGGAAGAAGCTGAGTGGGAGACAACACAGACGTAACACACAGGTTACATTTGAATCCTAAAATGGCTGACCTGAGCTTGGTCCACCTTGGTTGGTCTCCTTGTTCTCATGCAATGCTCTATAATGCCTCAGCATCGGCGAGGTGTTATTGTTGTATCCAAGTTATTTTGAACACAACAGACACTTCACTTTTTAAAGTAACAGAAATTATAACAAGGGATACGCTGTGTTGTCACATTTATTAATATTACTATGTGCATACTTAGGAGAGAGATCAGCTCAGTTAGTTATTACTATGTGAATACTTAGGAGAGAGATCAGGGTCCTATTCCCCGTACCTGGTTCAACTAAGTCGATCAAAAGTCCCATTATCCAGATTCAATTAACCTGATGTTTGAATCCGCGCTTTCCCTGTTCCTCGAAGGTGGATTCAGTCTCGTTCATTCGAACCGCCTCAGCTGAAAAGACAGCAGGTGTTGATCGCAGAAATCCTGATTTTCTAATGGCATTGATTGATTGATTGATTTAAAACTTTATTAACAGATTGCAGAATGGGTACAATACAGTGCAGCTCAATAGCCTCGCCGACAAGTTAAATGCATAATCTATAGGCTAATGTTAAGTCTCTCATTACCCCAATCAATCAGATTATATTTATTTAAATGTGCCTAATGGCAGTAGGCTTAATGGAATGAATAATCGAATCAAATCAAATCAAATCAAATTTATTTATAGGGCCCGACAACACACGTTAATGTCCCCATGGGCCGTACAGATCTTCTTTAAACAAGTCAAGAAGAAAACATAACAATAAGTCAAGAACAGAACAAGAACACCATAAGGTGCAAACATTTTTAGATGGATGCAAATAAATGAAAGAATGCAAGCACTCCCAGACATACCCCACGCGAAGGTAAGGAAAAACTCACTAAAACCTAACAATAGGGAAAAAAGCTCCACAGGCAGTGTGGAGGAGAGAAACCTTAGAAGGGCCATTCAAGGGGGGATCTCCCTTCTTAGATGTTGGTGATAGTAGTGTTGCAGACGGACAGTTGGTAAGCATGCACTCATGTGTGTAGTGGAACACAGATGAGTGCATGCAATAGCAACTGTACATTTTGAAAAATTAAAGATAGAGCTAATAGCGATAGCAACTGAACATTTTGAAAGATTAAAGATAGAGCTGATAGCAATCTATTTGAGGCACAGGGGCGGCGCAAAGAGGGTCACGTCCTCCCCGTCTTAGTCAAGGGACATTTAACACTCCGGTCGTTGCTCAGGGACAGCCGGAGACAGGGAGATAGGGGGCGGCGCAGAGAGGGTCACGAACTCCCCGACATCATCGCGGGACATCCGGCACTCCGGTCACCACTACAAGACCTCCGGAGACAGGGGGGCACGCAGAGGGGGTCGCAACCTCCCGGCCTTCGTCACGGGACGTCCAACACTCCGGTCAACACTCCAGGACAGCAAGTCATAGGGAGACAGGGAGACGGGACAGGCGTTAGACGGCTCATGAGATTGTAGTAGGCAGACATAGCAATAGATACAAGTGGTAGGCATATATGTGAAAGGAGTAGATATATGAAGTAGGCGTATTATGTGAATAGAAATGGAAGTACTTAACCCAGCAATGAAACCGCATTGACTGTTAATCTGTTAACAGTCTGTTAATACTGTTAATCAGTTGACAGGACCACGGACAGACGGCGGTGAATAACTGATCCAAGGCCTCGGAGGTGCATGTAGAGCAGTCACTACAATCTTGGCCAGGACCCCGAGGCATCCATCACCTTAGTCAGCGCCAGGAGACGGGCACTCAGAGCAGGGCTGTACGTTAACTTTTTTTGCACATAGCACTGGTGCTACAGAGGTTGATAGTTTTGTAGCACAGGCCAAAATCTTGTAGCACGAGTATAAAACGTCTCTAAAATCTCTAAAAACAACCACAAGTAGTGCAGTTCATTACTTAAATAGGTATGTGACTGGCAAGGGACATGAATCTTGCATACAGGGCACACAAAATCCAAACTTTAACAAGAAATGCTTTTAGACAAATTCTTTCTTTATTTGCCCATAATGTAAAACAAAAAGAACAAGGACATAACCATATAACCGATATGAAGCAGTCCGAGACCAGGCAGCGCTGGTGTGGACTCAGATTACAGGGAAAGCTAGAAACCAACCTAGAAACACCTAGAAACCAACATAACAAATAGATATAATGCATACAAACACCTGTACATATTTGTGGAACCAAATAAATAAATGTATTATTATTATTATTATTATTATTATTATTATTATTATTATTATTATTATTATTATTATTATTATTATTATTCGTGTGTGTGTGTGTGCGTGCGTGTGTGTGTGTGTGTGTGCACTGCACACGTGTCACAGTTCCAGCATCATGTCTGCTGGCCACTTTTTCAGATCCACACACACACACACACACACACACACACACACACACACACACTATTGCATTAATCAGAACTAAGTACAAGGAACTCTGCATGAATGAAAAGGGCTTTATAAATAAAATGAATTATTATTATTATTACCTTATTTGCATATTGTCTCGTTATTAGATAGATAGATAGATTGATTGATAGATAATTAATACTTTATTGATCCCGGAGGGGAATTTAAGTAGCCATACGATGGAGTTCTTTTTACAGAGTAAAATTAGCGGCTTAAATTTAGTGAACAGCATTTCTTCCTTGGCGATGCAATATGCCACATTCATCTTAAACTTTACCTCACGGAGATCAGCATCATCCGCTCTGGTCGTCTGTTTACTCAGCGAGTGCAAGAGGGTGCGGGAGTAGGATTTTGCAGAACACCGGCCCGCGCTCAGGAGTTTGTTTAGCGTTGAAGGCATCCCGGGCAAGAATGTGTCGATGGGACGTATTGTGTTTATTAATGTTATCCCTTTTTAGGATATTGTTACCCGCGAGTCAAGGGATTCTCTGATCGGATCTTTTCCGGAGTCTCCCGGCACCAGTGACAGAATAATAATAGCTGTGCTTCCTCATTAAAAAATATCCACGGAAAATCATTTTCCCACTCTGCGTTATATCTGTACATCTTGTTAATCTTCTCCTTTTGTCTCGTTTCTATTAACGGTGGTCCCTCTCGGGCTCGTTTGGGGTTTTGATCTTGTACTTCTTTTGTTGGATTTAATACCTTAAAAAAGCGCTTCATCTTGTCGAAGTCACCCAGTCAGTGTACATTGAGCTCGCAACTTAGTCGCGGGGATATTGTTCGCTAGGGATTATGGGATTTGGTGTTTGATTATGGACTCTACGCGAGACGGGACATTGTTTTTAATCGCACGAGACTACAAGTACCAAGTGGATAGCGTGGCGCTGTGGTCCATTCAATTTACCGTCACACTTTATTTTTTTTTGCTTGCTCCACGGGCCATCGCACCAGTGCTACTGAAGTCAATTCATTCATCGCACAGACTGACGTCAGTGTCGCACGTGCGACATATATGTCGCAATGTACAGGCCTGACTCAGAGAGAAGGGGGGGGGGGGGGGGGGGGGGAAGAGTTAGAGAGTTCCCATGTTTGTGGTGCTGCAAAGGAGCAGACATGTAGTACCCTGTAGTGCCATGTAGTACCATGTAGTACCCCGTAGTGCCATGTAGTACCCTATAGTACCCTGTAGTGCCATGTAGTGCCATGTAGTACCCTGTAGTGTCATGAGAGTGAATGAGATCTATTGCTAGCGAAAATAATTAGTTAAACTCTTTCAGAATAAGTAGATACAAACAAGCCCAAAGAGTATCTAATTGATATGAATTAATAGGATATCTGTACTGTATGCGCTCGGCTTAGGTATCATGTACTTTATATATAAACACAGTTTTCAAGGCGCGACCCCCGAAATAACATGTCAGAGAGGCTTGGAGCCGGCTATACAGTTTCACTATTAATCAGGTTTTAATCTGTTTCGGACATAATCCATACATGCATTGAATTGATTAACCTTTGGTTTATACCAGTCACACATGTTCATCATCAGATAACAGTGCTTGAACAGATGCATGCATTTTCTCAAATGCATTCATGTCAACGGCTCATTCAATTTCTCAAATCCGTCAAACAGCGCATCTCATCAGACATTTTAATCCCAGTTACAATATCACAATAACGTGTGAGTGACAGTGATACAATTCAACAATCCACAGATTCAGATTCCACGTAATTCATAATCCACAATCCACGCATAGACACTTCAATTTATGCTTGAATGAAACACAATCCGGGCGCTCCGTTAAGCAAATACATCCACAGCAGAGAATATGAAACTAATCAGAGCCAAACGCCCGGTTTCATTCATTAAAAATATCCCTGCGGGATTCACATTTGCAGTGCGCCGTTATTAAAATAACCACATGCAGTGTGTATCGCGACTCCGAGCGCCGTATAAATATGACGTGCATTATTTAGGACCAAGTAAATCTATAGGCTGAATATGATTTATTATCAGCATTTTAGGTCTATTATTTTACATTTCAAAAGCCCCCTCTAGGAAAACGAAGCACAAAAACATAATTCAGAATGGTATAATGCTGATCTACACTATGATAATTATTTCAGGAAGCGAGCTGGCATTTATTTGCGAGGGTGTGGCCATGGTTCATCCAGCTAACTGAACTTAACCCTGCTCCGGACCAGGTTCAAACTTTCTGATCTGTTACCATGGCGATTTAGAAAATCCAACGTCTGAGAACGGAAATGTCTGGCTTAAGTCAAGCTATGCTGAAAATTATCTGGCTAACTCCGTTAGCCAGGTACGGGGAATAGGGCCCAGCTCAGTTAGTTGAACAGATAGCAAACAAACGCGCAATAAATGCCTAAGTCAACACAATGTGACGTCATAGGTAGGGATGGGTACCGAACCGAATTAAGGGTACCGACTACCAAGTACCGATTCACGTGAGAACCGCCGGTGCCAAATAATTTTTTTTAAAGTCTGATGACGTCGACGTTTCGTTTACCGCAAAATGAAACCTATGAAGTGTGCCACACGTTCACACGCACAATACGCACTTACCTAGAATTTTACTTGATTCAACAACAAAGCAGTCGGGGCAATGGCAAGCCGAAAACGGTTGCAAGTGTTGTTACACTTTACAAAGCTAGATGCAGACAACGCTCGCTGCAATATTATATATATATTAACAAATTGTTCTAAATAAATAATAATGATAATAAATTATTTGAAGTTTGGATTTTTTCTTTTACAACACGTCGTAGATAGATACAATTTTTAGAGACTAAAGTACCGAAAAAAGCTACCGTTGGGTATCAGTATCGATTTACAGGTACCGGTATCGGTTAAAATGTGAAATGTACCCAACCCTAGTCATAGGAGACTATTGCGCTTCGTTGCCCCTTATATCTTGAATCGGGTGCCAAATGTCCTGAATCAGTCACGTGGTACGACCGGCACGTGAAGTTCAACGTCACCACACACGTCATCAACACGAGCCTCGATACACTCTACATAAATTCCTGGATTATTCAACAAACGCTTTGTGTGTTTACAGTGTGAAGTCTCTCTGTGGCAGAACTCTACTGGACCAAGACTTTCTTCTTGTGGAAACAGACATCAGACTGTGGACACCACAACATCTGTAAGTACAATTATGTTTACTTTGAGTTTCCTGAACATGGAGAGACCAATCCCAAGTCGATCGGAACTTTCTCGGCCGAGCTATAGTCACTTTCTCAACACCTACTCCCCATGCGCATGCGCAGATTGCCCACGGAGTCTCGGGATTGTCCAGATGTCTAGGTTTATCAATCTGCGCATGCAGAGTTTGGGGAGTAGGTGCGGGGAAAATTACTATAGCTCGGCCGAGAAAGTGCCGATCGATTTGCGATTGGTCTCCATGTTCAGTGCCCAGTAGTTCAAAATCTTTAATCTCAATCAGATCCGATCCGATTTTAACCTCTTTACCTCTTAATCTCTGAAAATCCGCCTAAAAATATACACCTAAGTAAATGGAAGATTGCTCCACTTCTACAAGGCCATTTGCATGTTCTTGGTATCTAGGGACATCTATGGACCTCAGGGAATGTATTCCCAGTGTCATAAATATTGTGTCTATTACTAGGCTTGAGTAAATTGTTATGAAACACTGTGCAAATGTTTCTAAGGAAACTGAGGATAGGGCTACATATGGGATGATGACTCCGATGACAGTGGTGAGGATGATTAACATCAGTGTTGCCTGGGAAGTGTGGTGGTGGATGAGGGGTTGGGTGGTGGATGAGGGTGTGGACTGGGGTTGGGATGTATTAGGGTTACACAGTAGGTAGTGTGATTTGTTTGTATTTTTGTACCTGCATTCTATTTAGTTTTTTAAATGGAAAATAAAAAGGTTAATGTCTTATTGATTTGTAAATTTTTTTTTACATCATTCCAAATTAAGGGGATGGTGTAGTGTTTTGATTTAACTATCTTGATAAAGTGTGTGGGTCTATTCTTTTTCTCATTATACTATCCACTGAACTGTTTTATGTGTACAACCTCAATTTTTTGAATATCTACATCCTGATCTGCACTGCACACTTTTTTAGAACTGTATAGTATTCTTTATTCTAGTCATCTTATTTTATTCTAAGCTAAAATTATCGTATTGCACTGCACACTTTTTAGAACTGTATATAGTCATCTTTATTTTAGTCATCTTCTTTTTTTCTATACTAAATATATTGTATTTTATTATTGGAAGCTGCTATGGTCGAGGGACCACAATAAATAGATTTTCACTCTACTTGCTGTAAAGCACTGTGATCAATACATAGAACTATCCTACCTGTCTGTGATCAGTACATACTTTATGTTGCATGGTTTGGAGAGCTAGGAGGCTACCTTACGCTCTAGCCTAAAACTAACATTTCCTTTTTCCGTTTCAAACCTTTATTTCAACTTGTTAGGAAGTGGAGGTTTCCCTCATTTAGATTAGATTAGCTGTCATTATACAGCACAAGTACAGTACTAGAAGAAAGTTTGGCAGATGTAGGCCATTGTCGGTACATTATGAACCATGACACAAAGGTATCTTTTTCTCTTAACCTGCTGTAAGTTAGCCTTTAGTTTTTTTGGAAAATAATCCACTGTGCCCACCATGATGAATTTGTTTTGGGCATCTTTGTGTCAACGTCTAGAGAAAGCCCTAATGGATTGTCCAGACGTCCACACGCTTCCCATCATCCGTGGCAACAAGGATGGTCTGCTGGACATAGACAAGCTCGCCAGAGGTGATCATTTTACCACTTAATTGACATTCCTTACAAAGATCCTTACAGTAATTTTGTTCTTAATTTCTATCATTCCTAAACACCTCATGATATCAATCAATCTACATTTTATTACGGACTCAGGGTCCATATAAAAGACGATACATAGAATAAATGACATAAAAGCACCATAAAAAACATAGTTTAAAAGATAAGAAAAGAAAATGCAGAGTCTTAAATAAAGACAACTGTCTCAGTGTTTCCTGGGATTGAAGGACAAAACCAAGATGATCTCATTTACAGTCATTTACCCGGCAAATACATTTCTACATACGATTTCTTAAAACAGCTTGGGATGGAAGTCGTGCAATCAAAAACATCTTACTTGCACTAAACAATCTAGCCCTCTTAAGTAATATTATTGTGACATCATTGTAAGATACTTGTTTCTGTAAGCTTGCTTTTTTGTAGTTTGATTGCAGCACATAGTAAACTAACTGAGAGAACTGAGACATGTAAACTAACTGCGAGAACAGAGACATCTTCACTACATCTGTACACATAGTAAACTAACTGAGAGAACAGAGACATCTTCACTACATCTGTACACATAGTAAACTAACTGAGAGAACAGAGACATCTTCACTACATCTGTACACATAGTAAACTAACTGAGAGAACAGAGACATCTTCACTACATCTGTACACATAGTAAACTAACTGAGAGAACAGAGACATCTTCACTACATCTGTACACATAGTAAACTAACTGAGAGAACAGAGACATCTTCACTACATCTGTAGACATAGTAAACTAACTGAGAGAACAGAGACATCTTCACTACATCTGTACACATACTGTACTAATCTTACTGAGGGAACATAGAATCAGTATTTTCCTCAACATAGATGTAGTATTTTCTCCAACATGGATATAGTATTTCCCCCAACATATAGTATTTTCCTCAACATCGATTTAGTATTGTCCTCAACATAGATTTAGTATTTTCCTCAACATAGATTTTGTATTTTCCTCAACATAGATTTAGTATTTTCCTCAACATAGATTTCCAAGATGTTAGAAGACAAAGTGTATTACAATGGCAGCATGTGTCTAACTGCAAAGGGCTAGATTGTGGCTTGACACAGGGCAGCTGTCTTGGACCACTCCTGTATTCTATATTCACAAATGACTTACCATCTACTTTGTGTAAAGCAAGTATACAAATGTACGCAGACGATTCCACACTGTATTATGCTGCAAACACTAGTGGTGATCTACACAAAGTTTTATCTACAGAGTTATATGCAGTAACTAATTGGATACAACTAAATAAACTGGTATTAAACATCTCAAAGACCAAATCAATTATCATAGGAACCAGTCACAAACTATTAGCCAATCCTACACTGAGTCTGCACTTACATTTACATTTACATTTAGTCATTTAGCTGACGCTTTTATCCAAAGCGACTTACAAGTTCTGTGCGACAAGACAGCAAGAAGGGTATAACTCTATCAGCTGAGTAACAATGTTCATCAAAGTGTTGCGTGTTACAGTGTAGGTTAGTTTATTAGGACAAGTGCATGACATTAAGGTTAGTCGGGGCTAGATTTTTTTTTTTTTTTTTTTTTTTTTATCATTTCAGATAATGGTTGAAGAAGTGAGTCTTTAGTCGACGGCGAAAGATTGGACGGGATTCGGCTGTCCTAACTGGGATGGGTAGTTCATTCCACCATTGTGGGGCAAGGACTGAGAATAGGCGGCTTCTCTTTGATGACCCTCCGGGAGCTTGGATAGGAGTAGATCTGAGGCGGCCAGAAGACGCAGAGCGTAGGGGTCTTGAGGGTGTGTAGTTAGAGACCATTGACCGGAGGTAGGCGGGAGCGGTTCCCTTTGCCGCACGGTATGCTAGGTCGAGGGCCTTGAAGCGGATACGTGCAGCAATGGGGAGCCAGTGCAGGTCCCTAAGAAGTGGGGTGACATGGGCTGACTTCGGTAGGTTTGAGATCAGGCGGGCCGCTGCATTTTGAATGAGTTGAAGAGGCTTGGTGGCAGTGGCCGGGAGGCCAGCTAGCAGTGCGTTGCAGTAGTCGAGGCGGGAGATGACTGTTGATTGGACGAGGAGTTGGGTGGCTGGTCTGGTGAACCCATACAACAGGTTGATAAGGTTAAATTACTGGGAGTCATAATAGATAGTTGACTGACATGGGTAGAGCACATTGACACAGTGGCTAAGAAAATGGGTAATGGCATTTATATGGCAAGAAAATGCCGTCCTTATGTTCCACCACATATTCTGGGACAGGTCGTTAAGTAATTAGTTTTAAGCCACCTGGACTACTGCTCACCTGTTTGGTCCTCTGCATCTGACAGTGCACAGAGGAAACTACAAAATATCCAGAAC
This sequence comes from Notolepis coatsorum, assembly GCF_963971535.1. Taxonomy (NCBI): domain Eukaryota; kingdom Metazoa; phylum Chordata; class Actinopteri; order Aulopiformes; family Paralepididae; genus Notolepis; species Notolepis coatsorum. The sequence continues at coordinate 693,277 of NW_028174872.1, read as the reverse complement.
AGAGCTGCCAGACTTGTCTTACATTGCCCCATAACAACGGACATAAACAGTATGCATAGGGAACTCTTATGGCTATCGGTAGATAAAAGGATTGTCTTAAATACAGTCACATTCTACAATAACAGCATCCACGCCTCTAAGCCTGAGTTTTTATATACCGTAATTTTCGGACTATAAGCTGCGGCTTTTTTCACTTTTTCGACCCTGCGGCTTATATAACGGTGCGGCTAATCTATGGATTTCTACAGCTAACTGGGCGCGCTCCCTCAGCTCTGTGACCGTCAGATCAGACTCCTAAATCTCTTGCAGCAGTGCACGCCTTGCCCATCCTCCTCCCCCTCACAGACCCACGTCAACAAACCATTACGGCAAGAGTCTAGTGTATGAGCAGCTCAGAGCTCCTCTTTCAACATAACTGAAGCATTAAACAAAATGACCCAGTCAACGAACTATTCACTTTAGTTTATTAATGCATGAGGCGTTGTCTAATGTTATCTAGCTACTGATGGCTCCTGATATCATCAGTTTGGCATTCGATTTCGCAGGTGCTGGCTAACTGGCTATCGTTCTGTGAGCTGGCATTGGTACCTGGCTGGCGCTGGCTAACTAGCGTGGCTATCGTTCTGTGAGCTGGCGTTGGTACCTGGCTGGCTAACTAGCGTGGCTATCGTTCTCTGAGCTGGCGTTAGTAGTACCTAGCTGGCTAACTAGCGTGGCTATCGTTCTGTGAGCTGGAGTTAGTACCTAGCTGGTGCTAACTAGCGTGGCTATCGTTCTGTGAGCTGGCGTTAGTACCTAGCTGGCGCTGGCTAACTAGCATGGCTATCGTTCTGTGAGCTGGCGTTGGTACCTGGCTGGCTAACTAGCATGGCTATCGTTCTGTGAGCTGGCGTTAGTACCTAGCTACCATTACTGTTTAAACAAAAATGTTAATAAATGGGAGCTTCCTCAAACAGCCATCTCTTTCCCCACAATCCCTTCTGTGCACGAACCCTTACATATGGTAATTAAACATTAAAACACCTGCGGCTTAATAGTCCAGTGTGGCTTATATTATGTACACATCATTCAATTTAGCTGCTGCAGCTTATATTCAGGTGCGGCTTATAGTGCGAAAATTACGGTAGTCAAATGATCAGATGTAGTCACTTACACAATCATTTAACTAGAATGGCAGGAGAAGGTAAAATCATGTTACCTCGCCCAAAATTGAATGCCATACGAAAATCTGTAATTTATCTAGCCATTACTTATTGGAATAGCTGCCCAGAACACATACATCAATTAAATACCAAATCATCATTTAAACATAAATTCCGAATGTATTACTTAGCTAGTGAGCAGTAGTCCAGTGTTTATTTATTTTTGTTTTTAATTATTTGTTCTTATTATTTTCTTAGCTGTGACAAGCTGAAGATGGTAATGCTGCCCTTTACAGGCAAGCATTAGCTCTTCATCTTTCATGTGCAATATTGTTTTTTTGTATGTCTTTTTTTGTATGATTGTAATAAGTTAGGTTGTTGTTTTGTTTATATACTGAATATGTGTGTGTATATTAGGGGTGTAACGGTACACAAAATCCACGGTTCGGTACGTACCTCGGTTTTGAAGTCACGGTTCTGTATTATTTTTGGTACAGTAAAAAAAATTGCTTTTATCTATTTATTTATTTAACTGTATTAAACAATATAAAATGAATTGGCCATAATTTACTGAGCAAACTAATGCTTACTGCTGTAACCTACTAATACCACTTAATGTAAATCTGAAGATTATTATATAGCAGATGCCTTGGACAACTGTAGCGTGTGCTTGTTTATATTCAAGCCCTGCTTGAATACAGGGGCAGGGCTTGCTACAGTCACGAAAGGGGCTAGTTTATACAGAGCTGGTATGACTTGCTGGCTGAAATACGGACGAGAGGGAACTAGGTAGCGGGGCTCTATTACTCTCTATGCTCTATGTGCTTAAACCCAGTGTTCTCGACAACGGAGTATGGTCGCAGATCTGCTGCTATAAAAACACATATGGCGTTTGTTATTGCTTTGGCCCGGTCTGAATTAATAGCGAGATGCTGCTTGAATGCCACGGGGAGCTGGGTTTGCTTCTTCGGTGTACCAGTGATATTCACATTCGGGTGATGCCGTTTCAAATGCGTGATAAAGTTTGCAATAAAGTTGAACAATGCCGGCAACGTAGCCCCATTCTTGACTGTGATGCAAGGCTTGCATCACAAGTGTGCATCACAGTCACGAAAGGGGCTAGCCGGCACGTAGCTTTAGTGCGATCCACCTGTCTTTGTCCATTACTGTGGTTAACTGGGAATCCGAAACGATCCCAAATGGGAGACTTGAATGTTGTGGGAGTATCTTCTAGCTCTGGCTGGTCGGTTAGTATTGACTCGCCATACTTAAGGCTAATATGCTATGCTGAATTACAGCTCTCGTTCAGTGTAACTGCGCGCTGCGTGGGATGAACAAACAACATCCGGTTAGTTGTGCACATTATATTAGGGCCGGGGGGATTTAAGTTCCACAAAAAAAGGTTCCATACCGTTGCAATCGTTCGGTGCACAGCGCGTACTGTACCGGAGGACCACATTGAGGCGGTTACACCCCTAGTGTATGTATGTATATATGTGTGTGTGCGTATATATATGTATATTTGTATGTGTATATATGGATATGTGGGACTTCGGACCCCAGGAAGACTAGCCATTGGCATCAGCTAATGGGGATCATTTTTAATAAACAAATACAAATATGACGGTTCTCTCAGTTTCAGAAAAGGACACCGACTGGTTTGTAATCCAAGGTTATGAGGAGCTTGGAGAGAAGAGTGGAGCTAAACTACAGACAAGACTCTTGGAAATCCCGCTCAAGAGATTGTCCGCGGTAAGATGGGGAAGAAAATTACATTGGGAGTTGTTTTGCATAATCCATGCTTAACTAGGCTTGCCATGTCTTGTTCTCCGCTGGGTCTTGCTTAACTAGTCTTGCCATGTCTTGTCCTTGGCTGGGTCTTGCTTACCTAGACTTGCCATGTCTTGTTCTTGGCTGAGTTGGGCTTGGCTGGTTGTGTGTCTGTAGCCTACTGTCTCTTGGTGAGAGAGGTGTGGAGAGAGAGACACTCTAACCAAACACTCAGTTTAGTTTGCGCAGCAGACTTTGATAGTGGGATGTACAATGTACCCCTGTTGTGTACCCTTTTTAACAAATCTCCGACCAAAACCCTGCTCGGACTAGTGTGAGTAAAAACCATGCTCAAAGAGATTGGTGTTGGATTATTCCTGATTCTTGGACAATAAGTCAGTTAGCTAAGATACATCCAAATAAATCAAGCAAATCATAAAAAAATTTAGATTGTGGTTGAGGCATCATCCAGCCATAATATCTGTTCTAGTGAGTGTAAGCACTTCTACTTTTAACAATACAAGTCAGGGTTCTGAAGTGGTGTTTTGACTTTTGTGTCAGAGAGAATTAGAAAATCAGAGAATTAGAAAATCAGAGCGGTTTTATCTTTAAAGCCAAACGGTCAAATCTGGGTCGGATAAGAGTGTGTGTTAAATGTGTTGTGTTATGTGTGTGTTAAATGGTAAATGGTGCATATATATAGCGCTTTCATCCAAAGTGCTTTACGATTTTGTTCCTCACATTCACCCATTCATTCACACACCGACGGTGCAAGGTGCCAACCTGCTCATTGGGAGCAATTAGGGGTTACGTTTTCTTGCTCAAGGACACTTCGACATGCTGCCCGGGAGGAGTGGGAATCGAACCGGGAACATTCCGAATACCAGACGACCGCTCTACCTCCTGAGCCACTTTCTCCTCATGTTAGGAGTTGAGTTGGAATTCAGAATCAATACATGCATGTAATTCACGGTCATGACCTGAAACTATGAATGAATTATCATTGTATTTATAGTGCTTTTCTAGACACTCCTAGCACTTTACAGTGTAGGATGTAAATGGCCTCCTTCACCACTGGGTAGCACCCAACCTTGGGCTACAGGCTCAATGGCTGCGAGACACTGGCACCAGGCACACAGCACACTACACAATGGCTGAAAGGTTCAGGAAACGGGGATTGATACCAGCCCAGGGCTGTACGCTGCGATGATCTCGTCGCAAATTGCCCCTTTAATTGGCCGTTGCGATTGGTAAATAATATTTGGGGGCGGGCTTGCGAGTAGGGATTTCAAGCCTTGCATTCGCATTTCACTCCTAAATTATCCAAGGCGTGTGATGACGCTGAGCACTCAGGTATGATCAGCGGGGAAAATCAACTGAGCACTCACTCTGATAGACTGGCTGACTGTCTGATTTAGCTATGAAGAAAAGTAAAGTTAGTAGTAGGGATGGGAATCGATGGTTCCTAACTGGGTTTTGGCCATATGCTCCCGAAATTCTCCCGCTGTTTGTCTGCTTCTATGTGCAGTGAAAACTACTCGAAATGCTTTAGAACCTAGTCATTGATTTAGTTCAGGGTTAGCCGCGGAGCTAACACTAGCTAACGTGAGCTAATCAAGCTCACAGAGAGAGATAAACAGCTGACAGCAGGTAGTACAGGTACAAATACAATAAAACAAGGGGTGGGGGCTGTTGTGTAAACCTTGTGTCGCGTCAATCTGGTCCACACGTTACTCGTTTATATCTCAGCCCGTGCTGAGATATGCCCATTCCGCGGTCTGTTAATAAAGTTTTCAATCAGACAGATGTATGGAAAGGCTTTTATTATAACATTCGTTGAGGTAAAATCATTATGCCTCATTTAGTCATCCTGCAGAGCACTGGTCTCCTACTCGTGGGCCGCGGGGAGCTAATGTTAGTAGCTTTGTTGTTGTCAACACACAGGGCATTCAGGAAGTCAAAAACGAATGCGCTTGCCGATTGGTGCTAAGAACAGCAGGGCGGGTGCAAGCGTTGTGACGTAATTGGCAGACTCTACTGTCAATCAAAATTATTCTGTTTTCCGTCAGAATGAATGAATGAGAACTTTATTAACAGATTGCATAATGGGTACAATACAGTACAGGAGGATGAAGACCAGAGAAAGACTTTCGGCTTTTTTACATAAGGGTCCTCCATTTTCAATTCATCAAAACATTTAGAGACATACAAATATACAGTAGTTTCATAAAAATGCTAAAATGCTATTGATTGATTGATTGATTGATTTAAAACTTTATTAACATATTGCAGAATGGGTACAGTACAGCTCAATACATACAATTGTTAAGGGGATGCAGACCAGAGAAAGACTTTTGTCTTGTTTACATCAGGGTCCCCCATTTTCAATTCATCATATTTCATATCTAAATCATATAATATCTCATTGCTAAATATATGCAATATATAATCTAATAATCTAATAATCTAAATCTAATATATAATATAAAAATGCTAAATGCATGGGTATTTTATTTTGTCTTTAATGTTAGCTTGCAAACTCATACTGTCTTGGTAAGCCTCATAATGAATTGTTTGGGGTAAAAAAGAAAAACATTGTATCGCCGAAAGGTCAGAAAATATCGTGATATCATATTTAGGCCATATCGCCCAGCCCTAGTTGGTTCATTATAAAAGATACAAACCTGACAACAAAAGCACTTAAATGTTAAATAAAAGGACCACAGTAATGAGGCAGGAGGAACATATTTTTTTGCACTATAATGGTCAAAAACATATTTTTTGCCCCTAAATTTCTAATTTAGGGGCAAGTGTGCCCCTAGTGAAAAAGCTTAGCGTACAGCCCTGCAGCCAATTAAGGGGAAGTGATGATTGGGTGGCCTTGATGTCAGACCTGGTGGGACCAGGTGGGTTTGCAGGACTGGAGTTTTGAGATAAACTTTGTTGTCTTGGTTGACCAGGTGGAGAATGTCAGTCTGTTTGACACTGTTGTCTTGGTTGACCAGGTGCAGAGTTGGTCTGTTTGACACTGTTGTCTTGGTTGACCAGGTGGAGAGTTGGTCTGTTTGACACTGTTGTCTTGGTTGATCAGGTGGAGGGAGTTGGTCTGTTTGACACTGTTGTCTTGGTTGATCAGGTGGAGAGCATTAGAGAGTCTGTTTGACACTGTGGTCTTAGTTGACCAGGTGGAGAGCATTAGATTTTTATCTTTATCTACTTGAACGTAATACCTTATCTAATTTAAATTTACTGAATTATTTTTATATATATGTGACAAAAAAATTCGTTTTTGAATTCTTGGCTGGGAAAATATCTGACTGGCTGGTAGTTTTTTAAATCTACCAGCCACCTTGGCTGGTAAGCCAAAAAGTAAATTTTGTTCCCTGAGTCCACGGCAATCCAACGAGCCAATGAGTTAGTTAATTTGTTACACTTGGTCTGACAAATGTTTGCTCTGAATCCCGTCATCTGGTCTAGTGTGGTTAGGCGACCCTGCTTGCTTGTACTCTGGGTAATGTTAGCCTGACCGGCGTTAGATTTAGTTTGCATGGTAGCTCCAACATGCTTGGCATTTAGGTGATAGTGTAGGCTAGAAACGCTCCGGGGATGGGCAAAGTCTTTGCTGCACAAAGTGCACGCTACCATTCGTATCGACACTTCCATCTGTTTTTTTTTTTTATATCAAAACGAAACATCCCATTCAATGGGACAAGCAAACGCTGTCTCAACTGTTTTTTCCATGTTGGCTATAACTCTCGGACGTCACTCCATGCATGCTGTGCATCTGGATAAACGGTATGCCTGGAACTGGTCCACTGAGAAACATTCTGTGGGGTCTGGAGTGCACAAAGATTAACCCTTGGGCCTTTTTGCACCTGTGGGGGGAGAACAAAGGGATTTAGAATTTCTCAGAAATGCTCAGGAAGTTGCGCTTTTCAGAAATCGGTAAAAATAGAAAAATTACAATTTCGAGTGCTTTGAAATGTAATATATATGTCTCCTTACTTGCTAAACGTAATATGACTTGTAAATACGTTTAATTTTTGCTAGATGGTATGATTGTAATTATCTCCGTTTGCCAGAGAACTACAGCGCGTCACGAAACGCACATACACGTGCGCACACACACAAGAGCGGCATGTGGGCTGTGAAAAGGTGTTAGACCCCGCAGAGGTGAGAGGTATCAGAGACTCGCTACCCCCCATCCAAATTCTAAACAACAGATTGGCTTTTCATAATATGTATGAATTATCTCTTGCAATAATATCCACGGGACTCGACTTTTTACAGTCGTTGTGTTTGTGTGTGTCACGAACACACACGCCAACTTTCTCCTGCGTGAGGACATTCGCGGACATTCTCTCAGATAGAGAAAAAGAAAAGCTTACATAGGGGTGGATGGTATGGTCTAAAATTTATATCACGGTATAATTTGAAGCATAGACGGTAACGGTATATATCACGGTATCAGTGTTTCCGTTAGAATAATTTTTTTTGCCTGATAGGCAGGCTATATAAATAATGACATCCTCAAGGCATGTAGATTTATAATATTTTAACTTAAAACTAGGCTACTTTTGCGTATAGTATATTATATTCCAAATAAAATAAGTCCCGAGACTCCGTGCTGCTGCTGACTTTAAATCAAATGGGTGTCTGTGGGCAGTCGCCCAACATTAATAAACAGCAGTCTGTTATAATCACATTTTTATGAGCTAACGAATTCCGTTATATTGGACATTTGTATTAATTATATCAAGCGAAGAACTGAGAAATTTGGCAGAGACAGACGGCAACATTATCGTGGGTTTGCGTGATGACTCTCCACCTCGCAACGACTTATTTGCAAAGAGTATGTCGCTGCAGAGCAGCAGATTCAGCTGTTTTAAGGCTCTATCTGGGGACCGCTCAACAGCGCCCCCCACCCAACAGCTGAATTGCCAATGGCTGAATTGAAGTACTGCATGGTGCCGTTACAGATGAGTGGGTTATGGTGGATTCTGCGGCTCTGCAGCTGCATATGCTTCGCGCAAAATCCAACATCCAGCTCGCGCTGCCCAGCCGTCAGAACACTACACATCATAATGTTCACAGCAAACTGTAGTTGATCACCAGGTATGTTTTATTAACGTAGAATAATTCATATAAGAAAAACGATAGGGAAATATCTTACCTTTCTCCACTGGTTAAAAATGCCAGGAACTGAAATTGAAACTTGCTGTGCGCCGCGGTGATATGTGTTTATTATGAAATGACAATTGCGTGTTGACACGCCCACTGCGCGAAGCCTCCTAAATAACTTTTTCCAGATTGCACATATCTATTATCTATGACTAATTCTATCTATTTTTAGGGGCAAATGCGAGTGAAATAGTCGCGCTGTGGTTACATGACGTCATTGCTATTTTAGAGCTGCTCTACCGGTTACAAGGTATAGTCAAAATCCATACCGTAGAGCAAATTCATACAGTTTATACCGTTTATACCGTCCACCCCTAAGCTTACATACTTTTCTGCTTTTTGGGCTGCTTCGCAATTGTCATTTCATAATAGCAGCATGGACCAGCTCTGTAACAACGCATCTCGAGCTGCTTCTATGTGCAACATTGTACTTTCTTTTGGAATACTTGAAACCCTTTTTTTGTGGAATATTTGATGTGGCCCCGACGGAACGTTATGAATTAAAAGTAGTCTAACATGCTTTGCAAACCTCACCACCAGTGTATATACCCACGTCGCGCTAAAACATTAACTACTGCAATGTTATCTCTTAACTGAGTATTCCAACTAAGCTAAGCAGAATAATGCTCTGTAACAACTCATCTTGCGGGCTAGGTGAACTACAGTATCAGCCACTGGCTGCTGTGTGACGAGTTTGTAGTTTTGGTCACCTGCGCTGTCTAAACGCGGACTGCTAGTTGACGGCTTATGCAGGAAGGAAAGATGACGTTGCCTCTCTCTCTCTCTCTGTCTCTCTCTCTCTCTCTGTCTCCTCTCTCTCTCTCTCTTTCTCTCTGTCTCTCTCTCCATCTCAATTCAATTCAAATGGGCTTTATTGACATGGGAAACATATGTTTACATTGCCAAAGCCAAACAAAACTTCGAAACTGGCCCCTGTAAATGTCCTAACCCAACCCCCTCCAATGTACAGTAAATGACCAAGTATGGTTTCGTCAATATTCCAATGTACAGTTTTGCTTGTACAGTTGTACAGTTAATTAATAATATAATTATTATAAATGTCTCTCTCTCTCTCTCTCTCTCTCTCTCTCTCTCTCTCTCTCTCTATTATATTACTATACTATTATATATCTATATATATATATCTAAATATTAGGGCTGTCAGTTTATCGCGTTAATTAGATTAATTAATTACACAGCAAATAATCGCGTTATGAAAATTAACTCAAAATTAATTACATTTTTTTTTTTTTTTTTTTTTATAATAATATTTTTTTTGTATCTCATTCATTCCATAAGCATGTAGAATACACATTTACAGATTTTTTTTAATATGGTCCATTTGCATGTTCTTGGTATCTGATTCTAGGGACATCTATGAATCTCAGGGAATGTATTCCCAGTGTCAGAAATACTGTGGGCTAGATCCACAAAGAATGGATTGTACGGTGCAAGTTGCACCCTTACTTACAATTCATTATGAATTGAAAATGGGGGACCCTGATGTAAACAAGACGAAAGTCTTTCTCTGGTCTGCATTCCCTTAACAATTGTGTGTATTGAGCCGTACTGTATTGTAGGCCTACCCATTCTGCAATCTGTTAATAACATTTTCATTCAATCAATCAATCTGCGCGGTGATTGATTGAATGAACATTTTATTTTGAGTAAATTGTAATGAACCAAATGAGAATATCAATATTTTTTTTTTATCTTTGACTGTGAATAACACCATGCTCAAATTGACCAGACCTGAAAAATCTAAGCAAATTAATAGATGGAAGATGATTAAACAGAAGGTTTTGTAGATACAGTACTGAATTCTGCCATCCGGACACATGCAATTTGAAATATGATTATAGAATATAGAATATGAGGCATAAAATGGTAATGCGATTAAAATGCGATTAATTAGATTAATTAATTACAAATCCTGTAATTAATTAGATTAATTTTTTTAATCGCCTGACAGCACTACTAAATATCTAAACCTCGGTCTATCTAGTGTGTGTATACATGGCATCAAATCAAAGTGTGTGTTGCTGTAGGCCTGCCTGTATTGATCACAGTCACACTATACGAGTTATGAATCTCTCGCAGTTCATTCAAGCTGGCCACGTGAAATACAGTATCAGCCACTGCTGTGTGATGAGTTTGGTGTTTTGGTTACGTTTACCAAGTTTACCAAGATGCGTCTGATGGTGGTGATGCTGACATGGTTGATGTTGCCGTAGCTGGTGGAGACGGATTGCATTGTCTGCTCTCACTAGGTCCACGACGGCAAGTTCCTGCTGTTGTGTGAACAGGTCTTCTAGTCATTCTAGACTAGAAATACAACCACAAATTGTTATTGGTTACCGTGACTGGCCGCCTGTTTTGTGTCCACTGTAAGATGAGTGAATGTGGTGTGGCCCTCTGTCTCATTCCAGACAGGAACTGCTTTTTCGCATATCACTAAGTGTGATACAGAACAGGCAGATACAACCATGAGGAGACGCCTATTATTTGTTTTATACGTGTGCATAATTTTATTTTTAGCTTTTTTTGTACATGTAGATTTTGCCTAAATTCATCGTGGTCGCTCTCTGCCAAATATCATATGAGGCATCTTGTACAATTGATACAGTTGATGCAGGGTTAGAAATTAAAAAAAAATTTCAAGGGCTTTTTTTGCCCCCCTTAATTGATTTTCGGGGGCTTTTTTTTGTATTTCGGGGGCACTGAATTTTTATTAACTATTTATCTCATGCATTATTATACTGTGCGTGTGCACACTATGAATTGAAAATGGGGGACCCTGATGTAAACAAGACGAAAGTCTTTCTCTGGTCTGCATCCCCTTAACTTGTGTGTATTGAGCTGTACTGTATTGTACCCATTCTGCAATCTGTTAATAAAGTTTTCAATCAATCAAACGCAAAGGATATCGGTTGTCAAGCTGCTTTTGTATGTTGTAGTGTTGTTATGATACCAACATTTTGACTTTGATACAGATAGGAAAGGTAATGGAATATATTATTAGATGACAGAACATTGAAAATTCTTTATACAATAATTTAATTCATTATGAAATAGAAATTCCGTTTTTGGGTGGAACGTTTGTTGCAAGGAGGGAGGAGGCGGGGACCGCTGTGTGTTACACACAACACGGAGAAATGGTCTAGCTGCTTTGGTGCGTCGTTAACGTTAACGTCGGAAGAAATTCCCCACTAAGCCCTAAATTCAGAGCAGAGCAGTATCCTAATGACTTTTATGCTTCAGTCGATAAGGTGTTTTGCGAATTCTGTCAACATACCGTGGGGACTGGACCCGCAAAAACACGTGCGAATATCACTTCAAAAGCCATGTCAGCCGGATTCCTCTCTTTCTCCTCGTCTCTCTTTTGCTCAAAATAAAAATGAATGGGCTTCATGGCTGGCTGATTTTTTTGCGTTGTCTGATTCTGAATGTATAACTTGCCTAAGCCGGTACCGTGACTTTGTTTTCGGGCGCTACTGTGATTGGACGTTTATGCTTGTGTAATGTGGGACTATTATAACAGCGGAGCTGTTTTGTAATCGTCACTCGTCTCGAGTAAATGATTTTTCCGGGTGGCGCACACACACATATTATTAGGGCCAAATACAAGGGAAATGCTCGCACTGTAGACCATATATATAATTAGTAAACTGTCGGGGGCATTTTCTGCCCCCCTTAACTGATATTCGGGGGCATTTTGTCCATTTTCAAGGGCATTTTGCCCCGAGCCCCCGTTAATTTCGAACCCTGAGTTGATGTTTCTTGTTGATTATTATTCTCTATGTTTTTTTAATAAAATTGTATGATATTCTATTCCAGTTGTGTGTTTTTTCATTTTTTTATCTAGTGATACACACAATGACCGGTCTGAGAATACTTCTGTCTGTGTGTAACCAAATGCATACCTACATGTATGACCTATATCTATCTACTACTTTTGGATATGAGCATTTTTTCAATAAGTATGGAGCCCTGAACACAGAATGACACCAGTATCACTGACTACCACGGCAAGCCTATAGAAAATTATTCTATTAAATAATAATAATTATTATTATTATAAATGTCTCTCTCTCTGTCTATCTCTGTATCTATATATTATATATTATATTACTATACTATTATATCTAATGTGTTCAGGTAAACCTCGATCTTAGAGTGCGATACAATGCCTAATTTTACTTTACTTTTAAATTGCTTCTAGTTAATTAACCTCTTTAGCCTGAGCGGTCCGACGGAGGTTAAAGGGTACAAAGTATGAAGAAGGTGAACATGTGATTTTACTATAATAATGGTCAGCTAACTGCTAGCATCTGCAGTGACGTAATTAATTCTCTTCACAATTAAATATTACATTCGTTCTCTTCACAATATTACAACCTCTGATAGGTCTATCTTAGCTGTAAAGACATATATTGTCAATGAATTGGTCAAAGACAGACCAGACCACTAAAGACTACTATGACAGACAGATATGACCAAATCAACAGAAAAAGGTCTTTCCTCCTTTACCTTTCCTTTCAGCCATAGGCTACAACAGGATTAACGAGCGGCATCAAGGCTGCAATGCCAACAGTTGTCTTGGTGCTGGGCAGACTGAAAGGTTATAGGGTGGCAATATGCTGGATACTATAAGACTTGAAAGAAACAGACTAAAAGTGATCTTAATTCATGATCTTGAATGGGGGACCCTGATACTCTCTGGTCTGCATCCCCTTAACAATTGTATGTATTGAGCGTACACATTCTGTTAATAAAGTTTTCAATCAATCAATCATGCAAAATCTGACCTCTTCATTGGTGTACTTCTCTCTTCTCCAGGTACAATTGCTGCATTGCTCCCCAACGACGAGCAGAGATATGAACAAGTCAATGCCTCACTGCTGTGACCAGTGTGGAAAGAGCTTCATCAAAAAGGCTGCTTTTCTAAAACACCAGCGCATTCATACAGGAGAGAAGCCCTACTACTGTGACCAGTGTGGATCGCGCTTCAAGACCGCCCAAGAATTAAAGATACACCAGCGCATTCATACAGGAGCGAAGCCTTACCACTGTGACCAATGTGGAACACGCTTCAGGACCTCTGGACACTTAAAGGGACACCAGCGCATTCATACAGGAGAGAAGCCGTACTACTGTGACCAGTGTGGATCGTGCTTCAAGACCTCTCAAGAATTAAAGATACACCAGAGCATTCATACAGGAGCGAAGCCTTACCACTGTGACCAATGTGGAACACGCTTCAGGACCTCTGGACACTTAAAGGGACACCAGCGCATTCATACAGGAGAGAAGCCTTACCACTGTGACCAGTGTGGGGAAGGCTTCAGTCAGTCTGCACACTTACAGATACACCAGCGCATTCATACAGGAGAGAAGCCGTACTACTGTGACCAGTGTGGATCGCGCTTCAAGACCGCCCAAGAATTAAAGATACACCAGCGCATTCATACAGGAGAGAAGCCTTACCACTGTGACCAGTGTGAGAAGAGCTTCAGTAGATATGACAACTTAAAGGGTCACCAGCGTATTCATACAGGAGAGAAGCCTTACCACTGTGACCAGTGTGGATTGCGCTTCAGTCGGTCTGAAACCTTAAAGAGACACCAGCTCATTCATACAGGAGAGAAGCCTTACCACTGTGACCAGTGTGGATTGCGCTTCAGTCGGTCTGAAACCTTAAAGGGTCACCAGCGCATACATACAGGAGAGAAGCCGTACCACTGTGACCAGTGTGGGGAAGGCTTCAGTCGGTCTGCACACTTACAGATACACCAGCGCATTCATACAGGAGAGAAGCCTTACCACTGTGACCAGTGTGAGAAGAGCTTCAGTAGATATGACAACTTAAAGGGTCACCAGCGTATTCATACAGGAGAGAAGTCAATGTGAGCAGAGAAGTCAATGTGAGCAATGTGGGAAGATCTTCATTACATCTGGACACTTTCTAAAACTTTCTAACTTTCTAATTTCTGTAGAAAGAATATTTTCAAAACAAGTAAGAACAAATTCAGATTTTATTTATTGTCAAAAGTATGCATAATGTTGTGTTAATTCCACAACAAGAGATATGTAATGTTAATTACCTGAAATTATTCAATTTTTTGGGGGGGGGGCACATATCGGTATAGGTTGATATCGGTATCGGAAATTAAGAGTTGGACAATATCGGTATATCTGTATCGGTAAAAAAGCCAACATCGAGCATCCCTAGTTTCTTCTCCTTTCTCCTGATGGTCAAAAGTATCTTTTTCTGTTATTTTCTCTTTTTGTCCAGGCTAGACGACTGCTCTACATGACTGAGACGACTGCTCTAGCTCCTGTACAGACCAGGCTAGACGACTGCTCTACATGACTGAGACAACTGCTCTAGCTCCTGTACAGACCAGGCTAGACGACTGCTCTAGCTCCTGTACTCTTCTTAGCCATGGCAAGGTTCATAATGCGCAGGGTATTGAAAATAGCATGGATTCACATTTGATTTCCTTATTCAACAGGCTGTTTGGATTCCTGTAAAATATATATATATTTTCTTTTTTTTCTTCTTTTTTTTTTTTAAACTTTGACCAGTCGGCTGGTTCTTTTAGCGTTTATCGCTTTTTCTGGTCAAGCGTGACCGACAGAAACAGGTTGAATGGGGTATAGATCGGGGGAAAGACACTCTGAGAAAATACGGCGAGTCCGGGAGTCGAACTCGCTACCCCAGATCCGTGACGCGCACGGTTGTCCCCGACGCCGAAATAGCGTCCGAGGTACGCGGTGAGCTACTGGAGCTCCCCTTTTCTTTTTCTTTTTACATGAACAACCTGTAACATGTTCTGTTATTCTGAAATTATGCCATAAAGGGCCTGTTATTCTGGGTGAAATGTTGTATTTTCACATTAGTATCTGAGGTGCATTTTAGAATAGACGTGCTCATGCGCCAGGTCAGGTTTTTTTTTTTTTTATATTGTAAATTGTTTTTCCCTTTGTGTCAGTATCATCAGTGTGTTTGTATGGTAAAAGTCATACCTAACATTGTTCTTGCAACACCTTGTTGGCTACTGCTGCACATTACCGTACTTTTCATGTACACGTAGGGGTTTTTAGAATGTCTCCTCTTCTACCTTCTCATCAGTTCCAGTTTGGTATCTGAGGTACAGTATGTCGTTGTGTAACCGGTCTCATTTGACATGCCCTGAGTGGGAGTTGAACCCCGGTCTCCCGCGCCGGATCACAGACCACTAGACCAAGAGGTGAATTCACTTCTTGTTAATAGGTCTGGATGCCTCTGGGGAGTGAGTTACCGCTACACTGTCCATCGTGAGTGACTGTGGATAGACACGCGGTACCTCCGTTACAGTTGCACCACGCCACAAACAATCACCGTACACACTTTAATCAGAAAAGCATCCACATTGCCTTCATACTGTATACCCTTATGCCTGAGGTGCCTTCCGATAGCCTCTATGGCATGCATAGAAAACGCTAGGTCGGTAGAGGCAGAAAGAGAGCGAGAGAGAGAGAAGGTGCCGTGGGATTGTGTAAAGAGGAGGCATCGTGATTCCTCCTTCATGCCGTCTATACACCAGCGACATGGCAGTGTTATGTAGACATAAACATAGGCTGTGTTCCAAGGAAGTTCTACAGCTGGTTATGTTTTTTTTTTTTGTACCATTTTTACATTGAAGTGTCTGAACCTAAAGCAATAATTACACTGAAGAGTGGACAAGCCCCCGTTAAGTCCACCACTGATACGCTTGCTCTCTGTTGCAGAGGAGCGCAGGGGATTGTCCTATTCTTCCGTGCCGCGTGATTTCATTTTTCATTGACGAAACCAAGCGACCATTCTGGCAAAAAAAAAGAAATGATCGTCATCGTTTGTATTTATTTCATCAATGTGAAATGACTACCAGACCCAACAAACGGCTCCCGTTCGAGGCCTAATTATTTAATCCTCACTATGGTTAGGAATATTAGCATTTTTTTGTTGTTGCATATGTATGTAACGGTTGTTATATCGTCATCTTAAACGCAGATGCCCCGAGGGAGTTTCGAACCCATGGTCTCCCACACCACGGGTCGACAGTGAGTCCAAATCTCTCTGTTAACGACATCAGTGCAATGGTTCTTCGTAGTTTTCTGCACGCATGACATTCTGTGACAATACAGCTGTCTCTTATCATTTAGAACCACAGTTTTATTAAGTTGTTTTTATTTGTTTTTTTTGGGAATGTTTGATTTTCTTTCACACCAGGTGCTCTGGTCTTTGGCTTCTGTGCGGATGCTTATGTATGTGTAGTTGTATGGCTATATTTTGCCCTAGAGGAATGTATTCACCTAACGAAGCACTTGTTTTGTCTTGTTCGGTTGTTCCTTTATTCACTGTGATTTTGTTTTCTACTGCTCCCATGTTCTGGTTTGCAGTATCTGCTTTACTCAGAGCTTTCAGAAGCTCTGTCATGTTTCAATCTGTGTTTCTCGAGATATCTTTTTTTCCTTTTCCTTGATTATGTTTCTCATGATCAAAATAAAACGTTTAAAATCTGCATCGTCCAACACGTTATTTTGTCTTATGCAATTTCTTGTTTTGCTTAACAGGGACAGGTGTCAATACTTTCACGAGTACTGATAAATACTGAACTCATGATACTGAATACCAATATGAGCACTTGACAATGACATTTACCATTTCGGCAAACTTAGTCTGTTGAAAACTGAGGAGGAGAATTTGTCTTATACGGTCACATTTGAATGACTTTGTACATATTAAAGGGGAAAAAACAACTAAGGCTATGCTGATTTATTTTGCACATAATCTCACGCACATCCCAAAAACTCAAACAGTTTTGCACACATTAATTTTGTTTGATAGTTATTGAGAGTAAATGAGTTTGAATATGGCCATCAGTGATGTCATCGGGGACATTGGATCCTTGTGTTAATTACAGCACCACAATGCTGTAATGTAAAGGACTGCTACCTTATCATTTAATTGAGCTGTGATTAACACAACAGAAGGATTCAGTGTCCCCGATGACATTACTGGTTGCCATATTAAAACTCATTACTCTCAATAGCTGTCAAACTAAATTAATATTTGCAAAACTGTTTAGAGTTTTTGGATGTGTGTGAGATTATTTGTAAAATAAATTGCCGCTGTTTTGGTGAAATTCCCCTTTAACCTAATCAGATGGCAGCATTCCAGCTAATTTTGCAATGTAAAATATCTGCATCATGTCATTGTGTCTTTACCAGCACAGCACCAGGTGTACTGGGACAACATTGGAAAGGTGCAAATGAAGGCAAGCTAGAATCTAATGATTGTATGGTGAATAGCGCCATCTTGTGTCCATTATAAGATGCCACCCGTTTATACTGTAAATCAGTGAGAGTTGCCAAGTTGGCCTGTCCAAAGATCTTTTGTCATTGTATTGACTATATACACCTTGTATTCAAGATCCTTATATTTAATGGTGATCGTGTGCAGTATCACAATTAATATAACTATAACACACCAGGCCAATATACAGATTAGAGAACATTAAAAACAAAAAATCTCTAGAAATTCTATCCAAACCAATGAGCTTCTAGATAGACAGTAGAAAAGATATGCAGCCAGGATGAGCTTCTAGATAGACAGTAGAAAGGATATGCAGCCAGGATGAGCTTCTAGATAGACAGTAGAAAGGATATGCAGCCAGGATGAGCTTCTAGATAGACAGTAGATAATATATGCAGCCAGTATGAGCTTCTAGATAGACAGTAGAAAGGATATGCAGCCAGGATGAGCTACTAGATAAGACAGTAGAAGAGATATGCAGCCAGGATGAGCTTCTAGATAGACAGTAGAAAGGATATGCAGCCAGGATGAGCTACTAGATAAGACAGTAGAAGAGATATGCAGCCAGGATGAGCTTGTTGCATATACTCATGTTAAACAGTTAGCTAATCAAACAAGGTAAAGTTCCGAATGCTGCTTTTAGTCTAGAGATATCCTCATATATTACCATTGAAATTAAATAGCGTTACATTTAAATGACAGTAGAGTTCCAAAACAATGCTGAAGTCTGCAGGGTTGGAGGAGCTCCGAGACTCACAGTTCTGAGTCCATTTATGAACCACGTGAGAGAAAGGCTAGAGGTCACACAGGCTTAAAACAGCTGCCTGGTGTTTATTCTTTTGACTGTTTCTTTCTTTTCTTCTTGATGTTTTGATTGTATATGTATATGTTGTTGTTGTTGTTGTTGTTGTTGTTGTTGTTGTTGTTTAAAATAAAACTAGCAGAATCTATAATAAATGATTTATAAAACAGACAATATATGCAAATAGATGCAACCTATATTTTATAATGATTTGTTATGGTTAATAATTAATTGTAAAGCATCTATGGACATTATTGAGATGGTTATTGTAAAGTTGCTACTGATGTTTATAATGGATAAGGATAATACATGCTTTGTAAAGCATACATCCATTGCATGTGAGTGGCTGTTTAAAAAGCCTTCATTAACCAGAGACTGTGACAGCAATGATTATACAGAATCTCCATTTTCTCCACAGAGAAAACCAGAGAAAACTCAAATCAATGTTGCGTTTCAGACCGGTTTAACGATGTTTGTAGAGCCATCGTACATTCTATATTATAGCTATGGAGACATACTATGGCTCATTTGAAAGGCAATATTTATACTCCAACAGGGAACAAACCGTACATACATCCGTTCCTGCGCAATCCCAGGCTAAAGAGTGGCCATTTCCCCCAAATCCATGCTAATTTTCTAGGAAGAGAGATATAGCGTATTTTGTGCGCAGTATGCGCAGTTCGTGCTTGTTGCTCGACACTAATACATTTCCATGTCAAAGGGCCAATGCCTCATGTTGATACATAGATTGTTCTATTCACAAAACCACGATGGGTAGGAACTCTTACCTGCTTCTCGACTCATCTGGGTCTGACTCGGTAATCTCGCTGTCTGTGTCGATATCGCTGAACATTTCAGTGAAATATTCTGGCTCTGGAGTGCTCTTGCGACTACTGCAGCACGGTGAACAGATAGCGGTACATCCTCGGCCGGTTTGGCTATAGTATTTTTATGATTTACCAGAAATGCTGAGTCCAACGTAGTCTGGTGAAAATGCACCTTATGGATGGATCGTCAACTTGTTTTCCTCTTCATAATAATCTCCAATCGTGTGCTACACACGATCCCCATTGCCGAGTACGTTTGCTGTCCCGAGTGCATATGCCCCACAGGAAACCAGCCCAGATGTACTCAAAAGGTAGGCGACACTGCCACCTATCTGGATTCGATCGTTATCACAGTGTTTCCAAATCCATACACAATGTGTGGGACAGTGTCGTCTAGTATCATAATAAATAAATAAACATAAAACGAATATACTCGTTTTTGGCGTTCAACGCATGGGCACCACAAACAAATATACTTGTTTCCGCAGCAGCTGGCTATGGATCAAGAGAAAGGACCCCAACTGGGCTGCACAATTACCATCGAGGGGTAAAAGCAGAGGGGGGCACACCTGGGATGCCAGGTGTTGCCGTTGAGCCCTTCAGAGGTGTCGTGGGCCTGTCAACGAAACCCCAATGAAGGAGGGTGCCCACCTGAAGACCCCAATGAATCTTTTACCCTTACCCCATTCAATACCCAGTGCTGATTATCTAAGGGATTGTACTATCTAGTCCTATAAGCTCAACTGTATTTCCGAGCATATAGGATATATCATATCACACATCCTGGCATAGAAACGCAATGATACAATAGCCGAAAGTTTTCAAAAAAAACAACCAATGTATTTGTATAAAACACAACACCTTGGTGACAAGACACTTACTTTAAACACTCATCTTAACATTCACTTTAGACACTTTAAACACTTTCAGCACTACACCATACTTTCATCTATTTATTACAAAAAGATTTGCACTACATCCCTACCTCATCTTTGCATTTTTGCATTCTAAAAAGCTTGCATTTGTACTTTATTGTTTGCATTTTGTACATCACTTTGTACTTTATGTTGTACTTTAGTTTGTATATTGTATATTTTGTATAGTGTTTGGCCTTTATTCTTTTTACTTTTGACTGTATGAAGCACAATCTCAGGGGGCTCATACAGAACCAAGCACTTATATGTGACAAATAAAACAAAACTTGAACTTGAAACAAGAACTAAGGTATAAGCCTACCTTGTGCGATGAGAAAGGATTGCACCATGACGCTGGTCGTGTCTCCTCATAAAGCTGGATCTGTAACGCTGTTGAACCGGTTTAACCAGGTTGTATAACCAACCCGCATTTATAGACTATACTTAGTTCCTGCTTGCAGGCTCTCAGGTTAAATGGAGTTCAGACGAGGTGGGGGCATCGTCCTCACAGTGGGGGGGCAGGGAGCGCTGCCAGCAGACGAGGTGGGGCCCTGTTAGCACCGTCCTCACAGTGGGGGGGCAGGGAGCGCCGCCAGCAGAAGAGGTGGGGCCCTGCTAGCATCGTCCTCACAGTGGGGGGGCAGGGAGCGCTGCCAGCAGACGAGGTGGGGCCCTGTTAGCATCGTCCTCACAGTGGGGGGGGGGGGGGGGGGGGCAGGGAGCGCTGCCAGCAGCCGGATAACTAACGGCAGCAGAACTCCAGAACTACTAGGACCGTCTGATCACAGAGTGTGTCTGACTCCGACCTAAACGGACAACAACGTATATAACATATGACGTATATCACGCCATACATACAGTACCTTATGCATACTGCACCTGTGTATACTGTATTGTATATATTTAGATTGTAACCATATTTATTGTAATGCATAATATAACTGATAGGGCAGACTGCAGACAGACCCTCACCTGCACCTTGATCACACGGCCTACTTGCTCATAATGCGTATACTCAGAGTTAATTATATTGTTATTTACATTTTTACATTTACATTTAGTCATTTAGCTGAACGCTTTTATCCAAAGCGACTTACAAGTTCTGTACGACAAGTCATCAGGAAGGGCACAACTCTATCAGCTGAGTAACAATGTTGATCAAAGTGTTGAGTGCTACAGTGTAGGTTAGTTTATTAGGACAAGTGCATGACAGTAAGGTTAGTTAGGGTTAGATATCTTTTTTATTTTATTTTTTATTTCAGATAATGGTTGAAGAAGTGCGTCTTTAGTCGACAGCGAAAGATTGGACGTGTTTCGGCTGTTCTAACTGTGGTGGGCAGTTCATTCCATCATTGTGGGGCAAGGACTGAGAATAGGCGGCTTCTCCTTGATGACCCTCCCGGAGCTCGGATAGGAGGAGTGGGTCTGAGGCGGCCAGAAGATGCAGAGCGTCGGGGTCTTGGGTTATATTGTTTACACTGCCTATTTGTACTTTTCTACTGTACTATCATTTTATTACCTGTATCATGTCTTCTACTATGACCATGTACCTCCCCCCCCCCTCTCCCATGCTGCTATGATGCCTGAACAAGGGGATCAATAAAGGAATATCTGATCTCATCTTAGTAGGGAGCCCACTTTTGAAAACGCTTGAGATAAGTTCCTCAGTATGTTTTTCCAATTTCTTTTTTATTTCTTTTTGCTGCTCCACCGTGTTTGATCCATGTGTGTTGACTCTAACGTCTCTCTTCTGTCTTTCTTGGTAAACGTTCACACTGCTATCATTTTAAACATGTCATGTGTGCAAACTGCACCAGATCCAACACTGCGTGTCCTCGGTCGGGGCCCCAGAAACACAAGAAGAACGGACAAACTGCGATGTGTGAAGGAAACACATATTTCTTTCTCCTATATTTACATTGCATTGTACAGTATGTTCTCTCATTGAGCGAATAAACCTCAATGCGTTCTATTTTATTACATTTCTTTAAAAAAGCTGTGGGGACAAAATTGGCCATACCAAAAAGTGATGGGGACATGTCCCGTGTGTGTGTGTGCGTGCGTGCGTGCGTGCGTGCGTGCGTGCGTGCGTGCGTGCGTGCGTGCGTGCGTGTGGGGTCACCATGGAGACAACAAGTGTCTCACTGCAACTGGGACGTTTTTGTGAGTCAGTCCTTGAACCACGTATCTCCTTTATGCTTTATATTTTTCAGAGGAGCAATGTTTTCAAACCTTATTATCTAAAGATGATAGGTTACAGAGGGTTGAGCAGTTAAAAGAGAGCAGAGGTCGAGTGATATATCACATTCACACTCCCAAGTGATTTGGACTGACTTTACAACTGCAAATACATTGGGCAGTCCAATAAATGTCTAAACAGAGTTATGGTTCTTCAGTGCAAGGGTTAAGTTATGGGAGGCTGTTTAAAAGGGTGGGTGTGTTACCTCAGTACTGTTGGACTCTGATGCAGAATGTTAAGTCTTTAATAAAGTTCACTGTGTCCTATATTCTTATCCATATATCGCCGGGCCTATGGTTCCCTTTTGGATGGGAGTGTGTGAAACTTCTCCCTTCAAGCATCTTAACTGTGTCTGATATGTGACTAAATGTCCTAACCCAACCCCCTCCAATGTACAGTAAATGACCAAGTATGGTTTTTGTCAATATTCCAATGTACAGTTTTGCTTGTACAGTTGTACAGTGTCCCCCACCCACCCCTCCTACCCAACCCCCCCACCCCACCCCACCTACCCAACCTCCTCCAATGTACAGTTTCTACGTCAAATGTATATACTCTCTTTTCTAGACTCTTTTTGTATCACAAACAGTACTGTATTTGCAAATCTGGTATGTCATAAATGTATAGATGTAGCAGTACTGTCTATCTGTATGTCGTGTATGTCATATATGTTGAAAATGGGGGACCCTGATGTAAACAAGACGAAAGTCTTTCTCTGGTCTGCATCCCCTTAACAATTGTGTGTAATTGAGCTATACTGTACTGTACCTATTCTGCAATCTGTTAATAAAGTTTTCAATCAATCAATCAATCAATCAAACTCTATGTCGCCATCTGTTGGTACAAACGTTTAGGAGTGTATAATATGAGTGTTTAATATCTTTTTATTTTATTTTTTATTTTTTTAGATTTGATCAAATCCACTCATTTATTTTGCTGCTATCTTTCATATACAGAGAGTTTATTGGGAAAAACTCATGTCATCGTACTTGGTCATTGCACACATTATGCATGTATACACGTATGTGCTGTAATAGCCAATTTCATCTCTCTTCCCCTTTTCATATAGTCTATGACTATAGTTTATGACTGCTATCCTTAAGTGGCAGGTCTCTTACACTGACAGGTATTTTCACGGCCCTTATCAATACACGCGTAAGTCATGTCCCACATTCCTACATGTGGGAGAAAACAGCAGTGTTCCTGTTGATTCTCTCCAAAACGTGAGAATCTGTCTTCAGACATAGTATACTCTTCAACAGATAAAGCTGAAATATACCGGCCGTACTTACTGTCATTTCTGCAGGGTTTGGGTAAACGTTACGGTGACATTGCTATTACATTCTACCCCATGTGTGTATTTGTCTATTTACACACCCTCAACGCAATGTCCATCTCTCGAAGATGTACACATGACTCCCTCTCCCTCTGGACAAAGGTGAAGGTCACTCTGTTTAGTTCACTTCCACGTGCTGCACATAGGACTGGCACACGGAGACGGGGGAGGGGAGGTCTTGTGTTCTGTTCAGGCCTCAGCATCTCCGCTGAACAGACTGCCTCTGCTGTAGTAATGCTGTAACGCTGATAATGTGCTCTTTACTGCAGTGAACCTGTACTGTAACCCTTTCACTACCGCACTACCACATGGTTAACCCTTTCACTGCGACAATACAGAAGGTTAACCCTTTCACTGCCACACGACAAAGGGTTAACCCTTTCACTACCACACTACAGAAGGTTAACCCTTTACTGTCACACTACAGACCGTCTGTAGTGTGATAGTAAAGCCAAGGGTTAACCTTCTGTATTGTGGTAGTGAAAGGGGTAACTATCAGCGTCAGCTTTAATCTTTGTTTCAACCTATTCTCCACGTGTGCACACACACACACACACACACACACACACACACACACACACACACACACACACACACACACACACACACACACACACACACACACACACACACACACACACACACACACACACACACACACACACACACACACACACACACACACACACACACACACACACACACACACACACACACACACACACATGGGGGCGACAGTGGATCAGGAGGTAGAGCAGTCGTCTGGTAATCCGGAGGTTCCCGGTTCGATCCCCGCTCCTCCCGGGCAGCGTGTCTAAGTGTCCTTGAGCAAGACACTTGCATGGTTGGTGGTTGCCTCCAGCATCGGTGTGTAAATGTGTGAGTGAATGGGTAAAATGTGAGGAACAAATTGTAAAGCGCTTTAAAAATACACACATATACAGTATACAATACCCTAATTTTCATGGGCATGTCATATCACTGGCTATATGACCATAATGTCCTGGCTTTCCCCTTCACTCATTGACAGGGGAGATTATTAAAGAGATGACTTACCTAGCTCTAACCTAAACACACACACCAAACATATCACTTCCAACCCCCAACATTACCCTTCATTGGGAAAAGTGCTCAGACTGATCGAAGGAAATGTGATGACACTTCAGAGCCTATAGGAGAGATTGAGCCAAGGCCTATGGCTCTTATAAAGGTTAAGTCTGCCCCCTTGTGATATAAATTATGTACAACACCAGTATCCTTAGAGAAATGGGCTACATGTTTTTGTTTAGAACTCTTTTTTTGGCACATTGGCACGCCTCTTTGTTTGGAGTTAATCATCCGCAATCTTTCATTGCGCAATTCACTGCAGCCATTCAACATTAGGCGCAGTATGTTGAATGTCAATGCATGCAAAATACATTAATCAGTGGTGGAAAGTAACTAAGTATTTCGACTCAAGTACTGTACTTGAGTACAATTTCAAGCTACTTGTACTTGACGTGACTATTTTCATTTTAGGGAACTTTATACTTTTACTCCACTACATTTCAAATGGCAAAATGTTTGAAGCCTGACAACTTCAAGAGGACATAATCAGAGCAGCATAACTGGACCACATACCGCTTTAACATAACCTTTAATCAGAGCAGCATAACTGGACCACATACCGCTTTAACATAACCTTTAATCAGAGCAGCATAGCTGGACCACATACCACTTTAACATAACCTTTAATCAGAGCAGCATAGCTGGACCACATCCCACTTTAACATAACCTTTAATCAGAGCAGCATATCTGGACCACATCCCACTTTAACATAACCTTTAATCAGAACAGCATATCTGGACCACATCCCACTTTAACATAACCTGTAGAGGTCAATGGATCAAGGCTTGAATGCTCCCAAGCACTGGAATACACAAACGTCATGTAGAATGTGTACTTTTAGTGTAGATACTTAAGTAGGCCTACATTCAATAGAAAATACATCTCTACTTTTACTTAAGTAGAATTTGAATGGAGGACTTTTCCTTTGACCAGAGTACTCATTTATATGGGTATTTCTACTTTTACTTAAGTAAAGGAACTGTGTACTTCTTCCACCACTGCCTTTAATCTATGAGAGGGATCATCCCTGTATGGTGTTGTTATGGTGCACCTGTTTTTGTTACCCGTATAGCCCTTTAAAATACCAATCAGTAGTGCAGGGCAGTCAGATTATTCTTATTGACTAGTTCATTTCAAGTAAATGTATGTAACTTAGTCTTTTGAGTTTTGGGGGTTTTAAAAAAAGAATTCCCCTCAGATTGAGCTCCCAGAGACTCCTCCTGAATCCAATTTAGTGAAGCCTTGGCTTAAGTTTGTCTCACTGGCATAGCAGCCAGACATGACTACCTCCCTCCATTCACACACTTATGACTGGACCTGAGTGAGTGGGCTGAGGAGAGGGAAGTAATGAGAATAATAACAGGCAGCACGACTCATTTCAGGGAAATCAGACTGATTGCTACACACCGAATTTAATTTAAAATGTATTCATTCAAAATAATTTGTTAATTCGTTATTGGCCAACACTAGCAATCAGTGATCCAAATGTAAACACATGGCCCACCACCAAAAATAAGAAAAAGCCTAAGAATGGAGATACATTTTCATTCTGTAGTTGATTGACTGAGCTCTCGATACAAGGATTAACACTAGACATAGTAGACAATAGGTAATTGTATTTGCATTCTTGGCTGTAAATGTTATTTTTTTTTGTTTTGTTTACATTTGTACAATATTGGAGTAAAACAGACTATATACCTACTCAACCCCCTCCAATGTAGTTTCTTCCCCTTTTTCTTACACTACTGTATATTTGTATGTATTTTGTATGTCATAAATGTCTTAATGAATTGAAAATGGAGGACCCTGATGTAAACTAGACGAAAGTCTTCTTTACATATCTGTAGATATATATATATCTATATATCTATATCTGTACATATCCCTTACCTACTCTTACTATAGTTACGCTGCTGGCCAGTATGACTTACTACCATACTGTCTTTATACCTGTATCACTGTACAATGGAAATGTTAGATTTCGACAGCATTTCTCATGTAGCACATGGAAATAGTGAGTTCTATATTGAGGTTCAGTCGGTGAAACGGCAAGTTTCAAGCAAATATCAACACGGGTCCTTCTGGGTTTAGATGTCCACGTTTATTTAGTAAGACTAAAAGAACAAAAGACAAAATGCACAATATTCAATGAATGGTCATTCTTCTTAAACCAGCTCCTATCTAGGTCTGTCTCCCTCAAAGTCTGCCACCAGAAGAACAACTCTCTCTCTCTCCTTGAGCTCTTTTGATAACGCAGATGGGTCTGTTCTAAAACTAAATAGTTGCATTTACGACTGACCCATGCCCCACACATCCTGGCTGTGGGTTCAACCGAAGGCCTTGAAGATAGAGTGTCCCGTATGAAGTGTGCCGGCTGCCTGAATTCTTTCCCCAATACATTTCCAGTTCTGCATTCGCCTTCTGCGCTCTGATTGGCCACTGACGTTTCTGGTCATGTGACATGTGCGCCCAATCGTGTGACGGCAAGTTCTTTCGATGGTTAAGCTTAGGCACTCTTTCAAAGTTGGTTAAGGTTAGAGTTTGTCTTAGAGCATGGCGATAGAACACCAGCCCTGATTCCAAACTCTAACCTTAACCAACTTCGAAAGAGTCGCCTAAGCTTAACCAGTGATAAACTAGGCGTTAGGTAGTTTGCAGGCTGTTAGACCCGGAAATGGGCAAAGACACAGCTCGTCACGCGATTGGGCGCACATGACACATGACCAGAAACGTCAGTGGCCAATCAGATCGCACCAGAAAGGTCTGTGGCCAATCAGATCGCTGAATGTGCACACAGAACTGGAAATGTATTGCGGAAAGAATAGACGCGTCCCGGCTGCCCAGAGATAAGAGGTGAGGGAGAAGGTTATAGGCTGAATCCACCTCCTCATGGAGGTTCGGCCACAACATTGTTACCAACCCCCCCTGGAACAGAGAGAGGAGAGACAGACCCAAATCCCACAGTAATGACCAAAATGACCAAAGGTGATCAAATACAAATAAAATGGTTGCATATTGTTATCCAACCTACCCTGAGTATGAAAATAAAGATTTGTCCCCACATGCAAAGGAACAGAGGTATTAAAGATTAAATATGTGAATATGCAAATATCCAACCAAACAAACTTTACCCCGGTAGGCTAGAAACAAAGCAAAACATAGTGTGTGTGTGTGTGTGTGTGTGTGTGTGTGTGTGTGTGGCTCAGAACAATGATAGAGTGACTGAGTGAATGTAACTCCTAATTACCTCATCTTTCACAACTCAGGATCTTCAAGATCAAATTTAAATCCTAAACCCTGGGTAGAGGAGCTGTGAATGTCACTTCAACAGTCATCTCCCGCCTCGACTACTGCAATGCACTGCTCGCTGGCCTCCCGGCCACTGCCACTAAGCCTCTTCAACTCATTCAGAACGCAGCGGCCCGCCTGATCTCAAACCTACCGAAGTCGGCCCATGTCACCCCACTTCTTAGGGACCTGCACTGGCTCCCCATTGCTGCACGAATCCGCTTCAAGGCCCTCGACCTAGCATACCGTGCGGCAAAGGGAACCGCTCCCGCCTACCTCCGGTCAATGGTCTCTAACTACACACCCTCAAGACCCCTACGCTCTGCATCTTCTGGCCGCCTCAGACCTACTCCTATCCAAGCTCCGGGAGGGTCATCAAAGAGAAGTCGCCTATTCTCAGTCCTTGCCCCACAATGGTGGAATGAACTACCCACCCCAGTTAGGACAGCCGAATCACGTCCAATCTTTCGCCGTCGACTAAAGACGCACTTCTTCAACCATTATCTGAATTAAAAAAAAAAAAAAAAAAAAAAAAAAAAAAAAAAATCTAACCCTAACTAACCGTACTGTCATGCACTTGTCCTAATAAACTAACCTACACTGTAGCACTCAACACTTTGATGAACATTGTTGCTCAGCTGATAGAGTTGTGCCCTTCCTGATGGCTTGTCGTACAGAACTTGTAAGTCGCTTTGGATAAAAGCGTCAGCTAAATGACTAAATGTAAATGTAATGTAATGTACTTCAGCTCACAAAACTCAGCCTCCCCAGCCAGGTATGAATGAAGCCAAAGTCCAGGATAGAGAGGCTGAGTGAATGTGGTGTTGACTCTGTGCAGGAGGGTCATTGTGTCAGAGACGCTGTAGAAGGACAGAGTACCTGCCCTGTGATCCAGGTACACTCCTATTCTGGAGGACCAGGGGCCCGGTACAGTTATGCTCTTGTTATTGTGTCTGAAGAGGTACTCACTTTGTGTGCACCATAAAGCCCAGGATTTGGAATTTAATCCAAATACACAGTTCTTCCCGGTGCCTGTTCTACTAATGTCTTTGTAGGAGGCTGCTACAGAAACCCATCCACTACTCCACTCCACCTCCCAGTAACAGCGTCCAGTCAGACCTTCTCTACCCAGAACCTGATGACATTCAATAAATCTTTCTCTGTGATTAGGATAGGACTGCTTTTGCTGCATCAGTGTTGCTTTTCTGTTCCCCTCAGACAAAGACAGATATCCGTTTGTTGTGTTTGGGTCCAGTGTGATCTGAGAGGAATATTGTAAGAAGTCAGCTCTGGTCTTGGGCTCTGGTGGCAGTAAAAGATGAACAGTATTCACTGTTGTTGAGATTCTGGGCCACTGCTCTTTCAGAACGTCCTCTAGTTTGTCTCTCAGCTCAGACACGACCTCAGTCACATCTGCAAAGTACAGGAGAGGAAGGACACTGATGCTGGGTGAGTCTGTAGACTCACTGGGACTGGAGAGGGGGGGGTAACTCTGTAGAAAGTGGATGTGGTCCTCTGTGTGTGAGAGCTGCTCCAGCTCAGTGGCTCTCCTCCTCAGGTCCGCTATGTCCTGCTGCAGTCTCTTCTGCAGTTCTTCAGCCTGAGTCACTGTGGTCCTCTGTCTGGCTCTGATGACCTTCTTCAGCTCAGAGCGCCTCGTCTCCAAGGAGCGTATCAGCTCAGTAAAGATTCTCTCACCGTCCTCCACTGCTTTATCAGCAGAGCGATTGAGAGAATCAATAGCCTGTTGGGCCTCTTTGAGTCGCTTCTCTCTCTCCTGGACTCTCTGGTGGATTTTCTGTTGACTCATGCCAAGCTCTTTCTGTCTCTCCATCCTTTCTGCTGCAGCTGAGACTGTATCATGGCCTTTATGTTCATCCATGGAACACAAATAACAGATGCACTGCTGATCAGTACGACAGAAAACATCCAGAATCCTGTCATGACGAGAGCAGATGTTCTCCTGAAGCCGTGTGGAGGCTTTGACCAGCTTGTGTTTCTTAAAGGTATCAGATTGATAGTGAGGCTGGAGGTGAGTTTCACAGTAAGAAGCCAGACATACCAGGCAGGACTTGAGGGCTTTCTGCTTTCTCCCAGTGCAGACATCACAGGCCACATCTCCAGGTCCAGCATAACAGTGATCAGGAGGAGCAGCATGGAGTCCTGTATTCATTAGTTGTTCTATCATTTCAGCCATTATATAGTTTTTCTTCAGAACAGGCCTCGGAGTAAAGGTCTCCCTGCACTGGGGACATGTGTAGATCCCCTTCTGATCATCGTGATCCCAGCAGTCTGTAATACAGCCCATACAGTAGCTGTGTCCACAGGGAATAGTTACCGGATCCTTCAGTAGATCCAGACAGAGAGAACAGCAGAACTGGACCCGGTCCAGATCAACTCCTTGCTGCGCCATTTTATTCTACAAAGACAAAGACACTCTTAGTTTTGTTTTCTCAGGAAGAGTAAACTCTTATCGTGTGTTTGGTGGGAGCATGGCTCTGGGTGGTGTTATTTTTTTGCGTAGCTGCAGTTTGCGGAGACGCTCTCTGATTGGCCAATGACGTTTCTGGTCATGTGACATGTGCGCCCAATCGTGTGACGAGCTGTGTCTTTGCCCATTTCCGCCTCGAACAGCATGCAAACTACCTAACGCCTAGTTTATCACTGGTTAAGCTTAGGCGACTCTTTCAAAGTTGGTTAAGGTTAGAGTTTGGAATCAGGGCTGGTGTTCTATCGCCCTGCTCTAAGACAAACTCTAACCTTAACACTTTGGTTGCCTAAGGTTAAATTAATGATATACCATAGATTGCCAGCGCTATTTGTCTATGGAGAAAGTCCCCTTCTTTGCAGGGCTATAACTTTTTAAATTCTATTGCTACATTGCCATTATTAGGGCCCATTCAAAGTCCTATATGTATTGTTCATTGTGTAGCAACGTTAAACTTTTTCATTCACATATTCATAGTAAAGTATGGTCTAATGTATAAGTATGTTTTCATCTCTTTCTGCAGCTTTCTCCAGAACGTGATATATAGCCCCAAATGCATTATATTGATGATGAAATACAGTTTGATGGCAATCAGCGCGATATAAAAAATTCCAACTAGACGTACTTCTAGAAGTTACTACACGTCATCTGATGTTGACCGGATGGGCGAGGGGGCGTTTATAATTCCGTGGGCAGCGTTATACCAATCATCTAATGTGGATCAAATGTTGATAATATCAGTTATTATCGAAGACGGTAACGTTACACGCTGAAACTCACCCCAGTCTCCGCGCGCCGTTGGGCGATCATCGTCGAGTAGACATTTTATCATTATGGGATATATTATTACCCGGTCCATCTCCAGCTTGTATAATGGTATATACGTCCAAATCATGTTGTTTATCGAGTTATTGGCAATCGATCGCTATGTAGTGTGACGAGCTAGAGTCACGGGACATGTACCGAGTGGCCGGAAGCAATACGGACGTCTAGCAAAACCTCTACTGCGCTTCCTGTTAAGCGGTTGCGCCGATCGGCCACCAGATGGCGCTCCTGAACCGCCAGAGAGCTCAGTGGGTCCTGCTGGTGGATCTCAGGCCAGCGGAGGGACATTATGAATCCGATCGCAGATTTTTGAAATATTGATATAAGGACGCTGTACAGCGTCCCCCGGCAACTTTAGCATGGCCAGCAAAGACGTGAGAAGACGTGTCCCGGCACCCAAAGTGTTAACCAACTTCAAAAGAGTGCCTAAGCTTAACCGGTGAAAGAAACAGGCGTCACACGATTGGGCGCACATGTCACATGACCAGAAACGTCAGTGGCCAATCAGAGTGTCTCCGCAAACTGCGGCTACGAAAAAAAATAACGCCTCTGGGTGGGAGGAGACAGTGTCTAGTTTACTGTGATTCATAGATAGAAGATGTTTTTTTTTTACTTAGTTCAGGACTTTCTATCATCATCAACTACCTCTAATTAGCTTACTTTGTCAAGGAAACCCCACTAAAACCCATAAGCACAAAGAGAGACATAGAGAAAATGGTAAACATACTGAATAAAACACTTTATTTCTCTCTCTCTCTCACACACATTTCTTCAATGTTGACAGACACACACACACACTTTCTCTCGCTCTCATTACTCTCATTCTCTCCTCTCATCTTTCACTGATTTGATTGACTGATTTGTTTGAAGGCTGGTGAAAGACCCTGACTTCATTGCTGGGCATTAGTGTCAAAGTACATCTGCAGTAATTCTCATTTCATGAGCAAAGTTATATATATATATATATATATATATATATATATATATATATATATATATATATATATATATATGAAATGATAATGCAATGAAAACATAATAAAACCCATGATTACATTTATACATCCAATATCCATCCCTACTCGTCCCCACATACATACAAAAAAATGTATTACAGTTGTTAATAGTTACAGTAAATAATAGTTGAATAACTTGATGTTACCAAATTTAGATTAGTAAATAGGTACAATGTGACGGAAAGGTTATCTATGTACATCTGTGTTAAATCTCTGTACAGCTTTGACTAGTTAATATGATCAACTATAGTGAACTGAGCTCAGACACTAGCCTACAGTCTGTGTTTCTCTTTAAGCTGTAGGAATATTTCGCCTAAAGGTACATGCCTAAGTATATGGACGAGTGCTTTACTTCTGCAAGGTCAATTTGCATGTTCTTGGTATCTAGGAACATCTAGGGACCTGGGGGTATGTATTTCCAGTGTCAGAAATATTGTGTCTGTTACTAGGCTGAGTAAATTGTAATGAAGAAAAGGAGAATATAAATTATGATTTATGATCTTTGCATCTTTGACGAGAAAATTAAATCGGGTATGAGAAAATGCTCACTGAGCTCATTCACCACCTTATTGAGATCATGTGTAAAAAATCTAAGCAAATGAATAAAGGGAAGATGATTAAACGGAAGGATTTGTAGATACAGTCATTAATGATAATCGATTTTAATTATAAATTCATATTTGACCTTGAACTTGACCTTATGGCAGGGTTGAATCTGGATTTAGTCATTTCCTTGCGTTTCTTTACGATAATTAGCATTTTCCGATAAATTCGTATTTCCGATAAATCGTATAAAACATCGGTAAAAATGAAAATATACACTTTGACTACTGTTTTTTATAGGGTTTTGGTCTTTACTCTTGGCTACAAAAAAATATTTAAAAACATTAACCTCTTAACATCCAAGGGTCCACATGTGGACGATTCTTTGCCGACCTCTAGTGGCTCGGGTGTGCATTTCTTCTAATACAATATATAGGTAGAATTAAAGCCCTATTTGTTGCCTGTCGATTGCCCTTTCAGGTGACGAAATCCGTTCAGCGATTCTCGAGTTACATGCCGATATGTGAGATTTTTTTTAACTAAATCCTCAATTTGAATAAAGTGATTCAAACTTCGTCAGGGTATTTCGAACGGATGTTCGAACCTTCGTTTTTAATTAAAAATGTTAAATAAATAAAAAAAACTAATTTCTTTTTATAAATTCTTTATTATAATTTTTTTTTATATCCTCAAACTAAATCCTCAATTTGAATAAAGTGATTCATCTGATTAAATTAGTCTTTTTTCTTTTATTAAATCAACTTTCCAGCCCCCTGTCAACTGTCAAATGCTGTCAACTGTCAACCTGAATTAACATTCAGACTCAGTATTCAATATTGTCTTTGATTCAATATTAACATTCAGTATTCAAATAGAACAGCTAGCTAGCCATTGTGGACACTCACCTTTCCACAGCAAAACGGTAGGCAAGGCACCTTGGTTGAGAAATGCAGGCTTCAATCTATGTTGTTTAGTCTATCTGTTCAGTACTGTTTCAAGATGCACAATGAGATCTTCTGAGAGAATTGTTGAATATAGAACACAAATGTTCTAGAATGTTTGATTATGACATCATACTGTGACATCACAAATGTTCTAGAATGTTTGATTATGACATCATACTGTGACATCACAAATGTTTTATTATTATTATTATTATTATTATTATTATTATTATTATTATTATTATTTTTTGTATCTCTTTCTCCGATTTTCTCTGTTTTCTTCCCGTCCCAATTTAGTCGTGCCAATTCCCCCCCCTCCCCTACCTGGTTGTTGTGCGCATGTTCTCCTACTGGTCGGTACAAGGGAACCCTTAAGTATCCGCACGCTTCCTCCGACACGTGCGGCGACAGCCAGTGACTCTCTTCTCACTTGGCAGCAAGGGCTCTCATTGGTGAAGTGTAACGCGTGGGAGGTCACGCTGCCTTCCTCAAGTCCTGCCTCCGCTGAGCAGGCGCCCAGACCTGACCTGTAGGCGTCGCTGTCCACAATGCCAGATTCCCACCCACGGCTTCCCTCCCCCTAACCCAGCCAAACGAGTTAGTATAGCGATCAGCCCAAGCCAAGGCAATGCTGACTCCGGGAGTCGAGACCGCAGCCTCTTGCATTGGTGACGAGCGCAATCTCCGCTACGCCACCTGACCGCTATAGAATGTTCTATTATGACATCATACTGTGACATCACAAATGTTCTAGAATGTTTGTTTATGACATCATACTGTAACATCACAACGGAACATGTTTGAGACATTTGAATAATATAAATAATGTTTGGTAAGGCTGTCCCCGAAGCCTGTTTTTGGGATTCAAACTTCGTCAGGGTTCTTTGAACGGACGTTCAAACCTTCGTTTTTAATTAAAAAATTATTATTAAAAAAATTATTCTAATTTTCTTTATAAATTCTTTTAAATTTTTTTTTTATATCCTCAAACTAAATCCTCAATTTGAATAAAGTGATTCATCTGATTAAATTATTCTTTTTCTTTTATTAAATCAACTTTCCAGCCCCCGGTCAACTGTCAAATGATGTCAACTGTTAGCCCCTTTCGTGACTGCTGTTTGCAAGCCTGGGGCTTTTGTGACCGCAGTCACTTGTTTATGTGACGCAACCACTTTAGAAAATACCAACGAAGCGTGAATGTGTGGATGACGTTGTGTCAAAAATATATCAGATATGAATTTCAAAGATACCCAGCGTACAATATGGGTTTAACACAGCTTTACGGTGGGGTCTGGAAGCTTGGAGTTGCTAATAAACAGTTTAAAACATTGTTAGGAAAAAAAAGTGGTACTCACAACAAACTCTGGCAAGATGGCGTCTTCTTCTTCTGCAACTTTTTTTGTCGCATGCCTCGTGTGTCCAGCAATCACTGCGCTCCCTATCCCAAAAAAAGTTGCAGAAGAAGAAGACGCCATCTTGCCAGAGTTTGTTGTGAGTACCACTTTTTTTTCCTAACAATGTTTTAAACTGCTTATTAGCAACTCCGAGCTTCCAGACCCCACCGTAAAGCTGTGTTAAACCCATATTGTACGCTGGGTATCTTTGAAATTCATATCTGATATATTTTTGACACAACGTCATCCACACATTCACGCTTCGTTGGTATTTTCTAAAGTGGTCGCATCACATAAAGTGACTGCGGTCACAAAAGCCCCAGGCTTGCAAACCGCAGTCACGAAAGGGGCTAGTCAACTGTCAACCTGAATTAACATTCAGTATTCAATATTGTCTGATTCAATATTAACATTCAGTATTCAAGTAGAACAGCTAGCTAGCCGTTGTGGACACTCACCTTTCCACAGCAAAACGGTCGGCAAGGCACCTTGGTTGAGAAATGCAGGCTTCAATCTATGTTGTTTAGTCTATCTGTTCAGTACTGTTTCAAGATGCACAATGAGATCTTCTTCTTCTTCTTCTTCTTTAGAATTTCCGGCAGTGTAGACGCATTGGCGTATTACTGCCCTCCACAATTCTTTTGATGAGCTCTTCTTGATTGATTGATTGAATTGATTGATTGATTGATTGATTTGATTGATTGATTGATTGATTAATTGATTGATTGAAAACGTTATTAACAGATTGCAGAATGGGTACAATACAGTACAGCTCAATACACACAATTGTTAAGGGGATGCAGACCAGAGAAAGACTTTCGTCTTGTTTACATCAAGGTCCCCCATTTTCAATTCATCAGGACATATATGACATGACATACAGATAGTCAGTACTGCTACATCTATACATTTATGACATACCAGATTTGCAAATACAGTACTGTTTGTGATACAGAAGGAGTCAGGAAAAGGGAGTATATACATTTGACGTAGAAACTGTACATTGGAGGAGGTTGGGTGGGGGGGGTTGGGTACACTGGGATATTGACAACCATACTGGGTAATCTACATTGGAGGTGGTTGGGGGGGGGGGCACACTGTATATACAAGCAAAACTGTACATTGAGGGGGGGGGGGAGACACTGTACAAACAAACAAAATTGTACATTGGACTATTGACAAAACCATACTAGGTAAATGACTGTACATTGGAGGGGGTTGGGTTAGGATATTTACAGGGGCCAGTGTTGAATTGCAGTCTCCCGTAGGTGTCCCTTGAGAGAGGTTTTGAAAGTGGGTAGTGATCCACATTCCTTTACAGCTTTGGGTAGGGCGTTCCACATTGATGTGGCATAATTGCGAAAATCTCTTCTTCTTCTTATTTCTTCTTTTGAATTTCCCGCAGGCGTATTTCTGCCCTCCTCAGTTCTTATACTACGCTAGTGGTGTGCCATTTCTGCATTTCTGCTTTGCAGTATATAATATTGTACATTAGTACACTGCATAGTATTGTATATTATATGGTAACTCAGTTACGTCTATTCTGCATCGAACATTGTACATATGTCTATACTGAACACTGTGACCTCATTTTCTACTTCTAATTTACATGCTATACTATGTTATTTGATACTATCTTGTCTAGCACAGTCTCTGGAGCGTAACAGTAAGAAGCATTTTGTATGAAAGTATTCTGTACTTCTGTATGACAACTATTAAAGAAACCATAGTTAGGCCTCTGGTAAACCAACTTTTGATTGTTTACCCTCTTCTTCTTCTCATCTTCAAAACATACTGTCTCCTTCTTTTCTGCTCCTCTTGCCTGTCCAATACTAATAAATACAATAACGCTATATCCTCTGGTACAACTCTGAAGCATGCAGAAATGTCAGCACTGCCTCTGTGATCAGCTGGTGGTTCTCATTATCCATGCCAAAGAAAGATTTAAGAGAGAAGGAAGAGACTCCCAACTCTACCTATACCTTTCACATTCTAGGAAGACATGCCCGACAGTTTCAGTCTCTCCACATTCACACCCCCCATCTGGATGTTTTCCCACAATGCACAAGGAAGGTACTGTTCAATCCACAGTGTCCCAGCCTCAATCTACACATCTTCACCCTATCACTCCTAGACCCATATCCATCCACCTTGATTTTGACCCGAGGCTGCAGAGAGAAATAGTGGCTCCCCTTGGTCCCCCTTTCCCACTCAGCCTGCCACTCAGCCTCAACTCCTTTCTTTATCTTCTCTCTGAGTTCTACTCTTCCCATTGAAATGCCTATCTCTTCCTCCCTTCCCAGGCTCTGTTTGGCAAGGGAGTCAGCCATCTCATTTCCCGCAATCCCAGCATGCCCCGGAACCCAACAAAACTCCACTGAACAGCCTGCCTTTGCAATCCTATATAAAACCAACATTATTTCCTGAATGAGATCAGGGCGCGCTTTAGACCCACCTGCACTCAGAGCCATCAGTGCAGCAGCCGAGTCAGAACATATAATCACCTGGCTTGGTCCCACTTCCTCCACCCACCACAATGCCCAGAGGATGGCAAGCAACTCTGTCACAAATACAGAGCTGCCATCAGAGATTCTCTGTCCCTTACCGATCCCTAACCGAGGCACACACCACCCAAAGCCTGCCCTCCCACTTTCAGGATCCACAGAGCATCAGTGAAAACCTCCAGAGACCCTGAGTCCAGAAGGAACCTCTCTATTTCTCCCACAATCTCGCCCTTATCATCCTCCATCAAAAACCTAAATTCAATGACTCAATCAGGAACTAGCCAAACTTCCTGGCCCACTGATCAATACTGGAATTGTTGAATATATATAGATCACAAATGTTCTAGAATGTTCTATTATGACATCATACTGTGACATCACAAATGTTCTATGTCTATTACGACATCATATTGTGACATCACAAACGTTCGAACCTTCGTTTTTAATAAAAAAAAAAAATTAATTTAAATCTTTTTTTTAACTAAATCCTCAATTTGAATAAAGTGATTCAAACTTCGTCAGGGTTTTTTGAACGGACGTTCGAACCTTCGTTTTTAATTAAAATTTTTAAATAAATAAAAAGATTCTCATTTCTTTTTATAAATTCTTTATTATTGTTTTTTTTTATATCCTCAAACTAAATCCTCAATTTGAATAAAGTGATTAATCTGATTAAATTAGTCTTTTTTCTTTTATTATTTTGTTAGTAATCAAAAATAACACTTGGAACAAAACAAAAAACGCTAATATACGATTGGTAAACACTCTGATTAATCGTTGCTATTGTAGATAACTGGCAATTCTAGAGTTAATACATGTAAACAAAAATGTATTCATTGATAACCCAAAAAAAACAGTATCTACTTGAGGAGAGAATGTGTATATCTGTGTTTTAACTTTGTGTACACACTTACCTGTTAGGGTTTGTAACCGACCTCAAACGCAACGGCACAGAGAGGAAGTTCAGAGTTAGCCAAAAGCTAGGGCGTATTTATTTACAGAGTCACAAGATGGATGAGGTACAGCAATCAAACAAACGGGGATCTGGCATGTGACGATGTAGCGGCTCTGCAGATACTCCCAGTAGATAGTGGTGAGGAATTGGCATGTGACGTTGTAGCGGCTCTGCAGATACTCCCAGCTTTCACTCACGGTGGAAAACGGAGAGAGAGAGAAATCAGAGTTAGCCCAACGAACACACAGAGGCAGAGAGGTGACTGAGTCCAGTATTAATCCCAAGTGACTTGATCTTCGGTGTACCACACACAAGTTAGCTGAGTCCAGTGAAAAACAAAAAGGAATTCTTCAGTGTTATCCTAACACACAAACTTGGTGAGTCCAGTACAAACAAAAACGGTATCTCTTCGGTGTTCACCAAACACACAAAAAACTGATAATCCAAAAGGACTGTTTCCAAAAACTCACCAGAGCGCAACGCGTAAAGCAGGCAGATAACGAGGCGCAGCTCCGAACGGGGAACCAGGTTCTCCACAGCGGTTCTCCACAAAAAGGTCCTGGAGAGAAAGAAGACAGGAACAGCGACGGGGAAGGCAGGTATATGCAGTTGTATTCCAGAACGACCCAACATCGATAGCAGGGAGGTCTGTGTATATAAAGCCTTCAGGGGCGCTAATTACAAACTGTGACAGCTGCGGGATGAGATTGAAAGCGTGTGGCGGGGAATGCACCAATCAACATAGTACCTTAAAGGAACGGAGCGTGTGGCGGGGAGCGGACCAAACCTCACATTACCGCCCATAATGGGAGTAGGTACTGTATGCGTTACTCATAAATTGTTTCTGCTTGGGGAGAAGTCTTGGTTTTGGGGAGAGTAATACTTAGGGTTTCCAACTTGCTCTACTTCTAGAAACAAAACAGTGAACACAATTTGTATTTTAGCAGCTTTAGGGGCTACAGGCGTGTAGTTCACCAGTTTGATAAGAATCTATTATTTGGGAAACAGAAAATACTCTGTTACACTATAACCACTTGTATGGCTGGGCGTGGGCGATATGGCCAAAAATGATATTGCGATAACGATATCGATAACAATATCATATCATGCAATATCCATAATTATTGATATTGTTATAAGTATAAAAAAATATATATATATATATTTTTTTAAACAACAGATGTATGTTTATTTTGCAGCAATTCTTTGTCGTTGCCGCCATCTTTAGTGTTACAGCCCCTCACACTCCAGTTCTCAGGCTGCAGCTGGTTTGAAAGCGAAAGTAAACAGGCTTGTCTGCTGGCTGTGGCACCAGGGGAGTTGAACAGTTCTGGCTCTGCTAGTTTCTTTTCTATCTTTTGGCGCTTTTTTGGTGGACAAACCACCGCACATGTGCACCGTGACTCGTGACTGGAGACTAGCTCTGCTAGCACACATAGCCTACTGTGTACATTTACATTTTACATTTAGTCATTTAGCTGACGCTTTTATCCAAAGCGACTTACAAGTTCTGTGCGACAAGACAGCAAGAAGGGTATAACTCTATCAGCTGAGTAACAATGTTCATCAAAGTGTTGCGTGTTACAGTGTAGGTTAGTTTATTAGGACAAGTGCATGACAGTAAGGTTAGTCAGGGTTAGATTTTTTTTTTTTTTTATCATTTCAGATAATGGTTGAAGAAGTGAGTCTTTAGTCGACGGCGAAAGATTGGACGGGATTCGGCTGTCCTAACTGGGATGGGTAGTTCATTCCACCATTGTGGGGCAAGGACTGAGAATAGGCGGCTTCTCTTTGATGACCCTCCGGGAGCTTGGATAGGAGTAGATCTGAGGCGGCCAGAAGATGCAGAGCGTAGGGGTCTTGAGGGTGTGTAGTTAGAGACCATTGACCGGAGGTAGGCGGGAGCGGTTCCCTTTGCCGCACGGTATGCTAGGTCGAGGGCCTTGAAGCGGATACGTGCAGCAATGGGGAGCCAGTGCAGGTCCCTAAGAAGTGGGGTGACATGGGCCGACTTCGGTAGGTTTGAGATCAGGCGGGCCGCTGCGTTTTGAATGAGTTGAAGAGGCTTGGTGGCAGTGGCCGGGAGGCCAGCTAGCAGTGCGTTGCAGTAGTCGAGGCGGGAGATGACTGTTGATTGGACGAGGAGTTGGGTGGCTTCTTTTGTCAGGAAGG
This sequence comes from Notolepis coatsorum, assembly GCF_963971535.1. NCBI lineage: Eukaryota > Metazoa > Chordata > Actinopteri > Aulopiformes > Paralepididae > Notolepis > Notolepis coatsorum. The sequence continues at coordinate 652,489 of NW_028174872.1, read as the reverse complement.
GGCGTATCCTTCTGACGTTGCTCAGGAGGAATCTGCAGGTTCTGGTTGTCGCTGCGATGTGAGCAGAGAAGTTCAACTGGTTGTCGAGGACAACACCAAGGTTCTTGGCGGTCGGCGACGCGGTCACAGCTGCATTCTCGACTGTGATGGAGAGGTCGGTCAGGGGGGAGGATTTGGCCGGCAGGTGGAGCAATTCTGTTTTGCTTAGGTTCAGTTTGAGGTGGTTGGTCGTCATCCAGGCGGAGATGTCGGACAGACAGGCCGAGATCCGCTCAGAGACGTGGATATCTGAGGGAGGGAAGGAGAGGAAGAGTTGAGTATCATCGGCATAACAATGATATGAGAAGCCATGAGACGTGATAATGTTACCCAGTGATTTAGTGTAGAGGGAGAAGAGAAGGGGTCCTAGGACCGAGCCCTGGGGGACACCCGTCCGGAGGGGGCGGGTGGCCGACAGAGTCCCTCTCCATGACACTTGGTAGGAGCGGTCATTGAGGTATGATGTCAGCCATGTCAGCGCAGATCCAGCCACTCCCATTCCTGCGAGGGCCGCGAGGAGGATCTGATGGTTGACTGTGTCGAAGGCTGCAGATAGATCTAGGAGAATCAGGACAGAGGAGAGGCCTTTCGCTTTTGCTAAGTGAAGTGCCTCTGTGACCGCAATGAGGGCCGTTTCTGTGGAGTGGCCAGTCCGGAAGCCAGACTGATTGGGGTCTAGGAGGTCATTCTGTAAGAGATAAGCAGTAAGTTGGTTGGATACAGCACGTTCAAGTGTTTTAGAAAGGAAGGAGAGAAGAGAGACAGGACGATAGTTGGCTATGACGGTGGGGTTCAGGGTTGGTTTTTTTATGAGGGGCGTGACTCTGGCTTGTTTTACGGAGGTGGGGACCACCCCCGAGTTGATTGAGGAGTTGATGGTTGCAGTTAGGAATGGGAGGATGTCCGGTGCTATGGTCTGGAGGAGTGGGGAGGGTAGCTGGTCCAGCTGGCATGTAGTCGGACGGTTCGACGTTACCAGTGTCAGGGTCTCTGCTTCTGTAATGGGAGAGAAAGATGACAGAGTGAAGGATGAGGTTCTCGATTCAGCGTTTGGAATGGGTGGGGGTTGGGAGAAGGAGCTGCGGATGTTCTCCACTTTTTCCTCAAAGAAGATCGCAAAGTCTTCGGCAGAAAAAGATGAGGGAGGAGGAGGTGGGGGGGGGAGTGAGGAGGGAGGACATGGTAGCATGCAGTTTGCGAAGATTCTTGGCAGAGGCCTCGATCCTATGGTGAAAGAAAGAAGCTTTTGGCATTAGTAATGGTTTTGGAGAATGTTAACAAGAGGTTGTGATATGTGTCGATGTCAGCAGTGAGGCGTGACTTTCTATACTTCCTCTCAGCCGCTCTCAGGACCTGTCTTTGTTCTCTCACTGCATCCGTCAGCCATGGACTGGGTGGGGAACGGCGGGCAGGTTTCTCAACGAGGGGACAGAGCTTGTCGAAGGAGGTTGCAAGGGCTGAGAGGAGGGTGGAGGTTGCCATCTCTGTGGGGAGAGCAGAGAAGGTGTCACTCAAAGGTAGAGCGGATATTATGTCAGAGGAGAGGGTGGAGGGGGATAGGGAGGGCAGGTTGCGTCTGAGTGAGACGGTTTGAGTTGGGGTGAAGACTTTTCGGTTAAGCATGAGAGTTAGTGAGAAGGATATGAAGGAATGGTCAGATACATGTAGGGGAGTTACCGTGGTGTTAATGATGCTGGAGTTACGGGAAAATATGAGATCCAAGGAGTTGCCTGCTTTGTGTGTGGGAGGCATGGCAGTGGGAGTCAGGTCAAATTGTTGTAGGAGGGAGACCACTGGGACCGACTGAGATGAGTCAGGCAGGTTGAAGTCGCCCAATAGAAGGAGCGGGGTACCATCTTCCGGTAAGGAGCTTAGAAGCATGTCCAGCTCATCTGTGAAGTGATCAAGGGGACCTGGAGGGCGATAGAGTGTAACAATGGTGAGATTGAAAGGATTAGAGACAGATACTGCATGATATTCGAGGGAGGAGAGTGACAGTTCTGGGAGTTGCGTTAGGTTTGTAGCCCATGAAGGAGATGTCATGAGGCCAGTGCCTCCACCCCGTCTGGAGGGTCGAGGTGTGTGAGTGAAGTTATAGTTTGTAGATAATGCTGCAGGTGTTGACGAGTTATTGGGGGTTATCCAGGTCTCAGTTAGAGCCAGGAGCTGCAGATTTAGACTATGGGCGTAGGCAGTAATAAAGTCAGCTTTCTTGACTGCTGATTGCCAATTCCATAAGCCTCCCTGTACTGTGACAGGTGTATTAGTGGCTGTAGGAGGGTAGGAGAGATTATCCGGGTTGCTAGCAAACTGGCGTGGATGGGTTGATTCTGTTCTTGAGGAGCAGATTGTGGATATAGGTATGAGGCACATTGTGGTGTCAAGAGTGGTAGGAGGAAGTTGAAGGGGGTAGGGAGGAAGCGAGATAGTAGGGAAATAGCAGAGTGGGAGGGAAATATGGGATTATGGTGTACTTAGCACTGGGTGGATCGGTGGATCCCTCTGCGTAGAACTCCAGGAAAACTCCTCCTCTTTGTCCCTCTTCGTTTCTCGACGCTAAGCCAGCAAGTCTTTAAATCACTATCACTAATTACTGATGAGTGTACAGATGGTTTCAAACTGTATTTTACATTATAAAGCAAACAAGAGAAAAATAAATCTCAATTTGGTCAGTATTGTCATTTGGACAAGCAAAGCCATCACTTTAAGTTGCAGGCAAGAAAGACAAGTCTGTCCACTGTCTCTGGGTTTGTATAATATATATATACCATCTTATATATCTTTACATATTGTTTTCAAAGGCATTTCTTTTGGTCTCATGAGTGTTTTACAAAGGTGTGAGAGAGAGAGAGAGAGAGAGAGAGAGAGAGAGAGAGAGAGAGAGAGAGAGAGATAGAGAGAGACAAACAGACACGATATAGACAGACAAATGATCTATATCCTTTGCTATTTTAAGCTTGTTCTGGAAGAAATTACTGTGAGTGTCAACCTTTAGTAAAGTCCTGTCTTTAGTTATCCTAAATAAATTTTATACAATTGATATCTTAATTATAACTTATTAACCTTAGTTGTATAGTGCATAATGAAACGTTTGTCAATCTGTATTGTTCTAGAGAAAGAATGGGCATTCATTCAAGTCAAAGTTAATTTATCATGGATGATTCCATCATTCCAAGCTGGGAGAGAGAGAGAGAGAGAGAGAGAGAGAGAGAGAGAGAGAGAGAGAGAGAGAGAGAGAGAGAGAGAGAGAGAGAGAGAGAGAGAGAGACACACACAGAGAGAGATAGACACACGCAGAGAGAGATAGACACACACACAGAGAGAGACCTGGAAAGCGAACAGGCTCTTGGAATGGGTGTCTGGGAGGGAGGTCTTTCGATGTTGATTAAACGGCAAGCAACTAATGTCCTTCAATACGTTCTCCATAGGAGCGCTTGGCGGCTCTTATTGACCGCTCCAGCGAGTATCAAGCCAGTTTATAACTGGTTGCATCCCCAGATTTAAAAGCAGTAGCTCGTTCAGTAAGTTTGAGTCTAACATCAGAGTTAAGCCATGGTTTTTGGTTTGAGTATTGCTTAATTAACCACCTTGCGGGGAATGCACAAGTCAATACAAAAGTTGATATATAACTAAACTAAAGGTGTGCCGCAGGGTTCAATTCTAGGTCCTGTCCTCTTCACTATTTATATTAATGATATTGTGTCTTCACTGAATGAATAGAATAGAATAGAATAGAATAGAATAGAATAGAATAGAAATACTTTTATTATCCCGTGGGAAATTTGACACTGCAAATCGCTCAACATTTAAACATTTAGACAGAACAGGTCACGAATTAGAATAATAAAACGAATCAAATCAAGTTGCCTAGGATAAGAGTAGAGTAAATAGAATAAAAATGGAATAAAATATACAGTAAATAAATACAGTAAAAATATACTGAGGTCTACAGTAGGTGTAGTATTGCACAGTGCTGTTTCGAACTAAGTCCAGGAAGATGGTAACTGCCACTCTGTGCTCAGTGATGCAGTGAGGCACAGTAATGCATGCATTGTATAGTCTGATGGCTGTTGGAATGAAGGACTTCCTGTGCCGTTCAGTGCTGCTGTAGCCAGTTTAAGGCCTACTCCTCAATGTCGGTCGTGTATGGGAAGTGAAGACAGGCTCGTGATCCATTTCAATATTTATTTGCCCTGTCAGACAGATAAACAAGGCAGTATTAAGTCTTGTCCACTAGATGGCACCCACAGCTCGCAGGCTCTTCAACACCCAGTACAGACTGCCTTTTTTAATCAAGCATTGAAATAAAACATTTATAATAAAACAATACAATAAGCCAATACAAAATAAACAATATGAGTCATTCATTTTTTGTCAATATTGGACTATGGTGATGTCATTTACAGGCATGCGTCTGTGTCTACATTAAGGCCTTTGGATTCTGCCTACCACTCCGCCCTAAGATTTATTACGGGTGACAAATATGATACTCACCATTGTCTTTTGTATGAGAGGGTAGGCTGGCCATCTCTCTCGTTGCGACGTAGTTATCATGGGTATCTTTTGATCTACAAAGCAATTATTGGCAAACTTCCACCTTATATTACATCTTTGTTGGTCTGGAGTGCTGTCACCTACCAAACTCGTTCGAATGATCGGCTTGTGCTCAGGGTGCCTCGAGTTCGGTCTGAGCTTGGAAAGTCTGCCTTCTCCTACGATGCTCCGTACACATGGAATACCCTGCAAAAGACTCTAAAGCTCGGAACATTCCCGTCATTCATGGAGTTTAAAGGCATTGCACTTGACCTATGTACTGAATCATGTAATTGTTTTTAATCCATCATTGTAGTAATTGTAATTCATTGTAATTATTAACTGTTATGATATTTGTGTCCTTTGTTAACTCGTCATCACTGTAAATGAGGGAAACCTCAGTGCACAACTCAGTGCACAACTGCTCATCTTTAACGTAGATATTATTATACACAACCGGTTCATTGCCCGGCAACTTATTTACAATATTTAAACCATCATAACGTTCTTTTAGACCAGAGATATATTTACAGACACTGAGCAGACATCTTACCTCTTCAACACCCAGTACAGACTAGCGTGAAGAGGGACGCACAAAAGGAAATACGTCACTCCGGAAGGAAGTGACAATGCAACGATTTCAAAATAAACTACTTTGAGAATAAAATAATAATAATTGAATTAAAATAAAGCGTGAGGGATTATTTGTGGAATACATAACAGTATATTATATATACCTGCTACATTCACCCCCCCTGAATTCCACTAAATTCCTGAACCGACAGGACACACTAACAGGGACCTCCAACACACGTCAGAACCGGCACGGGTTTACCTAAAAATATGCATCTTTAAAATCAGCTAGAAGCTACCTGTCAAACAGGTTCAGAGAAAACGAAAGGGTGTACGGTCCTATGTTCCTCCTAGAATCACTCTGTGCCTCGTACACCAAACTACCCGGCCTACTTGAGTCCCATATCTTATTTGTGAGCACATGCAGTAAGTACACACATTGCAAGATAAAAAAAAATTAATAAAAAACTGAAAGAGATAGTACAGTACGCCTAGAACAGAACGAGAAGAGACCGGGGCCTCCTACCAACAGAGTCAGCGAACCCCTTCACACTGAACGGCCTCTAAACCATTGTCTCTATCAAACGGTTCACTCTTTTAACCACCCTGCCAGCCCGTGTCCTGACTACACCCTCTGTGCCCCTTAGTGTGGGTGTTCGGCAGTCTCGTCCCGTTCTATAATAGCCGGAATGACTACAGGGACAATGGTCGGGACCCTTGACACTGTGTCTGATGTGTCAACTGTGGACTGTCTGGAGAACTGGGCATTACTTGCATCAACCACCGACACTGTCCCTGGTACACTTCGCAGACTCTGGTCCCCATCAGACTGATCTTCGTCCACATCAGACACGTCACGGGAGCCATGACTGGTAGCTTCTTCAGCCCCACTCAACACCCATGCGCCTGTCCTATCCTCCGAACCTCCCTCTTCCTCCAGAGAGTTGACAAGACCCATCCGAGACCCGTTCCCTGATTCTCTCTCTTCCTCCAGAGAGTTGACGAGACCCATCTGAGACCCGTCCTCTGATCCTCTCTCTTCCTCCAGAGAGTTGACGAGACCCATCTGAGACCCGTCCTCTGATCCTCTCTCTTCCTCCAGAGAGTTGACGAGACCCATCTGAGACCCGTCCTCTGATCCACCAAGACTGTCCTCAGTCTCCGGCGAGTCCCCGTCAGCAGTCACTATGGGCAGGAAGCTGATATCCAAGACAAGGTTGCGATGCACCACTCTCGTCTTCCCCTTGTCATCTTCCAGCTTGTAGACATGAGTCTGTGGGTTGCTGTCCATGACAGTATAGACTGTTGGTTCCCATTTGTCCGCAGGTTTCTTCTTCCCCCTCTCGCCTTTGTTTGCAAGGAGCACCCTGTCTCCCACGTTTAAACAAGTCCCTCTGACTTTTACGGTTGTAACCTTTGGCTTGCATGTCTTGCTCCTTGATGGCATGTCTCCGAGCAATGTCTGCTGCTTCATGGAGGTGGGACATAAGCGTCGTCACATAGCTGCTGTAGTCAACAACCACTGGGTCATGCAGAACCTGTCTGAACATCACATCAACAGGGAGCCTCGGAACCCGCCCAAACATTAGGTGGAAGGGTGCATACCCAGTTGTCTCATGCACCGTCGCATTGTATGCAAATGTCAGAGTCTGTATTTGCTGAGGCCACCTGGCCTTCTCTCTCAGCGGCAGTGAACGGATCATACCTCCCAGGGTTCTGTTAAACCTCTCAGTCCCTCCGTTCCCCATGGGATGGTAGGCGGTAGTGTGTGACTTGGGAGACACCTGACAACCTAAGCAGTTCCGCTATGAGCTCGCTCTCGAAGTTGGCTCCTTGATCTGTATGTATGCGCTTCGCAAATCCATATACAAGGAATATGTTATCCCACAACTTCTTCGCAACTTGCTTCGCTTGTTTATTTGAGCAGGGAAAGGCATGTGCCAACTTTGTGAAATGATCTGTCAGGACAAGGATGTCCACCGAACGCTGTTTGCTATCTTCTGCACTCCAGAAGTCCAAACACACCAGTTCCATGGGAGCGGAGGTCCTTATACTTTCAAGTGGAGCCCTGGCAGACGGATCTGGAGTCTTGGCCAAAATGCACCTCTGGCAGCACTTCACATAGTCTTTAAATGTACGCTCCATCCTCGGCCAAAAGAAGCGTTGTCTTGTCAGGTAGATCGTTCTTGCCTGCCCTTGATGTCCGGCTAAGTCATGTACGCCCCGCAAGGCCTTGTCCACTAGACTCCGGGGCAAGACGAACTGAAGCCTCTTGTGCTTGCTCAACGGATCCTTAGTGACTCTATAGAGCACTCCGTCAGTGACCTTCAGTCTCTCCCATTGTCTGATCAGCACCAGAGCACTTGCGCCCAGACCGTCTCTCTCTCGCCTCGATGGTCTCCTCTGTCGAGTCAGAAAAGACGTGACCTTAAAGATGTCAGGGTCACTCTCTTGGCTTCTCTGAAGTTCTCTGAGAAAAGGCAGGTAGCAAATCCTGTCCTGGTGGAGTAAGATGTTGAACGGTTTGGATCAACTCCGTTGCCCTGGACTCCGCAGCTGCATCCCAATGGTCATGGGAATCAAGGACCTCTTTCACAGCGTTGTTACACAAGGGTGGCGAACACTGGGACTGCATCACAACAACGCGCTCTGACCTCTCTCTTCCTCCAGAGAGTTGACGAGACCCATCAGAGACCCGTCCTGTGATCCTCTCTCCTCCTCCAGAGAGTTGACGAGACCCATCAGAGACCCGTCCTCTGATCCTCTCTGTCCGTTGACACTGGACCTTCAAACGGAAAACATCTTGAACCCCGTCCTCTCCAACCTCACCTGATTCGGCGAGCAGATTGCCATAGGACTCTGTGACCAGCCTTCGCCCAACCGTCTTGGCAAACGGATCCCGACTGAGAGCATCAGCCACTACGTTCTTGGTTCCTGCGATGTGCTTCAGGCTGAACGTATAAGGAGCGAGCTTTGCGACCCAACGTTGTTCGCAAGCGTCGAGTTTGGGCTTGGCCATTATATAAGTGAGTGGATTGTTGTCCGTCCATACTGTGAAGGAGTTGCCCTTCAGCCAATGGCTGAACTTGTCGCACACACTCCACTTCAGTGCCAAAAACTCGAGCCGGTGGGCTGGGTAATTCTTCTGAGAACTGCTCAGGGTCTTGCTTGCGAAAGCTATGGGGCGCGCTTTACTTTCACCAGCTGGCACTTGTGACAACACCGCCCGAGCCCGTCCAAAGAAGCATCGGTTGACAGAATCAAGGGACGTGAGAAATCAGGATGCGCCAGAACCACACAGTCCAGCAGACTCTCTCTTAGACTGACGAAGGCGACGTCACACTCTGAAGTACAGTCATCGGGTCTCAGTCTCCTGAATGTTCCCGCCTTCACCTTCACCTTCATCTTTCCTCTCCTCTTTTGTCCCCCAGTCAGAGCGAATAGCGGTTTGGCGATGGAAGAGCAATTAGGGATGAAGTGCTGATAGAAGAAAACCATTCCCATGTAGGATTTGATCCTGCGTACTGAGGGTGTACACCCATCCTCCTCCATGAGATCTGTCTTGGACATGCTGGATATGACTTCCACCTTTGCGGCATCCACAGCCACTCCGCTACCGTCTATGATATGGCCCAGAAACTTGACAGACGACCTCATCAGATGACATTTCTTTGGACTCAACTTGAGACTGTGGTCTCGCAGTCGCTGGAAGACGACCTCCAATCTTTGTAACGCCTCCTCTTCCGTTGATCCGAAGACCAGCAGGTCGTCCAGATAGCATAACAGGCTGCTGAAGTTCATGTCCCCGAATATACTCAGCATCATGCGCATAAATGAGGCGGGACTATTGCACAGTCCCTGCGGCATTCTATTATACTCATGTAGGCCTATCGGTGTAGTGAACGCTGTATATCTCTTATCCTCTTTCGGCCATGGGAACGTTGTAGAAGCCGGACGTCAAGTTCATCGTGCTGAAGAAGGTGTTCCCTCCCAAGGCGGCCAGACAGTCTGACTGATGTGGAAGAGGATGGGCGTCCTTGAGTGTCCTCGCATTCAACCATCGGAAATCGGTGCAGATCCTCAAATTACCGTCCTTCTTCCATACCATCACCAGCGGTGAAGCATAATCACTCACTGATTTCCGGATTATCCCTTGTTGCTCCATGTCTGTCAAGACCTGTCGTAGTTTCTGGTAGTGAGCAGGGGGTACTCTCCGGTAAGGAAGGCGGAATGGACGATCATCGGTAAGTCGAATGCGGTGGATGAAGCCCTTTGCCTCACCACAGTCCATCTCATGCTTGGAGAAGATGTCGTTGTAAGACTCGAGTAGCTGGACTAACTTCTCCTTTCCTGTGTTGCTGGTATGACAGGGTTGGATATCGAGTTTGTCAAGACCAACATCACGTAGCCTCTGTTCGAAGTCTGAAAGACTGGTTGCCTTATGGTGCTCGGTCGGAGGAGCCCTGTCGATCCGACTACAGCCTTGGAGGAGCTCCAAATCTTCCACAGCCAAGCAGGGAGACACATCTGCCAACTTACAGTTCCTCTTCAGCGTAACTGGTCTATCAGACAGGTTGGTGACCTTCATGGGGACCCACCCATCACCCCACAGAGGTGTCACGACCCGACCAACCATGCTATTACGTGGCATGGACCTTGATGAAGTCGGCTCTACTACCACGGTGCTTCCTGGTGACATGATGGTATCTTTGGGTAGCTTACCCCAGACGAGGTGTTCTTGCATCGCTAGAAGAGTGATCGATTGCTTGAGCTTGACCGTGCCGATCTTATCTGGTAGCTCGTTACCCCTCCAACGGGATGTATTCGCCATGAGGTCCAAGAACTGTTCACACCCTGGGGATGAGGATGGACTGCAGACGGAGATGAGCTGCCAGTAATCGTCACTGTTCTTCAACTTGTGCATGAGAAACTTGATCACATTCGTGCCGATGATGAGATCATCCCGTTGGCCTGGCACCACAAGAACTGGCACGATGCAGCTCACCCCATACATTTTCAGTTCAACCACTTCCTCAGTCATCGGTCTTGGTTCTTGCAATACTTTTCCCTTCAACATCCTTTCCTCTGCATCTTCACTGAAAGTACAGGCCATGGAGCCTGAATCGAGCATCCCTTGCATCTGAAACATATTATTTACATTGACTGGAGCATAGAACAGCTCATCATACGGCTCAACTCTATGCATGTTCTGTGCTATGATCTTCACACCAGCCGGTGCTGCACTGCACACTTTCACATAACACTGTTCATGTTCACTTTCAGCACTGAGGGTCTGTTTTCTCCTCACCCACACGTTCCCCCTTCCAATGCGGGTTAGTCAGTTTAAAGACTGCTGCTCTCTGGGTGAGTGCGCGGCCTGGTCTCCCTGTCCGGGAGTGTAACTGCGACAGTCTCTGTGGATATGGCCAGGTTTAAAGCAACCCAAGCACAGGTGCTCCCGCATGCAGTGTGACACAGTGGAATGCCCCGTCGATTTGCATACCTTGCAGTCAAATTGCCGTCTATACCTCGGCTGGTAGCTCTGAGCCATCGGTTGATTGTTCTGAGCCATCGGCTGGTAGCTCTGAGCCATCGGTTGATTGTCCTGAGCCATCGGCTGGTAGCTCCGAGCCATCGGTTGATTGTTCCGAGCCATCGGCTGGTAGCTCTGAGCCATCGGTTGATTGTCCTGAGCCATTGGCTGGTAGCTCCGAGCCATCGGTTGATTGTCCTGAGAGATCGGCTGGTTGTTCTGAGCCATCGCTTGACTGGTCTGAGAGAGTGTTCGGTCAAGCAGGCCAATCAGAGTCTTCAGGCAATTACCATCAATCTGAGGAGCAGACGTGACACTCGCTCCTACCTGGACAGGGGGCGACTCTGGAAGGCTAGGCGTAGCCACCTCCTCAAACACAGGTGTCTGGACATGAACTGTTAAAGGTCTCCCCAGACCTGCATGGTTTGTTCTGGTGTTCAGCTGTCCTCTCATGCTGATCTGATGACGGTCAACATGCTCCTGTATTTCACTTCTCTGGTGCTTTGAACCACAAGATTGCAGCAAGGGAGGGATCGGGACAATACTTCACAAACATCATGGTCACCTCTCGACGGGGGTTATCAATATGTCGCCCATGCCTGCTCAGGCCCTCCTCAGCTGCATCAACAGCTTTGTTAAGGCGGATCCAGTATTCGACAGGGTCCTCCCCTGTCACAGGCACAGTGTTGTAGAAATCTGCAAGAGGCATGCTTGAACATGACACGCCCCCGAAATGTTGTTTCAGTATGTCAGTCACAACTCTCTGGTTCTCTTGAGGCTTTAGCAATGGGTTGCTACGGAGCGTTATCTTCACAATATCTCTGGCTCTGCCCATCAATCTTGACAACATCTCCAGATGCTGCTCGTCCATTCCTATGCCCCTCTTCCTCAAGTAGGTGTCTATAAGCTCCTCCCACTCATGCACTGAGATCTTGTTAGACCCATCTCCTCTGTACACTGGAAGCTCCCTCATATCCGACTGCATGACCAGCTTTACGCCAGTCAGATTGAGTGTGGAGTCGACCCGTGGTTGGCCCCCACCTGGGTATTGAACCCGCTCTTGACTGCCTTCATTCGCCTGGCTCTCTCCTCTCAGCTGAGCTGATATTGATTGTCCCACCTGCTGGGCGATGTGTGTTATCAGGTCACTCAACGCTGGGTCGTTCCTGTCGGGGATGACCGCAGGTGAAAAGGTGGGTCTGTGGGCAAAGGGTGTGTGGCTTGGTAGATGGGTTGAGGTGAAGACTGGGGAACCTTCATTGCCCGGGACACTAACCTGTTGGGTCTGACTGGGCGCTCGTGACCTCCCCTCACCTGGGCTCGGCCCTGTGGAATTAAATAGCTGTAACCCTCTCCCATAAGAATTAAGCAGCGATGAACCCCTCCTCAAACCAACACCCGGCGAGTTAATTCTAGCCAACAGCTGTGCCCCCCTCCCAGACGCAAAATAACTAGGGTCATGAACCACCCTCTCCCCAATGGCTCCCCCCTCTACAACAGACCCGCTCTCTGCGACGCCCCCCCCCCCTCCACAATATTGGGATCCATCCTTTTTTCTATAAAACGAGCTATCAGCTACCAGGAAAGAAGGGAAAAAAAATTATATATATTCTACTGATCACAACACTTTTTTATTTTATTTTTTATTTTTTTGACTATTCCTACACCAGGAAAGAGGAGAAAAAATATATACTGATTACAATATTTTTCTTGACTATTCCTACACCAGGAAAGAGGAGAAAAAAAAATATATATAAGTTGGTCACAATATTTCTCCCTTTTACTTGACTAAGAGAGGAGAAAAAAAAATATATATGTTGGTCACAATATTTCTCCATTTTACTTGACTAAGAGAGGAGAAAAAAATATATATATAAGTTGGTCACAATATTTCTCCCTTTTACTTGACTAAGAGAGGAGAAAAAATATATATGTTGGTCACAATATTTCTCCCTTCTACTTGACTAAGAGAGGAGAAAAAAAAATATATATATATATACTGATTACAATACTTCTCCCTTTTACTAGACTAAGAGAGGAGAAAAATATATATATATATGTTGGTCACAATATTTCTCCCTTTTACTTGACTAAGAGAGGAGAAAAAAATATATATATATAAAAATAAAAAATAAAAAATAAAAAAAATCACATAATTTCACATAGTTTCACGTTCGACGACTTCCCGGTGACCAAGCTGGTGTTGGTTCTTTCGTCTTCCGGGGTCAACGGCACCAATGTAGCCGGTTTAAGGCCTACTCCTCAATGTCGGTCGTGTATGGGAAGTGAAGACAGGCTCGTGATCCATTTCAATATTTATTTGCCCTGTCAGACAGATAAACAAGGCAGTATTAAGTCTTGTCCACTAGATGGCACCCACAGCTCGCAGGCTCTTCAACACCCAGTACAGACTGCCTTTTTTAATCAAGCATTGAAATAAAACATTTATAATAAAACAATACAATAAGCCAATACAAAATAAACAATATGAGTCATTCATTTACCTGGGAGACAGATAAACAAGACAGTATTAAGTCTTGTCCACTAGATGGCACCCACAGCTCGCAGGCTGCAATGGGGAAATAGTCACATTTCAGGTCAAGGCCTACTCACATGTGGTCATATCAAAAGTTCGTCACCACGGTTAAATTCCTTTACAAAAAGTGCACAACTGCTCATCTTTAATGTAGATATTATTATACACAACCGGTTCATTGCCCGGCAACTTATTTACAATATTTAAACCATCATAAAGTTATTTTAGACCAGAGATATATTTACAGACACTGAGCAGACATCTTACCTCTTCAACACCCAGTACAGACTGGCGTGAAGAGGGACGCACGAAAGGAAATACGTCACTCCGGAAGGAAGTGACAACGCAACGATTTCAAAATAAACTACTTTGAGAATAAAATAATAATAATTGAATTAAAATAAAGTGTGAGGGATTATTTGTGGAATACATAACAGTATATTATATATACCTGCTACACTGCATTTGGGTAGTGTGAGCCTAGCACTGAACATGCTCCTCCTGTCAGCCAAGTCTGTGTATAGTGGATGGGAGGGGTTTTCCCTGATGGCCTGGAGCTTAGCAAGGCTCCTCCTCTCCGCCACCCTCGCTAGGGAGTCCAGCTCCACCTCAACCACGCTACTGGCCTTCCTGACCAGCTTATCCAGCCTGGTTGTGTCCCCTGCTCTCAGTCCGCTGCCCCAGCAGGTCACAGCGTACAAGAAGGCGCCCGCCACCACCGACTCATAGAACATCCTCAACATCCTTGTACAGACATGGTTGTCAAGTCCATCTGTGTGCAGATGCTACTGTAATGTAATGTATTGCTGACTCTGTGCAGTTGTCCATTGAGAACTTGCAACCTTCCTTTATTGCCCTCCAGGAAGCTCTTATTAAACTTAAATTGGTTCTTAATGCTAGTAAAACTAAATGTATGCTGTTTTCTAGAGCCAGAAATATTATGATTATGTATACACATATCTACCATAAGGGGCTATAGCATTGAGAGATTCACTGAATATAAATACCTTGGTGTGTGGCTTGATGAGAAGTTTACATTTAAATTCCATGTGGACAACCTTGCATCCAAGTTGCGACAGAAAATTGGCTTCCTGTGCAGAAAGAGAACCAGCTTTCCTTTCATTAGTAGGAAGAGAGTTGTTGAAGCCGTTTCCTTATCACTTTTGGACTATGTTGATGTAATCTATAGATGCTGCGGCCTCGGATCCCTCTGCCCTCAGATTCATTACTGGTGATACATTAGATATACAGACAGTATCACACTCACCACTGTGACCTTCTCTGACAGTAACTGGTATTTGTTCATTTTAAGGCCCTTACTTTTAAGCTACCTCCTTATACTACATCATTATTGGAAATGAATTATGGAACCTATGGAACCCGTTCTAGTGACTGGCTGGTCCTTAAGGTCCCCTGAGTCTGCCCAGAAAATGGTAAATCTGCATTTCGCTAGGATGCCCCTCTGCCTGAATACTTTAGACAACAAATGTTTGTTTCCGCGTCTCTGATTGGCCAGGTCATTTCTGGTCATGTGACATGTACGCCCAATCGTGGTTAAGCTTAGGCGCTCTTTCGAAGTTGGTTAAGGTTAGAGTTAGAGCATGGCGATAGAACGCCTGCCCTTCTTTCGGCGGTTAAGCTTAGGCACTCTTTCGAAGTTGGTTAAGGTTAGAGTTTGTCTTAGAGCATGGCGATAGAACGCCAGGTAGTTTGCAGGCTGTTAGACCCGGAAATAGGCGCAGAACTTGCTGTCCCACGATTGGCGCACATGTCACATGACCTGGCGAATCAGAGCGCAAAACTCGAATGCGGAAACAAACATTTGTTGTCGAAATTATTCATGCTGCCCCTCTAGCTCATGGAATGAACTCCAACAACGGTCCCCAAAGATTGAGATTCTCCCGTCTATTGCAGAATCTAAGACGTTGATCACTAATCATTGTCGATCAAGTTGTACATGTTTTAATTGATTTGCTATCCTTTTGTCTACCCTGGTCTTTTTGTGTTTATTGCCGTGATTTTCTATACTGTGATTTCTATACTGTATTTTTGATTGCTTATCTCTGTATGTAAACTCGTCGTAACTGTAAATGAGGGAAACCTCAGTTGCCTTTCTAGTATAAATAAAGGTTTGAAATTTAAAAAAATGCACGTACCGGTTCTCTCTGTGGAGAACCTTCTTAATTTTCCCCGAACTCTCCTCATGGTCACCTGACCTGTCCAGAGTTCCCAAACTTCCCCCAGCTGCCCTCTACCAAGAGAGAAAAGGACTATGTTATGGACTCAGTATACCCTTCAGTGACCCCCCCCCCTCCATGCCCCCCCTACGCTGCTCGCGTGTAACTATTTTCATTTTAGGGAACTTTATACTTTTACTCCACTACATTTCAAAGGAGAGTCACGTAGAGTAGAGTCACGCCCCTCATAAAAAAACCAACCCTGAACCCCACCGTCATAGGCAACTATCGTCCTGTCTCTCTTCTCTCCTTCCTTTCTAAAACACTTGAACGTGCTGTATCCAACCAACTTACTGCTTATCTCTTACAGAATGACCTCCTAGACCCCAATCAGTCTGGCTTCCGGACTGGCCACTCCACAGAAACGGCCCTCATTGCGGTCACAGAGGCACTTCACTTAGCAAAAGTGAAATGCCTCTCCTCTGTCCTGATTCTCCTATCTATCTGCAGCCTTTGACACAGTCAACCACCAGATCCTCCTCGCGGCCCTCGCAGGAATGGGAGTGGCTGGATCTGTGCTGACATGGCTGACATCATACCTCAACGACCGCTCCTACCAAGTGTCATGGAGAGGGACTCTGTCGGCCACCCACCCCCTGCGGACGGGTGTCCCCCAGGGCTCGGTCCTAGGACCCCTTCTCTTCTCCCTCTATACTAAATCACTGGGTAACATTATCACGTCTCATGGCTTCTCATATCATTGTTATGCCGATGATACTCAACTCTTCCTCTCCTTCCCTCCCTCAGATATCCACGTCTCTGAGCGGATCTTGGCCTGTCTGTCTGACATCTCTGCTTGGATGACGACTAACCACCTCAAACTGAACCTAAGCAAAACAGAATTGCTTCACCTGCGGACCAAATCCTCCCCCCTGACGACCTTTCCATCACAGTGGAGAATGTAGCTGTGGCCGCGTCCGCCTTGACTACTGCAACGCACTGCTTGCTGGCCTCCCGGCCACTGCCACCAAGCTCTCTTCAACTCATTCAGAATGCAGCGGCCCGCCTGATCTCAATCCTACCGAAGTCGGCCCATGTCACCCCACTTCTTAGGGACCTGCACTGGCTCCCCATTGCCGCACAAATCCACTTCAAGGCCCTCGACCTGGCATATCATGCGGCGAAGGGAACGTCTCCCGCCTACCTCCGGTCAATGGTCTCTAACTACACACCCTCAAGACCCCTACGCTCTGCATCTTCTGGCCGCCTCAGACCCACTCCTATCCAAGCTCTGGGAGGTTCATCAAAGAGAAGCCACCTATTCTCTGTCCTTGCCCCACAATGATGGAACAAACTTCACACCACAGTTAGGACAGACGAAACCCGTCCAATCTTTCGCCGTCGACTAAAGACACACTTCTTCAATCAATATCTAAAAAAATTATAATAATAATTACCTTTCTAATATACTAACCTACACTGTAGCACTCAACACTTGAACATTGTTACTCAGCTGATAGAGTTGTGCCCTTCCTGATGACTTGTCGTACAGAACTTGTAAGTCGCTTTGGATAAAAGCGTCAGCTAAATGACTAAATGTAATGTTGTGGGGGACAATAATGGACAATAGAATTCACATTCTGTCACATCCACATTCAATGTTATGCACAGGGTCTGGTTAGAGGGCATTGTCATTGTGTAGGGCCGGGGAAACACCAAATTTCTCTTTTGGGTCTCGAGCTGAAAAAGTTTGGGAACCCCTGCTTAGGACACCAATTTCAAAACCATGGGGCTAGATCCACAAAGAATGGATTGCACGGAGCAAGTTTCCTCTGTCTCAATCTTCTCTCTATCAGCTTCCCACTCTCTCTCTCGCCAGGTAATGGAGTAACCTTAGTAAAAGCTCAGCCTTCTCCTCCTGTGTGTCTTCAGTAGGAGTCGCATCCTTTCACTGATATTGTTTGATGCCCGCCTCTTTTTCTCGCCGCAGTGTAGTCCTTTGTAAAGCAGGAAGCTCTTGTGGTTGTAGGCAGATCTGTGATGCCATTCACTGCTTTTATATTGGAAATAATTTAGGCCAGATTATTTTTCTATTTATCTCCAACAATTTATGCCAATAATCAAATAGGATCGATGCCACGTAAAAAGATCGATTCATATTGCGATACTCTTATTTTGAAAATCCGGCGACGGCGACGTCATCGCCCCGCGCCCAGTGTTGTGAAACTCAAACTCCGTTTAACATCAACAGCTGCCAGTAGCGTCTAGAGCGTCACTACTAGAGCAAGACTAGTGTGCCTATTCTGTGACCCAAAACATGTCCCTGCTGTTTTATTCCACAACGGGTCCAATGCATCTAACCTGCTTTGCAATCCTCGTCACTCCATTATGCCCACGTCGCGTTAAAGATCGAAGATAACGTTACTTTAGCGTGAGCTAACAAGCTAACCCAGAGCCATAGGCAGAGAGAAGTGGGGACTGGGAGGGTGCATTCTCGGGGATAGCCCCACTAACAGGATCTGGCCGGTACTGCACCTTGGGACTCCCAATATGCTTTTCCAGCCAAAATACAGCTCTGTGACAGTGAATAGGATATTAATATCGAGAAAAAAAAGAAATGAACCAAAAACAGTGAACAGGAGGTCTATTTGTATTAAAAACAATAGATTGTTTTTCATTTAAATGTCTGGAAGAGCTCAAAAATAAAAATGTCATGATATTTCCATTGCCTTTTTTGTTTGTTGATTTAAATGTTACTGATTGTATTAAATGGGCACATAATATCGTCTCATATCGATCGCAGGCACCTGAATCGAATCGTATCGTATCGTGGCAGACTGTGTGATATCGGATAATATCGTATCGTTGTCCAAAGAATCGATATCGTATCGTATCGTGATTAAACTGGTGATTCCCACCCCTAGTGCAAGCAGGGAGTAGGAGATGAAGGTTGTTGTGGAATATTCCAATGAGCCAAACAGTGAAGCTGTAGGAATTCAGATCGAGTCAATTTGTATAAAAATATAGAACATAGTTTATTTCTGTTTCCATGCCCACAGAAAAGTGCTCAGTTCATCATCAGAGACACACCAGCGTCTGACCAGAATGTCATATCTCCTCAACCTTGGCTGTTGTTTATAAGAACGCCGTCAGACTGTAACCTAGTGTCTTTGCCTAGTATACTAGTTGATCATATATTAACTAGTCAAAAGCTGTACAGAGATTTAACACAGATGGACATAGATAACATTTCCAGTCACAAGGTTTTTATTGTTAAACATTCTCAGAATGTGTGTGAGATACCACTGATGTAATCAGGTTTGTTTACATAAATGGCAAACTATATATATAACGGAACGTAACCCAAATGCGTCCACATTTGTATAGGATTCTATCACATTTTCATAACAATAGCACCCTGCGCCGTTTTCATTGAGGTTTCTTACAAATTAATGATGCTCTATGTTGTCCTTTATATGCCGATTATCATTAGAATCTTAAATTGTACCATATGTCCCCCTTTAGACAACATATGTAACGCTACCAGCGCACTTTTGGTAAGATAATTAGTTGACCATCCGCGGTCGGCCGGTCGCTATACCGAGGTCGCAGTATTAGTTTACCGCTGTTCAGATCACGTCGGAGAATATAGACACATCCCAGTGACCTGCGACCTGTGCTAACGCTCTTGGGAAATGCATTATTGTAGTTTTCAACATTTTCACCTTTTAATTTTAAACCAATGCTGCCATCTACTGACAACATAAAGTAAATAAATTGTCACAAGGAAAGATGAAATTACCTACCTGGGTTCCATCCTAGAGGCTAATCTCTCCTGTGACAAAATGGCATCCAATGTAATAAAAAAAGTCAACCAACGAACTCGATTCTTGTACCGGATCTCCTCTCTGGTAAACAAGAATACCCTGAAGACTCTGGCAGGAGCACTCATTCAGGGGTACTACGACTATGCTTGCACCTCATGGTACCAAAGCACCTCAAAGGCGCTAAAAACAAAATTACAAACATCTCAAAACAAACTGGTCAGACTACTGCTTGACCTTACTCCTAGAACCCACCTCACCCCTGCCCACTTTGACAACCTAGGATGGCTTAGAGTAGACGACAGAGTACAACAACTTGCAATGGGCCTGGTCTACAAGATACACTACACGACCAAGGTACCCATGTACATGTCAAAATACTTCCCAAAGGTCAGTGAATACCACGATCACAACACCAGAGGGAGCTCCACAAATCATGTTAAACCCAGATTCGTCTCAAATAAGGGACTAAACACGTTTAGCAATTATGCCACATCAATGTGGAACGCCCTACCCAAAGCTGTAAAGGAATGTGGATCACTACCCACTTTCAAAACCTCTCTCAAGGGACACCTACGGGAGACTGCAATTCAACACTGGCCCCTGTAAATATCCTAACCCAACCCCCTCCAATGTACAGTCATTTACCTAGTATGGTTTTGTCAATAGTTCAATGTACAATTGTGTTTGTTTGTACAGTGTCTCCTCCCCCCCCCCTCAATGTACAGTGTTACTTGTTTATACAGTGTGCCCCCCGCCCCCCCAACCACCTCCAATGTAAATTACCCAGTATGATTGTCAATATCCCAATGTACCCAACCCCCCCCACCCAACCTCCTCCAATGTACAGTTTCTACGTCAAATGTATATACTCCCTTTTCTTGACTCCTTCTGTATCACAAACAGTACGGTATTTGCAAATCTGGTATGTCATAAATGTATAGATGTAGCAGTACTGACTATCTGTATGTCATGTATGTCATATATGTCTATATGAATTGAAAATGGGGGACCCTGATGGAAACAAGACAAACGTCTTTCTCAGGTCTGCATCCCCTTAACAATTGTATGTATTGAGCCGTACTGTATTGTACCCATTCTGCAATCTGTTAAATAAAGTTTTCATTCATTCATTCATTGTCTAATCGTCACCTTGAGAGCCACTTCCGTATACTAGCGTCGCCCAAATCACGTGACCCAAATCAGCCAATAGAAGCGAGCGGCCGGAGGACCTCAGCCATTGGGTGGGACCCAAATCACGTGACCCAAATCAGCCAATGGACGCGAGGGGTCTCAGCCATTGGGTGGGACCCAAATCACGTGACCCAAATCAGCCAATGGAAGCGAGGGGTCTCAAGCGCCGCTACTGTGGTGATTCTGGGGTTCTGCAGCTGGAAGCATCTCCGATTTGTAGAGACGCATCCCAGCCGAACACAAAAAGACAAATGACATGTGAAGTATGTTGTGTGCCACGTTCAAACAGTGCTGTATATGTACAGTTTATTCCTACTCCTATCCAAGCTCCGGGAGGGTCATCAAAGAGAAGTCGCCTATTCTTAGTCCTTGCCCCACAATGGTGGAATAACAAAAAGAGAAATGACATGTGAAGTATGTTGTGTGCCACGTTCAAACAGTGCTGTATATGTACAGTTTATTCCTACTCCTATCCAAGCTCCGGGAGGGTCATCAAAGAGAAGTCGCCTATTCTTAGTCCTTGCCCCACAATGGTGGAATTGTCCTAATAAACGAACCTACACTGTAGCACTCAACACTTTATGAACATTGTTACTGAGACGAAAGTTAAGTTTACTCTATTACTAGATCTGGTATGTCTAGATGTAACACTGTATGGGTACAAGTTTACTCTATTATTACATGTCTAGATGTAACATTACTGTCTGTATAATGTACCTATGTAAACGAGACGAACCCTCTGTATAATGTACCTATGTAAACGAGACGAACCCCGCCCCCCCCCCCCCCCCCCCCCCCCATTCGCAACTACTTGTCCAGACCACTTATACTTCTCCAGACCATTTATACCCGTCCAGACTGGCTCTGCGGCGCTGCAGATACCCCCTATTGATCCCAGCCGAACATCCTCCATCTTGGATTAGTTTGGCGAGCGTTTTTTTCAGCGTGGCATAATGGGATTTATGATTAGCCAATGTGCATATCGATCTACCAGAATCCGATGAGTGGTGAGGAAATGCTGCCGGCGATCACATGGCCTGACGGTAGGATAATATTACCCCAAATTACAGCTGGATTGGACATTGTTTTATAACGTAACGTGATTGGTCAATGAAAATTCTATATTGAACGCACACTGTATTGCAGATCAATAATAGTAATCGGCGTTCCCCGCCGCCCCCATTTCATCCATAGATGCTCTGTAATAGTCCGGATGCTACGCCATTTGTTTTATTTCATTCGTATATATACAGCAGAAATGGCGTTTGATATAACGGCGCCAACATTTAGCCTATTATCTAAGCTCCCGGGAAAAAAGCCTAGCCAAAAAGTGTGTTACACCTTATATTCACAACGCTATAAAATGACAACCAACCGATGGATTTTTATTTTCTTTAAGCCATTGTGAAGGCACGGTTTATGCACTCAAGTGACAATGAGAATGGACAGATAGCAATACTATAAAGCATAGTTAAAACAAAACCAACACGTTTGTTTACATTCCGCGGTCCCCTGCACCATATTAGACGGGTCCAAGCCGGTCGTCAAAGTGTTAACAATCAATTGTGTGTATTGAGCCGTACTGTATTGTACCCATTCTGCAATCTGTTAAATAAAGTTTTCTTTCATTCATTCATTCATGCAGCACTTAAGGTGTTGATACCATTCAGCACCACATATTTGTGTGAAGCTGGCTTTTCATCCATGACAGCTCTGAAAACAAAATATAGGGCCAAGTTGAGCCTTGAGGATGAATGAATGAATGAATGAAAACTTTATTTAACAGATTGCAGAATGGGTACAATACAGTACGGCTCAATACATACAATTGTTAAGGGGATGCAGACCTGAGAAAGACGTTTGTCTTGTTTCCATCAGGGTCCCCCATTTTCAATTCATATAGACATTTATGACATACATAACATACATGACATTTATGGCATAGGGACATATAGGTATTTAGTACTGATACATTTGTGACATAGGCGGTATTCAAATATACAGTACTGTTACCCCTAGATCCTGACAGAGTATATACATATGATGGGGAGGGGACTGTACATTAGGAGGGGGTGGGTGGGTGGGAGGGGAATATACATACGGCGGGGAGGGAATATATACATGCGGTGGGGAGGAGACTGTCTATTAGGAGGTGGTGGGGGTTTTGGGCATTACGGTGGCCAGTTTCGAATTGCAGCCTCCCGTAGGTGCTCTTTAAGGGCGGTTTTGAATGTGGGCAGGGATTCACATTCCTTTACAGCTTTGGGTAGGGCGTTCCACATTGTTGTGGCATAATTGCGAAACGTGTTTAGTCCCTTGTTTGAGCCGAATCTGGGTTTAACATGATTTGTTGAGCTTCCTCTGGTGTAGTGGTTGTGGTATTCACTGACCTTTGGGAAGTATTTTGACATGTACATGGGCACCCCGGTCGTATAGTGTATCTTGTAGACCAGGCCCATTGCAAGTTGCTGTACTCTGTCGTCTACTCTAAGCCATCCTAGGTTGGCAAAGTGGGCAGGGGTGAGGTGGGTTCTGGGGTTCAGGTCAAGTAGTAGTCTGACCAGTTTGTTTTGTGATGTTTGTAATTTTGTTTTAAGCGCCTTTGAGGTGCTTTGGTACCATGAGGTGCACGCATAGTCATAGTACCCTTGAATGAGTGCTCCTGCCAGAGTCCTCAGGGTATTCTTGTTTACCAGAGAGGAGATCCGGTACAAGAATCTAGTTCGTTGGTTGACTTTTTTGATACCCTGGGGAGGGTGGTAATAGTTATGTGTTCTGACAGGTATCAGTCCTATGGTGATAATCATGTGTTCTTACAGGTATCAGTCCTATGGTAGTATGTGTTCTGACGGAAATGTGGCTGTTGCACTTGCTGCTTGGCCCCTGGTATATTTTGTATAGCTATATTTGCTATTTATGTTTGGTCACCCCTTTGTTGAAATTCATCCAATCCAGTTACTCCTTTAAGTTCAAGATTTTTAAGTTTCCAAGTTATTTTTTAATAAACATCTTTGGACCAACGTGTCCCTAAACTTAAACTAATTGGTGTCGTTGCATGATTTTTGCCATTTTGTTATTGTGAAATTGGTATTAAATTTAATTCTGAGTGGCATTAAAAAGTCTTAAAAAGCCTTAAATCTGACTGGGCTAAACCTGCAGATACCCTGTTATTACCCATAGCAGCAAGGCATTACTCCGAGTCCGTTCATTAGCTACCGGGAGATGCAAGACTTACGTTACTGGTGAAAATGTGATTTGCGTTGGAATACTCCTTTGTCAACTTGCTGTACTTTGCTTGCAGGTCTGCAGCCATTATTATGAATAGCCCCAACTTTAGCCAAGGTAACGTTATGGCTAAACCTTTAACAATAGTTAACGCTAGCTTTCGGTTAGCTGTTCAATGCTATTAATAACACAACTCCCCGTCAACACCCTCTCTCGGGAAGATGGCATTTAAGAAAGTATCTGCTGTTAAAATGAAGTGTTACACGTTCAATAACAAGCATATTATTTACCCGAAGATAGCAGTAAACAAGGCATTACTCCGTTAGTCCGTTCATAGCTCGGTTCCATTCCGTTGCTCATTCCGTACCCAACTACACATTCTGCAATCTGTTAATAAAGTTTTCAACCAGACAAATGTATAGAAAGGCTTTGTTTTATTATAACATTTGTTGCAGTAAAATCATTATGTCTCATTTGGTCATGCGTGGAGCGCCGGTCGGCGGGCGCCGGGCCGGGCAGCTAACGTAGCTACGTTAAGTGTGTTCTTCTGCTCTCGCAAACAGAACAATGGCGGCATGCCCGGAAGTAGAAACATTTATAAACGCTTGCCGATTGGTGGTAAGGACAGCAGGAGGTGGGTGCTAGCGGTGTGGCGTAATTGGCCGAATCGACTGTCAATCAAAATGGTTCCATTGCATTGGTTGAAAGCTCTGGTTGAGAGAATAGTATCCCGCTGCAGGCCGCAAGAATGGTTCCATTGCATTGGTTGAAAGCTCTGGTTGAGAAAATAGTATCCCTCTGCAGGCCGCAAGACGATACTGGGAGAGATATAGTGATACCATAAACATATTTCTTGATGTTTCCTTTTTTTAAGTAAGTAAAGAGGCCTACAAATACAAACATACACATACAAATATACAGTAGTTTCATTAAAAAAAAAAAAAAAAAATGTACAAATATCGGTATCGGTATCGGCCGATAGTGTTAGTTGAACTATCGGTATCGGCGGCCAATTTTCATATCGGTGCATCCCTAACAACTATTAAAGAAACTTGAAACTTGAAACTTGAAACATGTCAAAATACTTCCCAAAGGTCAGTGAATACCACGACCACAACACCAGAGGGAGCTCAACAAATCATGTTAAACCCAGATTCGGCTCAAACAAGGGACTAAACACGTTTCGCAATTATGCCACATCAATGTGGAACGCCCTACCCACAGCTGTAAAGGAATGTGAATCACTACCCACTTCCAAAACCACTCTCAAAGAGCACCTACGGGAGACTGCAATTCGAAACTGGCCCCTGTAAATGTACAGTAAATGTCCTAACCCAATAATACACGAGACCCTCTTCTTGGAACCAAGTAAGGTTTTGTCGATATTCCAATGTACAGTTTCCCCCACCCCACCTACCCAACCCCCCCCCCCCACCCAACCACCTCCAATGTACAGTCCCCCCCCCCCCCCCACCCCACCTACCCAACATCCAATGTACAGTTTCTACGTCAAATGTATATACAGGGTTCGTACGGGTGCTGGAAATCCTTGAAAATGCTTGTATTTCAATGTGGTGTTTTAAATGTGCTTGCATTGTGTATAAAGTGCTGGAAAGTTATTGAAATTGTAATTGCACTTTATACTTTCATAATCACTCGCTATCTGACTGAATAGTTTGGTTTTTAGATAAAGAAATAAAATAAGTCTGAGCGACTCGAGTGAGCCGCGTTCGCCTTTCACGAAAAATGAAATGTGGCTGGGCTCGACCCGTAGTGTTTTTTTTTTTTTTTTTTTACCTGTGCCACCTGAGAACAGCGTGTGTGTGTGTGTGTGGCCAACATGCCGGCAGGCTGCCATTTTAATGAGCTCTGGCTTGGAGATATCAAATATAATTCATGGTTAAAAAGAGGAGAACATCCTCGAGTAGCCGTGTGCAAAATATGCAGAAAGGACCTGCAGATTTTTACCATGGGAGTCTGCACTTTCGAGCCACGTTGAAAGGTGAGCCACTGAGCCATGGGACCCATGTATTTCCATGTATTTCAAACCACGATAACTTGTGTATTGAAATGGTATTTAATTTTTATAACAGAACATTTACGGAGACTGGTGTGGAGCAGTTGTAGTCTGGAACGCAGTAACGTACTGTATATCTGTATGTCATGATGAATTGAAAATGGGGGACCCTGGTGTAAACGAGACGAAAGTCTTTCTCTGGTCTGCATCCCCTTAACAATTGTGTGTATTGAGCCGCCTACTGTATTGTACCCATTCTGCAATCTGTTAATAAAGTTTTCAATCAATCAATTCAAATCTATCAATAAATAACGTCTTATCTCTCCCATCATTCACAGAACCACAGCGCACTCTTGCCTGTGTATCACTTGTACCGACTCAGATTCCCCTAAATCTGAGACCGGTAACAAATTCCATAAACTGATATTTTTATCTTATTTAACCAGGTAGGTAAATTAAGAACAAATTCTTATTTACAATGAAGGCCTGGTGAGAGGACAAAAGGGCCTCTCGAAGGGTAACGGGGAAAGGAGACCAAATGTGTTAATAAAATAAAATAGATAAGAGAGACATGATATGTTCTGAAGGATCAGATTAAACCGAATATATATATTTATTTATATATATATATTTAATTGTATTTGTATATCCCCTGATATCCCCTGATATCCCCTGTATATTCCTTGTACAATATGCATTGAATATCCCTTCTAGTCTACTGAACATCCCATAATAGTCTCCATTCTACCATTGGACGAGACCTTGGTGCCAGGTCGCCATACCCCTCAGACCAAGTTCAATCGTACCGCTCAACATGTATGGACAAGTCCTAGTTCCGCGTAGGAATATGTCTACCGCACCACTAATGGTACTATTTGTTCATAGTGCGTATATATACTGCGCTATTAAAGTAGAACTTTCTTTTAGTCCAGTTCCTTACCCTCCAACAGAGTGACAGACGCAAAAGCCTCCCCGCGAACCACGTGTGGGCAGTAGGGCCAATTCGGCCCAGTATCGGCATTGAGACATCGTGTATATTAATATTTGAATAGTCATATTTGGCACTATATCGTCGAGTTGGACGTATTCTATTAAGCTAATAATAGTCTATTCATATATAGTGCCTCGTGCGGTAGGAGTTCTATAGTAATCAGCACCCCCATCGTTTCGGGCATCAGCTGGACGCTTATCCAGGGTGGTTGACCCCACGTGAAGCTGCACCCGAGGAGCTCCAGGCCAAAGAGCGAGTGGACCTGTATATTGGATTATTCTACCGACGACGGCTAGCCTTCCCCGGCTTGGATTATGCTTTGAGTACTTTGATTATTCTATGGATAAAGGCCAACACTGCGGTGTGTTGGAAATACCCCCCCCGGAGAGGACGACAGGTGAGACGGCGCTCTGCACAGTGAGGTCGCCTCACGTCTCTCCGTCGTGGACCGGAGGACGCCGGCCACAGAGGGTCCAACTGCATTCATCTGTGGATCGAGGATCGTTGGGCACCGTGTCGCACAACTGTGGACTCTCCCAAGATACCCTCGGCCAGACGGGATCCAGCCAGTGACTCTCTAACCCCCCCCCCCCCCCTCCAGCTGTCCTACAAGCAGTCGGAACCTTCCCCTAGTGTATCCAGCTATATAATCATTCAAGTATCATCGCTATTGTTCCCTAAATATTCCAGGTTGTATATTTGCTTCCTGCGCAATCAGAGATTGGACATTCGATATTGATCTACCTACGAATACTCATTTGCCATAAAAGTGCATACTATTTCAAATCATAAATGTAATTAAGTGATCGTTGTACATACCTTTTGCTATGTATTAAAACTCAAACTTTCGATTTGGTACATTTGTGTTGGATCCGTTTATCAGGTGGGAGTGTTCAACATATTCATACCTAGTACTGGGTGGCCAGAGTCTAAAGTACAAGAGGTAGTGGTAGTAAGTATCATATCTAACCATACAGTCAGGGAATTGTACCCCTCAGTTACATGATACATACATGAGGTATTGGAAATAATTAAAACACAAACAACCAAATACAATTACAAGGTATATAGATGGAACCGTTAAAAGGCTGGGTGACAGTTGCAGGTGTGTGTAAACAACCATAAGCTGAGATGGGACGAGCGTCCTCTAGCGCAGAGCCAACACTTTTCACTTTCACTGTCTGCTGCCTCTGCACAGTCATCACATTAACATGGTAGTGATGAAGCAGTAGACCTGCAAATTGCTGCAATAATGCAATTTCCATTAGTGATGCACCGATGTGAAAATTGTGGCCGATACCGATAACCGATATTAATATTGCTGTTCTGGCCGATACCGATATTTACCGATGTCGATATCTCTGACTATAGAAAACACTTTTTTATGATAATCAAATAAAGAGCTATTTTCCTAAATTCATTTAATTTTTTTTTACTTTTGTAACTTATTTTCAGAATTACTGATATTTTGGAACTATTCAACACATTGAGTGCCACGCCCCTTCCGTGAAGTGACCCCTTCATTGCCGTCCATTAACCCCATGTAAATGTAGTTGTAGTTTGTAGAGCTAAACCTATATTTTATAGCTATGGGTCTAATAACGCCGTCGAGTCTCAGTGAGTTGCTTCTGGTCAACGTGCAAAAAACATTATTTTTTCATCCGTACATTTCCGTTTTATACTGTTTTGAATATGAATATAGTTTTGTTGCTTCTGAGTAATTCCAGGGAAAAGATGCGAAAACTGTAAGTTTTCAGACGGTTAACCCTTTCACTACCACACTACAGACGGTTAATCCTTTCACTACCACACTACAGAAGGTTAACCCTTTCACTACCACACTACAGACAGTTGAGCCTTTCACTACCACTACAGACGGTTAATCCTTTCACTACCACACTACAGAAGGTTAACCCTTTCACTACCACACTACAGACGGTTGACCCTTTCACTACCATACTGCAGACTGTTAACCCTTTCACTACCACACTACAGACGGTTAATCCTTTCACTACCACACTACAGAAGGTTAACCCTTTCACTACCACACTACATACGGTTGACCATTTCACTACCACACTACAGACGGTTAACCCTTTCACTACCACACTATAGAGTAGACTGTTAACCCTTTCACTACCACACTACAGAAGGTTAACCCTTTCACTACCACACTACAGACGGTTAACCCTATCACTACCACACTACAGACGGTTAACCCGTTCACTAACACACTACATGCGGTTAACCCTTTCACTACCACACTACAGACTGTTAACCTTTCACTACCACACTACAGACGGTTAACCCTTTCACTACCACACTACAGAAGGTTAACCGTTCCACTACCACACTACAGAAGGTTAACCCTTTCACTACCACACTACATACGGTTGACCCTTTCAATACCATACTGCAGACGGTTAACCCTTTCACTACCACACTACAGACGGTTGACCCTTTCACTACCACACTGCAGACGGTTAACCCTTTCACTACCACACTACAGAAGGTTAACCCTTTCACTACCACACTACATACGGTTGACCCTTTCACTACCATACTGCAGACGGTTAACCCTTTCACTACCACACTACAGACGGTTAATCCTTTCACTGTCTACCACACTACAGAAGGTTAACCCTTTCACTACCACACTACAGACGGTTAACCCTTTCACTACCACACTACAGACGGTTAACCCTTTCACTACCACACTACAGACGGTTAATCCTTTCACTACCACACTACAGACGGTTAACCCTTTCACTACCACACTACAGACGGTTGACCCTTTCACTACCACACTGCAGACGGTTGACCCTTTCACTACCACACTACAGAAGGTTAACCCTTTCACTACCACACTACATACGGTTGACCCTTTCACTACCATACTGCAGACGGTTAACCCTTTCACTACCACACTACAGACGGTTAACCCTTTCACTACCACACTACAGAAGGTTAACCCTTTCACTACCACACTACATACGGTTGACCCTTTCACTACCATACTGCAGACGGTTAACCCTTTCACTACCATACTGCAGACGGTTAACCCTTTCACTACCACACTACAGACGGTTAATCCTTTCACTACCACACTATAGAAGGTTAACCCTTTCACTACCACACTACAGGCGGTTGACCCTTTCACTACCACACTACAGACGGTTAACCCTTTCACTACCACACTACAGACTGTTAACCCTTTCACTACCACACTACAGAAGGTTAACCTTTCACTACCACATTACAGAAGGTTAACCCTTTCACTACCACACTACAGACGGTTAACCCTATCGCTACCACACTACAGATGGTTAACCCGTTCACTACCACACTACAGACGGTTAACCCTTTCACTACCACACTACAGACGGTTAACCTTTCACTACCACACTACAGACGGTTAACCCTTTCACTACCACACCACAGAAGGTTAACCGTTCCACTACCACACTACAGAAGGTTAACCCTTTCACTACCACACTACATACGGTTGACCCTTTCACTACCACACTGCAGACGGTTAACCCTTTCACTACCACACTACAGAAGGTTAACCGTTCCACTACCTTCTGTAGTGTGGTAGTGAAAGGGTTAACCAATGGCGATATTGATTGGTAGAGTCCTTTCTCCGCACACTCCATGCTGTTCCTCACACTAGCTCCGGCTAGTTAGCCACAGACCAATGCAAAGTGAATGCGGACACGTTCCCGTCTGTACGAGATTAAAGTTATTCTACCTTCTTGTTTAATTAATAACATCCGATCTAACATGATCTGTTGCATGTTTTAAAATGTGACTAACAATCGTATGAAGTCTTAAGAAGATTGTTTTTCACTTTTAACATCACTTTCTTTCTCCTTTTTTTTATTTTTCTCTCTTTCTCTCTTTGACTCCCCCTCTTTCTCCTGATCTGTCCCCCTCTCCTGCTCTATCTGTATCTCCCTCTGTCTCTTCTCCCTCTTTCTCTCTTTTTCTCATCTGTATCTCTTTCTTTATCTCCTCTCTGTCTCTCTCTTTCTCCCTGTCTCTCTCTCTCTCTGTCTCTTTTCTCCCTGTCTCTCTCCCTGTCTCTCTCTCTCTCTAGCTCTTGGTGTTGTTTGACCGTGAGGATCCCAGGGAGAGAGACGGCCAGAAAACAGTCTTACACATAATCTACAGGAAATTCCTGGGGCTGAGAGCTTTTATACGAAAACGGATAAATAATATTTGTCTACGGTAAGAGGAGACACTGTAACGCCGGATGTATATATATTTACGATTGAGCTTTTGTTTCGTTTAACGCAATGACTCACGCTAATGTGGCTAACTGATCGACCTCTCGCACACAATTAATGACATGTTGCGGACAGCCATATCGGTGACAATGTTTATCTTTTAGTGCCAAATGATAAGAGTCTGAGGCGGAGTCTCAAAAGAGAATGTTGAATATTTATTGTGCATTAAAAATCACAAGAGAGCCTCTACTAGCTAACTGAAGTTACCGGAGCCTTCTGGAGTGCAACAACGTATAACGTCCGTGCGGAATCAATGTCCCAACAACCATTCCGTGGGTGAACTCATTGAGTTGTCAATTAATGATACTAATGCTAATCTATACAATCACCTGTTGTTGAATAAATACCATTACTTTATAGTTATTACTAGAAAACAGTATATATAAAACAGTAGCTGTACATTTTTTTTTTTTTTTATAATTTTATATAATATTTTCATTTTTTATTTTATTTTTTTAATGTATGCACTGGTATCGGATCAGTATCGGTACCGGCCGATACCCAAAGCTTAGGTATCGGAATCGGATCGGGAAGGAAAAAATGGTATAGGAACATCTCTACTCGAGACCTCTTGAGGCAAACAGTGCGGGTTCCCCCGACCTCGCCTTCGCCAGGCCGGGTATCACGTTAGTGCCTCCCACTCCCGCAAGATCGGCAGTGGTCTGGCAGGTGTGCGTGATTTGGGTGGTAGTAATATCACTGCAGGCAGGGTTGTACGTTAACTTTTTTTGCACATAGCACTGGTGCTACAGAGGTTGATAGTTTTGTAGCACTGGCCAAAATCTTGTAGCACAAGTATAAAACGTGTTATATTTGTAACAGTCACAAATGTGCCTATTGTATTTGTGTTATTTAGTTGCAGTCAGGGAACAAACTTAACCTTTTGACTTACCAGCCATTTGGCTGGTAGATTTAAAAAAGGCAGATTTTTTACCAGCCAAAAATTATAAATTGCTTTTTAGTATATCGCCATGTGTTATTATTACTATAATACTCTCATATGCTATTTTCAATTAATATCATAAACAACAAGGAATATTAGCATAATTTTGAGTGGACTGAAGGAATGAGTCAGCGTTAATAGTTTTAAATGCAAATAATTTATTGAAACATAGAAGTGGGGTCGGTTGGGACACACACACACACACACACACAATGGGGGACCCTGATGTAAACAAGACGAAAGTCTTTCTATGGTCTGCATCCCCTTAACAATTGTGTGTATTGAGCCGTACTGTATTGTACCCATTCTGCAATCTGTTAAATAAAGTTTTCATTCATTCACACTGTTTCAACTCACCACCACCCCCGCATCATCTAGTCTGTCTTCAAACTTCCACTCCTCTCGACACACACACACCCTTTCCCCAGTCCACACTGTCTCTATGGCTCTGCCTCTGATCAGGATTAGCTTGTTAGCTTATGCTAATGTAACGTTCATTTCGGGCGATGTGGGCATAAAGGAATGGCGATGATGCAAAGCGTGTTAGATGCATTTGACCCGTTGTGAGAAAAAAAAACACCACAGACTTATTTCGGATCGCAAAATAGCCGCACTGCTGTGCAGCCCCGCTCGGCTGAGAGCAGAAGGCAGAAGCACGGTCTGGGTAACGTTCATTTCGGACTTTATGACGCGAGGATTGCAAAGCATGTTATATGCATTTGACCCGTTGCCGAATAAAACAGCAGGGATTTGTTTTGGGTCGCGACAACACTATCTACTAGCTCTGTTTCAATGTCCGCGTTCCAAACGCTGCTGAGACGAGTCCTGCAGTCACCTGCTGTGTTGTGAGCTGAGCCGAGCGGATAAGAGTCACTGCTCGCAACTCGCGGGGATATTGTTCGCTAGGGATTATGGGATTTGGTGTTTGATATATGGAGTTTTACGCAGAAGGGACATTGTATTTAATCGCACAAGACTACAAGTACCAAGTGGATAGCGGGCCATCGCGGGCCATCGCACCAGTGCTATTGAAGTCAATCCTTTCATCGCACAGACTGACGTCAGTGTCGCACGTGCGACATATATATCGCACTGTACTGCCCTGCTGGCAGGGCTACGGTGTGTAGGAACCCACCCTATCGGGCAGTGTGGGGGCCTCACACCTTGCATGTCCAGCTGTAGAACAATTCCTCAGCCGTCCATGCTGGAGGGGTGTTCAGTGGGGGAGCTTTTGTCACCTCCCGTATCAAACCGGCCCTTTCTGTCGGGGTCCCCCCTTGGGTGCAATTGCCTCGTGGGTAGTGTCAGGGGCCGATGTCCCGACTCCACGGAACGCTCTGCTTGCGCGGTTAGCGGGTCCAGGGTTGGCTACGCACAGCGGACGGGACCGGGCCGCCTATCTACGGTTTCTGGCGGACCAGCGCCAAGTGGCGGCGGGTGCGCTTGGGATTATCTCACATATGGCTACAGCAGTGTCATATCTCGAGGTGGATGGAGAGAACGCTGAGGCGGGGACTTGTATTTACACAACCCCACCCGTTTTCAGGTTTGGTACAGACCCTATTGTTAGGGTCACCAGCAGTGACAGCTCTGGCCAACGAGATCCAATCTCTGTGGGTGAAGCAAGCCATCGTCGTGGTCCCAAAGGAGGACGCGATGCGTGGCGTTTCCTCCCGGTATTCTCTGGTGCCCGAGAAATCGGGAGGGGGGTGTGCAGACCCATGCTGGACCTGTCCCATGGAAGGTTCAGCATTTTGGACCGTCTCCCACCTGTTGAACGCTGTCAGGTGGGGGCCTGGTTCTCCTCCATAGACCTGTAGGATGCGTCAGCGTTTCCGTTAGCCGGTAATTACCGGTATTTGACCGGCAAAATCTGTTGAAGTCCGACATATTTAATCTCTCCGGTCTTAATGTCCGGTGAAAATAATTCCCTGAGTCTAAGCACAATTTGATTATTTGAATTGTATTAAAATAGGCTAAAATTAAATAGCCTATGTGTTGTGAAGGGCCAGATTAAACCGAATATATATATTTATTTATATATATATATTTAATTGTATTTGTATATTCTCTAATATTCCCTGATATCCCTTGTATATTCCTTGTACAATATGCATTGAATATCCATTCTAGCCTACTGAACATCCCATAATAGTCTCCATTCTACTATTGGTCGAGACCTTGGTGCCAGGCTGCCATACCCCTCAGACCCAGTTCAAACGTACCGCTCGACATGTACGAACAAGTCCTAGTTCCGCGTAGGAATTTGGCTACCGCACCACTAATGGGACTATTTGTTCATAGTGCGTATATATACTGCGCTACTAAAGTAGGACTTTCTTTTCAGTCCAGTTTCTTACCCTCCAATAGAGTCACCGACGTAAAGCCTCCCCGCGATGCCACGTGTGGGAGTAAGGCCAAGTCGGTATTGAGACATCGTGTATATTAATATTTGAATAGTCATATTTGGCACTATATCGTCGAGTTGGACGTAGTCTATTAAGCTAATAATAGTCTGTTAATATATAGTGCTTCGTGCGGTGAGAATACTACCGTAGTCAGTACCCCATCGTTTCGGGCAGAGAACTGGCTGCTTACCCAGGGTGGTTGACCCTATGTGAAGCTGCA
Source organism: Notolepis coatsorum (assembly GCF_963971535.1). Lineage (NCBI taxonomy): Eukaryota > Metazoa > Chordata > Actinopteri > Aulopiformes > Paralepididae > Notolepis > Notolepis coatsorum. The sequence continues at coordinate 617,987 of NW_028174872.1, read as the reverse complement.
CCCGAGGAGCCCCAGAGCCGACGAGCGAGTGGACCTGTATACCGGATTATTCTACCGACGACAGCCCGCCTTCCCAGGCACGGATTATGCTTTGGATACTTTGATTATTCTATGGATAAAGACCCCCGACACTACCGTGTGTTGGAACCCCCCCCCCTGGAGAGGACACAAGGTGAGGAGACGCTCTGCAAGACGAGGTCTCTCCACATCTCTCCCCCGTGGACCGGAGAGAGCCGGCCCACAAAGAGTCCACCTGCTTTCATCTGTGGTCCAAGGATCGCCGGCGCATTGAACGGCACTACAGTGGGTTCTCCTGGGATACCCTTGGCCGGACGAGGCAGCTGGATTCTACCCCCCCCCCCCTCCTACTCCTGTCGGCTTACAATCGACCGGATTAACCCCCTCTAGTGTATCCAGCCTATAATCATTAAAGTATCATTGCTGTTATTCCTTAACTATTCCAGGTCGTATATTTACCACCTGCGCCTTCAGAGATTGGACATTATCTATTGATATACCGACGAATACTCCTTGCCATAAAAGTGCATACTATTTCAATTCATAAATGTAATTAAGTGATTAAGTGCTTATTCTACACACCATCGCTGTGTAGGAAAATAAAGACCTGTTTCTAATTCGTACATTTGTGTTGGATCCGTTTCATCTACGTGAGAGTGTTCATGATAATATATTTATGCCGTGTACTGGGTGGCCGAATATTAAGTACAAAGGTAGTGGTAGTAAGTATCATATCTAGTAATACAGTCAGGGAATTGTACCCCTCAGTTACAATTGGTCCTTCGAGCCGGATGGTAATTAGTGTAATATTAATATAGTGTTATTAATATTGAAATGGCCTATGATGAACACTCCACGAAACGATCCTCCTAACCAACGCCCGCAGCGCGAACGACGGCTCCCTCAGTACTTAGAGGCTTACGCTGTCAGTCAACAACCTAGTCTTCTACTAACAGTAAACGCGGTAAAACTAGAAAGTAAAAGTATGTCTAACCCCAACGCCCAGACTACCCCGACCATAGAGGCCCCTACGGGCTCTAATGTAACTGACCAAGTTCACGGTGGGGACCAGTGGGAACCAGACATGACTTCACACCCCGCCAGTACTGAAGAAGTAGTCCCCGATGAGTCCCGGGAGGAATACAACGCTACCGAGAGAGAACTCGACACGGAAGAAGACGGGGAGAGCACCGTGGAGATAGAGCTCCAAGGCTCCGCAAGGAGTACCCCGAGGGAAGGCTCCCCTATACAACCGCCTTCTCCCAGCGAGGCAGAGAGGACCCTACAGCAGGCCTTCCTCATCAGCCTGAACGCCGCTGCTGAACGCGACCGACTGCAGATCCAGCAGCGGAGCGAAGAAGAGCAGATACGTCTAGAAATAAGACGCATTCAGATGGAAGAGAATGTGGCCCGAGAACGAGCCGGTGCTCAACGGGACGCAGAGCGCGACAGACAGCAAGCGCAACTAATAGAACAGCTGATCAGACGGACAACACCCTCTCCCTCCGCCAGAGGCTCCAGGAACTCGTCTAGACACACCTCCAGGGCGGCATCCCCTAGCCGAGTAAACAACCCTGAACTTGACCAACAGACGAGGTCTATACCCCCCACAGACCACCTCCCCCCACCGGTCCAAGCGAGACCTAGCAACCGGGAAGGAGCAGCATATCCTGTGGAGAGGCTAAACCAGAGACTACAAGCACTGGATGACCTAACTGAAGACGAAGAGGAAGAGGAGGAGAACCACGCCCGAAGACAGCACAGTACTCTACCGGACCAGGAGGTCCGGTACAGCCCAGGCTATACTCCCGCGGAGCTGCGCTACAGACCCCCGACTCTATACACGGGTGAGCACGACGCACGACCCGCACCGAGGAACAGCACCTGGACAAGCGGGCCATGGTACACTGCCGGTACCAGCCCATACCAAGGAGCGGGAGGAGACTTGCCTAGGAGGCCTCTCCCCCAACGCTCGCCGATGTATCCACAGTCAGCGTCATACATTGGCACGCCTATGGTACCCGACTTCACCCAAGAGAACCGGGCCCAGTATACAGAACTCCGCATGTGTCTGGAGACCATGTTGGTGGATGTATTGGATGAACGCCACAAATACGCCATCCTACTGCAGCACTTAAAGGTGCCCCGCGCACATAATATAGCGCTCGCCTACGCGACTTCCACCACCCCATACACAGCAGCGCTGGTAGCATTGGACCAGAGGTATGGGCGCATATGGGATTACGTGATCCAGGAGATCCGACACATCGACCGCTTACCCCCAGCAATAGACAATCGAGCACTGGACGACCTGTCCATCAGAGTGCAGTCCCTGGTAGGGATGTTGGGAGCGCAAAGAGAGAAGGGGAAGTATGAACTTTACGCCAACTCAAATGTGGAAAGGATCCTGGAGAAGCTGCCGCCCGCTCGTCAGGAGCGCTTTAGGCGGCAGAGGGACCACAGAGACCCGAATGGCCCCGAACCGAACCTCCTCGATCTAGCAGACTTCCTGGCGAGAGAAGTCAGCAGCCTACGGCTAGATACATTCGGACGGAGCACCCCTGGCTCCAGAGAAGGAACCAGACGACTAAATGATGGAAGAAGATCGGTGACTGTGATGCACCAATCGGAGTCGGTACCGAGCAGCAGGAGCCACAGCACCCCCTCCAGAACGGAGAAGTGGAAGATAGTGTGCCCCTACTGTGAGAAAGAACACTGGCTAGCGCAATGTGACTCCTTCCCCAAGCTGAACGCGGAGGAAGCAGGTCAATGGATAAAGTCCAACAAGCGCTGTTTTCGCTGTGCGCGCTCACACATGGCAGCCGAATGCCGCTTAAAGAAAAGGTGCACCAAGTGCGATGGAGCCCATCTGGACATACTTCACGACAGTAACAGACGGCGCCCTTCACCTGCACCATCCAGCCGCAAAGCGAGCGTCATGTACATCGATCCCGCCAGCAGCAGTGGAGCCCGAGTACTCCTAAAAGTAGTGCGTGTGACACTAAGCTACCAGAATAAAGTCCTGGACACTTACGCCGTCCTCGATGACGGGTCAGAGAAGACCCTGCTGCTCGCCTCCGCTGCGGCCCAGCTAGGGCTGCGGGGAAGCGAAACCCAAATGACAATTCGGACAATAAGACGAGATTTGAAGACGATAAAGGGCGAGAATGTCTCATTCTCTATCGCAGCAAGCGGCCAGCCTGAGCGACGGTACCAGATTGCAGACGCTTTCACCAGCCAAGAAATAGGACTGTCGCGGTACACATACCCCGTCACCAAGCTGATGGAGAAATATGCACATCTGCGCAAGTTACCGATCCCGCTCATAGACAATGCTATGCCGACCCTGTTGATAGGCTCCGACCATGCAGACCTCATTGTCCCGATAGACCGCGTTCATACCGGACCCCGAGGCTGTCCTGCAGCAGTCGAGACCCGTTTGGGATGGACTCTCCAAGGCCCGCTCGCCAAATCTCTCAACCGAAGTACAGCCACTAGATGTCTCCACTCCCGAGTCACAGAGGGAGAAACCGCACTCCTGCAACACGTAGAGCGGCTATGGAGCTTGGAACAAATGCCCTTTAAGAATGGAAAGAAAGACATTCGCTCTAAAGATGACATTTACGCCATTCACCTCCTCGAGACAGGGACCAAGAGAGTCCCGGTCAACGGCGTGTTGAGATACGCCACGCCACTCCTGCGGCGAGAAGGAATGCCTACTTTCCACGCCAAGACAGACGCCATAGAACGGTACCTGCTGAACACGGAGCGGCGCTTAGCCAAGAACCCCGCCCAAGAGAGTGTATACCGCGCTGAGATTGAGAAGCTCATCACAGCGGGACACGTCACAAAGATGGACATTAAAGAGGCTGACCAGACCACTGAATCGTGGTACGTGCCCCACCACAAGGTCCATCACAACGGTAAAGACCGCATAGTATTTAACTGCAGCTACCAGATCGGATCCCAAAATCTGAATAAAGAGTTACTGCCCGGTCCCACACTCGGCCCCTCCCTACTCGGCGTTCTACTCCGCTTCCGCCAGGAAAAGGTGGCCATCAGCGGGGACATTAAAGGAATGTTCCTGCAGGTGAGATTAGTAGAGGCGGACAAGCCCCTGTTACGGTTCCTATGGAGAGAGAAGCCAGGAGATGAGCACCCAGCCATCTACCAATGGGAAGTCCTCCCCTTCGGAACGACGTGCAGCCCCTGCTGTGCGACATTTGCACTACAGAAACATGTAGCAGAGGACCCAGCAGCGGACGAAGAGGTCCGACACAGCGTAAAGAACAGCTTCTACGTAGACAACTGTCTACAAAGCCTTTCAACCCAGGAAGAAGCCGAGGCTCTCCTGATTAAACTCCGCGCCTCATTGATCAAAGGCGGCTTTGATCTCAGGCAGTGGGCCAGCAGCGATCCGCAAGTACTGCGCAGCCTCTCCTCCGAGGACAAGGCAGACAGCAGCGAGACCTGGATGGCTACAATCCCGGGAGAAGCCCAGGAGATGACCCTGGGATTGGTGTGGCGATTCAAAACAGATTCGCTTCACTACAGACACAAGCCCCTGACTACGGAGCAGGGAAGGCCGGCGGCGGCGCCGACCACCAGACGGAGTGTGTACACAACACTCGCCCGACAATATGACCCGCTAGGATGTATTCTACCGTACACCACCAGGGCAAAAATGATTGTACGAGCATTGTGGGACAAGGACCAGGGCTGGGACGACCCCATTCCCGCACACCTTGCATCCACCTGGAGAGAGTGGGAGATGGAGCTCCACTCACTCCCAGGCGTTAATATGCGCCGAAGCTACTTCCTACCCACGGTGAGGCCAGAGACATGTAAAATGGACTTACACGTCTTCAGTGACGCCTCAGAGGTCGCATACGGATCAGTAGCCTACTTGCGGGCCCAAGACCAAGGGGGAGAGATCTACACAGCATTTGTCCTCGCCCGCTCGAGAGTAGCCCCACGCAAGCAACAGTCTATCCCACGTCTAGAGCTCTGCGCAGCCCTAGCCGGAGCGCACCTAGCCACGCTCATCCAACGTGAGCTCACCATACCGGTGTCTAGAACAATCCTGTGGTCAGATTCCACGACGGTACTCGCCTGGATCAAATCGGACTCATGCAAGTACAAAGTCTTCGTGGGAGTCAGAGTCACCGAGATTCAAGACTTAACCGAAGAGTTAACCGGAGAAACAGAGTGGCGCTACGTTGATACAAAACAGAACCCAGCTGACGTCATCACCCGGGGGATGCCCCTGGATGACCTCACCCGTTGCAATGTCTACAGTGACGGCCCCGCATTCCTAAGACTCCCGGAAGGACAGTGGCCCATGCCTATCCCGAGGGCAGCAAGTCCAGAGGAGGTGGAAATTAAGAAGTCTGTGTTCTGTGGATTGAGCACCGTAGCCTCCACCGACCCTAACATAAACGATTGCACGTCCATAGAGAGTGCACAACAAAGAACATTCCTGCGGTACCACCCGGAGTGCAAGTCCCCCGCTGATATGTCAGCGGCTAACTACGAGGAAGCAGAATTGCTTCTACTGCAGCGAGCCCAGAGAGACTCGTTCCCCGATGAATTGGCCTGTCTACAGGGAGGAAAGCCCGTCCCATCCGACAGCAGATTAATTCACCTGGCCCCCGAGAGCGACGCTCACACCCTCATCAGAGTGGGTGGTCGCCTACGCAGAGCCCCCAATCTACCGGATGACATTAAATACCCGATCGTATTGAACAGCCGACACAAGGTCACAGAGCTGATTATAAAGAAATACGATGAGGATGTACATCACGCAGGAGCAGAAAGAGTCTTCGCGGAAATCAGACGTTGTTACTGGATCCTACAAGGACGAGAGGCGGTACGACGCTTCCAACGAACATGTCTAGACTGCCGCAAGTGGCGCGCGCAGCCCAGCATATCAAGGATGGCTGACCTTCCTCCATGTCGCCTCCAAATCGGTGACAAGCCATTCCACTCAACGGGTATGGACTGCTTTGGCCCGCTGCACATAAAGAAAGGAAGAGGAACCGAGAAGCGGTGGGGTATTGTATTCAAATGCATGACCACCAGAGCGATACACATCGAGCTTCTCCCGACCATGAGCACAGACTCATTCCTTATGGCCTTCCGTAGATTCACATCACGGAAAGGAAGACCGTCTACCCTATTGTCCGATCATGGGACAAACTTCAAAGGCGGCGAAAGAGAGCTGAGAGAGAGCTTCCAAGCTATGGGCCCAGAACTTAAGACCCACCTCGCTCCAGCACAGGTTGATTTCCAATTCAACCCCCCAAACGCACCCCACTTCGGTGGCACTTGGGAACGAGAAGTGCGCTCCATAAAGACAGCCCTGTACGCAGTACTTGGGGCCCAGACTGTGGCGGAAGAAGTCCTAATGACAGTCCTCACGGAGATTGAGGGAGTACTTAACTCGAAGCCCCTCGGATATGTCTCCAGTGATGTGGCGGATATCGACCCAGTTACCCCCAACACACTCCTGATGGGGCGGCTAGATCCCACATTACCCCAGACAATGTACCGGCCTGAAGAAGCGAACGGCCGACGAATGTGGAGGTACAGCCAAGTATTAGCCGACAAGTTTTGGAACAGTTTCCTACTGCACTACCTACCGTCTCTACAGACCCGCCAGAAGTGGGTAAAGGAGAGAGACAATTTGACAGAAGGAACAGTCGTCATGATTATTGATCAATCACTGCCCAGAGCTATGTGGCCGGCCGGCCGCGTAAGCAAAGTGATCACCGGTGCCGACGGCAAGGTCCGAGCAGCTGAAGTGCTCGTCCAGGGTCGCACTTACACCCGTCCCGTGGCAAGGCTCATAGAACTGCCTCGACTCCCAGACACAATCGATGATGACCATGACCCTACAACCCTATGACTTTGTGAAGTTGACTGACCCCTACAGCAAACCCTTATGTGTAAATAGACAACGCGATTAATCTGTCTCCGTTTAACTGATTAGGTCTGGGACCTATTCAGGGGGTGGCTGTTGTGAAGGGCCAGATTAAACCGAATATATATATTTATTTATATATATATATTTAATTGTATTTGTATATTCTCTAATATTCCCTGATATCCCTTGTATATTCCTTGTACAATATGCATTGAATATCCATTCTAGCCTACTGAACATCCCATAATAGTCTCCATTCTACTATTGGTCGAGACCTTGGTGCCAGGCTGCCATACCCCTCAGACCCAGTTCAAACGTACCGCTCGACATGTACGAACAAGTCCTAGTTCCGCGTAGGAATTTGGCTACCGCACCACTAATGGGACTATTTGTTCATAGTGCGTATATATACTGCGCTACTAAAGTAGGACTTTCTTTTCAGTCCAGTTTCTTACCCTCCAATAGAGTCACAGACGTAAAGCCTCCCCGCGATGCCACGTGTGGGAGTAAGGCCAAGTTCGCCTACCATCGGTATTGAGACATCGTGTATATTAATATTTGAATAGTCATATTTGGCACTATATCGTCGAGTTGGACGTAGTCTATTAAGCTAATAATAGTCTGTTAATATATAGTGCTTTGTGCGGTGAGAATACTACCGTAGTCAGTACCCCATCGTTTCGGGCAGAGAACTGGCTGCTTACCCAGGGTGGTTGACCCTATGTGAAGCTGCACCCGAGGAGCCCCAGAGCCGACGAGCGAGTGGACCTGTATACCGGATTATTCTACCGACGACAGCCCGCCTTCCCAGGCACGGATTATGCTTTGGATACTTTGATTATTCTATGGATAAAGACCCCCGACACTACCGTGTGTTGGAACCCCCCCCCCTGGAGAGGACACAAGGTGAGGAGACGCTCTGCAAGACGAGGTCTCTCCACATCTCTCCCCCGTGGACCGGAGAGAGCCGGCCCACAAAGAGTCCACCTGCTTTCATCTGTGGTCCAAGGATCGCCGGCGCATTGAACGGCACTACAGTGGGTTCTCCTGGGATACCCTTGGCCGGACGAGGCAGCTGGATTCTACCCCCCCCCCCCTCCTACTCCTGTCGGCTTACAATCGACCGGATTAACCCCCTCTAGTGTATCCAGCCTATAATCATTAAAGTATCATTGCTGTTATTCCTTAACTATTCCAGGTCGTATATTTACCACCTGCGCCTTCAGAGATTGGACATTATCTATTGATATACCGACGAATACTCCTTGCCATAAAAGTGCATACTATTTCAATTCATAAATGTAATTAAGTGATTAAGTGCTTATTCTACACACCATCGCTGTGTAGGAAAATAAAGACCTGTTTCTAATTCGTACATTTGTGTTGGATCCGTTTCATCTACGTGAGAGTGTTCATGATAATATATTTATGCCGTGTACTGGGTGGCCGAATATTAAGTACAAAGGTAGTGGTAGTAAGTATCATATCTAGTAATACAGTCAGGGAATTGTACCCCTCAGTTACACTATGCGATGAACGAAACGATCATTACATTTGTTTCCTCGTTGCTTCTAATAATGACAACGACGTTGTCAGCGAGAGCTTAGTGCTGGGTGTGCGAACTTTTGTGAAGCTGCAGAGCCGGAGCAGCAGCAGCACAATGCAGTATTCCAGCAGTACTCCAATTCAGCCATTTTCAGCCAATGTTGGGTGGGGGGGCGCTGCTGTGCGGTTCCCAGAAAAGAGCCAATAACAGCTGAATCAGCTGCTCTGCAGCGCCATACTCTTTGCAAATAAGTCGTTGCGAGGTGGAGAGAGTCGTCACGCAAACCACGATAATGTTGCCGTCTCTCTGCTTTCTCAGTTCTTCGCTTGATATAATTAATACAAATGTCCAATATAACGGAATTCGTTAGCTCATAAAAATGTGATTATAACAGACTGCTGTTTAGTGTCGGACCGACTGCCCACATACGCGGTCTATTTTATTTCAAGTCAGCAGCAGCACGGAGTATCGAGGGACTTATTTTATTTGGAATATATTAATGACTGTATACGCAAAAGTAGCCTAGTTTTAAGTAATAATATTATAAATCTACATGCCTTGAGGATGACATTCTTTATATAGCCTGCCTATCAATTGTTTTAAAGCTCAATAAACTATGACCGGAATTAATCTCATTTGTCCGGTAGATTGAATCTTGCAGGTCACGGAGACCGGCAACAATTTTTTCTAACGGAAACCCTGGGATGCGTATTCGCATCCCCGATCTTCCATCCTAGGGCTTACCTACGCTTCCTTTGCAGGGTTTAGCGTATGAGTACCAGAGGCTGCCGTTCGGCTATTCTCTGGCTCCCCGCATCTTCACCAAGTGCGTGGAGACCGCACTGGGGCCTCTGCGTCGTCGGGGATTACGAAGTGTATTCTGCCCTGGACGACGTTCTGGTCCTTGGCGGTCAGGGTAGATCGTCAGGTCTCATACCAGGCAGGTGGTGGAATTCCTCACCAGCCTGGGTTTTGCTGTAGACTGGAAGTAGAGTACTCCTCTTCCCAGTCAACGGGTGGAGTACTTGGGCTTATTCTAAGCTCAAGGTCTATATGGGCATCCCTCTCGGAGCGGCGGCGAGTGGGTGTTCTCAGCACGCTCGGGAGGTTCCGTCCTAGGACAGTTACGGTGCTGTCCGTGATGCGCCTGCTCGGTATGATGGCATCTGCTCATTCCGTGGTCCCTCTTGGCCTCCTCTTCCCCCGTGAGGTGGATACAGAGGTGGTTTTCCAGTATGGAAATAGACCCGGTGGGAGGCAAGTGGCTAAGGTTCCCATGTCAGTACTCTGGGACCTCGCCCTCTGTGGAGGGCATGGGGCCCTCACCAGCGGGGTCCCCATGGGCAGCAGGCTGTCACACGTCACGGTCTTCACCGACGCCTCCCTCACTGGGGGGGGGACGTGTCGGGCCAACGCAGTAGGGGGCAGCTGGCAAGGCCATGCTGCCCGGTCTGCGCTACATTCAATGTGTTGGAATTGAAGGCAGTCCTTCTGGTCTTCAAACGGTGTTTTGATCAGGACGGACAACACGACGTCAGCGTCGTTTGTCGACAGACGGGAAGGAGTACACGCCCCCCGTCTGCATCGGGCGGCGGTCGGCTGGCTATGGGCGTTTCTCCATCTGCGCAGCCTGAGGGCTCTCCACATCCCCGGCAGTCGGGCAGGTCTGGGACCGATTCCGTGGCCGTCCGGGATTCTGTACGCTTTTCCCCCCCTTACACCTGATAGCTCAGCTGTTGGGGCGGGTACGTCGGGAGCGCGGGACTTGGTCCTGGTCGTGCCGGGCCGGGGCTCAGCTGTTTGGTCCCCGGTCCTGATTCAGCTCTGTGGGGCCCCACCGTGGCCTGTTCCGTGGTCACCGCGGGCCCTCTCTCAGGCACGCGGAACTTTGTTCTGCCTTCCTGTTCTGGGGCAGCCTCTAGGCTTGGCTGCTGTCAGTGTGAATCTGGTGGGGATGCGTCTTGGCTATTCTGTAGTTAGCGCTATCCGGCATGCGCGCGCTCCGTCCTCTACCACGGCTTACATGGGTAGGTGGCGTATTTCCAAGAGTGGTGTAGAGTGGGGGGCTTGGACCGGGTGTCCTGCCCCCTGGACGCTGTCCTTTCCTTCCTTCAGTCTATTTTGGGTAGACTGTCGGCTTTGACGGTGAGGGTATATGCCGCGGCTATATCCTCTTGTCATGTGGGGTTTGAGGGCGTTACGTTGTTCAGCCACCCTCTTGTGAAGCGTTTCCTGCTTGGCGCTCAGCGTCTTAAGCCAGTGGAACGTTCTCTGTCTCCGAGTGGGACCTCCAACTGGTCCTCGGCCGGTTGTCTGAGGCCCCGTTTGAGCCTCTTGAGCAGGCGTCTTGGAACAGCTGTCTTCAAGACTGCATTCCTGCCGGCCATCACCTCCGCTAAGCGCGTGGGTGGCCTGTGTGCTCTCTCGGTGCGGCCTGAGTGCTTGTCTATTCGTGTCAATAGCAGTGCGACTCTGAGGCCTACTCCAGTCTTCGTGCCAGAAAATATCCGGAGCTCTTTTCGCTCCGGGGATATTGTGGTTCAGGCGTTTCATCCGCCTCCTCACGCTGGTGAGTTAGAGGCGAGCCTTCACCTGTCGTGTCCCGTCCGGGCTTTGGGGGTTGCCTCAGTCGGACTCAGGACTTCAGGGCTACCGATCAGCTCTTTGTTTGTTACGGTGGCTCTCGCGCTGGTAAGGCACTGTCCAAACAGCACCTGTCACATTGGTTGTGCAAGGGCATTGCCCTTTGCTACACGTTGGCTGGACAGGCCCCCCCCTGGGGGTGTCAGGGCGCACTCCACTTGTGGAGTGGCGGCCTCTGCCGCCTTGTTAGGGGGGGCCTCGGTGGAGGACTCGGTGGAGGACATCTGTGCTGCAGCCTTCTGGTCCTCCCCGGGTCCCTTCGTTGGGTTTTACTAGAGCCATATGAAATCCGCGTTCACGGAATCGCGGACGGAATCGCGGAATTAACCAATAAAAATGGAATCGACTGCAAAACGTGGAATATTGCAGAATTTGGCCTAATCTGGACTGAAATTTCGTTTTTGGGTGGAACGTTTGGTGCACACGCGACCGGGGAGGCGGGGACGCTACAGCGTGTTACACACAACACAGCCGCGGTGCTCAAGCGTCTGGCTGCTTCAGTGTTAACATCGTCAAGAAGATAAACAATTCCACAATAAGCCCTCAATTCAGAGCAGAACAGTATCCTAATGACTTTTATGCCTCCGGTGATAAGGTGTTTTGCTAATTCTGTCAACGTTCCGTGGACTGGACCCGCAAAAACACTTGCGACACTATTGTGATTAAATAGCTATAACGTTAGGACGTTTAGCTTCTAGCTAAATCTAGTGCACCCATCCATTTGTTTAATGCAAACGACTGCCCTTTATAAACTAAATACACTTAAATAGCTATGTAACGTTATAGGACTATCTATGGAAATGATAGCTTCTAGAAGTTCTAGCTAAATCTGGTGCACCCATCAATTTGTTTAATGCAAACGATTGTCATTATACACTGCCCTTTATAATCTAAATAAACTTAAATAGCTATGAAACGTTACATTACATAGGACTATAGATGGAAATGATAGCTTCTTGCTAAATCTAGTGCACCCATCCATTTGTTTAATGCAAACTATTGTCATTATACACTGCCCTTTATAATCTAAATAAACTTAAATAGCTATGAAACGTTACAGTACATAGGACTATAGATGGAAATGATAGCTTCTTGCTAAATCTGGTGCACTCATCCATTTGTTTAATGCAAACGATTGCCATTATACACTGTCCTTTATAAACGAAATAAACTAAACTAAAGGTGCCTAAATTATGCATTACTATATTTCATCACAATATAATAGATATAGCTAGGTTACTGACATTGTCATTGTGATAATGTCAGTAGTAGCTAGCTGTATCTATTGTTTACACTTGAAATATGTATTTTTATTTTGTCACAATATTAATTGAAAAATATTGTGTAAAATTGAACTGTATTTCTGAGTTGAAGCACTTAAAAACATTAAATGGACTGTTATATCTTATTCAATTGTGGACATTTATTCATTCCCACTTATTAGACACTATTTCTGATGGTAAAATGAGCATAAAAGGCAAAATACAGAATTCTGAAATATTAAAACGGAAAAAATGGAATTTGGGAAAAAATAAAATGGAATTTGGAAAATAATAAAACGGATTTCATATGGCTCTAGGTTTTACCTCATGGACATGACTGGGGGTTCTGTCTCCCAGGCGGTTCTGAGGTCTGGGACCTCCCCTGCATCCCGCCCTTCGGTGGGTTAGCAGGGGTGTGTGGTTGTGTGCCACGGGGTGATGTGTCACACGTGGTCCCGCCTGTGCTGTGCGTTTTTAGGGGTCTCTAGTTCCCTCTTTTTCGCACTTTGCTGGAGTTGACTGCCGCACCCTCTTCACTAGGAAGGCCGGGTGGACGGGACTCCCCTCCCCCCTGGTGGTAGGGCTTGCGGGTCCTCAGGGGGTACATTTGTCGGGCCACGCGTCTGCTCTGCCCCATATCTCAGTATGGCGAAGAACGAGACGCGATGGCCAGTATGCTATGTAACCTACAGGGCTGTACGCTGCGATGATCTCATCGCAAATTGCCCCTTTAATTGGCCGTTGCGATTGGTAAATAATATTTGGGGGCGGGCTTGCGAGTAGGGATTTCAAGCCTTGCATTCGCATTTCACTCCTAAATGATCCAAGGCGTGTGACACTCAGCACTCAGGTATGATCAGCGGGGAAAATCAACTGAGCACTCACTCTGATAGACTGGCTGACTGTCTGATTTAGCTATGAAGAAAAGTAAAGTTAGTAGTAGGGATGGGAATCGATGGTTCCTAACTGGGTTTTGGCCATATGCTCCCGAAATTCTCCCGCTGTTTGGCTGCTTCTATGTGCAGTGAAAACTACTCGAAATGATGTCATTGATTTAGTTCAGGGTTAGCCGCGGAGCTAACGCTAGCTAACGTGAGCTAATCAAGCTCACAGAGAGAGATAAACAGCTGACAGCAGGTAGTACAGGTACAAATACAATAAAACAATCTGGTCCACACGTTACTCGTTCATATCTCAGCCTGTGCTGAGATATGCCCATTCCGCGGTCTGTTTTCGTTGAGGTAAAATCATTATGCCTCATTTAGTCATCCTGCAGAGCACTGGTCTCCTACTCGTGGGCCGCGGGGAGCTAATGTAAGTAGCTTTGTTGATGTCAGCACACGGGGCATTCAGGAAGTCAAAAACGAATGCGCTTGCCGATTGGTGCTAAGAACAGCAGGGCGGGTGCAAGCGTTGTGACGTAATTGGCAGACTCTACTGTCAATCAAAATTATTCTGTTTTCCGTCAGAATGAATGAATGAGAACTTTATTAACAGATTGCATAATGGGTACAATACAGTACAGGAGGATGAAGACCAGAGAAAGACTTTCGGCTTTTTTACATAAGGGTCCTCCATTTTCAATTCATCAAAACATTTAGAGACATACAAATATACAGTAGTTTCATAAAAATGCTAAAATGCTATTTATTGATTGATTGGTTTAAAACTTTATTAACATATTGCAGAATGGGTACAGTACAGCTCAATACATACAATTGTTAAGGGGATGCAGACCAGAGAAAGACTTTTGTCTTGTTTACATCAGGGTCCCCCATTTTCAATTCATCATATTTCATATCTAAATCATATAATATCTCATTGCTAAATATATGCAATATATAATCTAATAATCCAATAATCTAAATCTAATATATAATATAAAAATGCTAAATGCATGGGTATTTTATTTTGTCTTTAATGTTAGCTTGCAAACTCATACTGTCTTGGTAAGCCTCATAATGAATTGTTTGGGGTAAAAAAGAAAAACATTGTGATGTGTATCGTGTATCGCCGAAAGGTCAGAAAATATCGTGATATCATATTTAGGCCATATCGCCCAGCCCTAGTTGGTTCATTATAAAAGATACAAACCTGACAACAAAAGCACTTAAATGTTAAATAAAAGGACCACAGTAATGAGGCAGGAGGAACATATTTTTTTGCACTATAATGGTAAAATTGTTATTTAAAAATGTGCCCCTAAAACATATTTTTTGCCCCTAAATTTCTAATTTAGGGGCAAGTGTGCCCCTAGTGAAAAAGCTTAGCGTACAGCCCTGACCTAGTTACATGAGTACTGGCTGAGCGTCTCACTCTTAAGCACGCCCTGAGGTCCCTTGGTTGGGTTTTCTATGATGGAAACTTTTTCCGAGGAAGGGCGTGTATGACCATGTTCGGTGTCTTGTAGGGGGACACTGGGGCGGGGCCTGGTCAAGTGCATGGGTGCATTGTTTTTCGTTATGAAGTACAGTAGGTACTGGAGATAGGGGTATATCTCAGTATGGTGAAGAGCGAGACGCTCAGCCAGTACTCATGTAACTAGGTTATAGTCATAACCTTTCGTTTAATATCACAACTTGTGTCATCATTTTTCATCATTGGGGGAAACTAAGTGCTGCCTCTCCGCCACACTCGGGACCACGCCAACGTAGCTAGCGCTAGCCTATACAGTGGCTAACGTCTGGACCACACCAACGTAGCTAGCGCTAGCCTATACAGTGGCTAACATCTGGACCACGCCAACGTAGCTAGCGCTAGCCTATACAGTGGCTAACGTCTGGACCACGCCAACGTAGCTAGCGCTAGCCTATACAGTGGCTAACGTCTGGACCACGCCAACGTAGCTAGCGCTAGCCTATACAGTGGCTAACGTCTGGACCACGCCAACGTAGCTAGCGCTAGCCTATACAGTGGCTAACGTCTGGACCACGGCAGAGAGGCAGCACCCAATCTGCGTGTAACGTTAGTCACTAACATGAAGAATAGAGAGCTGCAAACGGAAATAAACACCCAGTCCTTGAGAGAACGGTTTCCTGGTTTACTGTCACCACCTTACAGAGGGAATTACCCTAAAGTCCGGCTAGTTATAACAAGCACGTTACATGACCGGCACTTCGGCCCTAGAGTGTACTCCCCTGTACTCTACTGCAGTTCAGATTAATACAGGAAAAGGTATACATTGGGGGCTCGAGTCCGGGATATGAAAATAAATCCTGATTTCATCTGTGAGTTGTAAACTGTATGGAAATGTGAAGTTAGCTCATGCTACTGGAAAACGGACGCCTCGTCATTAAATGAAGTTAAAAATTATGATGCCCCTTTTATTTTACCCGCGGTTGTCTGTTCTACATCCCACGGGTCACTTGACACACCGCAGGATTGCGGTGATGCGGTTATCGCGACAGCCCTATGTTTAATCATATCTCTATCACCACTAAGAAATGCCCTCTTCTTTCGGTTAATTGCAGCTTTCACCTCCCTAGACACTCAAGGTTTATCATTGGGGAACGTTTTAATAATTTTACAGGGGATGGCATCATCAACACAGAAATGTATATAAGCGGTGAATCTTATCAGCTTTACTGTCCAGGTCAAGATCATCGTCCTCTAAAATTGATGCTAAAATACAATAATAAAATAGAATAAAATAGGCATCGAAAGAATTAAATAGATAAGACACAAGATATGCATGGTAAAAAAAAAGACATGCTAGGTTCCTGAGAAACTGGTTCTTATATACACTACTATGCAATATACAATTTACAATGTTAACTCTTAATGTATAAACTATACAGTACCTCCTTCTTTTAAAGTTTTTCTAATGATTCTATTTTTTAGAGAGACATTTTGTTTAAAGTGATTTTTTAGCGGTTGCCGCATGAGTGGTGTGTGTGTGTGTCTGTGTGTGCTCATGTGTATTTGTGAGTGGAGAGTTCAGTGTTCTGATGGCCTGGGGGAAGAAGCTGAGTGGGAGACAACACAGACGTAACACACAGGTTACATTTGCATCCTAAAATGGCTGACCTGAGCTTGGTCCACCTTGGTTGGTCTCCTTGTTCTCATGCAAGGCTCTATAATGCCTCAGCATCGGTGAGGTGTTATTGTTGTATCCAAGTTATTTTGAACACAACAGACACTTCACTTTTTAAAGTAACAGAAATTATAACAAGGGATACGCTGTGTTGTCACATTTATTAATATTACTATGTGCATACTTAGGAGAGAGATCAGCTCAGTTAGTTATTACTATGTGAATACTTAGGAGAGAGATCAGGGTCCTATTCCCCGTACCTGGTTCAACTAAGTCGATCAAAAGTCCCATTATCCAGATTCAATTAACCTGATGTTTGAATCCGCGCTTTCCCTGTTCCTCGAAGGTGGATTCAGTCTCGTTAATTCGAACCAGACTTGATACTCAGGATCATTGCGCGCGGCCGCCTCAGCTGAAAAGACAGCAGGTGTCGATCGCAGAAATCCTGATTTTCTAACGGCATTGATTGATTGATTGATTTAAAACTTTATTAACAGATTGCAGAATGGGTACAATACAGTGCAGCTCAATAGCCTCGCCGACAAGTTAAATGCATAATCTATAGGCTAATGTTAAGTCTCTCATTACCCCAATCAATCAGATTATATTTATTTAAATGTGCCTAATGGCAGTAGGCTTAATGGAATGAATAATCGAATGAGATCTATTGCTAGCGAAAATAATTAGTTAAACTCTTTCAGAATAAGTAGATACAAACAAGCCCAAAGAGTATCTAATTGATATGAATTAATAGGATATCTGTACTGTATGCGCTCGGCTTAGGTATCATGTACTTTATATATAAACACAGTTTTCAAGGCGCGACCCCCGAAATAACGTGTCAGAGAGGCTTGGAGCCGGCTATACAGTTTCACTATTAATCAGGTTTTAATCTGTTTCGGACATAATCCATACATGCATTGAATTGATTAACCTTTGGTTTATACCAGTCACACATGTTCATCATCAGATAACAGTGCTTGAACAGATACATGCATTTTCTCAAATGCATTCATGTCAACGGCTCATTCAATTTCTCAAATCCGTCAAACAGCGCATCTCATCAGACATTTTAATCCCAGTTACAATATCACAATAACGTGTGAGTGACAGTGATACAATTCAACAATCCACAGATTCAGATTCCACGTAATTCATAATCCACAATCCACGCATAGACACTTCAATTTATGCTTGAATGAAACACAATCCGGGCTGTATTGAAGCTCTTGTGGGTAGGAAAGGTAGTCAACAACACGGGGTGTCTAGTCAGGACACGGGAGGCAGGAACGTTCTTTGATGAGTTTTATTATCAATGGTCAGACAGATGATGCACAGGCGATTTCTACTTCTATTTGTGAGAGTGTGTGTGTGTGTGGTTCTACATGGGGAGGAAACAAAGACATCAGCGTTACTAGTACTCATTAATCAGTCTGTTATATACTATACAATATACTGTTGCTACAAGTAACATAAACCTCACGAGTGGAATTACCAATGGGGATAAGCAGTGCTTTACCTATACTAGTTACAGGGATAAACTGTGCTAAACAGATACTAGATACTATACTCAACAACATAGATTATACCCAATAGGCTAGATTATCACTATAAACATACTGGTAAATTGCTTCCTAAACAGCTGGTAGAATTATAACATTAGTATAGGCCTTAACCATATAAATCACCAACAATAACTAAGCGTCCTCATCATACACATATTTAACACTTACTTGTGATCAGGGACGCACACATGAACTGAAGGAATCTCTAAGCCCACTAGTATATATGGATGCTGGCTATCGACAGACATGTCTAGACATGTCTGAGGCATCCTGCTGCAGAACAGCAGAGCAGCCCCCCACAGCCTTTATGTCTGACTGAGAGGCGTCCCGCTGCAGAGCAGCAGAACAGCAGCACAGCACCCCACAGTCCTTATGTCTGCCCAGTCCTTGGGCCTTTTGTACAGCCGCCCCCTAATCCACGGTGTGGATTAGTTCATGGAAAGGCTCAACTGTCTTCCGGAGTCGTTGTCGGGGCGTCCTCTGGGATGGCTGGTAACTCAATAAGCTTGGCCACTGGTCTGGTGTAGGTCCTATCGTCCACCTGCACCTCTGCAGACCGCACCTTCCCGTCGGCACTCCTGATGGTCTTCGTGACCCGTCCTACAGGCCACAGTGCTCTAGGTAGCCTCTGGTCAATCACCATCACCACCGTGCCGACAGTGAGGTTCTCTGTGTCCTTCACCCATTTCTGCCTGGACTGCAAGGAGGGTAGGTAGTTATGCAGGAAGTGGGTCCAGAACTGGTCGGCTAACACCTGACTGTGTCGCCATCTTCTCCGGCTGAGGATTTCGGATTCAGGGTACACCACTGGAGGGAGTGAGGAGTCGGGCCGCCCCATGAGGAGGTAGTTGGGGGTCACCGCGTCCACGTCGGCTACATCTGTCGACACATATCCCAGCGGCTTGGAGTTGAGGATTCCTTCTACCTCAGTCAGTACTGTCCGCAGGACTTCTTCGGTCACTGTCTGTGCTCCAAGAGAAACGTAGAGTGCAGCCTTGATGGACTTGACTTCCCGCTCCCAGGCCCCGCCAAAGTGGGGTGCATTTGGGGGGTTGAACTGGAAGCGGATCTGGCGCTTTGCCAGTTGGGTCTGCAGCTCTTTACCCATGTTCTGGAAACTCGCTCTGAGCTCCGATTCTCCTCCACGGAAGTTGGTCCCACGGTCGGAGAGGAGTTCGAAGGGGTTTCCTCGTCGTGCCACAAACCTTCTGAGCGACATAAGGAATGAGTCGGTATCCATGTTGTGTAGCACGTCTAGGTGGACACACCTAGTGGTCATACACTTGAAAACTATTCCCCATCTTTTCTCAGTACCCCGACCTCGCTTGACCTGAAACGGGCCGAAGCAATCCACTCCTGTTGAGTAGAATGGAGGCTTCATGAGGCGGAGACGGCATGGGGGCAGATCTGCCATCTTGGGAATAGATGGCTTTGCCCTCCACTTTTGGCACTCCGGGCATAATCGCTGATGGCGGCGCACTGCTTCACGCCCTCTGAGGATCCAGAACTTGCGCCGGAGTTCAGCAAAGACCCTCTCGGCTCCAGGATGGAGTAGCTTGTTGTCGTACTGTCGTATGATGAGCTTAGTGACAGGATGCTTGGGTTCTAGCAGGATCGGGTGCACAGTGTCTTCCTCCAGGCTGGTGGAACGGCGCAACCTACCGCCTACGCGGATAAGGCCTTTAGGTACATCGTACTCTGGGGCAAGTGCCAGGAGCCTACTGTTTGGTGGAATCACTTTCCCGGTTTGTAGGCACTTGATTTCTTCTGAGAAGCTATCACCTTGTGCTCTCTGAAGGATTCTGAGTTCTGCCTCGGCATAGTCGTCCGCACTGGGGGCACTTGACGGAGACGCCGCCCCGTGCAGTGATCTACTTGTGGCCTCAAGGAGGTCTTCGAAGGTGGAATGGTCTTCTGTGGTTGGGGTCTTTGGAGCTGAAAGGGTTGAAGTGAGGCCACAGAACACAGGCTTCCTTGTCTCCGTCTCATCCAGAACTTCTGTGACTGAGGGTCTGAGTGGCCAACCGGTGCGTGGTTGTTGGAGGAAGGCGGGACCATGACTAAACTGATTTGGCTTGGCTAGGTCAGACACTGTCATTCCTCTGGTGATAGTGTCTGCTGGGTTATTCTTTGTGTCCACGTACCTCCATGACCGGTGGTCGGTCAGTTCTTGTATCTCAGATACGCGGGTCCCGACGAACACCTTGTATCGGCATGACTCGGACTGTATCCAGGTAAGCACTGTGGTGGAGTCGGACCACAACACCGCCTCTTTCAACTTAAGAGTGAGCTCTCTCTGGATCAGTTGGGCAAGTTGGGCTCCTGTCAGAGCGGCACAAAGCTCGAGGCGGGGTATTGACTGTTGTTTTTTCGGTGCTACTCTAGAGCGAGCTAGCATGAAGGATACGTGGACCTGGCCTTGGAGGTCTTCGCCACGCAGGTAGGCGACTGACCCATAGGCGGACTCGGAAGCATCACAGAAGACGTGGAGCTCGAGGGTGAGCGCACTTACGTCGACGTCTGGTGGGAAGTAGCACCGGGAGAGGCTGACTGTTGGGAGCTGTGGGAGCTCTTCTTCCCATGTGGTCCAGGCTTGCAGGATATCGGCCGGTAAGTGTGGGTCATCCCAGTCGCGGTCTTTGGCCCATAGTTTCTGGACCAAGACTTTGGCCCTTGTGGTGAAGGGCACGATGCGACCTAGGGGGTCATACTGGCTTGCTAGTATCTTGTAGATGTTTCTCATAGTCGTCTGGCTTGGGGAGACCGGGCGATGTTTGTAGTGGAGCGTGTCCTCCATGAAGTGCCAACTGAGTCCTAGTGTCATTTCTTGAGCTTCCCCGTGGGTCTGGGAGACCCATCTCTCACTGCTATCTGCCTTGGCCTCTTTGGGCAGGTTGCCGATCACCTCTGGCTGGTTGCTGGCCCACTGGCGGATCTCGAAGCCGCCTGTGGCTAGGAGGGCTCTCAGCTTGTTCACGAGGCTGCTTGCCTCTTCTTTGGTGGGCAGACTCTGCAGACAGTTATCCACATAGAAACACTGTTCTACACTGTGGCGAACATCCTCTTGGCTAGACTCGATGACGTGTTTCTGGAGGGCAAAGGTTGCACAGCAGGGGCTGCATGTTGTCCCGAAGGGCAGGACCTCCCACTGGTACACTGATGGAGGTTCGTCTGTCTTTAGGTTCCTCCAGAGGAACCTCAGTAGGGGCTTGTCTCTGTCCAACAGGCGAACCTGATGGAACATTCCCTTGATGTCCCCACTTATGGCGACTCGATGCTCTCTGAATCGCAGGAGGACACCAAGGAGTGAGGGTCCCAGTGTTGGGCCTGGAAGGAGGTAGTTGTTCAGGTTCTGCCCGCCGTACTGGAAACTGCAGTTGAAGACAATCCGGTCTTTGCCGTTGTGCCTGACCATGTGATGGGGCAGGAACCATGACTCTTCAGATGCGTCGGCCTGGCTGGGGTTAATCTTGGTGATGTACCCAGCTATCTCTAGCTTATTGATCTCCTCTTGGTAGGTAGATGCACGCTGTGGGTCTTGAGTTAGCCTCTTCTCTGTGTTCCGCAGGTTCTTCATTACAACTTCCTTTGAAACTTGCAGCTTGGGCATGGTTTGGACTCGCAGGAGGGGGGTGGCATACCGCTGCACTCCGTTGACCTCTACACGGGTGGTCTCGGCCTCCAACAGCTCCGCTGAGTACTTGTCCTGTTTGGATCTGTTCACTAGCCTCTCGCTCTTGAAAGGCAGTGTATCCAGCTGCCACAGCCGTTCGACCTGGCTGAATAGCTCGGCAGCCGGGGAGGAAGCAGCAGTGAAGAAGCACTGTGTGGTCTGAAGCTGTTGCTGCATGTACTTTGCTGGGCCTTGGAGTGTCCAGCCGAGGTTAGTCTTGACTGCCGCAGGGCCACCATGGGGCCCCAGATGCACCGGCTCGATCGGTACGATCAGGTTGGCGTGATCAGATCCAATCAGGAGGGTTGGCTGAGCTCCGTCGATTGGTGGAATCACCAAGCCTCGCAGATGGCGATACTTCTCCTGGAGCTGGGTGACTGGGTAGCTGTACTGAGACAGACCTAGCTGTTCACCGGTGAAGGCACCTTGAATAGGGAACCTTTTCCTTGGTTCGGATACTGGGGCAATGGCGAAGGAGACACGTGAGCCTGACAGGGTCTTGACGTCTTGGCGGATAGTGCGAAGGGTCAAGTCTTCCGCTTGACCCTGTATTCCCAGGTGGCGTGCAGCTGAAGCGAGCAGGATGGTTCTCTCTGAGCCATCATCCAGCACTGCGTAGGTGTTGAAGACTCTGTCCATGTAGTGCAGGTTGACTCTGACGATCTTCAGGAGCACTCGGTTGTATCCGTTTGGCTGATCCAGGTAGTGAGTCTCTGCTGTTGAGGTGATTGTGGGCTCGTTCCCACTCCTCTGGTTAACCTCATGCAGGACGGAGAGGTGTTTGGACTTACAGAGTCGACACGGCTTCTTCAGGTCGCAGGCAGAGGCTAGGTGAGGACGACCGCATCTCCAACACCTTCTCTTGGCTTTGATCCAGTCCACTATCTCCCCTCTGGTCAGCTTAGCGAAGCGTTCGCATTGGCTGTGGTTCTGACTCGCAGTAGGGGCAGTATATCCTTCCCTTCCCTTGGGTCTGGACAGGTTGATATACCTTGGAGGGCCTTTCGGGTGGAGGATCTTGGGGGTTGTCTGTACCATGCATCACCGTAGTGACCTTTATCTTGGGCTGATACTTGGGGTCTCTCCTGTCATTCTCACTGTGAGCATGAAGGGAGGGCTCAATGTCCAGGCATCTGACTTCTACCCTCAGCCACTCTGCGAAGTCGGTGAGGGACAGCTTCGTCTTGTCTGGGTTCTCCCTGTACTGTTGACGACGGAACCTCTCTTGTTGGTGTTTGGGAAGCCTGTTGAGGAGGCGCTTCACGTTTGAGCCACAATGGAGTTCCTCGTGACCTTCGCCTTGAAGGGACCTCAGCATCCCGACCAGCGACTGCACTCTGATGGCAAATTCGTCGAGGGCTCTATCGTCTCGAATGGGTGGTAAGCGTTCCATGTCCTCTATCTCCTTCAGAGCAAACTGGTATGGGCGTCCGTATCACTCGTCCAGTGCCCTCAGAGCTTCCGAGTAGGGCATACTTGACTCTGCGTAAGCCAGCACCAGGCGGTGGGCACGCGGCACCTTTATATGCTTCAGCAGAATGGCATACTTGTAGTGCTCGGAATGAGAAGGATTGAGGAGTGTACTGAGGGAAAGGCGTAGTTCCACGTATTGGGCTCTATCCTCCTTGTTGAAGTCCGGGAATGTTGGACCTTCTATATTGGGGGGTGCATGCTGGTATACTGTGGAGGGATATGGTGTCGCTATGACTGGGTTCCCTTGGTAGGCGAGGTAGGGCACATACGGAGGTTGGTGTGCTGACTGGTGTGCAGACTGAGGCAGGTGCTGATGCATGGGTTGCTGCATGACCTGAGGTGTCGCCCAGGTTGGTGGCGGGTAACTCTGCTGAGGCTCATTCCTTTCCTCGTACTTGCGGCTAGGCGGAGCCACATTGGATGTGCTTCGTGGGTTCGGGTAGGAGGTCGGTGGCCAGTATGAGGGTCCGCTTCTTGCCAGGCCCTCTGATTGCGGCAGGTTCTGGGTTGGCCTATTGGGCTGGCTGGGCTGACGAGGGGAGCCTTGGTTATGTTGGTTCTCCTGCTTGCAAGCCTGAAGGCCGTGGGGTACTTCGATTGCACGTTGGAGGGGGTGAGTGGCTCGGCTGAGAGGTGGGGGAAGTGTCCACTCTGGCTCATGGATACTCAAATCTTCTAGCTGGGCGGTTAGTTCTGCAGCCATACTTAGGTGATCCTCGTCTGGGGAATAGTGAGGTGCACGGGCAGGGGAGAACTGCGGTTTGCCTACTCTTTCTGGGTGGAGTTGGCGGACTGGAGTCTGTTGCCGTGATGACCTCCTTGACGACTGAGCTGAGGGTCGGGAGGAATGGTGCTGCAGAACAAGCTCCACTGCAGCTATACTTGGGTGATCCTCGGCTGGGGAGTAGTGAGGTGCACGGGCAGGGGAGACCTGCGTTTCACCTACTCTTTCTGGGTGGAGTTGGCGAACTGGAGTCTGATGCCGTGATGACCTCCTTGATGACTGAGCTGAGGATCGGGAGGAATGGTGCTGCAGAACAAGCTCCAAAAGCTCGGTTTGCTTCTGAGCCGTCTCACTCTGTTGCCGCGCAGTCTCCAGAACTTGGTGCATTATTGTTTCGTGCACATTCTGCATTGGTGGCATGGGGGATGTGCCTCTAGCGGGACTGGGCTGTGCTTTATCCTCTTCATGCCTGCGCAGCTGCTCTGTGTCACGCTGGCGTGTACTGTCCACTAGGTAATCGTCTAGCCATCTCGGGCGCTGCACGGTGCGTCTGGGGCGCACGGATGGTGAAGCGGGGAGGCTCATCCCTCCTTGACTGGTTGCCATATCGTTGACTCTATCCGGCTCGAAGGACCATTTGTATTGAAGCTCTTGTGGGTAGGAAAGGTAGTCAACAACACGGGGTGTCTAGTCAGGACACGGGAGGCAGGAACGTTCTTTGATGAGTTTTATTATCAATGGTCAGACAGATGATGCACAGGCGATTTCTACTTCTATTTGTGAGAGTGTGTGTGTGTGTGGTTCTACATGGGGAGGAAACAAAGACATCAGCGTTACTAGTACTCATTAATCAGTCTGTTATATACTATACAATATACTGTTGCTACAAGTAACATAAACCTCACGAGTGGAATTACCAATGGGGATAAGCAGTGCTTTACCTATACTAGTTACAGGGATAAACTGTGCTAAACAGATACTAGATACTATACTCAACAACATAGATTATACCCAATAGGCTAGATTATCACTATAAACATACTGGTAAATTGCTTCCTAAACAGCTGGTAGAATTATAACATTAGTATAGGCCTTAACCATATAAATCACCAACAATAACTAAGCGTCCTCATCATACACATATTTAACACTTACTTGTGATCAGGGACGCACACATGAACTGAAGGAATCTCTAAGCCCACTAGTATATATGGATGCTGGCTATCGACAGACATGTCTAGACATGTCTGAGGCATCCTGCTGCAGAACAGCAGAGCAGCCCCCCACAGCCTTTATGTCTGACTGAGAGGCGTCCCGCTGCAGAGCAGCAGAACAGCAGCACAGCACCCCACAGTCCTTATGTCTGCCCAGTCCTTGGGCCTTTTGTACACGGGCGCTCCGTTAAGCAAATACATCCACAGCAGAGAATATGAAACTAATCGGAGCCAAACGCCCGGTTTCATTCATTAAAAATATCCCCGCGGGATTCACATTTGCAGTGCGCCGTTATTAAAATAACCACATGCAGTGTGTATCGCGACTCCGAGCGCCGTATAAATATGACGTGCATTATTTAGGACAAAGTAAATCTATAGGCTGAATATGATTTATTATCAGCATTTTAGGTCTATTATTTTACATTTCAAAAGCCCCCTCTAGGAAAACGAAGCACAAAAACATAATTCAGAATGGTATAATGCAGATCTACACTATGATAATTATTTCAGGAAGCGAGCTGGCATTTCTTTGCGAGGGTGTGGCCATGGTTCATCCAGCTAACTGAACTTAACCCTGCTCCGGACCAGGTTCAAACTTTCTGATCTGTTACCATGGCGATTTAGAAAATCCGACGTCTGAGAACGGAAATGTCTGGCTTAAGTCAAGCTATGCTGAAAATTATCCGGCTAACTCAGTTAGCCAGGTACGGGGAATAGGGCCCAGCTCAGTTAGTTGAACAGATATCAAACAAACGCGCAATAAATGCCTAAGTCAACACAATGTGACATCATAGGTAGGGATGGGTACCGAACCGAATTAAGGGTACCGACTACCGAGTACCGATTCACGTGAGAACCGCCGGTGCCAAATAATTTTTTTTAAAGTCTGATGACGTCGACGTTTCGTTTACCGCAAAATGAAACCTATGAAGTGTGCCACACGTTCACACGCACAATACGCACTTACCTAGAATTTTACTTGATTCAACAACAAAGCAGTCGGGGCAATGGCAAGCCGAAAACGGTTGCAAGTGTTGTTACACTTTACAAAGCTAGATGCAGACAACGCTCGCTGCAATATTATATATATATTAACAAATTGTTCTAAATAAATAATAATGATAATAAATTATTTGAAGTTTGGATTTTTTCTTTTACAACACGTCGTAGATAGATACAATTTTTAGAGACTAAAGTACCGAAAAAAGCTACCGTTGGGTATCAGTATCGATTTACAGGTACCGGTATCGGTTAAAATGTGAAATGTACCCAACCCTAGTCATAGGAGACTATTGCGCTTCGTTGCCCCTTATATCTTGAATCGGGTGCCAAATGTCCTGAATCAGTCACGTGGTACGACCGGCACGTGAAGTTCAACGTCACCACACACGTCATCAACACGAGCCTCGATACACTCCACATAAATTCCTGGATTATTCAACAAACGCTTTGTGTGTTTACAGTGTGAAGTCTCTCTGTGGCAGAACTCTACTGGACCAAGACTTTCTTCTTGTGGAAACAGACATCAGACTGTGGACACCACAACATCTGTAAGTACAATTATGTTTACTTTGAGTTTCCTGAACATGGAGAGACCAATCCCAAGTCGATCGGAACTTTCTCGGCCGAGCTATAGTCACTTTCTCAGCACCTACTCCCCATGCGCATGCGCAGATTGCCCACGGAGTCTCGGGATTGTCCAGATGTCTAGGTTTATCAATCTGCGCATGCAGAGTTTGGGGAGTAGGTGCGGGGAAAATTACTATAGCTCGGCCGAGAAAGTGCCGATCGATTTGCGATTGGTCTCCATGTTCAGTGCCCAGTAGTTCAAAATCTTTAATCTCAATCAGATCCGATCCGATTTTAACCTCTTTACCTCTTAATCTCTGAAAATCCGCCTAAAAATATACACCTAAGTAAATGGAAGATTGCTCCACTTCTACAAGGCCATTTGCATGTTCTTGGTATCTAGGGACATCTATGGACCTCAGGGAATGTATTCCCAGTGTCATAAATATTGTGTCTATTACTAGGCTTGAGTAAATTGTTATGAAACACTGTGCAAATGTTTCTAAGGAAACTGAGGATAGGGCTACATATGGGATGATGACTCCGATGACAGTGGTGAGGATGATTAACATCAGTGTTGCCTGGGAAGTGTGGTGGTGGATGAGGGGTTGGGTGGTGGATGAGGGTGTGGACTGGGGTTGGGATGTATTAGGGTTACACAGTAGGTAGTGTGATTTGTTTGTATTTTTGTACCTGCATTCTATTTAGTTTTTTAAATGGAAAATAAAAAGGTTAATGTCTTATTGATTTGTAAAAAAAAATTTACATCATTCCAAATTAAGGGGATGGTGTAGTGTTTTGATTTAACTATCTTGATAAAGTGTGTGGGTCTATTCTTTTTCTCATTATACTATCCACTGAACTGTTTTATGTGTACAACCTCAATTTTTTGAATATCTACATCCTGATCTGCACTGCACACTTTTTTAGAACTGTATAGTATTCTTTATTCTAGTCATCTTATTTTATTCTAAGCTAAAATTATCGTATTGCACTGCACACTTTTTAGAACTGTATATAGTCATCTTTATTTTAGTCATCTTCTTTTTTTCTATACTAAATATATTGTATTTTATTATTGGAAGCTGCTATGGTCGAGGGACCACAATAAATAGATTTTCACTCTACTTGCTGTAAAGCACTGTGATCAATACATAGAACTATCCTACCTGTCTGTGATCAGTACATACTTTATGTTGCATGGTTTGGAGAGCTAGGAGGCTACCTTACGCTCTAGCCTAAAACTAACATTTCCTTTTTCCGTTTCAAACCTTTATTTCAACTTGTTAGGAAGTGGAGGTTTCCCTCATTTAGATTAGATTAGCTGTCATTATACAGCACAAGTACAGTACTAGAAGAAAGTTTGGCAGATGTAGGCCATTGTCGGTACATTATGAACCATGACACAAAGGTATCTTTTTCTCTTAACCTGCTGTAAGTTAGCCTTTAGTTTTTTTGGAAAATAATCCACTGTGCCCACCATGATGAATTTGTTTTGGGCATCTTTGTGTCAACGTCTAGAGAAAGCCCTAATGGATTGTCCAGACGTCCACACGCTTCCCATCATCCGTGGCAACAAGGATGGTCTGCTGGACATAGACAAGCTCGCCAGAGGTGATCATTTTACCACTTAATTGACATTCCTTACAAAGATCCTTACAGTAATTTTGTTCTTAATTTCTATCATTCCTAAACACCTCATGATATCAATCAATCTACATTTTATTACGGACTCAGGGTCCATATAAAAGACGATACATAGAATAAATGACATAAAAGCACCATAAAAAACATAGTTTAAAAGATAAGAAAAGAAAATGCAGAGTCTTAAATAAAGACAACTGTCTCAGTGTTTCCTGGGATTGAAGGACAAAACCAAGATGATCTCATTTACAGTAATTTACCCGGCAAATACATTTCTACATACGATTTCTTAAAACAGCTTGGGATGGAAGTCGTGCAATCAAAAACATCTTACTTGCACTACACAATCTAGCCCTCTTAAGTAATATTATTGTGACATCATTGTAAGATACTTGTTTCTGTAAGCTTGCTTTTTTGTAGTTTGATTGCAGCACATAGTAAACTAACTGAGAGAACTGAGACATGTAAACTAACTGAGAGAACAGAGACATCTTCACTACATCTGTACACATAGTAAACTAACTGAGAGAACAGAGACATCTTCACTACATCTGTACACATAGTAAACTAACTGAGAGAACAGAGACATCTTCACTACATCTGTACACATAGTAAACTAACTGAGAGAACAGAGACATCTTCACTACATCTGTACACATAGTAAACTAACTGAGAGAACAGAGACATCTTCACTACATCTGTACACATAGTAAACTAACTGAGAGAACAGAGACATCTTCACTACATCTGTAGACATAGTAAACTAACTGAGAGAACAGAGACATCTTCACTACATCTGTACACATACTGTACTAATCTTACTGAGGGAACATAGAATCAGTATTTTCCTCAACATAGATGTAGTATTTTCTCCAACATGGATATAGTATTTCCCCCAACATATAGTATTTTCCTCAACATCGATTTAGTATTGTCCTCAACATAGATTTAGTATTTTCCTCAACATAGATTTTGTATTTTCCTCAACATAGATTTAGTATTTTCCTCAACATAGATTTCCAAGATGTTAGAAGACAAAGTGTATTACAATGGCAGCATGTGTCTAACTGCAAAGGGCTAGATTGTGGCTTGACACAGGGCAGCTGTCTTGGACCACTCCTGTATTCTATATTCACAAATGACTTACCATCTACTTTGTGTAAAGCAAGTATACAAATGTACGCAGACGATTCCACACTGTATTATGCTGCAAACACTAGTGGTGATCTACACAAAGTTTTATCTACAGAGTTATATGCAGTAACTAATTGGATACAACTAAATAAACTGGTATTAAACATCTCAAAGACCAAATCAATTATCATAGGAACCAGTCACAAACTATTAGCCAATCCTACACTGAGTCTGCACTTACATTTACATTTACATTTAGTCATTTAGCTGACGCTTTTATCCAAAGCGACTTACAAGTTCTGTGCGACAAGACAGCAAGAAGGGTATAACTCTATCAGCTGAGTAACAATGTTCATCAAAGTGTTGCGTGTTACAGTGTAGGTTAGTTTATTAGGACAAGTGCATGACATTAAGGTTAGTCGGGGTTAGATTTTTTTTTTTTTTTTTTTTTTTTTTTTTTATCATTTCAGATAATGGTTGAATAAGTGAGTCTTTGGTCGACGGCGAAAGATTGGACGGGATTCGGCTGTCCTAACTGGGATGGGTAGTTCATTCCACCATTGTGGGGCAAGGACTGAGAATAGGCGGCTTCTCTTTGATGACCCTCCGGGAGCTTGGATAGGAGTAGATCTGAGGCGGCCAGAAGACGCAGAGCGTAGGGGTCTTGAGGGTGTGTAGTTAGAGACCATTGACCGGAGGTAGGCGGGAGCGGTTCCCTTTGCCGCACGGTATGCTAGGTCGAGGGCCTTGAAGCGGATACGTGCAGCAATGGGGAGCCAGTGCAGGTCCCTAAGAAGTGGGGTGACATGGGCTGACTTCGGTAGGTTTGAGATCAGGCGGGCCGCTGCATTTTGAATGAGTTGAAGAGGCTTGGTGGCAGTGGCCGGGAGGCCAGCTAGCAGTGCGTTGCAGTAGTCGAGGCGGGAGATGACTGTTGATTGGACGAGGAGTTGGGTGGCTGGTCTGGTGAACCCATACAACAGGTTGATAAGGTTAAATTACTGGGAGTCATAATAGATAGTTGACTGACATGGGTAGAGCACATTGACACAGTGGCTAAGAAAATGGGTAATGGCATTTATATGGCAAGAAAATGCCGTCCTTATGTTCCACCACATATTCTGGGACAGGTCGTTAAGTAATTAGTTTTAAGCCACCTGGACTACTGCTCACCTGTTTGGTCCTCTGCATCTGACAGTGCACAGAGGAAACTACAAAATATCCAGAACAGAGCTGCCAGACTTGTCTTACATTGCCCCATAACAACGGACATAAACAGTATGCATAGGGAACTCTTATGGCTATCGGTAGATAAAAGGATTGTCTTAAATACAGTCACATTCTACAATAACAGCATCCACGCCTCTAAGCCTGAGTTTTTATATACCGTAATTTTCGGACTATAAGCTGCGGCTTTTTTCACTTTTTCGACCCTGCGGCTTATATAACGGTGCGGCTAATCTATGGATTTCTACAGCTAACTGGGCGCGCTCCCTCAGCTCTGTGACCGTCAGATCAGACTCCTAAATCTCTTGCAGCAGTGCACGCCTTGCCCATCCTCCTCCCCCTCACAGACCCACGTCAACAAACCATTACGGCAAGAGTCTAGTGTATGAGCAGCTCAGAGCTCCTCTTTCAACATAACTGAAGCATTAAACAAAATGACCCAGTCAACGAACTATTCACTTTAGTTTATTAATGCATGAGGCGTTGTCTAATGTTATCTAGCTACTGATGGCTCCTGATATCATCAGTTTGGCATTCGATTTCGCAGGTGCTGGCTAACTGGCTATCGTTCTGTGAGCTGGCATTGGTACCTGGCTGGCGCTGGCTAACTAGCGTGGCTATCGTTCTGTGAGCTGGCGTTGGTACCTGGCTGGCTAACTAGCGTGGCTATCGTTCTCTGAGCTGGCGTTAGTAGTACCTAGCTGGCTAACTAGCGTGGCTATCGTTCTGTGAGCTGGAGTTAGTACCTAGCTGGTGCTAACTAGCGTGGCTATCGTTCTGTGAGCTGGCGTTAGTACCTAGCTGGCGCTGGCTAACTAGCATGGCTATCGTTCTGTGAGCTGGCGTTGGTACCTGGCTGGCTAACTAGCATGGCTATCGTTCTGTGAGCTGGCGTTAGTACCTAGCTACCATTACTGTTTAAACAAAAATGTTAATAAATGGGAGCTTCCTCAAACAGCCATCTCTTTCCCCACAATCCCTTCTGTGCACGAACCCTTACATATGGTAATTAAACATTAAAACACCTGCGGCTTAATAGTCCAGTGTGGCTTATATTATGTACACATCATTCAATTTAGCTGCTGCAGCTTATATTCAGGTGCGGCTTATAGTGCGAAAATTACGGTAGTCAAATGATCAGATGTAGTCACTTACACAATCATTTAACTAGAATGGCAGGAGAAGGTAAAATCATGTTACCTCGCCCAAAATTGAATGCCATACGAAAATCTGTAATTTATCTAGCCATTACTTATTGGAATAGCTGCCCAGAACACATACATCAATTAAATACCAAATCATCATTTAAACATAAATTCCGAATGTATTACTTAGCTAGTGAGCAGTAGTCCAGTGTTTATTTATTTTTGTTTTTAATTATTTGTTCTTATTATTTTCTTAGCTGTGACAAGCTGAAGATGGTAATGCTGCCCTTTACAGGCAAGCATTAGCTCTTCATCTTTCATGTGCAATATTGTTTTTTTGTATGTCTTTTTTTGTATGATTGTAATAAGTTAGGTTGTTGTTTTGTTTATATACTGAATATGTGTGTGTATATTAGGGGTGTAACGGTACACAAAATCCACGGTTCGGTACGTACCTCGGTTTTGAAGTCACGGTTCTGTATTATCTTTGGTACAGTAAAAAAAATTGCTTTTATCTATTTATTTATTTAACTGTATTAAACAATATAAAATGAATTGGCCATAATTTACTGAGCAAACTAATGCTTACTGCTGTAACCTACTAATACCACTTAATGTAAATCTGAAGATTATTATATAGCAGATGCCTTGGACAACTGTAGCGTGTGCTTGTTTATATTCAAGCCCTGCTTGAATACAGGGGCAGGGCTTGCTACAGTCACGAAAGGGGCTAGTTTATACAGAGCTGGTATGACTTGCTGGCTGAAATACGGACGAGAGGGAACTAGGTAGCGGGGCTCTATTACTCTCTATGCTCTATGTGCTTAAACCCAGTGTTCTCGACAACGGAGTATGGTCGCAGATCTGCTGCTATAAAAACACATATGGCGTTTGTTATTGCTTTGGCCCGGTCTGAATTAATAGCGAGATGCTGCTTGAATGCCACGGGGAGCTGGGTTTGCTTCTTCGGTGTACCAGTGATATTCACATTCGGGTGATGCCGTTTCAAATGCGTGATAAAGTTTGCAATAAAGTTGAACAATGCCGGCAACGTAGCCCCATTCTTGACTGTGATGCAAGGCTTGCATCACAAGTGTGCATCACAGTCACGAAAGGGGCTAGCCGGCACGTAGCTTTAGTGCGATCCACCTGTCTTTGTCCATTACTGTGGTTAACTGGGAATCCGAAACGATCCCAAATGGGAGACTTGAATGTTGTGGGAGTATCTTCTAGCTCTGGCTGGTCGGTTAGTATTGACTCGCCATACTTAAGGCTAATATGCTATGCTGAATTACAGCTCTCGTTCAGTGTAGCTGCGCGCTGCGTGGGATGAACAAACAACATCCGGTTAGTTGTGCACGTTATATTAGGGCCGGGGGGATTTAAGTTCCACAAAAAAAGGTTCCATACCGTTGCAATCGTTCGGTGCACAGCGCGTACTGTACCGGAGGACCACATTGAGGCGGTTACACCCCTAGTGTATGTATGTATATATGTGTGTGTGCGTATATATATGTATATTTGTATGTGTATATATGGATATGTGGGACTTCGGACCCCAGGAAGACTAGCCATTGGCATCAGCTAATGGGGATCATTTTTAATAAACAAATACAAATATGACGGTTCTCTCAGTTTCAGAAAAGGACACCGACTGGTTTGTAATCCAAGGTTATGAGGAGCTTGGAGAGAAGAGTGGAGCTAAACTACAGACAAGACTCTTGGAAATCCCGCTCAAGAGATTGTCCGCGGTAAGATGGGGAAGAAAATTACATTGGGAGTTGTTTTGCATAATCCATGCTTAACTAGGCTTGCCATGTCTTGTTCTCCGCTGGGTCTTGCTTAACTAGTCTTGCCATGTCTTGTCCTTGGCTGGGTCTTGTTTACCTAGACTTGCCATGTCTTGTTCTTGGCTGAGTTGGGCTTGGCTGGTTGTGTGTCTGTAGCCTACTGTCTCTTGGTGAGAGAGGTGTGGAGAGAGAGACACTCTAACCAAACACTCAGTTTAGTTTGCGCAGCAGACTTTGATAGTGGGATGTACAATGTACCCCTGTTGTGTACCCTTTTTAACAAATCTCCGACCAAAACCCTGCTCGGACTAGTGTGAGTAAAAACCATGCTCAAAGAGATTGGTGTTGGATTATTCCTGATTCTTGGACAATAAGTCAGTTAGCTAAGATACATCCAAATAAATCAAGCAAATCATAAAAAAATTTAGATTGTGGTTGAGGCATCATCCAGCCATAATATCTGTTCTAGTGAGTGTAAACACTTCTACTTTTAACAATACAAGTCAGGGTTCTGAAGTGGTGTTTTGACTTTTGTGTCAGAGAGAATTAGAAAATCAGAGAATTAGAAAATCAGAGCGGTTTTATCTTTAAAGCCAAACGGTCAAATCTGGGTCGGATAAGAGTGTGTGTTAAATGTGTTGTGTTATGTGTGTGTTAAATGGTAAATGGTGCATATATATAGCGCTTTCATCCAAAGTGCTTTACGATTTTGTTCCTCACATTCACCCATTCATTCACACACCGACGGTGCAAGGTGCCAACCTGCTCATTGGGAGCAATTAGGGGTTACGTTTTCTTGCTCAAGGACACTTCGACATGCTGCCCGGGAGGAGTGGGAATCGAACCGGGAACATTCCGAATACCAGACGACCGCTCTACCTCCTGAGCCACTGTCTCCTCATGTTAGGAGTTGAGTTGGAATTCAGAATCAATACATGCATGTAATTCACGGTCATGACCTGAAACTATGAATGAATTATCATTGTATTTATAGTGCTTTTCTAGACACTCCTAGCACTTTACAGTGTAGGATGTAAATGGCCTCCTTCACCACTGGGTAGCACCCAACCTTGGGCTACAGGCTCAATGGCTGCGAGACACTGGCACCAGGCACACAGCACACTACACAATGGCTGAAAGGTTCAGGAAACGGGGATTGATACCAGCCCAGGGCTGTACGCTGCGATGATCTCGTCGCAAATTGCCCCTTTAATTGGCCGTTGCGATTGGTAAATAATATTTGGGGGCGGGCTTGCGAGTAGGGATTTCAAGCCTTGCATTCGCATTTCACTCCTAAATTATCCAAGGCGTGTGATGACGCTGAGCACTCAGGTATGATCAGCGGGGAAAATCAACTGAGCACTCACTCTGATAGACTGGCTGACTGTCTGATTTAGCTATGAAGAAAAGTAAAGTTAGTAGTAGGGATGGGAATCGATGGTTCCTAACTGGGTTTTGGCCATATGCTCCCGAAATTCTCCCGCTGTTTGTCTGCTTCTATGTGCAGTGAAAACTACTCGAAATGCTTTAGAACCTAGTCATTGATTTAGTTCAGGGTTAGCCGCGGAGCTAACACTAGCTAACGTGAGCTGATCAAGCTCACAGAGAGAGATAAACAGCTGACAGCAGGTAGTACAGGTACAAATACAATAAAACAAGGGGTGGGGGCTGTTGTGTAAACCTTGTGTCGCGTCAATCTGGTCCACACGTTACTCGTTTATATCTCAGCCCGTGCTGAGATATGCCCATTCCGCGGTCTGTTAATAAAGTTTTCAATCAGACAGATGTATGGAAAGGCTTTTATTATAACATTCGTTGAGGTAAAATCATTATGCCTCATTTAGTCATCCTGCAGAGCACTGGTCTCCTACTCGTGGGCCGCGGGGAGCTAATGTTAGTAGCTTTGTTGTTGTCAACACACAGGGCATTCAGGAAGTCAAAAACGAATGCGCTTGCCGATTGGTGCTAAGAACAGCAGGGCGGGTGCAAGCGTTGTGACGTAATTGGCAGACTCTACTGTCAATCAAAATTATTCTGTTTTCCGTCAGAATGAATGAATGAGAACTTTATTAACAGATTGCATAATGGGTACAATACAGTACAGGAGGATGAAGACCAGAGAAAGACTTTCGGCTTTTTTACATAAGGGTCCTCCATTTTCAATTCATCAAAACATTTAGAGACATACAAATATACAGTAGTTTCATAAAAATGCTAAAATGCTATTGATTGATTGATTGATTGATTGATTGATTTAAAACTTTATTAACATATTGCAGAATGGGTACAGTACAGCTCAATACATACAATTGTTAAGGGGATGCAGACCAGAGAAAGACTTTTGTCTTGTTTACATCAGGGTCCCCCATTTTCAATTCATCATATTTCATATCTAAATCATATAATATCTCATTGCTAAATATATGCAATATATAATCTAATAATCTAATAATCTAAATCTAATATATAATATAAAAATGCTAAATGCATGGGTATTTTATTTTGTCTTTAATGTTAGCTTGCAAACTCATACTGTCTTGGTAAGCCTCATAATGAATTGTTTGGAGTAAAAAAGAAAAACATTGTATCGCCGAAAGGTCAGAAAATATCGTGATATCATATTTAGGCCATATCGCCCAGCCCTAGTTGGTTCATTATAAAAGATACAAACCTGACAACAAAAGCACTTAAATGTTAAATAAAAGGACCACAGTAATGAGGCAGGAGGAACATATTTTTTTGCACTATAATGGTCAAAAACATATTTTTTGCCCCTAAATTTCTAATTTAGGGGCAAGTGTGCCCCTAGTGAAAAAGCTTAGCGTACAGCCCTGCAGCCAATTAAGGGGAAGTGATGATTGGGTGGCCTTGATGTCAGACCTGGTGGGACCAGGTGGGTTTGCAGGACTGGAGTTTTGAGATAAACTTTGTTGTCTTGGTTGACCAGGTGGAGAATGTCAGTCTGTTTGACACTGTTGTCTTGGTTGACCAGGTGCAGAGTTGGTCTGTTTGACACTGTTGTCTTGGTTGACCAGGTGGAGAGTTGGTCTGTTTGACACTGTTGTCTTGGTTGATCAGGTGGAGGGAGTTGGTCTGTTTGACACTGTTGTCTTGGTTGATCAGGTGGAGAGCATTAGAGAGTCTGTTTGACACTGTGGTCTTAGTTGACCAGGTGGAGAGCATTAGATTTTTATCTTTATCTACTTGAACGTAATACCTTATCTAATTTAAATTTACTGAATTATTTTTATATATATGTGACAAAAAATTTCGTTTTTGAATTCTTGGCTGGGAAAATATCTGACTGGCTGGTAGTTTTTTAAATCTACCAGCCACCTTGGCTGGTAAGCCAAAAAGTAAATTTTGTTCCCTGAGTCCACGGCAATCCAACGAGCCAATGAGTTCGTTAATTTGTTACACTTGGTCTGACAAATGTTTGCTCTGAATCCCGTCATCTGGTCTAGTGTGGTTAGGCGACCCTGCTTGCTTGTACTCTGGGTAATGTTAGCCTGACCGGCGTTAGATTTAGTTTGCATGGTAGCTCCAACATGCTTGGCATTTAGGTGATAGTGTAGGCTAGAAACGCTCCGGGGATGGGCAAAGTCTTTGCTGCACAAAGTGCACGCTACCATTCGTATCGACACTTCCATCTGTTTTTTTTTTTTATATCAAAACGAAACATCCCATTCAACGGGACAAGCAAACGCAGTCTCAACTGTTTTTTCCATGTTGGCTATAACTCTCGGACGTCACTCCATGCATGCTGTGCATCTGGATAAACGGTATGCCTGGAACTGGTCCACTGAGAAACATTCTGTGGGGTCTGGAGTGCACAAAGATTAACCCTTGGGCCTTTTTGCACCTGTGGGGGGAGAACAAAGGGATTTAGAATTTCTCAGAAATGCTCAGGAAGTTGCGCTTTTCAGAAATCGGTAAAAATAGAAAAATTACAATTTCGAGTGCTTTGAAATGTAATATATATGTCTCCTTACTTGCTAAACGTAATATGACTTGTAAATACGTTAATTTTTGCTAGATGGTATGATTGTAATTATCTCCGTTTGCCAGAGAACTACAGCGCGTCACGAAACGCACATACACGTGCGCACACACACAAGAGCGGCATGTGGGCTGTGAAAAGGTGTTAGACCCCGCAGAGGTGAGAGGTATCAGAGACTCGCTACCCCCCATCCAAATTCTAAACAACAGATTGGCTTTTCATAATATGTATGAATTATCTCTTGCAATAATATCCACGGGACTCGACTTTTTACAGTCGTTGTGTTTGTGTGTGTCACGAACACACACGCCAACTTTCTCCTGCGTGAGGACATTCGCGGACATTCTCTCAGATAGAGAAAAAGAAAAGCTTACATAGGGGTGGATGGTATGGTCTAAAATTTATATCACGGTATAATTTGAAGCATAGACGGTAACGGTATATATCACGGTATCAGTGTTTCCGTTAGAATAATTTTTTTTGCCTGATAGGCAGGCTATATAAATAATGACATCCTCAAGGCATGTAGATTTATAATATTTTAACTTAAAACTAGGCTACTTTTGCGTATAGTATATTATATTCCAAATAAAATAAGTCCCGAGACTCCGTGCTGCTGCTGACTTTAAATCAAATGGGTGTCTGTGGGCAGTCGCCCAACATTAATAAACAGCAGTCTGTTATAATCACATTTTTATGAGCTAACGAATTCCGTTATATTGGACATTTGTATTAATTATATCAAGCGAAGAACTGAGAAATTTGGCAGAGACAGACGGCAACATTATCGTGGGTTTGCGTGATGACTCTCCACCTCGCAACGACTTATTTGCAAAGAGTATGTCGCTGCAGAGCAGCAGATTCAGCTGTTTTAAGGCTCTATCTGGGGACCGCTCAACAGCGCCCCCCACCCAACAGCTGAATTGCCAATGGCTGAATTGAAGTACTGCATGGTGCCGTTACAGATGAGTGGGTTATGGTGGATTCTGCGGCTCTGCAGCTGCATATGCTTCGCGCAAAATCCAACATCCAGCTCGCGCTGCCCAGCCGTCAGAACACTACACATCATAATGTTCACAGCAAACTGTAGTTGATCACCAGGTATGTTTTATTAACGTAGAATAATTCATATAAGAAAAACGATAGGGAAATATCTCACCTTTCTCCACTGGTTAAAAATGCCAGGAACTGAAATTTAAACTTGCTGTGCGCCGCGGTGATATGTGTTTATTATGAAATGACAATTGCGTGTTGACACGCCCACTGCGCGAAGCCTCCTAAATAACTTTTTCCAGATTGCACATATCTATTATCTATGACTAATTCTATCTATTTTTAGGGGCAAATGCGAGTGAAATAGTCGCGCTGTGGTTACATGACGTCATTGCTATTTTAGAGCTGCTCTACCGGTTACAAGGTATAGTCAAGATCCATACCGTAGAGCAAATTCATACAGTTTATACCGTTTATACCGTCCACCCCTAAGCTTACATACTTTTCTGCTTTTTGGGCTGCTTCGCAATTGTCATTTCATAATAGCAGCGTGGACCAGCTCTGTAACAACGCATCTCGAGCTGCTTCTATGTGCAACATTGTACTTTCTTTTGGAATACTTGAAACCCTTTTTTTGTGGAATATTTGATGTGGCCCCGACGGAACGTTATGAATTAAAAGTAGTCTAACATGCTTTGCAAACCTCACCACCAGTGTATATACCCACGTCGCGCTAAAACATTAACTACTGCAATGTTATCTCTTAACTGAGTATTCCAACTAAGCTAAGCAGAATAATGCTCTGTAACAACTCATCTTGCGGGCTAGGTGAACTACAGTATCAGCCACTGGCTGCTGTGTGACGAGTTTGTAGTTTTGGTCACCCGCGCTGTCTAAACGCGGACTGCTAGTTGACGGCTTATGCAGGAAGGAAAGATGACGTTGCCTCTCTCTCTCTCTCTGTCTCTCTCTTTCTCTCTGTCTCCTCTCTCTCTCTCTCTTTCTCTCTGTCTCTCTCTCCATCTCAATTCAATTCAAATGGGCTTTATTGACATGGGAAACATATGTTTACATTGCCAAAGCCAAACAAAACTTCGAAACTGGCCCCTGTAAATGTCCTAACCCAACCCCCTCCAATGTACAGTAAATGACCAAGTATGGTTTCGTCAATATTCCAATGTACAGTTTTGCTTGTACAGTTGTACAGTTAATTAATAATATAATTATTATAAATGTCTCTCTCTCTCTCTCTCTCTCTCTCTCTCTCTCTCTCTCTCTCTCTCTCTATTATATTACTATACTATTATATATCTATATATATATATCTA
Organism: Notolepis coatsorum; assembly: GCF_963971535.1. Taxonomy (NCBI): domain Eukaryota; kingdom Metazoa; phylum Chordata; class Actinopteri; order Aulopiformes; family Paralepididae; genus Notolepis; species Notolepis coatsorum. The sequence goes on along the minus strand of NW_028174872.1, from coordinate 578,078 downwards.
AATATCTAAACCTCGGTCTATCTAGTGTGTGTATACATGGCATCAAATCAAAGTGTGTGTTGCTGTAGGCCTGCCTGTATTGATCACAGTCACACTATACGAGTTATGAATCTCTCGCAGTTCATTCAAGCTGGCCACGTGAAATACAGTATCAGCCACTGCTGTGTGATGAGTTTGGTGTTTTGGTTACGTTTACCAAGTTTACCAAGATGCGTCTGATGGTGGTGATGCTGACATGGTTGATGTTGCCGTAGCTGGTGGAGACGGATTGCATTGTCTGCTCTCACTAGGTCCACGACGGCAAGTTCCTGCTGTTGTGTGAACAGGTCTTCTAGTCATTCTAGACTAGAAATACAACCACAAATTGTTATTGGTTACCGTGACTGGCCGCCTGTTTTGTGTCCACTGTAAGATGAGTGAATGTGGTGTGGCCCTCTGTCTCATTCCAGACAGGAACTGCTTTTTCGCATATCACTAAGTGTGATACAGAACAGGCAGATACAACCATGAGGAGACGCCTATTATTTGTTTTATACATGTGCATAATTTTATTTTTAGCTTTTTTTGTACATGTAGATTTTGCCTAAATTCATCGTGGTCGCTCTCTGCCAAATATCATATGAGGCATCTTGTACAATTGATACAGTTGATGTTTCTTGTTGATTATTATTCTCTATGTTTTTTTAATAAAATTGTATGATATTCTATTCCAGTTGTGTGTTTTTTCATTTTTTTATCTAGTGATACACACAATGACCGGTCTGAGAATACTTCTGTCTGTGTGTAACCAAATGCATACCTACATGTATGACCTATATCTATCTACTACTTTTGGATATGAGCATTTTTTCAATAAGTATGGAGCCCTGAACACAGAATGACACCAGTATCACTGACTACCACGGCAAGCCTATAGAAAATTATTCTATTAAATAATAATAATTATTATTATTATAAATGTCTCTCTCTCTGTCTATCTCTGTATCTATATATTATATATTATATTACTATACTATTATATCTAATGTGTTCAGGTAAACCTCGATCTTAGAGTGCGATACAATGCCTAATTTTACTTTACTTTTAAATTGCTTCTAGTTAATTAACCTCTTTAGCCTGAGCGGTCCGACGGAGGTTAAAGGGTACAAAGTATGAAGAAGGTGAACATGTGATTTTACTATAATAATGGTCAGCTAACTGCTAGCATCTGCAGTGACGTAATTAATTCTCTTCACAATTAAATATTACATTCGTTCTCTTCACAATATTACAACCTCTGATAGGTCTATCTTAGCTGTAAAGACATATATTGTCAATGAATTGGTCAAAGACAGACCAGACCACTAAAGACTACTATGACAGACAGATATGACCAAATCAACAGAAAAAGGTCTTTCCTCCTTTACCTTTCCTTTCAGCCATAGGCTACAACAGGATTAACGAGCGGCATCAAGGCTGCAATGCCAACAGTTGTCTTGGTGCTGGGCAGACTGAAAGGTTATAGGGTGGCAATATGCTGGATACTATAAGACTTGAAAGAAACAGACTAAAAGTGATCTTAATTCATGATCTTGAATGGGGGACCCTGATACTCTCTGGTCTGCATCCCCTTAACAATTGTATGTATTGAGCGTACACATTCTGTTAATAAAGTTTTCAATCAATCAATCATGCAAAATCTGACCTCTTCATTGGTGTACTTCTCTCTTCTCCAGGTACAATTGCTGCATTGCTCCCCAACGACGAGCAGAGATATGAACAAGTCAATGCCTCACTGCTGTGACCAGTGTGGAAAGAGCTTCATCAAAAAGGCTGCTTTTCTAAAACACCAGCGCATTCATACAGGAGAGAAGCCCTACTATTGTGACCAGTGTGGATCGCGCTTCAAGACCGCCCAAGAATTAAAGATACACCAGCGCATTCATACAGGAGCGAAGCCTTACCACTGTGACCAATGTGGAACACGCTTCAGGACCTCTGGACACTTAAAGGGACACCAGCGCATTCATACAGGAGAGAAGCCGTACTACTGTGACCAGTGTGGATCGTGCTTCAAGACCTCTCAAGAATTAAAGATACACCAGAGCATTCATACAGGAGCGAAGCCTTACCACTGTGACCAATGTGGAACACGCTTCAGGACCTCTGGACACTTAAAGGGACACCAGCGCATTCATACAGGAGAGAAGCCTTACCACTGTGACCAGTGTGGGGAAGGCTTCAGTCAGTCTGCACACTTACAGATACACCAGCGCATTCATACAGGAGAGAAGCCGTACTACTGTGACCAGTGTGGATCGCGCTTCAAGACCGCCCAAGAATTAAAGATACACCAGCGCATTCATACAGGAGAGAAGCCTTACCACTGTGACCAGTGTGAGAAGAGCTTCAGTAGATATGACAACTTAAAGGGTCACCAGCGTATTCATACAGGAGAGAAGCCTTACCACTGTGACCAGTGTGGATTGCGCTTCAGTCGGTCTGAAACCTTAAAGAGACACCAGCTCATTCATACAGGAGAGAAGCCTTACCACTGTGACCAGTGTGGATTGCGCTTCAGTCGGTCTGAAACCTTAAAGGGTCACCAGCGCATACATACAGGAGAGAAGCCGTACCACTGTGACCAGTGTGGGGAAGGCTTCAGTCGGTCTGCACACTTACAGATACACCAGCGCATTCATACAGGAGAGAAGCCTTACCACTGTGACCAGTGTGAGAAGAGCTTCAGTAGATATGACAACTTAAAGGGTCACCAGCGTATTCATACAGGAGAGAAGCCGTACCACTGTGACCAATGTGGGGACGGCTTCAGTCGCTCTGACCACTTAAAGAGACACCAGCGTATTCATACAGGAGAGAAGTCAATGTGAGCAGAGAAGTCAATGTGAGCAATGTGGGAAGATCTTCATTACATCTGGACACTTTCTAAAACTTTCTAACTTTCTAATTTCTGTAGAAAGAATATTTTCAAAACAAGTAAGAACAAATTCAGATTTTATTTATTGTCAAAAGTATGCATAATGTTGTGTTAATTCCACAACAAGAGATATGTAATGTTAATTACCTGAAATTATTAAATTTTTTGGGGGGGGGGCACATATCGGTATAGGTTGATATCGGTATCGGAAATTAAGAGTTGGACAATATCGGTATATCTGTATCGGTAAAAAAGCCAACATCGAGCATCCCTAGTTTCTTCTCCTTTCTCCTGATGGTCAAAAGTATCTTTTTCTGTTATTTTCTCTTTTTGTCCAGGCTAGACGACTGCTCTACATGACTGAGACGACTGCTCTAGCTCCTGTACAGACCAGGCTAGACGACTGCTCTACATGACTGAGACGACTGCTCTAGCTCCTGTACAGACCAGGCTAGACGACTGCTCTACATGACTGAGACGACTGCTCTAGCTCCTGTACAGACCAGGCTAGACGACTGCTGTAGCTCATGTACTCTTCTTAGCCATGGCAAGGTTCATAATGCGCAGGGTATTGAAAATAGCATGGATTCACATTTGATTTCCTTATTCAACAGGCTGTTTGGATTCCTGTAAAATATATATATATTTTCTTTTTTTTCTTCTTTTTTTTTTTTAAACTTTGACCAGACAGCTGGTTCTTTTAGCGTTTATCGCTTTTTCTGGTCAAGCATGACCGACAGAAACAGGTTGAATGGGGTATAGATCGGGGGAAAGACACTCTGAGAAAATACGGCGAGTCCGGGAGTCGAACTCGTGTACCCCAGATCCGTGACGCGCACGGTTGTCCCCGACGCCGAAATAGCGTCCGAGGTACGCGGTGAGCTACTGGAGCTCCCCTTTTCTTTTTACATGAACAACCTGTAACATGTTCTGTTATTCTGAAATTATGCCATAAAGGGCCTGTTATTCTGGGTGAAATGTTGTATTTTCACATTAGTATCTGAGGTGCATTTTAGAATAGACGTGCTCATGCGCCAGGTCAGGTTTTTTTTTTTTTATATTGTAAATTGTTTTTCCCTTTGTGTCAGTATCATCAGTGTGTTTGTATGGTAAAAGTCATACCTAACATTGTTCTTGCAACACCTTGTTGGCTACTGCTGCACATTACCGTACTTTTCATGTACACGTAGGGGTTTTTAGAATGTCTCCTCTTCTACCTTCTCATCAGTTCCAGTTTGGTATCTGAGGTACAGTATGTCGTTGTGTAACCGGTCTCATTTGACATGCCCTGAGTGGGAGTTGAACCCCCGGTCTCCCGCGCCGGATCACAGACCACTAGACCAAGAGGTGAATTCACTTCTTGTTAATAGGTCTGGATGCCTCTGGGGAGTGAGTTACCGCTACACTGTCCATCGTGAGTGACTGTGGATAGACACGCGGTACCTCCGTTACAGTTGCACCACGCCACAAACAATCACCGTACACACTTTAATCAGAAAAACATCCACATTGCCTTCATACTGTATACCCTTATGCCTGGGGTGCCTTCCGATAGCCTCTATGGCATGCATAGAAAACGCTAGGTCGGTAGAGGCAGAAAGAGAGCGAGAGAGAGAGAAGGTGCCGTGGGATTGTGTAAAGAGGAGGCATCGTGATTCCTCCTTCATGCCGTCTATACACCAGCGCCATGACAGTGTTATGTAGACATAAACATAGGCTGTGTTCCAAGGAAGTTCTACAGCTGGTTATGTTTTTTTTTTTTTACCATTTTTACATTGAAGTGTCTGAACCTAAAGCAATAATTACACTGAAGAGTGGACAAGCCCCCGTTAAGTCCACCACTGATACGCTTGCTCTCTGTTGCAGAGGAGCGCAGGGGATTGTCCTATTCTTCCGTGCCGCGTGATTTCATTTGCATTGACGAAACCAAGCGACCATTCTGGCAAAAAAAAAATGATCGTCATCGTTTGTGTATTTATAATTTTTTCTTTTTACATCAGGCGCATCAATGTGAAATGACTACCAGACCCAACAAACGGCTCCCGTTCGAGGCCTAATTATTTAATCCTCACTATGGTTAGGAATATTAGCATTTTTTTGTTGTTGCATATGTAACGGTTGTTATATCGTCATCTTAAACGCAGATGCCCCGAGGGAGTTTCGAACCCATGGTCTCCCACACCACGGGTCGACAGTGAGTCCAAATCTCTCTGTTAACGACATCAGTGCAATGGTTCTTCGTAGTTTTCTGCACGCATGACTTCTGTGACAATACAGCTGTCTCTTATCATTTAGAACCACAGTTTTATTAAGTTGTTTTTATTTGTTTTTTTTGGGAATGTTTGATTTTCTTTCACACCAGGTGCTCTGGTCTTTGGCTTCTGTGCGGATGCTTATGTATGTGTAGTTGTATGGCTATATTTTGCCCTAGAGGAATGTATTCACCTAACGAAGCACTTGTTTTGTCTTGTTCGGTTGTTCCTTTATTCACTGTGATTTTGTTTTCTACTGCTCCCATGTTCTGCTTTGCAGTATCTGCTTTACTCGGAGCTTTCAGAAGCTCTGTCATGTTTCAATCTGTGTTTCTCGAGATATATTTTTTTCCTTTTCCTTGATTATGTTTCTCATGATCAAAATAAAACGTTTAAAATCTGCATCGTCCAACACGTTATTTTGTCTTATGCAATTTCTTGTTTTGCTTAACAGGGACAGGTGTCAATACTTTCACGAGTACAGTATAAATACTGAACTCATGATACTGAATACCAATATGAGCACTTGACAATGACATTTACCATTTCGGCAAACTTAGTCTGTTGAAAACTGAGGAGGAGAATTTGTCTTATACGGTCACATTTGAATGACTTTGTACATATTAAAGGGGAAAAAACAACTAAGGCTATGCTGATTTATTTTGCACATAATCTCACGCACATCCCAAAAACTCGAAACAGTTTTGCACACATTAATTTTGTTTGATAGTTATTGAGAGTAAATGAAAATGAGTTTGAATATGGCCATCAGTGATGTCATCGGGGACATTGGATCCTTGTGTTAATTACAGCACCATGATGTAGATGAAATAGCAATATCTTGTTTTATAGGGACTGGACTGCTACCTTATCATTTAATTGAGCTGTGATTAACAACCGAAGGATTCAGTGTCCCCGATGACATTACTGGTTGCCATATTAAAACTCATTACTCTCAATAGCTGTCAAACTAAATTAATATTTGCAAAACTGTTTAGAGTTTTTGGATGTGTGTGAGATTATTTGTAAAATAAATTGCCGTTGTTGTTTTGGTGAAATGCCCCTTTAACCTAATCAGATGGCAGCATTCCAGCTAATTTTGCAATGTAAAATATCTGCATCATGTCATTGTGTCTTTACCAGCACAGCACCAGGTGTACTGGGACAACATTGGAAAGGTGCAAATGAAGGCAAGCTAGAATCTAATGATTGTATGGTGAATAGCGCCAATTATAAGATGCCACCCGTTTATACTGTAAATCAGTGAGAGTTGCCAGGTTGGCCTGTCCAAAGATCTTTTGTCATTGTATTGACTATATACACCTTGTATTTAAGATCCTTATTTTTAATGGTGATTTTGTGCAGTATCACAATTAATATAACGATAACACACCAGGCCAATATACAGATTAGAGAACATTAAAAACAAAAAATCTCTAGAAATTCTATCCAAACCAATGAGCTTCTAGATAGACAGTAGAAAAGATATGCAGCCAGTATGAGCTTCTAGATAGACAGTAGAAAAGATATGCAGCCAGTATGAGCTTCTAGATAGACAGTAGAAGAGATATGCAGCCAGGATGAGCTTCTAGATAGACAGTAGAAAGGATATGCAGCCAGGATGAGCTTCTAGATAGACAGTAGATAATATATGCAGCCAGTATGAGCTTCTAGATAGACAGTAGAAGAGATATGCAGCCAGGATGAGCTACTAGATAGACAGTAGATAATATATGCAGCCAGTATGAGCTTCTAGATAGACAGTAGAAAGGATATGCAGCCAGGATGAGCTTCTAGATAGACAGTAGAAAGGATATGCAGCCAGGATGAGCTACTAGATAAGACAGTAGAAGAGATATGCAGCCAGGATGAGCTTCTAGATAGACAGTAAAAAGGATATGCAGCCAGGATGAGCTACTAGATAAGACAGTAGAAGAGATATGCAGCCAGGATGAGCTTGTTGCATATACTCATGTTAAACAGTTAGCAAATCAAACAAGGTAAAGTTCCGAATGCTGCTTTTAGTCTAGAGATATCCTCATATATTACCATTGAAATTAAATAGCGTTACATTTAAATGACAGAGTTCCAAAACAATGCTGAAGTCTGCAGGGTTGGAGGAGCTCCGAGACTCACAGTTCTGAGTCCATTTATGAACCACATGAGAGAAAGGCTAGAGGTCACACAGGCTTAAGACAGCTGCCTGGTGTTTATTCTTTTGACTGTTTCTTTCTTTTCTTCTTGATGTTTTGATTGTATATGTTGTTGTTGTTGTTTTTGTTGTTTTTGTTGTTGTTGTTGTTGTTGTTGTTGTTGTTGTTGTTTAAAATAAAACTAGCAGAATCTATAATAAATGATTTATAAAACATATACAATATATGCAAATAGATGCAACCTATATTTTATAATGATTTGTTATGGTTAATAATTAATTGTAAAGCATCTATGGACATTATTGAGATGGTTATTGTAAAGTTGCTACTGATGTTTATAATGGATAAGGATAATACATGCTTTGTAAAGCATACATCCATTGCATGTGAGTGGCTGTTTAAAAAGCCTTCATTAACCAGAGACTGTGACAGCAATGATTATACAGAATCTCCATTTTCTCCACAGAGAAAACCAGAGAAAACTCAAATCAATGTTGCGTTTCAGACCGGTTTAACGATGTTTGTAGAGCCATCGTACATTCTATATTATAGCTATGGAGACATACTATGGCTCATTTGAAAGGCAATATTTATACTCCAACAGGGAACAAACCGTACATACATCCGTTCCTGCGCAATCCCAGGCTAAAGAGTGGCCATTTCCCCCAAATCCATGCTAATTTTCTAGGAAGAGAGATATAGCGTATTTTGTGCGCAGTATGCGCAGTTCGTGCTTGTTGCTCGACACTAATACATTTCCATGTCAAAGGGCCAATGCCTCATGTTGATACATAGATTGTTCTATTCACAAAACCACGATGGGTAGGAACTCTTACCTGCTTCTCGACTCATCTGGGTCTGACTCGGTAATCTCGCTGTCTGTGTCGATATCGCTGAACATTTCAGTGAAATATTCTGGCTCTGGAGTGCTCTTGCGACTACTGCAGCACGGTGAACAGATAACGGTACATCCTCGGCCGGTTTGGCTATAGTATTTTTATGATTTACCAGAAATGCTGAGTCCAACGTAGTCTGGTGAAAATGCACCTTATGGATGGATCGTCAACTTGTTTTCCTCTTCATAATAATCTCCAATCGTGTGCTACACACGATCCCCATTGCCGAGTACGTTTGCTGTCCCGAGTGCATATGCCCCACAGGAAACCAGCCCAGATGTACTCAAAAGGTAGGCGACACTGCCACCTATCTGGATTCGATCGTTATCACAGTGTTTCCAAATCCATACACAATGTGTGGGACAGTGTCGTCTAGTATCATAATAAATAAATAAACATAAAACGAATAAACTCGTTTTTGGCGTTCAACGCATGGGCACCACAAACAAATATACTTGTTTCCGCAGCAGCTGGCTATGGATCAAGAGAAAGGACCCCAACTGGGCTGCACAATTACCATCGAGGGGTAAAAGCAGAGGGGGGCACACCTGGGATGCCAGGTGTTGCCGTTGAGCCCTTCAGAGGTGTCGTGGGCCTGTCAACGAAACCCCAATGAAGGAGGGTGCCCACCTGAAGACCCCAGTGAATCTTTTACCCTTACCCCATTCAATACCCAGTGCTGATTATCTAAGGGATTGTACTATCTAGTCCTATAAGCTCAACTGTATTTCCGAGCATATAGGATATATCATATCACACATCCTGGCATAGAAACGCAATGATACAATAGCCGAAAGTTTTCAAAAAAAACAACCAATGTATTTGTATAAAACACAACACCTTGGAGACAAGACACTTACTTTAAACACTCATCTTAACATTCACTTTAGACACTTTAAACACTTTCAGCACTACACCATACTTTCATCTATTTATTACAAAAAGATTTGCACTACATCCCTACCTCATCTTTGCATTTTTGCATTCTAAAAAGCTTGCATTTGTACTTTATTGTTTGCATTTTGTACATCACTTTGTACTTTATGTTGTACTTTAGTTTGTATATTGTATATTTTGTATAGTGTTTGGCCTTTATTCTTTTTACTTTTGACTGTATGAAGCACAATCTCAGGGGGCTCATACAGAACCAAGCACTTATATGTGACAAATAAAACAAAACTTGAACTTGAAACAAGAACTAAGGTATAAGCCTACCTTGTGCGATGAGAAAGGATTGCACCATGACGCTGGTCGTGTCTCCTCATAAAGCTGGATCTGTAACGCTGTTGAACCGGTTTAACCAGGTTGTATAACCAACCCGCATTTATAGACTATACTTAGTTCCTGCTTGCAGGCTCTCAGGTTAAATGGAGTTCAGACGAGGTGGGGGCATCGTCCTCACAGTGGGGGGGCAGGGAGCGCTGCCAGCAGACGAGGTGGGGCCCTGTTAGCACCGTCCTCACAGTGGGGGGGCAGGGAGCGCTGCCAGCAGAAGAGGTGGGGCCCTGTTAGCATCGTCCTCACAGTGGGGGGGCAGGGAGCGCTGCCAGCAGACGAGGTGGGGCCCTGTTAGCATCGTCCTCACAGTGGGGGGGGGGGGGGGCAGGGAGCGCTGCCAGCAGCCGGATAACTAACGGCAGCAGAACTCCAGAACTACTAGGACCGTCTGATCACAGAGTGTGTCTGACTCCGACCTAAACGGACAACAACGTATATAACATATGACGTATATCACGCCATACATACAGTACCTTATGCATACTGCACCTGTGTATACTGTATTGTATATATTTAGATTGTAACCATATTTATTGTAATGCATAATATAACTGATAGGGCAGACTGCAGACAGACCCTCACCTGCACCTTGATCACACGGCCTACTTGCTCATAATGCGTATACTCAGAGTTAATTATATTGTTATTTACATTTTTACATTTACATTTAGTAATTTAGCTGACGCTTTTATCCAAAGCGACTTACAAGTTCTGTACGACAAGTCATCAGGAAGGGCACAACTCTATCAGCTGAGTAACAATGTTGATCAAAGTGTTGAGTGCTACAGTGTAGGTTAGTTTATTAGGACAAGTGCATGACAGTAAGGCTAGTTAGGGTTAGATATCTTTTTTATTTTATTTTTTATTTCAGATAATGGTTGAAGAAGTGCGTCTTTAGTCGACAGCGAAAGATTGGACGGGTTTCGGCTGTCCTAACTGGGGTGGGCAGTTCATTCCATCATTGTGGGGCAAGGACTGAGAATAGGCGGCTTCTCCTTGATGACCCTCCCGGAGCTCGGATAGGAGTAGGTCTGAGACGGCCAGAAGATGCAGAGCGTCGGGGTCTTGGGTTATATTGTTTACACTGCCTATTTGTACTTTTCTACTGTACTATCATTTTATTACCTGTATCATGTCTTCTACTATGACCATGTACCTCCCCCCCCCCTCTCCCATGCTGCTATGATGCCTGAACAAGGGGATCAATAAAGGAATATCTGATCTCATCTTAGTAGGGAGCCCACTTTTGAAAACGCTTGAGATAAGTTCCTCAGTATGTTTTTCCAATTTCTTTTTTATTTCTTTTTGCTGCTCCACCGTGTTTGATCCATGTGTGTTGACTCTAACGTCTCTCTTCTGTCTTTCTTGGTAAACGTTCACACTGCTATCATTTTAAACATGTCATGTGTGCAAACTGCACCAGATCCAACACTGCGTGTCCTCGGTCGGGGCCCCAGAAACACAAGAAGAACGGACAAACTGCGATGTGTGAAGGACACACATATTTCTTTCTCCTATATTTACATTGCATTGTACAGTATGTTCTCTCATTGAGCGAATAAACCTCAATGCGTTCTATTTTATTACATTTCTTTAAAAAAGCTGTGGGGACAAAATTGGCCATACCAAAAAGTGATGGGGACATGTCCCATGTGTGTGTGTGTGTGTGCGTGTGTGTGTGTGTGTGTGTGTGTGTGTGTGTGTGTGTGTGTGTGTGTGTGTGTGTGTGTGTGTGTGTGTGTGTGTGTGTGTGTGTGTGTGTGTGTGTGTGTGTGTGTGTGTGTGTGTGTGTGTGTGTGTGTGTGTGTGTGTGTGTGTGTGTGTGTGTGTGTGTGTGTGTGTGTGTGTGTGTGTGTGTGTGTGTGTGTGTGTGTGTGTGTGTGTGTGTGTGTGTGTGTGTGTGCGTGCGTGCGTGCGTGCGTGCGTGCGTGCGTGCGTGCGTGCGTGCGTGCGTGCGTGCGTGCGTGCGTGTGGGGTCACCATGGAGACAACAAGTGTCTCACTGCAACTGGGACGTTTTTGTGAGTCAGTCCTTGAACCACGTATCTCCTTTATGCTTTATATTTTTCAGAGGAGCAATGTTTTCAAACCTTATTATCTAAAGATGATAGGTTACAGAGGGTTGAGCAGTTAAAAGAGAGCAGAGGTCGAGTGATATATCACATTCACACTCCCAAGTGATTTGGACTGACTTTACAACTGCAAATACATTGGGCAGTCCAATAAATGTCTAAACAGAGTTATGGTTCTTCAGTGCAAGGGTTAAGTTATGGGAGGCTGTTTAAAATGGTGGGTGTGTTACCTCAGTACTGTTGGACTCTGATGCAGAATGTTAAGTCTTTAATAAAGTTCACTGTGTCCTATATTCTTATCCATATATCGCCGGGCCTATGGTTCCCTTTTGGATGGGAGTGTGTGAAACTTCTCCCTTCAAGCATCTTAACTGTGTCTGATATGTGACTAAATGTCCTAACCCAACCCCCTCCAATGTACAGTAAATGACCAAGTATGGTTTTTGTCAATATTCCAATGTACAGTTTTGCTTGTACAGTTGTACAGTGTCCCCCACCCACCCCTCCTACCCAACCCCCCCACCCCACCCCACCTACCCAACCTCCTCCAATGTACAGTTTCTACGTCAAATGTATATACTCTCTTTTCTAGACTCTTTTTGTATCACAAACAGTACTGTATTTGCAAATCTGGTATGTCATAAATGTATAGATGTAGCAGTACTGTCTGTATGTCGTGTATGTCATATATGTTGAAAATGGGGGACCCTGATGTAAACAAGACGAAAGTCTTTCTCTGGTCTGCATCCCCTTAACAATTGTGTGTAATTGAGCTATACTGTACTGTACCTATTCTGCAATCTGTTAATAAAGTTTTCAATCAATCAATCAATCAATCAAACTCTATGTCGCCATCTGTTGGTACAAACGTTTAGGAGTGTATAATATGAGTGTTTAATATCTTTTTATTTTATTTTCTATTTTTTTAGATTTGATCAAATCCACTCATTTATTTTGCTGCTATCTTTCATATACAGAGAGTTTATTGGGAAAAACTCATGTCATCGTACTTGGTCATTGCACACATTATGCATGTATACACGTATGTGCTGTAATAGCCAATTTCATCTCTCTTCCCCTTTTCATATAGTCTATGACTATAGTTTATGACTGCTATCCTTAAGTGGCAGGTCTCTTACACTGACAGGTATTTTCACGGCCCTTATCAATACACGCGTAAGTCATGTCCCACATTCCTACATGTGGGAGAAAACAGCAGTGTTCCTGTTGATTCTCTCCAAAACGTGAGAATCTGTCTTCAGACATAGTATACTCTTCAACAGATAAAGCTGAAATATACCGGCCGTACTTACTGTCATTTCTGCAGGGTTTGGGTAAACGTTACGGTGACATTGCTATTACATTCTACCCCATGTGTGTATTTGTCTATTTACACACCCTCAACGCAATGTCCATCTCTCGAAGATGTACACATGACTCCCTCTCCCTCTGGACAAAGGTGAAGGTCACTCTGTTTAGTTCACTTCCACGTGCACATAGGACTGGCACACGGAGACGGGGGAGGGGAGGTCTTGTGTTCTATTCAGGCCTCAGCATCTCAGCTGAACAGACCGCCTCTGCTGTAGTAATGCTGTAACGCTGATAATGTGCTCTTTACTGCAGTAAACCTGTACTGTAACCCTTTCACTACCGCACTACCACATGGTTAACCCTTTCACTGCGACAATACAGAAGGTTAACCCTTTCACTGCCACACGACAAAGGGTTAACCCTTTCACTACCACACTACAGAAGGTTAACCCTTTACTGTCACACTACAGACCGTCTGTAGTGTGATAGTAAAGCCAAGGGTTAACCTTCTGTATTGTGGTAGTGAAAGGGGTAACTATCAGCGTCAGCTTTAATCTTTGTTTCAACCTATTCTCCACGTGTGCACACACACACACACACACACACACACACACACACACACACACACACGCACACGCACACGCACACACACACACACACACACACACACACACACACACACACACACACACACATGGGGGCGACAGTGGATCAGGAGGTAGAGCAGTCGTCTGGTAATCCGGAGGTTCCCGGTTCGATCCCCGCTCCTCCCGGGCAGCGTGTCTAAGTGTCCTTGAGCAAGACACTTGCATGGTTGGGGGTTGCCTCCAGCATCGGTGTGTAAATGTGTGAGTGAATGGGTAAAATGTGAGGAACAAATTGTAAAGCGCTTTAAAAATACACACATATACAGTATACAATACCCTAATTTTCATGGGCATGTCATATCACTGGCTATATGACCATAATGTCCTGGCTTTCCCCTTCACTCATTGACAGGGGAGATTATTAAAGAGATGACTTACCTAGCTCTAACCTAAACACACACACCAAACATATCACTTCCAACCCCCAACATTACCCTTCATTGGGAAAAGTGCTCAGACTGATCGAAGGAAATGTGATGACACTTCAGAGCCTATAGGAGAGATTGAGCCAAGGCCTATGGCTCTTATAAAGGTTAAGTCTGCCCCCTTGTGATATAAATGATGTACAACACCAGTATCCTTAGAGAAATGGGCTGCGTCTACCTTAATGATAAGCAAGCAGTGCAAAAATGCGGAAGCATTCGTCACCGCACGCCACTACGGTAAAGCGCCTTTCTTTTCAGGCCCGCTTTGGGAGCTGTCGCGCGGAAATAGGCTGTCTATTGCCATTCTCTTTGACAAACTCTAACCTTAACCAGCTCCTTAACAGCGCCTAAACTTAACCGTTCTAACCTTAACCAACTCCGAAACAATGCCTAACCTTAACCTTAACCTTAACCATGCCTAACCTTAACCATAGAAATTATATTGCCATTCTCTTTGACAAACTCTAACCTTAACCAGCTCCTTAACAGCGCCTAAACTTAACCGTTCTAACCTTAACCAACTCCGAAACAATGCCTAACCTTAACCTTAACCTTAACCATGCCTAACCTTAACCGGCGAAAGAATACATGTTAAAAAAAAAAAAAACGTTAAAAAAAAATATTCGATGGGATTCAAACTCGCCAGCAAACGAGCCATAGGATCCACAGCCATGTAGTCTTGCCAATTGAGCTATTTCTAGATACTGAATAAGGGGCGGTGACTTATATATATTGAGCTCCGCTCGTGTCGAACCAAGGCGGGATCTCATGCGCATGCGCGGGCACCTCGCGCGAGCACGCCGGCGCACGCACGCACCTGAGCGAGCACGCCGCCGCCGGTGCACGCACGGGCGCTGGGCGGCGGAAAATGAAAGGCGCATTACCGCACGACACTACGGTAGAATGCTTCCGCATTCTTGCACTGCTTGCTTATCATTAAGGAAAACGCAAATGGGCTACATGTTTTTGTTTAGAACTCTTTTTTTGGCACATTGGCACGCCTCTTTGTTTGGAGTTAATCATCCGCAATCTTTCATTGCGCAATTCACTGCAGCCATTCAACATTAGGCGCAGTATGTTGAATGTCAATGCATGCAAAATACATTAATCAGTGGTGGAAAGTAACTAAGTATTTCGACTCAAGTACTGTACTTGAGTACAATTTCAAGCTACTTGTACTTGACGTGACTATTTTCATTTTAGGGAACTTTATACTTTTACTCCACTACATTTCAAAGGAAATATATAAGATTTTGCATAGAAAACATGGCAAAATGTTTGAAGCCTGACAACTTCAAGAGGACATAATCAGAGCAGCATAACTGGACCACATACCGCTTTAACATAACCTTTAATCAGAGCAGCATAACTGGACCACATACCGCTTTAACATAACCTTTAATCAGAGCAGCATAGCTGGACCACATACCACTTTAACATAACCTTTAATCAGAGCAGCATAGCTGGACCACATCCCACTTTAACATAACCTTTAATCAGAGCAGCATATCTGGACCACATCCCACTTTAACATAACCTTTAATCAGAGCAGCATATCTGGACCACATCCCACTTTAACATAACCTGTAGAGGTCAATGGATCAAGGCTTGAATGCTCCCAAGCACTGGAATACACAAACGTCATGTAGAATGTGTACTTTTAGTGTAGATACTTAAGTAGGCCTACATTCAATAGAAAATACATCTCTACTTTTACTTAAGTAGAATTTGAATGGAGGACTTTTCCTTTGACCAGAGTACTCATTTATATGGGTATTTCTACTTTTACTTAAGTAAAGGAACTGTGTACTTCTTCCACCACTGCCTTTAATCTATGAGAGGGATCATCCCTGTATGGTGTTGTTATGGTGCACCTGTTTTTGTTACCCGTATAGCCCTTTAAAATACCAATCAGTAGTGCAGGGCAGTCAGATTATTCTTATTGACTAGTTAATTTCAAGTAAATGTATGTAACTTAGTCTTTTGAGTTTTGGGGGTTTTAAAAAAAGAATTCCCCTCAGATTGAGCTCCCAGAGACTCCTCCTGAATCCAATTTAGTGAAGCCTTGGCTTAAGTTTGTCTCACTGGCATAGCAGCCAGACATGACTACCTCCCTCCATTCACACACTTATGACTGGACCTGAGTGAGTGGGCTGAGGAGAGGGAAGTAATGAGAATAATAACAGGCAGCACGACTCATTTCAGGGAAATCAGACTGATTGCTACACACCGAATTTAATTTAAAATGTATTCATTCAAAATAATTTGTTAATTCGTTATTGGCCGACACTAGCAATCAGTGATCCAAATGTAAACACATGGCCCACCACCAAAAATAAGAAAAAGCCTAAGAATGGAGATACATTTTCACTCATTGACTGAGCTCTCGATACAAGGATTAACACTAGACATAGTAGACAATAGGTAATTGTATTTGCATTCTTGGCTGTAAATGTAATTTTTTTTTGTTTTGTTTACATTTGTACAATATTGGAGTAAAACAGACTATATACCTACTCAACCCCCTCCAATGTAGTTTCTTCCCCTTTTTCTTACACTACTGTATATTTGTATGTATTTTGTATGTCATAAATGTCTTAATGAATTGAAAATGGAGGACCCTGATGTAAACTAGACGAAAGTCTTCTTTACATATCTGTAGATATATATATATCTATATATCTATATCTGTACATATCCCTTACCTACTCTTACTATAGTTACGCTGCTGGCCAGTATGACTTACTACCATACTGTCTTTATACCTGTATCACTGTACAATGGAAATGTTAGATTTCGACAGCATTTCTCATGTAGCACATGGAAATAGTGAGTTCTATATTGAGGTTCAGTCGGTGAAACGGCAAGTTTCAAGCAAATATCAACACGGGTCCTTCTGGGTTTAGATGTCCACGTTTATTTAGTAAGACTAAAAGAACAAAAAACAAAATGCACAATATTCAATGAATGGTCATTCTTCTTAAACCAGCTCCTATCTAGGTCTGTCTCTCTCAAAGTCTGCCACCAGAAGAACAACTCTCTCTCTCTCCTTGAGCTCTTTTGATAACGCAGATGGGTCTGTTCTAAAACTAAATAGTTGCATTTACGACTGACCCATGCCCCACACATCCTGGCTGTGGGTTCAACCGAAGGCCTTGAAGATAGAGTGTCCCGTATGAAGTGTGCCGGCTGCCTGAATTCTTTCCCCAATACATTTCCAGTTCTGCATTCGCCTTCTGCGCTCTGATTGGCCACTGACGTTTCTGGTCATGTGACATGTGCGCCCAATCGTGTGACGGCAAGTTCTTTCGATCAAGTTCTTTCGATGGTTAAGCTTAGGCACTCTTTCAAAGTTGGTTAAGGTTAGAGTTTGTCTTAGAGCATGGCGATAGAACACCAGCCCTGATTCCAAACTCTAACCTTAACCAACTTCGAAAGAGTCGCCTAAGCTTAACCAGTGATAAACTAGGCGTTAGGTAGTTTGCAGGCTGTTAGACCCGGAAATGGGCAAAGACACAGCTCGTCACGCGATTGGGCGCACATGACACATGACCAGAAACGTCAGTGGCCAATCAGATCGCACCAGAAAGGTCTGTGGCCAATCAGATCGCTGAATGTGCACACGGAACTGGAAATGTATTGCGGAAAGAATAGACGCGTCCCGGCTGCCCAGAGATAAGAGGTGAGGGAGAAGGTTATAGGCTGAATCCACCTCCTCATGGAGGTTCGGCCACAACATTGTTACCAACCCCCCCTGGAACAGAGAGAGGAGAGACAGACCCAAATCCCACAGTAATGACCAAAATGACCAAAGGTGATCAAATACAAATAAAATGGTTGCATATTGTTATCCAACCTACCCTGAGTATGAAAATAAAGATTTGTCCCCACATGCAAAGGAACAGAGGTATTGAAGATAGGAATTAAATATGTGAATATGCAAATATCCAACCAAACAAACTTTACCCCGGTAGGCTAGAAACAAAGCAAAACATAGTGTGTGTGTGTGTGTGTGTGTGTGTGTGTGTGTGTGTGTGTGTGTGTGTGTGTGTGTGTGTGTGTGTGGCTCAGAACAATGATAGAGTGACTGAGTGAATGTAACTCCTAATTACCTCATCTTTCACAACTCAGGATCTTCAAGATCAAATTTAAATCCTAAACCCTGGGTAGAGGAGCTGTGAATGTCACTGATCTCTACTTCAGCTCACAAAACTCAGCCTCCCCAGCCAGGTATGAATGAAGCCAAAGTCCAGGATAGAGAGGCTGAGTGAATGTGGTGTTGACTCTGTGCAGGAGGGTCATTGTGTCAGAGACGCTGTAGAAGGACAGAGTACCTGCCCTGTGATCCAGGTACACTCCTATTCTGGAGGACCAGGGGCCCGGTACAGTTATGCTCTCGTTATTGTGTCTGAAGAGGTACTCACTTTGTGTGCACCATAAAGCCCAGGATTTGGAATTTAATCCAAATACACAGTTCTTCCCGGTGCCTGTTCTACTAATGTCTTTGTAGGAGGCTGCTACAGAAACCCATCCACTACTCCACTCCACCTCCCAGTAACAGCGTCCAGTCAGACCTTCTCTACCCAGAACCTGATGACATTCAATAAATCTTTCTCTGTGATTAGGATAGGACTGCTTTTGCTGCATCAGTGTTGCTTTTCTGTTCCCCTCAGACAAAGACAGATATCCGTTTGTTGTGTTTGGGTCCAGTGTGATCTGAGAGGAATATTGTAAGAAGTCAGCTCTGGTCTTGGGCTCTGGTGGCAGTAAAAGATGAACAGTATTCACTGTTGTTGAGATTCTGGGCCACTGCTCTTTCAGAACGTCCTCTAGTTTGTCTCTCAGCTCAGACACGACCTCAGTCACATCTGCAAAGTACAGGAGAGGAAGGACACTGATGCTGGGTGAGTCTGTAGACTCACTGGGACTGGAGAGGGGGGGGTAACTCTGTAGAAAGTGGATGTGGTCCTCTGTGTGTGAGAGCTGCTCCAGCTCAGTGGCTCTCCTCCTCAGGTCCGCTATGTCCTGCTCCAGTCTCTTCTGCAGTTCTTCAGCCTGAGTCACTGTGGTCCTCTGTCTGGCTCTGATGACCTTCTTCAGCTCAGAGCGCCTCGTCTCCAAGGAGCGTATCAGCTCAGTAAAGATTCTCTCACCGTCCTCCACTGCTTTATCAGCAGAGCGATTGAGAGAATCAATAGCCTGTTGGGCCTCTTTGAGTCGCTTCTCTCTCTCCTGGACTCTCTGGTGGATTTTCTGTTGACTCATGCCAAGCTCTTTCTGTCTCTCCATCCTTTCTGCTGCAGCTGAGACTGTATCATGGCCTTTATGTTCATCCATGGAACACAAATAACAGATGCACTGCTGATCAGTACGACAGAAAACATCCAGAATCCTGTCATGACGAGAGCAGATGTTCTCCTGAAGCCGTGTGGAGGCTTTGACCAGCTTGTGTTTCTTAAAGGTATCAGATTGATAGTGAGGCTGGAGGTGAGTTTCACAGTAAGAAGCCAGACATACCAGGCAGGACTTGAGGGCTTTCTGCTTTCTCCCAGTGCAGACATCACAGGCCACATCTCCAGGTCCAGCATAACAGTGATCAGGAGGAGCAGCATGGAGTCCTGTATTCATTAGTTGTTCTATCATTTCAGCCATTATATAGTTTTTCTTCAGAACAGGCCTCGGAGTAAAGGTCTCCCTGCACTGAGGACATGTGTAGATCCCCTTCTGATCATCGTGATCCCAGCAGTCTGTAATACAGCCCATACAGTAGCTGTGTCCACAGGGAATAGTTACCGGATCCTTCAGTAGATCCAGACAGAGAGAACAGCAGAACTGGACCCGGTCCAGATCAACTCCTTGCTGCGCCATTTTATTCTACAAAGACAAAGACACTCTTAGTTTTGTTTTCTCAGGAAGAGTAAACTCTTATCGTGTGTTTGGTGGGAGCATGGCTCTGGGTGGTGTTATTTTTTTGCGTAGCTGCAGTTTGCGGAGACGCTCTCTGATTGGCCAATGACGTTTCTGGTCATGTGACATGTGCGCCCAATCGTGTGACGAGCTGTGTCTTTGCCCATTTCCGCCTCGAACAGCATGCAAACTACCTAACGCCTAGTTTATCACTGGTTAAGCTTAGGCGACTCTTTCAAAGTTGGTTAAGGTTAGAGTTTGGAATCAGGGCTGGTGTTCTATCGCCCTGCTCTAAGACAAACTCTAACCTTAACCAACTTCAAAAGAGTGCCTAAGCTTAACCGGTGAAAGAAACAGGCGTCACACGATTGGGCGCACATGTCACATGACCAGAAACGTCAGTGGCCAATCAGAGTGTCTCCGCAAACTGCGGCTACGAAAAAAAATAACGCCTCTGGGTGGGAGGAGACAGTGTCTAGTTTACTGTGATTCATAGATAGAAGATGTTTTTTTTTTACTTAGTTCAGGACTTTCTATCATCATCAACTACCTCTAATTAGCTTACTTTGTCAAGGAAACCCCACTAAAACCCATAAGCACAAAGAGAGACATAGAGAAAATGGTAAACATACTGAATAAAACACTTTATTTCTCTCTCTCTCTCACACACATTTCTTCAATGTTGACAGACACACACACACACTTTCTCTCGCTCTCATTACTCTCATTCTCTCCTCTCATCTTTCACTGATTTGATTGACTGATTTGTTTGAAGGCTGGTGAAAGACCCTGACTTCATTGCTGGGCATTAGTGTCAAAGTACATCTGCAGTAATTCTCATTTCATGAGCAAAGTTATATATATATATATATATATATATATATATATATATATATATATATATATATATATATATATATATATATGAAATGATAATGCAATGAAAACATAATAAAACCCATGATTACATTTATACATCCAATATCCATCCCTACTCGTCCCCACATACATACAAAAAAATGTATTACAGTTGTTAATAGTTACAGTAAATAATAGTTGAATAACTTGATGTTACCAAATTTAGATTAGTAAATAGGTACAATGTGACGGAAAGGTTATCTATGTACATCTGTGTTAAATCTCTGTACAGCTTTGACTAGTTAATATGATCAACTATAGTGAACTGAGCTCAGACACTAGCCTACAGTCTGTGTTTCTCTTTAAGCTGTAGGAATATTTCGCCTAAAGGTACATGCCTAAGTATATGGACGAGTGCTTTACTTCTGCAAGGTCAATTTGCATGTTCTTGGTATCTAGGAACATCTAGGGACCTGGGGGTATGTATTTCCAGTGTCAGAAATATTGTGTCTGTTACTAGGCTGAGTAAATTGTAATGAAGAAAAGGAGAATATAAATTATGATTTATGATCTTTGCATCTTTGACGGGAAAATTAAATCGGGTATGAGAAAATGCTCACTGAGCTCATTCACCACCTTATTGAGATCATGTGTAAAAAATCTAAGCAAATGAATAAAGGGAAGATGATTAAACGGAAGGATTTGTAGATACAGTCATTAATGATAATCGATTTTAATTATAAATTCATATTTGACCTTGAACTTGACCTTATGGCAGGGTTGAATCTGGATTTAGTCATTTCCTTGCGTTTCTTTACGATAATTAGCATTTTCCGATAAATTCGTATTTCCGATAAATCGTATAAAACATCGGTAAAAATGAAAATATACACTTTGACTACTGTTTTTGATAGGGTTTTGGTCTTTACTCTTGGCTACAAAAAAATATTTAAAAACATTAACCTCTTAACATCCAAGGGTCCACATGTGGACGATTCTTTGCCGACCTCTAGTGGCTCGGGTGTGCATTTCTTCTAATACAATATATAGGTAGAATTAAAGCCCTATTTGTTGCCTGTCGATTGCCCTTTCAGGTGACGAAATCCGTTCAGCGGTTCTCGAGTTACATGCCGATATGTGAGATTTTTTTTAACTAAATCCTCAATTTGAATAAAGTGATTCAAACTTCGTCAGGGTATTTCGAACGGATGTTCGAACCTTCGTTTTTAATTAAAAATGTTAAATAAAAAAAAAAAAAAAATCTTTTTATAAATTCTTTATTATAATTTTTTTTTATATCCTCAAACTAAATCCTCAATTTGAATAAAGTGATTCATCTGATTAAATTAGTCTTTTTTCTTTTATTAAATCAACTTTCCAGCCCCCTGTCAACTGTCAAATGCTGTCAACTGTCAACCTGAATTAACATTCAGACTCAGTATTCAATATTGTCTTTGATTCAATATTAACATTCAGTATTCAAATAGAACAGCTAGCTAGCCATTGTGGACACTCACCTTTCCACAGCAAAACGGTAGGCAAGGCACCTTGGTTGAGAAATGCAGGCTTCAATCTATGTTGTTTAGTCTATCTGTTCAGTACTGTTTCAAGATGCACAATGAGATCTTCTGAGAGAATTGTTGAATATAGAACACAAATGTTCTAGAATGTTTGATTATGACATCATACTGTGACATCACAAATGTTCTAGAATGTTTGATTATGACATCATACTGTGACATCACAAATGTTCTATTATTATTATTATTATTATTATTATTATTATTATTATTATTATTATTTTTTGTATCTCTTTCTCCGATTTTCTCTGTTTTCTTCCCGTCCCAATTTAGTCGTGCCAATTCCCCCCCCTCCCCTACCTGGTTGTTGTGCGCATGTTCTCCTACTGGTCGGTACAAGGGAACCCTTAAGTATCCGCACGCTTCCTCCGACACGTGCGGCGACAGCCAGTGACTCTCTTCTCACTTGGCAGCAAGGGCTCTCATTGGTGAAGTGTAACGCGTGGGAGGTCACGCTGCCTTCCTCAAGTCCTGCCTCCGCTGAGCAGGCGCCCAGACCTGACCTGTAGGCGTCGCTGTCCACAATGCCAGATTCCCACCCACGGCTTCCCTCCCCCTAACCCAGCCAAACGAGTTAGTATAGCAATCAGCCCAAGCCAAGGCAATGCTGACTCCGGGAGTCGAGACCGCAGCCTCTTGCATTGGTGACGAGCGCAATCTCCGCTACGCCACCTGACCGCTATAGAATGTTCTATTATGACATCATACTGTGACATCACAAATGTTCTAGAATGTTTGTTTATGACATCATACTGTAACATCACAACGGAACATGTTTGAGACATTTGAATAATATAAATAATGTTTGGTAAGGCTGTCCCCGAAGCCTGTTTTTGGGATTCAAACTTCGTCAGGGTTCTTTGAACGGACGTTCAAACCTTCGTTTTTAATTAAAAAATTATTATTAAAAAAATTATTCTAATTTTCTTTATAAATTCTTTTTAATTTTTTTTTTATATCCTCAAACTAAATCCTCAATTTGAATAAAGTGATTCATCTGATTAAATTATTCTTTTTTTTTTATTAAATCAACTTTCCAGCCCCCGGTCAACTGTCAAATGATGTCAACTGTTAGCCCCTTTCGTGACTGCTGTTTGCAAGCCTGGGGCTTTTGTGACCGCAGTCACTTGTTTATGTGACGCAACCACTTTAGAAAATACCAACGAAGCGTGAATGTGTGGATGACGTTGTGTCAAAAATATATCAGATATGAATTTCAAAGATACCCAGCGTACAATATGGGTTTAACACAGCTTTACGGTGGGGTCTGGAAGCTTGGAGTTGCTAATAAACAGTTTAAAACATTGTTAGGAAAAAAAAGTGGTACTCACAACAAACTCTGGCAAGATGGCGTCTTCTTCTTCTGCAACTTTTTTTGTCGCATGCCTCGTGTGTCCAGCAATCACTGCGCTCCCTATCCCAAAAGAAGTTGCAGAAGAAGAAGACGCCATCTTGCCAGAGTTTGTTGTGAGTACCACTTTTTTTTCCTAACAATGTTTTAAACTGCTTATTAGCAACTCCGAGCTTCCAGACCCCACCGTAAAGCTGTGTTAAACCCATATTGTACGCTGGGTATCTTTGAAATTCATATCTGATATATTTTTGACACAACGTCATCCACACATTCACGCTTCGTTGGTATTTTCTAAAGTGGTCGCGTCACATAAAGTGACTGCGGTCACAAAAGCCCCAGGCTTGCAAACCGCAGTCACGAAAGGGGCTAGTCAACTGTCAACCTGAATTAACATTCAGTATTCAATATTGTCTGATTCAATATTAACATTCAGTATTCAAGTAGAACAGCTAGCTAGCCGTTGTGGACACTCACCTTTCCACAGCAAAACGGTCGGCAAGGCACCTTGGTTGAGAAATGCAGGCTTCAATCTATGTTGTTTAGTCTATCTGTTCAGTACTGTTTCAAGATGCACAATGAGATCTTCTTCTTCTTCTTCTTTAGAATTTCCGGCAGTGTAGACGCATTGGCGTATTACTGCCCTCCACAATTCTTTTGATGAGCTCTTCTTGATTGATTGATTGAATTGATTGATTGATTGATTGATTTGATTGATTGATTGATTGATTGATTGAAAACTTTATTAACAGATTGCAGAATGGGTACAATACAGTACAGCTCAATACACACAATTGTTAAGGGGATGCAGACCAGAGAAAGACTTTCGTCTTGTTTACATCAGGGTCCCCCATTTTCAATTCATCAGGACATATATGACATGACATACAGATAGTCAGTACTGCTACATCTATACATTTATGACATACCAGATTTGCAAATACAGTACTGTTTGTGATACAGAAGGAGTCAGGAAAAGGGAGTATATACATTTGACGTAGAAACTGTACATTGGAGGAGGTTGGGTGGGGGGGGTTGGGTACACTGGGATATTGACAACCATACTGGGTAATCTACATTGGAGGTGGTTGGGGGGGGGGGGGGGCACACTGTATATACAAGCAAAACTGTACATTGAGGGGGGGGGGGGGGGGGGGAGACACTGTACAAACAAACAAAATTGTACATTGGACTATTGACAAAACCATACTAGGTAAATGACTGTACATTGGAGGGGGTTGGGTTAGGATATTTACAGGGGCCAGTGTTGAATTGCAGTCTCCCGTAGGTGTCCCTTGAGAGAGGTTTTGAAAGTGGGTAGTGATCCACATTCCTTTACAGCTTTGGGTAGGGCGTTCCACATTGATGTGGCATAATTGCGAAAATCTCTTCTTCTTCTTCTTTCTTCTTTTGAATTTCCCGCAGGCGTATTTCTGCCCTCCTCAGTTCTTATACTACGCTAGTGGTGTGCCATTTCTGCATTTCTGCTTTGCAGTATATAATATTGTACATTAGTACACTGCATAGTATTGTATATTATATGGTAACTCAGTTATGTCTATTCTGCATCGAACATTGTACATATGTCTATACTGAACACTGTGACCTCATTTTCTACTTCTAATTTACATGCTATACTATGTTATTTGATACTATCTTGTCTAGCACAGTCTCTGGAGCGTAACAGTAAGAAGCATTTTGTATGAAAGTATTCTGTACTTCTGTATGACAACTATTAAAGAAACCATAGTTAGGCCTCTGGTAAACCAACTTTTGATTGTTTACCCTCTTCTTCTTCTCATCTTCAAAACATACTGTCTCCTTCTTTTCTGCTCCTCTTGCCTGTCCAATACTAATAAATACAATAACGCTATATCCTCTGGTACAACTCTGAAGCATGCAGAAATGTCAGCACTGCCTCTGTGATCAGCTGGTGGTTCTCATTATCCATGCCAAAGAAAGATTTAAGAGAGAAGGTGTGAGGTTTCTGTCCTTGCGCTCTCACTCGTTCTGTTCCTTTAACCACCCTCGCTTTGTTTTCATTCTTTTTCTGTCAATTGGTTTTATCCCCTCGTTCACACGTTTCTCCCCATTGACGTCATCAGAGACGTCGCTGATTGGTTCTCTCTCTTCCCCACGCTTTTCAATCACATTCCCCAGCTGTCACTGCTTTCTCCCCGTTGACGTCATCAGAGACGTCGCTGATTGGTTCTCTCACTTCCCCACGCTTTTCAATCAATCGATCCCTCATTATTTATACCCCGTTTTTCCCCACCCTAAGTTGTTGGATCGTCTTGTTTTGTCGCCTTGATTTGTCTCTGGATGTTTTTCCCCGTTGCTGCTGCTGCTGCCTTTTTCTCTGTGCTGTTCTCCAGGAATTCCTAGAAGCCTTCGCTTGGATACCTGCTCCCGTGGCGCGCGCTCGCCTCCACTGTTGTTCCAGTTCCAATTACGCATCTCGTCTGGGTGAGTTATCTATTTGACTGTTCTTGACCTATTCCGTTTTTCGTGTGTAAACTTACACTGAAGACTACCACCTTTTTGTCAAACAGTCACTCACCCAGCCATTATCTATTTTTGCTTGTTCCTTTATGGAATGATATTTTTGGGATCTACCATCATTATTTCACAATTGGACTGTGTGTTTACATGAAGATATTCACTGTGGTTTACATGAAGATATTCACTGTGTGTTTACATGAAGATATTCACTGTGTGTTTACATGAAGATATTCACTGGGACTGTGTTTGGATTTAGCTCACTGTGTTGTTAACACGAAGAGTTTCACTTGGGCTGTTTTTGGAATTGTGCTCTCTGTGTTGTTAACACGAAGAGATTCACTTGGGCTGTGTTTGGAACTGTGCTCACTGTGTTGTTAACACGAAGAATTGTACACCCTGTTCTCCTGCTCGTTTAAGACTGCTCTGTCACTGACTCGTTCCCTCTCTCCCTCTCTCGGTCTCGCAACAACATCTGAGAACCCACCGAGAGGATTCTGCAGAGCGGTTCAGAAGTCAACACCTGCTTCCCAAGACAACCCTCACGGGAGAAGCTGCAGAGCAGCAGAACTTTGCCCCTTGATCATTGTACCTGTCTTGTTTGACCTGCTTTCCTTGTTTCTCTTATTCTCAGTACCAAATAAACAAGCCCTCGTATTTGGCAACTCTGAATCCTACTCTCTTGTGTCGTTGCGTTTGGGGTCGGTGTCAAACCATAACATTACGATCCCACCAATGACGACCCCAGCCGACACAGAGAGAGTAGTCACCTTGGGCATCGAGGGGGTGGTAAGGCGTGCCCTACGCTTCCATCGCGCTCCAGGCAATGTACCTGTTAACCGTCTCTTTGTCCCCAACTCAGTCCGGTCCCGGGTCCTCCAGTGGGGCCATACCAGCCGGTTCGCCTGCCACCCGGGCGTTCATCGCACGTTCACCTTCCTGGCTCGTCGATTCTGGTGGCCCACCATGAGGAACGACGTCAAGGGGTTCGTACTGGCCTGCGCAGTCTGCGCCCGCAAGAGAGTCAGCACAGCAGCGGCAGTCCAGTTAGAGTCAGCCAAGGAACACGCCCTACAGCTGGATGCGGCTGCAGCTGCTGTACAGGGACTCCGAGAGCAGGTCCTGCTTATTCAAGGTTCAATGGCCGCTTTGGCGGGACAACAGTCCGACATTCTCGCTCAGCTTCACTCGCTGGGCGACACCGTTAATGCCTTTCACCTCTCACACCCTTCAGGAACATTCCCCGCAGCCCCAGCAGATCTCGCATCTCGGGAACCCCTTCTCTCCGTCCCACGGCTGTTCGACGGTAATCCCGAGGAGTGTGCCACATTCATCATGCAATGTGAGTTGGTTTTCCGTCATCAACCAAGCCGTTTTTCTGCTCGTGGGTCCCAAGTGGCTTATATAACCAACCTACTTTCAGGCCATGCTGCCCAGTGGGTCACTTCCTCCTGGGCAATGGAGGCAGATTTTTTGTTCTCCTACCCAGACTTCGTGGCGGAGCTCCGCAGAGTGTTCCACCATCCAGCCCGAGGTCTGGACCCTGGAGCCCGGTTGGGGACCTTCCGACAGGGGAGCGGCAGGGTGACGGACTATGTCATGGAGTTTCGACTGGCGGCGGTGGAGAGTGGATGGAACGAACCTGCTCTTCGCCTAACCTTCATGAGAGGGCTCTGTGACGCAGTCAGGGACCAGCTCGCGACCCAGGAGGAACCTGATTCCCTCGAGGACCTATTCAGCCTCGCCATCCGCGTCGACGGACGCCTCCAGGAGAGAAGACGTGAGAGAACCCGACGGGGACCCCCAGACGCACCCCCCGAGGACCACGACCTCGGGAAGGATTTCGGTACCCCAGACGTACCCCCCGAGGACCACGACCTCGAGGAGGTTTTCTTTACCCCAGACGTACCCCCCGAGGACCACGACCTCGAGGAGGTTTTCTTTACCCCAGACGTACCCCCCGAGTACTACGACCCCGAGGGGGTTTTCAGGGAGTCCAGGGCTCAGGTCTTTCCGCCTCGCCGGCCTTACGACTGTGCCATCGACCGCCGCTCAGGGGCTCCCTTTCCCAGCGGTCGCCTCTACAGTGCTGTCCGTCCTGCCCCCTCCGTGACTGGTGGGTTTGTTCCCTCCCGAGCCGTGACCAAGGAGGAACCCATGCAGCTGGGACGCAACCGCCTTAGCCCGGCCGAACGGGAGTCCAGGCTCTTCTCCGGCCGTTGCCTCTACTGTGGCCAGGGTGGACACCGTGTCTCCAATTGCCGTGCCCGGCCAAGAGGACCAGGCTCGCCAAGACCCCGGGAGATCCTGGTGAGCCGTCTTTCCTGTCCCCCGCCCCGGAGGCCCGCTGGTGAGTCGCCTCCGGACCTCTCGTCCATACCCACCCGTGCACCACCCAACCGTCTGGCGGACGTCACCCTAGCCTGGGCGGACCAGCGGGCGACGGTGGGTGCACTCATGGACTCTGGTGCTGAGGGGAGTTTCATGGACGTTGGGTTTGCCACCCGGGCCGGCATTCCGCTTGAGGACCTCGAGAGGCCCTTGGAGGTCTTCGCAATGGATCATCGCCGCCTGGCTGACGTCACTCAACGCACCTGTCCAGTCCTTCTCACCGTTGCTGGTGACCACGTTGAGATGCTCCAGTTTTTCGTCACCAGCTCTCCTCTTGTCCCTGTGGTCCTGGGCAGGCCCTGGCTCGCGCTGCACAAGCCCCACATCGCCTGGTCCTCCGGTGCCATCAAGGGGTGGAGCCCCTCCTGTCGTGCCCGGTGTCTTCGGGTGCCGTCCAGCCCCCTCACCGGGTCCCGGTCCTCGTCTCCGGCGTCCCTCGCCGGTTCTCTGTCCCTGTGCCCGGCCTCCGCTGTCGGGTCCCAGTCCCCGTCTCCGGCCTCCCTCGCCGGTCCTCTGTCCACGTCTCCGGTCCCCCTCTCCGGGCCTCTGTCTTTGTCCCCCTCTCCAGTGCCCCTGATCGCCGGCTTCCTTGGGTCCCGTCCGGGCAGGCCGGGGCCGTGTGGTTCGCCGGGTGCTGTAAGGTTTGGCTCTTTCCCCACCACGGGCTTCTTGAAGTACTGTGATGATTGGTCCGCTGCTCCAGACATCTGAGCGCGCCTGTCGTGGTGCCGACCGGCGCCGGGTTCCTGCGCCGACTTACCGCCCTGGGCAGAGGGTGTGGCTCTCCGCAAGGGACCTCCCGCTACGGTCCTCGGCCAGGAGGCTCAAACCCCGTTTCGTCGGACCTTTCGAGGTCCTGAAGGTACTCAGTCCGGCGGCCTGCGCCTGAAGCTTCCTGCATCCATGCACATCCACCCCGTGTTCCATGTCTCCCGGGTTAAGCCCGTCTCCCTCAGTCCCCTTTTGCCTCCAGCTCCTGATCCGCCGCCTCCCGTGTTGGTGGTTGATCACTGACTTCCATCGAGCCCATCCTGACGGGCCGGGTCGGCCTGGTCGCCAGGTGGCTCCCGTGGAGGGGGGGGTACTGTGAGGTTTCTGTCCTTGCGCTCTCACTCGTTCTGTTCCTTTAACCACCCTCGCTTTGTTTTCATTCTTTTTCTGTCAATTGGTTTTATCCCCTCGTTCACACGTTTCTCCCCGTTGACGTCATCAGAGACGTCGCTGATTGGTTCTCTCTCTTCCCCACGCTTTTCAATCACATTCCCCAGCTGTCACTGCTTTCTCCCCGTTGACGTCATCAGAGACGTCGCTGATTGGTTCTCTCACTTCCCCACGCTTTTCAATCAATCGATCCCTCATTATTTATACCCCGTTTTTCCCCACCCTAAGTTGTTGGATCGTCTTGTTTTGTCGCCTTGATTTGTCTCTGGATGTTTTTCCCCGTTGCTGCTGCTGCTGCCTTTTTCTCTGTGCTGTTCTCCAGGAATTCCTAGAAGCCTTCGCTTGGATACCTGCTCCCGTGGCGCGCGCTCGCCTCCACTGTTGTTCCAGTTCCAATTACGCATCTCGTCTGGGTGAGTTATCTATTTGACTGTTCTTGACCTATTCCGTTTTTCGTGTGTAAACTTACACTGAAGACTACCACCTTTTTGTCAAACAGTCACTCACCCAGCCATTATCTATTTTTGCTTGTTCCTTTATGGAATGATATTTTTGGGATCTACCATCTCCCTCTGTGTGTTTGCTCACACCGAAGATATTATTTCACAATTGGACTGTGTGTTTACATGAAGATATTCACTGTGGTTTACATGAAGATATTCACTGTGTGTTTACATGAAGATATTCACTGTGTGTTTACATGAAGATATTCACTGGGACTGTGTTTGGATTTAGCTCACTGTGTTGTTAACACGAAGAGTTTCACTTGGGCTGTTTTTGGAATTGTGCTCTCTGTGTTGTTAACACGAAGAGATTCACTTGGGCTGTGTTTGGAACTGTGCTCACTGTGTTGTTAACACGAAGAATTGTACACCCTGTTCTCCTGCTCGTTTAAGACTGCTCTGTCACTGACTCGTTCCCTCTCTCCCTCTCTCGGTCTCGCAACAACATCTGAGAACCCACCGAGAGGATTCTGCAGAGCGGTTCAGAAGTCAACACCTGCTTCCCAAGACAACCCTCACGGGAGAAGCTGCAGAGCAGCAGAACTTTGCCCCTTGATCATTGTACCTGTCTTGTTTGACCTGCTTTCCTTGTTTCTCTTATTCTCAGTACCAAATAAACAAGCCCTCGTATTTGGCAACTCTGAATCCTACTCTCTTGTGTCGTTGCATTTGGGGTCGGTGTCAAACCATAACAGAAGGAAGAGACTCCCAACTCTACCAGACTTTTATAAAAGATTTCCCTCTCTTTCCTATACCTTTCACATTCTAGGAAGACATGCCCGACAGTTTCAGTCTCTCCACATTCACACCCCCCATCTGGATGTTTTCCCACAATGCACAAGGAAGGTACTGTTCAATCCACAGTGTCCCAGCCTCAATCTACACATCTTCACCCTATCACTCCTAGACCCATATCCATCCACCTTGATTTTGACCCGAGGCTGCAGAGAGAAATAGTGGCTCCCCTTAGTCCCCCTTTCCCACTCAGCCTGCCACTCAGCCTCAACTCCTTTCTTTATCTTCTCTCTGAGTTCTACTCTTCCCATTGAAATGCCTATCTCTTCCTCCCTTCCCAGGCTCTGTTTGGCAAGGGAGTCAGCCATCTCATTTCCCGCAATCCCAGCATGCCCCGGAACCCAACAAAACTCCACTGAACAGCCTGCCTTTGCAATCCTATATAAAACCAACATTATTTCCTGAATGAGATCAGGGCGCGCTTTAGACCCACCTGCACTCAGAGCCATCAGTGCAGCAGCCGAGTCAGAACATATAATCACCTGGCTTGGTCCCACTTCCTCCACCCACCACAATGCCCAGAGGATGGAAAGCAACTCTGTCACAAATACAGAGCTGCCATCAGAGATTCTCTGTCCCTTACCGATCCCTAACCGAGGCACACACCACCCAAAGCCTGCCCTCCCACTTTCAAGTTTCAAGTTTCTTTAATAGTTGTCATACAGAAGTACAGAATACTTTTGTACAAAATGCTTCTTACTGTTGCGCTCCAGAGACTGTGCATGACAAGATAAGTATGAAATAAAAACATAGTAAAAATTAGAAGTAAAAAAAGAGGTCACAGTGTTCAGTTTAGACATATGTACAATGTTCGTAGACGTAGTTACCATACAATATACAATACTGTGCAGTGTACTAATATACAATACTATACTATATAGTGCAAGGCATAAATGGACGAGGTGCAGTTTAGGTACAATTCACAGTAGGTGTACGAGTTGTAGTGCAAATCCTTTATCAATAAATATAAAGTGTAAGTGTGTTTGTGTGATCTAAAGTGTGGAGAGTGGGTGCTGCAGTGTGTTGTTTGTTTGAGTGAGTGTGTGCGTGTGGGTGTGTGTGCTGTGTGCATTTGATGGTTGTTGCATAGTGATTATTGTTCGTTTAGCGATTATTGTTCGTTTAGCAGCCTGATGGCCTGGGGATAGAAGCTCCTTCTGAGTCTTTCTGTGCTCGCCTTAAGACTCCGGTATCGCTTGCCTGACGGCAGCAGTTCAAAGAGGCAGTTGTTCGGGTGGCTCGAGTCCTTAATAATTCTCTTAGCCTTCCCCTTGCACCGCTTGTTGTAAATGTTCTGGAGGGTGGGAAGCCCCCCTCTAATTGTGCGTTCGGCTGAACGTGTCACTCTTTGTAGTCTGCTACGGTCTTGTGCAGTGCTATTCCCAAACCAGGAGGTGATGTTGCCGGTCAGGATGCTCTCTATTGTACATGAGTAGAAGTTCCTAAGGATCTTCTGACTGACTTGGAACTTCCTTAGGCGCCTGAGGAAGTAGAGGCGTTGTCGTGCCTTCTTCACAACACTGTCAATGTGTGTGGTCCATGTCAAGTCCTCGGATATGTGGGCTCCGAGGTACTTGAAACTGTTCACTCTCTCAACCGGTGCCCCGTCGATCCACAGAGCATCAGTGAAAACCTCCAGAGACCCTGAGTCCAGAAGGAACCTCTCTATTTCTCCCACAATCTCGCCCTTATCATCCTCCATCAAAAACCTAAATTCAATGACTCAATCAGGAACTAGCCAAACTTCCTGGCCCACTGATCAATACTGGAATTGTTGAATATATATAGATCACAAATGTTCTAGAATGTTCTATTATGACATCATACTGTGACATCACAAATGTTCTAGAATGTCTATTACGACATCATATTGTGACATCACAAACGTTCGAACCTTCGTTTTTAATAAAAAAAAAAAAATTTAAATCTTTTTTTTAACTAAATCCTCAATTTGAATAAAGTGATTCAAACTTCGTCAGGGTTTTTTGAACGGACGTTCGAACCTTCGTTTTTAATTAACATTTTTAAATAAATAAAAAGATTCTCATTTCTTTTTATAAATTCTTTATTATTGTTTTTTTTTATATCCTCAAACTAAATCCTCAATTTGAATAAAGTGATTAATCTGATTAAATTAGTCTTTTTTCTTTTATTATTTTGTTAGTAATCAAAAATAACACTTGGAACAAAACAAAAAACGCTAATATACGATTGGTAAACACTCTGATTAATCGTTGCTATTGTAGATAACTGTGGCAATTCTAGAGTTAATACATGTAAACAAAAATGTATTCATTGATAACCCAAAAAAAACAGTATCTACTTGAGGAGAGAATGTGTATATCTGTGTTTTAACTTTGTGTACACACTTACCTGTTAGGGTTTGTAACCGACCTCAAACGCAACGGCACAGAGAGGAAGTTCAGAGTTAGCCAAAAGCTAGGGCGTATTTATTTACAGAGTCACAAGATGGATGAGGTACAGCAATCAAACAAACGGGGATCTGGCATGTGACGATGTAGCGGCTCTGCAGATACTCCCAGTAGATAGTGGTGAGGAATTGGCATGTGACGTTGTAGCGGCTCTGCAGATACTCCCAGCTTTCACTCACGGTGGAAAACGGAGAGAGAGAGAAATCAGAGTTAGCCCAACGAACACACAGAGGCAGAGAGGTGACTGAGTCCAGTATTAATCCCAAGTGACTTGATCTTCGGTGTACCACACACAAGTTAGCTGAGTCCAGTGAAAAACAAAAAGGAATTCTTCAGTGTTATCCTAACACACAAACTTGGTGAGTCCAGTACAAACAAAAACGGTATCTCTTCGGTGTTCACCAAACACACAAAAAACTGATAATCCAAAAGGACTGTTTCCAAAAACTCACCAGAGCGCAACGCGTAAAGCAGGCAGATAACGAGGCGCAGCTCCGAACGGGGAACCAGGTTCTCCACAGCGGTTCTCCACAAAAAGGTCCTGGAGAGAAAGAAGACAGGAACAGCGACGGGGAAGGCAGGTATATGCAGTTGTATTCCAGAACGACCCAACATCGATAGCAGGGAGGTCTGTGTATATAAAGCCTTCAGGGGCGCTAATTACAAACTGTGACAGCTGCGGGATGAGATTGAAAGCGTGTGGCGGGGAATGCACCAATCAACATAGTACCTTAAAGGAACGGAGCGTGTGGCGGGGAGCGGACCAAACCTCACATTACCGCCCATAATGGGAGTAGGTACTGTATGCGTTACTCATAAATTGTTTCTGCTTGGGGAGAAGTCTTGGTTTTGGGGAGAGTAATACTTAGGGTTTCCAACTTGCTCTACTTCTAGAAACAAAACAGTGAACACAATTTGTATTTTAGCAGCTTTAGGGGCTACAGGCGTGTAGTTTGATAAGAATCTATTATTTGGGAAACAGAAAATACTCTGTTACACTATAACCACTTGTATGGCTGGGCGTGGGCGATATGGCCAAAAATGATATTGCGATAACGATATCGATAACAATATCATATCATGCAATATCCATAATTATTGATATTGTTATAAGTATAAAAAAAAATATATATATATTTTTTTTTAAACAACAGATGTATGTTTATTTTGCAGCAATTCTTTGTCGTTGCCGCCATCTTTAGTGTTACAGCCCCTCACACTCCAGTTCTCAGGCTGCAGCTGGTTTGAAAGCGAAAGTAAACAGGCTTGTCTGCTGGCTGTGGCACCAGGGGAGTTGAACAGTTCTGGCTCTGCTAGTTTCTTTTCTATCTTTTGGCGCTTTTTTGGTGGACAAACCACCGCACATGTGCACCGTGACTCGTGACTGGAGACTAGCTCTGCTAGCACACATAGCCTACTGTGTACATTTACATTTTACATTTAGTCATTTAGCTGACGCTTTTATCCAAAGCGACTTACAAGTTCTGTGCGACAAGACAGCAAGAAGGGTATAACTCTATCAGCTGAGTAACAATGTTCATCAAAGTGTTGCGTGTTACAGTGTAGGTTAGTTTATTAAGACAAGTGCATGACAGTAAGGTTAGTCGGGGTTAGATTTTTTAATTTTTTTTATCATTTCAGATAATGGTTGAAGAATTGAGTCTTTAGTCGACGGCGAAAGATTGGACGGGATTCGGCTGTCCTAACTGGGATGGGTAGTTCATTCCACCATTGTGGGGCAAGGACTGAGAATAGGCGGCTTCTCTTTGATGACCCTCCGGGAGCTTGGATAGGAGTAGATCTGAGGCGGCCAGAAGATGCAGAGCGTAGGGGTCTTGAGGGTGTGTAGTTAGAGACCATTGACCGGAGGTAGGCGGGAGCGGTTCCCTTTGCCGCACGGTATGCTAGGTCGAGGGCCTTGAAGCGGATACGTGCAGCAA
The DNA here is from genome assembly GCF_963971535.1 of Notolepis coatsorum. Classification (NCBI taxonomy): domain Eukaryota; kingdom Metazoa; phylum Chordata; class Actinopteri; order Aulopiformes; family Paralepididae; genus Notolepis; species Notolepis coatsorum. The sequence goes on along the minus strand of NW_028174872.1, from coordinate 542,710 downwards.
TGGGGAGCCAGTGCAGGTCCCTAAGAAGTGGGGTGACATGGGCCGACTTCGGTAGGTTTGAGATCAGGCGGGCCGCTGCGTTTTGAATGAGTTGAAGAGGCTTGGTGGCAGTGGCCGGGAGGCCAGCTAGCAGTGCGTTGCAGTAGTCGAGGCGGGAGATGACTGTTGATTGGACGAGGAGTTGGGTGGCTTCTTTTGTCAGGAAGGGGCGTATCCTTCTGACGTTGCTCAGGAGGAATCTGCAGGTTCTGGTTGTCGCTGCGATGTGAGCAGAGAAGTTCAACTGGTCGTCGAGGACAACACCAAGGTTCTTGGCGGTCGGCGACGCGGTCACAGCTGCATTCTCGACTGTGATGGAGAGGTCGGTCAGGGGGGAGGATTTGGCCGGCAGGTGGAGCAATTCTGTTTTGCTTAGGTTCAGTTTGAGGTGGTTGGTCGTCATCCAGGCGGAGATGTCGGACAGACAGGCCGAGATCCGCTCAGAGACGTGGATATCTGAGGGAGGGAAGGAGAGGAAGAGTTGAGTATCATCGGCATAACAATGATATGAGAAGCCATGAGACGTGATAATGTTACCCAGTGATTTAGTGTAGAGGGAGAAGAGAAGGGGTCCTAGGACCGAGCCCTGGGGGACACCCGTCCGGAGGGGGCGGGTGGCCGACAGAGTCCCTCTCCATGACACTTGGTAGGAGCGGTCATTGAGGTATGATGTCAGCCATGTCAGCGCAGATCCAGCCACTCCCATTCCTGCGAGGGCCGCGAGGAGGATCTGATGGTTGACTGTGTCGAAGGCTGCAGATAGATCTAGGAGAATCAGGACAGAGGAGAGGCCTTTCGCTTTTGCTAAGTGAAGTGCCTCTGTGACCGCAATGAGGGCCGTTTCTGTGGAGTGGCCAGTCCGGAAGCCAGACTGATTGGGGTCTAGGAGGTCATTCTGTAAGAGATAAGCAGTAAGTTGGTTGGATACAGCACGTTCAAGTGTTTTAGAAAGGAAGGAGAGAAGAGAGACAGGACGATAGTTGGCTATGACGGTGGGGTTCAGGGTTGGTTTTTTTATGAGGGGCGTGACTCTGGCTTGTTTTAGGGAGGTGGGGACCACCCCCGAGTTGATTGAGGAGTTGATGGTTGCAGTTAGGAATGGGAGGATGTCCGGTGCTATGGTCTGGAGGAGTGGGGAGGGTAGCTGGTCCAGCTGGCATGTAGTCGGACGGTTCGACGTTACCAGTGTCAGGGTCTCTGCTTCTGTAATGGGAGAGAAAGATGACAGAGTGAAGGATGAGGTTCTCGATTCAGCGTTTGGAATGGGTGGGGGTTGGGAGAAGGAGCTGCGGATGTTCTCCACTTTTTCCTCAAAGAAGATCGCAAAGTCTTCGGCAGAAAAAGATGAGGGAGGAGGAGGTGGGGGGGGGGGGGGTGAGGAGGGAGGACATGGTAGCATGCAGTTTGCGAAGATTCTTGGCAGAGGCCTCGATCCTATGGTGAAAGAAAGAAGCTTTTGGCATTAGTAATGGTTTTGGAGAATGTTAACAAGAGGTTGTGATATGTGTCGATGTCAGCAGTGAGGCGTGACTTTCTATACTTCCTCTCAGCCGCTCTCAGGACCTGTCTTTGTTCTCTCACTGCATCCGTCAGCCATGGACTGGGTGGGGAACGGCGGGCAGGTTTCTCAACGAGCGGACAGAGCTTGTCGAAGGAGGTTGCAAGGGCTGAGAGGAGGGTGGAGGTTGCCATCTCTGTGGGGAGAGCAGAGAAGGTGTCACTCAAAGGTAGAGCGGATATTATGTCAGAGGAGAGGGTGGAGGGGGATAGGGAGGGCAGGTTGCGTCTGAGTGAGACGGTTTGAGTTGGGGTGAAGACTTTTCGGTTAAGCATGAGAGTTAGTGAGAAGGATATGAAGGAATGGTCAGATACATGTAGGGGAGTTACCGTGGTGTTAATGATGCTGGAGTTACGGGAAAATATGAGATCCAAGGAGTTGCCTGCTTTGTGTGTGGGAGGCATGGCAGTGGGAGTCAGGTCAAATGGTTGTAGGAGGGAGACCACTGGGACCGACTGAGATGAGTCAGGCAGGTTGAAGTCGCCCAATAGAAGGAGCGGGGTACCATCTTCCGGTAAGGAGCTTAGAAGCATGTCCAGCTCATCTGTGAAGTGATCAAGGGGACCTGGAGGGCGATAGAGTGTAACAATGGTGAGATTGAAAGGATTAGAGACAGATACTGCATGATATTCGAGGGAGGAGAGTGACAGTTCTGGGAGTTGCGTTAGGTTTGTAGCCCATGAAGGAGATGTCATGAGGCCAGTGCCTCCACCCCGTCTGGAGGGTCGAGGTGTGTGAGTGAAGTTATAGTTTGTAGATAATGCTGCAGGTGTTGACGAGTTATTGGGGGTTATCCAGGTCTCAGTTAGAGCCAGGAGCTGCAGATTTAGACTATGGGCGTAGGCAGTAATGAAGTCAGCTTTCTTGACTGCTGATTGACAATTCCATAAGCCTCCCTGTACTGTGACAGGTGTATTAGTGGCTGTAGGAGGGTAGGAGAGATTATCCGGGTTGCTAGCAAACTGGCGTGGATGGGTTGATTCTGTTCTTGAGGAGCAGATTGTGGATATAGGTATGAGGCACATTGTGGTGTCAAGAGTGGTAGGAGGAAGTTGAAGGGGGTAGGGAGGAAGCGAGATAGTAGGGAAATAGCAGAGTGGGAGGGAAATATGGGATTATGGTGTACTTAGCACTGGGTGGATCGGTGGATCCCTCTGCGTAGAACTCCAGGAAAACTCCTCCTCTTTGTCCCTCTTCGTTTCTCGACGCTAAGCCAGCAAGTCTTTAAATCACTATCACTAATTACTGATGAGTGTACAGATGGTTTCAAACTGTATTTTACATTATAAAGCAAACAAGAGAAAAATAAATCTCAATTTGGTCAGTATTGTCATTTGGACAAGCAAAGCCATCACTTTAAGTTGCAGGCAAGAAAGACAAGTCTGTCCACTGTCTCTGGGTTTGTATAATATATATATATACCATCTTATATATCTTTACATGTTGTTTTCAAAGGCATTTCTTTTGGTCTCATGAGTGTTTTACAAAGGTGTGAGAGAGAGAGAGAGAGAGAGAGAGAGAGAGAGAGAGAGAGAGAGAGAGAGAGAGAGAGAGAGAGAGAGAGAGAGAGAGAGAGAGAGAGAGAGATAGAGAGAGACAAACAGACACGATATACAGACAAATGATCTATATCCTTTGCTATTTTAAGCTTGTTCTGGAAGAAATTACTGTGAGTGTCAACCTTTAGTAAAGTCCTGTCTTTAGTTATCCTAAATAAATTTTATACAATTGATATCTTAATTATAACGTATTAACCTTAGTTGTATAGTGCATAATGAAACGTTTGTCAATCTGTATTGTTCTAGAGAAAGAATGGGCATTCATTCAAGTCAAAGTTAATTTATCATGGATGATTCCATCATTCCAAGCTGGGAGAGAGAGAGAGAGAGAGAGAGAGAGAGAGAGAGAGAGAGAGAGAGAGAGAGAGAGAGAGAGAGAGAGAGAGAGAGAGAGACACACACAGAGAGAGATAGACACACACAGAGAGAGATAGACACACACACAGAGAGAGACCTGGAAAGCGAACAGGCTCTTGGAATGGGTGTCTGGGAGGGAGGTCTTTCGATGTTGATTAAACGGCAAGCAACTAATGTCCTTCAATACGTTCTCCATAGGAGCGCTTGGCGGCTCTTATTGACCGCTCCAGCGAGTATCAAGCCAGTTTATAACTGGTTGCATCCCCAGATTTAAAAGCAGTAGCTCGTTCAGTAAGTTTGAGTCTAACATCAGAGTTAAGCCATGGTTTTTGGTTTGAGTATTGCTTAATTAACCACCTTGCGGGGAATGCACAAGTCAATACAAAAGTTGATATATAACTAAACTAAAGGTGTGCCGCAGGGTTCAATTCTAGGTCCTGTCCTCTTCACTATTTATATTAATGATATTGTGTCTTCACTGAATGAATAGAATAGAATAGAATAGAATAGAATAGAAATACTTTTATTATCCCGTGGGAAATTTGACACTGCAAATCGCTCAACATTTAAACATTTAGACAGAACAGGTCACGAATTAGAATAATAAAACGAATCAAATCAAGTTGCCTAGGATAAGAGTAGAGTAAATAGAATAAAATGGAATAAAATATACAGTAAATAAATACAGTAAAAATATACTGAGGTCTACAGTAGGTGTAGTATTGCACAGTGCTGTTTCGAACTAAGTCCAGGAAGATGGTAACTGCCACTCTGTGCTCAGTGATGCAGTGAGGCACAGTAATGCATGCATGCATTGTATAGTCTGATGGCTGTTGGAATGAAGGACTTCCTGTGCCGTTCAGTGCTGCTGTAGCCAGTTTAAGGCCTACTCCTCAATGTCGGTCGTGTATGGGAAGTGAAGACAGGCTCGTGATCCATTTCAATATTTATTTGCCCTGTCAGACAGATAAACAAGGCAGTATTAAGTCTTGTCCACTAGATGGCACCCACAGCTCGCAGGCTCTTCAACACCCAGTACAGACTGCCTTTTTTAATCAAGCATTGAAATAAAACATTTATAATAAAACAATACAATAAGCCAATACAAAATAAACAATATGAGTCATTCATTTTTTGTCAATATTGGACTATGGTGATGTCATTTACAGGCATGCGTCTGTGTCTACATTAAGGCCTTTGGATTCTGCCTACCACTCCGCCCTAAGATTTATTACGGGTGACAAATATGATACTCACCATTGTCTTTTGTATGAGAGGGTAGGCTGGCCATCTCTCTCGTTGCGACGTAGTTATCATGGGTATCTTTTTATCTACAAAGCAATTATTGGCAAACTTCCACCTTATATTACATCTTTGTTGGTCTGGAGTGCTGTCACCTACCAAACTCGTTCGAATGATCGGCTTGTGCTCAGGGTGCCTCGAGTTCAGTCTGAGCTTGGAAAGTCTGCCTTCTCCTACGATGCTCCGTACACATGGAATACCCTGCAAAAGACTCTAAAGCTCGGAACATTCCCGTCATTCATGGAGTTTAAAGGCATTGCACTTGACCTATGTACTGAATCATGTAATTGTTTTTAATCCATCATTGTAGTAATTGTAATTCATTGTAATTATTAACTGTGTTGGAGCCAAAATGCCCTTCTGTTTATTTAGTTTTATTTCAACTCACGGTGCAGAGGTGTGGCATTATTAGTCACCATGGCAACCACCACAGGGGGTGGTTACCCATATATACTGATCAGAGGGTGATGAGCCCCAGGTGCGCAAGTGGAATAGCCATACAGTTTTTGACCGTGTCTTGTCGTGTTCGAGATGTGCCGTATAGGTCGGCGGTCAGTGTTATTAGTAAAAAGAGTTTTTGTATATATATTTTCGTTGATAAGTCAATAAAAGGATTGGCATATCGAAAATGATAAGAGCTCTCTGGACATTGAATTCTTTAAGCACGCGTCTAACTCAAGCCAGTCCACTTGCCCCTCGCAGTAGGCTTATGTAAAGGAGTCTACATTAGTCAAAAACTAAGGCTCTTCGTTTGAAATGGACAATTGCCTTTGTTACTTATTGGAAGACGAGGATAATCGCGCTCGGCGCTCAAGATTCATTCAAACAGCTGATCAGCGAGACAGCACGCTCTGCGCTCAAGATTCAACAGCTGATCAGCGGGACGTGTGATCAGCTGTTTTGGTTCACCGTTTCGCTTGGAATTGCGCGGAACGTGGACAATCTGGACCAAGCTGCCCAGCACCAGCACCGTCGAGGAGCGGACGGACCGGGAGGAGCAGCCCACCACCGTCAAGGAGCGGACGGCATCACCTGCCCCAGCACCATTTGGGCGAGGGAACGGACCAGGGAGCTGTCCACGGTACCACCGTCAAGGAGCGGACGGCATCACCTGCCCCAGCACCATTTGGGCGAGGGAACGGACCAGGGAGCTGTCCTGCGCGCAAGCAGTTTATTGAATAGCGCTCGGACAAAGAGCGCTGTTTGATGTTGAATAGCGCTCGGACAAGGAGCGCTGTTTGAAGACTTTTCGAAGTTCAAAGAATAAAGTCAAACGGCCCCGACAGCGCTGCGCAACGAACAGGTATGTAGCGCGCTACCGGTATATCTTATATGGCCATATACAAAACAAATGTGTGCACACACAGGGTCAATTGAGAAAAATATAAAATGGGAAAATTCCAATGCATTGGTGGTATATGGTTGTGCAACCCGTTCGTGTGTGTGTCTGTCAAGGTTTGGTTAGAACGTCATGTGATGATTAACTGTGGGTTTTGTTTATTGTGATTTAACCAAAGGTACCGTTTCATATTGAATCTGTTGGTCTTATATTGCTGAAATGAATTCTGATAAAGGTGTTCAGAATCCAACAGAGACCAGCGTTATGGTTGAACAGCCCGCCACGGCTGAAACTCATTGTAAAGAACCTTCATTGGTTGAAAAGTCACAGCCCACACCCACAGTGGCTAAAACACAGTCCGAGGTGGACACAGGTCAAATCACACACAATGTTGATACCGATCAGCAGGTCACAAAACGCAAGAGTAAATTAACACCAAAAGCCCTATCGGATAAAATTGACACATTACATAAATTACATAAATCTAAATTTAACAAGGCTTCTAACTTGCAAAAAACGATTTTGGGGTTAATGCAAAGTGGATGCAAACAGGAGGTGCAATGCGCATTTATGCAATATCTCCACATATGCAAGGAAGCAGAAGCAAACCAGGAGGCTCTGTTGCCAATAGTACCTCCTGAGGAAAGGGGAAAACATGACATTTGGTTCAAAGCCAAAATGATCAATGTCAATGACTTTATTGATCACATGAATGCATGGACAAAAATGACCAAACCTGTGGAAAGTGTTAATGAGGATGAGGAGGACGTGCAAAATCTAATTAATCCAAATGACAGCATTTCTAATGTGGGAAGTAAAAAATCTGCTCACAAAGGTCACACAAGGTCTGGTACCAGCAAGTCCAGCAGGTCCAGCAGATCTTCTACCTCAGCAGCTTGCTTACAGGCCGAGGCAGATAGAGCTTCACTTGTGATTCACGCTGCAGCGTTAAAGGATAAACACGCTCTGGAGGAGCAGGAACAAATGCTAAAAAAGGATAAACACGCTCTGGAAGAGCAGGAACAGATCCTGAAACACGCTCAGGAAGCCAAGGAACAGATCCTGAAAAAGGATAAACACGCTCTGGAAGAGCAGGAACAGATCCTGAAAAAGAAAAAGGAAACGATGGAGCTTGATGCACAATTGGCAGCTACCAACGCAAGAATAGCAGTATTACAATCCCCCAGTCACCAAGCTCTTTCACTCACACAGTCCGATGGAATGGACTCCTACTACAGGAAAGGAACAAGGTTAAAGGAACCCTCAGTCACTCTCAATCCTCGGGCAAAAGAATATACATCACTACCACAGCAACCATCTATGCAACCACCAGAACTGCAGCAACCATCTGCACAGCAATCATATGTGCAACAACCATCACTATGGAAACCACAAGCTATGCAACAGCAACAAGCACCCATTCAACAACCACCACCCTGGCAAATACCACAAGCTATGCAACAGCAACAAGCACTCATTCAACAACCACCACCCTGGCAAATGCAACAACCTATGCACTTGATGCAGCCAACACCCATTCAACAGCCCCCATTTTGGCAAAGACAACAATCTATGTTGTTACAGCCAACTCCCATTCAAACACAACCGCCATCTTTACAAAGACAACATGTGTCATGGGATGGAGCACAGGACAATACAATCCACATGGAAGCTCCTGTGCAGCTAACGACCCCAACTGTAATTTCACCCCAAAGCAATGAAACCTCAGTTGTATGTAACCTATTAAAAAGGCAAAATGAGATAACAGCAATGCTAGTGGAGCAGCAAACCACTCACTTACTGTTACCAAGAGAGATTCCATATTTTGATGGGGATCCTCTGCAGTACAGAACCTTTGTCAGAGCCTTTGTTCATTGTGTGGAGAAGAACACGAGAAACAGAGGTGATTGTTTGTACTTCTTGGAGAAGTACACCAGGGGTCAGCCTAAAGAGCTTGTACGTAGCTGTCAACACATGGCTCCAGACAGAGGCTATGATATGGCAAAGTACCTACTTGAACAACACTTTGGAGATGAATATAAAATCACAGCAGCTTACATGGAGAAGATGCTCAACTGGCCGCTAGTGAAGGCTGAAGACATAAAATCTCTTCAAGCCTATGCTCTTTTCCTTCGGGAGTGCTGTAATGCTATGGAGAATGTCCAGTACATGAGGGAACTCGATATGCCAGCGAACATGAAAGTATTGATTTCAAAGCTTCCATACAAGCTCAGAGAGAATTGGAGAGTCTCTGTATGTTCGATAATGGAAAAATACCATCGCAGACCACAATTCATGGATATTGTCACATTCATTGAGCGCCAGGTAAAGATTGTCTCAGACCCAGTCTTCGGAGACATTCAAAATACACCACCAAGTACAGGAAGTAGACCTATGAACATGAACAGAATGAAGTCACAAATTAAACCCAAATTCAAAGGAGACAGTTTTGCAACCACAGTTACTACCATCGAAACCCCTGCAAAGCAAAGAAATGAATCTGCTCACAACACCAACACTTGTGTATGTTGCTCTAAAAATCACACTCTGGATCAATGTCCTCAGATGGAGGAGAAGACACACAGGGACAAGATTACTTTTATAAGGCAAAAAGGAATCTGTTTTGGCTGCCTTCGCATTGGACATCTTAGCAGGAATTGCGAGAAGCGCTTGACTTGCAAGGTGTGCAGCCAAAACCATCCCAGTGTTCTTCATATTAATCAGAAGGAGAGAGCAAGCAACACAAACCAGCCAAAGAAACCTTCGGTGAGTAACGCACAGATCTCTTTGCAAACATGTGGACAAACAGGGGCCGGAAGCAGCAATGGGACTCTGTCAATCTTGCCTGTACAGGTGAAGTCCAGCAAGGGAGACAAAATCATCACAACATATGCATTTTTAGATCCAGGCAGCACTGACACATTTTGTTCAGAATCCCTAATGAGAAGGCTGAACCTTACAGGAAGGAAAACACAAATCAGCTTACATACCATGGGTCCACAGGCATCTGTGTCCAGCTACATACTGACAGACTTGGAGATCTCCAGCCTCACTGGGAAACAGTTCTATGACCTGCCCAAGGTCTACACCCAGAAGAGGATGCCTGTAACCACGAGTAACATCATTAGCCAAGAGGAGTTGGCTAAGTGGCCATACTTAGATGGGGTTGCCCTTCCTCTGATTCAAGCTGATGTGGAGTTATTGATAGGTACCAATGCCTCCAAATTGCTTGAACCTTGGGAAATTGTGAATAGTCATGGCAATGGGCCATATGCCATTAAGACCCTATTGGGGTGGGTCGTTAATGGTCCCCTATCAGGCTACAGTGAGCAGCGGAGTGAGAATGTCAACCCCGCTGCTATTGTTAATAGGATCTCTATAACAAATCTGGAGGAGTTGCTGAACAATCAGTACAACCATGATTTTAATGAAAGGTCATCAGAAGACAAAGAGGAAATGTCGAGGGATGATATGAAGTTCATGGAAATCATGACTGATTCATGCAAACTGCAAGATGGACATTACACCTTGGAGCTTCCCTTTAAAAGGAAAGAAGTGTCTCTGCCAAACAATCAGTTTGTTGCTAGGCAACGCATCCTTGGACTGAAAAGGAAGTTTGGGAGAGATGAGAAGTTCCACCGAGAATACACCAACTTTCTCGACGACGTAATCAGTAAAGGATATGCTGAACGTGTTCCTGAACATCAAGTGGAACGGTGTGATGGAAAAGTGTGGTACATTCCACACCATGGAGTGTACCATCCCAGGAAGGGCAATCTGCGTGTCGTATTTGACTGTGGAGCAGAGTATAGAGGAAAATCTCTCAATAAGGAGCTTCTACAAGGCCCTTACCTCACCAGCACCTTGTTAGGAGTCCTCACACGTTTCCGGCAAGGACCTGTAGCCTTAATGACTGATGTTAAAGCGATGTTCCATCAGGTCAATGTGGCACAGAAAGACAGAGATTTTCTTCGGTTCTTGTGGTGGCCTGACGGCGACGTATCCCAAGAACTGGTAGAATATAGGATGACTGTGCATCTCTTTGGGGCAGTGTCTTCTCCTAGCTGTGCTTGTCATGCCCTCCGAAAGACAGCAGAAGATAACCACAACAGTTTCCCTGCTGAGGTACTTGACACGGTCAACAGCAACTTCTACATGGATGACTGTCTTAAGAGCTTGCCATCAGAAGAGGAGGCTGTTAAAATGGTCAAGGATTTGACAGATGTTTGTCAAAAAGGAGGCTTCCATTTGACAAAATGGATTAGCAATAACCGTGGAGTGCTGCTATCCATCCCAGAGGAAGACCGATCCAAGAATTTGCTTGACTTGGATCTCGACAGAGACCAACTGCCAGTGGAGAGGGCCCTTGGACTTCATTGGTGTGTTGATACAGACACTTTTAAGTTCAAGTTGGCACTCAAAGAACAGCCTCATACTCGACGTGGGATTCTATCGATGGTCAGCTCAATCTATGATCCTTTAGGATTTCTTGCCCCACTCACACTTCCAGCCAAGCTCATACTGCAAGATATGTGTAGGAGGAACTATGGATGGGATGATCAAATTCACCCAATTCTCCAACAGCAGTGGACGAAATGGTTGAGAGACCTGGAAAGAGTGATGGCATTCAAAGTTGAAAGATGCCTCAAGCCGGCAGATTTTGGAGAAACCATTCGTGGTCAACTACATCACTTCTCTGATGCCAGCGAAAGTGGATATGGCACTGTGACCTATCTGAAGATATGGAACAACAGCAACAGGTGTCATGTCTCTTTTCTGTTAGGTAAAGCCAGAGTTTGCCCACTAAAGCAAGTCACCATTCCACGCTTGGAACTCACTGCAGCTGTTCTTGCTGTTCGTGTGGACACCATGCTCAGAGGCGAAATTCAGCTTTGCCTTGAGAAATCTTGTTTCTGGACTGACAGTACTTCAGTTTTAAAGTACATCAGAAATGAAGACAAGAGATTTCACACCTTTGTGGCAAATAGGATTTCTACCATCCGAAGAACATCTGAAGTCACGCAGTGGAGGTACATTCATACCACTCAGAACCCTGCTGACAAAGCCTCAAGGGGAGTTACGGTGGATGATTTGCTGACCAACAGAAGTTGGATTGAAGGCCCTGAGTTTCTTTGGAAACCAGAGGAAGAGTGGCCAGATAGTATCTTGGAGTACAACATTGCTGCTGATGACCCTGAGGTCAAAAAGGATCTCGCCATCAACGCAGTAATTGTCGATGCACCAAGTGCCACACACCAACTGATCACCTACTTTTCTGACTGGAAAAGGTTGAAAAGGTCCGTTGCTTGGATCCTGAAATTACGAAAGACTCTATTGGAGATGAGTCGTAAAAGAAGCCAACTGAGTCATGAAGATGCAGACAAAATGGAACAGGAAACACTGGCTGAGAGAATACTTACCTTTGCTATAGGAGCGGCAGAGGTGGAGTAAGGAGAGACAAAGTCTTGTCCCTGGAGACATTGTATTGATCGCAGACGCTACAGCCCCATGTGGTTCCTGGTTACTTGGAAGAGTCCTGGAGACCTATCCCGACAGGAAAGGACTGGTGCGTTCTGCACGAGTGTAGACCAGTAACTCAACTTTGCTTGCTTCAAGAAGCTGCAATTTAATAGACCAGTAACTAAACTTTGCTTGCTTCAAGTAGCTGCAATTTAAAGCTTCTAATTCAGAGAATTGTTTTTTGAGTTCTTTTGTATACATTTATTGGCTCCATTATGTAAATATTATTTTGAATTGTTCCTGGCCTCCTGCCATTCTCAATTAGGGGCCGGGGTGTTGGAGCCAAAATGCCCTTCTGTTTATTTAGTTTTATTTCAACTCACGGTGCAGAGGTGTGGCATTATTAGTCACCATGGCAACCACCACAGGGGGTGGTTATCCATATATACTGATCAGAGGGTGATGAGCCCCAGGTGCGCAAGTGGAATAGCCATACAGTTTTTGACCGTGTCTTGTCGTGTTCGAGATGTGCCGTATAGGTCAGCGGTCAGTGTTATTAGTAAAAAGAGTTTTTGTATATATATTTTCGTTGATAAGTCAATAAAAGGATTGGCATATCGAAAATGATAAGAGCTCTCTGGACATTGAATTCTTTAAGCACGCGTCTAACTCAAGCCAGTCCACTTGCCCCTCGCAGTAGGCTTATGTAAAGGAGTCTACAAACTGTTATGATATTTGTGTCCTTTGTTAACTCGTCATCACTGTAAATGAGGGAAACCTCAGTGCACAACTCAGTGCACAACTGCTCATCTTTAACGTAGATATTATTATACACAACCGGTTCATTGCCCGGCAACTTATTTACAATATTTAAACCATCATAACGTTCTTTTAGACCAGAGATATATTTACAGACACTGAGCAGACATCTTACCTCTTCAACACCCAGTACAGACTAGCGTGAAGAGGGACGCACAAAAGGAAATACGTCACTCCGGAAGGAAGTGACAATGCAACGATTTCAAAATAAACTACTTTGAGAATAAAATAATAATAATTGAATTAAAATAAAGCGTGAGGGATTATTTGTGGAATACATAACAGTATATTATATATACCTGCTACATTCACCCCCCCTGAATTCCACTAAATTCCTGAACCGACAGGACACACTAACAGGGACCTCCAACACACGTCAGAACCGGCACGGGTTTACCTAAAAATATGCATCTTTAAAATCAGCTAGAAGCTACCTGTCAAACAGGTTCAGAGAAAACGAAAGGGTGTACGGTCCTATGTTCCTCCTAGAATCACTCTGTGCCTCGTACACCAAACTACCCGGCCTACTTGAGTCCCATATCTTATTTGTGAGCACATGCAGTAAGTACACACATTGCAAGATAAAAAAAAATTAATAAAAAACTGAAAGAGATAGTACAGTACGCCTAGAACAGAACGAGAAGAGACCGGGGCCTCCTACCAACAGAGTCAGCGAACCCCTTCACACTGAACGGCCTCTAAACCATTGTCTCTATCAAACGGTTCACTCTTTTAACCACCCTGCCAGCCCGTGTCCTGACTACACCCTCTGTGCCCCTTAGTGTGGGTGTTCGGCAGTCTCGTCCCGTTCTATAATAGCCGGAATGACTACAGGGACAATGGTCGGGACCCTTGACACTGTGTCTGATGTGTCAACTGTGGACTGTCTGGAGGACTGGGCATTACTTGCATCAACCACCGACACTGTCCCTGGTACACTTCGCAGACTCTGGTCCCCATCAGACTGATCTTCGTCCACATCAGACACGTCACGGGAGCCATGACTGGTAGCTTCTTCAGCCCCACTCAACACCCATGCGCCTGTCCTATCCTCCGAACCTCCCTCTTCCTCCAGAGAGTTGACAAGACCCATCCGAGACCCGTTCCCTGATTCTCTCTCTTCCTCCAGAGAGTTGACGAGACCCATCTGAGACCCGTCCTCTGATCCTCTCTCTTCCTCCAGAGAGTTGACGAGACCCATCGGAGACCCGTCCTCTGATCCTCTCTCTTCCTCCAGAGAGTTGACGAGACCCATCTGAGACCCGTCCTCTGATCCACCAAGACTGTCCTCAGTCTCCGGCGAGTCCCCGTCAGCAGTCACTATGGGCAGGAAGCTGATATCCAAGACAAGGTTGCGATGCACCACTCTCGTCTTCCCCTTGTCATCTTCCAGCTTGTAGACATGAGTCTGTGGGTTGCTGTCCATGACAGTATAGACTGTTGGTTCCCATTTGTCCGCAGGTTTCTTCTTCCCCCTCTCGCCTTTGTTTGCAAGGACCCTGTCTCCCACGTTTAAACAAGTCCCTCTGACTTTACGGTTGTAACCTTTGGCTTGCATGTCTTGCTCCTTGATGGCATGTCTCCGAGCAATGTCTGCTGCTTCATGGAGGTGGGACATAAGCGTCGTCACATAGCTGCTGTAGTCAACAACCACTGGGTCATGCAGAACCTGTCTGAACATCACATCAACAGGGAGCCTCGGAACCCGCCCAAACATTAGGTGGAAGGGTGCATACCCAGTTGTCTCATGCACCGTCGCATTGTATGCAAATGTCAGAGTCTGTATTTGCTGAGGCCACCTGGCCTTCTCTCTCAGCGGCAGTGAACGGATCATACCTCCCAGGGTTCTGTTAAACCTCTCAGTCCCTCCGTTCCCCATGGGATGGTAGGCGGTAGTGTGTGACTTGGAGACACCTGACAACCTAAGCAGTTCCGCTATGAGCTCGCTCTCGAAGTTGGCTCCTTGATCTGTATGTATGCGCTTCGCAAATCCATATACAAGGAATATGTTATCCCACAACTTCTTCGCAACTTGCTTCGCTTGTTTATTTGAGCAGGGAAAGGCATGTGCCAACTTTGTGAAATGATCTGTCAGGACAAGGATGTCCACCGAACGCTGTTTGCTATCTTCTGCACTCCAGAAGTCCAAACACACCAGTTCCATGGGAGCGGAGGTCCTTATACTTTCAAGTGGAGCCCTGGCAGACGGATCTGGAGTCTTGGCCAAAATGCACCTCTGGCAGCACTTCACATAGTCTTTAAATGTACGCTCCATCCTCGGCCAAAAGAAGCGTTGTCTTGTCAGGTAGATCGTTCTTGCCTGCCCTTGATGTCCGGCTAAGTCATGTACGCCCCGCAAGGCCTTGTCCACTAGACTCCGGGGCAAGACGAACTGAAGCCTCTTGTGCTTGCTCAACGGATCCTTAGTGACTCTATAGAGCACTCCGTCAGTGACCTTCAGTCTCTCCCATTGTCTGATCAGCACCAGAGCACTTGCGCCCAGACCGTCTCTCTCTCGCCTCGATGGTCTCCTCTGTCGAGTCAGAAAAGACGTGACCTTAAAGATGTCAGGGTCACTCTCTTGGCTTCTCTGAAGTTCTCTGAGAAAAGGCAGGTAGCAAATCCTGTCCTGGTGGAGCAAGATGTTGAACGGTTTGGATCAACTCCGTTGCCCTGGACTCCGCAGCTGCATCCCAATGGTCATGGGAATCAAGGACCTCTTTCACAGCGTTGTTACACAAGGGTGGCGAACACTGGGACTGCATCACAACAACGCGCTCTGACCTCTCTCTTCCTCCAGAGAGTTGACGAGACCCATCAGAGACCCGTCCTGTGATCCTCTCTCCTCCTCCAGAGAGTTGACGAGACCCATCAGAGACCCGTCCTCTGATCCTCTCTGTCCGTTGACACTGGACCTTCAAACGGAAAACATCTTGAACCCCGTCCTCTCCAACCTCACCTGATTCGGCGAGCAGATTGCCATAGGACTCTGTGACCAGCCTTCGCCCAACCGTCTTGGCAAACGGATCCCGACTGAGAGCATCAGCCACTACGTTCTTGGTTCCTGCGATGTGCTTCAGGCTGAACGTATAAGGAGCGAGCTTTGCGACCCAACGTTGTTCGCAAGCGTCGAGTTTGGGCTTGGCCATTATATAAGTGAGTGGATTGTTGTCCGTCCATACTGTGAAGGAGTTGCCCTTCAGCCAATGGCTGAACTTGTCGCACACACTCCACTTCAGTGCCAAAAACTCGAGCCGGTGGGCTGGGTAATTCTTCTGAGAACTGCTCAGGGTCTTGCTTGCGAAAGCTATGGGGCGCGCTTTACTTTCACCAGCTGGCACTTGTGACAACACCGCCCGAGCCCGTCCAAAGAAGCATCGGTTGACAGAATCAAGGGACGTGAGAAATCAGGATGCGCCAGAACCACACAGTCCAGCAGACTCTCTCTTAGACTGACGAAGGCGACGTCACACTCTGAAGTACAGTCATCGGGTCTCAGTCTCCTGAATGTTCCCGCCTTCACCTTCACCTTCATCTTTCCTCTCCTCTTTTGTCCCCCAGTCAGAGCGAATAGCGGTTTGGCGATGGAAGAGCAATTAGGGATGAAGTGCTGATAGAAGAAAACCATTCCCATGTAGGATTTGATCCTGCGTACTGAGGGTGTACACCCATCCTCCTCCATGAGATCTGTCTTGGACATGCTGGATATGACTTCCACCTTTGCGGCATCCACAGCCACTCCGCTACCGTCTATGATATGGCCCAGAAACTTGACAGACAACCTCATCAGATGACATTTCTTTGGACTCAACTTGAGACTGTGGTCTCGCAGTCGCTGGAAGACGACCTCCAATCTTTGTAACGCCTCCTCTTCCGTTGATCCGAAGACCAGCAGGTCGTCCAGATAGCATAACAGGCTGCTGAAGTTCATGTCCCCGAATATACTCAGCATCATGCGCATAAATGAGGCGGGACTATTGCACAGTCCCTGCGGCATTCTATTATACTCATGTAGGCCTATCGGTGTAGTGAACGCTGTATATCTCTTATCCTCTTCAGCCATGGGAACGTTGTAGAAGCCGGACGTCAAGTTCATCGTGCTGAAGAAGGTGTTCCCTCCCAAGGCGGCCAGACAGTCTGACTGATGTGGAAGAGGATGGGCGTCCTTGAGTGTCCTCGCATTCAACCATCGGAAATCGGTGCAGATCCTCAAATTACCGTCCTTCTTCCATACCATCACCAGCGGTGAAGCATAATCACTCACTGATTTCCGGATTATCCCTTGTTGCTCCATGTCTGTCAAGACCTGTTGTAGTTTCTGGTAGTGAGCAGGGGGTACTCTCCGGTAAGGAAGGCGGAATGGACGATCATCGGTAAGTCGAATGCGGTGGATGAAGCCCTTTGCCTCACCACAGTCCATCTCATGCTTGGAGAAGATGTCGTTGTAAGACTCGAGTAGCTGGACTAACTTCTCCTTTCCTGTGTTGCTGGTATGACAGGGTTGGATATCGAGTTTGTCAAGACCAACATCACGTAGCCTCTGTTCGAAGTCTGAAAGACTGGTTGCCTTATGGTGCTCGGTCGGAGGAGCCCTGTCGATCCGACTACAGCCTTGGAGGAGCTCCAAATCTTCCACAGCCAAGCAGGGAGACACATCTGCCAACTTACAGTTCCTCTTCAGCGTAACTGGTCTATCAGACAGGTTGGTGACCTTCATGGGGACCCACCCATCACCCCACAGAGGTGTCACGACTCGACCAACCATGCTATTACGTGGCATGGACCTTGATGAAGTCGGCTCTACTACCACGGTGCTTCCTGGTGACATGATGGTATCTTTGGGTAGCTTACCCCAGACGAGGTGTTCTTGCATCGCTAGAAGAGTGATCGATTGCTTGAGCTTGACCGTGCCGATCTTATCTGGTAGCTCGTTACCCCTCCAACGGGATGTATTCGCCATGAGGTCCAAGAACTGTTCACACCCTGGGGATGAGGATGGACTGCAGACGGAGATGAGCTGCCAGTAATCGTCACTGTTCTTCAACTTGTGCATGAGAAACTTGATCACATTCGTGCCGATGATGAGATCATCCCGTTGGCCTGGCACCACAAGAACTGGCACGATGCAGCTCACCCCATACATTTTCAGTTCAACCACTTCCTCAGTCATCGGTCTTGGTTCTTGCAATACTTTTCCCTTCAACATCCTTTCCTCTGCATCTTCACTGAAAGTACAGGCCATGGAGCCTGAATCGAGCATCCCTTGCATCTGAAACATATTATTTACATTGACTGGAGCATAGAACAGCTCATCATACGGCTCAACTCTATGCATGTTCTGTGCTATGATCTTCACACCAGCCGGTGCTGCACTGCACACTTTCACATAACACTGTTCATGTTCACTTTCAGCACTGAGGGTCTGTTTGTCCTCACCCACACGTTCCCCCTTCCAATGCGGGTTAGTCAGTTTAAAGACTGCTGCTCTCTGGGTGAGTGCGCGGCCTGGTCTCCCCGTCCGGGAGTGTAACTGCGACAGTCTCTGTGGATATGGCCAGGTTTAAAGCAACCCAAGCACAGGTGCTCCCGCATGCAGTGTGACACAGTGGAATGCCCCGTCGATTTGCATACCTTGCAGTCAAATTGCCGTCTATACCTCGGCTGGTAGCTCTGAGCCATCGGTTGATTGTTCTGAGCCATCGGCTGGTAGCTCTGAGCCATCGGTTGATTGTCCTGAGCCATCGGCTGGTAGCTCCGAGCCATCGGTTGATTGTTCCGAGCCATCGGCTGGTAGCTCTGAGCCATCGGTTGATTGTCCTGAGCCATTGGCTGGTAGCTCCGAGCCATCGGTTGATTGTCCTGAGAGATCGGCTGGTTGTTCTGAGCCATCGCTTGACTGGTCTGAGAGAGTGTTCGGTCAAGCAGGCCAATCAGAGTCTTCAGGCAATTACCATCAATCTGAGGAGCAGACGTGACACTCGCTCCTACCTGGACAGGGGGCGACTCTGGAAGGCTAGGCGTAGCCACCTCCTCAAACACAGGTGTTTGGACATGAACTGTTAAAGGTCTCCCCAGACCTGCATGGTTTGTTCTGGTGTTCAGCTGTCCTCTCATGCTGATCTGATGACGGTCAACATGCTCCTGTATTTCACTTCTCTGGTGCTTTGAACCACAAGATTGCAGCAAGGGAGGGATCGGGACAATACTTCACAAACATCATGGTCACCTCTCGACGGGGGTTATCAATATGTCGCCCATGCCTGCTCAGGCCCTCCTCAGCTGCATCAACAGCTTTGTTAAGGCGGATCCAGTATTCGACAGGGTCCTCCCCTGTCACAGGCACAGTGTTGTAGAAATCTGCAAGAGGCATGCTTGAACATGACACGCCCCCGAAATGTTGTTTCAGTATGTCAGTCACAACTCTCTGGTTCTCTTGAGGCTTTAGCAATGGGTTGCTACGGAGCGTTATCTTCACAATATCTCTGGCTCTGCCCATCAATCTTGACAACATCTCCAGATGCTGCTCGTCCATTCCTATGCCCCTCTTCCTCAAGTAGGTGTCTATAAGCTCCTCCCACTCATGCACTGAGATCTTGTTAGACCCATCTCCTCTGTACACTGGAAGCTCCCTCATATCCGACTGCATGACCAGCTTTACGCCAGTCAGATTGAGTGTGGAGTCGACCCGTGGTTGGCCCCCACCTGGGTATTGAACCCGCTCTTGACTGCCTTCATTCGCCTGGCTCTCTCCTCTCAGCTGAGCTGATATTGATTGTCCCACCTGCTGGGCGATGTGTGTTATCAGGTCACTCAACGCTGGGTCGTTCCTGTCGGGGATGACCGCAGGTGAAAAGGTGGGTCTGTGGGCAAAGGGTGTGTGGCTTGGTAGATGGGTTGAGGTGAAGACTGGGGAACCTTCATTGCCCGGGACACTAACCTGTTGGGTCTGACTGGGCGCTCGTGACCTCCCCTCACCTGGGCTCGGCCCTGTGGAATTAAATAGCTGTAACCCTCTCCCATAAGAATTAAGCAGCGATGAACCCCTCCTCAAACCAACACCCGGCGAGTTAATTCGAGCCAACAGCTGTGCCCCCCTCCCAGACGCAAAATCACTAGGGTCATGAACCACCCTCTCCCCAATGGCTCCCCCCTCTACAACAGACCCGCTCTCTGCGACGGCCCCCCCCCCTCCACAATATTGGGATCCATCCTTTTTTCTATAAAACGAGCTATCAGCTACCAGGAAAGAAGGGGAAAAAAATTATATATATTCTACTGATCACAACACTTTTTTATTTTATTTTTTATTTTTTTGACTATTCCTACACCAGGAAAGAGGAGAAAAAATATATACTGATTACAATATTTTTCTTGACTATTCCTACACCAGGAAAGAGGAGAAAAAAATATATATATAAGTTGGTCACAATATTTCTCCCTTTTACTTGACTAAGAGAGGAGAAAAAATATATATATATATGTTGGTCACAATATTTCTCCATTTTACTTGACTAAGAGAGGAGAAAAAAATATATATATAAGTTGGTCACAATATTTCTCCCTTTTACTTGACTAAGAGAGGAGAAAAAATATATATGTTGGTCACAATATTTCTCCCTTCTACTTGACTAAGAGAGGAGAAAAAAATATATATATATATATACTGATTACAATACTTCTCCCTTTTACTAGACTAAGAGAGGAGAAAAATATATATATATATGTTGGTCACAATATTTCTCCCTTTTACTTGACTAAGAGAGGAGAAAAAAAAAAATATATATAAAAATAAAAAATAAAAAATAAAAATAATCACATAATTTCACATAGTTTCACGTTCGACGACTTCCCGGTGACCAAGCTGGTGTTGGTTCTTTCGTCTTCCGGGGTCAACGGCACCAATGTAGCCGGTTTAAGGCCTACTCCTCAATGTCGGTCGTGTATGGGAAGTGAAGACAGGCTCGTGATCCATTTCAATATTTATTTGCCCTGTCAGACAGATAAACAAGGCAGTATTAAGTCTTGTCCACTAGATGGCACCCACAGCTCGCAGGCTCTTCAACACCCAGTACAGACTGCCTTTTTTAATCAAGCATTGAAATAAAACATTTATAATAAAACAATACAATAAGCCAATACAAAATAAACAATATGAGTCATTCATTTACCTGGGAGACAGATAAACAAGACAGTATTAAGTCTTGTCCACTAGATGGCACCCACAGCTCGCAGGCTGCAATGGGGAAATAGTCACATTTCAGGTCAAGGCCTACTCACATGTGGTCATATCAAAAGTTCGTCACCACGGTTAAATTCCTTTACAAAAAGTGCACAACTGCTCATCTTTAATCTTAATGCTCCTCCTCTCCGCCACCCTTGCTAGGGAGTCCAGCTCCACCCCAACCACGCTACTGGCCTTCCTGACCAGCTTATCCAGCCTGGTTGTGTCCCCTGCTCTCAGTCCGCTGCCCCAGCAGGTCACAGCGTACAAGAAGGCGCCCGCCACCACCGACTCATAGAACATCCTCAACATCCTTGTACAGACATGGTTGTCAAGTCCATCTGTGTGCGGATGCTACTGTAATGTAATGTATTGCTGACTCTGTGCAGTTGTCCATTGAGAACTTGCAACCTTCCTTTATTGCCCTCCAGGAAGCTCTTATTAAACTTAAATTGGTTCTTAATGCTAGTAAAACTAAATGTATGCTGTTTTCTAGAGCCAGAAATATTATGATTATGTATACACATATCTACCATAAGGGGCTATAGCATTGAGAGATTCACTGAATATAAATACCTTGGTGTGTGGCTTGATGAGAAGTTTACATTTAAATTCCATGTGGACAACCTTGCATCCAAGTTGTGACAGAAAATTGGCTTCCTGTGCAGAAAGAGAACCAGCTTTCCTTTCATTAGTAGGAAGAGAGTTGTTGAAGCCGTTTCCTTATCACTTTTGGACTATGTTGATGTAATCTATAGATGCTGCGGCCTCGGATCCCTCTGCCCTCAGATTCATTACTGGTGATACATTAGATATACAGTATCACACTCACCACTGTGACCTTCTCTGACAGTAACTGGTATTTGTTCATTTTAAGGCCCTTACTTGTAAGCTACCTCCTTATACTACAGCATTATTGGAATGGAATTATGGAACCTATGGAACCCGTTCTAGTGACTGGCTGGTCCTTAAGGTCCCCCGAGTTTGCCCAGAAAATGGTAAATCAACAAATGTTTGTTTCCGCGTCTCTGATTGGCCAGGTCATTTCTGGTCATGTGACATGTACGCCCAATCGTGGTTAAGCTTAGGCGCTCTTTCGAAGTTGGTTAAGGTTAGAGTTAGAGCATGGCGATAGAACGCCTGCCCTTCTTTCGGCGGTTAAGCTTAGGCACTATTTCGAAGTTGGTTAAGGTTAGAGTTTGTCTTAGAGCATGGCGATAGAACGCCAGGTAGTTTGCAGGCTGTTAGACCCGGAAATAGGCGCAGAACTTGCTGTCCCACGATTGGCGCACATGTCACATGACCTGGCGAATCAGAGCGCAAAACTCGAATGCGGAAACAAACATTTGTTGTCGAAAGTATTCATGCTGCCCCTCTAGCTCATGGAATGAACTCCACCAACGGTCCCCAAAGATTGAGATTCTCCCGTCTATTGCAGAATCTAAGACGTTGATCACTAATCATTGTCGATCAAGTTGTACGTGTTTTAATTGATTTGCTATCCTTTTGTCTACCCTGGTCTTTTTGTGTTTATTGCCGTGATTTTCTATACTGTGATTTCTATACTGTATTTGTGATTGCTCATCTCTGTATGTAAACTCGTCGTAACTGTAAATGAGGGAAACCTCAGTTGCCTTTCTAGTATAAATAAAGGTTTGAAATTTAAAAAAAAATGCACGTACCGGTTCTCTCTGTGGAGAACCTTCTTAACACTTTGATCGCCATGGTTAAATTCATAATTTACCATCCCTAGCCAGCTCTATTTGTCTATGGAGAAGTTCCCCTTCTTTGCAGGGCTATAACTTTTTAAATTATATTGCTAAATTGACATTATTATGGCCCATTCAATGTCCTATATCTATTGTTCAGGGTGTAGCAACGTTATACTTTTTCATTCACATATTCATACTAAAATACGGTCTAAAGTACAAGTATGTTTTTATCGTTTTCTGCAGCTTTCTCCAGAACTTGATTTATAGCCCCAAATGCATTATATTGATGATCAAATACAGTTTGGTAGCAATCGGTGCCAGATAAAAAAATTCAACTGGAGGTACTTCTAAAAGTTACTACGTATGATCTGTTGTTGACCGGATGGGCGGGGGGTCGTTTATAATTCCGTGGGCAACGTTATATCATTCATCTAGTGTGGGTCATATGATCATCAGAGCAGTTTATATTGAACACGGTAATAATAAACGCTGAAACTTACCCCAGTCTCCTCGGGCCGTTGGGCGATCAGCTTGGAGTAGACAGTTTTCTATTATGGGATGTTGATCTAGATGAACCATTTCCAGGTTGTATAATACTATATACGTCCAAATAACGTTGTTTATTGAGTTAGGGCGAGCGATTGATTATCCAGTGTGTCGAGATGGAGTCCTGCTAACGATCGCGAGTGCCCGGACAAAATATGGGTGAGCACTTCCTGTTTGGCGCGTCACTTCCTGTTGGGCGATCTGCCGATCGGCCACCAGATGGCGCTCTTGAACCGTTAGAGAGTTGAGTGGAGATCAGCAGTATATCTCAGGTCCCCGGAGGAGAAATATGATTTCGATCACAGATTTTTGAAATATTGATATCAAAGTCATGTTACGGCGTCTTCGGCAGAATGAGCATGGTGGGCAATGACGAGTTTCGGCGTTTCCGGCGATTAAAGTGTTAATTTTCCCCGAACTCTCCTCATTGTCACCTGACCTGTCCAGAGTTCCCGAACTGCCCCCAGCTGCCCTCTACCAAGAGATAAAAGGACTATGTATGCCATGGACTCAGTATACCCTTCAGTGACCCCCCTCCTGCTCACCCCAATGTATGGTTATGGCACTTTATCATTACAGCTTTCTGTAGAAAGAACATTTTCAAAACAACTCCTTTCACTTCTGCGCTCTGTCTCTCACACTTTTATTGTCCCATAGCCACCTGTACGTTTTTTTTTTTTTTTTTTTTTTTAATGTACCTGTTGATTTGTATATAGTGTCTTGACTTCTTCTAGGGATGTCCGATATTATCCCGATATTGGCATTAAAATGTGATATCGGAAATGATCGGTATCTGTTTAAAATATATATATAAAAAAATATATATATATATATATTTTTTTTACATTTATTTAACCTTTATTTACCCAGGCAAGCAAGTAAGAACAAATTCTTATTTTATTTATTGTCAGAGTATGCATAATGTTGTGTTCATTCCACAACAAGAGATATGTAATGTTGCACATATCGGTATCGGTTGATATCGGTATCGGAAATTAAGAGTTGGACAATATCGGTATATCGGTATCGGTAAAAAAGCCAATATCGAGCATCCCTAGTTTCTTCTCCTTTCTCCTGATTGGTCAAAAGTATCTTTTTCTGTTATTTTCTCTTTTTGTCCAGGCTAGACGACTGCTCTACATGACTGAGACGACTGCTCTACATGACTGAGACGACTGCTCTAGCTCCTGTACAGACCAGGCTAGACGACTGCTCTAGCTCCTGTACAGACCAGGCTAGACGACTGCTCTACATGACTGAGACGACTGCTCTAGCTCCTGTACAGACCAGGCTAGACGACTGCTCTACATGACTGAGACGACTGCTCTAGCTCCTGTACAGACCAGGCTAGACGACTGCTGTAGCTCCTGTACTCTTCTTAGCCATGGCAAGGTTCATAATGCGCAGGGTATTGAAAATATCATGGATTCACATTTGATTTCCTTATTCAACAGGCTGTTTGGATTCCTGTAAAATATATATACATATATTTTACATGAACTACCTGTAACATTATTATTCTGAAATTATGCCATAAAGGGCCTGTTATTCTGGGTGAAATGTTGTATTTTCACATTAGTATCTGAGTTACATTTTAGAATAGACGTGCTCATGAGCCAGGTCAGGTTTTTTTTTTTTTTGATACAGTAAATGTGACATGTTGTTTTCCCCTTTGTGTCAGTATCATCAGTGTTTCTATATTGTTTGTATGGTAAAAGTCATACCTAACATTGTTCTTGCCACACTAGGGCTGGGCGATATGACCAAAAACGGTATCGCGATAAAATTATAAAATTATTTTCATATAATTCGATATCGATAATTATCGTCGATATAATGTATGTCAAGTTTAATTAACTTATTATGCTGCTGCGAATGTCTCGAGTCGAGTTGATGTCGTCATCAGTCCGCGCACGTTAGAAGTTAGCCAACAAGCGGAATATCTCATGGCAATGTAATAAATATGACACTAAAATACTCTCTTCCGCCACAATATATTGAAACGACGTCCACTGTATACCACACACTACTATGAACGTGGCCTCAGAATTCACGCCGCACACATACTCTGCACGTAAATATATAAAACATCGCCGTGCAAGCTAGTTAGCCTAGCCAGCCTGTTGTTCCTAAGCGGTGTATTCCATGACAATGTGCTCAATAATATGATACTAAAATACTCTCTTCCGCCACAATATATTGAAACGACGTCAACTGTATACCACACACTACTATGAACGTGGCCTCAGAATTCACGCCGCACACATACTCGACACGTAAATATATAAAACATCGCCGTGCAAGCTAGTTAGCCTAGCCAGCCTGTTGTTGAGTGAGTGCTACCTCTGGGTCTCCTTCCTGGTCTCCTTCGCTCTCGGCCATCTCCTTCACCGATTGGTTGTTAGTGCGTGCTCATATCCAAGCTTGGAAAATCGATATATCGAAACTTTGCGACCACGTTTCATGTTTATTTCGAGGAAATTATTTATCGCGATAGTTATCGTTATCGTTTTATCGCCCAGCCCTATGCCACACCTCGTTAGCTACTGCTGCACATTACCGTACTTTTCATGTACACGTTGGGGTTTTTAGAATGTCTCCTCTTCTACCTTCTCATCTGTTCCAGTTTGGTATCTGAGGTACAGTATGTCGTTGCACCACGCCACAAACAATCACCGTACACACTTTAATCAGAAAAACATCCACATTGCCTTCATACTGTATACCCTTATGCCTGGGGTGCCTTCCGATAGGCTCTATGGCATGCATAGAAAACGCTAGGTCGGTAGAGGCAGAAAGAGAGAGAGAGAAGGTGCCGTTGCATTGTGTAAGGAGGAGGCATCGTGATTCCTCCATGCCGTCTATATGCCAGCGACATGACAGTGTTATGTAGACATAAACATAGGCTGTGTTCCAAGGAAGTTCTACAGCTGGTTATGTTTTTTTATTTTTTTACCATTTTTACATTGAAGTGTCTGAACCTAAAGCAATAATTACACTGAAGAGTGGACAAGCCCCCGTTAAGTCCACCACTGATACGCTTGCTCTCTGTTGCAGAGGAGCGCGGGGGATTGTCCTATTCTTCCGTGCCGCGTGATTTCATTTGCATTGATGAAACCAAGTGACCATTCTGGCAAAAAAAAAAAATGAAATGATCGTCATCGTTTGTGTATTTATAATTTTTTCTTTTTACATCAGGCTCATCAATGTGGAATGACTAACAGACCCAACAAACGGCTTCCGTTCGAGGCCTAATTATTTAATCCTAACTATGGTTAGGAATATCAGTCTTTTTTTGTTGTTGCATATGTAACGGTTGTTATATCGTCACCTTAAACACAGATGCCCCGAGGGAGTTTCGAACCCATGGTCTGCCGAACCACGGGTCGACAGCACAGACCGCTATACCAAGAGGTGAACTCACTGCTTTGCAACGTGTCTATGTGTCTTTGTGTCTTTTTTTTTTTTTTTGATTTCTCTGATTTTCTCGTTGTGCCAATTCCCCCCCCCCCCCCCTCCCCTACCTGGCTGCTGTATGCATGTTCTCCTACGAGTCGGTACAAGGGTGTCCCGAGTCGATCGCACGCTTCCTCCGAGACGTGCGCCGACAGCCAGTGACGTCTTTTCACTTGGCAGCGAGGACTCTCATTGGTGAAGTGTAACACGTGGGAGGGCACGCTATCTCCACCAAGTCCTGCCCCGCTTAGCAAGCGCCGATACCTGACCTGTAGGCGTCGCTGTCCACAACGCCAGATTCCCACCCGCCAGCTTACCCACCCCCTAATACTGCCAATTGTATTAGTGTGAACGGCCAGCCAAGCTGGTGACAACGCCGAGAGCTGGGCTCGAACCCAGCATCTCCTGCGTTGGTCTGTGTCTTTTAAGGGTAAGAGTGAGTTGTTGAACCCATAGCACCGCTACTCGCCACAGTCACTTCACAACATCTGAAGTCCATCGTGACTGCGCCTCGCGGTACCATCCGTTACCATCTTTTTTTCTTGGTCTCGTCAATTTTATTTCTGTTCAATATGAGTCCAAATCTCTCTGTTAACGACATCAGTGCAATGGTTCTTCGTAGTTTTCTGCACGCATGACTTCTCTGTCCTACTCAGAAGTGTAGTCCAGCCATGAGTCCGCCCCCCGGTGGCCGAATGAGAGATGAATGTAACCAGTGTATAAACAAACAAACAAACACACACTACACACACACACACACACACAGTACGCCGGGGTGCGTGGCATTGTCTTATACTGTGGAATTATTGGAATACCTTTATTACTCTTACGACAGAACAAAATATTACAGTATCAAGGTTATATTGATATATGAAAGGTTTTAATGTTTATACAAAGCTATTCTTGTTCTTTTTTTGTACAGTATGTTTTCCTACATAGATATTTCCTGTGTGTTTTGAAAAGGATTATATACTTAATATATATAAATGGTATATATTGAGAAATGCTGTGCCCGAGGGGTCTGGGCTTTACAAAACTCTTCTGAGATACTCTTGCGACGTCGCCACCCGGGACATATGGAAAGGACAGTCTAATAATCCTTTATTCGGTACTTATGCCCCTTATTTGAAATACCTCATTCCTGACTCTCTTTATAAACTGCAAAGAATTGCAACAGCTGTGACAATACAGCTGTCTCTTATCATTTAGAACCCCAGTTTTATTAAGTTGTTTTTATTTGTTTTTTTTTGGAATGTTTGATTTTCTTTCACACAAGGTGCTCTGGCCTTTGGCTTCTGTGCGGATGCTTATGTATGTGTAGTTGTATGGCTATATTTTGCCCTAGAGGAATGTATTCACCTAACGAAGCACTTGTTTTGTCTTGTTCGGTTGTTCCTTTATTCACTGTGATTTTGTTTTCTACTGCTCCCATGTTCTGGTTTGCAGTATCTGCTTTACTCAGAGCTTTCAGAAGCTCTGTCATGTTTCAATCTGTGTTTCTCAAGATATCTTTTTTTCCTTTTCCTTGATTATGTTTCTCATGATCAAAATAAAACGTTTTAAAATCTGCAACGTCCAACACGTTATTTTGTCTGATGCAATTTCTTGTTTTGCTTAACAGGGACAGGTGTCAATACTTTCACGAGTACAGTATAAATACTTAACTTTATCTTTATCTTTATTACGGATCCCCATTAGTCATCACCGCAGCAACAACTAGTCTTCCTGGGGTCCACACACAACAAAAACAGTACATACATAACATTATAGTAGCATACATTAAAAAATATATTCCAATATTCCTACATATAAAAATAATTCCAAATAGCATTACAGTACACAAACAGAGTATCAGATCACAGAAAATACAATAAAAGGGATTAAACTCTCAGACAGTCATATCTTTACAGTGTAAACTACAGTATCTGTGTTTTTCTTTAATGTAAACTAATTTCTTTTTCTCTCAATGCTCTTTTCAAATTATTTTTAAAACTTATCTTACTGGTTATCTGAGTAAGATGTACTGGCAGTTTATTCCAATATGACATGGCTCTATATAACACAGTTTTCTTTGCTGCATTGGTTTTTGGTAGTAGCAGTGTGAACATTTCCCTACAGGCATGCCTAGCATTATACTTATGTCGATCATGTGTACATGTTAGCTGTGAATACAAACAGATAGGTTCTCTTGAGATATATATATATTCCTCATGAACAAGATCAGGCTGCAATCCAGTCTGTCTTCCACCTTCAACCACGACAGCTTGGTATGCATCCCCTCCACACTGTTTCTCATTGAGCAGTTCAGGGCCAGACGGGCCGCTCTGTTCTGTAACTCATGATACTGAATACTAATATGAGCACTTGACAATGACATTTATCATTTCGGCAAACTTAGTCTATTGAAAACTGAGGAGGGGAATTTGTCTTATACGGTCACTCACATTTGAATGACTTTGTACATATTAAAGGGGAAAAAACAACTAAAACGATGCTGATTTATTTTGCACATAATCTCACGCACATCCCAAAAACTCGAAACAGTTTTGCACACATTAATTTAGTTTGATAGTTATTGAGAGTAAATGAGTTTGAATATGGCCATCAGTGATGTCATCGGGGACATTGGATCCTTGTGTTAATTACAGCACCATGATGTAGATGAAATAGCAATATCTTGTTTTATAGGGACTGCTACCTTATAATTTAATTGAGCTGTGATTAACACAACACAAGGATTCAGTGTCCCCGATGACATTACTGGTTGCCATATTAAAACTCATTACTCTCAATAACTGTCAAACTAAATTAATATTTGCAAAACTGTTTAGAGTTTTTGGATGTGTGTGAGATTATTTGTAAAATAAATTGCCGCTGTTGTTTTGGTGAAATGCCCCTTTAACCTAATCTGATGGCAGCATTCCAGCTAATTTTGCAATGTAAAATATTTGCATCATGTCATTGTGTCTTTACCAGCACAGCACCAGGTGTACTGGGACAACATTGGAAAGGTGCAAATGAAGGCAAGCTAGAGTCTAATGATTGTATGGTGAATAGCGCCATCTTGTGTCCATTATAATCTGCCACCAGTTTATACTGTAAATCAGTGAGAGTTGCCAAGTTGGCCCGTCCAAAGATCTCTTGTCATTGTATTGACTATAGGGCATAAACCACTACACCTTGTATTCAAGATCCTTATATTTAATGGTGATCGTGTGCCAATACAACGATAACACACCAGGCCAGCCAATATACAGATTAGAGAACATTAAAAACAAAAAATCTCTAGAAATTCTATCCAAACCAATGAGCTTCTATAGACTAGGATATGCAGCCAGGATGAGCTACTAGATAGACAGTAGAAAGGATATGCAGCCAGTATGAGCTTGTTGCATATACTGATGTTAAACAGTTGGCATTGGTGCAGAATTTGACTAGAACTGTCTCATAGGGACGAATGCTGGAATGGCATTTTGAATGGCGGGCCATAGTTAGACATAAGAAATCTCTCATCGACTCAGACAGATTGCTAGTCATACATAATGGCATTGAAAGACTGTCAAAATTACCTGAGTTCTGACAACGGTTTACCCTGAATGAATGAAAATGAATGAATGAATGAATGAATGAAAACTTTATTTAACAGATTGCAGAATGGGTACAATACAGTACGGCTCAATACATACAATTGTTAAGGGGATGCAGACCTGAGAAAGACGTTTGTCTTGTTTCCATCAGGGTCCCCCATTTTGCCCTATTATGCGTCTGTCTTCTTTCCATTGACTCCATAGGCATAGGTAATTCTACCCTTGCTCAGCAGACACACGACAGAGTAGAGCAGTCGTCTGGTGATCCAGAGGTTCACGGTTCGATTCCCGCTCCTCCCGGGCAACGTGTCGAAGTGTCCTTGAGCAAGACACTTAACCCCTAATTGCTCCCGATGAGCAGGTTGGCACCTTGCATGGTTGCCTCCGCCGTCGGTGTGTGAATGTGTGAGTGAATGGGTAAAATGTGAGGAACAAATTGTAAAGAGCTTTGGATAAAAGTGCTAGTATATAAATGCAGCCATTTACCATTTACACGCATCTCTATGCTGGGATTGCGAGGTTGAAGAGGTGGGTTAGAATGTTAACCCTGGTGACGGCCTTTCCAAATCTGCAGTGAACCATAATGTAACATGTTTCTGTAAATGTTACTACAGGAAGTGATTAAGCAATAGAACATAAATAACATCACATAAAGTATTTCCATCATCTCAGCCGCGACTCTATTTACTAGATTTATTACAACGCACGGCCTTGAGTGTTCTGTTGCTTTTATGCAATATCTGATTTCACATTGTGAATAAAACACTTAGCTATAACGTTTTGATGAAGAGTTAATTCAGCGCAGTATACAATATATACTAAACTACTCCTAGCAGTGTTTCTATAGCAAATAACATAGTGACATGTTATATCATTTCAATTTCAGAGTGCTATAATCAGCCTTTGTGTCTGTTTGAACATTTGTTCTATAGATAATATACAAAATAACTAACAGTCCTATTTATTATGGATTATTTATTTCATATGTGGAACAAGATATGGTCCAAGGACAAAGCTTGAAGATCTTGCACAACCTTTGACCTTTACAACATGTTATTTTATAAGGAAAGATATGATATCGTCAGTGAACTGAAATAGAGTGCAGGTGTGTTGCATAACTTGTCTCTCATCATTACTGTACACATGTTTATGTCAAGTCCTGTTGGATACTTAAATCAATATATCTTTTGAATGAACTATGAACTTGTGAAAGTGTTGTTATTTTTATATATGTATACACACACTATACATTGCCCTTTATATTTCATGGGTAACTCATTTTATTACTTTATACTTATTAAATGTTTATATGAAAATATGTACAGTCACCTTATACAGTTATTCTTTCCCTAATTTAACACAAAGAAAATAATTGACTCTTGGAACTATTTAATTATGCATCATATTGAAACAGAAAGGTTATCTGACGTATTCCACCAAAGGGAAAAGTGATCATATCCAAATGTGTGCATTTTTTATTGGCTAGATTGAATATGTTAAAGGTAATTGATCCAAACATACATTAATGTGTAGCTCCACCACCGGACATAAGAATGGAGCCCTGTTTTCATATCCTGCTGACCGACTAACACTAGACAACAGTAAGCTGCTTGTATTTGTTCTGTGGCTGAAACACTTTGGGTATGTTGGCAATGTTTGCAAACATAGTTAAACTGATCTATATTACGATTTACAATAGGTTCAGAAAGTTCCAAATATCTTATGTTCCATGTACAGATCAAGGTAGACTTAGTATGGAGTACTGTATTGCACAGGATAAACTTATATTTATAATTATAGCTACAATATATATATTGTACCGGGAGTAGACATAACAGAGTTAGTTATATTTGTACCGGGGGTAGACTTAGCAGTTATTTGTATATTTATAACAGCTTGGGCTGTACAAAGTGTACATACACACATATTTGTATAATTGATACTGTGTAGAGTATACTTATGTTTCTATGAACTCTAACTTGTTTAATTTGAACACTATTGAATTTCAATGGTAATGTTAGATTTAGACTGAATTTCTCGTGTAGCACATGGAAATAGTGAGTTCAAGTCAATTCCTTTGCGTTTTGTTCAAAGTTCTATATTGAGGTTCAGTCGGTGAAACGGCAAGTTTCAAGCAAATATCCACACGGGTCCTTCTGGGTTTAGATGTCCACGTTTATTTATATAAAAGAACAAAAGACAAAATGCACAATATTCAATGAATGGTCATTCTTCCTAAACCAGCTCCTATCTAGGTCTGTCTCCCTCAAAGTCAGCCACCAGAAGAACAACTCTCTCTCTCTCTCCTTAAGCTCTTTTGATAACGCAGATGGGTCTGTTCTAAAACAAGATAGTTGCATTTACGACTGACCCATGATCCACACATCCTGGCTGTGGGTTCAACCGAAGGCCTTGGAGATAGAAGAGTGTCCCGTATGAAGTGTCCCGGCTGCCCAGAGATAAGAGGTGAGGGAGAAGGTTATAGGCTGAATCCACCTCCACATGGAGGTCCGGCCCCCACATTGTTACCAACCCCCCCTGGAACAGAGAGAGGAGAGACAGACCCAAATCCCACAGTAATTCAAAATGACCAAAGGTGACAAAATACAAATAAAATGGTTGCATATTGTTATCCAACCTACCCTGAGTATGAAAATAAAGATTTGTCCCCACATGCAAAGGAACAGAGGTATTGAAGATAGGAATCAAATATGTGAATATGCAAAGATCTAATCAAACAAACTTTACCCCGGTAGGCTAGAAACTAGAAACAAAGCTAAACATAGTGTGTGTGTGTGTGTGTGTGTGTGTGTGTGTGTGTGTGTGTGTGTGTGTGTGTGTGTGTGTGTGTGTGTGTGTGTGTGTGTGTGTGTGTGTGTGTGTGAGTCCCTCAGAACAATGATAGAGTGACTGAGTGAATGTAACTCCTAATTACCTCATCTTTCACAACTCAGCATCTTCAATATCAATTTAAACCCCAAACCCTGGGTAGAGGAGCTGTGAATGTCACTGATCTCTACTTCAGCTCACAGAACTCAGCCTTCCCAGGGTATGAATAAAGCCAAAGTCCAGGATAGAGAGGCTGAGTGAATGTGGTGTTGACTCTGTGCAGGAGGGTCATTGTGTCAGAGACGCTGTAGAAGGACAGAGTACCTGCCCTGTGATCCAGGTACACTCCTATTCTGGAGGACCGGGGGCCTGGTACTGTTATGCTCTTGTTATTGTGTCTGAAGAGGTAATCACTT
Source organism: Notolepis coatsorum (assembly GCF_963971535.1). Taxonomy (NCBI): domain Eukaryota; kingdom Metazoa; phylum Chordata; class Actinopteri; order Aulopiformes; family Paralepididae; genus Notolepis; species Notolepis coatsorum. Next base: position 509,510 of record NW_028174872.1, on the reverse strand, counting down.
TGTCTGCACAATAAAGCCCAGGATTTAGAATTGTATCCAAATAGACAGTTCTCCTCAGTGCCTGTTCTAATAATGTCTTTGTAGGAGGCTGCTACAGAAACCCCTCCACCACTCCACTCCACCTCCCAGTAACAGCGTCCAGTCAGACCTTCTCTACCCAGAACCTGACACCATTTAATAAATCTTTCTGGGTGATTAGGATATGACTGCATTTGGTGCATCAGTGTTGCTCTTCTGTTCCCCTCAGACAAAGACAGACTTGTGTTTGTTGTGTTTGGGTCCAGTGTGATCTGAGAGGAATATTGTAAGAAGTCAGCTCTGGTCTTGGGCTCTGGTGGCAGTAAAAGATGAACAGTATTCACCGTTGTTGAGATTATGGGCCACTGCTCTTTCAGAACGTCCTCTAGTTTGTCTCTCAGCTTAGACACAACCTCAGTCACATCTGCAAAGTACAGGAGAGGAAGGACACTGATGCTGGGTGAGTCTGTAGACTCACTGGGACCGGAGAGGGGGGGGTAACTCTGTAGAAAGTGGATGTGGTCCTCTGTGTGTGAGAGCTGCTCCAGCTCAGTGGCTCTCCTCCTCAGGTCCACTATCTCCTGCTCCAGTCTCTTCTGCAGTTCTTCAGCCTGAGTCACGGTGGTCCTCTGTTGGGCTCTGATGACCTTCTTCAGCTCAGAGCGCCTCGTCTCCAAGGAGCGTATCAGCTCAGTAAATATTCTCTCACCGTCCTCCACTGCTTTATCAGCAGAGCGATTGAGAGAATCAACAGCCTGTTGGGCCTCTTTGAGTTGCTTCTCTCTCCCCTGGACTCTCTGGTGGATTTTCTGCTGACTCATGCCAAGCTCTTTCTGTCTCTCCGTCCTTTCTGCTGCAGCTGAGACTGTATCATGGCCTTTATGTTCATCCATGGAACACAAATAACAGATGCACTGCTGATCAGTACGACAGAAAATCTTCATAGCTTCATCATGACGAGAGCAGGTGTTCTCCTGAAGCCGTGTGGAGGCTTTGACCAGCTTGTGTTTCTTAAAGGTATCAGATTGATAGTGAGGCTGGAGGTGAGTTTCACAGTAAGAAGCCAGACATACCAGGCAGGACTTGAGGGCGTTCTGCTTTCTCCCAGTGCAGACATCACAGGCCACATCTCCAGGTCCAGCATAACAGTGATCAGGAGGAGCAGCTTGGAGTCCTGTCTTCATTAGTTGTTCCATCACTTCAGCCAGCATGTTGTTTTTCTTCAGAACAGGCCTCGGAGTAAAAGTCTCCCTGCACTGGGGACATGTGTAGATCCCCTTCTGATCACCGTGATCCCAGCAGTCTGTAATACAGCCCATACAGTAGCTGTGTCCACAGGGAATAGCTACCGGATCCTTCAGTAGATCCAGACAGATAGAACAGCAGAACTGGTCCCGGTCCAGATCAACTCCTTGCTGCGCCATTTTATTCTACAAAGACAACGACACTCCTAAGTTTTGTTTTCTCAGAAAGAGTGATCGTGTGGGTGCTTCCTGGTTATAGAGTGAACTCTGACCGTGTGTTTGGTGAGAGCATGGCTCTTCTTCTTCTTCTTCTTCTTCCATGAGTTAATGGCAGATCGCGACCACTGAAGGCGCATACCGCCACATACTGTACGATCCATTAAACCCCATAATACCCAAAACAAAACCCCTTCCCTAACATCACCACCCTATCCAATCCTAATCTACGAGTCATTCATTGCCTCCTGTGGGCTGACTCTGGCTTTTTCTACACTCACCACCACCTTCCCTAACTCTCTTACTTGATCACTCACAACCACCTTCTTCCCTAACTTCCCTAACTCCTGTGTTACTTGCCCCATTGTCAACCCCTTCATACCCATGTCTAGTACTGCTGCTTCAACTACTAACTTTAACCTCTCTGTCCTACTGCTAACCATCACTATTGTATTCACTACTCTTGTCACAAATGCCACTATCTCCAACTTCTCCCCCCACACCCTCTCTTTCTCCTCCTGTACTTCCTCTACTGACAAATGCCCTTTTCTAAACCCCTGATCCTCACCTTGCTTCCCCTGATCCTCCTGCACTACCCTTACTGCCAAATGCCCTTCTCCTTCCTTACCTTGCTTTCCCTGACCTACCTTCCTAACTACCTCTGCATACGAAATCCTATCATCCCTTCTCACCTGCTGGACCACTACCTCTCGCTTCATCGCCTCACAACCCCAATACGCTACACTATGCTTCCCACCACAACTACAACACCTCGGCTCCACTCCCATGTCACACTCCCCATACTCATACTCCCCACTACATCTACCACATCTCTGTCCCTTCCTACATGACCTAGCTATATGACCAAACTCCTGGCACCTGTAACATCTCAACGGTTTTGGCACAAACTCCCTAACCCTATATGCCAAAAACCCTAAAAATACTCTCTGACTAACCTCACCCTCAAACTGAATAACTATCGTCCCTGTCTCCTCCTTCTCTACACCTCTCTTCATCCTAACTACACTCTTAACTTTCCCATTACGTTTGTCACTCCTCAACTCTTCTAACAGCTGCTCCATACTAACCTTAATTGGAATTCCACTAATCACCCCCTTGCACCCACCATCCCTTTTCTCCCCTACTATCCCTACTCCACAGACCTTCACTTTGCCAATGCTCTTCATTTCCCTAGCCTTCTCTACCTGCACTACACTTACACACCCTATAAATAAGTTCCCATCATCTAACACCTTTCCGTACCTTACCTCTCCTAACTGTGCTCTAATGAGGTTTGACAGCTGACTCGGCTCTATGTTCCTAACTCCGTCTACTCCCTCGAATCGCACCACTACATTCAAACCTACAAACTCTTTCTCTCTACCCTCATCCTCTGACCCACTCAAGCTATCTCCCCCCTCTTTCTTCCTCTTACTCCCCTTCCCCCCACTTTCCCTGCTCTTTTTCCCCACCTTCTCCCACCCCTCTCCCCCGTTTTCCTCACCTACTCTACACTCCATATCCCTATCCACACCCTCTCCTTCATCACGGCCACCACTTGCTCCACCGCCCCTGGCTCCCGACGTCGAACCCCGGGGGGAACTAGTGCCCGGAAACGGCGACATGCTTCGTTCACTCCTACTATAAGGGCCAACTTGACTTTAACAAAAACAATAAAACTATAAGCCCTTGAGGAGGCTGTTACCGGCTAAAAACCTATAGTTGACGCGTCTGTGGCCGCTGTTGTATACCGTCTGGTGAAAGGAATGAATGTCCACAAGGTCCGTTCCACTAGTACCCCAAATGGGTTTATTTACCACATAATTAACGTATGCACCAATTGCATGCGATACAAAGCAAATGCCAACGATACCTTCAAAAGAACAAACAAACACTATACACTACAAACAAAACGATAACAAAACGACGTGCCGTGTCGACGTGACGACTTGACGACTTGACGACTTGACGGTCAAAAACTGTTTGGCTCTACCGGTAACCAAACACACCTGCCTGTCATCAGTCCCGTTACTCATTAAGTAGCTACGTATGTCACCTACTGGTGAGCAACGGGAACTGATGCCACAAACTCAATTTGGCAGGCTGGCAGGCACAATGTATTACAGGCAGAATTCATCATAAATACATAAATCCAAACAAATGCATAAAATATAACATATGGCACTACAACCATGTAAATTGGCTCTTACACGCCGGCCTCTAATTGTTAAATGTCATAACATATAACAATTATAACATAAAATGAAAAACAAAAAGAGCCAAAGTGTGCCATATAACCACAAAACAAATCAATGCCATATAACCACAAAACAAATCAATATTTGAGACTATCGCCTTGTGCATAACAAACTTCCAAGCCCGGTCAATGGTCATTCCAAGATCAATGTCTTGGCCTTTAAGCACCGAGCACCCCAAGCCGTTCTCGTCTGGGAAGGCCTCTAAAAACTCTGCAGAGGAGCTGCAGAGTTGCAAATGTCAATGAAATCTCCCGCCATCTTGTCCATTGGCGCTCAATGTCATTGGGAATGTTTTCATCCCAGCTGCACACTCTTCTCCACAGTTTGAGCAGCATGGACTTGGCAGGAAGTGTAACTGGGCCAAGGAAACTCAAGGGATGGCACACCGAAATCTGGTTGTTCAGTGAAGTTCCCAGGTTGCTCAGTGTCTCTTCCAATCTGCTCACGGAAATCATATTGACAGTGGCCACTGAAATCCCATTTTCAGGACCATTATTTTCTTGCAGGGGCCCGTTGACCACCCAGCCCAGAACAGTTCTCATAGCATACGGACCATTTCCACGGCCGTTGATCACCTCCCAAGGTTCCAATAACCTGGGAGCATTGGTACCAATCAATAGATCAACATTTGCCTTTATGCTGGGAATTTGGACATGGGACAGGTAAGGCCACTTCAGCAAATCTTCCTGTGATACAACATTGTCACTTGTCACAGGCATTTTCCTTTGTGAAAGGACTTCTGGGAGGCTATAGAAAGTGTCCCCATTGAGACCAGAGACCTCCAAACCTTTCAGTGAGGTACTTGATACCACCTGCTCCTGGCTCAAAGTGCGCAGAAGGAAGTTAGTCTGTGGTCCAGTCACATCCAATGCACTCATTAAATGCTCAGAACAAAATGTTGCAGAACTGCCAGGGTCGAGAAAGGCGTATGTTTGCAGTATCTTTCCATTTGTGGACTTGACTTGGACTGGCAGAATGGACAGCTTACAATTTCCTCCGCCGGCCCCAGTAAGACCACACGTCTGCGTGGCTATAGTGACACTTGACTTGACAGCTGAAGTGACACTTGCAGATGAATTAGGCTGCTGGTATGTGCTGAGGTAAGGCCTGTCAATGTGAAGTACGGTTGGATGTTTTTTCTCACAAACCTTGCAGGTTAGGCGCTTGTCGCAACCAGCACTCATGTGACCGGAACACAAACATCCGAAACAAATCCTATTTTGCTTTATGAAAATAATTTTATCATTGTGGTTCTTGCCTTTCAGCAGCGGGCACTCTGACAGAGAGTGATCCTGAAAGCAGCATACACAAGACTCAGATTTCTCCATTTCAAAATCCTGCCCCCTATGGACAGAGCCTGAATTGACTTTGAAATCATGTCCCCTATGGACAGAGCCTGAGTATGCTCTGCTATCCTGTCCTCTATGGACAGAGCCTGAATTGGCTTTGGAATCATGTCCCCTATGGACAGAGCCTGAGTATGCTCCGCTATCCTGTCCCCTATGGACAGAGCCTGAGTCTGGGTCCTTGGAGTCCAGACGTGTGACAGTTGTAGCAAAGCTGTTGCCTTCAGCTCTGCCAAACTTGTACTGAGGCTGGAACTTGCTCCTGTTGCTCAATCCATCCTTTATGGTTGGTTTATCCTGGATGTCACCGAAAAGTGGGTCAGAAAGGATCCTGACCTGACGTTCCACGAATGTGACCAGATCATTAAAAACAGCTCTATGATGTCGTCGCTCAAGTAGCTCATAAGCTGTTGTCCTCCATCTTTCCCTAAATCGGTAGGGCAGCTTGGTTATAATCATGCGCATGTTGGTAGGCATGTCAAGCTCCTGCATGTGTTGCATCTCTGTCATCACGTTGCAACAGTTGCGCAGGAACAGAGAATAGTCCTGTAGTGCCTTTACATCTTCAGCCTTAACTGCGGGCCAGGCCAAGGCCTTTTCGATATATGACGTAGCGATCTTAAATTCATTCCCGAAATGTTCTTTCAGGAGACCTTTGGCCATGTCATAACCACGGTCTGGCATCATGTGCTGACAACTCCTTACCAGCTCACGTGGTTGTCCTTTTGTGAACTGTTCCAAAAAATATAAACAATCAGCTTTGTTGGCCTTTGCTTCAATATTGTGCTCAAAGGATCTTATGAAGCTCCTGTAGTGAAGCGGGTCACCATCAAAGGCAGGGATGTCTCTGGATGGTAGAGACATTGTGAGCTGTTGTTGCACAAGAGCATTAGTGATTTCATTCTGCCGTTGCAGGACTGTACTCAAGTCTCCTTGAAGTTGTACTTGACAAGGTTGATACAGTTGTGGTTGCACAGCAGCTCCACCTTGTGGTGGCATTTGAAAAGGTTGATACAATTGTGGTTGGACAGCAGCTCTACTTTGTGGTGGCATGTGAAAGAGGGGTGGTTGTGCAGCAGCTCCACCTTGTGATGGCATGTGAAAGAGGGGTGGTTGTGCAGCAGCTCCACCTTGTGATGGCATGTGAAAGAGGGGTGGTTGTGCAGCAGCTCCACCTTGTGATGGCATGTGAAAGAGGGGTGGTTGTGCAGCAGCTCCACCTTGTGATGGCATGTGAAAGAGGGGTGGTTGTGCAGCAGCTCCACCTTGTGATGGCATGTGGAAGAGGGTTGGTTGTGCAGCAGCTCCACCTTGTGATGGCAAGTGGAAGAGGGTTGGTTGTGCAGCAGCTCCACCTTGTGAGGGCATGTGGAAGAGGTGAGGTTTAACCTTTGGCTTGACAACAGGCTCTGGCATAGGAATGCTGAATTGCTGTGCTGTCGGATTTAGCACAGTATGGCTTGAATGAGGAGGTCCGGTGTGATTTCCCACATGCCTTTGGCTAGAGGTTCGTGACCGTCTCCCTGCATCTGACGTAGTATGCAGAACAGCCAAATGGGCAGTGGATACAGCCAACTCAGCCTCCATTTCAAGCTGCTCCTTTTTCCTCCTTAACACTTGCTCTTGATCCTCCAGAGCTTGTCTCTCCTTTAAGTACGCTGCTTTCACCAGCAGTGATGCTCTTTTAGCCTCTGCTATGAGCCGTTCAGAGCTGGCACTGCTACCACTCTTTCTGCTGCCTTGTGAGCGTCCAAAGGAGATATTTGAAATACTGTCATTTGGTTTCACATCATCAACCACTGTTTGTATGTTGTCTGGGCGCACGTCATCTGTGGGTGCACTGACAGTGTGCACCTCCCTTGTGTGCACATCCTCTGTGTGCACAGCCTCTGTGTCTACACAGACAGTGTGCACATCCTCTGTGTGCACAGGTTCTGAGTGCACTTCACCCTTGCTATTTGTAATTGCCATATTTTGTGCCAGCCAACTCTCAACAAGCATGTGGAAGCTTTCCAACGTGTTTATTCTTGACCCAAACCAGGCAGTTTGTAATGTATTTTCGTCCGGGGACATAGTTGACGTATTCATAAATTCATTTTGTACAGATTTGGCTGTCTCACACAGCCTTACATATTCACATAATACATCTTGTACCCCTGTCACGTCAGCATTGTGCATAAATACCTCCATCATTTTGTACAACTTTTGTGCCTTATTTAATATATCTGATCTTTTATTTTCCAATTTTCCCAATTTTTCCATTACAGCCTTTAAGGTCAGTTTAATTTCCCTTTTTTCCATTGTGACAGTTTTCACAGCCGCCTCTGCACCGACGAGTTGCTCATTATTAATGTCTTGATTGTCATCCGCAACGCTCATGTTGACAATCAGCAGTGAAATGATTGAAGCAATAACGTTATGCCCGGCGCGCACGAAGGGATTCAAACAGTCAACGATAGTTGTGCGTGGCGCACATAACGGATTATCATTCAACGCCAACGGTGGCGCGCACAAACAAATCAAAGTTAACGGTAGACTGGTACGCGCAGTCTATTTTCAGCTACCAATGCATTGGAATTTATGCTCGCAAAACGTAAGAGTTGTGTGCACACATTTACCATGGCCAAAAAAAAGGGGTAGCGCTACCTTACCTCGGCTTGTAGCCTACCACGGAAAATGCTGGCAGCTGACGTTGGGTACCGTTGGTTGTAGTTGGAGCTCTGATGAGTAGGTTGACGTTCAGCGCTTCTCAGCTCATGGCTATGTTGACATCCAACAGCTGGAACTGCGCAAATCCCACGCAGTCCTCAACGCATCAGCTCCGCGCGCGCATCAAAGCGAGGCTGAATGGCTTCCCCGCTGTCCTCAACGTTTCTTGTTGCGCAAAGCTTAAACCTACTTTGCTCGTCTTGCTGTGGTTCTGGCTGATCCACTTTACTGATGAGCAAGTTTTTGACTTGCTTTGCTCTTGGTGTGGTTCCCAATCCACCTTTATACTAAAGAGCACGAGTTTTTGACTTGCTCTTCATGTGTTCTCAACGAGCACTAGTTTTTGACTTGTATAAGGGCCAACTTGACTTTAACAAAAACAATAAAACTATAAGCCCTTGAGGAGGCTGTTACCGGCTAAAAACCTATAGTTGACGCGTCTGTGGCCGCTGTTGTATACCGTCTGGTGAAAGGAATGAATGTCCACAAGGTCCGTTCCACTAGTACCCCAAATGGGTTTATTTACCACATAATTAACGTATGCACCAATTGCATGCGATACAAAGCAAATGCCAACGATACCTTCAAAAGAACAAACAAACACTATACACTACAAACAAAACGATAACAAAACGACGTGCCGTGTCGACGTGACGACTTGACGACTTGACGACTTGACGGTCAAAAACTGTTTGGCTCTACCGGTAACCAAACACACCTGCCTGTCATCAGTCCCGTTACTCATTAAGTAGCTACGTATGTCACCTACTGGTGAGCAACGGGAACTGATGCCACAAACTCAATTTGGCAGGCTGGCAGGCACAATGTATTACAGGCAGAATTCATCATAAATACATAAATCCAAACAAATGCATAAAATATAACATATGGCACTACAACCATGTAAATTGGCTCTTACACCTACTCCTACTCCTACTTCTAGCTCCCGACCTCAAACCCTTGGGGGAAACAGGGCTCGGATACGGCTCATCCCATACCATCAACTCGTCAACATGTGAACACAAGTCGCAAATCTTACAACCATCGTCGCCCAAACTCCAATCGTCAACACTACCACCACAACACATCCGATATTTCGGCATTCCCAACCTCCTCCTTCCCTTCTTCCCCATCGCCGACGGAAGTACAACTCTTCTTCTTCTCTCGATGTACCGTAATCGCGCCCTCCGGCTAGCTAACCTCGCAGCGGCAGCTAGTTCGAGAGCATGGCTCTGGGTGGGAGGTGCTTCCTGGTTGTAGAGTAAACTCTGAACGCGTCACGGGGTGGGAGGTGCTTCCTGGTTCTAGCTGTCCAGGGGAGGAGTCGCTTTAAAGAGACAGTGTCTATTTTACTGTGATTCATAGATAGAAGATGTTTTTTTTTACTTAGTTCAGGACTTTCTATCGTCATCAACTACCTCTAATTAGCTTACTTTGTCAAGGAAACCCCACTAAAACTCATAAGCACAAAGAGAGACAGGCAAAATGGTAAACATACTCAATAAAACACTCTCTCTTTCTCTCTCTCTCTCTCTCATTTCCTCTCTCTCTCTCTCTCTCTCTCTCTCTCTCATTTCCTCTCTCTCTCCTCCTCCTCCCTCCTTAAAGCCCACTCTAAAAGAGGCCCCGGCGAACACAAGAGCTGGAGTGGACGGGGGAACAAAGAGTTGTTAAAAAATCTCTCTCGTTCTCCTCTCTCTCTCTCTCTCTCTCTCTCGTTATTTCACTGATTTGATTTACTGATTTGTTTGAAGGCTGGTTTCTTACCAGTTTCCTGTATGTCTCAGAAAGACCCTGACTTCATTGCTGGACATTGGTGTCAAAGTAAATCTGCAGTAATTATCATTTCATGAGCAAAGTTATATATATGAAATGATAATGCAATGAAAACCTATAAAACCCATGATTACAGTTGTTAATATGAAAACTGAATAACTTGATGCTACCAAATATGCATTATAATAGGTACAGTAACAAAGAAAGTAGAGAACCCAGGGGAGGAAAGAAAGTACTTGTACTACTGTATTTAAATACTTTACTAAAGAGGCAGTGTCTATAGTTTACTGTGATTCATAGATAGAAGATGTTTTACACAGTTCAGGACTTTCTCTCGTCACCTAATCAGGAGATCGCATATTTTCGTCAAGAAAGCAGATTAAGGCTAACCCTCTCTGCCTCTTGGGACATTTCAAGGTGCTCTGGTCTTTGGCTTCTGTGCGGATGCTTATGTATGTGTAGTTGTATGGCTATATTTTGCCCTAGAGGAATGTACTCACCTACTCGGCCACATTTTAGATTTAGTTTTAACAGCAGGTTTCTCCATCGACAACATGGAAATAGATGACCCAGTCCTTTCAGACCATTCACTGATCTCTTTTGATGCTCTGTGTTTTGTCCCCATTTCCAAAGCTATTGTCCCAGCGCGTTCCTCTCGCCACATTAACCCCTCCACTGCCATTAAGTTCCGTGATGCCTATATAGCTGCCCCTAACACCTGCAGTATTGAGGCCTCTCCTGCCCAGCACAGCACTGAGATCCTTATCTCAATGTTCAATTCTTCATGCTCCTCCATACTCGACTCTGTCGCCCCCCTTAAACTCAAAAGGCCCAGACCTAGATCTCAGCCCTGGCTTGATGAGAACACCAGAGCTTTAAGGAGACATTGCAGACATAGGCCGAGCGCAGGTGGAAACACAATAAACTGCAGATCCACTATGAGATCCTTAAACATCACCTCAAACAGTATCAAGAGGCAGTTAAGGTGGCGAGAGAAAGGCACTTCTCAGAAATAATTGCCAAAAATTGTCACAATCCCAGAGTCCTTTTTTCGACCATTAACTCTTTCACCTCCCCTCCTCCCGCCCCCTGCCCCGATGCCTCCCCCTCCAAATGTGAAGAATTCCTAAACTTCTTCATTAGGAAGGTGGAAACCATTAGATTAGCCATCTCATCGTCCTCCTCCACCCCCCCTCCTACCCAGCCCCCCTGCCCGGCCCCCCCGCCTGCCCAGCCCCCCTGTCGGACCCCCCCTCCTGCCCAGCCCTCCTGCCCACTTCCCCCTCCCTCCCACCCCTCCTGCCCAGCTCTTTTGAACAACTTCCAACCCATCTCTCTAACCACTCTCAGAGAGCTGGTGGCAGGCATGCGGACCGTCACATCCCCCCTTGATGCCCTCCCTACCCATCTTCTAAAAGAGTCCATGGACATAGTAGGCCCCAGTATTTTGTCTATCATAAACAGCTCTCTGGAATCTGGCTCTGTTCCCTCCTCCCTTAAGCACGCCATGGTTGAGCCCCTCCTAAAAAAAACCTAACCTAGACCCTGCTCTTTTCAATAATTACAGGCCCATATCCAAACTACCCTTCCTATCTAAGATTTTAGAAAAGGCTGTCCTGGCACAGCTCCTCCCCTTCCTACATCACAACAACCTCCTAGACGAATTCCAGTCAGGTTTCAGGGCAGGGCACAGCACTGAGACAGCGCTAGTCAAAATCTACAATGACCTGCTTCTCACCATCGACTCAGGTAGCTGTGCCATGCTCCTCCTCCTGGACCTCTCTGCCGCGTTCGACACGGTCGACCACTCCACCCTGGTCGATCGTCTCGAACACAGGCTAGGTATTGGGGGGTCTGCCCTAAACTGGTTCGCATCCTACTTGAGCGGCCGCTCCTTTTCGGTCAGTTTGGGTGGACACTCCTCCCCCACAGCTAGTCTACCGTATGGGGTCCCCCAAGGTTCCATCCTGGCCCCCATACTCTTCTCCATCTACATGCTCCCTCTGGCCGAAATCATCCAGAAACACAACATTTCATATCACTTTTATGCCGATGACTCCCAAATCTACCTTCCCCTCAACCCCTCTGACACAGCTAACCTAGACTCTCTTAAAAACTGTCTCAGGGACATAAAAAGCTGGATGGCCCTCAACTTCTTACAGCTAAATGAAAATAAAACTGAGATCATTTTGTTTGGCCCCCCCTCTTCCACCAAAACACTCTCCAACAGCCTAGGACAACTCTCCACCCACCTCAAACCCCACGTCAAGAGCCTGGGTGTAATCTTTGACCCAGAGCTCAAATTCGACCGGCAGGTAAATGCCGTAGTCAAATCATGCTTCTTTCAACTCTGCAACATCAGTAAAATAAAACCAATCCTTTCACCCGTCGACCTGGAAACGGTAGTCAATGCATTCATCACCTCACGCCTTGACTACTGCAATGCCCTCTACACCAGCATCAGTCAGGCAGCCATGTCCCGCCTCAAAATGGTCCAGCACTCTGCAGCTAGGTTCCTTACCGGTACCAGAAAGAGAGAGCACATCACACCAGTCCTAGCCTCCCTACACTGGCTCCCAGTCCCATTTAGAATAGACTTTAAAATCCTCCTCCTCACCTTTAAAGCACTATCGGGTGCAGCACCCTTATACATCACCGAGCTCATCACCCCCTACGCAGCACCCAGGTCACTAAGATCCTCCAACCAGGCTCGGCTGGTCCCCCCCCGCACCAGACTCAAAAAGAGAGGCGATCGCTCCTTCAAGGCCGTGGCCCCCAAGCTATGGAACCAGCTTCCCCTGGAGATCCGATCTGCCCCCTCACTGGAGACATTTAAGGCCCGTCTAAAAACCCACTTCTATTCCCTGGCCTTCAATAAACCCTGATTCTCCCACACCCTAACTCACACACTCCCATGTAATTTTATCCTGCCCCCCCCCCCCCCTCCTGTATATCTTCTTATGCTCCTCTGTCCCCTGTGTGCTACTGTACTTTGTGTTCCCCTATCCGTGTGTTGTCCTACTGTCCTATTCTCTGAATGGACTGTCTTGTCCTGCTGTGCCTTTTTGTATTTTTGTATTTGTGTATTTTATATTAGGACATTGATTTTAAGCTTTGATTGTACAGCACTTTGGTTGGCTCTTGTGCTTTTAAACGTGCTATATAAATAAATTACTTGACTTGACTTGACTTGACTTAACGAAGCACTTGTTTTGTCTTGTTCAGTTGTTCCTTTATTCACTGTGATTTTGTTTTCTACTGCTCCCATGTTCTGGTTTGCAGTGTCTGCTTTACTCAGAGCTTTCAGAAGCTCTGTCATGTTTCAATCTGTGTTTCTCAAGATATATTTTTTTCCTTTTCCTTGATTATGTTTCTCATGATCAAAATAAAACGTTTAAAATCTGCAACGTCCAACACGTTATTTTGTCTGATGCAATTTCTCGTTTCGCTTAACAGGGACAGGTGTCAATACTTTCACGAGTACTGATAAATACTGAACTCATGATACTGAATACCAATATGAGCACTTGACAATGACATTTACCATTTCGGAAAACTTAGTCTATTGAAAACTGAGGAGGGGAATTTGTCTTATACGGTCACATTTGAATGACTTTGTACATATTAAAGGGGAAAAAACAACTAAAACGATGTTGATATATTTTGCACATAATCTCACGCACATCCCAAAAACTCGAAACAGTTTTGCACACATTCATTTAGTTTGATAGTTATTGAGAGTAAATTAGTTTGAATATGGCCCTCAGTGATGTCATCGGGGACATTGTATCCTTGTGTTAATCACAGCACCATGATGTAGATGAAATAGCAATATCTTGTTTTATAGGGACTGCTACCTTATCATTTAATTGAGCTGTGATTAACACAACACAAGGATTCAGTGTCCCCGATGACATTACTGGTTGCCATATTAAAACTCATTACTCTCAATAACTGTCAAACTAAATTAATATTTGCAAAACTGTTTAGAGTTTTTGGATGTGTGTGAGATTTTTTTTTTTTTGTCTTTTTCCCCCTCCATTTTCCTCCGATTTTCTCCCATCCCAATGTTAGTCGTATGCCAATTCCCAGTCCCTTCCTGGTCGCTGCGCCCTTACCCCCCACAGTCAGATCATCTGGGAGAGTGGAGGCTACCACGTGCTTCCTCCGACACACGTCCAGCCAATCACCGCTTCTTTTCACCTGGCAGCGCGGATTCTCATCGAGAGGGCGTAGCGTGTGGGAGGACCACACTATCCCCCTCAAGTCCTATCCGTGCTTAGCAGGCGCCCCGACCGAACTGTAGGAGTCGCTGTTTACAACGACCCGGACCCACCCCGCCAGCTTCTCCCACCCTCTAATACAGCCAATTGTATTAGTGCAGATGGCCAGCCAAGCTGGTGACAACCCCGGAGCTGTGAGCTGGATTCGAACAGGCGAATCCAGCTCACAGCTCCGGGGTTGGTGACGAACGCAATCTCCGCTCGGCCACCTAACCGCCTGTGTTGATTGATTGATTGATTGAAAACTTTATTTAACAGATTGTAGAATGGGTACAATACAGTACGGCTCAATACACACAATTGTTAAGGGGATGCAGACCTGAGAAAGACGTTTGTCTTGTTTCCATCAGGGTCCCCCATTTTCAATTCATATAGACATTTATGACATACACAACATACATGACATTTATGGCATAGGGACATATAGGTATTTAGTACTGATACATTTGTGACAAACGGTATTCAAATATACAGTACTGTTACCCCTAGATCCTGACAGAGTATATACATATGATGGGGAGGGGACTGTACATTAGGAGGGGGTGGGTGGGTGGGAGAGAGATATACATACGGCGGGGAGGGAATATATACATGCGTGGGGAGGAGGCTGTCTATTAGGAGGTGGTGGGGGTTTTGGGCATTTACGGTGGCCAGTTTCGAATTGCAGCCTCCCGTAGGTGCTCTTTAAGAGCGGTTTTGAATGTGGGTAGGGATTCACATTCCTTTACAGCTTTGGGTAGGGCGTTCCACATTGATGTGGCATAATTGCTAAACGTATTTAGTCCCTTGTTTGAGCCGAATCTGGGTTTAACATGATTTGTTGCGCTTCCTCTGGTGTAGTGGTTGTGGTATTCACTGACCTTTGGGAAGTATTTTGACATGTACATGGGTACCTTAGTCGTATAGTGTATCTTGTAGACCAGGCCCATTGCAAGTTGCTGTACTCTGTCGTCTACTCTAAGCCATCCTAGGTTGTCAAAGTGGGCAGGGGTGAGGTGGGTTCTGGGGGTAAGGTCAAGTAGTAGTCTGACCAGTTTGTTTTGTGATGTTTGTAATTTTTTTTTAAGCGCCTTTGAGGTGCTTTGGTACCATGAGAGGTGTGAGATTATTTGTAAATAAATTGCCGCTGTTGTTTTGGTGAAATGCCCCTTTAACCTAATCTGATGGCAGCATTCCACAATAGTACCCAGCTGCAGCTCCGGAGACCAGCGCTTACAAGCCCCGCACATACAAGCCCGCACATAGCAACCCCTCGCTTCCATTGGCTGATTTTGGTCACGTGATTTTGGGTCACGTTGCACGTTGCACTGCGGGATTGATTGATTGATTGATTGAAAACTTTATTAACAGATTGCCGTATGATTTGGGTCACGTTGCACTGCGGGATTGATTGATTGATTGATTCATTGATTCATTGATTCATTGATTCATTGATTGATTGATTGAAAACTTTATTAACAGATTGATTGATTGAAAACTTTATTAACAGATTGCCGAATGGGTACACGTGACCACAGGCCCTGATTGATTGATTGAAAACTTTATTAACAGATTGTAGAATGGGTACACGTGACCTGACCGATTGATTGATTGATTGATTGATTGATTGATTGAAAACTTTATTAACAGATTGCAGAATGGGTACAGTGACCGATTGATTGATTGATTGATTGATTGATTGATTGATTGATTGAAAACTTTATTAACAGATTGCAGAATGCAGTACAGCTCAATACACACAATTGTTAAGGGGATGCAGACCATGCAGTACTGTTACATTTGTGACATACAGTAAATATATACAAGGGGGAGGGAACTGTACATTTATGATGAATTGAAAATGGGGGACCCTGATGTAAACAAGACGGAAGTCTTTCTCTGGTCTGCATCCCCTTAACAATTGTGTGTATTGAGCTGTACTGCAGATATATTTCAATTGCCTTACTTATTTACATAAGTATTATAGGCCTACAGCAGTATTGTACAGACAGTCTGTGTGAAGTCTGTGTGGTTATCCAGCTGCACAAAGGCAGAGCAAGAGGCTCTACAGAGGGTGGTGATGATAAAGCCATGATAAAGACCTTCAATCAGCTGAAGGGGAATCCCTCCAAGCTGCTGTCAGCGCTACACACCTTCGGCCGCTCTGGTATCAGCCATGCATCAAAACGTGCACACGCACTCAGGCGAGTCGCTAACCGTGCTGGGCCAAGTATAGCGGCTCAACCCACCTCTGTTGCCCGTCGTAAAATGAAGCTCGGGGGTCGACGACGGCTCGCTGCGGGGAGGCCGAAGAAAAGTGTGGTGAGCACAGACCATCGCTATAGTTTCCCAACAGGAGTAAAGTCTGGAACGCACCACAGCCTGTCACAAGCAGTAGAGATGTGTCGTAGCAATCCGAAGTGACATTGACCACCAATATAGCATGTACATAAAGACCCAGTGCCTCATCCGTAGCTAATATTGCACTACCACAGGACCTAGCATGTCCTACCATGCTCTGTAAATAACTTATGTACATATACCGATATGCCCTACTCTGTTTACTTGTTTTATTGCACAATGTCGTTCTATTGGATTCTATTATATGTTATTACTATTGTATTATGCACATCTTTGCGGGCACGACCACCCGCATTTAATTTTTTTTTTTTTTTTTTATATTTTTTGCACAAATCTCTCCAATATTCAAAACATCTCTTTCCACATCACCATATGCAACTTCCAAGATTTGCCTTTTTCTTTTTTGTAAGAACATACAAAACATGTAAAGGACTCATACAAATACATTAACAACTCAAGTTCAAGTTCAAGTTCTTTAATAGTTGTCATACAGAAGTACAGAATACTTTCATACAAAATGCTTCTTACTGTTACGCTCCAGAGACTGTGCTAGACAAGATAGTATCAAATAACATAATAACATAATATAGCATGAATTTAGAAGAAGAAAATGAGGTCACAGTGTTCGGTAAGCGTCCCAGACACATGTAGGTGTGCATGATAGCATGCATGCATGTGTGTCTCCAACATATGTATGTGGGTACGTGTATTGATTGATTGATTGATTGATTGAATTGATTGATTGATTGATTGAAAAGTTTATTAACAGATTGCAGAATGGGTACAACTGACATGGAAAATAAAAAAGACTTACGAAAAAAAGAAAAATACTATACTATACATTGTGCGTATACATCCCTGATATATATACTTTGCATGTAGACCGATCTACCTGCGAGCAGGTATGTGCTGCATCCTCTATCGGGATGCCACCCTTCTCCATATTGCATGTGAGAGAAAGCGTCCCAGACACATGTAGGTGTGCATGATAGCATGCATGCATGTGTGTCTCCAACATATGTATGTGGGTACGTGTATTGATTGATTGATTGAATTGATTGATTGATTGATTGAAAAGTTTATTAACAGATTGCAGAATGGGTACAGTACAGTACATCTCAATACATACAATTGTTAAGGGGATGCAGACCAGAGAAAGACTTTCATCTTGTTTACATCAGGGTCCCCCATTTTCAATTCATCATAACATATATGACATACATGACATACAGATAGACAGTACTGCTACATCTATACATTTATGACATATCAGATTTGCAAATACAGTACTGTTTGTGATACAAAAGTGTCCAGAAAAGGAGTGTATATACATTTGGCGTAGAAACTGTACATTGGAGGAGGTTGGTGGGGTGGGGTTGGGTGGGTTGGGTGAGGGCTGTGTACGTAAGCATGTGTACATGCCTCACATGTGTGTGTGTGTGCATCTTCCAGGTATGCGACTGTACTCCTATCTCTTGTGTGTGTCTCGTATCCATGTGTGCCTCCGCCCCCTATGTGAGTGTATATCTCAGGTGTGCATATATATGTGCGTCTCAGCTACGTATGTGTGTGTCTCCTATGTACATGTATATCCCCCATATGTGTCAGTGAGAGCCTATACCTCAACTATGTGTATATGTAGGTGTGTGTATGCCTATTTCCTATAAGTGAGTATGTGCATGTATGTGTGCCCCTGACATGTATAACTTAGCCTTGTGCATATGAGTGTGTGTAAACCTATTATGTACACATACGAATATGTGTATCCTAGATACTTGTATGCGGCTAAACATGCACATATGAGAGTGTGATAGAGACAGTGACCATTCCATAGATATACCATCCGGACATAAAATCCATGTACATACATATATAACACATTATAAAGTACAAGTACCATCAGATCAGATCCCCTTTTTCATATTCATCCTTGATATCATTGTAACCCCACCTTAATCATTTGTCCCCAGACCGTTCAGTCAGGTGTAGAAAACTGTCCCATAAACGTGTATGCAAATAAACAACTTGTGACAAATAAAACTCTTGACTTGACCACCAGCCTCTCTATCTAAATGTTATATTGTTAACTGTCTAGTTAGGCATTAACTGTGTTAATCTAAATGTTATATTGTTAACTGTCTAGTTAAGGCATTAACTGGGTTAATTAATCTAAATGTTATATTGTTAACTGTCTAGTTAAGGCATTAACTGGGTTAAGTGGGGAGTGCGTCATGGTACAGTTTCAGTAAGTGGGGAGTGTAAACAAGTTGAACGCGTCACGTGAAATAACGTTACGTGAATAAACATATAACGTTACAATGTACAGTTTCTGACAGCTGGCTGTGTTGTGAAATGTGCATAACGTTATGAATAAACCGCGAAGTCACGCGAAATAACGTTATAAACGCGAATCTGGTAGTATATTTATTTGTATCTTCTTGAGATGATAACATTAACATCCGCATTTTACCGCATGGCGAGCTAAACCAATCAGAGAGGGGCTTCGCTCAACCAATCAAAGAGGGGGCTGCAGAAATGGAGCCCAACCAATCAGAGAGGCGTCTGCAGAACTTCAGCCATTGGGTGGGACCCAAATCACGTCACCAAAATCAGCCAATGGAAGCGAGGGGTTGCTATGTGCGGTGCTTGTATGTGCGGGGCTTGTAAGCGCTGGTCTCCGGAGCTGCAGCTGGAAGCATCTCGCATTCCAGCTAATTTTGCAATGTAAAATATTTGCATCATGTCATTGTGTCTTTACCAGCTAACGGTCTTGGGAAATGCATTATTGTAGTTTTCAACATTTTCACCTTTTAATTTTAAACCAATGCTGCCATCTATTGACAACATAAAGTGTTGTCTAATCGTCACCTTGAGAGCCACTTCCGTATACAAGCGTCGCCCAAATCACGTGACCCAAATCAGCCAATGGAAGCGAGCGGCCGGAGGACCTCAGCCATTGGGTGGGACCCAAAACACGTGACCCAAATCAGCCAATGGAAGCGAGGGGTCTCAGCCATTGGGTGGGACCCAAATCACGTGACCCAAATCAGCCAATGGAAGCGAGGGGTCTCTTAAGCGCCGCTACTGTGGTGATTCTGGGGTTCTGCAGCTGGAAGCATCTCCGATTTGTAGAGACGCATCCCAGCCGAACATCCTCCATCTTGGATTAGTTTGGCGTGCGTTTTTTTCAGCGTGGCATAATGGGATTTATGATTAGCCAATGTGCATATCGATCTACCAGAATCCGATGAGTGGTGAGGAAATGCTGCCGGCGATCACATGGCCTGACGGTAGGATAATATTACCCCAAATTACAGCTGGATTGGACATTGTTTTATAACGTAACGTGATTGGTCAATGAAAATGCTATATTGAACGCACACTGTATTGCAGATCAATAATAGTAATCGGCGTTCCCCGCCGCCCCCATTTCATCCATAGATGCTCTGTAATAGTCCGGATGCTACGCAGTTTGTTTTATTTCATTCGTATATATACAGCAGAAATGGCGTTTGATATAACGGCGCCAACGTTTAGCCTATTATCTAAGCTCCCGGGAAAAAAGCCTAGACAAAAAGTGTGTTACACCTTATATTCACAACGCTATAAAATGACAACCAACCGATGGATTTTTATTTTCTTTAAGCCATTGTGAAGGCACGGTTTATGCACTCAAGTGACAATGAGAATGGACAGATAGCAATACTATAAAGCATAGTTAAAACAAAACCAACACGTTTGTTTACATTCCGCGGTCCCCTGCACCATATTAGACGGGTCCAAGCCGGTCGTCAAAGTGTTAACAATTGTGTGTATTGAGCCGTACTGTATTGTACCCATTCTGCAATCTGTTAAATAAAGTTTTCATTCATTCTTTCATGCAGCACTTAAGGTGTTGATACCATTCAGCACCACATATTTGTGTGAAGCTGGCTTTTCATCCAGGACAGCTCTGAAAACAAAATATAGGGCCAAGTTGAGCCTTGAGGATGACATGCGTGTTGCCTTGTCGTCGATCTCCCCACGTCTTGACCGTATTATTAGCCAGCAGCAGCAGACCTCGCACTGAGCTAGAAATGTCCACAAGTGCTTATTTTCTGTATTTATTTATATTTTTTGAGAAATGGTAACTTGGTGATCCTTTGATTTTTTAGAAATGGTCACACTAGTTTTTTTTTTTTAGGAAAACAGTGCAGCTGCAACAGATAGCACGTTAGTGATCCTTTTCTGTATTCAAAAAAAAATTCACACGATTGATTGATTGAAAACTTTATTAACAGATTGCAGAATGGGTACAGTACAGCTCAATACATACAATTGTTAAGGGGATGCAGACCAGAGAAAGACTTTCGTCTTGTTTACATCAGGGTCCCCCATTTTCAATTCATCGTAACATATAATGACATACATGACATACAGATAGACAGTACTGCTACATCTATACATTTATGACATATCAGATTTGCAATTACAGTACTGTTTGTGATACAAAAAGAGTCCAGAAAGAAAAAGTATATACATTTGACATAGAAACTGTACATTGGATTGGGTAGGTGGGGGTGGGGGGGGACTGTACATTGGAGGTGGTTGGGTGGGTGGGGGGGGGGGGGTGTTGGGTATATTGCTATATTTATTTATACATTTAGACCTGAAACGCCTGCTAATAATGCATTATATAGCCTGCATACTGTATACACACACATGTTTCCCGGTTTCAATGGGTTAAATAAACGTTATTTTGAAAACAAGCACTTTTGTCATCATTGTAGCAAAAAAGACAGGACCGGAAAAGTCTTTATCGTATGTAGGGGTGCCCTGGAATATTTTATTGGACACAGGGGTGCCTGCCTTGGCAGCAGAAAGGTTGAGAACCCCATACATGACATCATCTATAGTCCTATGTACTGTAACGTTACATAGCTATTTAAATCCCAATAGTGTCAGTGATTAGCCTCGCCCTCTAGCTGTATCTATTGTGATCACCAGAGATCATCGTTAGAAAGTTGGTGTGTTTTGGGAAGCACGGTCCTTGTTCCTGACATGGCTTTTGAAGTGATATTCGCACGTGTTTTTGCGGGTCCAGTCCACGGGGTATGTTGACAGAATTAGCAAAACACCTTATCGACTGAAGCATAAAAGTCATTAGGATACTGCTCTGCTCTGAATTTAGGGCTTAGTGGGGAATTTTTTCCGACGTTAACGACGCACCGAAGCAGCTAGACGCTTGGACATTTCTCCGTGTTGTGTGTAACACGCAGCGGTCCCCGCCTCCCTCCCTCCTTGCAACAAACGTTCCACCCAAAAACGGAATTTCAGTCCAGATTAGGGTACATTCTGCTGTGATTGGACGTTTATGCGCCTTGTGTAATGTGGGACTTGTAGTTTCTGAACTATTAACAGCGGAGCTGTTTTGTAATCTTCACTCGTCTCGCACACTGCGAGTAAATGATTTTTCCGGTTCGCGCACACATATTATTAGGGGCAAATACGAGGGAAATGCTCGCACTGTAGAGCATATATAATTAGTAAACTGTCGGGGGCTTTTCTTGCCCCCCCTTAACTGATTTTCGAGGGCATTTGATTTGGTAAATTTTCGAGGGCATTTTGCCCCAAGCCCCAGTTAATTTCGAACCCTGGGTCAGACTACTACTTGACCTTACTTCTAGAACCCACCTCACCCCTGCCCACTTTGACTACCTAGGATGGCTTAGAGTAGACGACAAGAGTACAGCAACTTGCAATGGGCCTGGTCTACAAGATACACTACACGACCAAGGTACCCATTTTTTTTTATACTTCTAATTTACATGCTATACTATGTTATTTTATTTCATACTTATCTTGTCTTGCACAGTCTCTGGAGCGCAACAGTAAGAAGCATTTTGTATAAAAGTATTCTGTACTTCTGTATGACAACTATTAAAGAAACTTGAAACTTGAAACATGTCAAAATACTTCCCAAAGGTCAGTGAATACCACGACCACAACACCAGAGGGAGCTCAACAAATCATGTTAAACCCAGATTCGGCTCAAACAAGGGACTAAACACGTTTCGCAATTATGCCACATCAATGTGGAACGCCCTACCCAAAGCTGTAAAGGAATGTGAATCACTACCCACTTCCAAAACCACTCTCAAAGAGCACCTACGGGAGACTGCAATTCGAAACTGGCCCCTGTAAATGTACAGTAAATGTCCTAACCCAATAATACACGAGACCCTCTTCTTGGAACCAAGTAAGGTTTTGTCGATATTCCAATGTACAGTTTCCCCCACCCCACCTACCCAACCCCCCCCCCCCCCCCCCACCCAACCACCTCCAATGTACAGTCCACCCCCCCCCCACCCCACCTACCCAACATCCAATGTACAGTTTCTACGTCAAATGTATATACAGGGTTCGTACGGGTGCTGGAAATCCTTGAAAATGCTTGTATTTCAATGTGGTGTTTTAAATGTGCTTGCATTGTGTATAAAGTGCTGGAAAGTTATTGAAATTGTAATTGCACTTTATACTTTCATAATCACTCGCTATCTGACTGAATAGTTTGGTTTTTAGATAAAGAAATAAAATAAGTCTGAGCGACTCGAGTGAGCCGTTTTCGCCTTTCACGCAAAATGAAATGTGGCTGGGCTCGACCCGTAGTGTTTTTTTTATTTTTTACCTGTGCCATCTGAGAACAGCGTGTGTGTGTGTGTGTGGCCAACATGCCGGGAGGCTGCCATTTTAATGAGCTCTGGCTTGGAGATATCAAATATAATTCATGGTTAAAAAGAGGAGAACATCCTCGAGTAGCCGTGTGCAAAATATGCAGAAAGTACCTGCAGATTTTTACCATGGGAGTCTGCACTTTCGAGCCACGTTGAAAGGTGAGCCACTGAGCCATGGGACCCATGTATTTCCATGTATTTCAAACCACGATAACTTGTGTATTGAAATGGTATTTAATTTTTATAACGGAACATTTACGGAGACTGGTGTGGAGCAGTTGTAGTTTGGAACGCAGTAACGTACTGTATATCTGTATGTCATGATGAATTGAAAATGGGGGACCCTGGTGTAAACGAGACGAAAGTCTTTCTCTGGTCTGCATCCCCTTAACAATTGTGTGTATTGAGCCGTACTGTATTGTACCCATTCTGCAATCTGTTAATAAAGTTTTCAATCAATCAATTCAATTCAATCTATCAATAAATAACGTCTTATCTCTCCATCATTCACAGAACCACAGCGCACTCTTGCCTGTGTATCACTTGTACCGACTCAGATTCCCCTAAATCTGAGACCGGTAACAAATTCCATAAACTGATATTTTTATCTTATTTAACCAGGTAGGTAAATTAAGAACAAATTCTTATTTACAATGAAGGCCTGGTGAGAGGACAAAAGGGCCTCTCGAAGGGTAACGGGGAAAGGAGAACAAATGTGTTAATAAAATAAAATAGATAGAGAGACATGATACATACATGAGGTATTGGAAATAATTAAAACACAAACAACCAAATACAATTACAAGGTATATAGATGGAACCGTTAAAAGGCTGGGTGACAGTTGCAGGTGTGTGTAAACAACCATAAGCTGAGATGGGACGAGCGTCCTCTAGCGCAGAGCCAACACTTTTCACTTTCACCGTCTGCTGCCTCTGCACAGTCATCACATTAACATGGTAGTGATGAAGCAGTAGACCTGCAAATTGCTACAATAATGCAATATCCATTAGTGATGCACCGATGTGAAAATTGTGGCCGATACCGATAACCGATATTAATATTGCTGTTCTGGCCGATACCGATATTTACCGATGTCGATATCTCTGACTATAGAAAACACTTTTTTATGATAATCAAATAAAGAGCTATTTTCCTAAATTCATTAATTTTTTTTTACTTTTGTAACTTATTTTCAGAATTACTGATATTTTGGAACTATTCAACACATTGAGTGCCACGCCCCTTCCGGGAAGTGACCCCTTCATTGCCGTCCATTAACCCCATGTAAATGTAGTTGTAGTTTGTAGAGCTAAACCTATATTTTATAGCTATGGGTCTAATAACGCCGTCGAGTCTCAGTGAGTTGCTTCTGGTCAACGTGCAAAAAACATTATTTTTTCATCCGTACATTTCCGTTTTATACTGTTTTGAATATGAATATAGTTTTGTTGCTTCTGAGTAATTCCAGGGAAAAGATGCGAAAACTGTAAGTTTTCAGACGGTTAACCCTTTCACTACCACACTACAGACGGTTAATCCTTTCACTACCACACTACAGAAGGTTAACCCTTTCACTACCACACTACAGACGGTTGACCCTTTCACTACCACTACAGACGGTTAATCCTTTCACTACCACACTACAGAAGGTTAACCCTTTCACTACCACACTACAGAAGGTTGACCCTTTCACTACCATACTGCAGACGGTTAACCCTTTCACTACCACACTACAGACGGTTAATCCTTTCACTACCACACTACAGAAGGTTAACCTTTCACTACCACATTACAGAAGGTTAACCCTTTCACTACCACACTACAGACTGTTAACCCTTTCACTACCACACTACAGATGGTTAACCCGTTCACTACCACACTACATGCGGTTAACCCTTTCACTACCACACTACAGACTGTTAACCTTTCACTACCACACTACAGACGGTTAACCCTTTCACTACCACACTACAGACGGTTGACCCTTTCACTACCACACTGCAGACGGTTAACCCTTTCACTACCACACTACAGAAGGTTAACCCTTTCACTACCACACTACATACGGTTGACCCTTTCACTACCATAGACGGTTAACCCTTTCACTACCACACTACAGACGGTTAATCCTTTCACTACCACTACAGAATGTTAACCCTTTCACTACCACACTACAGACGGTTAACCCTTTCACTACCACACTACAGACGGTTAACCCTTTCACTACCACACTACAGACGGTTAATCCTTTCACTACCACACTACAGAAGGTTAACCCTTTCACTACCACACTACAGACGGTTGACCCTTTCACTACCACACTGCAGACGGTTAACCCTTTCACTACCACACTACAGAAGGTTAACCCTTTCACTACCACACTACATACGGTTGACCTTTTCACTACCATACTGCAGACGGTTAACCCTTTCACTACCACACTACAGACGGTTAACCCTTTCACTACCACACTACAGAAGGTTAACCCTTTCACTACCACACTACATACGGTTGACCCTTTCACTACCATACTGCAGACGGTTAACCCTTTCACTACCACACTACAGACGGTTAATCCTTTCACTACCACACTACAGAAGGTTAACCCTTTCACTACCACACTACAGACGGTTGACCCTTTCACTACCACACTACAGACGGTTAACCCTTTCACTACCACACTACAGACTGTTAACCCTTTCACTACCACACTACAGAAGGTTAACCTTTCACTACCACATTACAGAAGGTTAACCCTTTCACTACCACACTACAGACGGTTAACCCTATCACTACCACTCTACAGACGGTTAACCCGTTCACTACCACACTACAGAAGGTTAACCCTTTCACTACCACACTACAGACGGTTAACCTTTCACTACCACACTACAGACGGTTAACCCTTTCACTACCACACCACAGAAGGTTAACCGTTCCACTACCACACTACAGAAGGTTAACCCTTTCACTACCACACTACATACGGTTGACCCTTTCACTACCACACTGCAGACGGTTAACCCTTTCACTACCACACTACAGAAGGTTAACCGTTCCACTACCTTCTGTAGTGTGGTAGTGAAAGGGTTAACCAATGTAATGAGCTCTGGCTTGGACATATCAAATATAATTCATGGTTAAAAAGAGGAGAACATCCTCGAGTAGCCGTGTGCAAAATATGCAGAAAGGACCTGCAGATTTTTACCATGGGAGTCTGCACTTTCGAGCCACGTTGAAAGGTGAGCCACTGAGCCATGGGACCCATGTATTTCAAACCACGATAACTTGTGTATTTAAATGGTATTTAATTTTTATAACGGAACATTTACGGAGACTGGTGTGGAGCAGTTGTAGTCTGGAACGCAGTAACGTACTGTATATCTGTATGTCATGATGAATTGAAAATGGGGGACCCTGGTGTAAACGAGACGAAAGTCTTTCTCTGGTCTGCATCCCCTTAACAATTGTGTGTATTGAGCCGTACTGTATTGTACCCATTCTGCAATCTGTTAATAAAGTTTTCAATCAATCAATTCAATTCAATCTATCAATAAATAACGTCTTATCTCTCCATCATTCACAGAACCACAGCGCACTCTTGCCTGTGTATCACTTGTACCGACTCAGATTCCCCTAAATCTGAGACCGGTAACAAATTCCATAAACTGATATTTTTATCTTATTTAACCAGGTAGGTAAATTAAGAACAAATTCTTATTTACAATGAAGGCCTGGTGAGAGGACAAAAGGGCCTCTCGAAGGGTAACGGGGAAAGGAGACCAAATGTGTTAATAAAATAAAATAGATAGAGAGACATGATACATACATGAGGTATTGGAAATAATTAAAACCCAAACAACCAAATACAATTACAAGGTATATAGATGGAACCGTTAAAAGGCTGGGTGACAGTTGCAGGTGTGTGTAAACAACCATAAGCTGAGATGGGACGAGCGTCCTCTAGCGCAGAGCCAACACTTTTCACTTTCACCGTCTGCTGCCTCTGCACAGTCATCACATTAACATCGTAGTGATGAAGCAGTAGACCTGCAAATTGCTGCAATAATGCAATATCCATTAGTGATGCACCGATGTGAAAATTGTGGCCGATACCAATAACCGATATTAATATTGCTGTTCTGGCCGATACCGATATTTACCGATGTCGATATCTCTGACTATAGAAAACACTTTTTTATGATAATCAAATAGAGCTATTTTCCTAAATTCATTTAATTTTTTTTTACTTTTGTAACTTATTTTCAGAATTACTGATATTTTGGAACTATTCAACACATTGAGTGCCACGCCCCTTCCGGGAAGTGACCCCTTCATTGCCGTCCATTAACCCCATGTAAACGTAGTTGTAGTTTGTAGAGCTAAACCTATATTTTATAGTATATCTATGGGTCTAATAACGCCGTCGAGTCTCAGTGAGTTGCTTCTGGTCAACGTGCAAAAAACATTATTTTTTCATCCGTACATTTCCGTTTTATACTGTTTTGAATATGAATATAGTTTTGTTGCTTCTGAGTAATTCCAGGGAAAAGATGCGAAAACTGTAAGTTTTCAGACGGTTAATCCTTTCACTACCACACTACAGAAGGTTAACCCGTTCACTACCACACTACAGACGGTTGACCCTTTCACTACCACTACAGACGGTTAATCCTTTCACTACCACACTACAGAAGGTTAACCCGTTCACTACCACACTACAGACGGTTAACCCTTTCACTACGACACTACAGACGGTTAATCCTTTCACTACCACATACAGAAGGTTAACCCTTTCACTACCACACTACAGACGGTTGACCCTTTCACTACCACACTGCAGACGGTTAACCCTTTCACTACCACACTACAGACGGTTAATCCTTTCACTACCACACTACAGAAGGTTAACCCTTTCACTACCACACTACAGACGGTTGACCCTTTCACTACCACACTGCAGACGGTTAACCCTTTCACTACCACACTACAGAAGGTTAACCCTTTCACTACCACACTACAGACGGTTGACCCTTTCACTACCATACTGCAGACGGTTAACCCTTTCACTACCACACCAAAGACGGTTGACCCTTTCACTACCACACTACATAAGGTTAATCCTTTCACTACCACACTACAGACGGTTGACCCTTTCACTACCACACTGCAGACGGTTAACCCTTTCACTACCACACTACAGACGGTTAATCCTTTCAGTACCACACTACAAAAGGTTAACCCTTTCACTACCACACTACAGACGGTTGACCCTTTCACTACCACACTGCAGACGGTTAACCCTTTCACTACCACACTACAGAAGGTTAACCCTTTCACTACCACACTACATACGGTTGACCCTTTCACTACCATACTGCAGACGGTTAACCCTTTCACTACCACACCAAAGACAGTTGACCCTTTCACTACCACACTACAGAAGGTTAATCCTTTCACTACCACACTACAGACGGTTGACCCTTTCACTACCACACTGCAGACGGTTAACCCTTTCACTACCACACTACAGAAGGTTAACCCTTTCACTACCACACTACAGAAGGTTGACCCTTTCACTACCATACTGCAGACGGTTAACCCTTTCACTACCACACTACAGACGGTTAATCCTTTCACTACCACACTACAGAAGGTTAACCCTTTCACTACCACACTACAGACGGTTGACCCTTTCACTACCACACTACAGACGGTTAACCCTTTCACTACCACACTACAGACTGTTAACCCTTTCACTACCACACTACAGAAGGTTAACCTTTCACTACCACATTACAGCAGGTTAACCCTTTCACTACCACACTACAGACGGTTAACCCTATCACTACCACACTACAGACGGTTAACCCGTTCACTACCACACTACATGCGGTTAACCCTTTCACTACCACACTACAGACGGTTAACCTTTCACTACCACACTACAGACGGTTAACCCTTTCACTACCACACCACAGAAGATTAACCGTTCCACTACCACACTACAGACGGTTAACCCTTTCACTACCACACTACAGAAGGTTAACCGTTCCACTACCTTCTGTAGTGTGGTAGTGAAAGGGTTAACCAATGGCGATATTGATTGGTAGAGTCCTTTCTCCGCACACTCCATGCTGTTCCTCACACTAGCTCCGGCTAGTTAGCCACAGACCAATGCAAAGTGAATGCGGACACGTTCCCGTCTGTACGAGATTAAAGTTTTTTTTTTTTTTTTTTTTGAACTTTCTTTTATTTTGTGTCATATTGAACATCACATTGCATTAATCATACAGTATAATATACTTGATTCACATAGTCAATGACATTTGTTACTCAGGCTCTTCCCTCTTATTCAATTTGTTTAAGGTATTCAGCGTAATCAAAATAAGCTGTATAATCCGAGTACGCCTCTTAAACAACCCAGTGGGGAGGGATTTTTACAATATTTTTTTTTATGATTTTTTGTAGGATAAGAAACGAAAAAATAAATAGAAAAATAAATTTAGCAAAAGGAAAAAAATATATACTTTAACAGAAAAAAAAAGAACAACAAAAAAAGAAAAGAAAAAAAAAGAGAGAGGGCGTCAGGCTCATGCTAATGTATCTCCAGGTACAAGGTTACAAGTGACCATCTCTGCATAAACATATCTTTTTTCAGTTGCAATTGTGCAGTCATTTCTTCCATTGTATACATCTGTCTCAGTCTCTTGGTCCATTGTTTGATTGTCGGTGGTTGATTTTGTAGCCATGCCATAGTTATCATTTTCCTTGCTATTAACAGTATCACTCTCAAGATATATAACGTATCTCCATAGTATGTGCCTTTCGGTATACATCCCAAGATATAGTACGATGGATTCAGAGGTAAGTCAAGATCTAGAATGGTTTTAATCTCATTTTTGATATTCATCCAAAATGTCTGCACCCTTGGACAGTCCCAGAAAATATGTGTATGATCTCCGATCATTCCACATCCTCTCCAACATAGTGGTGAGGACCCACCAGCAAATCCGGAGAGAACTTGAGGAGTCCTAAAGTACCTGACCTTGACCTTCCAGTCAAACTCCTTCCACATTGGGCTATTTGTGATTTTATGATTGCTTGAATGGCTGTCCTCCCATTCTTCATTTTCTATGATCACATTAGCTTCCAACTCCCATTTTTCTTTAATATAGGTGGTGTCTCCTGGATCGTCTAGTTGTAACATGTTGTAAATATTGGATATCTGCTTTCTTTCCATCAAGTTTTTTTCTATTGTGTTTATAAAGTACCGCTCCACATTTGTTGGTGGTCTCTTAATTGCTTCCCACTCACTGTGAGTCATTACATAGTGTCTTATTTGAAAGTATCTAAACATGTCTTTCGAAGGTAGATCAAAACATTGCTGTAGCTGTGCAAACGATTTAAAACAGTCTCCTTCCATTAATTGATTGATAGTAACCAGGCCCAAATCCGCCCATTTTTTAAAACCCCCATCCTCCATAGCTGGCCGGAATTCTGTATTGTCTGCTATTGGCATGGCCCTAGATATTGATCGTGGACCTCCCCCCTTTTTCCTTACACTTTCCCATACCTTTAATGTATTTGTAATCCATTTGTTACCAATCTTAATTTTTTTCCAGTATGCTTTCCCCAGGAATATTATGGATCTGAGAGGGGTCTTTGGAATTGAGTTTTGCTCAATCTGTACCCATCCTGAGTCTAGGTCCTTTTGTATCCAATGCACAAGTATGCGTAATTGAGCTGCCCAGTAGTAGTTTCTTAGGTTTGGTAGACCAAGACCACCCTTGTTCTTTGGCAAACATAGTGTTTTAAGCCTTACTCTAGGTTTTTTCCTCTGCCAGATAAATTTGGATAGGAGTTTATCTAACCTTTTAAAGGTAGTGGCAGGTATTGGTATAGGTAGAGACTGGAAGAGAAAAATAAGTCTAGGTAGCACATTCATTCGAATTGATTCTATTCTTCCCACTAGGGAGAGAGGTAAAATGTCCCATCTGGCCATGTCTGATTTGATTTGTACAATCAACTTTTCGTAGTTTGCTTGATATAACTGATTGCTGCTGGGAGTCAAAATGATTCCTAAATACCTGAATCCGTCTCTAGCCCAATGGAAGGGTGCTATACTATTCAGATGTATTGGCCATGTTCCCACTATCATCATGGCTTCTGATTTGGTCTCATTTATCTTATAACCCGACAGTTCGCCGTAATTTCTTAAATCCATCATTATGTTTGGAATTGATTCTAAAGGGTTTTTGATATAAAGTAAAATGTCATCAGCAAATAGCGAGATCTTGTGTGTAATGCCTTTTTGGTCATCTATTCCCTGTATCTGAGGGTTTGATCTAATCATCTCCGCTAGTGGCTCTATGCCAATCGCGAATAGTAATGGAGACAAAACGTCTCCTTGGCGTGTCCCTCTCTGTATGTCAAAGAAGTGAGAGCAGTGACCATTCACCCTTACTCTAGACTTAGGATTTTTATATAAACATTTTATCCATTCTATAAATGTGTTATTGAATCCCATACCTTTCAATGTTAGTTCAAGGTACAGCCAATCAACTCTATCAAATGCCTTCTCGGCATCTAAGCCGAGAAGCATTGATGGTTCTTTTCGAAATCCAGCCACTGTTTGCAGATTTAAAGTTCTTCTGATGTTGTTAGCACCCTGTCGACCAGTGATAAAGCCAGTCTGGTCTGGGTGTATCAGTTTTGTTATATGTTTCTGTATTCTTTTTTTAAGTATAGATGTCAATATCTTGAAATCGTTGCAAAGGAGACTTATGGGCCTATAGGAACTACATCTTGTGGGGTCTTTACCTTCTTTATGTATTACCGAGACAATAGCTTCTGACCAGCTTCCTGGTGGATCTCTCTCAGATAGGGCATAGTTATAAACTACACTTAATACTGGTGTTAATTGTTCAGTGAAATGTTTATAAAATTCATTTGAAAACCCATCTGTACCTGGTGATTTATTGTTCTTAAGCATCTGAATAGTTTCCCCTATCTCCTTCTCCGTAATAGGGGAGGTTAGCTCATCCGCCTCATCTGGGGATAGTTTAGAAAGTTTAAGGTTATCTAAGAAGTTGTTGATTTTTTCTTTCTTGTTTTCCAATTGCTG
Organism: Notolepis coatsorum; assembly: GCF_963971535.1. Classification (NCBI taxonomy): domain Eukaryota; kingdom Metazoa; phylum Chordata; class Actinopteri; order Aulopiformes; family Paralepididae; genus Notolepis; species Notolepis coatsorum. The sequence continues at coordinate 477,479 of NW_028174872.1, read as the reverse complement.
TGCTTTGTAGAGGTCGGTATAGTAATCTGCAAATGCATTAGCAATTTCTTGCGTTTGCATTACTTCCATGTGTGTGCTGGGGTGTTTAATCTTTGGAACTATCCGACTTGACTGTATTTTGTGGAGCTGGAATGACAGTAGCTTGCTTGCCCTATTTCCCATCTCATAGTAATTCCTACCAGCAAATCTAAGGGCTCCTTCCGCTTTGTATGTCAACAGGTCATCTAGTTTTTGTTTGCAGGTTAGTAGAGCATTTAAATCTTCTTCATCTCTGTTCAGTTTATGTTTCCTTTCTAGTATTTTTAACTCATTTTCTAGGTTCTGCTGTTTTTCATTTCGCTGTTTCTTTAGTGCACTTGAAATTGAGATAATTTTACCTCTCATTACAGCCTTTGCCGCGTCCCATAAAATTGATGGTGAGACATCCCCCTTATTGTTGAGATCAAAATAACTCTTCAGTTCTTCACTTATCCTCTCCCGTGTGTGAGAGTCAGACAGCATGGATACATTGAGCCTCCAATATTTAAAGATTTTATTGGTACTGAGGTTAAGTTGAAGAGTTAGAGGTCCATGATCTGAGATGGTCGCTGGTTCAATGATACATGATTCAACTTTGTCAATATCTTGCTTGGAAATACAGAAGTAATCTATCCGAGAGTAGCTACCATGGACCCCAGACCTAAAGGTAAAGTCTTTCTGCCTAGGATGGTGGAAACGCCATGCATCTATAAGTCCAAATTCTTTTATCATTGCATTCAGTGATCTAGATTTTTTTTGAAATGGGTCCACAATCTACAGGCAGTTTGTCTACTTTTGGATTTAGTACACAGTTGAAATCACCGGCCATAAGGATAATTCCTTTGGCATTACCAGCCAAAAGTGAGGCTATACCTTTAAAGAAATTGGGGCAGTCTTCATTTGGTGCATATATATTTAGAAAGGTTATGATTGATCCTCCTATTGACCCCAGGACCATAACATATCTGCCCTGGTCATCTGCAATTTCCTTTTCTTTGGTGAAGTATACTGATTTGTTAAATAGAATAGCCACTCCTCTCTTTTTCCCTGTTTGACAGGACGCACTATACACCTGGCCCACCCATTCTCTCTTCAGTTTCTGGTGTTCGTTCATTGATAAGTGCGTTTCTTGAATGAATGCTATAGAGCACTGCATTTTCTTAAGTTGTCCAAAAAGTTTTTTCCTCTTTATTGGGTTGTTAAGACCATTTATATTGTAACTAATACATTTAAGGCTTGTCATAATGTCATTGTATTTCGTATGTACAACATAGATCTATCTTCCATAGTATATGAGCTTGAGGCATTTGTCAAAGAGTATACAACATAAAAAACAAAACAAAATGGTCCCCTATTCACTTGTAAGGGAAAACCTAGGGCTTCCAATTTTCCAGTAAGCTGTCTTACATAAATCACAAATGAAATAATCTCCCGATGTTCTAGAGAGGTGTAGCTTTCTCTCTCAGGGAGCATATTGCACTAAGTGCAGAGAAGTTAACCACGAACGTATAGGGTTAACCTTTGCCTGGTAACACAGGCTAAGTGTGATCCGTCTATGGCTCAGTCTCTGGCCTCAGAACCACATATAAATTAAAGTAGATTTAATATATTTAAATTTTCCCAACAGGTAATTAATACTCAGGGTAAATGATAATCATATTAGTCAGCAGCATGTCCATTATTTCTTGTGTTTTACACTTATTGTAAACATTTCGTTAGTTTACTATATCTAACTGGTTTACTCATCTTTATCGTCCATGAATGATCTTAGGTCTGCGGCAGATAGTGACGTCATGGCTCCTTTCGTTCGCTGCTCACGCCCTCTTCTTTGTGTTCGCCACCTGTCCCTTGTCAGTTCTCTTTGTAGTTTCTCTCTTTCGTCGATTTGGACATGAATTCCCAGTTCTTTCAGTGTGGGAATTGCATCTACCAGAGAGTCAAACACCTTCGTTCCCGATTCTGTTGTCATCCTGAGTCGTGCCGGGTATGGGCAATTAGCGCGTATCCCTTTTTCCTTCAGCTGTTTGATGACGTGACGCACCTGACCCCTCTTCTTTTGCAGGTCTGGGGAGTAATCGTGATCAAAATAGATCCTTTTCCCTTGAAATGTGACGGTTTGTCCCCATGCGAGCTGTAGAACCTGTTCTTTGATATTGAAATCTAGAAAGCGCACAATGATAGAGCGCGGGGGTGCGCTAGACTCTCTCGGTTTGGCCATCAGTGATCTGTGCGCTCTTTCTATCTTAATCTCAGACTCAAGTTCAGGTGTTATTTTCAGGGATGTTGTCAATAGCTGCTTCACAAACTCTTTAGTATCCTTGTCCTCGCTACCTTCAGGGACTTGGTAGATCCGGATATTGTTGCGTCTGAGTCTATTTTGCAAGTCTTCACAGGTTGCTGTAATTTCTGCATCTCTTCTTACAAGGTATTTGAGCGCCCTCTGGTGTCTCATTCCACTATCATCCAGTTTCGTGATTTCTTTTTCAATTACCGTAATTCTACCTTCTGTTTTGTCAATCCATTCAGTTACTTGCGACATAGATGTTTCAAGTTTGCTCACTGAAGACTGGGTGGCATTGTGTGCTTCTTTATTCTCTCTCCTTGGATCTTTTAATTCTTTTAGAATCGCGGATTCCTCTCTCTCTGTTTCCTCGTCAGTGTCGGAAGAGCTGGTTTGACAAGCCTGTTCATCTGTGACATCTTTCTCATTTCCAGAGTCGGTTTTGGTATTTCTTTTAGCACTTCGTTTCTTCGGGCTCATCTTTAGACTTCTTACCGTTTCACTCGTTAAATGTTGCTGACAATATCTGTTTGTTGGGTCGTTTATCTCGGGGGTTCTGAGGAGCTCGAGATTCAAGCTGCTACCCGGACATCACACAACCGGAAGTCGATAGTGGACCTAGATTAAAGTTATTCTACCTTGTTTAATTAATAACATCCAATCTAACATGATCTGTTGCATGTTTTAAAATGTGACTAACAATCGTATGAAGTCTTAAGAAGATTGTTTTTCACTTTTAACATCACTTTCTTTCTCCCTTTTTTATTTTTCTCTTTTTCTCTCTTTGACTCTCCCTCTTTCTCCTGATCTGTCCCCCTCTCCTGCTCTATCTGTATCTCCCTCTGTCTCTTCTCCCTCTTTCTCTCTTTTTCTCATCTCTTTCTCATCTGTATCTCTTTCTTTATCTCCTCTCTCTTTCTCCCCGTTTCTCTCTCTCTGTCTCTTTTCTCCCTGTCTCTCTCCCTGTCTCTCTCTCTCTCTAGCTCTTGGAGTTGTTTGACCGTGAGGATCCTAGGGAGAGAGACTGCCAGAAAACAGTCTTACACAGAATCTACAGGAAATTCCTGGGGCTGAGAGCTTTTATACGAAAACAGATAAATAATATTTTTCTACGGTAAGAGGAGACACTGTAACGCCGGATGTATATATATTTACGATTGAGCTTTTGTTTCGTTTAACGCAATGACTCACGCTAATGTGGCTAACTGATCGACCTCTCGCACACAATTAATGACATGTGCGGACAGCCATATCGGTGACAATGTTTATCTTTTAGTGCCAAATGATAAGAGTCTGAGGCGGAGTCTCAAAAGAGAATGTTGAATATTTATTGTGCATTAAAAATCACAAGAGAGCCTCTACTAGCTAACTGAAGTTACCGGAGCCTTCTGGAGTGCAACAACGTATAACGTCCGTGCGGAATCAATGTCCCAACAACCGTTCCGTGGGTGAACTCATTGAGTTGTCAATTAATGATACTAATGCTAATCTATACAATCACCTGTTGTTGAATAAATACCATTACTTTATAGTTATTACTAAAAAACAGTATATATAAAACGGTAGCTGTAACATTTTATTTTTTCTTATTATATATAATATTTTTATTTTATTTTTTTAATGTATGCACTGGTATCGGATCAGTATCGGTACCGGCCGATACCCAAAGCTTAGGTATCGGAATCGGATCGGGAAGGAAAAAATGGTATAGGAACATCTCTACTCGAGACCTCTTGAGGCAAACAGTGCGGGTTCCCCCGACCTCGCCTTCGCCAGGCCGGGTATCACGTTAGTGCATCCCACTCCCGCAAGATCGGCAGTGGTCTGGCAGGTGTGCGTGATTTGGGTGGTAGTAATATCACTGCAGGGCTACGGTGTGTAGGAACCCAACCTATCGGGCAGTGTGGGGGCCTCACACCTTGCATGTCCAGCTGTAGAACAATTCCTCAGCCGTCCATGCTGGAGGGGTGTTCAGTGGGGGAGCTTTTGTCACCTCCCGTATCAAACCGGCCCTTTCTGTCGGGGTCCCCCCTTGGGTGCAATTGCCTCGTGGGTAGTGTCAGGGGCCGATGTCCCGACTCCACGGAACGCTCTGCTTGCGCGGTTAGCGGGTCCAGGGTTGGCTACGCACAGCGGACGGGACCGGGCCGCCTATCTACGGTTTCTGGCGGACCAGCGCCAAGTGGCGGCGGGTGCGCTTGGGATTATCTCACATATGGCTACAGCAGTGTCATATCTCGAGGTGGATGGAGAGAACGCTGAGGCGGGGACTTGTATTTACACAACCCCACCCGTTTTCAGGTTTGGTACAGACCCTATTGTTAGGGTCACCAGCAGTGACAGCTCTGGCCAACGAGATCCAATCTCTGTGGGTGAAGCAAGCCATCGTCGTGGTCCCAAAGGAGGACGCGATGCGTGGCGTTTCCTCCCGGTATTCTCTGGGGCCCGAGAAATCGGGAGGGGGGTGTGCAGACCCATGCTGGACCTGTCCCATGGAAGGTTCAGCATTTTGGACCGTCTCCCACCTGTTGAACGCTGTCAGGTGGGGGCCTGGTTCTCCTCCATAGACCTGTAGGATGCGTCAGCGTTTCCGTTAGCCGGTAATTACCGGTATTTGACCGGCAAAATCTGTTGAAGTCCGACATATTTAATCTCTCCGGTCTTAATGTCCGGTGAAAATAATTCCCTGAGTCTAAGCACAATTTGATTATTTGAATTGTATTAAAATAGGCTAAAATTAAATAGCCTATGCGATGAACGAAACGATCATTACATTTGTTTCCTCGTTGCTTCTAATAATGACAACGACGTTGTCAGCGAGAGCTTAGTGCTGGGTGTGCGAACTTTTGTGAAGCTGCAGAGCCGGAGCAGCAGCAGCACAATGCAGTATTCCAGCAGTACTCCAATTCAGCCATTTTCAGCCAATGTTGGGTGGGGGGCGCTGCTGTGCGGTTCCCAGAAAAGAGCCAATAACAGCTGAATCAGCTGCTCTGCAGCGCCATACTCTTTGCAAATAAGTCGTTGCGAGGTGGAGAGAGTCGTCACGCAAACCACGATAATGTTGCCGTCTCTCTGCTTTCTCAGTTCTTCGCTTGATATAATTAATACAAATGTCCAATATAACGGAATTCGTTAGCTCATACAAATGTGATTATAACAGACTGCTGTTTAGTGTCGGACCGACTGCCCACATACGCGGTCTATTTTATTTCAAGTCAGCAGCAGCACGGAGTATTGAGGGACTTATTTTATTTGGAATATATTAATGACTGTATACGCAAAAGTAGCCTAGTTTTAAGTAATAATATTATAAATCTACATGCCTTGAGGATGACATTCTTTATATAGCCTGCCTATCAATTGTTTTAAAGCTCAATAAACTATGACCGGAATTAATCTCATTTGTCCGGTAGATTGAAATCTTGCAGGTCACGGAGACCGGCAACAATTTTTTCTAACGGAAACCCTGGGATGCGTATTCGCATCCCCGATCTTCCATCCTAGGGCTTACCTACGCTTCCTTTGCAGGGTTTAGCGTATGAGTACCAGAGGCTGCCGTTCGGCTATTCTCTGGCTCCCCGCATCTTCACCAAGTGCGTGGAGACCGCACTGGGGCCTCTGCGTCGTCGGGGATTACGAAGTGTATTCTGCCCTGGACGACGTTCTGGTCCTTGGCGGTCAGGGTAGATCGTCAGGTCTCATACCAGGCAGGTGGTGGAATTCCTCACCAGCCTGGGTTTTGCTGTAGACTGGAAGTAGAGTACTCCTCTTCCCAGTCAACGGGTGGAGTACTTGGGCTTATTCTAAGCTCAAGGTCTATATGGGCATCCCTCTCGGAGCGGCGGCGAGTGGGTGTTCTCAGCACGCTCGGGAGGTTCCGTCCTAGGACAGTTACGGTGCTGTCCGTGATGCGCCTGCTCGGTATGATGTCATCTGCTCATTCCGTGGTCCCTCTTGGCCTCCTCTTCCCCCGTGAGGTGGATACAGAGGTGGTTTTCCAGTATGGAAATAGACCCGGTGGGAGGCAAGTGGCTAAGGTTCCCATGTCAGTACTCTGGGACCTCGCCCTCTGTGGAGGGCATGGGGCCCTCACCAGCGGGGTCCCCATGGGCAGCAGGCTGTCACACGTCACGGTCTTCACCGACGCCTCCCTCACTGGGGGGGGGATGTGTCGGGCCAACGCAGTAGGGGGCAGCTGGCAAGGCCATGCTGCCCGGTCTGCGCTACATTCAATGTGTTGGAATTGAAGGCAGTCCTTCTGGTCTTCAAACGGTGTTTTGATCAGGACGGACAACACGACGTCAGCGTCGTATGTCGACAGACAGGAAGGAGTACACGCCCCCCGTCTGCATCGGGCGGCGGTCGGCTGGCTATGGGCGTTTCTCCATCTGCGCAGCCTGAGGGCTCTCCACATCCCCGGCAGTCGGGCAGGTCTGGGACCGATTCCGTGGCCGTCCGGGATTCTGTACGCTTTTCCCCCCCTTACACCTGATAGCTCAGCTGTTGGGGCGGGTACGTCGGGAGCGCGGGACTTGGTCCTGGTCGTGCCGGGCCGGGGCTCAGCTGTTTGGTCCCCGGTCCTGATTCAGCTCTGTGGGGCCCCACCGTGGCCTGTTCCGTGGTCACCGCGGGCCCTCTCTCAGGCACGCGAACTTTGTTCTGCCTTCCTGTTCTGGGGCAGCCTCTAGGCTTGGCTGCTGTCAGTGTGAATCTGGTGGGGATGCGTCTTGGCTATTCTGTAGTTAGCGCTATCCGGCATGCGCGCGCTCCGTCCTCTACCACGGCTTACATGGGTAGGTGGCGTATTTCCAAGAGTGGTGTAGAGTGGGGGGCTTGGACCGGGTGTCCTGCCCCCTGGACGCTGTCCTTTCCTTCCTTCAGTCTATTTTGGGTAGACTGTCGGCTTTGACGGTGAGGGTATATGCCGTGGCTATATCCTCTTGTCATGTGGGGTTTGAGTGCGTTACGTTGTTCAGCCACCCTCTTGTGAAGCGTTTCCTGCTTGGCGCTCAGCGTCTTAAGCCAGTGGAACGTTCTCTGTCTCCGAGTGGGACCTCCAACTGGTCCTCGGCCGGTTGTCTGAGGCCCCGTTTGAGCCTCTTGAGCAGGCGTCTTGGAATAGCTGTCTTCAAGACTGCATTCCTGCCGGCCACCACCTCCGCTAAGCGCGTGGGTGGCCTGTGTGCTCTCTCGGTGCGGCCTGAGTGCTTGTCTATTCGTGTCAATAGCAGTGCGACTCTGAGGCCTACTCCAGTCTTCGTGCCAGAAAATATCCGGAGCTCTTTTCGCTCCGGGGATATTGTGGTTCAGGCGTTTCATCCGCCTCCTCACGCTGGTGAGTTAGAAGCGAGCCTTCACCTGTCGTGTCCCGTCCGGGCTTTGGGGGTTGCCTCAGTCGGACTCAGGACTTCAGGGCTACCGATCAGCTCTTTGTTTGTTACGGTGGCTCTCGCGCTGGTAAGGCACTGTCCAAACAGCGCCTGTCACATTGGTTGTGCAAGGGCATTGCCCTTTGCTACACGTTGGCTGGACAGGCCCCCCCTGGGGGTGTCAGGGCGCACTCCACTTGTGGAGTGGCGGCCTCTGCCGCCTTGTTAGGGGGGGCCTCGGTGGAGGACTCGGTGGAGGACTCGGTGGAGGACATCTGTGCTGCGGCCTTCTGGTCCTCCCCGGGTCCCTTCGTTGGGTTTTACCTCATGGACATGACTGGGGGTTCTGTCTCCCAGGCGGTTCTGAGGTCTGGGACCTCCCCTGCATCCCGCCCTTCGGTGGGTTAGCAGGGGTGTGTGGTTGTGTGCCACGGGTTGATGTGTCACACGTGGTCCCGCCTGTGCTGTGCGTTTTTAGGGGTCTCTAGTTCCCTCTTTTTCGCACTTTGCTGGAGTTGACTGCCGCACCCTCTTCACTAGGAAGGGCGGGTGGACGGGACTCCCCTCCCCCCTGGTGGTAGGGCTTGCGGGTCCTCGGGGTACATTTGTCGGGCCACGCGTCTGCTCTGCCCCATATCTCAGTATGGCGAAGAACGAGACGCGATGGCCAGTATGCTATGTAACCTAGTTACATGAGTACTGGCTGAGCGTCTCACTCTTAAGCACGCCCTGAGGTCCCTTGGTTGGGTTTTCTATGATGGAAACTTTTTCCGAGGAAGGGCGTGTATGACCATGTTCGGTGTCTTGTAGGGGGACACTGGGGCGGGGCCTGGTCAAGTGCATGGGTGCATTGTTTTTCGTTATGAAGTACAGTAGGTACTGGAGATAGGGGTATATCTCAGTATGGTGAAGAGCGAGACGCTCAGCCAGTACTCATGTAACTAGGTTATAGTCATAACCTTTCGTTTAATATCACAACTTGTGTCATCATTGTTCATCATTGGGGGAAACTAAGTGCTGCCTCTCCGCCACACTCTGGACCACGCCAACGTAGCTAGCGCTAGCCTATACAGTGGCTAACGTCTGGACCACACCAACGTAGCTAGCGCTAGCCTATACAGTGGCTAACATCTGGACCACGCCAACGTAGCTAGTGCTAGCCTATACAGTGGCTAACGTCTGGACCACGCCAACGTAGCTAGCGCTAGCCTATACAGTGGCTAACGTCTGGACCACGCCAACGTAGCTAGCGCTAGCCTATACAGTGGCTAACGTCTGGACCACGCCAACGTAGCTAGCGCTAGCCTATACAGTGGCTAACGTCTGGACCACGGCAGAGAGGCAGCACCCAATCTGCGTGTAACGTTAGTCACTAACATGAAGAATAGAGAGCTGCAAACGGAAATAAACACCCAGTCCTTGAACGGTTCCCTGGTTTACTGTCACCACCTTACAGAGGGAATTACCCTAAAGTCCGGCTAGTTATAACAAGCACGTTACATGACCGGCACTTCGGCCCTAGAGTGTACTCCCCTGTACTCTACTGCGGTTCAGATTAATACAGGAAAAGGTATACATTGGGGGCTCGAGTCCGGGATATGAAAATAAATCCTGATTTCATCTGTGAGTTGTAAACTGTATGGAAATGTGAAGTTAGCTCATGCTACTGGAAAACGGACGCCTCGTCATTAAATGAAGTTAAAAATTATGATGCCCCTTTTATTTTACCCGCGGTTGTCTGTTCTACATCCCACGGGTCACTTGACACACCGCAGGATTGCGGTGATGCGGTTATCGCGACAGCCCTATGTTTAATCATATCTCTATCACCACTAAGAAATGCCCTCTTCTTTCTGTTAATTGCAGCTTTCACCTCCCTAGACACTCAAGGTTTATCATTGGGGAACGTTTTAATAATTTTACAGGGGATGGCATCATCAACACAGAAATGTATATAAGCGGTGAATCTTATCAGCTTTACTGTCCAGGTCAAGATCATCGTCCTCTAAAATTGATGCTAAAATACAATAATAAAATAGAATAAAATAGGCATTGAAAGAATTAAATAGATAAGACACAAGATATGCATGGTAAAAAAAAGACATGCTAGGTTCCTGAGAAACTGGTTCTTATATACACTACTATGCAATATACAATTTACAATGTTAACTCTTAATGTATAAACTATACAGTACCTCCTTCTTTTAAAGTTTTTCTAATGATTCTATTTTTTAGAGAGACATTTTGTTTAAAGTGATTTTTTAGCGGTTGCCGCATGAGTGGTGTGTGTGTGTGTGTGTGTCTGTGTGTGCTCATGTGTATTTGTGAGTGGAGAGTTCAGTGTTCTGATGGCCTGGGGGAAGAAGCTGAGTGGGAGACAACACAGACGTAACACACAGGTTACATTTGAATCCTAAAATGGCTGACCTGAGCTTGGTCCACCTTGGTTGGGCTCCTTGTTCTCATGCAAGGCTCTATAATGCCTCAGCATCGGTGAGGTGTTATTGTTGTATCCAAGTTATTTTGAACACAACAGACACTTCACTTTTTAAAGTAACAGAAATTATAACAAGGGATACGCTGTGTTGTCACATTTATTAATATTACTATGTGCATACTTAGGAGAGAGATCAGCTCAGTTAGTTATTACTATGTGAATACTTAGGAGAGAGATCAGGGTCCTATTCCCCGTACCTGGTTCAACTAAGTCGATCAAAAGTCCCATTATCCAGATTCAATTAACCTGATGTTTGAATCCGCGCTTTCCCTGTTCCTCGAAGGTGGATTCAGTCTCGTTAATTCGAACCAGACTTGATACTCAGGATCATTGCGCGCGGCCGCCTCAGCTGAAAAGACAGCAGGTGTCGATCGCAGAAATCCTGATTTTCTAACGGCATTGATTGATTGATTGATTTAAAACTTTATTAACAGATTGCAGAATGGGTACAATACAGTGCAGCTCAATAGCCTCGCCGACAAGTTAAATGCATAATCTATAGGCTAATGTTAAGTCTCTCATTACCCCAATCAATCAGATTATATTTATTTAAATGTGCCTAATGGCAGTAGGCTTAATGGAATGAATAATCGAATGAGATCTATTGCTAGCGAAAATAATTAGTTAAACTCTTTCAGAATAAGTAGATACAAACAAGCCCAAAGAGTATCTAATTGATATGAATTAATAGGATATCTGTACTGTATGCGCTCAGCTTAGGTATCATGTACTTTATATATAAACACAGTTTTCAAGGCGCGACCCCCGAAATAACATGTCAGAGAGGCTTGGAGCCGGCTATACAGTTTCACTATTAATCAGGTTTTAATCTGTTTCGGACATAATCCATACATGCATTGAATTGATTAACCTTTGGTTTATACCAGTCACACATGTTCATCATCAGATAACAGTGCTTGAACAGATGCATGCATTTTCTCAAATGCATTCATGTCAACGGCTCATTCAATTTCTCAAATCCGTCAAACAGCGCATCTCATCAGACATTTTAATCCCAGTTACAATATCACAATAACGTGTGAGTGACAGTGATACAATTGAACAATCCACAGATTCAGATTCCACGTAATTCATAATCCACAATCCACGCATAGACACTTCAATTTATGCTTGAATGAAACACAATCCGGGCGCTCCGTTAAGCAAATACATCCACAGCAGAGAATATGAAACTAATCAGAGCCAAACGCCCGGTTTCATTCATTAAAAATATCCCCGCGGGATTCACATTTGCAGTGCGCCGTTATTAAAATAACCACATGCAGTGTGTATCGCGACTCCGAGCGCCGTATAAATATGACGTGCATTATTTAGGACAAAGTAAATCTATAGGCTGAATATGATTTATTATCAGCATTTTAGGTCTATTATTTTACATTTCAAAAGCCCCCTCTAGGAAAACGAAGCACAAAAACATAATTCAGAATGGTATAATGCAGATCTACACTATGATAATTATTTCAGGAAGCGAGCTGGCATTTCTTTGCGAGGGTGTGGCCATGGTTCATCCAGCTAACTGAACTTAACCCTGCTCCGGACCAGGTTCAAACTTTCTGATCTGTTACCATGGCGATTTAGAAAATCCGACGTCTGAGAACGGAAATGTCTGGCTTAAGTCAAGCTATGCTGAAAATTATCCGGCTAACTCAGTTAGCCAGGTACGGGGAATAGGGCCCAGCTCAGTTAGTTGAACAGATAGCAAACAAACGCGCAATAAATGCCTAAGTCAACACAATGTGACGTCATAGGTAGGGATGGGTACCGAACCGAATTAAGGGTACCGACTACCGAGTACCGATTCACGTGAGAACCGCCGGTGCCAAATAATTTTTTTTAAAGTCTGATGACGTCGACATTTCGTTTACCGGAAAAAAAGAAACCTATGAAGTGTGCCGCACGTTCACACGCACAATACGCACTTACCTAGAATTTTACTTGATTCAACAACAAAGCAGTCGGGGCAATGGCAAGCCGAAAACGGTCGCAAGTGTTGTTACACTTTACAAAGCTAGATGCAGACAACGCTCGCTGCAATATTATATATATATTAACAAATTGTTCTAAATAAATAATAATGATAATAAATTATTTGAAGTTTGGATTTTTTCTTTTACAACACGTCGTAGATAGATACAATTTTTAGAGACTAAAGTACCGAAAAAAGCTACCGTTGGGTATCGGTATCGATTTACAGGTACCGGTATCGGTTAAAATGTGAAAGGTACCCAACCCTAGTCATAGGAGACTATTGCGCTTCGTTGCCCCTTATATCTTGAATCGGGTGCCAAATGTCCTGAATCAGTCACGTGGTACGACCGGCACGTGAGGTTCAACGTCACCACACACGTCATCAACACGAGCCTCGATACACTCCACATAAATTCCTGGATTATTCAACAAACGCTTTGTGTGTTTACAGTGTGAAGTCTCTATGTGGCAGAACTCTACTGGACCAAGACTTTCTTCTTGTGGAAACAGACATCAGACTGTGGACACCACAACATCTGTAAGTACAATTATGTTTACTTTGAGTTTCCTGAACATGGAGAGACCAATCCCAAGTCGATCGGAACTTTCTCGGCCGAGCTATAGTCACTTTCTCAGCACCTACTCCCCATGCGCATGCGCAGATTGCCCACGGAGTCTCGGGATTGTCCAGATGTCTAGGTTTATCAATCTGCGCATGCAGAGTTTGGGGAGTAGGTGCGGGGAAAATGACTATAGCTCGGCCGAGAAAGTGCCGATCGATTTGCGATTGGTCTCTCCATGTTCAGTGCCTAGTAGTTCAAAATCTTTAATCTCAATCAGATCCGATCCGATTTTAACCTCTTTACCTCTTAATCTCTGAAAATCCGCCTAAGTAAATGGAAGATTGCTCCACTTCTACAAGGCCATTTGCATGTTCTTGGTATCTAGGGACATCTATGGACCTCAGGGAATGTATTCCCAGTGTCATAAATATTGTGTCTATTACTAGGCTTGAGTAAATTGTTATGAAACACTATGCAAATGTTTCTAAGGAAACTGAGGATAGGGCTACATATGGGATGATGACTCCGATGACAGTGGTGAGGATGATTAACATCAGTGTTGCCTGGGAAGTGTGGTGGTGGATGAGGGGTTGGGTGGTGGATGAGGGTGTGGACTGGGGTTGGGATGTATTAGGGTTACACAGTAGGTAGTGTGATTTGTTTGTATTTTTGTACCTGCATTCTATTTAGTTTTTTAAATGGAAAATAAAAAGGTTAATGTCTTATTGATTTGTCAATTTTTTTTACATCATTCCAAATTAAGGGGATGGCGTAGTGTTTTGATTTAACTATCTTGATAAAGTGTGTGGGTCTATTCTTTTTCTCATTATACTATCCACTGAACTGTTTTATGTGTACAACCTCAATTTTTTGAATATCTACATCCTGATCTGCACTGCACACTTTTTTAGAACTGTGTAGTATTCTTTTTTCTAGTCATCTTATTTTATTCTAAGCTAAAATTATCGTATTGCACTGCACACTTTTTAGAACTGTATATAGTCATCTTTATTTTAGTCATCTTCTTTTTTTCTATACTAAATTTATTGTATTTTATTATTGGAAGCTGCTATGGTCGAGGGACCACAATAAATAGATTTTCACTCTACTTGCTGTAAAGCACTGTGATCAATACATAGAACTATCCTACCTGTCTGTGATCAGTACATACTTTATGTTGCATGGTTTGGAGAGCTAGGAGGCTACCTTACGCTCTAGCCTAAAACTAACATTTCCTTTTTCCGTTTCAAACCTTTATTTCAACTTGTTAGGAAGTGGAGGTTTCCCTCATTTAGATTAGATTAGCTGTCATTATACAGCACAAGTACAGTACTAGAAGAAAGTTTGGCAGATGTAGGCCATTGTCGGTACATTATGAACCATGACACAAAGGTATCTTTTTCTCTTAACCTGCTGTAAGTTAGCCTTTAGTTTTTTTGGCAAATAATCCACTGTGCCCACCATGATGAATTTGTTTTGGGCATCTTTGTGTCAACGTCTAGAGAAAGCCCTAATGGATTGTCCAGACGTCCACACGCTTCCCATCATCCGTGGCAACAAGGATGGTCTGCTGGACATAGACAAGCTCGCCAGAGGTGATCATTTTACCACTTAATTTACATTCCTTACAAAGATCCTTACAGTAATTTTGTTCTTAATTTCTATCATTCCTAAACACCTCATGATATCAATCAATCTACATTTTATTACGGACTCAGGTTCCACATAAAAGACGATACATAGAATAAATGACATAAAAGCACCATAAAAAACATAGTTTAAAAGATAAGAAAAGAAAATGCAGAGTCTTAAATAAAGACAACTGTCTCAGTGTTTCCTGGGATTGAAGGACAAAACCAAGATGATCTCATTTACAGTAATTTACCCGGCAAATACATTTCTACATACGATTTCTTAAAACAGCTTGGGATGGAAGTCGTGCAATCAAAAACATCTTACTTGCACTACACCATCTAGCCCTCTTAAGTAATATTATTGTGACATCATTGTAAGATACTTGTTTCTGTAAGCTTGCTTTTTTGTAGTTTGATTGCAGCACATAGTAAACTAACTGAGAGAACTGAGACATGTAAACTAACTGAGAGAACAGAGACATCTTCACTACATCTGTACACATAGTAAACTAACTGAGAGAACAGAGACATCTTCACTACATCTGTACACATAGTAAACTAACTGAGAGAACAGAGACATCTTCATTACATCTGTACACATAGTAAACTAACTGAGAGAACAGAGACATCTTCACTACATCTGTACACATAGTAAACTAACTGAGAGAACAGAGACATCTTCACTACATCTGTACACATAGTAAACTAACTGAGAGAACAGAGACATCTTCACTACATCTGTACACATAGTAAACTAACTGAGAGAACAGAGACATCTTCACTACATCTGTAGACATAGTAAACTAACTGAGAGAACAGAGACATCTTCACTACATCTGTACACATACTGTACTAATCTTACTGAGGGAACATAGAATCAGTATTTTCCTCAACATAGATGTAGTATTTTCTCCAACATGGATATAGTATTTCCCCCAACATATAGTATTTTCCTCAACATCGATTTAGTATTGTCCTCAACATAGATTTAGTATTTTCCTCAACATAGATTTTGTATTTTCCTCAACATAGATTTAGTATTTTCCTCAACATAGATTTTCAAGATGTTAGAAGACAAAGTGTATTACAATGGCAGCATGTGTCTAACTGCAAAGGGCTAGATTGTGGCTTGACACAGGGCAGCTGTCTTGGACCACTCCTGTATTCTATATTCACAAATGACTTACCATCTGCTTTGTGTAAAGCAAGTATACAAATGTACGCAGACAATTCCACACTGTATTATGCTGCAAACACTAGTGGTGATCTACACAAAGTTTTATCTACAGAGTTATATGCAGTAACTAATTGGATACAACTAAATAAGCTGGTATTAAACATCTCAAAGACCAAATCAATTATCATAGGAACCAGTCACAAACTATTAGCCAATCCTACACTGAGTCTGCACTTGTCTGGTGAACCCATACAACAGGTTGATAAGGTTAAATTACTGGGAGTCATAATAGATAGTTGACTGACATGGGTAGAGCACATTGACACAGTGGCTAAGAAAATGGGTAATGGCATTTATATGGCAAGAAAATGCCGTCCTTATGTTCCACCACATATTCTGGGACAGGTCGTTAAGTAATTAGTTTTAAGCCACCTGGACTACTGCTCACCTGTTTGGTCCTCTGCATCTGACAGTGCACAGAGGAAACTACAAAATATCCAGAACAGAGCTGCCAGACTTGTCTTACATTGCCCCATAACAACGGACATAAACAGTATGCATAGGGAACTCTTATGGCTATCGGTAGATAAAAGGATTGTCTTAAATACAGTCACATTCTACAATAACAGCATCCACGCCTCTAAGCCTGAGTTTTTATATACCGTAATTTTCGGACTATAAGCTGCGGCTTTTTTCACTTTTTCGACCCTGCGGCTTATATAACGGTGCGGCTAATCTATGGATTTCTACAGCTAACTGGGCGCGCTCCCTCAGCTCTGTGACCGTCAGATCAGACTCCTAAATCTGTTGCAGCAGTGCACGCCTTGCCCATCCTCCTCCCCCTCACAGACCCACGTCAACAAACCATTACGGCAAGAGTCTAGTGTATGAGCAGCTCAGAGCTCCTCTTTCAACATAACTGAAGCATTAAACAAAATGACCCAGTCAACGAACTATTCACTTTAGTTTATTAATGCATGAGGCGTTGTCTAATGTTATCTAGCTACTGATGGCTCCTGATATCATCAGTTTGGCATTCGATTTCGCAGGTGCGTGCTGGCTAACTAGCGTGGCTATCGTTCTCTGAGCTGGCGTTAGTACCTAGCTGGCTAACTAGCGTGGCTATCGTTCTGTGAGCTGGAGTTAGTACCTAGCTGGTGCTAACTAGCGTGGCTATCGTTCTGTGAGCTGGCGTTAGTACCTAGCTGGCGCTGGCTAACTAGCATGGCTATCGTTCTGTGAGCTGGCGTTGGTACCTGGCTGGCTAACTAGCATGGCTATCGTTCTGTGAGCTGGCGTTAGTACCTAGCTACCATTACTGTTTAAACAAAAATGTTAATAAATGGGAGCTTCCTCAAACAGCCATCTCTTTCCCCACAATCCCTTCTGTGCACGAACCCTTACATATGGTAATTAAACATTAAAACACCTGCGGCTTAATAGTCCAGTGTGGCTTATATTATGTACACATCATTCAATTTAGCTGCTGCAGCTTATATTCAGGTGCGGCTTATAGTGCGAAAATTACGGTAGTCAAATGATCAGATGTAGTCACTTACACAATCATTTAACTAGAATGGCAGGAGATGGTAAAATCATGTTACCTCGCCCAAAATTGAATGCCATACGAAAATCTGTAATTTATTTAGCCATTACTTATTGGAATAGCTGCCCAGAACACATACATCAATTAAATACCAAATCATCATTTAAACATAAATTCCGAATGTATTACTTAGCTAGTGAGCAGTAGTCCAGTGTTTATTTATTTTTGTTTTTAATTATTTGTTCTTATTATTTTCTTAGCTGTGACAAGCTGAAGATGGTAATGCTGCCCTTTACAGGCAAGCATTAGCTCTTCATCTTTCATGTGCAATATTGTTTTTTTGTATGTCTTTTTTTGTATGATTATAATAAGTTAGGTTGTTGTTTTGTTTATATACTGAATATGTGTGTGTATATTAGGGGTACACAAAATCCACGGTTCGGTACGTACCTCGGTTTTGAAGTCACGGTCTGTATTATTTTTGGTACAGTAAAAAAAATTGCTTTTATCTATTTATTTATTTAACTGTATTAAACAATATAAAATTAATTGGCCATAATTTACTGAGCAAACTAATGCTTACTGCTGTAACCTACTAATACCACTTAATGTAAATCTGAAGATTATTATATAGCAGATGCCTTGGACAACTGTAGCGTGTGCTTGTTTATACAGAGCCCCTTTCATGAGCAAGCCCTGCTTGAATACAGGGGCAGGGCTTGCTACAGTCACGAAAGGGGCTAGTTTATACAGAGCTGGTATGACTTGCTGGCTGAATACGGACGAGAGGGAACTAGGTAGCGGGGCTCTATTACTCTCTATGCTCTATGTGCTTAAACCCAGTGTTCTCGACAACGGAGTATGGTCGCAGATCTGCTGCTATAAAAACACATATGGCGTTTGTTATTGCTTTGGCCCGGTCTGAATTAATAGCGAGATGCTGCTTGAATGCCACGGGGAGCTGGGTTTGCTTCTTCGGTGTACCAGTGATATTCACATTCGGGTGATGCCGTTTCAAATGCGTGATAAAGTTTGCAATAAAGTTGAACAATGCCGGCAACGTAGCCCCTTTCTTGACTGTGATGCAAGGCTTGCATCACAAGTGTGCATCACAGTCACGAAAAGGGGCTAGCCGGCACGTAGCTTTAGTGCGATCCACCTGTCTTTGTCCATTACTGTGGTTAACTGGGAATCCGAAACGATCCCAAATGGGAGACTTGAATGTTGTGGGAGTATCTTCTAGCTCTGGCTGGTCAGTTAGTATTGACTCGCCATACTTAAGGCTAATATGCTATGCTGAATTACAGCTCTCGTTCAGTGTAGCTGCGCGCTGCGTGGGATGAACAAACAACATCCGGTTAGTTGTGCACGTTATATTAGGGCCGGGGGGATTTAAGTTCCACAAAAAAAGGTTCCATACCGTTGCAATCGTTCGGTGCACAGCGCGTACTGTACCGGAGGACCACATTGAGGCGGTTACACCCCTAGTGTATGTATGTATATATGTGTGTGTGCGTATATATATATATGTATATATATGTATATTTGTATGTGTATATATGGATATGTGGGACTTCGGACCCCAGGAAGACTAGCCATTGGCATCAGCTAATGGGGATCATTTTTAATAAACAAATACAAATATGACGGTTCTCTCAGTTTCAGAAAAGGACACAGACTGGTTTGTAATCCAAGGTTATGAGGAGCTTGGAGAGAAGAGTGGAGCTAAACTACAGACAAGACTCTTGGAAATCCCGCTCAAGAGATTGTCCGCGGTAAGATGGGGAAGAAAATTACATTGGGAGTTGTTTTGCATAATCCATGCTTAACTAGGCTTGCCATGTCTTGTTCTCCGCTGGGTCTTGCTTAACTAGTCTTGCCATGTCTTGTCCTTGGCTGGGTCTTGCTTACCTAGACTTGCCATGTCTTGTTCTTGGCTGAGTTGGGCTTGGCTGGTTGTGTGTCTGTAGCCTACTGTCTCTTGGTGAGAGAGAGGTGTGGAGAGAGAGACACTCTAACCAAACACTCAGTTTAGTTTGCGCAGCAGACTTTGATAGTGGGATGTACAATGTACCCCTGTTGTGTACCCTTTTTAACAAATCTCCGACCAAAACCCTGCTCGGACTAGTGTGAGTAAAAACCATGCTCAAAGAGATTGGTGTTGGATTATTCCTGATTCTTGGACAATAAGTCAGTTAGCTAAGATACATCCAAATAAATCAAGCAAATCATAAAAAAATGTAGATTGTGGTTGAGGCATCATCCAGCCATAATATCTGTTCTAGTGAGTGTAAACACTTCTACTTTTAACAATACAAGTCAGGGTTCTGAAGTGGTGTTTTGACTTTTGTGTCAGAGAGAATTAGAAAATCAGAGAGAATTAGAAAATCAGAGCGGTTTTATCTTTAAAGCCCAACGGTCAAATCT
This sequence comes from Notolepis coatsorum, assembly GCF_963971535.1. Lineage (NCBI taxonomy): Eukaryota > Metazoa > Chordata > Actinopteri > Aulopiformes > Paralepididae > Notolepis > Notolepis coatsorum. Next base: position 457,978 of record NW_028174872.1, on the reverse strand, counting down.
GGGTCGGATAAGAGTGTGTGTTAAATGTGTTGTGTTATGCGTGTGTTAAATGGTAAATGGTGCATATATATAGCGCTTTTATCCAAAGTGCTTTACGATTTTGTTCCTCACATTCACCCATTCACACACCGACGGTGCAAGGAGCCAACCTGCTCATTGGGAGCAATTAGGGGTTACGTTTTCTTGCTCAAGGACACTTCGACATGCTGCCCGGGAGGAGTGGGAATCGAACCGGGAACATTCCGAATACCAGACGACCGCTCTACCTCCTGAGCCACTGTCTCCTCATGTTAGGAGTTGAGTTGGAATTCAGAATCAATACATGCATGTAATTCACGGTCATGACCTGAAACTATGAATGAATTATCATTGTATTTATAGTGCTTTTCTAGACACTCCTAGCACTTTACAGTGTAGGATGTAAATGGCCTCCTTCACCACTGGGTAGCACCCAACCTTGGGCTACAGGCTTAATGGCTGCGAGACACTGGCACCAGGCACACAGCACACTACACAATGGCTGAAAGGTTCAGGAAACGGGGATTGATACCAGCCCAGGGCTGTACGCTGCGATGATCTCGTCGCAAATTGCCCCTTTAATTGGCCGTTGCGATTGGTAAATAATATTTGGGGGCGGGCTTGCGAGTAGGGATTTCAAGCCTTGCATTCGCATTTCACTCCTAAATGATCCAAGGCGTGTGATGACGCTGAGCACTCAGGTATGATCAGCGGGGAAAATCAACTGAGCACTCACTCTGATAGACTGGCTGTCTGATTTAGCTATGAAGAAAAGTAAAGTTAGTAGTAGGGATGGGAATCGATGGTTCCTAACTGGGTTTTGGCCATATGCTCCCGAAATTCTCCCGCTGTTTGGCTGCTTCTATGTGCAGTGAAAACTACTCGAAATGCTTTAGAACCTAGTCATTGATTTAGTTCAGGGTTAGCCGCGGAGCTAACGCTAGCTAACGTGAGCTAATCAAGCTCACAGAGAGAGATAAACAGCTGACAGCAGGTAGTACAGGTACAAATACAATAAAACAAGGGGTGGGGGCTGTTGTGTAAACCTTGTGTCGCGTCAATCTGGTCCACACGTTACTCGTTCATATCTCAGCCCGTGCTGAGATATGCCCATTCAGCGGTCTGTTAATAAAGTTTTCAATCAGACAGATGTATGGAAAGGCTTTTATTATAACATTCGTTGAGGTAAAATCATTATGCCTCATTTAGTCATCCTGCAGAGCACTGGTCTCCTACTCGTGGGCCGCGGGGAGCTAATGTTAGTAGCTTTGTTGTTGTCAACACACAGGGCATTCAGGAAGTCAAAAACGAATGCGCTTGCCGATTGGTGCTAAGAACAGCAGGGCGGGTGCAAGCGTTGTGACGTAATTGGCAGACTCTACTGTCAATCAAAATTATTCTGTTTTCCGTCAGAATGAATGAATGAGAACTTTATTAACAGATTGCATAATGGGTACAATACAGTACAGGAGGATGAAGACCAGAGAAAGACTTTCGGCTTTTTTACATAAGGGTCCTCCATTTTCAATTCATCAAAACATTTAGAGACATACAAATATACAGTAGTTTCATAAAAATGCTAAAATGCTATTGATTGATTGATTGATTTAAAACTTTATTAACATATTGCAGAATGGGTACAGTACAGCTCAATACATACAATTGTTAAGGGGATGCAGACCAGAGAAAGGGTCCCCCATTTTCAATTCATCATATTTCATATCTAAATCATATAATATCTCATTGCTAAATATATGCAATATATAATCTAATAATCCAATAATCTAAATCTAATATATAATATAAAAATGCTAAATGCATGGGTATTTTATTTTGTCTTTAATGTTAGCTTGCAAACTCATACTGTCTTGGTAAGCCTCATAATGAATTGTTTGGGGTAAAAAAGAAAAACATTGTGATGTGTATCGCCGAAAGGTCAGAAAATATCGTGATATCATATTTAGGCCATATCGCCCAGCCCTAGTTGGTTCATTATAAAAGATACAAACCTGACAACAAAAGCACTTAAATGTTAAATAAAAGGACCACAGTAATGAGGCAGGAGGAACATATTTTTTTGCACTATAATGGTCAAATTGTTATTTAAAAATGTGCCCCTAAAACATATTTTTTGCCCCTAAATTTCTAATTTAGGGGCAAGTGTGCCCCTAGTGAAAAAGCTTAGCGTACAGCCCTGCAGCCAATTAAGGGGAAGTGATGATTGGGTGGCCTTGATGTCAGACCTGGTGGGACCAGGTGGGTTTGCAGGACTGGAGTTTTGAGATAAACTTTGTTGTCTTGGTTGACCAGGTGGAGAATGTCAGTCTGTTTGACACTGTTGTCTTGGTTGACCAGGTGCAGAGTTGGTCTGTTTGACACTGTTGTCTTGGTTGACCAGGTGGAGAGTTGGTCTGTTTGACACTGTTGTCTTGGTTGATCAGGTGGAGGGAGTTGGTCTGTTTGACACTGTTGTCTTGGTTGATCAGGTGGAGAGCATTAGAGAGTCTGTTTGACACTGTGGTCTTAGTTGACCAGGTGGAGAGCATTAGATTTTTATCTTTATCTACTTGAACGTAATACCTTATCTAATTTAAATTTACTGAATTATTTTTATATATATGTGACAACAAATTTCGTTTTTGAATTCTTGGCTGGGAAAATATCTGACTGGCTGGTAGTTTTTTTAATCTACCAGCCACCTTGGCTGGTAAGCCAAAAAGTAATTTTTGTTCCCTGAGTCCACGGCAATCCAGCGAGCCAATGAGTTAGTTAATTTGTTACACTTGGTCTGACAAATGTTTGCTCTGAATCCCGTCATCTGGTCTAGTGTGGTTAGGCGACCCTGCTTGCTTGTACTCTGGGTAATGTTAGCCTGACCGGCGTTAGATTTAGTTTGCATGGTAGCTCCAACATGCTTGGCATTTAGGTGATAGTGTAGGCTAGAAACGCTCCGGGGATGGGCAAAGTCTTTGCTGCACAAAGTGCACGCTACCATTCGTATCGACACTTCCATCTGTTTTTTTTTTTTTTATATCAAAACGAAACATCCCATTCAACGGGACAAGCAACGCAGTCTCAACTGTTTTTTCCATGTTGGCTATAACTCTCTGACGTCACTCCATGCATGCTGTGCATCTGGATAAACGGTATGCCTGGAACTGGTCCACTGAGAAACATTCTGCGGGGTCTGGAGTGCACAAAGATTAACCCTTGGGCCTTTTTGCACCTGTGGGGGGAGAACAAAGGGATTTAGAATTTCTCAGAAATGCTCAGGAAGTTGCGCTTTTCAGAAATCGGTAAAAATAGAAAAATGACAATTTCGAGTGCTTTGAAATGTAATATATATGTCTCTTTACTTGCTAAACGTAATATGACTTGTAAATACGTTTAATTTTTGCTAGATGGTATGATTGTAATTATCTCCGTTTGCCAGAGAACTACAGCGCGTCCCGAAACGCACATACACGTGCGCACACACACAAGAGCGGCATGTGGGCTGTGAAAAGGTGTTAGACCCCGCAGAGGTGAGGGGTATCAGAGACTCGCTACCCCCCATCCAAATTCTAAACAACAGATTGGCTTTTCATAATATGTATGAATTATCTCTTGCAATAATATCCACGGGACTCGACTTTTTACAGTCGTTGTGTTTGTGTGTGTCACGAACACACACGCCAACTTTCTCCTGCGTGAGGACATTCGCGGACATTCTCTCAGATAGAGAAAAAGAAAAGCTTACATAGGGGTGGATGGTATGGTCTAAAATTTATATCACGGTATAATTTGAAGCATAGACGGTAACGGTATATATCACGGTATCAGTGTTTCCGTTTGAATAATTTTTTTTGCCTGATAGGCAGGCTATATAAATAATGACATCCTCAAGGCATGTAGATTTATAATATTTTAACTTAAAACTAGGCTACTTTTGCGTATAGTATATTATATTCCAAATAAAATAAGTCCCGAGACTCCGTGCTGCTGCTGACTTTAAATCAAATGGGTGTCTGTGGGCAGTCGCCCAACATTAATAAACAGCAGTCTGTTATAATCACATTTTTATGAGCTAACGAATTCCGTTATATTGGACATTTGTATTAATTATATCAAGCGAAGAACTGAGAAATTTGGCAGAGACAGACGGCAACATTATCGTGGGTTTGCGTGATGACTCTCCACCTCGCAACGACTTATTTGCAAAGAGTATGTCGCTGCAGAGCAGCAGATTCAGCTGTTTTAAGGCTCTATCTGGGGACCGCTCAACAGCGCCCCCCACCCAACAGCTGAATTGCCAATGGCTGAATTGAAGTACTGCATGGTGCCGTTACAGATGAGTGGGTTATGGTGGATTCTGCGGCTCTGCAGCTGCATATGCTTCGCGCAAAATCCAACATCCAGCTCGCGCTGCCCAGCCGTCAGAACACTACACATCATAATGTTCACAGCAAACTGTAGTTGATCACCAGGTATGTTTTATTAACGTAGAATAATTCATATAAGAAAAACGATAGGGAAATATCTTACCTTTCTCCACTGGTTAAAAATGCCAGGAACTGAAATTGAAACTTGCTGTGCACCGCGGTGATATCTGTTTATTATGAAATGACAATTGCGTGTTGACACGCCCACTGCGCGAAGCCTCCTAAATAACTTTTTCCAGATTGCACATATCTATTATCTATGACTAATTCTATCTATTTTTAGGGGCAAATGCGAGTGAAATAGTCGCGCTGTGGTTACATGACGTCATTGCTATTTTAGAGCTGCTCTACCGGTTACAAGGTATAGTCAAAATTCATACCGTAGAGCAAATTCATACAGTTTATACCGTTTATACCGTCCACCCCTAAGCTTACTTTTCTGCTTTTTGGGCTGCTTCGCAATTGTCATTTCATAATAGCAGCGTGGACCAGCTCTGTAACAACGCATCTCGAGCTGCTTCTATGTGCAACATTGTACTTTCTTTTGGAATACTTGAAACCCTTTTTTTGTGGTATATTTGATGTGGCCCCGACGGAACGTTATGAATTAAAAGTAGTCTAACATGCTTTGCAAACCTCACCACCAGTGTATATACCCACGTCGCGCTAAAACATTAACTACTGCAATGTTATCTCGTAACTGAGTATTCCAACTAAGCTAAGCAGAATAATGCTCTGTAACAACTCATCTTGCGGGCTAGGTGAACTACAGTATCAGCCACTGGCTGCTGTGTGACGAGTTTGTAGTTTTGGTCACCCGCGCTGTCTAAACGCGGACTGCTAGTTGACGGCTTATGCAGGAAGGAAAGATGACGTTGCCTCTCTCTCTCACTCTCTCTCTCTGTCTCCTCTCTCTCTCTCTCTTTCTCTCTGTCTCTCTCTCCATCTCAATTCAATTCAAATGGGCTTTATTGACATGGGAAACATATGTTTACATTGCCAAAGCCAAACAAAACTTTGAAACTGGCCCCTGTAAATGTCCTAACCCAACCCCCTCCAATATACAGTAAATGACCAAGTATGGTTTCGTCAATATTCCAATGTACAGTTTTGCTTGTACAGTTGTACAGTTAATTAATAATATAATTATTATAAATGTCTCTCTCTGTCTCTCTCTCTCTCTCTCTCTCTCTCTCTCTCTCTCTCTCTCTCTCTCTATTATATTACTATACTATTATATATCTATATATATATATCTAAATATCTAAACCTCAGTCTATCTAGTGTGTGTATACATGACATCAAATCAAAGTGTGTGTTGCTGTAGGCCTGCCTGTATTGATCACAGTCACACTATACGAGTTATGAATCTCTCGCAGTTCATTCAAGCTGGCCACGTGAAATACAGTATCAGCCACTGCTGTGTGATGAGTTTGGTGTTTTGGTTACGTTTACCAAGTTTACCAAGATGCGTCTGATGGTGGTGATGCTGACATGGTTGATGTTGCCGTAGCTGGTGGAGACGGATTGCATTGTCTGCTCTCACTAGGTCCACGACGGCAAGTTCCTGCTGTTGTGTGAACAGGTCTTCTAGTCATTCTAGACTAGAAATACAACCACAAATTGTTATTGGTTACCGTGACTGGCCGCCTGTTTTGTGTCCACTGTAAGATGAGTGAATGTGGTGTGGCCCTCTGTCTCATTCCAGACAGGAACTGCTTTTTCGCATATCACTAAGTGTGATACAGAACAGGCAGATACAACCATGAGGAGACGCCTATTATTTGTTTTATACATGTGCATAATTTTATTTTTAGCTTTTTTTGTACGTGTAGATTTTGCCTAAATTCATCGTGGTCGCTCTCTGCCAAATATCATATGAGGCATCTTGTATTATTATTGTAATTCAAAAGTGATATATAGGGTTATTCATTGTACAATACAATTGATACAGTTGATGTCTCTTGTTGATTATTATTCTCTATGTTTTTTTAATAAAATTGTATGATATTCTATTCCAGTTGTGTGTTTTTTCATTTTTTTATCTAGTGATACACACAATGACCGGTCTGAGAATACTTCTGTGTGTGTGTAACCAAATGCATACCTACATGTATGACCTATATCTATCTACTACTTTTGGATATGAGCATTTTTTCAATAAGTATGGAGCCCTGAACACAGAATGACACCAGTATCACTGACTACCACGGCAAGCCTATAGAAAATTATTCTATTAAATAATAATAATAATTATTATTATAAATGTCTCTCTCTCTGTCTATATCTCTGTATCTATATATTATATATTATATTACTATACTATTATATCTAATGTGTTCAGGTAAACCTCGATCTTAGAGTGCGATACAATGCCTAATTTTACTTTACTTTTAAATTGCTTCTAGTTAATTAACCTCTTTAGCCTGAGCGGTCCGACGGAGGTTAAAGGGTACAAAGTATGAATAAGGTGAACATGTGATTTTACTATAATAATGGTCAGCTAACTGCTAGCATCTGCAGTGACGTAATTCTCTTCACAATTAAATATTACATTCGTTCTCTTCACAATATTACAACCTCTGATAGGTCTATCTTAGCTGTAAAGACATATATTGTCAATGAATTGGTCAAAGACAGACCAGACCACTAAAGACTACTATGACAGACAGATATGACCAAATCAACAGAAAAAGGTCTTTCCTCCTTTACCTTTCCTTTCAGCCATAGGCTACAACAGGATTAACGAGCGGCATCAAGGCTGCAATGCCAACAGTTGTCTTGGTGCTGGGCAGACTGAAAGGTTATAGGGTGGCAATATGCTGGATACTATAAGACTTGAAAGAAACAGACTAAAAGTGATCTTAATTCATGATCTTGAATGGGGGACCCTGATACAAGACAAAAGTCTTTCTCTGGTCTGCATCCCCTTAACAATTGTATGTATTGAGCGTACACATTCTGTTAATAAAGTTTTCAATCAATCAATCAATCATGCAAAATCTGAACTCTTCATTGGTGTACTTCTCTCTTCTCCAGGTACAATTGCTGCATTGCTCCCCAACGACGAGCAGAGATATGAACAAGTCAATGCCTCACTGCTGTGACCAGTGTGGAAAGAGCTTCATCAAAAAGGCTGCTTTTCTAAAACACCAGCGCATTCATACAGGAGAGAAGCCCTACTACTGTGACCAGTGTGGATCGCGCTTCAAGACCACCCAAGAATTAAAGATACACCAGCGCATTCATACAGGAGAGAAGCCGTACCACTGTGACCAATGTGGAACATGCTTCAGGACCTCTGGACACTTAAAGATACACCAGCACATACATACAGGAGAGAAGCCGTACCACTGTGACCAATGTGGGGAAGGCTTCAGTCAGTCTTCAAACTTACAGAAACACCAGCGCATTCATACAGGAGAGAAGCCTTACCACTGTGACCAGTGTGGGGAAGGCTTCAGTCGGTTTGCACAATTACAGACACACCAGCGCATTCATACAGGAGAGAAGCCGTACCACTGTGACCAGTGTGGGGAAGGCTTCAGTCAGTCTGCAAACTTACAGACACACCAGCGTATTCATACAGGAGAGAAGCCTTACCACTGTGACCAATGTGGAACACGCTTCAGGACCTATGGAACCTTAAAGACACACCAGCTCATTCATACAGGAGAGAAGCCTTACCACTGTGACCAATGTGAGAAGAGCTTCAGTAGATATGACAGCTTAAAGGGTCACCAGCGTATTCATACAGGAGAGAAGCCTTACCACTGTGACCAATGTGAGAAGAGCTTCAGTAGATATGACAGCTTAAAGGTTCACCAGCGCATTCATACAGGAGAGAAGCGTTACCACTGTGACCAATGTGGGGAAGGCTTCAGTCAGTCTGCACACTTACAGATACACCAGCGCATTCATACAGGAGAGAAGCCTTACCACTGTGACCAGTGTGAGAAGAGCTTCAGTAGATGTGACAGCTTAAAGGGTCACCAGCGTATTCATACAGGAGAGAAGCCTTACCACTGTGACCAGTGTGGGGAAGGCTTCAGTCAATCTGGAAACTTACAGAGACACCAGCGCATTCATACAAGAGAGAAGCCAATGTGAGCAATGTGGGAAGACAAGAGATATGTAATGTTAATTACCTGAAATTATTCCATTTTTGGGGGGGGGGGGGGTGTGCACATATTGGTATCGGAAATTAAGAGTTGGACAATATCGGTATATCTGTATCGGTAAAAAAGCCAACATCGAGCATCCCTAGTTTCTTCTCCTTTCTCCTGATGGTCAAAAGTATCTTTTTCTGTTATTTTCTCTTTTTGTCCAGGCTAGACGACTGCTCTACATGACTGAGACGACTGCTCTAGCTCCTGTACAGACCAGGCTAGACGACTGCTCTAGCTCATGTACTCTTCTTAGCCATGGCAAGGTTCATAATGCGCAGGGTATTGAAAATAGCATGGATTCACATTTGATTTCCTTATTCAACAGGCTGTTTGGATTCCTGTAAAATATATATATATATATATATATTTTTTTTTTTTTTTTTTTAACTTTTTTCTTTTAGCGTTTATCGCTTTTTCTGGTCAAGCATGACCGACAGAAACAGGTTGAATGGGGTATAGATCGGGGGAAAGACACTCTGAGAAAATACGGCGAGTCCGGGAGTCGAACTCGTGTACCCCAGATCCGTGACGCGCACGGTTGTCCCCGACGCCGAAATAGCGTCCGAGGTACGCGGTGAACTACTGGAGCTCCCCTTTTCTTTTTACATGAACAACCTGTAACATGTTCTGTTATTCTGAAATTATGCCATAAAGGGCCTGTTATTCTGGGTGAAATGTTGTATTTTCACATTAGTATCTGAGGTGCATTTTAGAATAGACGTGCTCATGCGCCAGGTCAGGTTTTTTTATATAGTAAATGTAAATTGTTTTTCCCTTTGTGTCAGTATCATCAGTGTGTTTGTATGGTAAAAGTCATACCTAACATTGTTCTTGCAACACCTTGTTGGCTACTGCTGCACATTACCGTACTTTTCATGTACACGTTGGGGTTTTTAGAATGTCTCCTCTTCTACCTTCTCATCAGTTCCAGTTTGGTATCTGAGGTACAGTATGTCGTTGTGTAACCGGTCTCATTTGACATGCCCTGAGTGGGAGTTGAACCCCGGTCTCCCGCGCCGGATCACAGACCACTAGACCAAGAGGTGAATTCACTTCTTGTTAATAGGTCTGGATGCCTCTGGGGAGTGAGTTACCGCTACACTGTCCATCGTGAGTGACTGTGGATAGACACGCGGTACCTCCGTTACAGTTGCACCACGCCACAAACAATCACCGTACACACTTTAATCAGAAAAGCATCCACATTGCCTTCATACTGTATACCCTTATGCCTGAGGTGCCTTCCGATAGCCTCTATGGCATGCATAGAAAACGCTAGGTCGGTAGAGGCAGAAAGAGAGCGAGAGAGAGAGAAGGTGCCGTGGGATTGTGTAAGGAGGAGGCATCGTGATTCCTCCTTCATGCCGTCTATACACCAGCGCCATGACAGTTTTATGTAGACATAAACATAGGCTGTGTTCCAAGGAAGTTCTACAGCTGGTTAGGTTTTTTTTTTTTGTACCATTTTTACATTGAAGTGTCTGAACCTAAAGCAATAATTACACTGAAGAGTGGACAAGCCCCCGTTAAGTCCACCACTGATACGCTCGCTCTCTGTTGCAGAGGAGCGCGGGGGATTGTCCTATTCTTCCGTGCCGTGTGATTTCATTTGCATTGACGAAAACCAAGCGACCATTCTGGCAAAAAAAAATGATCGTCATCGTTTGTGTATTTATAATTTTTTCTTTTTACATCAGGCGCATCAATGTGAAATGACTACCAGACCCAACAAACTGCTCCCGTTCGAGGCCTAATTATTTAATCCTCACTATGGTTAGGAATATTAGCATTTTTTTGTTGTTGCATATGTAACGGTTGTTATATCGTCATCTTAAACGCAGATGCCCCGAGGGAGTTTCGAACCCATGGTCTCCCACACCACGGGTCGACAGCGAGTCCAAATCTCTCTGTTAACGACATCAGTGCAATGGTTCTTCGTAGTTTTCTGCACGCATGACTTCTGTGACAATACAGCTGTCTCTTATCATTTAGAACCACAGTTTTATTAAGTTGTTTTTATTTGTTTTTTTTGGGAATGTTTGATTTTCTTTCACACCAGGTGCTCTGGTCTTTGGCTTCTGTGCGGATGCTTATGTATGTGTAGTTGTATGGCTATATTTTGCCCTAGAGGAATGTATTCACCTAACGAAGCACTTGTTTTGTCTTGTTCGGTTGTTCCTTTATTCACTGATTTTGTTTTCTACTTCTCCCATGTTCTGGTTTGCAGTATCTGCTTTACTCAGAGCTTTCAGAAGCTCTGTCATATTTCAATCTGTGTTTCTCGAGATATATTTTTTTCCTTTTCCTTGATTATGTTTCTCATGATCAAAATAAAACGTTTAAAATTTGCAACGTCCAACACGTTATTTTGTCTGATGCAATTTCTTGTTTTGCTTAACAGGGACAGGTGTCAATACTTTCATGAGTACAGTATAAATACTGAACTCATGATACTGAATACCAATATGAGCACTTGACAATGGCATTTACCATTTCTGCAAACTTAGTCTATTGAAAACTGAGAAGGGGAATTTGTCTTATACGGTCACATTTGAATGACTTTGTACATATTAAAGGGGAAAAAACAACTAAAACTATGCTGATTTATTTTGCACATAATCTCACGCACATCCCAAAAACTCGAAACAGTTTTGCACACATTAATTTTGTTTGATAGTTATTGAGAGTAAATGAGTTTGAATATGGCCATCAGTGATGTCATCAGGGACATTGGATCCTTGTGTTAATTACAGCACCATGATGCTGTAATGTAAAGGACTGCTACCTTATCATTTAATTGAGCTGTGATTAACACAACAGAAGGATTCAGTGTCCCCGATGACATTACTGGTTGCCATATTAAAACTCATTACTCTCAATAGCTGTCAAACTAAATTAATATTTGCAAAACTGTTTAGAGTTTTTGGATGTGTGTGAGATTATTTGTAAAATAAATTGCCGCTGTTGTTTTGGTGAAATTCCCCTTTAACCTAATCAGATGGCAGCATTCCAGCTAATTTTGCAATGTAAAATATCTGCATCATGTCATTGTGTCTTTACCAGCACAGCACCAGGTGTACTGCGACAACATTGGAAAGGTGCAAATGAAGGCAAGCTAGAATCTAATGATTGTATGGTGAATAGCGCCATCTTGTGTCCATTATAAGATGCCACCCGTTTATACTGTAAATCAGTGAGAGTTGCCAAGTTGGCCTGTCCAAAGATCTTTTGTCATTGTATTGACTATATACACCTTGTATTCAAGATCCTTATATTTAATGGTGATCGTGTGCAGTATCACAATTAATATAACGATAACACACCAGGCCAATATACAGATTAGAGAACATTAAAAACAAAAAATCTCTAGAAATTCTATCCAAACCAATGAGCTTCTAGATAGACAGTAGAAAAGATATGCAGCCAGGATGAGCTTCTAGATAGACAGTAGAAAGGATATGCAGCCAGGATGAGCTTCTAGATAGACAGTAGAAAGGATATGCAGCCAGGATGAGCTTCTAGATAGACAGTAGATAATATATGCAGCCAGTATGAGCTTCTAGATAGACAGTAGAAGAGATATGCAGCCAGGATGAGCTTCTAGATAGACAGTAGAAAGGATATGCAGCCAGGATGAGCTTCTAGATAGACAGTAGAAAGGATATGCAGCCAGGATGAGCTACTAGATAAGACAGTAGAAGAGATATGCAGCCAGGATGAGCTTCTAGATAGACAGTAGAAAGGATATGCAGCCAGGATGAGCTACTAGATAAGACAGTAGAAGAGATATGCAGCCAGGATGAGCTTCTAGATAGACAGTAGAAAGGATATGCAGCCAGGATGAGCTACTAGATAAGACAGTAGAAGAGATATGCAGCCAGGATGAGCTTGTTGCATATACTCATGTTAAACAGTTAGCAAATCAAACAAGGTAAAGTTCCGAATGCTGCTTTTAGTCTAGAGATATCCTCATATATTACCATTGAAATTAAATAGCGTTACATTTAAATGACAGTAGAGTTCCAAAACAATGCTGAAGTCTGCAGGGTTGGAGGAGCTCCGAGACTCACAGTTCCGAGTCTATTTATGAACCACATGAGAGAAAGGCTAGAGGTCACACAGGCTTAAGACAGCTGCCTGGTGTTTATTCTTTTGACTGTTTCTTTCTTTTCTTCTTGATGTTTTGATTGTATATGTTGTTGTTGTTGTTGTTGTTGTTGTTGTTGTTGTTGTTGTTGTTGTTGTTGTTGTTGTTGTTTAAAATAAAACTAGCAGAATCTATAATAAATGATTTATAAAACATATACAATATATGCAAATAGATGCAACCTATATTTTATAATGATTTGTTATGGTTAATAATTAATTGTAAAGCATCTATGGACATTATTGAGATGGTTATTGTAAAGTTGCTACTGATGTTTATAATGGATAAGGATAATACATGCTTTGTAAAGCATACATCCATTGCATGTGAGTGGCTGTTTAAAAAGCCTTCATTAACCAGAGACTGTGACAGCAATGATTATACAGAATCTCCATTTTCTCCACAGAGAAAACCAGAGAAAACTCAAATCAATGTTGCGTTTCAGACCGGTTTAACGATGTTTGTAGAGCCATCGTACATTCTATATTATAGCTATGGAGACATACTATGGCTCATTTGAAAGGCAATATTTATACTCCAACAGGGAACAAACCGTACATACATCCGTTCCTGCGCAATCCCAGGCTAAAGAGTGGCCATTTCCCCCAAATCCCTGCTAATTTTCTAGGAAGAGAGATATAGCGTATTTTGTGCGCAGTATGCGCAGTTCGTGCTTGTTGCTCGACACTAATACATTTCCATGTCAAAGGGCCAATGCCTCATGTTGATACATAGATTGTTCTATTCACAAAACCACGATGGGTAGGAACTCTTACCTGCTTCTCGACTCATCTGGGTCTGACTCGGTAATCTCGCTGTCTGTGTCGATATCGCTGAACATTTCAGTGAAATATTCTGGCTCTGGAGTGCTCTTGCGACTACTGCAGCACGGTGAACAGATAACGGTACATCCTCGGCCGGTTTGGCTATAGTATTTTTATGATTTACCAGAAATGCTGAGTCCAACGTAGTCTGGTGAAAATGCACCTTATGGATGGATCGTCAACTTGTTTTCCTCTTCATAATAATCTCCAATCGTGTGCTACACACGATCCCCATTGCCGAGTACGTTTGCTGTCCCGAGTGCATATGCCCCACAGGAAACCAGCCCAGATGTACTCAAAAGGTAGGCGACACTGCCACCTATCTGGATTCGATCGTTATCACAGTGTTTCCAAATCCATACACAATGTGTGGGACAGTGTCGTCGTATCATAATAAATAAATAAACATAAAACGAATATACTCATTTTTGGCGTTCAACGCATGGGCACCAAAAACAAATATACTTGTTTCCGCAGCAGCTGGCTATGGATCAAGAGAAAGGACCCCAACTGGGATGCACAATGACCATCGAGGGGTAAAAGCAGAGGGGGGCACACCTGGGATGCCAGGTGTTGCCGTTGAGCCCTTCAGAGGTGTCGTGGGCCTGTCAACGAAACCCCAATGAAGGAGGGTGCCCACCTGAAGACCCCAGTGAATATTTTACCCTTACCCCATTCAATACCAAGTGCTGATTATCTAAGGGATTGTACTATCTAGTCCTATAAGCTCAACTGTATTTCCGAGCATATAGGATATATCATATCACACATCCTGGCATAGAAACGCTTAAACACTTTCAGCACTACACCATACTTTCATCTATTTATTACAAAAAGATTTGCACTACATCCCTACCTCATCTTTGCATTTTTGCATTCTAAAAAGCTTGCATTTGTACTTTATTGTTTGCATTTTGTACATCACTTTGTACTTTATGTTGTACTTTAGTTTGTATATTGTATATTTTGTATAGTGTTTGGCCTTTATTCTTTTTACTTTTGACTGTATGGAGCACAATCTCAGGGGGCTCATACAGAACCAAGCATTTCACTGTAACGTACATGTATGTACCTTATATGTGACAAATAAAACAAAACTTGAACTTGAAACAAGGACTAAGGTATAAGCCTACCTTGTGCGATGAGAAAGGATTGCACCATGACGCTGGTCGTGTCTCCTCATAAAGCTGGATCTGTAACGCTGTTGAACCGGTCTAACCAGGTTGTATAACCAACCCGCATTTATAGACTATACTTAGTTCCTGGTTGCAGGCTCTCAGGTTAAATGGAGTTCAGATGAGGTGGGGGCCCTGTTAGCATCGTCCTCACAGTGGGGGGGGGGGGGGGCAGGGAGGTGGGGGCCCTGTTAGCATCGTCCTCACAGTGGGGGGGCAGGGAGGTGGGGCCCTGTTAGCACCGTCCTCACAGTGGGGGGGGGCAGGGAGGTGGGGCCCTGTTAGCATCGTCCTCACAGTGGGGGGGGGGGGGGCAGGGAGGTGGGGGGCCCTGTTAGCATCGTCCTCACAGTGGGGGGGGGCAGGGAGGGGGGGGCCCTGTTAGCATCGTCCTCACAGTGGGGGGGGGGGGCAGGGAGGTGGGGCCCTGTTAGCATCGTCCTCACAGTGGGGGGGGGGGGGGCAGGGAGGTGGGGGGCCCTGTTAGCATCGTCCTCACAGTGGGGGGGGGCAGGGAGGTGGGGCCCTGTTAGCACCGTCCTCACAGTGGGGGGGGGCAGGGAGGTGGGGGCCTGTTAGCATCGTCCTCACAGTGGGGGGGGGGGGGGCAGGGAGGTGGGGGGCCCTGTTAGCATCGTCCTCACAGTGGGGGGGGGCAGGGAGGGGGGGGCCCTGTTAGCATCGTCCTCACAGTGGGGGGGGGGGGCAGGGAGGTGGGGCCCTGTTAGCATCGTCCTCACAGTGGGGGGGGGGGGCAGGGAGGTGGGGCCCTGTTAGCATCGTCCTCACAGGGGGGGGGCAGGGAGGTGGGGGGCCCTGTTAGCATCGTCCTCACAGGGGGGGGGGGGGGGGGCAGGGAGGTGGGGCCCTGTTAGCATCGTCCTCACAGTGGGGGGGGGGGGGCAGGGAGGTGGGGCCCTGTTAGCATCGTCCTCACAGTGGGGGGGCAGGGAGGTGGGGGCCCTGTTAGCATCGTCCTCACAGTGGGGGGGGGGGCAGGGAGGTGGGGGCCCTGTTAGCATCGTCCTCACAGTGGGGGGGGGGGGGGGGGCAGGGAGGTGGGGCCCTGTTAGCATCGTCCTCACAGTGGGGGGGCAGGGAGGTGGGGCCCTCTTAGCATCGTCCTCACAGTGGGGGGGCAGGGAGCGCTGCCAGCAGACGAGGTGGGGCCCTGTTAGCATCGTCCTCACAGTGGGGGGGCAGAACTAACGGCAGCAGAACTCCAGAACTACTAGGACCGTCTGATCACAGAGTGTGTCTGACTCCGACCTAAACGGACAACAACGTATATAACATATGACGTATGTCACGCCATACATACAGTACCTTATGCATACTGCACCTGTGTATACTGTATAGTATATATTTAGATTGTAACCATATTTATTGTAATGCATAATATAACTGATAGGGCAGACTGCAGACAGACCCTCACCTGCACCTTGATCACACGGCCTACTTGCTCATAATGCGTATACTCAGAGTTAATTATATTGTTATTTACATTTTCACATTTACATTTAGTCATTTAGCTGATGCTTTTATCCAAAGCTACTTACAAGTTCTGTACGACAAGTCATCAGGAAGGGCACAACTCTATCAGCTGAGTAACAATGTTGATCAAAGTGTTGAGTGCTACAGTGTAGGTTAGTTTATTAGGACAAGTGCATGACAGTAAGGTTAGTTAGGGTTAGATATCTTTTTTATTTTATTTTTTATTTCAGATAATGGTTGAAGAAGTGCGTCTTTAGTCGACAGCGAAAGATTGGACGGGTTCCGGCTGTCCTAACTGGGGTGGGAAGTTCATTCCACCATTGTGGGGCAAGGACTGAGAATAGGCGGCTTCTCCTTGATGACCCTCCCGGAGCTCGGATAGGAGGAGTGGGTCTGAGGCGGCCAGAAGATGCAGAGCGTCGGGGTCTTGGGTTATATTGTTTATAGGGCTGTCAGTTTATCGCGTTAATTAGATTAATTAATTACACAGCAAATTATCGCGTTATGAAAATTGACGCAAAATTAATTACAGCCGACCTATATTTACTTTAGACAAGTGGCAAATCGGTGCGCTTTTATTTTGAAATCCACGCTTGAGTTGGGCGTATTAAACTTGGCCCATTGAATGACCCGTAGCCTACTTGATCGTCACTTCACACATGCGTCGTCTATCAAACAAAACAAACACACAAAGGAATTAGCTCAGCTGGAACAAGATGTCAGCATCACCCGAGGCGATACTCCTGGGACCTATGAACGGCAAGTTCAATTTCAAAAAGAATATAGATGGGACAGTAAACAAGACCATTGTAATATGTAGCTTATGTCAAAAAGAATTTGCGTATCACCGAAGCTGCTCTAGTCTAACGTATCACATGAACGCTAAACATGTCCAGGCAAGTTGTTCGAGCAGCTCCAGTGTAGCTAACGTTAGCTCCAGAGCAACTCGCACGCTTCGTCAAACCACTCTTGGAGAATTACCGTTAGGCAAACGGTTGAGTAAATCCACCACAGACAAACTAACCAACAGCGTCGCGAAGTGGATAGCAAAATATTGTAGGCCAATAGCTATAGTGGAAGATAAGGGTTTAGCGGAGTCATTTCGAATAGCGTCGTCTGACCCAAATTACAAGCTACCCTCGAGAGCTACAGTGATGAAAAGGATCCACAACATGTATGACACAGAGAGGGAGGCGAGGGAAGAAGTGTTGGCACGGGCTGGCCCAATGGCCCTAACGGGTGATCACTGGACGTCGGTGGGCAATCATAATTATTTGGGTGTCACAGTGCACTTGATCGATACTGAGTGGAAACTGCAATCATTTGCATTAACGGTGACCAAAACTGTGGGCCGCCATTTCGCCGATGCGTGTGCTGAACAGTTCAACACAGTAATAGAGGAGTGGAATATAAAAGATAAAGTCACATCTATTGGGACTGATTCCGCCCGTAATATGATAGCAGCAGCGCGCTATATGCCGTTCCAGCACATGCCATGTGCTGCACACGTGCTGCAAAGAACCATCACAGTCTCCCTTGAGGACAGAAGCCTTGACACCACCCTGGCAAAGTGCCGCAAGATTGTAGGCCACTTCAAGCACAGCCCTGCCAGTACAGAAGAACTGCAGCAGCAGCAGACTGCCCTCGGACAAGCAAAAGAGCCCATGATACAAGATGTATCCACAAGGTGAGACTGTTTAACTACCTGTTGTATGCTTAGGGTAAATTTAGTGTGTGTGTGTGTTTATTTCTTTGTGTTCTGTACAATTGCATCATGCTGCATTAACAACCCCCAGTGGGACTAATAGTTATTTTATTGAATTGGAAGGTGGAATTCGACACTGGCCATGATCTCACGGTACCTGAGGAACCAGGAGGCTGTGACTGCCACTTTGGCCCAACAGAACCACAAGCTGTCCATGCTGACCCCCACAGAGTGTGACAAACTGAAGAAGCTGGAGCTTGTACTTGAGCCCTGCAGGTAAGTGTCTCTCCCTCTCTCTCTCCCCCCATACACCCCCCTCCTCTCTCTCTCTCCCCCATACACACACCTCACACCCCACTCTCTCTCTCCCATACACACACCTCACCCCCCAATCTCCCCCATACACACACCTATCTCTCTCCCATACACACACCTCACCCCCCCCTCTCTCCCCCATACACACACCTATCTCTCCCATACACACACCTCACCCCCCCTCTCTCCCCCATACACACACCTATCTCTCTCCCATACACACACCTCACCCCCCCCCTCTCTCCCCCATACACACACCTATCTCTCCCATACACACACCTCACCCCCCCCTCTCTCACCCATACACACACATATCTCTCTCCCATACACACACCTCACCCCCCCCCTCTCTCCCCCATACACACACCTCACCCCTCTCTCTCCCATACACACACCTCACCCCCCCCCCTCTCTCCCCCATACACACACCTATCTCTCTCCCATACACACACCTCACCCCCCCTCTCTCCCCCATACACACACCTATCTCCCTCTCATACACACACCTTCACCTCTTTCTCTCTCGCTCTCTTGTTTCACTGCAGGTATGTGACTGAGCTCCTTGGAGGGGAAACCTACGTCTCATGCTCTGTGGTGCTCCCCGCACTCTGCCACCTAAACCGCATCATGGACCTCAACGAGGAGGATCCGGGCTACATGGTAAAGTTCAAGGCCAGCTTCACGAAGGACCTGGACGCACGCAAAGCGACCCTCAACAACAGATGGCTGAAGCTGGCTACAGCCCTCGACCCGCGATTCAAGGACTTGAAGAGCGTACCAAAGGACGAGAGGGATGAGGTGTGTGTGTGAATGAGAAGACCAGTGTTAAGTCCTTAGGCTGTCATGAAAAGTCCTATGCAACTAATTAATTGTCCCTCTTATTAGGTGTGGACCTGGCTTAAAGAGATGCTTCCAGGACCAGAAGCAGACAAAGCTGCTCCACAAGCCACAGAGGACGAGCCACCAGCGAAGAGGACCCTCCTCCTGCTGTCTTCAGACTCTGATTCAGATGAAGTCAGGGTACTGTCAGGACAATTAGACCTCTACAAAGCTGAGCCCAGCATCGGAATGAATGACTGTCCACTGGAGTGGTGGGCAGCTCACGCAAAAGCCTATGGACAGCTGTCTCCTCTTGCTCGCAAATATCTGGCTACTCCTGCTACCTCTGTGCCATGTGAGAGGCTATTTTCACTTGCAGGTCACATAGTCCAAAAGAAGAGGGCAGCCTTACTCTCAGACAATGTAAACAAGCTTGTTTGTCTTAGCAATTGGCTCAAGGAATAGATTTGTCATGCATACAGTAGACCCTGCACTAGACCCTGCACTAGACCCTGCAGTCATGCCCCAGACCCTGTAGTAGACCCTGTAGTCATGCCCCCAGAAACTGTAGTAGACCCTGTAGTCATGCCCCCAGACACTGTAGTAGACCCTGTAGTCATGCCCCCAGACACTGTAGTAGACCCTGTAGTCATGCCCCCAGACACTGTAGTAGACCATGCCCCCAGACACTGTACTAGACCCTGTAGTCATGCCCCCAGACACTGTACTAGACCCTGTAGTCATGCCCCCAGACCCTGTAGTCATGCCCCCAGACACTGTAGTAGACCATGCCCCCAGACACTGTACTAGACCCTGTAGTCATGCCCCCAGACACTGTAGTAGACCCTGTAGTCATGCCCCCAGACACTGTAGTAGACCATGCCCCCAGACACTGTACTAGACCCTGTAGTCATGCCCCCAGACCCTGTAGTCATGCCCCCAGACACTGTAGTAGACCATGCCCCCAGACACTGTACTAGACCCTGTAGTCATGCCCCCAGACACTGTAGTAGACACTGTAGTCATGCCCCCAGACACTGTAGTAGACACTGTAGTCATGCCCCCAGACACTGTAGTAGACACTGTAGTCATGCCCCCAGACACTGTAGTAGACCCTGTAGTCATGCCCCCAGACACTGTACTAGACCCTGTAGTCATGCCCCCAGACACTGTACTAGACCCTGTAGTCATGCCCCCAGACACTGTACTAGACCCTGTAGTCATGCCCCCAGACACTGTACTAGACCCTGTAGTCATGCCCCCAGACACTGTACTAGACCCTGTAGTCATGCCCCCAGACACTGTACTAGACCCTGTAGTCATGCCCCCAGACACTGTAGTAGACACTGTAGTAGACCCTGTAGTCATGCCCCCAGACACTGTACTAGACCCTGTAGTCATGCCCCCAGACACTGTAGTAGACACTGTACTAGACCCTGTAGTCATGCCCCCAGACACTGTAGTAGACACTGTACTAGACCCTGTAGTCATGCCCCCAGACACTGTAGTAGACACTGTACTAGACCCTGTAGTCATGCCCCCAGACACTGTAGTAGACACTGTACTAGACCCTGTAGTCATGCCCCTAGACCCTGTAGTCATGCCCCCAGACACTGTACTAGACCCTGTAGTCATGCCCCCAGACACTGTACTAGACCCTGTAGTCATGCCCCCAGACACTGTAGTAGACCCTGTAGTCATGCCCCCAGACACTGTAGTAGACACTGTACTAGACCCTGTAGTCAGTATATTAATATTTGAATAGTCATATTTGGCACTATATCGTCGAGTTGGACGTAGTCTATTAAGCTAATAATAGTCTGTTAATATATAGTGCTTCGTGCGGTGAGAATACTACCGTAGTCAGTACCCCATCGTTTCGGGCAGAGAACTGGCTGCTTATCCAGGGTGGTTGACCCCACGTGAAGCTGCACCCGAGGAGCCCCAGAGCCGACGAGCGAGTGGACCTGTATACCGGATTATTCTGCCGACGACAGCCCGCCTTCCCAGGCACGGATTATGCTTTGTATACTTTGATTATTCCATGGATAAAGACCCCCGACACTGCCGTGTGTTGGAACCCCCCCCCCTGGAGAGGACGCAAGGTGAGGAGACGCTCTGCAAGACGAGGTCGCTTCACGTCTCTCCTCCGTGGACCGGATGACGCCGGCCCACAAAGAGTCCACCTGCTTTCATCTGTGGTCCAAGGATCGCCGGCGCATTGAACGGCACTACAGTGGGTTCACCTGGGATACCCTTGGCCGGATGAGGCAGCCGGATTCTACCCCCCCCCCCCCTCCTACTCCTGTCGGCTTACAAGCGACCGGATTAACCCCCCCCTAGTGTGTCCAGTATATAATCATTAAAGTATCATTGCTGTTATTCCCTAAACTATTCCAGGTCGTACTGTACTAGACCCTGTAGTCATGCCCCCAGAAACTGTAGTAGACCCTGTAGTCATGCCCCCAGACACTGTACTAGACCCTGTAGTCATGCCCCCAGACACTGTAGTAGACCCTGTAGTCATGCCCCCAGAAACTGTAGTAGACCCTGTAGTCATGCCCCCAGACACTGTAGTAGACCCTGTAGTCATGCCCCCAGACACTGTAGTAGACACTGTACTAGACCCTGTAGTCATGCCCCCAGACACTGTAGTAGACACTGTACTAGACCCTGTAGTCATGCCCCCAGACACTGTAGTAGACACTGTACTAGACCCTGTAGTCATGCCCCCAGACACTAGCTTGCTGTGGGCTGTTTTGATTTTTGAGGATACTGTAGCTTAGTGTAAACTGTTATTGGCTGTATCAGCAACAAATGTTACCTTATTGAGAGGTATGTTTTCATTCATTTTATTTTATTCAATTTAATAAAATTGATTTCTAAAGCATTCTTCACTTGCAGGTCACATAGTCCAAAAGAAGAGGGCAGCCTTACACACAGACAATGTAAACAAGCTGAAGCTTGTTTGTCTTAGCAATTGGCTCAAGGAATAGATGTCATGCATACAGTAGACCCTGTAGTAAACCCTGCACTAGACCCTGATTTTTGAGGATACTGTAGCTTAGTGTAAACTGTTATTGGCTGTATCGGCAACAAATGTTACCTTATTGAGAGGTATGTTTTCATTCATTTTATTTATTTATTTATTCAATTTAATAGAATTGATTTCTAAAGCATTCTTCACTTGCAGGTCACATAGTCCAAAAGAAGAGGGCAGCCTTACACTCAGACAATGTAAACAAGCTGAGGAATAGATGTCATGCATACAGTAGACCCTGTAGTAGACCCTGCACTAGATCCTGCAGTAGACCCTGCAGTAGACCCTGATTTGAGGATACTGTAGCTTAGTGTAAACTGTTAGCTGTATCAGCAACAAATGTTACCTTATTGAGAGGTATGTTTTCATTTTATTTATTTTATTTATTTAATAAAATTGATTTCTAAAGCATTCTTCTTGGTGTATTTAATTGATCAGTCACCTGCCACAATAATGTAATGTCCTTGAATTTTAAATATTTATATGAATATGAAATATAAATATGCGATTAAAATGTGATTAATTAGATTAATTAATTACAAAACCTGTAATTAATTAGATTAAAAATTTTAATCGCCTGACAGCACTAATTGTTTACACTGCCTATTTGTACTTTTCTACTGTACTATCATTTTATTACCTGTATCATGTCTTCTACTATGACCATGTACCTCCCCTCCCCCCCCCCCCTCTCCCATGCTGCTATGATGCCTGAACAAGGGGATCAATAAAGGAATATCTGATCTCATCTTAGTAGGGAGCCCACTTTTGAAAACGCTTGAGATAAGTTCCTCAGTATGTTTTTCCAATTTCTTTTTTATTTCTTTTTGCTGCTCCACCGTGTTTGATCCATGTGTGTTGACTCTAACGTCTCTCTTCTGTCTTTCTTGGTAAACGTTCACACTGCTATCATTTTAAACAGGTCATGTGTGCAAACTGCACCAGATCCAACACTGCGTGTCCTCGGTCGGGGCCCCAGAAACAGAAGAAGAACGGACAAACTGCGATGTGTGAAGGACACACATATTTCTTTCTCCTATATTTACATTGCATTATACAGTATGTTCTCTCATTGAGCGAATAAACCTCAATGCGTTCTATTTTATTACATTTCTTTTAAAAAGCTGTGGGGACAAAATTGGCCATACCAAAAAGTCCCATGTGTGTGTGTGTGTGTGCGTGTGTGTGTGTGTGGGGGGGGGGGGTCACCATGGAAACAACAAGTGTCTCACTGCAACTGGGAAGTATTTGCGAGTCAGTCCTTGAACCACGTATCTCCTTTATGCTTTATATTTTTCAGAGGAGCAATGTATTCAAACCTTATTATCTGAAGATGATAGGTTACAGAGGTTACAGAGGGTTGAGCAGTTTTTATTTTTTTTAATCAATATATTTATTGGGTTTTAGTTTGCAAATTACAACATGTATATCAGCAGAGCAGTATTCAGAAAACATTTTCACCCCGTTCTCCCTCCCCTAACCCCACCCCACACAAAATAATAATTAACTTCAAAAACAGGTTCACATAGGAAGGATACAGATTTAAATAATAAAAAATAAACATAAATAAATAATAATACAACCAAAAGGGTGTTTCTTGTCGTTTTTACACAATAATAAGAGTTGTCCCACAGTACTCCCCCTAATCCTGTTCTTGTTGAAGCAAGTTCCCAACATTCAAGAAGTACACAAATGGTCCCCAGGCATTATCAAAAATGTTTTGTTTACGTCTAACAATATACACCATATTTTCCATTGACATATTTGAAGCCATTTCTTTAATCCACATACCAATTCTTGGTCCATCAACATTTTTCCAATTAAGAGCTATTACACGTTTTGCTTGTAATATGCACATATCTATAAATCTAAACTCTTTGCGTTGTAGATGTGGGGTGGTTGTGGATATGTCTTTTTATCATCCCATGATAGTCTAAATGTACTATAAATCAGGCTATGAATGATATATCAACAAACCCCTCTGTAAAAAGATGCAGGTTATACAGTACATAGGAAGAAATGTGGAAAGTATGGTGTGTGTAGGTGCTATGGAATGGTACATGTCTACCCTTGCGTGTAAGAAAAATGCATAAAAACTCATTTTTGGGAAAACTGTGAGGATTCGCCTGTCCCTAGACCTTTTCCCTGTCTCCTCACCAGCCCCCACCCTTGCGAGATTTTTCCCTGTCTACTCTCCCTCAACAGCCCCCACCCTTGCGAGAACTTTTCCCTGTCTCCTGCTCTTCACCAGCCCCCACCCTTGGACGTTCTTGATCCTCTACCTTCACGCACCTGTTGGGAGTTTGCAATCTGCTCGGGAGAGTACTTAGGTTGCAGACTCCCTTCCAGTCCTGGTCGGGTCGTTCTGTGTTCATGGAGTTCTGTGTGCTGGTCTGTATTCTGGACGTTACCATCACCTGCCGCGTCTCCGGCGTGAGACGAAGTGCCGGCCATCACCACCTGTCGCCGTTTGCCTGGAGTGGGACACCACCTTCGCTCTCTAATTCTCTACGGGAGGTTGCCAGTGTTCCCACTCCAGACGTCAAGCCGGCTCGCCATCGCTCCCTATTTCCACGGGAGGATGGCGTCTCTTCGCCCCGGTCCCCTGGGACCCCCTGTGTTCTGCGCTGCCCGTCTGCAGCATCCGAGGAGGAGGAGGAGGATTCCTTTAAGAGCAGCAGAGCCCTACTCGGTGTAGGGACGAGGAGGATCTCCGTGCCAGGCCTCCGCCGTCGGGCCCCTGTCCCCGTGCCAGGCCTCCGCCGTCGGGCCCCTGTCCCCGTGCCAGGCCTCCGCCGTCGGGCCCCTGTCCTCGTGCCAGGCCTCCGCCGTCGGGCCCCTGTCCCCGTGCCAAGCCTCCGCCGTCGGGCCCCTGTCCCCGTGCCAGGCCTCCGCCGTCGGGCCCCTGTCCTCGTGCCAGGCCTCCGCCGTCGGGCCCCTGTCCCCGTGCCAGGCCTCCGCCGTCGGGCCCCTGTCCCCGTGCCAGGCCTCCGCCGTCGGAACCCTGTCCTCATCTCTGTAAGCAGCTCTGGCCCTCGCCCTGTCCAAGGCCTTAACCCTGTTCTCTGTCCCTGTCTCCAGCCCGCCTCTCCAGGCCTCTGTCCCTGTCCCCCTCTCCAGTGCCCCTGGTCCTGGCCCTGACACTTAGCCCTGGCCCTTAGCCTTAGTCCCTTAGCCTGTTCGCCTCTTAAAGGCACAGTGCAGCATTTTCCATATTTCCTTGACTCTAGTGTTTTTGTGTTCTCCCTTAAAGGGACTGAGCCGCTTTTTGTTCTATAATAAATATTTGCCCTGTTTTGGCTTACTCTCATACCTGTCTTGTGTTGTGCGATTGGGGTCGGTTACAAACCATAACAAAAACGCCTTCAAAGTTCTGTATTGTAAAATGCCACAATTCTTTTTTAAACAGCTATTTACAAACACAATACCTAATCAAACCATTAGTAATTGACAACCTAAACACATGCCTGATAACTGAATAATAATAATGATGTTATTGAACTGAACAGAACTACACACAGGCTACAAACAGTGTAGCACCCCCTAATAGGCAAAAAAATATTTGAATAGATATCAATATATAAAAATAAAAATATATCAAAATATATTGCAAGTTTTCTGAATTTTATGTTTATATATGCAAATGAGGCACTTCCCCATTAAATATGTGCACATTTATGGATGCAATAAGGCAAAATGAAGTAAAATAAACAACTAAATGTGTGTTATTGACGTTTTATTGTCACTAGTTTCATAGAAGACATGTTTAGGAAGCAAAATATAACAAAATCTCAAAATCAACAAAAAAAAGTATATTTGCCTATTCACCTGGGGTGTCTCGCCTTAAAGATCTGCTCCTTTGAACCCTTTAAAGATCTGTTCTGTTCCTTTTAACCCTTTAAAGATCTGTTCCTTTTTAACCCATTTAAAGATCTGCTCCTTTTTAACCCTTTAAAGATCTGCTCCTTTTTAACCCTTTAAAGATCTGCTCCTTTTTAACTCTTTAAATATCCAATCATGTTTAACTCTTTAAAGATCCAATCCTGTTTAACTCTTTAAAGATCCAATCCTTTTTTTAACTCTTTAAAGATCTGCTCCACTCAAAAACATGTTTTTTATGGTTAATTCCTCTTGGAGGCATGGCTTTGGCTTTGTAGGGCAGTTGTAGACAGTGATGGCACTAGGCAGGTATAAATTGAGTCAAGGCAACATAGTTCAGAGTTCGTACAGTATGGGTAAGAGAGCCTAGAATAATGCAATGGAGTTCAGAGGTGAACATTTGGTGGTCTTGTTTAGAGGTCAGAGTTCAGAGGTTAATGCAAAGTCAATGCGGTCAAGTTCCTGTCTGTACAAGCTGACTGAGGCTCACAGAAAGGTACTCAGCACACAAAGTAGATTTCAGTTGTCCTCATTCAGGTCGTACAGACAGGAGCTTGACACCGTTGAATAATAATAAATAAAATTTGTAACACACTTTATATTGGAACAATCTCAAAGTGCTACATGAAAGGAGATAAAAAAGAAATAAAAATGATTATGAATAACAACAATAAAAATGAATAAAACAACCAATGAAATGGAAGAAACATTCAGATCAAAATCTAAAAAAAGTTAAATAATTAGGCAAATGCCTTGTTAAAAAGAAATTTTCCTTTTAGTCCCCTTTTAAAAGCCTCAACGGACTGTGGTGCTCTTAGATGGTCGGGGAGGGCATTCGGGCGTTGACTTGGCATTCATTCGTGGCTATTTATCCAGAGCTAATATGAGGAACAGCATGGATTGTGCAGAGAAAGGACTCAACATAATCATAAGTATTACTTATATATTCTCTCTTTTGTTTAGTATTACTTGTGTATTCTCTCTCTTGTTTAGTATTACTTGTGTATTCTCTCTTGTTTAGTATTACTTGTGTATTCTCTCTTGTTTAGTATTACTTGTGTATTCTCTCTAGTTTAGTATTACTTGTGTATTCTCTCTAGTTTAGTATTACTTATGTATTCTCCCCTGTTTAGTATTACTTGTGTATTCTCTCTTGTTTAGTATTACTTGTGTATTCTCTCTAGTTTAGTATTACTTGTGTATTCTCTCTAGTTTAGTATTACTTATGTATTCTCCCTTGTTTAGTATTACTTGTGTATTCTCTCTTGTTTAGTATTACTTGTGTATTCTCTCTAGTTTAGTATTACTTGTGTATTCTCTCTAGTTTAGTATTACTTATGTATTCTCCCTTGTTTAGTATTACTTGTGTATTCTCTCTTGTTTAGTATTACTTGTGTATTCTCTCTAGTTTAGTATTACTTGTGTATTCTCTCTAGTTTAGTATTACTTATGTATTCTCCCTTGTTTAGTATTACTTGTGTATTCTCTCTTGTTTAGTATTACTTGTGTATTCTCTCTAGTTTAGTATTACTTGTGTATTATCTCTAGTTTAGTATTACTTATGTATTCTCCCTTGTTTAGTATTACTTGTGTTACTTGTGTATTTCCTGGACAGTCAGAAGGACTATAGCTGGGACCAAATATAGATCAGCTGTTATAACTGGGCCTTTGTTCTTGTCACATTAATTACTGCTGTTTGATTTGCATGCGAGAGCAAACTGACACACACACACACACACACACACACACACACACACACACACACACACACACACACACACACACACACACACACACACAGGGGTGTAGCTCCAGATTCTGGGCCCCATGAAAGAATGTATTTGTAGGCCCCCAGTGAATGCGAGCGCGCGTAAGCGCGCAAGTGGATTTTTTTTTTGCCATTTTTTTATTGATGAAAACGCATAATATGGTTTTTACCTATACATTCGGATCAGCAGTTCAGCACCTGCACTGTTGGTGGGTGAGCCTAGTAAAGGATGTCGCATTGCGTTCATCTTCAATGAATGGACCAATGCAATAGTCTACCAAAGCCCCCCCTCTCTCTCTATATATCTCACACACACACACACACACTTCAGAAACAAACATAGTATCAATGAGAGCATCAATAATACACCTGAGTGATGTCTAGTAAAAAAAAAAAAGAAAAAGAAAAAAAAAATGTTGGGGCCCCCCCTCAGTGCTGGGCCCTTGGAATCATCCTAAGCTACCCCCCCCCAGCTACGCCCCCGCACACACACACACACACAGTAAGGTAAGGGCTGAGTTTAAAGTGAGGTTAAGGTAAGGGCCTAATGATAAGGTAATGATTGAGGTTAGAGTCATGTTAAGGTAAGGGTTTAATGATAAGGTAAGGGTTAACTCTTGTGTTTTGCTCCCTAGGCCCCTGACACCACCCCTCTCCCTCTCCCCACACTCTCCTCCTCGGCAACCTCACCTTGACGACGACGACAGCCACGTTGGTAGGCAACCACTCATGCACCATTGACGACGAGGTCTTTAAGTACCGGGCCTACACCGTCACCTACCTCCTGGTGTTTCCTGTGGCGTTGCTTAGCAACGGGGGAGCGCTGCTAGTGTTCCTGCTGCAGACAACGAGAAGGTTGGTGGACATTCAACACACACACACACACACATGCACATGCACATTGCACACATAGATACATTAACATACATACACATGTGCATGTGTGGGAGAGAGGTAGGTAGTTCACTCGTTTAGTGTCGCCCTCATGTGTTCAAAAGGTGTAATTGTTATCCACAATATTTCAATGGACAATTTACATTTAATCATTTAGCGGACACTTTTATCCAAAGTGACTTACAAGTTCTGTACACGGGTTTCACCGACCTGGAACTTGATTTTCTGGACAAAGAGTTCATGGTCACGTCGATGATGTATCCCCTCCAAATTCCTCAGAGACTCAGCAGCCGCCATCACCCCAGTCATCACACACATAATAAACCTCTCCATAAAACAGGGACACGTACCCAAAGACTTCAAAATTGCGAGTAACCCCCCTGCACAAAAAGGGCAGCAAATTAGACCCAGGCAACTACCGCCCTGTTTCTATTCTTATCTCCATAAAAAAAGTCAACAAACGAACTAGATTCTTGTACCGGATCTCCTCTCTGGTAAACAAGAATACCCTGAAGACTCTGGATGGCTTAGAGTAGACGACAGAGTACAGCAACTTGCAATGGGCCTGGTCTACAAGATACACTACACGACTAAGGTACCCATGTACATGTCAAAAATACTTCCCAAAGGTCAGTGAATACCACGACCACAACACCAGAGGGAGCTCCACAAATCATGTTAAACCCAGATTCGGCTCAAACAATGGACTAAACACGTTTCGCAATTATGCCACATCAATGTGGAACGCCCTACCCAAAGCTGTAAAGGAATGTGAATTATACAACGGCATGCAAATTTCTCGATTCTGATTGGCTGAAACAGTCATTTTACACATGTTTATTCTTCACAATTCCACGCTGCTGGCCCAGGACCCGCCCACAACCGAATCACATCACATCACTCCGCCGGATCACAAGATGCCGGACAATAATTTAACAAATGGATATGTTGATAACGACTAAACGACTAAATATCAAGCGATTCTGTCACAACGAATGTCTTAGTGCTTTAAACAATGTTGGATGATGTAATTGATGGGTCTTGAATCATTGTGTAACAAAAGAAAAATCGCGGATTGATTGATTAATTTGCAATTTTTTTTTCAATTTTTTTTCCTTTCGACTGTCAGCGCTGGCTCTAGTCTCCACCCACCGCCACACACCCCGCCACACACCCCCCCACACACACACACACACATACACACACACACACACAAACACGCACGCACACACACACACACACACACACACACACACACACACACACACGCACACACACACACACACACACTCCTGTCTGCAACGCGGGGGATAGTCAGACTGAGAGAGAGCTGGGTGCTGCGCTGTTCTAAGTGAGCATGGCCTATTGAGTTGATTGATTGATTGATTTCTAATTTTATTACTGTACGATTGGTTTCCAACTGGCTAAGTTTAGGCCCTCTACAGTAGGTTTAAAAAAATAAATTAAAAAAATAGGGCGAAGAAAACTTTTTTTTCCTATAGGGCAAAGAAAACTTTTACCTACTTTCTATAGAAGCATCTAAGAATGAAGTTCTATAGAAAGTAGGTCTGCATCCCCTTAACAATTGTGTGTATTGAGCCGTACTGTATTGTACCCATTCTGCATCTGGTAATAAAATGTTCAATCAATCATTCCAATAATACACAGTTGGATGTGTTAGTTGGTTGGATGCACTTCAAGCTGCTTCCACATGGAGGCAACTTGTCTTTTTTGTAGTTGTGGGAACTACTTTTTCTGGCGGATGGTTTTTTCAATAAATCTTCGATTAATGTGTGTTTATTGTATAGCAATAAGGTTGGATGAATATGGCAGTTGTATAAAAGCATTACACCACTTGCAGTCGTGATTTGTGAACAATAAACCATGCCTAGGGGGGTCTAACGACCACCCCTAGGCATGGTTTATTGTTCACAAACCACTCCTGCGCGTGATGTAATGCTTAATCACTACCCACTTTTAAAACCACTCTCAAGGAGCACCTACGGGAGACTGCAATTCGAAACTGGCCCCTGTAAATGTCCTAACCCAATAATACACGAGACCCTCTTCTTGGGACCAAGTAAAGTTTTGTCGATAATCCAATGTACAGTTACCCCCCCCCCCCCCACCCCACCCCACCCACCTCCAATGTACAGTTCCCCCCCACCCCACCCCACCCCACCTACCCAACCCCCACCCCACCTCCTCCAATGTACAGTTTCTTCGTCAAATGTATATACTCTCTTTTTTAGACTCTTTTTGCATCACAAACAGTACTGTATTTGTAAATCTGGTATGTCATAAATGTATAGATGTAGCAGTACTGTCTATCTGTATGGCATGTATGTCATATATGATGAATTGAAAATGGGGGACCCTGATGTAAACAAGACGAAAGTCTTTCTCAGGTCTGCATCCCCTTAACAATTGTGTGTATTGAGCTGTACTGTATTGTACCCATTCTGCAATCTGTTAATAAAACTTTCAATCAATAAATCAATGAACAACGACAACAACAAACAAAGGAGGTCACCAAGACAACGGGAGCTGTGGTGAGGCTGAGACGACGAGCTTCTACTGGTGAACGTACAGTCCTTAGAAAACAAGCTGGATGAGCTGAGAACAAGGATCGCCTTCCAACAGGAAACTAAGGATTGTAACATCATCTGCCTCACAGAGACCTGGCTGAGAGAAGCAACCCCAGACCACACTAGAGTTCCCCCAACACCTCTGACCCCCCAGGGCTGCGTCCCGAGCCCCCCCCCTCTACTCCATGTACACCCACGACTGTGTGGCGCCACACACAGCTCCAACTTGGTGATCAAGTTTGCCGACGACACAGCGGTGATAGACTGATCAACCTCACTCTCAACGTTGACAAGACCAAGGAGCTGATCATCGACTATAGGCAGGGAGGAGGGTGTAAAAAGTACCCAGAAATTATACTTAAGTGAAAGTATGGGTACAGTCTCAAAATCTGACTCAAGTAAAAGTCAAAGTATCTGGCTAAAAACACACTTGAATAAAAGTAAAAAAGTCCTACTTTTAAATGTACTTAAGTACTAAAAAGTTAAAGTATTTTTTTTTAAAGGGATAGACCAGGGGTCTCAAACTCATTCCATCGTGGGCCAAGTTTCCATTTTAAATATACATTGTACCAGGTGAGTTAGTTGAAGAGGTGAGCCAATTAGTGAAATCATCAGCTGGTGTTTAGGCAAGGCTGGAATGAAACCAAGCATACACTCTGCTCACAATGGAATGTGTTCTGCGATAGACAATGCTGAAATGAAAGAACAGAGGACACTTTTTTTGCATTAAAATTATTACTATGTATTTTCTATGTAGATAGGGCCATGGATGCTCGTCTTGTCCGTCCACGCCATCGTCGACCGTTTCGTCCTCTTCATCACTCATTGTGGCCATCTTCTATGGCTTGTCACTCTGACTGTCTATTCTTCTGATAACAGGTGTTTAATCAAAGATCCCCGCTTTCTAGTCTTGCACAAGGACCAATCAGCATGGGTATGGGCGGGTTAATTTTCCATTGATTGGGATTTGGTTGGCTGTTTACCTGCGGTCGCAGGATTAATAACGTTAACGTTAGTTTTAGCCAAATAAACAATTCAAATATACTAATTAAAATGGTTGGACCTGCGAGATTTGTACTTTGTAGGTCTGTATTTTAAATGTAAGGAATAAAAAGTATGTTTTTTTTCTCTGAAATGTAATGGAGTAAAAGTACAAAGTATACAAACCTAATAATACTCGAGTAAAGTACAAATCCCCCAAAACAGTACTTAAGTATTGTAACGAAGTACAATTACTCAAGTACTTTACACCCCTGAGCATGACCCTATCCACATCAACGGGGTCGCAGCGGGGAGGGTCGACAGCTTCAAGATCCTCAGAGTTCACATCAGAGAGAAGCTGGACTGGGGAGTGCACACCGGCCACGTGGTGGACAAGGCCCAGCAACGCCTCTACCACCTCAGGAGACTGAAGAGGTTAGACACGGGGCCACACATCCTGAGGGCCTTCTACAGAGGCACCACGGAGAGCGTACTGACGGGATGCACCACTGCATGGTTTGGAAATGCCAACCAGAACGACCGCCGATCACTGGCATCCACAGACCTCTTCTGCTCTTTCCTGCTCCCTTTGGAGTCCGTGTTCTTCTGCTTCCTGTCAGCGGTGCGCGGCAGCGACGTGTCCTCGCCGTTGCCGTGGTTACTCTGATCGTGCGTGGCGTTGGGCAGGACGACGCGACTGGGGATGTGGGAGTGGCCCAGGGCCAGGTGAGGTTGGTTGGCGTGAGGAGGAGGAGGGGAGGAAGAAGAAGAGAGGAACTGGGACGAGGAGTTGGGCTCCTTGGGGGAGCCGTTGGCTTTCACGTGGGCCCTCTCCCACTGGTTGTTGATGGGTTGCAGGCCCTTCTGCTGCAGGACGGGCGTGGACTCAGGTGTAGGCAGGGCGGCCAGCTCAGGGGGCTGACAGCTATCTCGCATGATCATAGTCTTGGTGTCACCGTTGCCGTTACTCAGTAGGTTGGTGTACAGCTTGGGAGACTCCATGTTGTGCTGGTACTCCTGAGAACAAGATAAACGGCGCAATCTGTTAACATTCTGCTTCTAAACACTACCTTACCACATCGTAATTAAGAGTTTTGACATAATTATAGCTTAGCGCTGACTGCGGTACCTTTACAGGGCTGTCGAAAAGCCCGTTGAGCTTGGCGAAGCTCCCAGTGGAGTCTGAACAGGACGGGGCAGACTCTGCGTCCTTGTGGACATGTCTGGGTTTGCGCAGGAAGGAGTCACGATAGCAGAAGACCACCAAGCCAGCTAGCAGAGCCCCCATGAGGAAGGCAGCAAACACGCAGGTGATAAGGATGTTCATGTGGACCATCTGGTTGGCCTCGCCTGCCTGGATCTCCCACACACCTACAATCAAAACAGGGGATGGGTTAAGTCCCTGATGCAAGTCCATCGCGGTGCTCTGTCGTAGTCTTCCCTCAGCAGGAGAGTGCGTGTGTCCGTGTGGAAACTCCACCATGCATGACGGTCTGCTTTTGCCCCGCCCAAAAGTAGCCTTTCGACCAGATCCAAAATGTCATGTGTCGTGTGGAAGGAACATGGTGAAAATTGATTGTCAGAAGCTGTTAGGTGCCTATATCCAGCTCGCCTTCTATAACAAATAATGCTGTTAGTTTAGAGGGAAGACGTGAAGCCTTGCCTTATTCCATTACCCAATTGCCCCCCCCCCCCCCCGTGCCATGCATTTAACCAGAAGAGAGAAGTGAGGAGCGCTCCGGCTGACCAGAGGTTTCACTTAACAAAGATCTACCGCAAACTCTCTAGAGTACTCTCTTGAGCTTGCCTCGGCGCTGGAGGTTTGTTAGTAACCACAGACATTGAAGAGTTAGTCATCCCCAGTGTAGACAATGCAGAGAGATGCAGGGACAACCAATGATCTACTGCAGTGGGTTAACCGTTACCACAGCCAGGACTATAGCAGCTAGACCCCGCGGTGACCAGGGCCACGAGGGCCAAAGGAAAGAAGCCAAAGGAAAGAATAGGAGGATACTGAGTGGAGGTTAAAGATCCACTGAGTGGAAACGGTTTGAAAGAAAAAGAAAGACATTTTCACCATGTGAAAGAAAAAGTACATGTGTAGATGTGAAAATACAAAATGTATGAACACATAAATGTGAATGAAAATTCAAATAATATTTAAAGAAAATTAAAAAAAATCGACCAGACTATCTTAAACAGCTGCCATTTATGTGTGTGGTTCTATGTGTCATGTTCAGTTGGTATAAATGCAGGGCACATGGATCAAAAGCACCATCCTTGAATGTGTCGTATATGTTGAAATGCCACCAAACAGTATGAGGCGTCTACCATTTGCACCAACTGAGCAACGAGCATCATGCCCCCTATGTCTCTGCCTTGCAGGTGGCACCAGTTACAGCTGGCCATGTGCTGTAACCATAATGTAGATGTGTGTGTTAATACTGCACAGAGACTCATGTAGGGAGGCAGGTTACTGAAGTGGTTACTGGTGTGAGTGGGCAGGCTCATGGGGTGTATGTGCAGATGGATGTGTGTGTTTCGTGTATAGTGTGTATGTAGTATGTGTGTTTGTGTGAGGGTAGGATGAAATGATGTGGAGCCTTACCGTGACAGTCTCCCAGATGAGCGGTGTTACCGCACTCAACGTCCTGCTCATAGCCAGTCCTAAGAGAGGGAGGGGGGGGGGGGGGGGGGGCATGAGAGACATACAAGATAAGAGTCGTGAGATAACAGCCCACTATCGTGTGCAAGATATTTCTGCTCTTTAGCTGATCTTAACGAGATAGAAGACATCAGCCTACTTACAGAACACCAGGCAGGATCCTTTCACAGGCTCCATGAGGTTTCCAGCCACAGTAAGGGTCCCTCACTGCTACACAGGACCTGGAAACAAACAAACAAACAAACAAACAAACAAACAAACAAACAAACAAACAAACAAACAAACAAACAAACAAACAAACAAACAAACAAACAAACAAACAAACAAACAAACAAACAAACAAACAAACAAACAAACAAACAAACAAACAAACAAACAAACAAACAAACAAACAAACAAACAAACAAACAAACAAACAAACAAACAAACAAACAAACAAACAAACAAACAAACAAACAAACAAACAAACAAACAAACAAACAAACAAACAAACAAACAAACAAACAAACAAACAAACAAACAAACAAACAAACAAACAAACAAACAAACAAACAAACAAACAAACAAACAAACAAACAAACAAACAAACAAACACACAAACACACACACACACACACACACACACACACACACACACACACACACACACACACACACACACACACACACACACACACACACACACACACACACACACACACACACACACACACACACACACACACACACACACACACACACACACACACACACACACACACACACACACACACACACACACACACACACACACACACACACACACACACACACACACACACACACACACACACACACACACACACACACACACACACTCACAACACAGGGGTTAATCATTCTGTGTGGTGTACCATTAAACCCTCGTGTTTGACTGGCCATTAACCACGAGGCTGCTGCAGGCCAAGCACAATCTCGCCCTTTAACGACGTGCACGGAAAAACAAAACAATAAATGGCCAAACCTATTAGATTAGATTCTTCATATTTACACACAAGTACAGTACAGCAAATAGAAGTTTGGCATCCAACCAGAGTGCAAATGTAACAATACTGTGCAATAGTAATATACAATGTACAGGTGATTAAACTGGGTATAAAATATATAAATTAGTACTACTATGTAATAGTGCTAGAGTTGTAGTATTAATATGTACAGTGATACAGGTATAAATAAACTATGGTAGTAAGTCGTACTGACCAGCAGAGTAACTAGTAAGAGTAGGTAAGGGATATGTATAGATATAGTATCTACAGATATGTAAAAAGGATTATAGACAGATGTGGATATATACAGAACTTAGGGCTGTCTTAAATACTTCGAAGCTTCGTTCGATGGGCATGGGAATCGAATATGAAAATAAAAAATTCAAATATATTAAATTAATTAAATTAATTACAACAAGCAATGCTGTTTGTTATTTAAGATGAGGTCGGACTCGGCACTGACAGATTTGTGTTCATTGTGCTGCTTTTATAAAGCCTCAAATGATGGCTTACAATATTTCATGAAAGCAAAGTGTTTCGTTTGTCTAAGATTTAAAAAGGTTTAAACTTTACAGCACTGACAAAGTTGAACAAAGTGCTGTACGAGTCCCACAACATAAAAAAAAAATTATATATATATATATATATATATATATATTTATAAAATAAAATAAATTTAAATTCGAAGCTTCGAATTAAAATTGAATCTCGGCCCCCGTCTGTAGTGTGGTGGTGAAAGGGTTAACCTTCTGTAGTGTGGTTGTGAAAGGGTTAACCCTTTGTCGTGTGGCAGTGAAAGGGTTCTGTATCGTTAGTGGCTTAGCTTGGCATCACACTGCACTATCTCGCGTACGTGCACGCGTACTGAATAAACCACAAATGTACCTCTAATACCAGTATTAGTCTGACCACACCCCTCATCAGCTTACCTTCATAAGCAGGTGTGTGGTCACCTGCTCTCCTCCTTCTCGCTTTCACCACAAGGAAGAAGTGCCTCGGTAGATCCCCACACTTGACACCATGATGGAAGAAAGGTTTAGGAGCAGCTTTGGGAAACAAGGATACGTTGACATCATATCTTTATTTTCTCTCTCACTATTTTCGAGAAAATACGGCGATATTGTCTTCGTACTGGAGTGTCTGGAAGATGATGATCATTCTAAAAACCCTCCACCGGTTTTCGTATTGGGAGCACGCCGCTGCATGCTTCTCAACTGCAGTTCCTTGCTGTGTTTGTTGGGGTGAAACCTGTCAGGCCACAGCTGAACTGTCGGACATGCCGCTGTTGTGAGAAGCGGTGCGTTCCAGGTTGGGTGAGTAGTGTTTGCTGGCGGGCTCCACTTGTCTGTTAGTGCTATGGGGGCTACTTGACAAAGTTTATGGAAACCGGCCCCAGGCTAGGGTCCTTTGTTCAGCCACCTAGGCGACAGAAGACCTTGGTCTGAAGACCATTATAGTTTTAACTAGTGGGCCGCGACCATTGACACTGGTGATCCCTGTGTGTTCTGGACGAGTGGATTCTCTCTGTCACCGTGTTAAGGCCCCATCTTTCATATTCAAATGAGAGTATTCCTTCACGAGGGGATATGTGCATGTAATGTGCGATAGCGGCAGATTCATGTTCAAAGTCAGCTACACAGGCCAGTTGGTACTGTGCTGATTCCGTCGGATGTGGTAATGTCACCGTTGTGAAGCGGTGTTGACATCTTGTTTTCTCTTTTCTCTTAAAAAGTGAGGAGAGGTTCAGAACGGCGGCCTGTCTGGGTGAGTGTTATGTCATTGTTTACATGTTCATAGCTTACGGTTAGCCAGTCAGCTGTTAACTGCTGCGTTAGCCTGCTGGATCGCTGCATGGCCTGCTTAGGGCCTACTATTAGCCAGTCAGCTGTTAGCTGCGGGGCTAGCATGTCGTGGTCGCTAGGTAACGTTAGCTTGCTGCTATGGCCATGGCCTGGCGCGGGGTAGCTTAGCTTCTCGCGCGCGCGCCGTGAGCTCGCTTCTGATCGCGTGCGTCGTTAGATCGGCGTCTCGCGAGCGGAAGCAGTAGCACCCGAACGGTTGGAGCGGCCGTTAGCTTGATAGCTATTCTGTTGAACGTGCTTTGATTTTAACATGTTTTACACTCTTGACTACGACGTCATCCTTGACAGGGGATGTTTCGTCGACCCTGCCCTGAGCCAGGACGGCAAGGTTGCATCAACAAAGGACTGTAGTGCGGGTTGGAGCGGCGACGCTGCCCAGTTCGAACAACACAGGAGCGGCTGTGTTTCCTACGGTGTCTGTGACTGCACTTCGCTGATCTGCGTTCCGGGTAGGAACGGGGTTGACCAGACCTCATAACACGTCTTCTGGTTTTACTTTGCTAAATGTATTGTGAATAACGGTGTTTTTCCCAAAACGTGTGTTGCTACAATGCATTTAGGATACGTTGCGGGTTATGTGTGAGCTGTTTTTGTCACTGGCAGTTAGCTTCTCCGTGCAAACGGGATGTAATGATCTGGTTGTTGTGTGAGAAACACGGCCGTGTACTCACAACTAAGGTAACTAACCTATGAAGCTATGCTTGGTGACAAGTGAGTAAAAGAATGTTCTTTCTCAGACTGTAATGACAATGAACAGTGTGTTCACACATTAACAGGTTTTCCTGTTTTAACTGGCCGTATTGAGGGTAAAATAGGAGGATTGTGTTTTCCCCCCCGGTTCCCTGGGGACTTTTTCATCCTCCTGTCAGACATGTTGTGCATTAATTGTGTCTTTTGTGTGGTAGGGATACGATGTAACTCTTAGCTTGATTGCTGAGGTTGTGCTAAATCTGCTGGAGAAACGTATTTCCTAAAGGGAAATTGGTTTGGTTGCTGTCATGTGTGCTTAGCAAGGCCTGTGGTCGATACTAATCAAGAATGATGTATTCTCTCATTGTGAAAAAAACGGCGTTCCTCTGTTGAGTGTTTTGCCATTTTTTGTAGGTGATGATGGGTTGTGTGTGTCATGTGACCTACAACTGGGTTGTACTGGCCACAGAAGCACATGTGTATGTTGGACCGGGGTTCTTAGAGCCCTCTCTATTCTGTGTTTTTCCTTAGTAAAAATCAGATAGCAGGTTAGCTCATGCGCTGTGTGGAGCTGTGAAACGCTTCATAGAGCTGACTATGACTGTGTCATATTCTCTTTTTGTCGTTACATCGTATCATGGGTGTGGGGTCGTAAAGGGGTGAACTGGTAACCTTTCCTCTCCCCATTGTTCTGTCGGTCAGGGGTACACCCCCTGTCCTTCAAGGTTCCCGTCACGTGGCGGTTCGGCACGTTACGGGGGGGGGGGGGGGGGGGGAGGGAGTTCCTGGTCCCACGGCCTGGTATATTGGGCGTGTGCACCGCAGGAATTCCCCCGCCATAGAGTACGTCACCGTGCGCGTCTCTGTTGGTAGGACTTCCGTGTGCTGTTCAGGTCCATGTGATGGATCTGTTTTCAGGGGGGGTGGTCAGGGCTCCTCCTCACCAAGCGCCTATTCAGGCCTTCTGTGAGTTCGGACTCCTTCTTCCATGTGAGGAAGCCTCCATCAGAGTACAGAGCCTTCCTCCTCAGATTGTCAAAGTGAGTGGACCCTCTAGAAGGGTCCTTTTCTATTGTATGTATATTCGATTCAATTCGTTTATTGAGTGTGTATGGGTTCAGTGCCTCTTCCCCGGAGGCCCTAAAACCAGTTTTTTACATGGCTCAAGGTGCAATATATTCTTTTCAATCTGTACAGCTCGCGTGGGAAGTCTCTCTGGGGATCCCCGTCTCTTTCCTATGGGAGGGTGGTGGGATGTAAAAATGTGAACATTTTTTACCCCGGCTGTGTAGACTGGGATACATACTGTTGATGCTTCCTTCTTTCTATTCCAGAAGTGTTGGAGTTAGGGAGTGTCACACCCCTCTTGTCGTTCCCCTGGGCGCCTTGGGGATTCAATGACAGGTCTAAATAGCCTGTTCATTGATGGGGGTGTGTCCCGACGCACGTATAGTGCTAGCTCGCTGTAAACAGGCGATTGACTGGCACGCCTTGGTTGCTTGTGGTTGAAACAGCGTTTTTATAAAGCAACTGAGATGGGGGTTTTTCCTCTTCCGACGACCACATCCCATGACCTGGGTGGGTTGTCGACGGATTCTCGTTCATGTCTGGGGGATGATGACGGGATGGATCTGAACATATGTGGTGGGGTCTCACGCCCTTGGGGTGGGCCACCAGGCGCGGTTCGTCCGAACGTCTGGGTGGCGCCTTCTTTTCATGTTAAGATCAACACGCATATCTGCCCTTCTCCTGGAGTAGGCATGTCGGCGTGGTTAGGGCACGGGACTGGTTCTGGTCACGCTGGTCCAGATCAGTTGAACCCGTTGTCCGCCGGGGATGCAGATCTGCTGTTCTGGTACCCTGAGGGACTTGGGCTTTTTTCAGGGGGAAAAATGCCAGGTCGGTCTGGGTGTCACAGGGTTAAGCGCTATGGAGACCCTGGTTGGGTATGTTTTTACTCAGCACTGTCGTCATGGCTTACAGCCATGCCATTCTGTACGCGCTCGATCTCGTCGGATCTCGGCCGCTACACAGGTTGGTCCTGGTTAGTACTTGGTTGGGAGACCGCCTGGGAATACCAAGTACGGTGTGCTTAGGGGCTGGTTCTCCATTATTTTTCGCTCCTCTCTCACGCATGGCGAAGAGGGGCCTGTGGGGGTGGTTTTTTGACCTCCTCTGGTGACCCTGTGCTTCCCGTACCGCCAGGCCCGGTCCGAAGTGATGTTTGCGACCCGTAGGCCTGGGTTAACCCTTTTTTGAAAACTGAAACACTTGTACTGCGGTATAGCCGGTGTATACCCGCAGGTGTGTTTTGGAGTTTTTTCTTGAGGGGTTATAGGAACAACCACCGCATTGGGTAACACCGAGGTGGTTGGTTCCCTGGTGTGTTGGTGCAGTGTCAACTCCCGGGTTCACCGTTTGAGGGTGCCCCTGCACGTTCATGACGTCTGCCAATCGTGTCAGCCTTCTCTGCCTCAACCCCTCTGGGTGGGGGTTTTTAAATGGAGGCTTGGTCATGCAACAACGCCAGCATACGCCCCTTCCGCCGGGGCAGCTGTGTTCAGCTGTCCCCTCTGGCGCCTGTCTCGTCCGCAGTCTCCAGGCTAGGGTTAACAGCCTGTTGCCTGGTTTTTCCCCGGTGCGCTGCCTGCTTCCGTTGGTTAACCTTTTTTGTGTGCTTACGGCCATGCTGACTGTCTGTTCTGCAGGGTTAGTGTGCCAGGCGGTGTACTGTTGGGGGGACGGGGCCCGCTCGGCTTACGGCCATACCGACCTGAACACGCCCGATCTCGTCCGATCTCGGAAGCTAAGCAGGTTCTGGCCTGGTTAGTACTTGGTTGGGATACCGCCTGGGTTTACCAGGTGCAGTAACTGGGGGGCCTTTGTCCGAATACGCTGGCGATGTGGGGGGCGGGGCACTACGTGCCCACCTGGTGGGGTCTTGATGCTGGCATCATGGACTTCTCCGGGCCCCCATTCCAGGGAGTCCAGTCCTTTTGGTGGGTCTGGGTCTTCCTTCGCGCTCCGCTGCTACGGCCTTGCCACGGGGTTGGGTTTGCCCTTGACCCCGTGATTCTGGGGGCAGTGACGAGGTTGTTCCTCCGTTCGTTCCCGGGTGGCATGCGGGTTGTGCGTGTGTGTAGTCGTGGGGTCAAGCCACGGTCTGCTCACCCTGTGCGTTAAGTTGCTTGAGTGCCTCTTCGCACGGTCGGGTCCGTCGCCTTCCCGTGAAGCCTCTAATAGGGGGGATACCCTCCATTAGGGGGGGTCGGGGGGGCTCGGCCCTCCCTGTTCTGATGGTTTTGGGGGGCTGTCAGCGGGGTGTATTTGTCAGCCAGTGGCTCCGCTTGGCCTCCCTTGTGCAGTGTGATGCCAAGCTAAGCCACTAACGATACAGAACGATAGGTTATGACTATAACCAAGTTCTGTTAGTTAGGGGCGATGCTTGGCATCAGACGGCCGCTGCAGCCCTTGTCCTCACCTTGTGGTGAAAGCTTGGGAAGGAGGAGAGCAGGTGACCACACACCTGCTTATGAAGGTAAGCTGATGAGGGGTGTGGTCAGACTAATACTGGTATTAGAGGTACATTTGTGGTTTATTCAGTACGCGTGCACGTACGCGAGATAGTGCAGTGTGATGCCAAGCATCGCCCCTAACTAACAGAACTTGGTTATAGTCATAACCTATCGTTAACGTTCTGTAGTGTGGTAGTGAAAGGTTAACCTTCTGTAGTCTGGTTGTGAAAGGGTTAACCCTTTGTCGTGTGGCAGTGAAAGGGTTAACGTTCTGTAGTGTGGTTGTGAAAGGTTAACCTTCTGTAGTGTGGTAGTGAAAGGTTAACCTTCTGTAGTCTGGTTGTGAAAGGGTTAACCCTTTGTCGTGTGGCAGTGAAAGGGTTAACCTTCTGTATTGTGGTAGTGAAAGGTTAACCTTCTGTAGTGTGGTTGTGAAAGGTTAACCTTCTGTAGTGTG
This sequence comes from Notolepis coatsorum, assembly GCF_963971535.1. Classification (NCBI taxonomy): domain Eukaryota; kingdom Metazoa; phylum Chordata; class Actinopteri; order Aulopiformes; family Paralepididae; genus Notolepis; species Notolepis coatsorum. The sequence goes on along the minus strand of NW_028174872.1, from coordinate 415,527 downwards.
GTAGTGAAAGGTTAACCTTCTGTAGTCTGGTTGTGAAAGGGTTAACCCTTTGTCGTGTGGCAGTGAAAGGGTTAACGTTCTGTAGTGTGGTAGTGAAAGGTTAACCTTCTGTAGTGTGGTAGTGAAAGGTTAACCTTCTGTAGTCTGGTTGTGAAAGGGTTAACCCTTTGTCGTGTGGCAGTGAAAGGGTTAACGTTCTGTAGTCTGGTTGTGAAAGGGTTAACCCTTTGTCGTGTGGCAGTGAAAGGGTTAACCTTCTGTAGTGTGGTAGTGAAAGGTTAACCTTCTGTAGTGTGGTTGTGAAAGGGTTAACCCTTTGTCGTGTGGCAGTGAAAGGGTTAACCTTCTGTAGTGTGGTTGTGAAAGGTTAACCTTCTGTAGTGTGGTAGTGAAAGGTTAACCTTCTGTAGTCTGGTTGTGAAAGGGTTAACCTTCTGTAGTGTGGTAGTGAAAGGTTAACCTTCTGTAGTGTGGTTGTGAAAGGTTAACCTTCTGTAGTGTGGTAGTGAAAGGTTAACCTTCTGTAGTCTGGTTGTGAAAGGGTTAACCCTTTGTCGTGTGGTAGTGAAAGGGTTAACGTTCTGTAGTGTGGTAGTGAAAGGTTAACCTTCTGTAGTGTGGTAGTGAAAGGTTAACCTTCTGTCGTGTGGCAGTGAAAGGGTTAACATTCTGTAGTGAAAGGTTAACCTTCTGTCATGTGGCAGTGAAAGGGTTAAGATGAGCTATGACTGTACACGGGACGGGGGGCACAGAGTGATCCGTGTTGTTGGTCTCCATGTCACTTACTTGGGGCAGGAGGAGTGGCGCTCGCAGCGGCTGAGGGGCATGCGGATGACACAGCTGGAGAACGCCACGTAAACGCTGTGAGCCTCCACGTCCACGTGCAGCGACAGGACGCGCCGGTCATCATCCCGGTTAGACAAACACCTGGACGGGAGGAAAGGAGGGAGAGAGGGGGGGAGAAGAGAGGGAGGGATAGAGGAATGATAGAAGAGGTAGGTAGGAGAGGGGGAGGTAGATAACAAGAGAAGAAAGAGAGAGAGAGAGACAAAAAAATAAATAGAGAGAGCAAGGGAGAGCGAGAGGGAGAAACCTGATCAGGGGTTCATCAGATAACGCTGTCTACTGTTTCACACTGTTGCTCTAATCAAATGTTAGGAGGCGGATTCACAAAAAGCTTTTTCACCATTCAACAGCACACCTGACACACATCGACATCATGCACCAACACACACCCTCTCCCTCTCACACACAAAAGCAGGCCGACACGCTATCTGTGCCAGGAAGTAACACTCTGCTCCGGGTCGAGAGTAGCTGACTCCTCGTTCAGAAAACGGAAGAGAGAAAAGGAGAATAAAGACAGAGACAGACAGACAGAGAGAGAAAGAGAAGTGGACATGTGTCCCTACTTGGCCTTGTTGAAAACGTCTATCTCCTCCAGCAGCAGGCTGTCGTTGAGGGACACCATGGACGAGGTCTTGGCCAGCACCTTGAGGACCACCCCGGCCTCGGAGCCGATGAACACCACCGTGTAGTTCCCATGGGGCCCCGCGCTGTTGTCCACTGCCAGAGCCGTTAGCCTGTACCTACACACACACACACACACACACACACACACACACACAGCAGGAAGGAATGGTTCAGTCACCTGGAACGATATTCAGTGGAAAATAGTAGAGGTCATTTGAATTAGTCAAATAGTTTGGCCCTTGGGGCTACAAGTGGGAGGACATTACTGTATTTGTTTGTGTGACCTCGTTTACCTACTGTTGTGAGGATCGAATGTTCCCGCAGGTGATGAATACGAGACTCTTTTGTCATTGTGGAGACATTGGCACAAGGTTTAAAGGAGCTATTTTGGGGTTAGGTGTTATGGTTATGGTTGGGATAAGGTTGTGGTTAGGCCTTTACCTGACAAGTGTCTTGGTGAACCACGGCTCGTCCCCCATGGAGGGGACAGACGTGTCCATGAGCGGGTGGGACTTGATGAACTGCAGGGTCTCGTCTGGGAACTCGATGGAGCTCTTATAAGACTCGGCTGGACTACGACCCGCACAGCAGCCAGGCCTGGGGGCAAAGGGCACACACACACACAAGAAGGCAAAGGTCACGATCACTCTATACTATCACCGTTCTGGGACCTGTAAAGGTTGGATTGAAGTGCTGCGAGGGGGGGGGGGGCAAGGGTGCAGCTGCTCATTAGGACCCAAAAAGAAAATCCACAAATGGAAACATAAAATATACATATGCACGGTTATCCTCCATGAATGATTTACTGAAAGTAATGAGGTGCTTTGTGGACTTTGTGTTCTGGACGTTGCTACCTGTGTATGTACGGACTGTGAGCAGGTTAAATATGCGACGTGTCTAATTAAGCCAGATAAATTATTTAATCGTCAACAGATGGTATGTGTGTGTGTGTCTGTATGCCGGGTCACAGAAAATAACCCATGTCCCTCTCTGGTGAAAAAGATTTAATTTCATTGGGATTAACTAGGCTGAGGAGGAGGGGGGGGGGTCAATGACAGGCAGATGGTGTGTTAAACTGTCATCTGCCACTTTCATTTTTGGGTGCTCCTTCTTACACTTCTGAAATTAACGAATATCTCTTTTTAGCATCTCACTTCTTTAGAGCTTTGTTCCGTCTCTTGTCCCCTTGAGTTGATTCAAGAGCCTTACCTGGGCTTGGGTAGCTTCTCATCTGGGAAGGGCGTCCACACAGAGTCGGGGGTCTTCTGCTCTTTGAAACGGCCCTGGAACACCTTCTCTATGTCCGCCATGGAGAAGGCACACACCGCAGAGCCCGGGAGACTGAGGGGAGAAAAACAAGACAGCTCTTTATTTCATACCTCAATTGAATTGAGGAACTCGTAAAAAACTAGGCTTTCGCAAATCGATCTAGTCGACGGGAGGCGGTCGCGGCTCACCTGTTCATCTGCGTCGTGAACACGCCCACCACAGAGGGGACCCCGTCGATGGCGATGATGTCGGTGATGGACTGGAGCACGTCGAAGTAGAAGAAGGACTCCCCGTAAGGGACGGAGCAGTTCAGCCTCGCCTTCACGAATGACGTCCAGTGTTTCTCCAGAACCCACTGAGAGCCGCCGCCGTCGTTCTTACAGATCCGCGCCACGCGGGAGTACACAGCCTGCGAGGGGCAGGAAGGGGTGGGGGGTAGCGGGCGTATGGAAAGAGGAAAGAATGAGGCACAGGAAGAGGCTAGAAACACTTCAACACTCTGAATAATACATCCTTCCATCCTTTTGCAACACACACACGTTCACAGGCACCACAAACTCTCATCCCAAAACTCTGTACCGGAGTAACATGTTCTTATTTTAGCAAATGGCAAAAAAATAAACTCTGCCCTTAACTACACCACATCTTGTGTGTGTGTGTGTGTGTGTGTGTGTGTGTGTGTGTGTGTGTGTGTGTGTGTGTGTGTGTGTGTGTGTGTGTGTGTGTGTGTGTGTGTGTGTGCGACTACAAATGTGGCAAATGTTGGGCTTAGTGGTGTAAATGAGGCATGTGAAGCGGTTGGATAAGACAACTTTAATAATTCACCAGTGCAAACCTCCATCACAGGCCAGGTGTCATCCCCAGCATTAGTAGGACTGAAATATTTATTAGCTGGCGGATGATGGAGGACACTTACTTCCAGCAGGCCAGGCCGGGATCAGCCATTCACTGGATGATGTATGGGCAAATCTGAACCTGCCCTCAGCCATACAACATCCTAATGTGTGTGTGTGTGTGTGTGTGTGTGTGTGTGTGTGTGTGTGTGTGTGTGTGTGTGTGTGTGTGTGTGTGTGTGTGTGTGTGTGTGTGTGTGTGTGTGTGTGTGTGTGTGTGTGTGTGTGTGTGTGTGTGTGTGTGTGTGTGTGTGTGTGTGTGTGTGTGTGTGTGTGTGTGTGTGTGTGTGCGTGCATGTAAGACACAAATCATTTCACTTAGTGATGAGTTTACATTTGCAAAACAGAGAGAATTGCTCCATGGCTTTTTCTTTTGTTCTTCCTAATTCTAAAGCACTAATAACGGTAGACTGGCAGGTGCTCAGTGTTGTGAGGGGTGAGGTGGCCTTACCTTGCCCAGATTGTTGTGTTCCACAGCGATCTCCCTGTAAAAGAAGTAGACATAATTCCCGTACTCCACTGCATGTAGGAAGTGGGGCTCTGTGTGAGAGTGTGAGAGAGAGGGAAAGAAAGAGTTGAAATAGATTTTTTTTTGCACCGTCACCGCTCTGCATGCTAAATATTTCAGTGATTTCTACAAGGCTGTATATGTCTGGGAATGACCTAGATTGCCTGGGAGAGAGCAGGACATAATTCCCAGGGACTTCTGACATGCTGGAAAGCTTGCTAACGCGCACAACAGCCCCAACAACCACACGCATACACCATGCGCAATCATGATGGCCGTCTAGTTAGCTGACAGACAGACGTGTATATTAGAGAGAGAGAGAGAGAGAGAGAATCAGAAATATGTCTTTACCAAAGTCAAGGTCATGTGCTTGTCTGCGGTGACTTCAACGCCCGAACGGGAACCCACCCTGATTTCACCAGTACACATGGAGACAATTTCATATCTGACCACACCATATGCAACCATGTAAACCAGTCCCCTAGAAATAACCATGACACTTCCATAAACAAAAATGGAAAGGATTTATTACAGCTGTGTAGAGGACTGAGTCTCTACCTTGTCAATGGGCGTGTGAGAGGGGACTCACAAGGAAGGTACACTTACTGCTCACCCCTTGGCAGCAGCACAGTAGATTACATGATAACAGATCTGGATCCAGTATCCTTCAGTTCATTCACAGTCAAACCCCTGACCCCACTCTCCGACCACAGTCAGATCACTGCATACATGAAAAGAACTGAGTCGCTCAAAAATCCCCCTACACAGCCCAGTAAACTATACAACATCCCCAAATACTACAGATGGTCCCAGAACAGCATGCAGGACTACCAGAGAGCCATCGCCAGTGATGAGACACAATCACTGTTAGATACGTTCCTAGCCAGGCCATACTCTAACAGTGTTGAAGGAGTTGTGAGGTTTTGCCCGCTGCTCACTACCTTTTCTCTGTCTTCTTTAAGCCTACTGTTAGGAATTCCCTATTCTCTGTCTTCTTTAAGCCTACTGTTAGGAATTCCCTACTCACTCTCTCTAGCCCCCACCCTCTCGTTCCTTACCCTTAGTGGCCACACCTGTTTGATATTCTATTATCTCTCGCACCTGTGGTGGCAGGCTAATTAGTCCCCCTGTGGGCTTTAAATACCAGGGCGCTTCCCCTCGTTTTGGCGTGGGGTCGTGTTGTATACTTGCCGAGTCATATTCTCTAAACATCTAGACTCTTTCGGGAGATCCTCTGTCTGCCTATGCTGTTCCATTCTCCGGCGTCGAGATGTTTGCTCCAGCCTTCGCCAGCTGTCGCCGTTGCCTGTGGGGGAGACTGGTCTGCGCTCCCTGTACTTCCACGGGAGGCACCCCAGCGTTCCACTGCAGACCCCCGCGCAGCTGTTCGTCCTGACGCACATCCAGACCAGCGCAGACGCTCTCCAGTCCTCAGCGCGCAACGCGCATCTTCCAAGGACGCTCGAGCTTGGCACGCTCTCCAGACCAGCGCGCAACGCGCATCTTCCAAGGACGCTCGAGCTTGGCACGCTCTCCAGACCAGCGCGCAACGCGCATCTTCCAAGAACCCTCGAGCTTGGCACGCTCTCCAGACCAGCGCGCAACGCGCATCTTCTAGACCTTCGTGCTTGGCACACTCCTCCTCGCAGACGCACCCCGACGCGTCCCTCGGTTCCGGTGCGCACTCAAGCAGTGGCGCACCACTCTGTTCCTCGGCTCCGACAGTCGGCTACCCGGTGACGACACCTTCGCCACCGCCGCCTGTTCCAGCACCACTCTGTTCCTCGGCTCCGACAGTCGGCTACCCGGTGACGACACCTTCGCCACCGCCGCCTGTTCCAGCACCACTCTGTCCTCGGCTCCGACAGTCGGCTACCCGGTGACGACACCTTCGCCACCGCCGCCTGTTCCAGCACCACTCTGTCCTCGGCTCGGACTGCCGGCTCCCCGGTGGCGATACCCTCGCCACCGCCGCCTGTTCCAGCACCACTCTGTCCTCGGCTCGGACAGCCGGCCCCCCGCCGCTGCTGTTCCTGTACCATTACGCATACGCTGGGTGAGTTTTGATTGTGATGTCACTCTCCCAGCGTATTGCCTCTGTTAGTTAGTTTGGACATTTCATCTCCCAGCGTATTGCCTCTGTTTGTTTGGACATTTCATCTCCCAGCGTATTGCCTCTGTTAGTTAGTTTGGACATTTCATCTCCCAGCGTATTGCCTCTGTTTTTGGTTCTCACTTAGAATAGTATTTTTGGACTTTACATCTCCCCCTGTGTGTTTGTCACACGAAGATATTATTACTTTGTTCACTTTGTTATTTGGACTGTTCTGCACCTGCTCTGTTTTTTCCCTTTGTGCATTAACTATCTCCTCTGTCCTGCAGAGCGGCCCAGATGATTTCCACCAGTCCTCCCAGTTTCCTCCCTGTTCCCCAGCCCGCCTCCGCGGGCCTCAGTCCCTAGTCCTCTATCCCTAGCTCTCCTAGTCCCTAGTCCTCTCTCCCTAGTTCTCCTCAGTCCCTAGTCCTCTATCCCTAGCTCTCCTAGTCCCTAGTCCTCTCTCCCTAGTTCTCCTAGTCCCTAGTCCTCTATCCCTAGCTCTCCTAGTCCCTAGTCCTCTCTCCCTAGTTCTCCTAGTCCCTAGTCCTCTATCCCTAGCTCTCCTAGTCCCTAGTCCTCTCTCCCTAGTTCTCCTAGTCCCTAGTCCTCTATCCCTAGCTCTCCTAGTCCCTAGTCCTCTCTCCCTAGTTCTCCTTGTCCCTTGTTTTACCTAGTCTCTAGTTCCTCTGTCCCAAGGCGTTCCCTTAACCTTCCCTTAGGCGTTCCCTTACCTTCCCATAGTGTTCCCTTTTTCCTGCCCGCCTCTTAAAGGCACCCTTCCTTCCCCTCATATTATATTCCTGTATTTGTGATTCTCCCTTAAAGGGACAGTGCCCTTTTCCCTGTTTTTCCCTGTGTTTCAATAAATATCTGTTTCTTGGCAAACCATCATACCTGTCTTGTGTTGTGCGATTGGGGTCGGTTACAAACCATAACAGTACGACCCCACCAAGTCTACGACCCCAGCCAGCACAGACTGTGTATGTTGAGTTTGCCTTTTTTTTTTCTTGTTCCCTCTGGCTCCCCTGTTAGCTTGTTAGTCTCCCCTCTAGCTTCCCTGTTAGCCCAGTTTAGCTTCCTTGTTAGTCCTGTTTAGCTCCCTTGTTAGCCTGTTAGTTCCCCTGTTTAGCTTGTTAGTCTCCCCGGTTAGCTCCCCTGTTTGCTTCCCGTTTTGCCCTGTTTGACCCCCCTGTGGCTAGCCATGCCCTGGCAGCTAACCCAGTCCCTCAGCAGAGCCCCAGTCTGCTAGCTTGGCCCCGGCTGCTAGCACAGCCTCTATGTTAATGCAGCCTTGCAGCTGGCATAGGCCCTGTAGCTAGCCAGGCCCAAGCAGCTAACCCGGTCCCTCTGCATGGCCTCCACTTTTTTGTGTAGAATCTCACACAGCTAGGACTGTCCTTCCAGCTAGCTTGTGCTCTCATGCTGGTCCAGCCCTGTCTGCCAGCCTAGCTCCGGCAGCTAGCGCAGCCTCTATGTTAATGTAGCAGTACAGCTGGCATAGGCCCTGTAGCTATCAGTGCCTTGGCAGCTACCCTTTCCCCCTGCTAGCCTAGCTCGGCAGCTAGCGCAGCCTCTATGTTGATGTAGCAGTACAGCTAGCATAGGCCCTGTAGCTATCAGTGCCCTGGCAGCTAACCTTCCCTCTGCTAGCCCTTTCCCGGTGCTACCATGGTTACCCCTTTGCTACCCTGCTTGCCCCTCAGTTCTCTAGACCCAGTTCCTCTAGACCAGTTCTCTAGACCAGTTCTCTAAACCAGTTCTCTAGACCAGTTCTCTAGCCCGGTTCTCTAGCCCAGTTCTCTAGACCAGTTCTCTAGACCAGTTCTCTAGACCAGTTCCTCTAGACTAGTTCTCTAGACCCAGTTCCTCTAGACCAGTTCCTCTTGACCAGTTCCCCCAGTTGCCCCTCTGCTACCCTAGTTACCCCTCGGCGACCCTGTTTCTTTTGCTAGCCCCACTCTTGTGGTGGCTTCCCCTGCTGGCTTGGCCAGTACCTCTTGTTTTGCCCCCTGCCACTCTGTCTGTATTTGTTTTGGGTCGCCGGGTGGCTCCCGTTGGAGGGGGGGATACTGTGAGGTTTTGCCCGCTGCTCACTACCTTTTCTCTGTCTTCTTTAAGCCTACTGTTAGGAATTCCCTATTCTCTGTCTTCTTTAAGCCTACTGTTAGGAATTCCCTACTCACTCTCTCTAGCCCCCACCCTCTCGTTCCTTACCCTTAGTGGCCACACCTGTTTGATATTCTATTATCTCTCGCACCTGTGGTGGCAGGCTAATTAGTCCCCCTGTGGGCTTTAAATACCAGGGCGCTTCCCCTCGTTTTGGCGTGGGGTCGTGTTGTATACTTGCCGAGTCATATTCTCTAAACATCTAGACTCTTTCGGGAGATCCTCTGTCTGCCTATGCTGTTCCATTCTCCGGCGTCGAGATGTTTGCTCCAGCCTTCGCCAGCTGTCGCCGTTGCCTGTGGGGGAGACTGGTCTGCGCTCCCTGTACTTCCACGGGAGGCACCCCAGCGTTCCACTGCAGACCCCCGCGCAGCTGTTCGTCCTGACGCACATCCAGACCAGCGCAGACGCTCTCCAGTCCTCAGCGCGCAACGCGCATCTTCCAAGGACGCTCGAGCTTGGCACGCTCTCCAGACCAGCGCGCAACGCGCATCTTCCAAGGACGCTCGAGCTTGGCACGCTCTCCAGACCAGCGCGCAACGCGCATCTTCCAAGAACCCTCGAGCTTGGCACGCTCTCCAGACCAGCGCGCAACGCGCATCTTCTAGACCTTCGTGCTTGGCACACTCCTCCTCGCAGACGCACCCCGACGCGTCCCTCGGTTCCGGTGCGCACTCAAGCAGTGGCGCACCACTCTGTTCCTCGGCTCCGACAGTCGGCTACCCGGTGACGACACCTTCGCCACCGCCGCCTGTTCCAGCACCACTCTGTTCCTCGGCTCCGACAGTCGGCTACCCGGTGACGACACCTTCGCCACCGCCGCCTGTTCCAGCACCACTCTGTCCTCGGCTCCGACAGTCGGCTACCCGGTGACGACACCTTCGCCACCGCCGCCTGTTCCAGCACCACTCTGTCCTCGGCTCGGACTGCCGGCTCCCCGGTGGCGATACCCTCGCCACCGCCGCCTGTTCCAGCACCACTCTGTCCTCGGCTCGGACAGCCGGCCCCCCGCCGCTGCTGTTCCTGTACCATTACGCATACGCTGGGTGAGTTTTGATTGTGATGTCACTCTCCCAGCGTATTGCCTCTGTTAGTTAGTTTGGACATTTCATCTCCCAGCGTATTGCCTCTGTTAGTTAGTTTGGACATTTCATCTCCCAGCGTATTGCCTCTGTTAGTTAGTTTGGACATTTCATCTCCCAGCGTATTGCCTCTGTTTTTGGTTCTCACTTAGAATAGTATTTTTGGACTTTACATCTCCCCCTGTGTGTTTGTCACACGAAGATATTATTACTTTGTTCACTTTGTTATTTGGACTGTTCTGCACCTGCTCTGTTTTTTCCCTTTGTGCATTAACTATCTCCTCTGTCCTGCAGAGCGGCCCAGATGATTTCCACCAGTCCTCCCAGTTTCCTCCCTGTTCCCCAGCCCGCCTCCGCGGGCCTCAGTCCCTAGTCCTCTATCCCTAGCTCTCCTAGTCCCTAGTCCTCTCTCCCTAGTTCTCCTCAGTCCCTAGTCCTCTATCCCTAGCTCTCCTAGTCCCTAGTCCTCTCTCCCTAGTTCTCCTAGTCCCTAGTCCTCTATCCCTAGCTCTCCTAGTCCCTAGTCCTCTCTCCCTAGTTCTCCTAGTCCCTAGTCCTCTATCCCTAGCTCTCCTAGTCCCTAGTCCTCTCTCCCTAGTTCTCCTAGTCCCTAGTCCTCTATCCCTAGCTCTCCTAGTCCCTAGTCCTCTCTCCCTAGTTCTCCTTGTCCCTTGTTTTACCTAGTCTCTAGTTCCTCTGTCCCAAGGCGTTCCCTTAACCTTCCCTTAGGCGTTCCCTTACCTTCCCATAGTGTTCCCTTTTTCCTGCCCGCCTCTTAAAGGCACCCTTCCTTCCCCTCATATTATATTCCTGTATTTGTGATTCTCCCTTAAAGGGACAGTGCCCTTTTCCCTGTTTTTCCCTGTGTTTCAATAAATATCTGTTTCTTGGCAAACCATCATACCTGTCTTGTGTTGTGCGATTGGGGTCGGTTACAAACCATAACAGGAGTAAACCTAGCTGTAGAACACATCAATTATATATTTGAAAGAACTGCAACAAAGTCCAAATTAAAACTATCAGGTAACAAACAGAGAAAAACTAAAAAGGACCAATGGTTTGACAAAGAATGTAAAGCTCTTAGAACACAGCTAAGAAAAATATCAAACCAGAAACACATAAACCCACAAAATGACACCCTACGCCTCCAATACTGTGAATCATTGAAACACTACAAAAAGACCATCAGAATTAAAAGGAACAATCACGTAAATAAACAATTGTGCAAAATAGAGGACTCTCTAAGCTCTAACTCCTTCTGGGACCACCAAGCCGGAAGAAATGGCTATCCAAGATGGGGATGTTTGGACAAACCACTTCACATCACTCTTTACAACTGTACCCCTAAATACAAAAACGGAAACCAGCCAGATATGTGAAAAATTACAAAAATGGGAAAATATCATAAAGGATAATCAAAACCCTTTAGACTTCCCAATCACAGAACAAGAGCTGAAATCAAAACTCCAGTGCCTTAAAGCTAGAAAGGCCTGTGGTACAGATGGCATACTAAATGAAATGATTAAACACAGCTCTGAAAAATTCCAATTGGCTATTTTAAAATTATTCAATTTGACACTAAATCTAGGCTATTTTCCTGATGTCTGGAATGAAGGACTCATAACCCCAATTTTCAAGAGTGGAGATAAACATGACCCAAAAAACTATAGGGGTATCTGTGTGACGAGTAATTTGGGCAAACTTCTATGTAGTATCATCAACACCAGACTCATAGAATTCCTTACAGAACACAGCGTTCTAAGTAAAAGCCAAATCGGATTCTTACCAAATTATCGTACCTCTGACCATATATACACTCTTAAAACCCTAATTGACATTCACGTAAAACAGAACAAAAACAAAATATATTCCTGCTTTGTCGATTTTGAAAAAGCCTTTGACTCAATTTGGCACAAAGGTCTTTTCTTCAAAATTCTAGAAAGTGGTGTTGGAGGAAATACATATGACTTGATCAAATCCATGTACACAAAAAACAGATGTGCTGTTAGAATTGGAAATAAAAGAACAGATTTCTTCACCCAGGGTCGCGGAGTCCGCCAGGGGTGCAATTTAAGCCCAACATTGTTCAATATATATATAAATGAATTAGCAAAGTTATTAGAACTTTCTACTGCACCCGGTCTGACTCTGCACGATACCAATGTAAAATTACTGATGTACGCAGATGATCTGGTTCTGCTGTCAGCCACTAAAGAGGGTCTACAACAGAACCTAGACATCCTCCACCAGTTCTGTCAGACATGGTCTCTGAACGTAAACATGAAGAAGACTAAAGTCATGATCTTTCAAAGGAGACACGAGTCTCAGAGTTCACATAATACATTTAAATTAGGCACACACATATTAGAAAACACAAAAAGCTACCCATATTTGGGATTGAAAATAAATCATAATGGAAACTTCAATATGGCTGTGAATGAATTGAAGGAGAAGGGAAGAAGGGCTTTTTATGCCATCAAAAGGAAAATTCCAATTGACATCCCAATTAGGACCTGGCTCAAAATTCTAAATTCCGTAATAAATCCAATAATATTATATGGCAGTGAAGTGTGGGGTCCATTAACTAACCAAGATTTCCCAAAATGGGAAAAACACCCATTAGAAGTACTGCATGCAGAATTGTGCAAAAACCTACTTAAGGTCCACAGACACACTGCCAATAATGCATGCAGGGCAGAACTTGGCCAATACCCCCTAATCATTCAAATTCAAAAGCGAGCCATAACATTTTACACACACCTCCAATCAAGTGACCCCCACTCCTACCACTACAAAGCCCTTCAGAGCCAAGAGATGAACCCAGATAAGAGTCCCCTCTGCCAGCTAGTCAGAAATCTCTGCCCACAAATGCCTCAGGACAGATACCAAAAAATCTGGCCCAACCAAATAACCTCAAAACAAAAAGAAAACTATATAGAATATTGGAACAAATCAACCAAATCTCAAAGTAAATTAGAATTCTATTTGACCCTAAACAGAGAGTACACGGTGGCAGAATACCTGACCACTGTGAATGATATAAAATTAAGAAAGACATTGACACGGTACAGACTGAGTGGACATAGTCTAGCCATAGAAACAGGCCGTCACAGGCAGAACTGGCTGCCCAGAGAGGCCAGGCTGTGTTCACTTTGTCATCAGGGGGATGTTGAGACAGAACCTCACTTCCTACTATACTGTGAGAAATACAAGGATCTAAGAGAAGTTTTCTTTTATAAAATAAATAAAATTGATCCACAGTTTATCCATCTCCCTGATAATCAAAAGCTGTTATATATATGTGGGGAGAAAAGTCAGTGTACAGTATTAGCTGCAAAATATGTAGATGGTTGTCATACAATAAGAGAACAAGCCCTGTAAATACATGTATCTGGGTGGCTACATCTGTAAAATGACTACCCGATTGAATGATTATTTTGTAATTTAATATGTTTCTGTTGATTGTTTTACTTATTGCTAATATTATGGTATGTTTTATTGCTTAATAATATATATGTTATTGTTTGTATATTGGACTTGCTTTGGCAATAAGTATGTTGATATTTCATGCCAATAAAGCCTATTTGAATTGAATTGAATTGAATTGAATCAGAGAGTCAGTGGTTTAACCTTTTAGCCACTTGGAGTCATATTTGATGGTCCTGAGGGCCGATCCATCCCCCATACTGCGATAGATGACAGCATCACTAGCCTGGAAGTCTGCCACTGTGGCAGAGTACAGCTTCCCATCTGAAACCATACAGCAAGGAGCACGGTTACCACACACACACACACACACACACACACACACACACACACACATGCAGGTATACTGCTATTCTGTTCAGCAATATCCATTACTACAATGAATTTCATTAGGCTTAAGTTGGCTGAGTTGCCATAGCTGCCATTTGTTTCAGAGGTGTTAATGAAAGTGAGCAGAAAGACACGAATAGTGCTTCAGAGAAGCAGTGTGTTTGTGTTTGAAAAGCAGTGTGTTTGTGTTTGAAAAGCAGTGTGTTTGTGTTTGAAAAGCAGTGTTTGTGTTTGAAAAGCAGTGTTTGTATTTGAAAAGCAGTGTTTGTGTTTGAAAAGCAGTGTTTGTGTTTGAAAAGCAGTGTTTATATTTGAAAAGCAGTGTTTGTATTTGAAAAGCAGTGTTTGTGTTTGAAAAGCAGTGTGTTTGTGTTTGAAAAGCAGTGTGTTTGTATTTGAAAAGCAGTGTTTGTGTTTTAAAAGCAGTGTGTTTGTGTTTGAAAAGCAGTGTTTGTGTTTGAAAAGCAGTGTTTGTATTTGAAAAGCAGTGTTTGTATTTGAAAAGCAGTGTTTGTGTTTGAAAAGCAGTGTGTTTGTGTTTGAAAAGCAGTGTTTATATTTGAAAAGCAGTGTTTGTATTTGAAAAGCAGTGTTTGTGTTTGAAAAGCAGTGTTTGTGTTTGAAAAGCAGTGTTTATATTTGAAAAGCAGTGTTTGTGTTTGAAAAGCAGTGTGTTTGTGTTTGAAAAGCAGTGTTTGTGTTTGAAAAGCAGTGTTTGTATTTGAAAAGCAGTGTTTGTGTTTGAAAAGCAGTGTGTTTGTGTTTGAAAAGCAGTGTTTGTATTTGAAAAGCAGTGTTTGTATTTGAAAAGCAGTGTGTTTGTATTTGAAAAGCAGTGTTTGTATTTGAAAAGCAGTGTGGTTGTATTTGAAAAGCAGTGTTTGTATTTGAAAAGCAGTGTTTGTGTTTGAAAAGCAGTGTTTGTGTTTGAAAAGCAGTGTGTTTGTATTTGAAAAGCAGTGTGTTTGTGTTTGAAAAGCAGTGTGTTTGTATTTGAAAAGCAGTGTGTTTGTGTTTGAAAAGCAGTGTGTTTGTATTTGAAAAGCAGTGTGTTTGTATTTGAAAAGCAGTGTGTTTGTATTTGAAAAGCAGTGTGTTTGTATTTGAAAAGCAGTGTGTTTGTATTTGAAAAGCAGTGTGTTTGTATTTGAAAAGCAGTGTGTTTGTATTTGAAAAGCAGTGTTTGTGTTTGAAAAGCAGTGTGTTTGTATTTGAAAAGCAGTGCATGTGTATTTGACTGACCAGCGAAGAGGGCAACATTGGTCTGTTTGGCGTCAAAGGGGCATCGAGCCAGTCCACTGATCTCCTCTCCATCGAACTCCAGGTTATCCAGCTCAAAGGACACATGCATACATTAATGTATGGTAACAGAGAAACATGTGCACACTAGGCTTGGACAACATTGAAATTCCCCTACTGATTGCTTTAAGAAAGGCAATGATAAATGATATTATCATCCAGAAAAAGCTGAAAAGACACATATGTGGCAGCTTTTATTTTGAAAAGTTCTGACCGGAAGTCTTATTGTTGTTGTTGCTAGCTTGACACAAACCTTTGCTGCAAACATTACAGTCTCGGGGGAAGATTCAAGCATTTTGATTTCAGCTTCCAATCAGAATTGATAAAAGTAAATTAACCACATGTTGTCACATCGTTAGGTGCATTTACATTATTTTGCTAACAAGAGCTGACCTCTTTCCAAAGTTTTCTCCACTGAGTTAGGCTACATGTGGTAACGTTATATTCAGGGTCAGAATATAGGCTCACATAATGTTTTTTGATAGCCTACAACAAAGTGGTGAAGCCAGAGAGAAAGGGAAAGAGAGACTGACTATAGCGCACGATTCATAACAGGCTGCATAATTGAATATTGTTCTGTTATCAGGGACACGTGAGAGCCATTTTGTGGCCATGTGCGTGATACGTAAACGATAATATCATCCTATTGCCAACGCCTAGCACACACAACATTAACGTATAACAGAGACAGCACATGCACCCCAACGCCCAAGCCTAGCACACACACACACACACACACACACACACACACACACACACACACACACACACACACACACACACACACACACACACACACACACACACACACACACACACACACACACACACACACACACACACACACACACACACACACACACACACACACACACACACACAAGTCAAGTCAGTTTTATTTGTATAGCACATTTCCAGGCAGCGGCAGCTGACACCAAAGTGCTTCACAAGCAAGTTGATAAAAACAAAATAGTGTGATGCAAGGTATAAGATTTAAAAGAAAAGAAAAACATAGCAAAGCAATGAAAGCAACAAAAACAAAACAATATGGTGCAAGATATAGGATTAAAAACATAATAAAGCAATGAAAGTAATAAAAACTGGTAGGACACAGTAAAACAAAGAGGATAGAAGGGCCAGGGGTCTAGTGGTGGTTAAGTAGGGGGGAAGGCCAAGGAGAACAGGTAGGTTTTCAAGAGTGATTTAAAAGCCTGTACGGTCTGGGCAGTCCGTACGCTGAGGGGGAGGCTGTTCCACAATCTAGGCGCTGCGGTGGAGAAAGCTCTGTCTCCCCTAGTCTTGAGCCTGGTTCTGGGTACCACCAATAGCATCTGGTCAGCTGATCTGAGGGATCGGTGGGGGGTGTGGCGGTGCAGGAGCTCGGACAGATAGGAGGGAGCCGTGCCATTCAATGATTTAAAAACATTTAGAGCTAATTTAAAATCGATCCTGAAGCTAACAGGCAGCCAGTGGAGCGAGGCCAAAACTGGGCTGATGTGTTCGTGTTTTCTTGTTTTGGTGAGGAGGTGCGCGGCTGCGTTCTGCACCAGTTGTAGGCGGCGGAGGAGGGACTTGTCGATGCCCGTGTACAGAGCATTGCAGTAGTCGAGGCGAGTGGTGACAAAGGCATGTATCACCGTCTCTAGGTTACTTTGGGAGAGGTAGGCTTTTTTCTTCGCCAGGAGTCTAAGGTGGTAAAAGCTGTTTTTAACTACGGCACTGACCTGTTTGTCGAATTTAAAATTGCTGTCGAAGATCACACACACACACACACACACACACACACACACACACACACACACACACACACACACACACACACACACACACACACACACACACACACACACACACACACACACACACACACACACACACACACACACACACACACACACACACACACACACACACACACACACACTTTCTAGAACTCACCCTGTAGTATCTACACATGGGGTTGAAGCCGTTTGTGCCACAGATGAAGACCAAGTCATCGTTTCTGGGGACCAGCACTTTAATAAAGTTATGGCACTCATCCTGAAACAGACAAAAAGCACAAACAAATGTTACAGTCCAATTGAAATCAAAGCAGGAAAATTGCTCTTTGCGAAAAGGTAACTAACCTTTTTCACAGCAGGCATTTTGATTAGTCATAGATGGGTAAACAAAGGTGTAACCATAGATATAGAATAGAAGAATTATAAGTTGTTCAGGCATGTCAAAATGGCTGCCGTGAAAAGGGCTCACTATCCACGGATCTTCAGAGAAGTTTCAAACTCAACTGTGGGAAAACAAACTGTGCCCCTGAAACCAGCGCCATTACGCCTAATAGAATCGAACCTTGTGAATCATAATCAAGTCGGATAATCAGTGGCAATACCCAGCCCTAGTTGGTTATAGATGGAGAGATGATAGGTGGATATTGTAAAAGCAGAATTGACCATATTCAGAGGGTGGAAAGAAATCCCAACCAGAGAATGACATAACAGCAAAATGGCGGTTGGTGAATATGGTCAATAGTGGTAATGTAATGTAATTAGGACATTAAACAGACTGCCAGCCTGGTGAGTTACATGAGAGATACGTGTTGTGAGGTAAATGAGAGATAAGATAAGTGTTGTGAGGTACATGAAGAGATAAGTGTTTTGAGGTAAAACTTACTCTGTGTTTTCCTTTAAAAGCACACATCTCTTTATCAGCTTGGCCCGACCTCCATGTTAGTTTCTGGAATACAAACACAAAGGAACGTAAGACGAATACATAGGCAGTGGCACTATGTACTACACACACACACTCTCACATGCACACACATGGTTACGTGTGTGTGCACACACACACACACACACACACACACACACACACACACACACACACACACACACACACACACACACACACACACACACACACACACAACCACATGTAGGCGCGCGCACACACACACACACACACACACACACACACACACACACTCCTCTGGTTTCCACTCTCTGGTTTTATAACATGTGAGCATGTGATGAATGGCCCAGTCTTTTCTAAGGAGCCCTGTGTGTTTACAAGTGTGGCCAGAGTCTTACCCTGTAAGGGATGATCTCATTCCTGTAGGATTCCCTCAGACTCATTAGGTACACCTGGTCTCTGTGGGCAGACAGAACAAACACACCACTGTGACATCACAGCAAACAGCACCACACCGCAGTGTCCATGAGCGGGTGGGACTTGATGAACTGCAGGGTTATGCAAATATTATACAGTACTGTTACCCAGAGATCCTAACAGAAAATATATGATGGGGAGGAGACTGTACATTAGGAGGGGGTGGGTGGGAGAAAATATATACATACAGTGGGGAGGAGACTGTCTATTAGGAGGGGATGATTGATTGATTGATTGAAAACTTTATTAACAGATTGCAGAATGGGTACAATACAGTACAGCTCAATACACACAATTGTTAAGGGGATGCAGTCCAGAGAAATACTTTCGTCTTGTTTACATCAGGGTCCCCCATTTTCAATTAATCAGGACATATATGACATACATGACATACAGATAGACAGTACTGCTACATCTATACATTTATGACATACCAGATTTGCAAATACAGTACTGTTTTTTTTTTTTTTTTATATTTTTTTTATTATTGCAAAACAAAAATTATTAAAAGTCAGTACTCAACACAATGCATAATGAAACTAACAGTCAAGGTGGTTAAAATTACATGCAAGTACAGAAACAAGATTAAAAAAAAGTCTATAATAACATTTTAACCGTATACAGTGTATATCCAGCGAAATTACAATTATATAAATGTTTATATAGAACATACCCCTAATACCTATTTTCTAAAACCCTACACACATATGCTCCAGCTCGAACCCCCCCCCTCCCGGACCCCTCCTTGGATAGTACCTCCATTATCCCTCACTCCTAACCAGACACTACCATTATCAGCTAGCTTTTATTCTCTCCACCACTTCTACCCACATTGACATTTTGGATTCGTTGAGACCCAGAATTCTTGCTGTAGATATTTCTTGATATATCACATCTAGATATGTAAGAGACCAAACTTTCCGGCAAATTTTTTCCGGTTGAAACCAGCGTGATGCGATCAGTTTTTTAGCAACTGTGATACCCGATAAGACCAATCTCTTTAGCTGTGGATTTACTGCAAACTCAAAAACATAATTTAAAAGCAATACAGAGGGGTGTACTGGTATATTCCAAGATACGAGTTTTGATAATTGATGGGTCACATCTTTCCAGAATGCCTTAACTGGTGGGCAGTCCCAATACATGTGCATAAATGTCCCTTCGTCTCCATTTGTACATTGGGAGCATTTTGAGTCTTGTTTCAGGCCCATTCTGTTCAGCCTTATAGGAGTCAAGTATGTCCTGTGAATATAGTTAAGATTGATTTGTTGATGGTCCGGGTTCCTTGATGTAAGACGGACATTTGCCCATGCTTCTTGCCAATCAAAGTCACTTTCCAGGTCTGGAATATCCCTCCTCCAGACAGTGTCTAGTTGAAGGGTTTCATACGAGGACGTTAGTAATTGATAATAAAAACCTGATACAAAACCTCCCAATGTTTCTCTTTCGTAGAAAAATGTGTGGTATCTGTGGTGTTCAACTGGTATGTGTAATGGAACACCGTGAGACCTCAAACATAGGCGTAACTGTATGTAAAAAAGCCATGTGGACTCGGTGAGGTTAAACTTTGTGCATATTTCTCCATAACTACAGAAGCCCTGGTTATTAAAAATATCCCCTAATGAGTGTATGCCTTGCTCTTCCCATATAGGGAATCTTATAGGGCGTTTTCCCATTAAGAGTGCATTGTTATTGAATATGGGAGTGTGATTATGCCATTTTTGAGGGTTAGGATATTTTTTTTGTGTTTCTCGCCATGTTCTGATTGCATGGGTAATTATGGGGCCAAATTCCCGCTCACAGTGCTTGATTGAAAGTTTAGTGTGTGCTATGTCCTTCAGTCTCTGTGGGGCTACTATGTTTTCTTCCAATTCTCTCCAAGATACCAAAGCCTGGGGATCAAACCATATTGTCAATGGTCTTAATGTGAAAGCCTTAAAATATTGTAAAAAATCTGGAACTGCCATGCCACCGTCTGCTTTATTTCTCTGTGCGGTGGATCTTTTTATGCGAGGTGGTTTGTTATTCCAAATAAATTTGTATGTGGAGGATTGTAATCTTTTCCAGTAGCCCTCTGGAGGAGGTAACGGTAGCATTGAGCTGATGAAGTTGATTCTTGGTAATACATCCATCTTAACAATTGATACCCTTGCCTGTACTGAGTTTTTAAGTTTTGCCCACCTGTCCAGGTCGTCTTTGATTTTGTTCTGTATTTTTGTGTAATTGTGCTTCACCGTTTGCCTTATGGTGGGAAATATTTCCACACCCAAGCATCTAAAATGTTTAACCATGGGTATCGCACCTGGGAGGGATGTGTCTTTTTTTGCTCGGATGTTAAGAGGAAGGAAAGCCGACTTTGGCCAATTTATTTTAAATCCCGATAAATCACCAAAGTTCTCTATCAACTTGAGTAGATGCGGCAATGTGGTGTTGGGGTTTTGCATGAACAATGTATTGGGATTGTCTTATATATTGTGCTAAAGGCTCTAATGATAGATCGAATAGTCCGGGACTAAGAGGGCAACCCTGTCTGGCTGAGCGTGATACCGGAAAGATTTCGGAGATGAATGTGCCTGTTGTAATCATGGCCGATGGGTCCTTGTATAGTACTTTAATCATATCAATGAATCCTTTTCCTAACCCCATCCTTTCTAATACTGCCCATAGAAACGACCATTCCAGCCTGTCAAATGCTTTCATAGCATCCAGGGATAGCATCGCCTTAGGTGTGGTGTCCTCTTTGTCTGCATCTAGTACGTGCAGAATTCGCCTTATGTTATCATTGATCAGGCGACCTCTTATGAAGCCAGTTTGGTCCGGATGAACTAAAGACGTCATATGCTTTTGCAATCTGATGGCTAATATCTTAGAGTACAGTTTGACATCGGTTCCGAGGAGGCTTAAAGGTCTGTAACTACCGCACTCAGTGGGGTCCTTGTCTTTTTTGAGAAGGACTGAAATGAGTGCGATATTGTGGTGTTTATGGAAGCTCCCCTCCTTGACTGAGTATAAGATCATATTTAGTAATAAGGGTCCAAATATGTCCCAACAAGAAAGGTACATTTCTGATGGGATACCGTCTTTTCCCGGAGCCTTACCGTTTTTCATTCCGGATATGGCCTTCTTGAGTTCTTCTAATGTGATCGGTGCTTCTAACTGTTTAGCGTCGTCCTCCGAAAGTTTAGGGAGAATAATTTGATTAAGATATGTGTCTAATTTGTTTTGATCAACGGTTGTTTCTGAATTATACAAGTCGGAGTAGAATTCTTTGAATGTATCGTTTATTATTTTGGGGTCTGTCACAAGTACTTGTTGTTTTCTAATGGCAGTTATATCTGCAAATTTTGCATTAATTCTTAATCGCATGGCTAATAGGTGACTAGGTTTAGAACCTTGGAAATACTGCTGTTGTCTTGTGCTGCGTATTTGCATTTCCGATTTTTGTCTGTATATTGCATTGATCTCTGTCTTTAGAATGTTAACTTGATTTTCTAGTCCAGTAGAGTTGTTGTATTTTAAAGAATTAAATAACGTTGAGTAAAGCGTTTCCATTTCAGACAGTTTTGTGCATTGATTTTTGCGCAATATGGAGGAAAATCTATCCGTGAAATCCTTGATCATACCCTTTACCGACATCCATAATATTCTGGGGTCTTGCACCGCGTTTGCATTATCCCGTAAGAATACTGTGAGAGCTTCTTTGAGTTGTGTAATGAATTCCTTGTTGTTAAGCAGCATAGTATTAAAACGCCATCTTGGGGCCCGGGAAGATAGTATACCTAATGTTGCTTTCAGGATTAAATAACAGTGATCTGAAAGCGCATTGGGTATCATTTCCACTTCATATTTATCAAATATTCTCGGGGATGCAAAGACATAATCAATTCTGGATAATGTGTTGTGTCTCGCCGAACGACAGGAGTACTTTCGGGTCATGGGATTAAGTGAACGCCATAAATCAATTACCCCTGTAGTCTTTGACCAATCTTTTAATGCTTTAGATGAATTTTTTTGTTCGCTGGAAAAGGCAAGGTAAGATTTGTCCATCCTTGGATTCCAAATGGCATTAAAATCCGCACCTATTATATATGAGTACTCGGGATGGTTTAACATTTCCCCAGTTAGTGAAGTGAAGAAACCCACTTCGTACAAATTTGGGGCATATACCGCTGCCAACGCTATTTTCCTGTTATTATGTACAATCCTAGCTATAGTTATACGCCCCTCAGCATCCGACCATACCCCTTTTAATTCGATATTTAATTTACGTCTGACGACTATGGCTACACCTCGAGTTCTCGTACCAAAAGAAGAGTGACTAATATTATGGTATATGTTATCCGCTAACGTATTTATGTCTTCCTCTAAAATGTGCGTTTCGCTTAATAGAGCCACGTCCACATGTTCTTTTTTCATCAGTGTGAGCACGCTTTTGCGTTTGTGTTGTTTGTTTATCCCACCGGTGTTCCATATCATTATATTCAAACTAGCCATAATCTATGCATGTTTTTGTGTAGTTTTTGGTAATGCTACTGAAGTGCGAAGCTACAATAGATGTACATGCAATTAATGAGGTCCCATTGAGAGCCGAGCTTAAAAACATATATATATACAAATAAAAATCCCCTATTTTCCCCTCGCCCAGAGAGTCGTACAGGCCTGTGTTCCAAAAACACATCCTCCGCGAATGACTCTCTCCCTTAGTCCACCGGGTTGCCCAAACTGAGCATTGTAATCCTAATCTTCCTATGCTAATTGCCATAGGATCTAACATTTTCATTCTAATGCAATAGAATGTCGCTTTTGGTCTTGCACCTTCCCTTACTGTAATGAAATATTGTGAAAAATGAAAAAAAAGAGAATAAACTTTCATCGACATATTCATTTGAACCCTCTACTAACATGTAGGAAAGTCAGGAAAAAGGAAAAGATTGTAGAGAAATATTGACACCTAAATGTGAAGAACAATAGAAAAGAACAATGTAAGTTAAAAGATAGAGATAAAAAATAGAATAATAAAAAAAAAATATATAGATAAGGAATGAGAGATAGAATAATATTCAACGTGGAGAAGCCACTAGAACCGAATTAAGTGATTAGATAAAATAGAAAAGCAGAGCCTTTTAGAGCTTCAATGTGCCAGTCACTTCATCAGTGGAGTGATTACATAAATTGTTAGAATAACCTTGTTGTGTTCATACGTTTAGGTGTGGTTGATTTTTGAAGTATTATTAAGGACTGATTGAACTTCAGTCAATTGATTATCTGCTATGTATATACACACCGGATGTTTAATGTTAGAGTTGTAGGCCTTCGTTGTCATGGTGCATTATATTCTAGAAGGTTGTAGAATATACTAGTACCAATAGACTGTTGTTATGTTCCAGAATGATCTAAGAGACCCAGGGCAGTCGAGCGATAAACCCAGAATATTCCAGATTGAACTTATTGCCAATGATATGTACTTGTCTCCCCGGAGACCAGAGTCTGAAATTATAATGTATTACGGATCGTATTATACACAGTACGCATTGGTATAGACGGCCTGCATATCATCTGCTACTTTGATGAACACAATAAAAGTCATTCTAATACTGATATACACTGAGAAAGAGGGAGATGAATCGGCTTATCTGTTTTCAGACACTGTCGTTCTGACTTGGGGTATCTCCTCCATATTTAATCCAATACTCCTCAGCCTCTTGTGGTGTGCGTAATCCAATCCTGCGGCCGTCCTTTTTCACGATCGATAACAGCGCCGGGTATGTTAGCCGTGGCCTGTGGCCAGCCTTGAACAATTTTTGCATCACCTCCTTGTATGGTAGACGTCGAGCGATGGCTTCTTTGCTTAGATCTTCGTAGATAAATATTGAATGTTCACCATGTTTCAGCATCCCACGTTGGATGCGAGCAATTTTGATGATGTCATCTCTTATTGATGTCTTCCGCAGAGTAACAATGATGACTCTTGGCCCTTTGCTTTTTTGCTCCCGAGAACCGATTCTGTAAACTTGGTCCACTTTCGGCACTTTGTTTGGAAAGTTGTTACCCAAAATCAATGATAGAACTGTTGAAAAGTTGTCGTCTTCGCAATTGACTGCTTCATCAAGCCCTACAATGCGGATGTTGTTTCGCCTGTGGTAGCGATGGGATTCGAGTAGCCTCTCCATCGATTCAACTTTAACCTCTTGTATTTCCCTCCGGCATGCTTCTTTCACAATTTCTATCTCATTTGCCATCTCTGTCATGCCATTGCAGATGGTGTTTTCGTTCACTTTAGGGTAGGAGGGGTTCCGGGGGGACACACACACTGTACAACTGTACAAGCAAAACTGTACATTGGAATATTGACAACCATACTAGGTAATTTACTGTACATTGGAGGGGGTTGGCTTAGGACATTTACAGGGGCCAGTTTCGAATTGCAGTCTCCCGTAGGTGTTCTTTGAGAGTGTGTTTGAAAGTGGGTAGTGATTCACATTCCTTTACAGCTTTGGGTAGGGCATTCCACATTGATGTGGCATAGTTGCGAAACGTGTTTAGTCCCTTGTTTGAGCCGAATCTGGGTTTAACATGATTTGTGGAGCTCCCTCTGCTGTTGTGGTCATGGGTACATGGGTACCTTGGTCGTGTAGTGTATCTTGTAGACCAGGCCCATTGCAAGTTGCTGTACTCTGTCGTCTACTCTAAGCCATCCTAGGTTGTCAAAGTGGGCAGGGGTGAGGTGGGTTCTAGGACGCTACAGATCCAATAACACTAAGAGCTTTTTCCCCTTACACCACTGTTTACCTGCCAATAAGCAAGCGTGTGTGTGTACGTGTGTGCATGTCTGTCTGTCTGTGTGTGTGTGTGTGTGTGTGTGTGTGTGTGTGTGTGTGTGTGTGTGTGTGTGTGTGTGTGTGTGTGTGTGTGTGTGTGTGTGTGTGTGTGTGTGTGTGTGTGTGTTTGTGACAGAGAAAGAGACACAGAGAGAGTGCGCTATGTGTATGTGTGTGAGAGAGAAGGTGGATGGGGGGGGGGGGGTGCTTTGAGTGTGTGTATGTGAGAGAGAAAGAGAGAGCAAGGACTCTGTGTGTGTGTGTGTGACTGTGTGTCACTGTGTGTGAGAGTGTGTGTGCGCATGCATGGAGTGCTTTGTTTACCTGCCAGCAATGAACAGAGTGTCCTGTATTTTGGTCATCAGTTGAAAGTCAAGGCGATGCTGCGACTCGTTCCCAGAGGGCCTGCCTCTGAACACAGGGTACTGCCTGGAGTCTGAACCACACACACATGCACACACACACGTTATTTGAAGATTCAGAGCATAAACATGGGCAGGCTAATGCATGTACACACAGTCATCTCTCTCTCTCTCTCTCTCTCTGCCAAAAGCTCACTCTGACACTCACTCACTTGCTCGCTGTCTGTCTGTCTGTCTGTCTGTCTGTCTGTCTGTCTGTCTGTCTGTCTGTCTGTCTGTCTGTCTGTCTGTCTGTCTGTCTGTCTGTCTGTCTGTCTGTCTGTCTGTCTGTCTGTCTGTCTGTCTGTCTGTCTGTCTGTCTGTCTGTCTCTCTCGCTCTCCCGTAAATATGCTGTGTATAACAGCTTTATTGAAATCTTTCAGTACTGCAATGAATGCTGTAGATACAAATCTCTCAGCAAGTGTAATGAACATGGTGTGTGTGTGTGCTTGTATGCATCTATTGTCTGTGTGTGTGTGTGTGTGTGCTTGTATGCATCAATTGTGTGTCTGTGTGCGTCTATGCGTGTGTGTGTGTGTGTGTGTGTGTGTGTGTGTGTGTGTGTGTGTATGCACATGCATTTTAGCATGTGGTGATTGTGTGAGCTACAGCTGCCTAGATCAGCACATCTCCGTGTGTTTTCTCCCAGTACATCACAGGGAGAAGAAAATGGAATCCACTTAGTGTTACATCTGACAATAAAACAGATTGATTTTTACCACCATGGGTACGCCAGGTGTAACAGAGTTAGAAATTATATTTGTTTGCATGTGAATTTTATCTAAATTGAGAAACATCATACCGTATTTGTTTTGGGAGCCACCTGGTGACGTGTTGAGGTCATTGTATATCGCGCTGCATGTCTCTGTGGGGACACCGTACCACTACCTACCCAGCAGTCTTATACCCAGTTGCTGAGGTAGGTTTCCCTTTGAAGTGTAGCTCCACTATATCACTATTTTCTCTGGTTAGAATTTGTCTAAACATTAAACTGTAATAACATAGTGCGTAACGCTCACTGTATTACATAATGTAATGATAGCTGTGTTGGTTTGACCGCTGGTATTGGTTCTAGATGTGTGTTGCGTTTTACAAATGTTAGAACTGAGGAAACGTGTCATGGCGCGAATACTTTCTTGTTACAATAATCTTGAGAAGGAAGTATAATGTACCATTTTATGTTGTACATGCAGGTCCTACAAGATGTACAAGTGACCAGGAAAAACACTACAGCTGTTTTATTCCATGTCTTTTATAGGTATGTGGCTTCGTACATAGTGCAAACATGTTAATTAACGTTATACTTTTGTTCACATATTTTGCTGCATTTCCTGCTATGTCCAGCAGGTCGTGCAAGTTTACCAATTTGGTTATGTACCTGCAAGAAGGCTATGGTACTGTGTCATGGTATATTGTATTGGAAAGTAGTGGGTTTGTTATTTTAATTGTTATGAGAATGTAAAATACATGTACTTTTATAAATACTGTGTCATTGAGACATTATAAAAGAGCAGTCTTATACCCAGTTGCTGAGGTTCTACAAGATGTACAAGTGACCAGGAAAAACACTACAGCTGTTTTATTCCATGTCTTTTATAGGCAATAAACAGTCAAAGGCAGTTCCGTCTCTTCAATCTCTGACCAGATGACAACCGTTACACTGGTGCCGTGACCTTCTGGATCTTCAAGATCAGCTCGACGCCGATCGCCGTGGATGCTGTGTGGCTGTCCAGAATTGTGTACAAGATCAGTGTGTGGTCAGATCTGTAACTAGTATATTGGTCAGAGCGAAGTGTTTTCACTCCCATGCATAGAGTGACGATTATTTTTGTTTTGTTTTGTTAAAAAGAAAGAAAAAGTATATTTATAATTATTATTTTGATTATAATTTTCTTTTTCTTTCTTTTTCTTTTTCTTTTTTTTCATTTGGTATTCCGTAGTTTAACACAACGCAAGTACTTACAATGTCTGAGGGGGGAGTTGATGACGATAGGGTGGATACTTTTGCCAGTCCAGTCCTATCGATGGGAAGAGGTTTGGCGTTTAGTGGCTATGCTGGCGGCAGCGATGTCACCAGGAAGTTTGATAGGGGGGTGGGGCATTCCCGGTCCATGGCTGACAGCGGTAGGGGTACAGGGTTGAGTCAGAGCCCAGGTTGTGCTCCTGTTGGGCAGGTCATGGGGCAGGGTCCTCACACTTCTACACCTAGTAGTGATGCTGATGCTATGAACCACCTCACAGACATGGTAGGGCAGTTAGGAGAAGCTCGCTGTGAGCAATGGTGTGCTGTACAGAGTTTCAAGAGACCAGATCACCAAGGCAAGGCGGTCTCAGTTTGTCGTGCCTGATTCACTCAAGGTTGAGGTTCTGAAGGGTGTTCATGATGATGCAGGACATCAGGGCCAGTTCAGGAGTCTCAGTTTAACCAGACAGAGGTTCTTCTGGCTAAACCTTGACAGGGATGTGAGAGACTATGTGCGCCACTGTCAGCGATGCATCGTCAGCAAGACAGTCGAACCTGAGGGGAGAGCTCCCTTAGAGAGTATAACATCAACCAGACCGCTGCAGCTTGTCTGTATCGACTTTTGGTCGGCTGAAGATTCCAGAAACAAGTCAGTCGATGTCTTGGTGATGACCGATCACTTTACGAGGATGGCTCAGGCGTTTTCCTGTAGAAACCAGTCAGCCAAGCAAGTGGCGAGAGTTCTCTGGGACAGATATTTCTGTGTCTTCGGGTTCCCAGAGCGGATCCACAGCGACCAAGGGGAAAACTTTGAGAGTCAGCTAATCAGTGAGCTTCTCAGAGTTTCAGGCGTCAGGAAATCGCACACAACACCCTACCATCCAATGGGAAATGGTAGTGTGGAACGATTCAACAGGACCCTGGGTGGGATGATCCGTGCATTGACACCTGAAGCAAAGGCTGACTGGCCACGGCGTTTGCAGACGTTGACATTCATGTACAACTGTATGGTCCATGAGACGACGGGATACGCCCCCTTTTATCTCATGTTTGGCCGCATTCCCCGTCTACCTGTAGATGTCCTCTTCCGAACCGTCTTGAATGACTCATGTGTGACGAGTTATGACAAGTATGTAGAATCTCTCACTAAAGATCTGAGGGAGGCCATGGCCATTGCCCAGGAACATGCCACAAAAGAGCAGAACAGGCATGCTCGGCTCTATAACAGGAAAGTGAAGGGGTCTGACATTGAGGTCGGCGACAGGGTGCTCTTGGCGAACAAGAGGGAGAGGGGGAAGAGGAAAGTCGCTGATCGATGGGAATCAACCATCTACACTGTGGTGGGCATGAATGCTGAGACACATACGTACAGGATCTGTGACACAGTTGCTGGACGTGAGAAGGTGGTCCATAGGAACCTGCTGATGCTTGTCAATTTTATCCCTGTGGATGACATGAGTGAAGTGTCCGACCTTGCCTCATCCATGCCTGAGACCCAATCGTCCATTCCAAATGTCGACGGTATGGGGGAGAACACAGAGAACATCTCTGAGGAAGGGAGTGGGGATCTCTTGACTGGCCCAGCATCTGTGGACTCTGAAGGAAGGACCCGAGAATGGATTACACAATTGTCCGTTCCTAGTCTTTCGCAGGCCGACATTACAGACATAAGCAGTGCAGCCTCTGTGTCTCGAGACATCTCAGAGGGACCTGAGGGCCAGATGGAGGTTCGGTCTGTGAGCTGTGACTATGGACCAGTGAACGTCACTGTTGATACTGACAGTTCTGTACACAGAGTGCAGGCGGATCCTTCACTTGACACTGTGACACGGACTGATAGGGCGAGAAATGTGCAGTGCAGTGACATACAGAGTCCACCCGTGCACACTGATCAGGCTCGGTCTAGATTTGGCCGCCTTATCAAACCAGTTAGCAGGTTAATACAGACCATGTCGAGGCAGGATGTTGTTCGCGACACAGGGTCCTTGTTCTAGGTTTTGACAGTCCAGGGTAATTTATCTTACATAATTTTTTTTTATGTTGGGATGATTTATTTTCATGGGCTTATACTACACAGTGTATGAGGGTCTTGTGGGGTGTACAAGGCACCCTACCGCCAGTAGCTGGATTGAGAGCGTTGTTCTCATACCACTTCATCCTTATGGGATACTTTGAGTTGGTTTTGTTATTTTGAAGACCCAGTGTATGTGTGATTGTGTTGTACTGTGCCTTTAGTAGGTAGTACGTGGTTGGTGCTCAATGTCGCCAAAATTCAGTGGGGGTGGGTGTAACAGAGTTAGAAATTATATTTGTTTGCATGTGAATTTTATCTAAATTGAGAAACATCATACCGTATTTGTTTTGGGAGCCACCTGGTGACGTGTTGAGGTCATTGTATATCGCGCTGCATGTCTCTGTGGGGACACCGTACCACTACCTACCCAGCAGTCTTATACCCAGTTGCTGAGGTAGGTTTCCCTTTGAAGTGTAGCTCCACTATATCACTATTTTCTCTGGTTAGAATTTGTCTAAACATTAAACTGTAATAACATAGTGCGTAACGCTCACTGTATTACATAATGTAATGATAGCTGTGTTGGTTTGACCGCTGGTATTGGTTCTAGATGTGTGTTGCGTTTTACAAATGTTAGAACTGAGGAAACGTGTCATGGCGCGAATACTTTCTTGTTACAATAATCTTGAGAAGGAAGTATAATGTACCATTTTATGTTGTACATGCAGGTTCTACAAGATGTACAAGTGACCAGGAAAAACACTACAGCTGTTTTATTCCATGTCTTTTATAGGTATGTGGCTTTGTACATAGTGCAAACATGTTAATTAACGTTATACTTTTGTTCACGTATTTTGCTGCATTTCCTGCTATGTCCAGCAGGTCGTGCAAGTTTACCAATTTGGTTATGTACCTGCAAGAAGGCTATGGTACTGTGTCATGGTATATTGTATTGGAAAGTAGTGGGTTTGTTATTTTAATTGTTATGAGAATGTAAAATACATGTACTTTTATAAATACTGTGTCATTGAGACATTATAAAAGAGCAGTCTTATACCCAGTTGCTGAGGTTCTACAAGATGTACAAGTGACCAGGAAAAACACTACAGCTGTTTTATTCCATGTCTTTTATAGGCAATAAACAGTCGAAAGCAGTTCCGTCTCTTCAATCTCTGACCAGATGACAACCGTTACACACGCAAGAATCTGCTATGCTGACAGGACTAGAAAAGGGGAGCCGTTGGTACTTTTGATCACAACTATACCTATGACTATGTATGACCATACGCACATATAATATCAGCCCTGATTTAAGGAGGTTACACAGAAGAATTACATGTTGAATATATATATATATACTATAGTATATACGTTTCAAATTAAATCATGTCATACAAATACTAATGAATATCATGGCCTCCCAGGGGCGTGTTTGTTTGGAGTCTATACTCACAGTGTGCATCGATTACGTCGAGGGGCGTGTTGTCCTCGGGGAAGCTGACAGCCAGGAGTGTGTGTGAGACTGTCAGGAGGAGCAGTACCACCGCCGCTCTCTGGCCCATGGCTCACAGACAACACTTCCTGATTCACACGGCTGGTGGAGATTTTACCTGGAGACACACACATTACTGTGTTTATTAAGAGTATTACTTAACGGTCAATTATAATTCAAGGCATTTGAAATGAAATGACGTGCATCTCTTCTTAGAAATTATGAGGGCCGACGTTCCACTTTACTGGTTAAAGTCGCTTACTCGTGAGTAGTACGTTCGTTTGATAAAGAAAAATAATGTCCACAGCCGCTCCAGTGTAAAACAAAGATATCCAAATGGTTTATTTCTCTTCCACAGCGAAGTCTTTCTTTACAGAAGTGGTCCTAAAGCTTCACGTTACTACTACAAGATAAGAAAACTGTATTTTCCCAGTCTCCAAAATCACAGCCGACTGGACACATGAAAATTCCTCCACACTGGAAAGCCGTAAATCAACTTGCCGGCTCTTTCCACAGCAAAACGGTAGGCAAGGCACCTTGGTTGAGAAATGCAGGCTTCAGTCTATGTTGTTTAGTCTATCTGTTCAGTACTGTTCAGTCCTGTTTCAAGATGCACAATGATCTGAGAGAATTGTTGACTATAATATATATAGATACACAAATGTTCTAGAATGTTTGGTTATGACATCATACGGTAACATCACAAAGGTTCTAGAATGTTTGATTATAACATCATACTGTGACATCACAAATGTTCTAGAATGTTCTATTATGACAAAATAAGACAGTTCAATGACTATCTAAATCCAATCAATATTCATAATGCCGTTTCAATGTAAGGTTATACAAATAAACATATAACATTCATATAATACAATAACCTAAATAGCTTTGGCTCCTACAAAAATGCGTATGAATGACATTTCTTTTGATTTTACGTTCACTCAGCTCTGACCACTACTACATGCGCAACCCGGACCCAAACCGCCTAATCCGAATCTGAACCTATTCCTGGTTTTAATTCAAACCTCAGTCCTAAAAATAACCCTTTCCTAGCAAGGTCTGGCAAATGGTAAAAAACAGTACACACACACACACGCTTGGCCAGTTCTGCTTCTAGCTGACTGGGCTCTCAGTGGTAAACGTTGGCATTCCCCCTCTACCTCTCCCAGCATCTGCTGTCCGGGGGAAGGTCAGCCAAGTGACCAGTGGGGCGTCTCTGTGTAGGGGAGAAGTCCACCCTGGTAGAGGCTCTGTGGGCCTGCTGTCTGGGTACATCTGCGCTACCATTGGGTCATTCTGGACCAGGAGGATCATCTCTAATCAGCACATTGTAACTTCGTCTCCACAGTCTGGTTCTGCTGCTCTGACCTCAGCTGACATCTATTAATGCTCTATTGGCTTTTATTGCCGTGTTTTCTCCTCTCGGGGGCCTATAAAAATAGACGCGGTGCTGTGATTCACTCATCGTGGCGTCACATGGCACCGAGTCGTGCCCCGGCTGCTGATAATAGAGCAACGTCTCTACAGCAGCCCGGCGCTCCGGCAGATACATGGGCAGTGACTGGATGTGTGGGCGTGGCAGGGGTTTAGGGTCTAGGGTTTAGGGTGTATGCGAGTGTTTGGAGCAGTGGTTCGAGGACAGGCTGTGCATATTAATGAACGGTGTACAGTCAAATATTTATAAGGCAAACAAATTATTCATGCAGTTGAAGCCTGAACGGATATAAACAATTTACCAGGAGACGACACAGACAGGCAGAAGGACGGATTCGCTGGGAGCACACTGGGATGCGGATATGCACGCACGCGCACACACATTGATATTCGCTGTCACATACAGTAATGCAGAAATGGATGTGTGTGTGCACACACTTGCACATGCACGCACCAGTATTGACAAATTTTTCAATTAGCCCCAGAGCACACCTGCTCCAGAAGCCCCGTCTGCAGAGCCATTAGTGGTCTGATTGATCCACACAGGAAGTGTGGCTGATCAGCAGGCTGCAGCCTCAAAGGGAAATCTATAGACTTTACCACATGTACTGTACCACCATCAGCCTGGCAGACTAGCCTTCACTGTTCGTTGGTCTGTGCAAAATATGGATTGGCGAGAATGCCCTGAACCCTGTGTTGATCTATGCCATAGATTCTATGGTAAAGTAACGTTGAAAGTCAGGCACTAATAATAACCCTTGTTTTGTGAGGACAGATACTGTACAGTCAGTATCAGATGGTGATACTAGGGCGTTTTATCCGACAACAGGCTAATCACTCACAGCTATTCGGCACTCTGGGGGATAGCGAGGCTTTTGGAAGAGCAATGCTGTTGTAACCGTTGGCGTTACAAATCCCGGGCAAGTCGGTACTTCTCCACAATTAGTGCACTTATGACTGAAATTAGGGGCTTGGTCGCTTCGACAAGATGAGCACAATTTATGAAAGGCAAAGGTCGCTCTCTCCGCCAGTGATGTCATAGATGCCGAGGAGGCAGACTGCGCCCACTCTACTCTTGATTTAAATACAAATGAATGTCTGGCCATAAACTCCTGATCTATGCAGAACGCCTCTAAGATGTATTGACTCACAAGACCAGCAGCTTCATCTAAAAGAGTGATGATGCTGCTGCTCTACAAAAGAAGACAAGAGTTCGTGCATGAAAGCATCACAGGAACTATTCTTTACTACCCAGTAGGGGTGGAATGGTACGTATTCGAACCGTGTACCGAACAATACACACATGCCCCGAACCGTAGAGGTCGTACGGAACAGTACGCATTCGGGGCATGTGTTTATTGTTCGGTTATATAACGTTACGTTAGCTACGAGCTAACTAACTTTAGCCGCAAGCTAACTAATGTTAGCCGCAAGCTAACCGTGGAAACGTTCACAGAGAAGTGACTCCACGACACCAGTTCGATTAGTGGGGAAGGGGTTTGCCTATATTTTTCAGTCAGTTCGGTCTTTGTGTGCCAAACATTATTAAAAAGGTAAACTTTTTTTTTACCAAATAAATTAGAAGCATGTTTAAATCAGCAATGCCTCCCTGCTGTACCAAAATCTCTCCTAGCGCTAACCGTCACTGTCAAAACAATGTGCCTGATGTCAAATGGCCTCATTCTTTCAGTTTTTGCATGACTACGTCCTTGAGAATAACTGAAAAGTTGGATTATTTTTAGGCTATATATGATAAGGAGCTGTTTGACTTCCTACATGCCAGGGACCACTGTGTGAGTCTGACTTCCTACATGCCAGGGACCACTGTGTGAGTCTGACTTCCTACATGCCAGGGACCACTGTGAGTCTGACTTCCTACATGCCAGGGACCACTGTGTGAGTCTGACTTCCTACATGCCAGGGACCACTGTGTGAGTCTGACTTCCTACATGCCAGGGACCACTGTGTGAGTCTGACTTCCTACATGCCAGGGACCACTGTGTGAGTCTGACTTCCTACATGCCAGGGACCACTGTGTGAGTCTGACTTCCTACATGCCAGGGACCACTGTGTGAGTCTGACTTCCTACATGCAGGGACCACTGTGTGAGTCTGACTTCTGCCCCCTGGTGGCGGGAGCTATGTGACCATTATTGACCATTATTCATCATCAAACCTTTATTTAACCAGAAAATAAAAACCCATTGAGACCGAGGTCTCTTTTTCAAGGGTGATCTGGCCAAGAAGGCGAGCACAGATGATGACAAAACATACATAACAAGACACAATACGCATACAGTAGACTACCATACAACCGATATTTTAAATGAAAAGTCAAATTCAGTTTAAAACAATACAAGGAGATCGGAGAGGCCAGTTTGAGATGTGTGTGGAGGTCATTCCAGGCCCAAGGACCAAAATAAATATTGGTCCTAGTATTCACACGTAACGCTCAGGTTGGGTTCCTCTCAACCCTCTTCCCACCTTGGGAACCATTTTCTGAGATGGAGCTGGTGAAATGTATGACTTCCATGGGAATAGATTGCTGTGCGATAACTCAATAATAATGAAATAAATAAGCTTGGTGCCTATTTTATTGTATCTTGTGTTTTTAGTGTTAACCCCATAGAACCGTCGGACGTCCTCACAATTCAGCTGAAATTACTGTCTTTTGGAAACTGTAGCGGGCTCAGCTCTAAAGCGGTGTGACGAAGGAGATATCAACAGAAACTAGAGATCTTGAGGGATCTGTAGATATCAGCCATTTCGTAGCTCAACCAGGAAGTGATGGAAATATTCTCCCAAGTTTAGCAACATGTTGACTATTTACACAGTATGCAGAAATATTCAAGTCCAGTTTGTGTAATTGTCAACTATGCCACTTTGTTAGTGTGTTGTTCCAGGTCTAGTGAAGTGAGACAAACCTCTCTCCAGATCAGTCTGAATGGGGAACGTTTCATGTTTTACCATCACTAGTTTAACTCCACATTTGATTAACCCTTTCACTGCCACACTACCAAACGGTTAACCCTTTCACTGCGACAATACAGAGACCGTCGGTAGTGTGATAGTAAAGGGTTAACTTTCTGTAGTGTGGCAGTGGAAGGGTTAAACGGTGCAATTTCTTTTATATATTGAGATGCAAAAGGAAATCTCATAGTCATGGAAAAGCTGGAAAAGACATATTTAGGCTAATTGCAGGCCTGAACAATTTATGGAAAATTATACATGTCCAAATAGTTTTGGAAATGTGTTCATACTCTTGTTTTCACAAGGTCAAATAATAAAAAGCTAAATAAAACTTGGCTTATCTTTTTGAAGGAATAACAACCCAGATAACATATTTCGTGAGTGATTGTTGGAGCTGTCCAAAATAAATATTGGGACATTCAAATC
The DNA here is from genome assembly GCF_963971535.1 of Notolepis coatsorum. Taxonomy (NCBI): domain Eukaryota; kingdom Metazoa; phylum Chordata; class Actinopteri; order Aulopiformes; family Paralepididae; genus Notolepis; species Notolepis coatsorum. The sequence goes on along the minus strand of NW_028174872.1, from coordinate 380,246 downwards.
AACTATTCAATGTTAAATGTATGAACTGAACATAGACATTGGCTATTTGTCATATGGAACAGTCACGGAAAAGTTCTGGAATTGTATCAACCAAAATGTGTAGGAACCCTGAACTGATTTATTTTCTTTTTTTCTTTAGGTGGCGCACAAAATCTTCCATTCTGTCAAATGAAGTCCTTCCCTGCAGATGCTATTCTTCAAATAATTAATTATATCCTATATGAGAACAGGGTCATTTTAAAAGATCTGTGTGTGGGTCTGTTGAAACTTAACTGTAAAAAAAAATTCATCAATGACAAAACCGAGGAAAACAAAAACAAACCCTGCAAACTTTGGAAATTACTCAACAACCAACTAGGCTGCAGCAAAAAACTAAAAACCAGATTTACAAACATAAACATAAAGACAGAAAACACTCTCATCACAGACAAACTGGATGTGTCCAAATACCTAAACATATTCTTAACATAGCCACAACACTGGTTAATAAACTACCCTCCCACTCAGGGCATTATGGGGTAGAACACATAGTAGCATACTACAAAAACCTAGGGGTCCGCAAAGACGACTTCAAACTGGAAATGGTAACAACAGCTGAGGTACTCAAAATACTGAGCACCCTCCAACCTAACAAGGCCACTGGCCATGACAACATCCCCTCCAAATTCCTCAGAGACTCAGCAGCCGCCATCACCCCAGTCATCACACACATAATAAACCTCTCCATAAAACAGAGACACGTCCCCAAGGACTTCAAAATTGCGAGTGACCCCCCTGCACAAAAAGGGCATCAAATTAGACCCAGGCAACTACCGCCCTGTTTCTATTCGTACCTCCATCTCGAAAGTCATGGGAAAAATAGTCTACGAACAGGTCGAAAAGTACCTACTAGCGGGAACAAATCGAATCTACGAATTCCAATCTGGCTTCAGAACATCCCACTCCACTGACACATGCCTTCTCTATTTGAACGACCACATCAAACAAGAGGTGGACGCGGGCAAATACTGCAGCATGGTCATGCTGGACCTACAAAAGGCCTTAGACACTGTCAATCACTCCATTTTGATTGACAAGCTAAAAGCAATTGGTTTTGATAGTTTATCAGTGAGCTGGATGCAATCCTACCTTGAGGGGAGAGAACAGATGGTGGAGGTAAACGGTACTCTATCCCCCCCCTCACAGTGAGCTGTGGTGTTCCACAAGGAAGCATACTAGGACCGCTACTGTTCCTAATTTATGCAAATGACATGTCGTCAGCTTGTGACTGCAACTTGTTCTTGTTCGCGGACGACTCAGCCCTGCTGGTCTCTGACAAGAACAAGTTACAGGTTGAAAAAACCCTCAGCTCAGAACTCGGCAGAATCTGCACCTGGCTCGTTGATAACAAACTATCATTACACCTGAGTAAAACAGAGCCCATTCTCTTCGGATCAAATAACAAACTCAGCAAGACCGACGGCTTTTCAGTTACAGTGGGTGACAATATTGTCACAAGGAAAGATGAAATTACATACCTAGGCTCCATCCTAGAGGCAAATCTTTCCTGTGACAAAATGGCATCCAATGTAATAAAAAAAAGTCAACCAACGAACTAGATTCCAAGTTTCAAGTTTCTTTATTAGTTGTCATACAGAAGTACAGAATACTTTTATATAAAATGCTTCTTTCTGTTTTGCTCCAGAGATTGTGATAGATAAAAATAGATAAGTATAAAAAGTATAGTAAGTATAAAATAGAAGTCAAGTACGTAGACAAAAGTGTTCAATATATACATACAATGTACAATGCAGAGTAGAAAAGTAACTGAGTTACAATACAATATACTATATACTATACAGTACAATGCAGAAATGGGATGAGGTACAATTTACAGTAAGATGTAATGAGGTATGGGTTGTAGTGCAAATTCTTTGCCAATAAATATAAAGTGTGTTTAGGTGTTCTAAAGTGGGTGCTGCAGTGAGTTGGTTGTTTAAAGTGAGTGTGTGCGTGTGGATGTGTGTGCTGTGACTGTGAGTGCATTTTTTTTTATACACTTTTTCTTTATTTTCCCTTTTCAACATGAAACAAGACAACACAATACAATAACAATACTAATAAACAAGACATCACAGGACAATAACAGTTATATTAATAATAATAATAATAATAATAATAATAATAATAATAATAATAATAATAATAATAATAATAATAATAATAATAATAATAATAATAATAATAATAATAATAATAATAATAATAATAATAATAATAATAATAATAATAATAATAATAATAATAATAACGACAATGACAAGACCATCAGTTAAATCAGAATAATGAAAAGTAAAATAGTCATGTATAAATTAAATATATAAATTAATAAGAATATATATATATATATATATATACACACATACATATATATATATATATATATATATATATATACATATATATATGCATATACCCACATGTATGTACCATAAGGCGAGATTACCTGAGCACCTGTCATCTCCAGTATCGACAACCAAGGTCCCCACCCCGTGAGGATCCCAAATCCGGCGCCCCAGCGAACCAGAGCATCCAAGCACCAAGACCTCGAATCAGGGGCCCCCACCAGTCCGAGACCGCGTCTTGTTTGCTTTTCTCATATTTTTATATTCAGAGTTAATGATATTGTTTACACTGTTAATTTTTTCTCATACGTATTTTTAAATAAATAATAACAACAATGACAACAACAACATCATTGTTATACAACAGACAGGCCTCTTACGCGTCTGTTGTACAACTTCTTCCACTAGGGAAACCCACCTCCAAAAAATACACAACCGGGGATAGACATCCCAAGACCCCCGGCCCCCACCCCTCCCCCAACCAAACAGCAAAACCACCAATCGACACGGCCAGCGACAACATGTGGATATATTCACATACCGCCACTAGCCGTATCAATCAACAGCCCCCCTGCTCAATCGAGAAAACAGCGGAGACCAAAGGTCCCGGAACATCCACCCCCGGCCGCGCTCCTCCAAGGTCAATCTCTCCAATGGAAGAAGCTGGGATATCTGATCTTGAAACATCTCAAAAGTGGGCGAAGAGTCATTTTTCCAAAACAGGAGAATACATTTCTTGGCAAAGTATGTTATAACAATCAGCAGTCTATATTTTTTTGGATCCATCTGGATCTCTGGTAATTCATTTAGTAAGTAGGCACATGGAGACAAGTTAAATTCCGTTTCTAATACAGATTTTGTAAATGAATGAATACAATTCCAGAATTGTTTTAGTTTATCACAGTGCCAAAACATGTGTAGAAATGTTCCTTTGTTAGTTTTACATCTAGGACAGTTTATTGAATTATCTCTAGACATTTTATGCATTTTTATTGGAGTTAGATACAATTTATGGATACATTTCAAATTAGCTTCTTTGATTTTGTTACTTGTAAATGGAAAGTGTATTCTATCACAAATATTTAGCCATGTATTTTCTTCAAATTTCATGGTTAGGTCTGTCTCCCAGATCCTCAACAAAGGCAAAAAAGATGAGTGACATTCTTTGGAGAAGATGTCATAAAATTCACGAATTTTACCTTTAATTGTGGTTGATGACATTAGTATTTCTTCTATTTCATGTAATTCTAGTCTTAGTTTATTTTCACTTCTCAGTATGTGTATAATGTTTCTCATTTGTAAATATTTAAAGAAATCAGTATTTGGGATGGCATATTCTGTTCTTAAAACCACAAATGATTTTAACTGCATATTTGTATGAAACAGGTCTTTGAATTGACTTATCCCCAACTGAGCCCATTTGAGTATATTAATTGATCTTAGATGTTTATCTAGATCAGGATTGTGATAGATAGGAGAGTATATGGAGGTACAGTTGGTGATACCCAGTTTTTTTAGCAGTCCTTCCAAGCACATAGTGTGTTAAAAACAGTGAAGCATTACCTATGTTTCTTATCTTTTTAAATTGTTTTATAAATATGAGAGAGTCCAATGGTAACGGGGCAACAAATTTAGCTGCTAACTGAAACCACTGTGAGTCCCGTCTTCCCAACGACCATGACAGTACATTTCTTAATTGGGCTGACCAAAAATAATGTTGGAGGTTGGGGAGACCGAGACCTCCCATGGATTCTGGCTTCATAAGTGTCAATAACTTTATCCTAGGCATTTTGTTGCACCAAATACATTTTGAGATGGGTCTATTCATAGATTTGAAAAATTCTGTAGATAAGTAACATGGTAACATTTGAAAAAGGAAATTTAGTCTTGGAAGGACGTTCATTCTTATTACATTTATTCTTCCCAGCAGAGATAATGGGACCGTGGACCATTTACACAAATAATTTTGTATCTTTTCTATAAGAGGACAATAGTTTTCCCTGTACAAGTTCAGTTGCAGTGTAATGTTTATTCCCAAATATTTAAACCCTTCTGGAGACCAATTAAAAGGATATATTTTATACATCGTTTCGGTTGGGGTCATATGCAGGCAGGGAGCGAAATTAACATTTTGACTCACCGGCCAGTGGCGGGTAGATGGGAAGAGTCTACCCGCCAAGCATATTTCTTACCTGCCAAAATTGTTTTGATTAAAAATATATATATATATATATATTTTATATAAAATTTTTTTTAAATAAAATATATATAATATAATCATACTTGTAGTTGTATTATCTGCGAGACATCGCCACCACGCAATAAGTCAAAATGCTTGCTATCTGCAAACAGCTCCACTGTCTGTGTGTATACTTGAGTAGCCTCCAGCTCCAGCAAGGATTCTCCGGCCCTGCAGCTAGACCCTATATTCAGCTAGACCCTACATTCAGCATGCAAGGATTCTCCGGCGATGCAGCTGGACCCTATTTAACGTTACGGTTCTTTTGTCAAATCACATTCAACATGCCCTCAGCTAGAATACGCATTCAATCAATGTTATAAGACATTGATATCAGGAGCTATCTGTAGCTACTGCTAGCCCGGTAGATAACGTTAAGACAATTTAGTTTACTGGGACAGATGGATCTAACGTGAGCTAGCTAAGCTAGCTAACGAGGGAACGGAGGTATTATGCACTCGAGCCGACTATTGCTGGAGCATTTGTTGATATCAGCAGCTATCAGTAGCTAGCCAGCTAGATACCGTTAGACAATGCCTCGTCATGTATTAAACTAAAAGTGAATAGTTGACTGGGTCATTGTTTAAACAGTAACGTTTTGAATTGAATTGAATTGAATTGAAAACTTTATTAACAGATTGCAGAATGGGTACAATACAGTACAGCTCAATACACACAATTGTTAAGGGGATGCAGACCAGAGAAAGACTTTCGTCTTGTTTACATCAGGGTCCCCCATTTCAATTCATCAGGACATATATGACATACATGACATACAGATAGTCAGTACTGCTACATCTATACATTTATGACATACCAGATTTGCAAATACAGTACTGTTTGTGATACAGAAGGAGTCAAGAAAAGGGTGTATATACATTTGACGTAGAAACTGTACATTGGAGGAGGTTGGGTGGGGGGGGTTGGGTATATTGGGATATTGACAACCATACTGGGTAATTTACATTGGAGGTGGTTGGGGGGGGGGGGGGGGGGGGGCGGGGGCACACTGTATAAACAAGCAAAACTGTACATTGAGGGGGGGGGGGGAGACACTGTACAACCAAACAAAATTGTACATTGGACTATTGACAAAACCATACTAGGTAAATGACTGTACATTGGAGGGGGTTGGGTTAGGATATTTACAGGGGCCAGTGTTGAATTGCAGTCTCCCGTAGGTGTCCCTTGAGAGAGGTTTTGAAAGTGGGTAGTGATCCACATTCCTTTACAGCTTTGGGTAGGGCGTTCCACATTGATGTGGCATAATTGCGAAACGTGTTTAGTCCCTTATTTGAGCCGAATCTGGGTTTAACATGATTTGTGGAGCTCCCTCTGGTGTTGTGATCGTGGTATTCACTGACCTTTGGGAAGTATTTTGCCATGTACATGGGTACCTTGGTCGTGTAGTGTATCTTGTAGACCAGGCCCATTGCAAGTTGCTGTACTCTGTCGTCTACTCTAAGCCATCCTAGGTTGTCAAAGTGGGCAGGGGTGAGGTGGGTTCTAGGAGTAAGGTCAAGCAGTAGTCTGACCAGTTTGTTTTGAGATGTTTGTAATTTTGTTTTTAGCGCCTTTGAGGTGCTTTGGTACCATGAGGTGCAAGCATAGTCGTAGTACCCCTGAATGAGTGCTCCTGCCAGAGTCTTCAGGGTATTCTTGTTTACCAGAGAGGAGATCCGGTACAGGAATCGAGTTCGTTGGTTGACTTTTTTTATTACATTGGATGCCATTTTGTCACAGGAGAGATTAGTAGTGATGGCGAGATGAAGCTTCATGAAGCATTGAGGCTTTCCATCCAATAGTACCACACATGTGTCGAAGCTTCATGGTGCATTTGCTCTACTGTGCCATCAAGTGGACAATAAATGTAGAACAGGCAGAGTGATGATGATGCCAATAAACAAATAATAATGTGTCTGTTTATCTAACAGAATGATGGCAGGGACAGAGGAGAAAGTGCTTGTGTTACTACAACATTCTATAATTTAATATAGTGTGTTTTTCTAACAGAATGATGGCAGGGACAAGTGCTTGCTTCATTAATTTTTATTCAGAAAAAGCAACTCAAAATCGACATGCCATCCTGCATTTGGATCATACAGATGTGATCAGATTAGGCACAGCAAGTTAGACATTACAGCAAGTTTATATGTAACGGAGATGATATCATATGGTCACCTTTTTTGCATTGTGTTTAACTTTCTTCGATGCCCCGAGGGAGTTTAGAACCCGGGTCTGCCGTGACACGGGCGACAGGTGACAGCACAGACCGCTACACCAAGGTGAATTCACTCTTCATGACGTGTAAAGTGTGTCTTTTTAAGTGGAGTGAGTTTAACTCGCAGTACCGCTACTCGCCAGTCACTTCACAACGCTTGAAGTCCATCGTGACTGACAGTGCCTCGCGCTACCATCTGTTATATATATATATATGTTGGGATTATTAGGATACACATTTATTTGTCTTTCCCAGTACTCCACGGGATTCTCCAACGCAAAGAAACTCGTAATGAATTCCTATGTCGACACTTGTGTTGCGGGGATGTTCCGGGGAACATAGGGATGATCCCGTGTTGGAGACGCGTTGCGCACCAACCCCGAAGCCATTTCCTGAATCAGTGACGCGGAGTGGGGCTTCGGGGGCGGTACCCCCCGGAGTGGGGCTTCGGGGGCGGTACCCCCCGGACCGAGGCTTCGGACGTCATCAGTACGTCACCTGATACGCGCTTCGATACAGGCTCCACTTAAAAAAAGCTGGATTGCTCGACACAAGCTCCGGAGCCTCGCTTCAAACGTCACATCACTAGAGATTAGCCTCTAGGATGGAACCCAGGTAGGTAATTTCATCTTTCCTTGTGACAATATTGTCACCCACTGTAACTGAGAAGCCGTTAGCTCATGGAGGTCCGATATAGACTAGAGCAGACGGAAGTAAACAAGCCAAATGAGAGCTTCCGATTGGTCATTTGCTTTATTTCTCATGAAACCAGTCACGTCACTCTACTGTGATTGGACCGTTGACTTGAGTGCAATGTGGGACTTGTAGTTTTATAACGATCTCGCGGCGGAGAAAAAAAAGACGAGAGCGGCTATAATCTGTACTCGCACAAGAGTATCGTTATGAACTACACGTCTACACGCCACACGGCGGGCAGCCCTCTAAGTGTCATGCGCCAAAGGTAAAAACAGACCGCCCCTGGCGGGCGGCAGGCAGGCTTTAGTTTCGGTCCCTGTATGCAGGAGACAAGCATTTGATTTATTAAAGTTTAACTTATATCCAGAGTATTTTCCAAATAGTTCTATTTCGTTATATAAGTGTGATAAGGACTGTTCTGGGTCTTTTATGTATAAAATAATGTCATCTGCGTATAAGGATATTTTATGTTCCTCCTTATTCATTTTCAGTCCTTTAATGTTAATATTGTCTCGTACACATGACGCCAGCAATTCAATCACCATCGCGAAGAGTGAACTCGACAGTGGGCATCCTTGTCTTGTCCCTCTCGTTAGTGCAAAAAAATCAGAGGAAGCTCCATTGGTAATGACAGCTGCTTTAGGATTTTTATAGATTGCTTTAATCCAAGCGATAAAGTTTGGTCCCATATTAAGCTTGTCAAGTATAGAAAAAATAAAGTTCCATTCAACCCTATCGAAGGCCTTCTCTGCGTCCAGTGATAGGAGCAGAGAAGGGCTCCGACTGGTGTCCAAATGATTTATTACATTTAAAAGTCTCCTTATATTGTCAGCAGAATATCTCCCTTTTATGAAACCTGATTGGTCTGGATTAATCAATTTAGGCAAAATATCTTCTAGTCTTTTTGCTAATAATTTGGTTATAATCTTGTAATCGTGATCTAAAAGACTAATAGGTCTATATGATGAACAATTTAAAGGATCTTTGCCACTTTTGTGCAATACTGTGATATGTGCTAGGTTCATTGATTGAGGGAGTATTCTGTTGTGACAGAAATGATACATCATTGCCATAAAAATGGGATGAAGTTCAGTCCAAAATTCTTTATAAAATTCAGCAGAAAAACCATCTGGTCCTGGGCTTTTATTTATGGGCATTAACTTAATTGTGGCCAGAACCTCTTCTTTTGTAAATGATGAGTTAAGGTATTGCTGGTCTAATTCAGACAATTTTGACAATTTCTTATTTTGTAAGTACTGGTCCAGTTGTTCTTGTGAATGAGAACTTTGAGATTTGTAAAGTGTATTGTAGAATTCAAAGAAAGCTTGATTAATCTCTTTAGGTTGATATGTTATATTATCATTGAGATTAATTGCTTTGATAGTTCTTTCAGTTTGTTCTTTCTTTAATTGATGGGCCAGTAATTTACTTGGTTTATTGCCAAATTCGTAATGCTTTTGTCTAACGTAATTCATTTTTGTTGTAATTTCGTTTGAAATATTAAGGTTTAATTTGGCCCTGGCCACAATTAATTGTCTCCAATTGTCCTCTGTAGACGCTGTCTTATGAAGTGCTTCACATCTTATTACTTCTCTCTCAAGTTCTTGTGCTATTTTTACTCGCTTTTTAAATGAACCATATGAAATTATTAGTCCTCTTAAAGTGGCTTTTGCAGCCTCCCAGATAATGTTAGGGTCAATGAGGGGGTCATTGTTTTCCTTTATGTAGTTTGTAATCCATGTTCGCGTTTTTACTTTAAATTCTTCATCTTGAAGTAATGAATTATCAAATGTCCATTGTTTGGTGAACGAGTTGTTCCTATTAAACTGAATAGTCATGCATATTCTGGCATGATCTTTTAAAATGATTGGGCTAATTTCACATTCATTTATCATGTATATATATTTTGAGTAAATAAAGGCATAGTCTATTCTACTATATGAGTTATGTACATTTGAGAAGAAGCTGTAGTCTTTAATGCCTGGATGTAATTCACGCCAGATAGGGCTGGGCGATATGGAAAAAAATCATATCGCGATAACATATGATGATTTTATTTTATTTCTCGATATCAATAATTATCGAATTGTTATAAGTATAAAAAAAAAAATAAAAAAATTCTTTTTTTTTAACAACAGATGTATGTTTATTTTGCAGCAATTCTTTGTCATTGCCGCCATCTTTAGTGTTACATCCCCTCACACTCCAGTTATCAGGCTGCAGCTGGTTTAAAAGCTAAAGTAAACCGGCTTCTCTGCTGGCTGTGGCTCCAGAGGAGTTGGCTGGGCGATATGGAAAAAAATCACATCGCGATAACGATATGATAATTTTATTTTATTTCTCGATATCGATAATTATCGAATTGTTATAAGTATAAAAATAATAATAAAAAAAAAAAAAAAAAAACGTTTTTTTTCTTTTTTTAACAACAGATGTATGTTTATTTTGCAGCAATTCTTTGTCATTGCCGCCATCTTTAGTGTTACATCCCCTCACACTCCAGTTCTCAGGCTGCAGCTGGTTTAAAAGCTAAAGTAAACCGGCTTCTCTGCTGGCTGTGGCTCCAGAGGAGTTGAACAGTTCTGGCTCTGCTAGTTTATTTTCGATCTTTTGGCGCTTTTTTGGTGGACAAACCACCGCACATGTGCACTGTGACTCGTGACTGGAGTCTAGTTCTGCTAGCACACATAGCCTACTGTGTACAGACGGTTTCAAAATGTATTTTAAATTAGAAAGCAAACAAAATAAATGGACAAGAGAAAAAGAAATCTGAATTTGGTCAGTATTGTCATTTGGACAAGCAAAGCCATTACTTTAAGTTGCAGGCAAGAAAGACAAGTCTGTCCACTGTCTCTGGTTTTAAAACTGCCCCGTTGCAGGTATATAAAAAAAAAAAGAAAAAAAAAAACGATTTTTCAATTTTTTTTTTAATTTCGATATTCGATATCGATTATTAAAATATATCACGATATTTATCGTTATCGTTATATCGCCCAGTCCTAATGCCAGACATCAATTAGGCCACTTTCTGCACATAACCCTTGAAGAACTTTTGAGGATTTGGAGCTGGTTAGTTTGACTAGACTTATCCAATGCTGTCATTGTCAGATTAAAATCTCCCGCCATCACTCCAAAACCTTTACAGTTTTCATTGAACAGCAACACCATGTCAGACATAAATGTGGGTTCGTCGGCATTGGGGGCATAAATGTTCAAAAAAGTAATGGATGTTCCCCAAATGCAGCCTGAAACCAAGACAAACCGTCCGTTTGGGTCTGTAATTGTTTTTTCTACTGTAAATGGTATTGTTTTGTTAATCAAAATAGCCGTTCCCCTGCTATGACTTTTATATGATGAGAAATAGACCTGACCTACCCATTCTCTTTTTAACTTTGCGTTTTCAGTGTCTGACAAATATGTTTCTTGTAAAAAAGCCACATCTACTTTGTTTTCTTTTAGAAGGGATACATTTTTTTTCCTTTTAATAGGATTTCCCAAGCCTTTAATGTTCCACGAATTTATTATTATATCTGACATGGTAGTTGGTGCAATCTTTGAGGATTATCTGTGACTGTATATACATTTGCCTCGAAAATATTGCCGTTGCTTTTATTAATAAACATGACCAAAAAACAAAAACATAGAACACAAAACATACATAGAATACACATACATAGAATAAAAAACATACATGAAATACATCAACCCACCCCAGCCATGGTTTTCTGAACCACGACATTTACCCCCTTACTCCTAGTAGGCCATAGAGAAACAATAATGGAAAAAATAAAATAACTGAAAAAGAATTAAATCTTTCTTATATTGGCCCCTGGAGCTCTTGTCTTCAGTGTAATAACTTCCTTTTATTTAATTGTATTTCTCTTTACACCCCCTCCCCTCTTCACTTCCCCCCATGTTGTTAAATGTGAGTTGGTCACCTGATATTACTGAATGGTGAGGGGTGTTTCTTATTAGGCAAACTTTTTTTCTTTTTTTTATTTTTATTATACTGCTGAGAGTTCTCCTCTCCACATACTTTTTAACATTCAGTCATTGTGACCTTCTAATGTTTGAGAGAAAAATATCAGTGCAAAACAGATGCATGTTAAATTCGTGCCATTCCTTGTACCCCCCTCCCATCCTTTAGTCATGGTATCGTCCGTATGACGTCACCAGGGCTCGAGACTAACGATGTCCCGTCGTCCTGGGGACGATCAAATATTGATTTGGGACGAACAGAAATCTTTTTTGGGACGCAAACGGGACGAGAGGATTTAATTTTTTTCACAGGAAATGTCAATTAGCCGACTGTCAGTGCGCGCATATATATATATGAATTATTCTACGTTAATAAAACATACCTGGTGATCAACTACAGTTTGCTGTAAACATTATGATATGTGTGTAGTGTTCTGATAACGACTGCTGCAGCAGGAGCTGGCTCATGCTGGATTTGCGAATAGCATGCAGCTGCAGAGCCGCAGAGCCAGGGGCTCTTTCAGGTCCGGTCACAGGCCCGCTCAACAGCGCCCCCCACCCAACGGCTGAATTGCCATTGGCTGAATTGGAGTATTGCACTGTGTTTGTTATTTAAGATGAGGTCGGACTCGGCACTGACAGATTTGTGTTCATTGTGCTGCTTTTATAAAGCCTCAAATGACGGCTTACAATATTTCATGAAAGCAAAGTGTTTTGTTTGTCTAAGATTTTAAAAGGTTTAAACTTTACAGCACTGACAAAGTTGAACAAAGTGCTGTACAAGTCCCACAACATAAAAAAAAAAGTAAAAAATAAAAATAAAAATAAAAAAAATTATTTATTTATTTTATTTTTTTATAGTGGATTTTTTTTATTTATTGCTCAATTCCGCGATTCCGTCCGCGATTCCGTGATCGCGGATTCCATATGGCTCTATCAGGGTCCCCCATTTTCAATTCATCATAAATGTACAGTTCCCTCCCACTTGTATATATTTACTGTATGTCACAAATGTAACAGTACTACATGGTCTGCATCCCCTTAACAATTGTGTGTATTGAGCTGTACTGCATTCTGCAATCTGTTAATAAAGTTTTCAATCAATCAATCAATCAATCAATCGGTCACTGTACCCATTCTACAATCTGTTAATAAAGTTTTCAATCAATCAATCAATAAATCAAGTACCCATTCTACAATCTGTTAATAAAGTTTTCAATCAATCAATCAATCAATCAATCGGTCACTGTACCCATTCTACAATCTGTTAATAAAGTTTTCAATCAATCAATCAATCAATCAATCGGTCACTGTACCCATTCTGCAATCTGTTAATAAAGTTTTCAATCAATCAATCAATCAATCGGTCAGGTCACGTGTACCCATTCTACAATCTGTTAATAAAGTTTTCAATCAATCAATCAGGGCCTGTGGTGGTCACGTGTACCCATTCGGCAATCTGTTAATAAAGTTTTCAATCAATCAATCAATCAATCCCGCAGTGCAACGTGACCCAAATCATTCGGCAATCTGTTAATAAAGTTTTCAATCAATCAATCAATCAATCCCGCAGTGCAACGTGACCCAAATCAGCCAATGGAAGCGAGGGGTCTCTAAGCGCGGGGGACCTCAGCCATTGGGTGGGACCCAAATCACGTGACCCAAATCAGCCAATGGAAGCGAGGGGTCTCTAAGCGCGGGGCCTCTAAGCGCGGGGCTTCTAAGCGCTGCTACTGTGGTGATTCTGGGGTTCTGCAGCTGCATACTATTGACAAATCGTAGCTCCAGTTCTGCAGACCCCTCTCGGATTGGTTGAGCTCCATTTCTGCAGCCCCCTCTTTGATTGGTTGAGCGAAGCCCCTCTCTGATTGGTTTAGCTTGTCATGCGGTAAAAGGCGGATGTAATGTTATCATCTCAAGAAGATACAAATAAATGTACTACCAGATTCGCGTTTATAACGTTATTTCGTGTGACTTCGCGGTTTATTCATAACGTTATGCACATTTCACAACACAGCCAGCTGTCAGAAACTGTACATTGTAACGTTATAGGTTTATTCACATAACGTTATTTCACGTGACGCGTTCAACTTGTTTACACTCCCCACTTACTGAAACTGTACCATGACGCACTCCCCACTTAACCCAGTTAATGCCTTAACTAGACAGTTACAATGTAACATTTAGATTAACACAGTTAATGCCTAACTAGACAGTTACAATATAACATTTAGATTAACACAGTTAATGCCTAACTAGACAGTTAACAATATAACATTTAGATTAATTAACCCAGTTAATGCCTTAAGAGAGAGAGGCTGGTGGTCAAGTCAAGTCAAGAGTTTTATTTGTCACAAGTTGTTTATTTGCATACAAGTTTACAATGAAATGCGGGTGGTCTTGCCCGCAACGATGTGCATAATACAATAGTAATAACATATAATAGAATCCAATAGAACGACATTGTGCAATAAAACAAGTAAACAGAGTAGGGCATATCAGGTATCTGTACATGAGTTATTTACAGAGCATGGTAGGACATGCTAGGTCCTGTGATAGTGCAATACACTGTTAGCTCCGGATGAGGCACTGGGTCTTTATGTACATGCTATATTGGTGGTCAATGTCACTTCGGATTGCTACGACACATCTCTACTGCTTGTGACAGACTGTGGTGCGTTCCAGACTTTACTCCTGTTGGGAAACTATAGCGATGGTCTGTGCTCACCACACTTTTCTTCGGCCTCCCCGCAGCGAGCCAACATAACATAACATTATATTTGCGGCATTACATTTGCGACATCTTTTTCTTTTCTTGGCGAGAGCACCTCGATAACCTTACGCGCACCTCCCTCGCGTACCTTAGAGAGGGGCTTCGCTCAACCAATCAGAGAGGGGCTTTGCTCAACCAATCAGAGAGGGGTCTGCAGAACTGGAGCTACGATTTGTAGAGACGCGGCTGGGATCAGGGAACTATGATCCGCCCACAGGACTGTACTTAAAAAAAATAAAAATTCACAATGATACTGCAGTGGAGCGATGGCGCCCCTAAGCGGGTTTGGCCGGTACTGCATGTTTCGAAAATCAAATATCTGAAAAGATGCTGGTAGTGGATCGGTTACCTAAGAAGCGCTATAAATAAGGAATAAAACAATAACAACTCGTCACGTATATACTCGTGGCTCTGGTCCACATCGCGCTTTTTCAAAACCCGTATTTAGACGTGGACGGACGCCATAGTGTTAAGGGGATGCAGACCAGAGAAAGACGTTTGTCTTGTTTACATCAGGGTCCCCCATTCGTGAGTTACTTGGTACTCAGCAACACACTCTGACCAAAATGTTTCCAGGGGCACTTCACCGAAACGAGCTCTCCAGGTGGCATCAGATGATATATTCATTCATTCATTCACATTTTGTATCATAATAATCATAACACAGCGGCTGATACACTCACGTGTTTGCCGTCAGAAGCGTGTAATTAGCACTTTTCAGAAGCTGTGTGGTCCGGTCTTGAACTTTCCATAATGTGTCTCGATAAGTCCATTTGATTAGATCCAGCACTGAATGCATTTAGTGATTATTATCAATTTTCAATGACGACGATTGCCGATAGCCGCTTTGCATTTCCTTGATAACGGACATAGGACCTGTGATGTCACACGAATGCGACTGGTTGGTAAAAGTAATGACGCCTCCCGCGGACGTTAAGTTGGTGAAGTTATTATTATAAGTCAAGAGCAAGACATTTTGATCGATTTCTTTTTTAGTTCATGTTATTAGATTAGGCAATTATTGTATACACTACACATGAAGCACTAGATAGACTATTTGTTTAGTTAAATAGTTGTCATTCTATATTTTTAAAGAAACATTCCCAGGCATCTCGCGGCACCCCTGGCAGCTCTCCGCGGCACCCCTGTTGAGAACCGCTGATGTATGTCATATATGTCCTGATGAATTGAAAATGGGGGACCCTGATGTAAACAAGACGAAAGTCTTTCTCTGGTCTGCATCCCCTTAACAATTGTGTGTATTGAGCTGTACTGTATTGTACCCATTCTGCAATCTGTTAATAAAGTTTTCAATCAATCAATCTATAGCTTCTTGCTAAATCTGGTGCACCCATCTACAGTATTTGCAAATTATTGTCAGTAGGCCTACACTGTCCTTTATAAATTAAATAAATTATGCATTACTATATTCCATCACAATAGAATATATATAGCTAGGCTACTGACATTGTGATAACTTGAAATGTGTATTTTTATTTTGTCACAATATTATTTGAAAAATATTGTGTAAAATTGAACTGTATTTCTAAGTTGCAGCACTTAAAAACATTAAATGGACTGTTATATCTTATTCAATTGTGGACATTTATTCATTCCCACTTATTAGACACTATTTCTGATGGTAAAATGGGCGTAAAAGGCAAAATACAGAATTCTGAAATATTAAAATGGAAAAAACAGAATTTAGGAAAAAATTAAATGGAATTTGGAAAAGAATAAAAATAGATTTCATATGGCTCTAATACTATCTGTGTGTGTGTCTCGCTCTCTCTCCCTCTCTACATCTCTCTCCTGAACCTATTTAATACAAAAGGAAGACATTGATGGACAGTAGTAGCTATAGTATAAATTATAGCTCAGTTGTAGCTGTAACAGAATAATTGTATTAACTATTATTCAATAGCGTTTCAATTATAATGAATTAAATAATTGTATAAAGAATGTTCAATGTTCTGTCATCTAATAATATATTCCATTGCCTTTCCTATCTGTATCAAAGTCAAAATGTTGGTATCATAACAACACTACAACATACAAAAGCAGTTTGACAACCGATATCCTTTGCGTCTAGTAGGCATTGGCCAATTTGTGATTTTGGTGGTATGTACTATTTGCACAGATGTTTAGCCCTTGAATGAATTAATGAAAACTTTATTTAACAGATTGCAGAATGGGTACAATACAGTACGGCTCAATACACACAATTGTTAACACTTTGGTTGCAATGGGTTAAATTCATGATATACCATAGGTTGCCGGCTCTATTTGTCTATGGAGAAGTACCCCTTCTTTGCATGGCTATAACTTTTTAAATTCTATTGCTACATTGCCATTATTAGGGCCCATTCAAAGTCCTATATGTATTGTTCATTGTGTAGCAACGTTAAACTTTTTCATTCACATATTCATAGTAAAGTATGGTCTAATGTATAAGTATGTTTTCATCTCTTTCTGCAGCTTTCTCCAGAACGTGATCTATAGCCCCAAATGCATTATATTGATGATGCAATACAGTTTTATGGCAATCAGCGCGATATAGCCTGTTGGAGGATTTCAACAAGATAAATGCGACAACATTGCAAAATATTTCACTATAATATTTCAAAGTGAAGTAAAAAATATTATAATAATTATTTGATCATGTTAAATGATCATTTGATCATGTTAAAAAAGGGGAAATAAAAAACATTTGTAAAAAAAAAAAAAAATGTAATCAGTGGGGCACAGATGATCATCAGTAGGGCACGTGCCCTACTGATAGTGGTCTAAATACGCCGATGGGTAATTCACACCACGACCATGTTACTATCACAAGATAGCGACTTAACAATAACAACAGGTAATGTTTTGTATTCTTTCTGGTCGTCACGAGACCGCGATCAAACTTACTGTATCAACTTCAGGCTTCAGTCACCTTCTCTTCTCTTTGTCGTCGGGAGGAAAGCCGTAATAAGATACCGTTTTGTTGACATCGTTGAACGTTTATTGCAACACGGAACACAGAACTAACTGACTACCGCGGCGCGACAACCAGGAAACACAGCAGCCTAGCGTCAACACAGCGGCCTCTGCCGCGGGGCGTGGCCGCGCCTGGTCACGTGGCCGTCGCGGCCAATCAGGCCTACCCCGGAAGTAGGAACGGTTGCGGAACAGCTACAGGCCGCCTGGAAAAGAAAAGAAAACAATCAAGAAAAACCAACAAACCCAGAACAAAACAAAAATAATACCCAACCCTAACATCACCACCCTATACAAACCTAATACAAAATTTTAATAAAACCTAAACACAAACAAAAGAAATTAAATACAATTCACTATGCGTGCACCTCATGGTACCAAAGCACCTCAAAGGCGCTTAAAACAAGATTACAAACATCACAAAACAAACTGGTCAGACTACTACTTGACCTTACCCCCAGAACCCACCTCACCCCTGCCCACTTTGACAACCTAGGATGGCTTAGAGTAGACGACAGAGTACAGCAACTTGCAATGGGCCTGGTCTACAAGATACACTATACGACTAAGGTACCCATGTACATGTCAAAATACTTCCCAAAGGTCAGTGAATACCACAACCACTACACCAGAGGAAGCTCAACAAATCATGTTAAACCCAGATTCGGCTCAAACAAGGGACTAAACACGTTTCGCAATTATGCCACATCAATGTGGAACGCCCTAC
This sequence comes from Notolepis coatsorum, assembly GCF_963971535.1. Lineage (NCBI taxonomy): Eukaryota > Metazoa > Chordata > Actinopteri > Aulopiformes > Paralepididae > Notolepis > Notolepis coatsorum. The sequence continues at coordinate 362,249 of NW_028174872.1, read as the reverse complement.
CCAAAGCTGTAAAGGAATGTGAATCCCTACCCACATTCAAAACCGCTCTTAAAGAGCACCTACGGGAGGCTGCAATTCGAAACTGGCCACCGCAAATGCCCAAAACCCCCACCACCTCCTAATAGACAGTCTCCTCCCCACCGCATGTATATATTCCCTCCCCGCCGTATGTATATTTCTCTCCCACCCACCCACCCCCTCCTAATGTACAGTCCCCTCCCCATCATATGTATATACTCTGTCAGGATCTAGGGGTAACAGTACTGTATATTTGAATACCGTTTATGTCACAAATGTATCAGTACTAAATACCTATATGTCCCTATGCCATAAATGTCATGTATGTTGTGTATGTCATAAATGTCTATATGAATTGAAAATGGGGGACCCACAAGACAACGTCTTTCTCAGGTCTGCATCCCCTTAACAATTGTGTGTATTGAGACGTACTGTATTGTACCCATTCTGCAATCTGTTAAATAAAGTTTTCATTCATTCATTCATTCCAATCCTACCCCCCAAACCAATTGAAAACACCTCCTCCGGGTCACGAGCCATTGATTGATTGATTGATTGATTGATTGATTGATTGATTGATTGAAACTTTTATTAACAGATTGCAGAATGCGTACAATACAGTACAGCTCAATACACACAATTGTTAAGGGGATGCAACACAATCAACACAATCATCAAATTTGCTGACGACACAGTAGTGGTGGGCCTGATCTCTGCCAACGATGAGACGGCCTACCTGGAAGAGGTAAAGAATCTGTTGCAGTGGTGTCAGGAGAACTGCCTCTCCCTGAACGTCAGCAAAACAAAAGAGATGATTGTGGACTTTAGGAGGTTGGGGGTCAGGGACTACAGCCCCCTCAGCATCGACGGGGCACCGATTGAGAGAGTGAACAGTTTTAAGTACCTCAGAGTCCACATTTCCGAGGACTTGACATGGACCACACACATTGACAGTGTTGTGAAGAAGGCACAGCAACGCCTCTACTTCCTTAGGCGCCTAAGGAAGTTCCAAGTCAGTCAGAAGATCCTTAAGAACTTCTACTCATGCACAATAGAGAGCATCCTGACTGGCAATATCACCTCCTGGTTTGGGAATAGCACCGCACAAGACCGTAGAAGACTACAGAGAGTGGCCCGTTCAGCCGAACGCACAATTGGAGGGGGGCTTCCCACTCTCCAGAACATTTACAACAAGCAGTGCATGGGTAAGGCTAAGAGAATAATCAAAGATTCCAGCCACCCAAACAACTGCCTCTTTGAACTGCTGCGGTCAGGCAAGTGATACCGGAGTCTCATGGCAAGCACAGAAAGACTCAGAAGAAGCTTCTATCCTCAGGCCATCAGAATGCTAAATGACAATAACACTATGTAACAACCATCAAATGCACTCACAGCACACACTTCCACACGCACACACTCATACAACTCATTGCAGCACCCACTTTACCCACTTTAGACACCTAAACACACTTTATATTTATTGGTAAAGAATTTGCACTACAACCGCGGCTACGTGGCATAGTGGGCAAGGCGCTCGCCACGAATGACGGAGACGCTGGGCTTGCCTGTTTGAGCCCAGCGCTCCACATTGCTTTCAGTTTAGCTGGTCGTTCATACTAATACACATTGGCCGTATTAGGGGGTGGGAAACTGATGGGTGGGGATCGGGCGTTGTGGACAGCGACTCCTACAGGTCGGTTGGTGCGCCTGCGCAGTAGAATCAGGAAGTGTCGGGGGCAGCGTGAGCCTCCCACGCGTTACTCCTCGCCACTGAGAGATCGAGCTGCGCAGGTGAAAAGATGCGACTGCTGTTACCTCAAGTACCGGAGGGGACTTGTGCTATGTATGACTTAGTCCACATTGCAGCCGGCTTGTGGGAGGCAAGAAACAGCGTTCGTGACAGGGGAGGGTTGAATTGGATGATACGAAATTGGGATGGGAGAAAAATATAGAAAATGGGAGAAAAAGTGGATAAAAAAAAAATATATATTGCACTACAACCCATACCTCATTACACCTTACTGTAAATTGTGCCTAAATTGTACCTCATTCCATTTCTGCATTGTACTGTATAGTATATAGTATATTGTATTGTAACTCAGTTACTTTTCTACTCTGCATTGTACATTGTGTATATGTATATATTGAACACTTTTGTCTACGTACTTGACTTCTATTTTATACTTACTATACTTATTTTATACTTACCTATTTTTATCTAGCACAATCTCTGGAGCAAAACAGAAAGAAGCATTTTATATAAAAGTATTCTGTACAACTAATAAAGAAACTTGAAACTTGATGCAGACCAGAGAAAGACTTTCGTCTTGTTTACATCAGGGTCCCCCATTTTCAATTCATCATAACATATATGACATATGACATACAGATAGACAGTACTGCTACATCTATACATTTATGACATACCAGGGTAGGCGGGGTGGGGGGGGTTAACTGTACATTGGATTATTGACAAAACCTTACTTGGTCCCAAGAAGAGGGTCTCGTGTATTACTGAGTTAGGACATTTACTGTACATTGGAGGGGGTTGGGTTAGGACATTTACAGGGGCCAGTTTCGAATTGCAGTCTCCCGTAGGTGCTCCTTGAGAGTGGTTTTGAAAGTGGGTAGTGATTCACATTCCTTTACAGCTGTAGGGCGTTCCACATTGATGTGGCATAATTGCGAAACGTGTTTAGTCCCTTGTTTGAGCCGAATCTGGGTTTAACATGATTTGTGGAGCTCCCTCTGGTGTTTTGGTCGTGGTATTCACTGACCTTTGGGAAGTATTTTGACATGGGTACCTTAGTCGTGTAGTGTATCTTGTAGACCAGGCCAAGTTGCTGTACTCTGCCGTCTACTCTAAGCCATCCTAGGTTGTCAAAGTTGGCAGGGGTGAGGTGGGTTCTAGGAGTAAGGTCAAGCAGTAGTCTGACCAGTTTGTTTTGTGATGTTTGTAATTTAGTTTTTAGCGCCTTTGAGGTGCTTTGGTACCATGACACCAGTAACACCATAACCATAACACTATACGACCGGGGTGCCCATGTACATGTCAAAATACTTCCCAAAGGTCAGTGAATACCACAACCACTACACCAGAGGAAGCTCAACAAATCATGTTAAACCCAGATTCGGCTCAAACAAGGGACTAAACACGTTTCGCAATTATGCCACAACAATGTGGAACACCCTACCCAAAGCTGTAAAGGAATGTGAATCCCTGCCCACATTCAAAACCGCTCTTAAAGAGCACCTACGGGAGGCTGCAATTCGAAACTGGCCACCGTAAATGCCCAAAACCCCCACCACCTCCTAATAGACAGTCTCCTCCCCACCGCATGTATATATTCCCTCTCCGCCGTATGTATATTTCCCTCCCACCCACCCACCCCCTCCTAATGTACAGTCCCCTCCCCATCATATGTATATACTCTGTCAGGATCTAGGGGTAACAGTACTGTATATTTGAATACCGCTTATGTCACAAATGTATCAGTACTAAATACCTATATGTCCCTATGCCATAAATGTCATGTATGTTGTGTATGTCATAAATGTCTATATGAATTGAAAATGGGGGACCCTGATGGAAACAAGACAAACGTCTTTCTCAGGTCTGCATCCCCTTAACAATTGTATGTATTGAGCCGTACTGTATTGTACCCATTCTGCAATCTGTTAAATAAAGTTTTCATTCATTCATTCATTCATGAGGTGCAAGCATAGTCATACAGTAGTACCCTTGAATGAGTGCTCCTGCCAGAGTCTTCAGGGTATTCTTGTTTACCAGTGAGGAGATCCGGTACAAGAATCTAGTTCGTTGGTTGAATTTTTTTATTACATTGGATGCCATTTTGTCACAGGAAAGATTTGCCTCTAGGATGGAACCTAGGTATGTAATTTCATCTTTCCTTGTGACAATATTGTCACCCACTGTAACTGAGAAGCCGTCGGCCTTTCTGAGTTTGTTATTTGAACCGAAGAGAATGCTGATTCTGCCTAGTTCCGAGCTGAGGGTTTTTTCAACCTGTAACTTGTTCTTGTCAGAGACCAGCAGGGCTGAGTCATCCATGAACAGGAACAAGTTGCAGTCACAAGCTGACGACATGCAGATTTAAAAAAATATTTATACAATATTTTTATTGGGTTTTACAGTACACATTTCAGGTTTTCATTGTCGTCAGTTATTCTTAGTTCCTTTTCTCCACAAGTGTATACAAGTATACCCACATACCCCCTCCCCCCTCCCAGACCCGGCGCCATGGGCGGGCATTAGGGGGCCGGGCCCGCCCACTGAGTCAGCTGTGCCCACCCTGGTATAAAAAAAAGTTTTTTTTTTTTTTTTTTTTTTTTTGTCAATCAAAGTCAACTATCCAAATCCTTAGTCGGGAACAGCCCTAGTGGGCACTGATGTCAACAACAACACTACTGAAGCTAGCACAGCACTCTGTGAGAATTCGTTTTCTACCCTCAAGAACGTCTTTATAGAACATCGCCTTAGTATGCTTCATCGACGCAAGGCCAATTTAATTCAGTTGGCATTTGAGAAGGACTTAACAAAAAAGTTCAGGAATGAGTGGAGGGGCAGTGTTTTAAGAAGATTTCACTCTGTCCCCAAACGCCGCTTGCCGCTCTACTAATGATGGTGAGTAGCCTGTGGAGGAATTTTGTTTGCTTTTTTATGCACCTTATTTTTCTCAGTTCAGTTGAGTTTGTCAGTGAATTCAGAAGTGTTGAATAAATGGAAACTTTTCAAAGATATAGAATAGAATAGAAATGTATTATCCTGAGGGAAATTTGACACTGCAAATCACTCAACAAGAACATTTAGACAGAACAAGTCACGAATAAGAATAACAAAACAAATGGCCTAAGAATAGAATAAAATGAAATAGAATAAAAATAGAATAAAAGATACAGTAAATAAATACAGTAAAAATATACTGAAGTCTACAGTAGGTGTAATATTGCACAGTGCTGTTTAAAAAGTAAGAGTCCAGGAAGATGGTAACTGTCACTCTGTGCTCAGTGATGCAGTGAGGCACAGTGATGCATTGTATAGTCTGATGGCTGTCGGAATGAAGGACTTCCTGTGCCGTTCAGTGCTGCATTTAGGTAGTGTGAGCCTATAACATGCTCCTCCTGTCAGCCAAGTCTGTGTATAGTGGGTGGGAGGGGTTTTCCCTGATGGCCTGGAGCTTAGCAAGGTTCCTCCTCTCCGCCACCCTCGCTAGAGTCCAGCTCCACCCCAACCACGCTACTGGCCTTCCTGACCATCTTATCCAGCCTGTTTGTGTCCCCTGCTCTCAGTCCGCTGCCCCAGCAGGTCTGTTATATATATCCGTTCAGTCTGTTTTTGTATAAGTGAATGTTCTAGAGAGAAATTAGATTTTTCAATTGCCTCTCTGCTGTTTAGTTCAGCACCGTGGGCAGCGCCAAGCAAGCCACAGCGCCGTTGTCCCAGCTGAAACGTATAAAAGGGAACCTGTGTTGAAAAGCCATTGTGCCCCCCCGAGAAAATGTTATGCCCCCCCACTCATTTGTTTCTGCAGCCTGGTCTGCCCCCTCCCCTTTTCTCTCTCTTAGCATCTTTGAGTCTGTTTTTACTGTTGTCATATAGAAATAATACGTACATTCATTGGTACCTCCAGTAAAATAGCTCGTACATAAATAAAAATGATTGAGAAAAAAAAATTAAAAAGAAAAGAAAATAAAATAAAATAAATTACATCTTTACAACACCTTCACTGACGTGCCTCCGGTCTCTCCCGGGGTCCGGGTCACGACTGACCGCGGGAGAGAGCGGGGGGACTCATCCTATAGCAGCCCTCCTATATCTTCCCTTCTCAGATAGTCATTAAATGGTTTCCATATATCCTCGTAAACCTCTATGTTGTTCCTGAGGATATATGTTATTCTCTCCATAGACATGCATTGTGCCATGTTCTTAATCCAAGCACCTATTGTGGGCGCGTCTATTTTCTTCCAATTGAAAGCTATTGTTCTTTTTGCCTGCAGTATAGCAAAATCAATAAATTTAAATTGTTTGGTTCTCAGGTTGAGATTTACTGGATATAGGTGTAGCAATATCATTTTGGAGTCTAATGGGATATTCACTGACAAGACATCTTTGATTTTATTCACCACCTCCCCCCAGAACTTCTTGATTTTGTCACATTCCCAAATACAATGTATAAAAGTTCCCCGAGCCTCTGTACATTTAAAGCAGCTGTCTGGTGTGTTGCTGTTGTATTTATTCAGTTTGACAGGGGTTATATAAGTCCGCATCAGCCATTTGTATTGAAGTCGTTTTAAGCTAGTGTTGGCTGTTTGTGTCTGAGCCTCCTCGCATGCTCTGTTCCAGTCCTCGTTTGAGATCTCCTCTCCCAAGTCCAGCCTCCATGCCTCCAATCTATAGATATTGACGTCTCATCTGAACCAGATACAAGCCAGTTATAGAACATTGATAACAGGCCTTTGCTATTGCAGTTCTTGATGATTATTTTTTCTAAAGATGAAAGTGTAGGAATTACCAGTGAGTGGTTTTGCAGAGAGGAAATGAAACTTCTCAGTTGCAAGTATTTAAAGAAATGCTTCCTTGGGATGCTGTATTTTATTGATAGTTCCTCAAAAGACATCAAGACCCCCTCTTTGTAAAGGTCAGATATTTTACTTATTCCTTCTTTTGTCCATAGTTTGAATCCGGCATCCAGTTTGCCTGGTTTAAATGAGACGTTTCCCCAGATTGGGCTGAATTGCGACATGGAGTTGTTTATTTTCATACATTTCTTTACCTCATACCATACATTAATCATGTTAAGCACTATGGGGTGTGTAGTATGTTTTCTTAAATATTTTGGCTCAGCTGAATACATGTATAAATGTAGTGGTAGTTGCATTGGGTATGCTTCCACTTCCATCCATGATGGAGGGTCTTTCTTAGAAAAATAAAACATTACAGTTGTCAATTGTGCAGCCAGGTAATACCAATGAAGGTTAGGACACGTCAACCCCCCTGCATCGAATGGAAGGTACAACAGAGATAGGCGGACTCTAGGACACTTCTTACGCCATATACATTTTGAGATGAGAGACGCAATCTTTCTGAACATTCCTACCGGTGGTGCCAAAGGGATGTTTTGAAATAAGTATAGGAACTTTGGTAGTATGGACATCTTTAGTATGTTTATCCTCCCTATCACAGAGATGGGCAAGAACATCCATCTCTCTATGGATTTGAATACGGAGTCTATCATAGGTTCATAATTTATTGATGCTATATTTTCTATTTGTGGTATTATTTTGATGCCCAGATAGGTGAAACTGTTCGAGAGCTTGAAAGGGAATTCTTGTTGGTCAGCGGTTTGTCTCTCATTGTCATTAAGCAGCATAAGTGATGATTTTGAGGCGTTCAGTTTATATCCGGAGATACTACCGAACTGATCAATTATATCAAGCAGTGCGGGTATCGATGTGTCTAGGTTTTTTAGGAACAAAATGACATTGTCCGCAAAAAGGGCTATTCTGTGATTGTTATTACCGATTTCAATCCCATGTAGCTGTCTGTTAGCCCTGATTGCTATTGCTAGTGGTTCGATAGCTAAAATGAACAAAAGCGGTGATAAAGGCGAGCCTTGAGGGCAACCCCTGGTGATATTAAAGGGTTTAGATGTCACTTCGTTTGTTAGTACCTCAGCTACAGAGTTTAGGTGTAGTAATTTGATCCAGTTACAAAAGTAATTTCCAAATCCAAATAGATCATTAATCATTAATCATCATTAATAGATCAATAATGTCAAAAATATAGGCCCATTCAACCCTATCGAAGGCCTTCTCCGCGTCGAGCGAGAGAAGACCTGTGTCCCTCTCTCCTTTTTGGTTGTATAGGATGTTGAAGACCCGTCTGACATTGTGAAATCCCTGTCTCCCTTTATGAATCCATTTTGATCGTCTCCCACTATCTCTGGGAGCACGTCCTCTATTCTTTTGGCCAAGATTTTACTAAGAATTTTGGTGTCGTTGTTTATCAAACTTATAGGACGGAGGTTCTCGCATTTAGTGTTGGTTTTGCCTGGTTTTGGGAGCAGAATAATCAGGGCCTCTTTCATTGATGCGGGTAAATAGCCATTAGCAAAGGATTCTAGGTACATTTAAAAAAGGGGGGTCACTAATTTATCTTTAAAATGTTTATATAAGTCAATTGAGAGGCCGTCTGGTCCTGCTGTTTTTCCAGATTATAATGCACCTATGGCCTCTGATATCTCTGTTATGTTTAATAGTTCGTCCAGGGTTTTCTTTCTTTCTTCAGAGATTTTGGGGATGTTAAGGTTATCAAGAAATTTTGTTTGTGTATCTTCACTAATGTTATATTCTGAGCTATATAGTTTTTCATAAAAGGTTTTAAATGTTGTGTTAATCTCTAGTGGATCGATTATATTATTTCCATTTCCATCCTCTATGTTAGTGATTGTCCTCTCAGTCTGCTGTTGTTTGATGCGCCATGCAAGGAGTCTACCAGGTTTTTCCCCTTGGTCGTAATAATTCTGTTTTAGCCTCATCACATTTGCAGCAGCTTTATCGTATGTTATCTCGTTGTATTGAGTTCTAAGTATTAATAATTGTTTTGAAATGAGATGTTCATTCTGTCCTTTCTGAAACCTTTCATTCTCAAACATTTTGATTTTGGATTCCAGATCTCTAATTTCTTTCATTCTTTCTCTTGTCATTCTACTTGTGTAGCTTATAATTTTACCTCTAATATATGCCTTGAAGGCTTCCCATCTAATTGTGGCCGACGTTTGAGTCGTATTAATTTCAAAGTATATATCAATTTGTTCTCCCAAAGAAATTTAAAACTTTGGATCTTTCATCCATTTTGTTTTAAATCTCCATTTATGAGATTTGTGTATCAGTTTTGGTTCCACATAATACCATAGACACAGCTGCATGGTCTGATATGACTATGCTGTTGTGTTTACATCCTCTAATGTTAGGTAGTAGTTCTGCTGATATCAGGAAGTAGTCTATTCTGGAGTAACTTTTGTATGTACTCGAGTAGCAGGACAATTCTTTCTTTGATGGATATAGATCCAGTAGGTTCAGCACTTTTATAAAATAGTGTAATGTTTTCCTGCATCTTGTGTGGGTGTTGTCCACTCCGAAAGATCTATCTTCCTTTGGGTCGAGGGTCGCAGTTAAAGTCCCCAGCGATAATATATTTGCCTGGTAGTGTTGAGATTTTTAGAAATAGATTATTATAAAAGTTAACGTCATTAACCGACTCTCGGTGCACTTTGTGCTCTCAAAAGGCCACTGGCACTTATATGCATATGTATTGGGATTGCCCACCAGTGGCCCGCTTCTGGAGGTCAATAACGGACAAACTTTCAGATCTGTGTGGCTTAACTATCCCATTCACAGCTGTTACGCTACTCCTGAACGATATAACGACACTACCCGCGTCCGTACAACTGAAAAGGGTTGTCCTAGCGGGCGTCACAGCAGCGAAGAAGCTAATAGCAATGAGATGGAAGGAGCCTGAGAAGCTTACAATGATTAACTGGTCCCTAACTCTATTGGATGTGATTTATCTTGAGATATCCACGGCCCGGGTGATTGGGGTAGGGCAGGCTGGAATTGACCTGTGGTTCGCAGCAGCTGAGAAGGTAAAGACCGCAGTGTGCGGCTGAGCGGGGTTGGGGCGCTTGATCGGGGGGGGTCCGGCGGTCTCTGGGGAGGGGGAGGGGGAAATGTCTTGTCTGTCTTGGTTTTTGTCTTGTCCTTCTTAACTTTGACTGGGGGGATTTTAGGGGGGGTTGGTATTTAGCTATTCTGCGCTATATGTCAATTCACATGCCATCTCCCCAAGGGACTAATATTGGCAGACTGATTGACCTGTTAACCAACTTGGAGGAAGAATTTCTTTCTTCTTACACTTTACCTTCTGCGAGTTTGGCAGTCTTGAACATGTGTAAGGGACCTAGGCTATCTACAGTAAATCTGCGGCAACACTCTCATAAACAATCTTTTAAGTCACTCCACTTTGTAAAGGTGGGGAAAGGTTGCCATGTTTTGAAGACCCTTTTGTTATTGAAGTAGCCATCTATATTTGATAGGTTGGACGCTGTTTCTTTTTCTTTTTGTCTTTATAATTTATTATTCTGTATTATTATTGTTTGTTATTCTCCTGTGAAGTTATGTTTTTTGTTACTGTGGTTATTGTGTTGTCCTGTTTCATGTAATTAATAATAAAAGAAATTTGATCAAAAAAAAAAAGTTAACGTCATCATTATTTGGTCCATATACGTTGATTAAAGTGAGGTGTTCAGAGAGAAGGCGACCTTGTATAATCAAGAATCTACTGTTAGGATCCTTTATCACCTCTTCAATTTGGAATGGAATAGACCTGTGTATTAGTGTCATAATTACACCTCTAGCATTGGTAGAGTATGAGGTTGAGAAGACCTGTCCATGCAGATTCTGCCTAGTTCCAAGCTGAGGGTTTTTTCAACCTGTAACTTGTTCTTGTCAGAGACCAACAGGGCTGAGTCGTCCGCAAACAGGAACAAGTTGCAGCTGCAGTCACAAGCTGACGACATGTCATTTGCATAAATTAGGAACAGTAGCGGTCCTAGTATGCTTCCTTGTGGCACACCACAGCTCACTGGGAGGGGGGGGGGGGATAGGGTACCGTTTACCTCCACCATCTGTTCTCTCCCCTCCAGGTAGGATTGCATCCAGCTCACTGATTGACAAGCTAAAAGCAATTGGTTTTGATAAGTCTATCAGAATGGAGTGATTGACAGTGTCGAAGGCCTTTTGTAGGTCCAGCATGACCATGACGCAGTATTTGCCCGCGTCCACCTCTTGTTTGATGTGGTCGTTTAAATAGAGAAGGCATGTGTCAGTGGAGTGGGATGTTCTGAAGCCAGATTGGAATTAGTAGATTCGATTTTTTTCCGCAACGTACTTTTCGACCTGTTTGGTACTGTTCGATACTATTTGGTAGACGGGCATTTATAAAAATCTAAAATGTTAAAATAATTTTTATTTTTTTTTATTGTCTATAGTGTATCTCATGTATAATTAAATGTCTACAATAAAGAAAGTAAAACAAAATAATACTAATAAAATAAATACAAATCTATGGACAGTCTCGGCTCATCACGTGTCATCATGACTCACGCCCTACCCAAAGCTGTAAAGGAATGTGAATCACTACCCACTTTCAAAACCACTCTCAAAGAACACTTACGGGCGACTGCAATTCAAAACTGGCCCCTGTAAATGTCCTAACCCAACCGCGTCTATGCCTTCTCATATTTGCGAATGCATAAACTATATCTTAAATTATGGCTATGTGTCTAATACGGCCGTCGCTTATCGACTTGTTTTGTTTACATCAGGGTGAACGCTGTTGCATTCGCAAATATGAGAGCTCTGTCAATTGATAAGCGACGGCCATATTAGACACATAGCCATAATTTAAGATATAGTTTATGCATTCGCAAATATGAGAGCTCTGTCATTGAAGTGGGTGGTGGCAGCGTAACAGCGTTCACCCTGATGTAAAGTAGCGATTTTTTATTGGTTTGTCATGACAAACCAATTACATAATCCAACATATGTGTAAAGAAACAACATATTCCAGTTAACGGTATATTTTTTTAATGATTCATTACGGTATAAATTAGGTTAACTGGAGCTGCGTATTGCTGGCTCTCATATTTGCGAATACAACAGCGTTCACCCTGATGTAAACAAAACAAGTCATTGATAAGCGACGGCCATATTAGACACATAGCGATAAGGGGGGCGTGCTAGCGTAGGGTCACGTGGGCTTAGTGGCCAATCAGAGGAACCCGGAAACCAAACAGCGTTGTAGAAGGCATAGATGCAACCCAACCCCCTCCAATGTACAGTAAATGACCATGTACGGTTTTTGTCAATATTCCAATGTACAGTTTTGCTTGTACAGGTGTACAGTGCCCCCCCCCCCTCCCCCCCACCTCCAATGTACAGCCCCCCCCCCACCTACCCAACCTCCTCCAATGTACAGTTTTTACGTCAAATGTATATACTCTCTTTTCTGGACTCTTTTTGTATCACAAACAGTACTGTATTTGCAAATCTGGTATGTCATAGATGTATAGATGTAGCAGTACTGTCTATCTGTATGTCATATATGTCCTGATTAACGCCACCCCAACGCAGATCACCACACCTGGGGGAGGAGGAGGAGGAGGCTTTGCGTTTGGGACTCCCACCACCACCAAGTTAAACCTAGGAGGACTTGCAGCGACACCGGGGGCAGCGGCTACCGGGTTCACATTAGGCACGGCGCCTAGTGGCCCCGGATCCGGGTTCACTCTCGGCGGCGGCCTCGCCGCACAGAACGCCGCCGCCGCGGCCCTCGCAGGAGCCGGGGGGGGTTTCAGTTTCAGCGGCGCCGCTGCCCAGCCTCCGGCGCAGCTGCCCCAAGTCCAGCCGGCGATGGCTACGGCACCTGGAGGACTTCCCATGGGCGGGTTCAGCTTCGGTACCAAGGTCCAGGTGACCGCCGGCGCTCCAGCCGCTGCCACAGGGGGAGGTTTCTCATTCGGAAACAACGCTCCCCCCACCCTTTCCCTGGGAGCCCAACCCACAATGCTCAACCCAGCAGCCCCAGCGGCTATGGCAATGTCAATGGCGCCGGCAATGTCAATGGCGCCGGCAATGGCACCCCCAATGGCACCGGCAATGGCGATGGCGCCAGCAGCCACCATGATGCAGGGCGGAGGATTTCCGTTCGGGACCGTCAAACCCTCGATGACCCCGGCTCCCGTGGCGGTCGTCCAGGCCGCGCCCTCGCTCTTCACCCCTCCGGCCTCCGCGGCGGCCGCGCCCGTCACCGGCTTCTCCCTGGGCACCGCCGCGCCCCCGGCTGTGAGCGTCGCTCCCGCCGCCGCAGGAGGAGCCCTGGGCGGCTTCATGCCGAAACCCCTCGGCGCGGCCGCTCCCATCGTCGCCACCCCGGCCTCGGTCGCCGCCGCCTCCTCCGTGGCCGCCGCCGCTTCCGCCGGCGGCTTCTCTCTGGGTCTCAAGCCGGCGGGTCTCGGCGCCGTGATCGGTCCCCCGGGCGGCGGCATGATGATGGCCCCCGTCGCCGCCGCGCCTCCGGTGATGTCGTACGGCCAGCTGGAGGCGCTCATCAACAAGTGGAGCCTGGAGCTGGAGGACCAGGAGAGGCACTTCCTGCAGCAGGCCACGCAGGTGAACGCCTGGGACCGCATGCTGGTGGAGAACGGCGAGAAGATCACGTCGCTGCACAAGGAGATGGAGAAGGTGAAGCTGGACCAGCGGCGGCTGAACCAGGAGCTGGACTTCATCCTGTCGCAGCAGAAGGAGCTGGAGGACCTGCTCTCGCCGCTGGAGGAGTCGGTGAAGGAGCAGAGCGGCACCATCTACATGCAGAACGCGGACGAGGAGCGCGAGCGGACGTACAAGCTGGCGCAGAACGTGGACGCGCAGCTCAAGCGGATGTCCCAGGACCTGAAGGAGATCATCGAGCACCTGAACACGTCCAGCGGCCCGGCGGACACCAGTGACCCGGTGAGAGACCACTCGCTCCTGACTCGTCGTGCCGTACGCCGGTAGGGCTGGGCGATATACGGGCAAACACGATAAAAGAAATTCATATCACTACTCTTCTATATCGATAATTATCTCGATATACATGAAATAATTTTTTATGTCAAGTTTAAACTTTAAGGGCTATTTTTTGCTGCTGAAGAAACCAGAAGGTTAATTCTGGTTCAGATTAGAAATAGTCTTTATTGTCAGAACGTGACAAACTAGGCCTACTTGCCAAACCGTCTGAGGTAGAACATGAACACGAACTGTGTATAACAATAAACATTTTATAACTGGCATTTAACAATGAAAATAAATAACTAAAATCTCAATTCTGGTATTGATAATGAAAAATAAATAATCTCAAGTGTGATTAGCACACATAGCCTACCGTGTGTACTACAGACGGTTTCAAACTCAATTTTAAATTGGAAAGCAAACAAGAGAGAAATAAATCTCAATTTGGTCACTATTGTCATTTGGACAAGCAAAGCCATTACTTTAAGTTGCGGGCAAGAAAGACAAGTCTGTCCACAAATCTGAGGTAGAACATGAACACGAACTATAACAATAAATAAAACTTTTATAACTGGCATTAACACTTTCAGAGCCCTTGCTTAACCTTGATTTACCGGTTGAATGCCCACCATCCACTTCAATGTTAGCGTTAAAAACGCCTAATCTATGTTTTAAATTATGGCTGTGTCTCTAATCTGCCCGTCGCTTATCAATGACTCGTTTTCCAGTCAACATTGTCGAAGCGGATTGTTTTTTTATCGGTTCATTTTCCTTTGATAGCATTTTGAAAAGTCCTCGTTTTCAAGGAAAATATAAAGATTCCATGATAAATGACATTTACTGGAATATTCTAGAATACACAAACGTTGTAATTTTTCGGCCTATTTATGAATCGTTTTCAAAAAACGCTAGATTATCGATAGTATATGTGTACGTATGCACGCTATAGAGGCGATCTGAAAAATCGATTCTCTTAGTTCCTCATCAGCGATCACGCACACAGAGACCCATCACACATAGGGCAAACGCTGAGATCTCAGCGAATACAACTCTGATTATCCCAAGACTGGTAAAATAGATTCCTTACCTCAGATCAGATGTTCTCCAAAAAGATCATTCCAATTCCTGATCGCCATTCCAAATATCGATCACGCTTATTGATTGAGTATTGGCTGCTGTAAATATATATTCCAGGCTGATTCCCGTCCCGCGATGACTTCCATGTTCAGACTTCTTGTGAGCACAAGGAACCAGCTGGCTCCGCCCCTACATATCTACAGATCCCAGGTCAGTCTAAGCGACTGACCTGCAGTTACACAGGGATAGACGATAGGGGGCGCTTTTTTCCATTCTGAGCTCCTGTAGGGACTGCTGTACCAACGGGAGACTCGGTTGATGAAATATGATTTCAGATCGCTAATAAAGCGATATTTGTCGTCGTGGGCACTCAGTGGGGGGCCTAATAAAACGAGATGTCGTCCGTGGCACTGAAAGTGTTAATAAAACAAATGATAATAATAAAAAAGAAAATTTACATCAAGGAAAAATATATCGCGATAATTATCGTTATTGTTTTATCGTCCAGCCCTACTGTACAGTATATGTGTAACTTGAAATCGTTTAGCTTGTTTTTGTTGTTGTGGCGTTTGTGTTGCACGTTCTCTTTACCAGTACACAGTACACAAGATCTGGGCCCATATTATTCAAATGGTAAATGTTGCATTTTATATACCGTAGTTATTTTATCCAAAGCGCTTTACAATTTTGTTTCTCACATTTTACCCATTCATTCACACACCGACGGACAAGGTGCCGACCTGCTCATCAGGAGCAGTTTAGGCTTAAGTGTCTTGCTCAAGGACACTTCGAGATGCTGAGTGGGAATCGAACCGGGAACCTCTGGATTACCAGACAACTGCTCTTACCTCCCGACCCACTGTCGCCCCCGTACTACCACCATTCGTTATTCAAGCGGCCCGTTGAGGGGTTTGGACTGAGGGAAATGCAGAAGCCCGGAGGGGGCAGCACCCCGGTCCTGACGCGTGTATCGCTTCCGCAACGGAATTCGGTTTCCGGGTTCCTCTGATTGGCCGCAACCCCCACGTGACCCGCCCCCCTATCCACCGCTCTGCCGCTGCCACGCGCGGCAGTCGGCAGAGCGAGCGGCCGCGGACGCGCTCGCTCGCTTCCTCAATTTATACGCATGGAAGTATTGACTGAATGAATGAATGAATGAAAACTTTATTTAACAGATTGCAGAATGGGTACAATACAGTACGGCTCAATACACACAATTGTTAACACTTTGATTGCCTAAGGTTAAATTCATGATATACCATCCGTTGCCAGCTCTATTTAACATGGAGAAGTTCCCCTTCTTTGCAGGGCTATAACTTTTTAAATTCTATTGCTAGATTGCCATTATTAGGGCCCATTCAAGGTCCTATATGTATTGTTCATGGTGTAGCAACGTTAAACTTTTTCATTCACATATTCATACTAAAATATGGTCTAAAGTATAAGTATGTTTTCATCTCTTTCTGCAGCTTTCTCCAGAACGTGATTTATAGCCCCAAATGCATTATATTGATGATGAAATACAGTTTGGTAGGAATCTGTGCGAGATCAAACATTTCAATTGGACGTACTTCTAGAATTTACTACACGTCATCTGATGTTGACCGGATGGGTGAGGGGGCGTTTATAATTCCGTGGGCAACGTTATACCATTCATCTAATGTGGGTCATATGTTCATCATAGCAGTTAGTAAAGAACACGTTAGAATATAACGCTAAAACTCACCCCAGTCTCCTCGGGCCGTTGGGCGATCAGCGTGGAGAAGACAGTTTTCAATTATGGGATGTCGAAATACCGGATCTATTTCCAGGTTGTATAATAGTATATACGTCCAAATCATGTTTTTTCGAGTTATTTCCACCGATCGATGTTCACTGTGTGAAGACTGAGTCTCTCTAACATTAGCGAGTGCCCGGACCACATATGGAGTGAGTCCTGCCGGGTTAAAGGTTGACATCCGGTTTTTCGATCTGCCGATCGGCCACCAGATGGCGCTCTTGAACCGCTAGAGGATTGAGAGGAGATCAGAACTGTGTGTCAAGGCTGCAGAGGGGAAATATGATTCCGATCACAGATTTTTGAAATATTGATATCAATGACTAGTTCCGGCGTCCTCTGCAACTTGAGCATGGCGGGGAATGACGAGTTCCGGCGTTTTCGGCAGTTAAAGTGTTAAGGGGATGCAGACCTGAGAAAGACGTTTGTCTTGTTTACATCAGGGTCCCCCATTTTCAATTCATATAGAACGACTATGCCGTAACAAATCATTAAAAAAATATACCGTTAACTGGAATATGTTGTGCCTTTACACATATGTTGGATTATGTAATTGGTTTGTCATGACAAACAAATAAAAAAAATCGCGATTTACCCTCTGGCTACAGCAACACAACACTCAGTGACTGCATGTAGTCAGAGCCAGAGCTCAGCGATGCCGCTCGTGGCAGCACATTCTCGCCGCGGGCTGAGCTCTGGTGTCCGCTGGAGCAAGCCAGATACAGCCGGCGGATGCGATATTTTATTTGTTTGTCATGACAAACCAATTACATAATCCAACATATGTGTAAAGGCACAACATATTCCAGTTAACGGTATCTTTTTTTAATGATTTGTTACGGCGCAATCAATACTTCCATGCATTCAGGACCTCCATGTTTGGGGGTATTCATCAGACAAATCGGATGCAGGGATTTGGCTCCCATCAGGCGGGCAAGAACTGCGGGTTTTCAGCCTCTCCCCTCTCTCCTGGAGCTTAAGGGGGAGCTTAGTATTCCTGCCGCGGAGGAGGTGGCTACAACATCAACACACATGTTGTAGCCAGCTGGTAAATCGCGATTATTTTTATTTGTTTGTCATGACAAACCAATTACATAATCCAACATAATTATGTGTAAAGGCACAACATATTCCAGTTAACGGTATATTTTTTTAATGATTTGTTACGGCGTAGTCGTTCTATATGAATTGAAAATGGGGGACCCTGATGTAAACAATCGCGCTGCCGCGGCAGATCGGTGGATAGGGGGGCGGGTCACGTGGGGGTCGCGGCCAATCAGAGGAACCCGGAAACCGAATTCCGTTGCGGAAGCGATACACGCGGTCCTGACGGACCCCGTGTCTCTGTGGGAGGCCTTGCGGTGTTGGGGAGGAGGTTGGTTCTTCTCTCATCGCCCACTGTGTGGCACCCGGCCCTGGGCTGCGCAGGCTTGGGGCCAACATGGCTGGCGCCAGGTGGACGTCAGAATTAGAATCGGGAGTCAGAATTTGACTTGAATCTTGACTTGACATATCTGCATGACATTATGTCAATAATGGGGCGACAGTGGCTCAGGAGGTAGAGCAGTCGTCTGCTAATCCGGAGGTTCCCGGTTCGATTCCTGCTCCTCCTCGAAGTGTCCTTGAGCAAGACACTTGTGTGAGTGAATGGGTAAAATGTGAGGAACAAATTGTAAAGCGCCTTGACTAAAATAACTATATAAATGCACCAGGTTTGATGCTGGTAATAACAACACCAGCTCACAAGCCTCGGCAATGGGGGGGGGGGGGTCGGCTGCTGATGGAGGCGCAGTGTTCAGGGTAACAGAGCATGAGGTGAGGCGGACCTTTAAAAAAGTGAATATCAGGAAGGCAGCAGGTCCGGACGGCATCCCCGGCCGCGTCCTAAAAGTCTGTGCCGACCAACTGGCCCCAGTATTCACTGACATATTTAACCTGTCCTTAGAACAGGCTGTCATCCCCACCTGCCTGAAGAAGTCCACTATTATCCCTGTACCCAAAAAATCCAAGCCTGCTTGCCTCAACGACTACCGCCCTGTAGCTCTCACCTCCATAGCCATGAAGTGCTTTGAGAAGCTAGTAAAGGGCTACATCTGCTCCTCCCTCCCCATCAACATGGACCCCCTGCAATTTGCATACCGCCCCAACAGGTCCACGGAGGACGCCATATCCCATGTGCTGCACACAGCAGCATCACACCTGGACAAGAGGCAGGGGAACTATGTGAGAATGCTATTCATCGACTACAGCTCGGCATTCAATACCATAGTCCCCTCCATACTCATAGCCAAGCTCAGGGACCTGGGCTTGGGCTATGACCTCTGCCAGTGGGTCTTGGACTTCCTGACTGGCAGACCCCAGGTGGTGAGAGCAGGCAACTGCACCTCCTCATCCATCACCCTCAACATAGGGGCCCCCCAGGGCTGTGTTCTGAGTCCCCTCCTCTACTCCCTGTACACACACGACTGTGTGGCTCAGCGGAGTAGCAATACAATCGTCAAATTTGCTGACGACACAGTGGTGGTGGGCCTGATCTCTGCCAACGACGAGAGGGCCTACCTGGAAGAGGTCAAGGTCCTGGCGGGATGGTGCCAGGAAAACAGCCTCTCCCTGAACGTCAGCAAAACAAAGGAGATGATTGTGGACTTCAGGAGGTCGGGGGTCAAGGACTACAGCCCCCTCAGCATCGACGGGGCACCGGTTGAGAGAGTCAACAGCTTCAAGTACCTCGGAGCCCACATATCCGAGGACTTGAAATGGACCATACACATTAACAGTGTGGTGAAGAAGGCACGACAACGCCTCTACTTCCTCAGGCGCCTAAGGAAGTTCCAAGTCAGCCAGAAGATCCTTAAGAACTTCTACTCATGTACAATAGAGAGCATCTTGACCGGCAACATCACCTCCTGGTTTGGGAATAGCACTGCAAAAGACCAAAGCAGACTACAAAGAGTGACACGTTCAGCCGAACGCACAATCGGAGGGGGGCTCCCCACCCTCCAGAACATTTACTACAAGCGTTGCAAGGGGAAGGCTAAGAGAATTATTAAGGACTCGAGCCACCCGAACAACTGCCTCTTTGAACTGCTGCCGTCAGGCAAGCGATACAGGAGTCTCGGGGCGAGCACAGAAAGACTCAGAAGTAGCTTCTATCCCCAGGCCATCAGGCTGCTAAACGAACAATGAATGAACACTACACAACAACAACCACCAAACACACATAGCACACACATCCACACGCACACACTCACTTTAAACAAACACACTGTAGCACCCACTACACACACTTTATAGCACACACCCACTTTAAACAAACACACTGTAGCACCCACTCCCCACACTTTATATTTATGGATGAAGGATTGCACTACAACTCGTACACCTTACTGTAAATTGTACCTAAAATTGTACCGCATCCCATTTCTGCTTTGCACTAGATAGTACTGTACATTAGTACACTGCATAGTTGTGTATTGTATATTATATGGTAACTCAGAACATTGTACATATGTCTATACCGAACAACTGTGACCTCATTTTCTTCTTCTAAATTCATGCTATATTATGTTATTATGTTATTTGATACTATCTTGTCTAGCACAGTCTCTGGAGCGTAACAGTAAGAAGCATTTTGTATGAAAGTATTCTGTACTTCTGTATGACAACTATTAAAGAACTTGAACTTGAACCATTTCCCATTTTTTAATGGCACTCACATTTGAACCATTTCCTCCTGCACCCACACCCCCTGAATTTCCCCCAAGGGGATCAATGAAGGAATTATCTTCTCTTCTCTTCGTATCCTACCCCCTACCCGTCCCTCCCACACATACACACTCGTATACACACACACAGCCTTTTTATTTGACCACTATGAGTAGCATAGATGTTTGTTAGGGGGATTGGGTTTCTTCAGAGCGTATCTGAAGTTCCCAGCTGATCTGGGTTCAGTGGCCAAGAACATTTAGTCTTCATGACCTTCTTCAAACTGCCTCTGGATCAGTCCTCTTTGAGAGGTTTTGTGAATATAGATATAGACCCTGGTGATATTACTCTTGTTACTCTCACTTTGAGAGGTTTTGTGAATATAGACCCTGATGATATTACTATCCCTTGTGCCAGGGCTGGGTGATGTGGAATACAGTAGGAGATGCTGCAATATTAGAAGACATGTTATAGGCTTTATATCCCATCTACTTGGGTGGCTAGAATTTGACTACATCAGATTGAAGTGTGATACAGTATCAAACTGAAACAGTTATTTTCAATTTTTCAAACCTTTATTTCAACTCGTAAGACACTGTGCCTTTGCCCTCATTTACAGTGACGACAAGCAAGCAAACAAAACAAGACTGTTTATCTCAGCAATTTCATACACATAGACACAATAAATAAGAATAAACAATAATAATTCAGCTAAGACAGTTACAAGTCGACACACGGTGGTCGGAAATCATACTTTTGAAAAGCAGCAAGAGAAGGAAGAAACTTCAGCTTCAGAGTCAGTTGGAGGGCGTTCCAGGCAGGGTTCGAAACTAAGGGGGGCTTGGGGCAAAATGCCCTTGAAAATTGACCAAATGCCCTCGAAAATCAGTTAAGGGGGGCAAGAAAAGCCCTAGACACTTTGCACAGATGTTTAGCCCTTAGTATGCACTAGGGATGGGCATTTTAAAGAAAAATCCAGATCGATTGATCGCATGCTATACTCGAGTGATCGATATTACTCGAAAAGGGGGAAAAAAAACGTATATATTTTTTTGATTTTTATTTATTTTTTATAATTTTTTACGTATTCACGTATATATGTTTAAGGATACCAACAAACGGTTATAATCTTACACATACATGTGAAAAAATATGTAAAAAAATTAAATAGAAAATATAAAAAAAATTCTTCATACAAATTATTAATAATTTCAATATTTTTGTTTTTTCTCATAGCTACGAGTAATCGATCACGCCCATCCCTAGTATGCACACGCACAGTATACTATGCATGTAATAAATAGTTTGTTAATAAACTTAAAACTTAAAACTTACTTGAACAAGTTTCACTGTGCTCCTAAATTTCTTTGTGTGCTCCTAAATCTTTATTTAGATTTTATTTATTTTAATTTAATTTAGGAGCACATGTGCTCCTTGGGAAAAAGGTTAGCGTAGAGCACTATATATATATATATATATATATATATATATATATATATATATGGAGACATTAACATTACGTTATCAAACATAGGGACGAAGACTGTAAAAAAAAACGTGTCGACAATGTTTTATAATCTTTGTTAATTTTTATCATAAAAATTTGGTGCCCCCGAAATACAAAAAAGCCCCCGAAAATCAATTATGGGGGGCAAAAAAAGCCCTGGATTTATTTATTTTTTATTTCTAACCCTGGTTCCAGGTGTTGGAAGCATCAAAGGAAAGAGCAGTTTTTCCCAGTTCAGAGCTAACTGGAGGAACCCTGAGAACCAAGCAGTCATTTGAACGTGTAGAATAGGTTCCAAGATTCCATTCCAACAGTGTTGTGATGTAAGGGGGAAGTTCACTGATGAGGGCTTTTAAAGACAAACGAATACTAATGATAGTTACGCCTTTCAACCAGAGAAGGCCATCCAACCTTTTCATAAAGGACACAGTGGTGGGCATCATATCTGTCACCACTAGTAATAGATCTGAGGGCAGAATGATAGACCAGAGGCTTAACACATTCGGGGCCATTGGGGCCCGTCTAATCTCACTCTGAGGCCAGCTTTTCATTACAAGGTTTCACTGTGCGTGAGGTTGTTTGTAGAGCTAAATCTATATTTTACATTATTGCTATGTGTCCATTGTCATTGTCAATTGACAGTATAAACCTTCCCTTCAATATGCCATAAAGATTTTTTTTTCATCAATACGTTCCCATTTTATAGCGTCGTGAATATGAACGTTATATCTGATTGGTCATGGGTAATTCCTGCAAAGCTAGTTATAGGGCGCTAAGCTAATAACGTTACATCGATGCGTTTCGGCCCTACACAAGCTAGAGTTAAAAATCTAAATGCATATGATCGGTATCATCAGGGCACGAAAGTAACTTTTTGACTCACCAGCCAGTGGCGGGTAGATGGGAAGAATCTACCCGCCAAGCATATTTCTTACCTGCCACATTTTTTTTGATTGCATTTTTTTTAATATATATAATTTTTTTTTTTTATAAAATATATATATTATATAATCATACTTGTAGTTGTATTATCTGCGAGACATCGCCACCACGCAACAAGTCAAAATGCTCGCTATCTGCAAACAGCTCCACTGTCTGTGTGTATACTCGAGTAGCCTCCAGCTCCAGTAAGGATTCTCCGGCGCTGCAGCTGGACCCTATACTCTACATTCAGCAGCATGCAAGGATTCTCCGGCGCTGCAGCTGGATGCATCTCCGTCTGAGTCGCGTAGTTGATGATGTCACACACAGACTAAGATGTCAACAGAACACACGGAGCCTGGTGGATGCATGAAGCGATATAAATAAACCAATAGCCAATAAATGTGAAGTTATCTTTGAACCCCTGTTGTCAAGCCTCGTTAATATAACCCCTTTCCTCACTAATGGAACTGGTTTTGTGGACTCGCTGACGGTGCTTTGACCGTTTCCAGGATTAGCAGCTAACGCTAATTAGCTTAGCTTAGTTAGCTCCCTACAGTGCAAGCAGGCGCCACGGGCAGTCAGGACAGAAGAGTAGTGGATGTGACATCGGTAAACAAGCCACAAATTAGGCCTGTCGTAAGACCAAAACACACTGCAGTTTTAATTATTTTACATGACTATTTTGTGACCCGCCAAATGGCGGACAGACCTCTTAGTGGCACTCGCCAAACCTAAATCTGGTCGCCAATGGCGGGTGGCGGGCTCTAGTTTCGGGCCCTGGGTATCATGGTCCACCATGAATGCATGAAAGGGGGGGGGGGGACGGGGGGAGTCGTTTCTGATGATTGATTACCAATAACTGCATTCGTTATTACAACAACATACGCTGATCAGGGGGTTGGCTATGAGAACAAGGCCCGATCAAGCTGAAATGTACGTCAAATCGCTCTTACCTGTGGCCGGTTGGATTCCAAAAAGAATTTCCCAGTTATTGATCGCCATCTGGTAGATCGATATGTCCATTGGCTGATGCTATATTCCTTTACTGCATACTGAATTTGGTGTCGCAATAAGTATTCCAGGCGATCCGGTAAAGCCCTCGCTTCAGGCTAATGGAAAAGTTAACCCGGAATGAAAAAAAAGTGACACCCGGTCTGCAACAGGGAAAACTGCATTATCGAGACAGCGCCAATACCAGGATCTGGCCGGTACTACACTTTCGGAGTCCGGATATGCCGTTTCCAGCCAACATACAGCTCCGTGACATTGAGTAGGATATTAAAATGGAATAAAAGCAAAAACGAGTTTAACACGTGTATACGTGGTTGGCCACAAAACGGTTAAGAGTTGAAGCTGCAGGCAGCATGTCTATAAATCACCATGGTCCAACATTGTGAAAACAGCTTCAACAATCCTCTTTCTACTAATCGCAGCCGCAGGAAAGCTGGATCTATTTCTGTACAAGAAGCCAATTTTCTGCCGCAGCTTGGAAGCAAGAATGCTATAAGAATATACAGCATGGGGCGGCTAAGTGGCGCAGTGGGCAAGGCGCTCGCCACTAACGCAGGAGATGCTGGGTTCGAGCCCAGCTCTCTGCGTTGCTTCCGGCTTGGCTGGTCGTTCACACTAACACAATTGGCAGTATTAGGGGGTGGGAAAGCCGGTGGGTGGGGATCGGACGTTGTGGACAGCGACTCCTACAGGTCGGTTGGTGCGCCTGTACAGCAGAATCGGGAAGTATCGGGGGCAGTGTGAAACTCCTCGCCGCTGAGAGATCGCGCTGTTCAGGTGAAAAGATGCGACGGCTGCCTCCTCGAGTACCGGAGGGGACACGTGATGCAAGGCTTGGTCCTCACTGCAGCCGACCAGTAGGAGGCATGGTCTAACAACGTTCGAGACAGGGGAGGGGAGAATTGGATACTACGAGATTGGGATGGGAGAAAAATAGAAAATGGGGAGAAAAAGTAGATAAAAAAAATAATATACAGCATGGAAAAGACTGTATTGATATATTGCCTTATGAACTTGAGATCATGCAAGAGTTAGTTACTGTAAGTCAGACTGGGACCCTGTGTGGGCGATGGTGGGTGACGGTGGCTCGGCACGTAGCGCAGTCGTCTGGTAATCCGGAGGACATTCCCGGTTTGATTCTCGCTCCTCCCGGGCAGCTTGTCTGTCTGAGTGTCCTTGAGCAAGACACTTAACCCCTTATTTCTCCCGATGAGCAGGTCGGCACCTTGCACGGTCGCCTCTGTCGTTGTTTGTGTGTGTGTGAGTGAATGGGTCAAATGTGAGGAACAAATTGTTGGCATTTGAATGCCAATAATTGGGACATCCCTAATAATTTGTAATGCATTTGTATCCTCAGCTCCAGCAGATCTGCAAGATCCTCAACGCTCACATGGACTCGCTCCAGTGGATCGACCAGAACTCCGTCCTCCTGCAGAGGAGGGTGGAGGACGTGTCCAAACTGTGTGACAACCAACGCAAAGAGCAGGAGAAGACGTTTCGTATCACATTCGACTGATTTGGCAAAATCTGTTGGAAAAAAAAAATTGTGTAAATCTAACCTAATATTATGCTAATTTTGTAACATTTATTTTTCGTAAGTCGTGAACACTGGGCCCCGTTTCATGTACCTGGATAACTGAGTTAGCCGGATAACTTTAGCTGGATAACTGGGTTAGCCGGACTTTCCGGTTTCATATACGTGGATTTTCCAGATCACCATGCCAACAGATCCAAAAGTTTGAGCCTGCTCGAAAGCAGAGTTCAAGTTCAAGTTAGCCTGAACTATCGCCACGCCCCCGCAAAGAAGTGACAGCCCGTTTCCTGAAACTATTCCCACAGTCTACGATCTGCATTATACCATTCTGAATTACGTTTTTGTGCTCCATTCTTCCAGAGGGGGCTTTTGAAATGTAAAATAGACCCAAAATGCTGATATTAAATTCACTTTGTCCTAAATAATGCACGTTATATATACCGTGGCGACGGTGGCGCTCGCTCGTGCGACGTACACATGATGTGGTTATTTTAATTGTAACTGGGATTAAGATGTCTGATGAGATGCGCTGTTTGACGGATTTGAGAAATTGAATGAGCCGTTGACGTCACATGAATTAATGAGGATAAAGAAATAAAACTTCATTCAAAATAAGGGATATTCTAAACACGGGTCTCTCGTTCATTAATGTATAAACAATGAATCTATCCCATCTGGCACAGTGGCCCAGCGGTAGCGCTCAAGTCTGCCAACCTAGCGATCCGGGTTCAAATCCCGGTGTTTCCAATATGATTTTTTTGAATATAATATTAATGATTATACGCCAAAGTAGCCTGGTTTTAAGTTAAAATATTATAAATCTACATGCATTGAGGATGTCATTCTTTATATAGCTCTCAACGTGCACCAAATTGAATTATTCCTATATTGCAAAAAGAAGGACCCCGGTCTTGAACCCGGGTCGTCCGTGTGGAAGTCAAAAGAACAACCCGTTGGACCACATTGGAGATAAGTTAAATATTGACTATACATCAATCAATGGGCAAGAAAGCCGTCTCGTAATTCTGTATAACAGTTAACTAGTTATTTTCGCTAGCAAGATCTCATTTGATTATTCAATCCAGCAGGCAAGTTTAAAGAAATATAATCTGATTGATTGAGGTAATGAGGGACTTAGAATTAGCCTATAGATAACGCATTTAACTTGTCGGCGAGGCGATTGAGCCTATTGCAATCTGTCAATAAAGTCTTAAATCAATTAATCAATCAATGCCGTTGAGAATCAGGGTCTCTGCCATCGATACGTGCTGGCTTTCCACCTAAAACGGGAGCGCGCATCTAGCCTGACTTGAGCCTGACTCTCAAGTCTGGCTTGAGTTAACGAGACTGAATCCTCCTTTGTGAAACAGGAAAATCCCGGCTTTGAACATCGGGTTAACTGAAGCTGGATAATGGACATGTTGATCGACTTAGTTGAACCACGTACATGAAACAGGGCCCTGGGCCCTGTTTCTTGTACCTGGATAACTGAGTTAGCCGGATAACTTTAACTGGATAACTGGG
The DNA here is from genome assembly GCF_963971535.1 of Notolepis coatsorum. NCBI lineage: Eukaryota > Metazoa > Chordata > Actinopteri > Aulopiformes > Paralepididae > Notolepis > Notolepis coatsorum. The sequence goes on along the minus strand of NW_028174872.1, from coordinate 335,543 downwards.
TTAGCCGGACTTTCCGGTTTCATGTACGTGGATTTTCCAAATCACCATGACAACATATCCAAAAGTTTGAGCCTGGTCGAAAGCAGAGTTCAAGTTCAAGTTAGCCTGTGAACCATCGCCACGCCCCCGCAAAGAAGTGACGGCCCGTTTCCTGAAACTATTCCCACAGTCTACGATCTGCATTATACCATTCTGAATTACGTTCTTGTGCTCCATTCTTCCAGAGGGGGCTTTTGAAATGTAAAATAGACCCAAAATGCTGATACTAAATTCACTTTGTCCTAAATAATGCACGTTATATATACCGTGGCGACGGTGGCGCTCGCTCGTGCGATGTACACATTATGTGGTTATTTTAATTGTAACTGGGATTAAGATGTCTGATGAGATGCGCTGTTTGACGGATTTGAGAAATTGAATGAGCCGTTGACGTCACATTAATGAATGAGGATAAGGAGATAAACTTCATTCAAAACAAAGGATATTCTAAACACGGGTCTCTCGTTCATTAATGTATAAACAATGAATTTATCCCATCTGGCACAGTGGTGCAGCGGTAGTGCTCAAGCCTGCCAACCCAGCGACCGGGGTTCAAAATCCGGTCTTTCCAATATGATTTTTTTGAATATAATATTAATGATTATACGCCAAAGTAGCCTGGTTTTAAGTTAAAATATTATAAATCTACATGCATTGAGGATGTCATTCTTTATATAGCTCTCAACGTGCACCAAATTGAATTATTCCTATATTGCAAAAAGAAGGAGACGACTAGGGTCTAGAACCCCGGTCGTCTGTGTGAAAGTCAAAAGAACAACCCGTTAGACCACATTGGAGATAAGTTAAAGATTGACTATACATCAATCAATGGGTAAGAGAGCCGTATCGTAATTCTGTATAACAGTTAACTAATTATTTTCGCTAGCAAGATCTCATTTGATTATTCAATCCAGCAGGCAAGTTTAAAGAAATATAATCTGATTGATTGAGGTAATGAGGGACTTAAAATTAGCCTATAGATAACGCATTTAACTTGTCGGCGAGGCGATTGAGCCGTACTGCAATATGTTAATAAAGTTTTAAATCAATTAATCAATCAATGCCGCTAGAGAATCAGGATTTCTGCGATCGACACCTGCTGTCTTCTCAGCTGAGGCGGGCGCGCGCACTGATCCTGAGAATCAAGTCTGGCTTGAGTTAACGAGACTGAATCCACCTTCTTGGAACAGGAAAATCCCGGCTTCAAACATCGGGTTAACTGAAGCTGGATAATGACATCTTGATCGACTTAGTTGAACCACGTACAAGAAACAGGGCCCTGGTCAGGATCTCAGGGTTGTTGTTGTTGTTTTGGACAGCACTCTCATTTTATATCTAGACATTGCTGTCGGCCCATTCCTATACCTCCTTTTGGTTCCCTGCTTTTTGTTCCACATCCCTGCATAGTTATGTGCGTTTAATGCAATAACATATAAACTGTTGGTTTGATCCATGGAGCAGTTCTCTCTCGCTCTCTCTCTGTCTGCGTTCACACTGCAAGCTTTAGTGCTCAATTCTGATTTATTGCTCCGATCCAAAAGATATGTGCGTTTAATGCAATAATAACATATAAACTGGTTTGATCTATGTAGCAGTTCCCTCTCTCCCAGGCTCTGTTCACACTGCAAGCTTTTTTGCTCACTTCTGATTCATTGCTCAGATCTGATTTCTTTTGTTTAGCCGTTCACATTATTTTTTAAATATCAGATTCCAGTGTGAACCGGTCCCACGCTCCTGAACTGACCCGCATGCGCAAATGAACAATAAAGAAGATGGATTTAAACATGGAGGACATTGAGGTCACAGTTTATGATTTTAATTTACAAGTTGAATGCAGTGGAGGTCGGCTAATTAAAAACAAATCTGACCTGTATCCGATTTATAGGACCAACGTATGAAAGTGGCCCCCAGATCAGAATTGAAAAGATCAGATTCCATGTGTTTTGTGTTGCAGTTCACACTTGTCATGAAAGACTCTGATCTGAGTCACATATGAGAAAAAATAAATCGTATCTGAGCCACTTCTGCCGGCAGTCTGAAGGTAGCTTGTCTCTGTTCCTATCAAAACACTGCTTGTAATGGATACAATGATTAAATAATAAAAGATAAAAATAATGTTGAAATTGCTAGCAATTTTCATTGAGTGATTAACCATCGGTAGTGTGATTAGTAAAGGATTAACCTGTAGTGTGGCAGTGAAAGGGTCAACCCTTTGTCGCGGGGCAGGGAAAGGGTTAACCGTCCGTAGTGTGGCAGTGAAAGGGTTAACCCTTTGTCATGGGGCAGCGAAAGGGTTAACCTGTATTGTCGCAGTGAAAGGGTTAACCAGTTGGTAGTGCGGCAGTGAAAGGGTTAACCGTTTGTTGTGGGGCAGCGAAAGGGTTAACCTGTATTGTCGCAGTGAAAGGATTAACCATTTGGTAGTGCTGCAGTGAAAGGGTTAAGACCGTAATCCCTTCACAGTGGATCAACAGAGCAGTAGTGACAGGACGCAGAGTGGATCAACAATGTTAAATAACGATATATAACAAGATAGCTTGTCAGCTATTTATAAAAGACATGTACGTTGAAATCTATTTGGCTTAATTTTGTATAGAAGGACTACTGTGTTGATGGAAATAAACATGTCAACCACACGTCAAGTTCTTGAGTTTTTATTTCCTCTTCCAACATCTCAGTCGGACAAACGGCCAGTGATGAGACGTTCATTTTGATCACGTTTCTCTGTACAATCCACTTCTACATACATTTCCCTTTTGGGTTTATTCAGTTTTCAAGAAGACATCCATCATATAAAATGTTTCTACTGTAATTATTGAATAGAATTGTGTTTCTATCCTGGTGAGAAAAGCAGACTTAGGGAAGATTTCAACTACAAAAAGTGAATAATGAGGTCATGACTATTGATCCAATCTGATCCAAATGTAAATGAGATGTTTTTTTCATTCTCGAGTAGTTGATTGACTCACGTTAGACGACATGTAAATATGAGTTTTTAAATTATATTTGCTGTCTTTTGAGGCTGTGAAAATGTTGTATTTTTTTAATGTCACAGTGGGTTTAGAACAGTGCTTCTCAAACTTTTTCTGTCAGGCCCCCCTTTGGCGGACCAAAATATTTTGGGCCCCTCGCCCCAACAAAATAGTCATGAAATGGGCCATGTTTAAATTTATTGAAATATCACCAATATCGTGACCTTTCAAATTGGCCCTATATTTTGTTTTCAGAGCTGTCATGGATGAAAAGCCAGCTTCACACAGATACTGTATGTGGTGCTGAATGGTATCCACACCTTAACTGCTGCATCATGAGATACTTGGTGGGCCATGAGATGAGATACTTGGTACTCAGCACCACACTCTGAAACTAGCTCTCTAGGTGGTATCAGATGAGATTTCAAAGAGTTCTTCCAAGAGTTTGGATGGAGATGTGTCAGGAAGCTTTGTCTCAATGTTGTCTGTAAAGTTTTTTTTTATCCAGAGTAACTTGGTGATCCTTTTCTGTGTTTTATTAAATAATGATTTTCAGATTTTGAGAAATGGTATTTTCATGGAGAACAGTGCAGCTGCAACAGATAGCACTTTAGTGATAATTTTCTGGAATCCAAAAAAAAAAAAAAAAAAATTTTTTTTTGTAAATCTCAAGGCCCCCCCTGTCATGCCTCTGCGCCCCCACTTTGAGAAACACTGGTTTAGAACATGAAAAAGCTTATTTTCCCATCTGCAAATCAAACTCTTCAAGAATGTATGCGAATTATACCCCAAATGTATACGATGATGAGAAATATTCCAGATTGGGGCTTTATTATTATTAAGAACCAATTTCCAAGTGATCCCAAACGAAAGTCACAGTTACACACGTCCTCTGCTCTCTGGCTGTGATCCCAAAGTTAAAGGAACAGTTACGCCCTACCCAAAGCTGTAAAGGAATGTGAATCCCTACCCACATTCAAAACTGCTCTTAAAGAGCACCTACGGGAGGCTGCAATTCGAAACTGGCCACCGTAAATGCCCAAAACCCCCACCACCAATAGACAGTCTCCTCCCCACCGCATGTACATATTCCCTCCCCGCCGTATGGATATTTCTCTCCCACCCACCCACCCCCTCCTAATGTACAGTCCCCTCCCCATCATATGTATATACTCTGTCAGGATCTAGGGGTAACAGTACTGTATATTTGAATACCGTTTATGTAACAAATGTATCGGTACTAAATACCTATATGTCCCTATGCCATAAATGTCATGTATGTTGTGTATGTCATAAATGTCTATATGAATTGAAAATGGGGGACCCTGATGGAAACAAGACAAACGTCTTTTTCAGGTCTGCATCCCCTTAACAATTGTATGTATTGAGCCGTACTGTATTGTACTGTGAAGTGTCACAGCCAACTAGTGACACTGGTTATAATGACATCCTGTTCTCTCTGTCAATTGTGGGATGTAAAAGGTTTAAGCATAGGTTTATGGTATATATCTGTTTTAGATCTAGGCATATGTTACTGTATGTGTCTATATGTGAAGTGCATGGGCTGCTCTGCACAAGCCAGAATGAAAAGAGCAGGTTGGCACAGAGATGAGATGAGAACAGAGGAGAGAATCACTGTCTTAGTTAAACTACAAAATACATATATTGTTGTGTGAATCTAACCTTTTGCGTATGTAATAATTATGGAAACATATATATACTGTTAGTGTAACTGAGGGGTACAATTCCCTGACTGTATTGATAAGTATGGTATCATTAAACCACTACCGCTTTATGTACTTTAATTACTGGCCATACAGTACATGATATATAAATATAATGAACACTTCCCACAATGAACCGGTTCTACACAAAGTTGTCTTTAAGTATTTATTGCAGCAAAAGGTACATAATACTTCTCTATTATACTTTGAATGCACTTGTAAGGCAAAGGAATGTGCGTAGGCAAATCAACAATGAATGTCCATTCTCTGGTTACGCAGGAGGTAATTATACAACCTGAATCTTAGGGAACTATATCTATGGTACACTAGTAATATATAGCGGGAGATACTGGAAGGGTCCCCCTGGTTGTAAGCCAGCAGGGGTAGAGGATCTGTCGGTAGTAGAGAGTCTGGTCAACGATGACTAAGGAGACTCCAAGTACAGGAGACGGTGCAATAGCCTCTTGATCCACAGACGAATACAGCTGTTCTCCGTAGACTGTAGCTCCACAGTGAAGAAAGCTAGCCGGCCTCAGGCTCTCTGAGGCGCGGACTCGACTTGGCTCCTCACAGGGTAAATCCAACACGTGCAGGCGTCGGCGATTCTCCGCTCCATAAATCACAGGACCAAAACAAATATAATCCAGCCGCAAAGGGCTATGTAGTCGTCGGGTAGATTAATCCAGTGTACATGTCCACACGGTTCTCGTCTAGGTCTCCTCGGGTGAAAGCGCCATGAAAGCAGCCCAGCCTGGATAAGAACTCTAGCTGGTACGAGGAAGCGTTGGTGATGCTGGTCACTGTAGAACTTTAGCCGCACGATACACTATACACAAATAGACTATTACTGACTTAATAGAAATATGTCGCACTCGACGGTATAGCGCCAAACTCTGACAATTCAGTTATTAATTCGCACGCGGTCTCAATGCTCTATTCTGGGGCCAAACAGGCCATACTTCACCGCACGGAGTATCGTGGGTGAGGCTTCAACTTATTGGGTAACTCTTAGACTAAGCGCTTCTGTATTCACCTGCGCCATATTTATATGCACGGTGAACAAACTAGTGCCAACGACATTTCTGTCTCGTATCCCTGGGCAAGGCCGGGCATGCACAGACATGTCTTGACGGTGACTTTGAACCTGACTCCGGAGGCATGGCTCTGGCGCCTGTGGACCGCTGTCCAATAGGAGAATGAAATATTATGGTCTGTAGTAGGCTAAAGGGATATTCCGTGTATATGTACAAGGAATATACAAGGGATATCAAACGATATACAAATACTATGCAATATATATCAATCAATAAATATATATATTCGGTTTAATCTGATCCTTTGTAACAGCCGCCCCCTAATTAGTCCCACCTAATTAGCTAAGCAGAGACAGATTAACCGCACTGTCCACTACTCAATGTCTGTTGTGAGGGGTCGGTCAGTTCACAAAGTCATGGGGTCATGGTCGTCATCAATAGTATCGGGGAGCCTTGGCAGTTCTATTAGCCTCGCCACGGGTCGGGTGTAGATCCGTCCTTGGACGAGCACTTCGGCTGCTCGGACCTTTCCGTCGGCACCGGTGATCACATTGCTTACGCGGCCAGCCGGCCACATAGCTCGGGGTAGTGACTGGTCGATAATCATGACGACTGTTCCTTCTGTCAAATTGTCTCTCTCTTTCACCCATTTCTGGCGGGTCTGTAGAGACGGTAGATAGTGGAGTAGGAAGCTGTTCCAAAACTTGTCAGCCAATACTTGACTGTACCTCCACATTCTTCGGCCGTTCGCTTCTTCAGGCCTGTACATTGTCTGTGGTAGCGCGGGGTCCAGCCGCACCATCAAGAGTGTGTTGGGGGTGACTGGGTCGACATCTGCTACATCACTTGAGACGTAACCGAGGGGCTTTGAGTTCAATACTCCCTCGATCTCCGTGAGGACTGTCATTAGGACTTCTTCCGCCACGGTCTGGGCCCCAAGCACGGCGTACAGGGCTGTCTTTATTGAACGTACTTCTCGTTCCCAAGTTCCACCGAAGTGAGGTGCGTTCGGGGGATTAAACTGGAAGTCAATCTGGGATGGAGCGAGGTGGGTCTTAAGTTCTGGGCCCATAGCTTGGAAGCTCTCTCTCAGCTCTCTTTCTCCGCCTTTGAAGTTTGTCCCGTGATCAGACAATAATATAGACGGTTTGCCTTTCCGCGATGTGAATCTTCGGAAGGCCATAAGGAATGAGTCTGTGCTCATGGTTGGAAGGAGTTCTATATGCATCGCTCGGGTGGTCATGCATTTGAATACAATACCCCACCGCTTCTCGGTTCCTCTTCCTTTCTTTATATACAGCGGGCCGAAACAGTCCATACCGGTGGAGTGAAAAGGCTTGTCGCCGAGTCGGAGGCGACAGGGAGGTAGGTCAGCCATCCGGGGTATACTGGGCTGCGCTCGCCACTTACGACAGTCTAGACAGGTTCGCTGGAAGCGCCGCACTGCTTCTCTCCCTTGCAGTATCCAATAACGACGTCTGATCTCCGCGAAGACTCTCTCTGCCCCGGCGTGATGCACATCCTCGTCGTATTTCTTTATGATCAGCTCTGTGACCTTGTGTCGGCTGTTTAAGACTATCGGGTACTTGACGTCATCCGGTAAGTCTGGATCTCTCCGCAGACGACCACCCACTCTGATGAGACCATGGGCGTCTCTCTCGGGGGCTAGGTGGAGCAGTCTGCTGTCTGATGGGACGGGCTTTGCTCCCTGTAGACAGTCTAGCTCATCGGGGAACGAGTCTCTCTGGGCTCGTTGTAGTAGAAGAAGTTCTGCTTCTTCGTAGTCAGCTGCTGTAATGTCAGTAGTGAGCTGAACCTCTGGGTGGTGCCACAGGAATGTCTTTAGCTGCGCACTCTCTAGGGTGAGGCAATCGTCTATGTCGGGGTCTGTGGAGACGAGTGTGTTCAATCCACAGAACATAGATTTCTTGTTTTCGGCCTCCTCTTTACTCGCTTCCCGTGGGGTGGGTGTAGGCCACTCTTCTTCCGGGAGCTTGAGGAACTCTGGCCCGTCACTGTATAGGTTGTGACGGGTGAGGTCATCCAGGGACATTCCCCGGGTGATGACATCAGCTGGGTTGTGTGTTGTGTCCACATACCTCCAGCTTGCTACTTCTGTTAAATCTTGAATCTCTGTGACTCTGACTCCCACGAAGACCTTGTATCTGCACGAATCAGACCGGATCCATGTGAGTACTGTCATGGAGTCTGACCACAAGATTGTTCTTCGCACCGGAATGGTGAGTTCACGTTGGATTAACGTGGCGAGTTGCGCTCCTGCTAGGGCTGCGCAGAGCTCTAGACGCGGGATAGATTGTTGCTTTCGTGGGGCTATTCTTGAGCGAGCCAGGATGAAAGCAGTATGTATTTCTCCTCCCTCCTCTCGGGCACGCAAGTAGGCCACCGAACCGTAGGCTACTTCGGAGGCGTCGCTGAAGACGTGCAGGTCCATCTGGCACGTCTCCGGCCTCACTGTGGGTGGGAAGTAGCTGCGGCGTATGTTGACACCTGGGAGTGAGCTGAGTTCCGTCTCCCACTCTCTCCATGTGGATGCAAGGTGTTCGGGTATGGGGTCGTCCCAGCCCTGGTCCTTGTCCCATAACGCTCTTACAATCATCTTTGCCCTGGTGGTGTAAGGTAGAATACATCCCAACGGGTCATATTGTCTGGCGAGTGTTCTGTATACACTCCGTCTGGTGGTCGGTAGTGCAGTCGACCTTCCCTGCTCCTTGGTCAGGGGTGTGTGTTTATAATGGAGCGAGTCTGTTTTGAAGCGCCAGACTAGTCCTAATGTCATTTCTTGGGCTTCTCCTGGGATGGTCGCCATCCAGGTCTCGCTGCTTGCTGCCTTGTCCTCGGGGGAGAGGCTGCGCAATACTTGCGGGTCGCTGCTGGCCCACTGCCTGAGATCAAAGCCGCCTTTGATCAGGGAGGCGCGGAGCTTGAGTAGAAGGGCCTCGGCTTCTTCTGGCGTCGAGACGCTTTGCAGACAGTTGTCCACGTAGAAACAATTTCCTACACTTTGTCGGACCTCTTCATCAGCTGCTGGGTCCTCTGCGACGTGTTTTTGCAGTGCAAACGTAGCACAGCATGGGCTGCATGTGGTTCCGAAAGGGAGGACTTCCCATTGATAGATGGCTGGTTGCTCATCCCCGATCCTCTCTCTCCATAGGAACCGCAGCAGGGGCTTGTCCTCTGGGGAGAGGCTGCGCAATACTGGGGGGTCGCTGCTGGCCCGCTGCCGGAGATCAAAGCCGTCTTTGATCAGGGAGGCGCGGAGCAGCGCACGACGTCGCCAGTCAATTTTCTTTATGTGTCCCGCTGTGATTCGCTTGTTAATCTCAGCGCGGTACACAGTCTCTTGAGCGGGGTCTCTGGCTAGGCGCCGCTCTGTGTTCAATAGATAGCGCTCCGTCGCTTCTTTTGGGGCGTGGAAGGTAGGCATACCCTCTCGCCTCAGGAGTGGAGTTGCGTATCTCATCACTCCGTTGACTTTGACTCTCTTTGTCCCCTGCTCGAGGAGTGCTATAGCGTAAATGTCTTCCTTGGAACGAATGTCTTTCTTTTCGTTCTTAAAGGGCATTGTCTCTAGTGTCCATAGCCTCTCGACATGCTGTAGGAGGGTGGTGTCTTCTTCTGTCACTCTGGAGTGGAGGCAGTTAGTGGCTGCTGTTCGGTTAAGAGACTTAGCGAGGGGGCCTTGTAATGTCCATCCTAGGCGGGTCTCGACTGCTGCAGGACAGCCTCTGGGCCCTGTGTGGACCCGGTCAATCGGGACGATGAGGTCTGCATGGTCGGAGCCTATCAGCAGGGTCGGGGTGGCACCGTCTATGAGCGGTATAGGTAGTTGACGCAGGTGCACATATTTATCCATCAGCTTGGCGATGGGGTAGGTGTACTGCGACAGGCCTATTTCTTGGCTGGTGAAAGCATTAGTAATCCTATACCGTCTCTCTGGCTGCCCGCTTGCTGCGATAGTGAAGGAGACATTCTCGCCCTTTATCGTCTTTAGATCTCTTCTTATTGTCCGAATCGTCATCTGGTTTTCGCTCCCCCGCATCCCCAGCTGGGCCGCAGCGGACGCGAGGAGAAGGGTCTTCTCTGACCCGTCGTCAAGGACGGCGTAAGTGTCCATGACCTTATCTTGGTAACTCAGTGTTACGCGGACCACCTTTAAGAGCACCCGGGCGCCCCCGCTGCTGGCGGGGTCAATGTACATAACACTTGCCTTTGTGCTGCTTGAGGGTGCAGGCTTTCTTCTGTTACTGTCGTGTAGGACATCTAGGTGGGCTCCGTCACACCGACTACACCTCTTCTTTAAGCGGCAATCGGCTGCCATGTGACTGCGCGCACATCGGTAACAGCGTCGGTTGGACTTTATCCATTGACTCACCTCGTCGGCGGTCATCTTCTTGAACGTGTCACATTGTGACAACCAGTGTTCCTTTTCGCAGTACGGGCACACCATCTTCCACTTCTCTTTCATCGAGGGGGTACTGTGGTTCTTGCTGCTCGGTACTGATTCTGATTGGTGCATGACGGTCACCAATCTGCGGCCATCGTTTGCTCTCCTAGGTCCCCCTCTGGAGCTTGGGGTGCTCCGCATGAACGTATCCAACCGTAGGCTGTTGACTTCTCTCGCCAGGAAGTCGGCTAGGTCTAGGAGGGATGGCTCGGGACCGTTAGGATCACGGTGGTCTTTTTGCCGCCTGAAGCGCTCTTGTCGGGCGGGCGGAAGCTTCTCTAAAATCCTCTCGACATTAGAGTTCGCGTACAGTTCGTGCATACCCTTTTCTCTTTGCGCTCCCAGCATCCCTACCAGGGATTGTACCTTGATAGACAGGTCATCTAGTGAGCGATTGTCTGTGGCTGGGGGTAGGCGGTCAATATGCCTTATCTCTTGTATTACGTAGTCCCATATGCGTCCATATCTTTGGTCGAGTGCTGCTAGAGCCGCTGTGTATGGGGTAGTAGAGGTGGCATAGGCCAGCGCTATATTGTGCGCTCGGGGCACCTTGAGGTGCTTCAGTAGGATAGCATACTTGTACGGTTCATCAGCTACATCGGACATCATTGTCTCTAAGCACATTCGTAGCTCCGTGTACTGTGCTCTGTTCTCGTGGGTGAAGTCCGGAAACGTCGGTGTGCCAATGTATGATGCCATGGATGGCTGGCACATCGGTGAGCGTTGGAAGAGAGGCCTCCTAGGCGAGTCTCCTCTTACGCCTCTTGGTGGGCTGGTACCTGCTGGGTACCATGGCCCGCGTATCCAGGTGCTATTCCTCGGGGCTGGTCGTGCGTCAAGCTCACCCGTGAATTGAGTCGGGGGTCTGTAGCGCAGAGCCGCGGGGGTAGAGCCTGGGCTGTACTGGACCTCCTGGTCCTGTGGAGTACTGTGCTGCTGTCGGGCTTGACTCTCCTCCTCTCCCTCTTCTTCTTCCTCTGGCAGGTCCTCTAGATCCTGTAGTCGTCTATTTAGCCTCTCCGCGGTGTAGACCGTTTCTTCCTTGTAGCTGGGTCTCACGTGGACCGGTCGGGGAAGGAGTTCGGAGGGGGGTATAGGCTCTCTCTGGTGGTCGGGCTCAGGGTCGCTTGATCGGGTAGGGGAGGGTGCCCTTGACCCTTGTCTTGACGAGGCCCTGGAACCCCGTGCGGAGGGAGGGGGTGTTGCCCTGGTGATCAGCTGCTCCATTATCTGCGCTTGTAATCGGTCGCGCTCGGCTTCGCGCTTGGTGAGAGCGAGGTTGCGCTCTGCTTCTCTTTGGGCACCGGCAGCGGCGCGCTGGGCTTCGGCGGCGGCGCGCTGGGCTTCGGCCCAGTCCCTTACCATATTCTCTTCCGTCTGAAGGCGTCTAATCTCTAGACGTATACGATCTTCTTCGCTCCGTTGCTGCGCCTGAATGCGTTCTCTTTCCATGGAAGAATGTTCGCGCTCACTAAGCGTCTGTGCTTGGAGTCGATCGCGCTCTGTTGAGGCTGCTAGGCTGGCGAGGAATGCCTGTGCCAGCATCTTGTCCGCCTCGCTGGGGGAAGACGCTGGTTGAGGTGATCCGCTCCTGGCAGTACTCGTTGGAGATCTGTTCTCCTGTGGCGAGTCCTGGAGATCCATCTCCGGGGTGCTCTCCTCTTCTTGTAGCGGGTAGAGTTCCATCCCTGGAGGGCTGTCTTTATCCTGGAGCTCTCCGGGGACTACTTCTTCGGTCTTGGCGGGGGGTAAAGTCGTGTCAGGTCCCTCCTGGTCCCTACCGTGAGCTTGGTCAGTTACGTTAGAACCCACTAGGGCCTCTATTGGCGGGGTAGCCTGGGCGATAGGGTCGGACATAATTTTACTATCTACTTTTTCCGCGTTTACCGTCTGTAGAAGGCTAGGTAGTATATTGGCAACGTAATCCTCTAAGTACTGAGGTGTCTGCCGTCTACGCTGCGGGCGATCTACTTTAGGAGAACCGTTTTGTGGAGTGTTCATCATAGGCCATGTCAATATTAATACCACTATATTAATATTACACTAGTTACCCTCCGGCTCGAAGGACCAATTGTAACTGAGGGGTACAATTCCCTGACTGTATTGATAAGTATGGTATCATTAAACCACTACCGCTTTATGTACTTTAATTACTGGCCATACAGTACATGATATATAAATATAATGAACACTTCCCACAATGAACCGGTTCTACACAAAGTTGTCTTTAAGTATTTATTGCAGCAAAAGGTACATAATACTTCTCTATTATACTTTGAATGCACTTGTAAGGCAAAGGAATGTGCGTAGGCAAATCAACAATGAATGTCCATTCTCTGGTTACGCAGGAGGTAATTATACAACCTGAATCTTAGGGAATTATATCTATGGTACACTAGTAATATATAGCGGGAGATACTGGAAGGGTCCCCCTGGTTGTAAGCCAGCAGGGGTAGAGGATCTGTCGGTAGTAGAGAGTCTGGTCAACGATGACTAAGGAGACTCCAAGTACAGGAGACGGTGCAATAGCCTCTTGATCCACAGACGAATACAGCTGTTCTCCGTAGACTGTAGCTCCACAGTGAAGAAAGCTAGCCGGCCTCAGGCTCTCTGAGGCGCGGACTCGACTTGGCTCCTCACAGGGTAAATCCAACACGTGCAGGTGTCGGCGATTCTCCGCTCCATAAATCACAGGACCAAAACAAATATAATCCAGCCGCAAAGGGCTATGTAGTCGTCGGGTAGATTAATCCAGTGTACATGTCCACACGGTTCTCGTCTAGGTCTCCTCGGGTGAAAGCGCCATGAAAGCAGCCTAGCCTGGATAAGAACTCTAGCTGGTACGAGGAAGCGTTGGTGATGCTGGTCACTGTAGAACTTTAGCCGCACGATACACTATACACAAATAGACTATTACTGACTTAATAGAAATATGTCGCACTCGACGGTATAGCGCCAAACTCTGACAATTCAGTTATTAATTCGCACGCGGTCTCAATGCTCTATTCTGGGGCCAAACAGGCCATACTTCACCGCACGGAGTATCGTGGGTGAGGCTTCAACTTATTGGGTAACTCTTAGACTAAGCGCTTCTGTATTCACCTGCGCCATATTTATATGCACGGTGAACAAACTAGTGCCAACGACATTTCTGTCTCGTATCCCTGGGCAAGGCCGGGCATGCACAGACATGTCTTGACGGTGACTTTGAACCTGACTCCGGAGGCATGGCTCTGGCGCCTGTGGACCGCTGTCCAATAGGAGAATGAAATATTATGGTCTGTAGTAGGCTAAAGGGATATTCCGTGTATATGTACAAGGAATATACAAGGGATATCAAACGATATACAAATACTATGCAATATATATCAATCAATAAATATATATATTCGGTTTAATCTGATCCTTTGTAACAGTTAGTATATATTAATTATATGCTTTATAATTCTACATATAAAAGTAATCTGTACCGATGTGTCTGTCTCCCTCCCTCCTCCCTCCACATGAACATACAGAAAGGGAGTAAACCATCGGAATGTGGAGCGGGGCCCGCTCTCAGTATTGAGGTTTAGGATAAGGATTATAATATATATATTATATTATATGTATTATAATTCTATGCTTAAAAAGGGAGTGTGTAATACTATATATTACTATACTATAATAATATGTACTGTACTGTACTGTAATAATGCTGTGTTCCCAATGGCTGAAAGCAACCCTTTGCTTTGAGTTTTGAGTTTTCCCAGATGGCCTAGCTGCTCGGAACCCTTCCCTCAGCTCTCCGGCCGGCAGACGCCTGGTTACCAGGTTAACCCTTGCAGGTTTTGTTAAGATAGTATGTGGAGGGACTTTCTCATACTCGAATGATATGTAACTGCAAAGTAATAAATAACGGAGGGAATGATAAGACACGTACTGTACACGTACAGTAAAATGATTGGATAAATATGTACTGACGTGCTAAACGTTGACTGGCTAGTGAAATTTCATCACTGTATCTGAACCAATGACAAAGAGATCTTGAATTCCTTTATAAAGGCTAACTCACTTCATCTCAAGAGAGATTTTTTTGGATTCTGCATTCTGATATATTGTAAGAGAAACCTTTTTGTACTTATAACCATGAATTGTGCATTTATTGTAATTTTGTATTTTTAAAAATAAAACCTTTTTGAACCCACTTCGTATACATCCTTCTGACCATTCGGGTAAGCATTGAAATGTGTTGCATTGTAACTTTACCCATTTTTGAGCATGATGAAGGAGATTGGGAAGAAACACTGCCTCGTGATGTTTAGGATTTATGATGTAAAACTCTAGTAGTAATGATCACATTATGTCTTTATCCACACAGACCCCTAAAGAAAGAAATATATCATATGTATGCCATGTGTGTATGTAGCATATATATATTCTATATATATATATAATGTAGATTCTATATAATGGGCTTATTAAGTAATGTTACAGTGGTAATACTTATTAAAAAAAGTAGTAATACAACCAAGCTTTCAAATGAGCAGTATTACACGTCCTTTCGTAAAATGATGATAATAATTTTTATTATAGGCATATAAGAGTTCTCCTAGACCTACATATTGTGACTTCGTAAGAGTAACTTCTAGTTGCCGTGTGACGTATAAGGGAAATGGATATCATCTGATTGAAAGACAGTGTCATACTGGTCAAATGAATCCTTCCCGGTGCAAATAAAATAAGAGACTCCGCAACTTCAATCACTTGACCTATGGTCGATGACTGGGGGGGACGGAGCGGTGCGTGTGTTATGTCTGTCGGTCGGGTTTAACCCCAGCAGTTTGTGGACGCATTGGGTTCTGGATATCACAGACATCGCAGGACGCTGCTTGATGTTGAGATGAGCGGACCAATGAGTTATAGGGTTATCAATCTGACCGAGGCTAGCATGAGCATTTAACATGTACCCATTCTGCAATCTGTTAAATAAAGTTTTCATTCATTCATTCACACACGTCCTCTGCTCTCTGGCTGAAATGCCCCCTTTTTGAAAGCCACAGCTATTCAACAAGAGTGCAGAGATACTCGTTTCAAACGGGCTCCACTCGTCATTATTGTGAAGAGGCTATGTACCTAACAGCTGTCATCTTCTACAGGCATCACTGTGCGTGTGTGTGTGTGTGTTCAGATTGTCAGGATGACACATAACTTGTTTTGACTTTATTCTTTAAACTTTATTTTTTTTACTGTATGAAGCACAATCTTAGGAGGTTCCTCGATGTGAGCAATCTATTCACTTTTCATGTTAATACTTATTGTTACAATAATTATTCCCTTGTGTATTAAAAACATGTTATACATTTACATTACACATGTCACTTTGTTGATGGTTCACCAATGATTTCAGGCTGTGGAATATGTGGATATACCTTCTGAAATCAACCATTCATAATCGCAACCAGAACTCAGTCATGTTTTTATTTAAGTTCCCATTCAGCTTTCTACTGAAATGACCGGAAGATAGATGAAGTCTGACATCACCAAAGGTTCAAATTGTTTTACGTCTCAAACCCTCTCAAGTTCAAGTTTCAAGTTTGTTTTAATTTGTCACATATAACGTACATGTACTTTACAGTGAAATGCTTGGTTCGACTTCTGTATGAGCTCCTGATAATGTGCTTCATACAGTAAAAAGTAGTAAAAGAAGAATAACACTATAAAATATACAAGCTAAAGCACAACCTAAGTACAATTAGTGATGTGACGTTTGAAGCGAGGCTCCGGAGCTTGTGTCGAGCAATCCAGCTTTTTTTAAGTGGAGCCTGTATCGAAGCGCGTATCAGGTGACGTACTGATGACGTCCGAAGCCTCGGTCCGGGGGGTACCGCCCCCGAAGCCCCACTCCGGGGGGTACCGCCCCCGAAGCCTCACTCCGCGTCACTGATTCAGGAAATGGCTTCGGGGTTGGTGCGCAACGCGTCTCCAACACGGGATCATCCCTATGTTCCCCGGAACATCCCCGCAACACAAGTGTCGACATAGGAATTCATTACGAGTTTCTTTGCGTTGGAGAATCCCGTGGAGTACTGGGAAAGACAAATAAATGTGTATCCATATATATATATAACAGATGGTAGCGCGAGGCACTGTCAGTCACGATGGACTTCAAGCGTTGTGAAGTGACTGGCGAGTAGCGGTACTGCGAGTTAAACTCACTCCACTTAAAAAGACACACTTTACACGTCATGAAGAGTGAATTCACCTTGGTGTAGCGGTCTGTGCTGTCACCTGTCGCCCGTGTCACGGCAGACCCGGGTTCTAAACTCCCTCGGGGCATCGAAGAAAGTTAAACACAACTCAAAAAAGGTGACCATATGATATCATCTCCGTTAAATATAAACTTGCTGTAATGTCTAACTTGCTGTGCCTAATCTGATCACATCTGTATGATCCAAATGCAGGATGGCATGTCGATTTTGAGTTGCTTTTTCTGAATAAAAATGAATGAAGCAAGCACTTGTCCCTGCCATCATTCTGTTAGAAAAACACACTATATTAAATTATAGAATGTTGTAGTAACACAAGCACTTTCTCCTCTGTCCCTGCCATCATTCTGTTAGAAAAACAGACACATTATTATTTGTTTATTGGCATCATCATCACTCTGCCTGTTCTACATTTATTGTCCACTTGATGGCACAGTAGAGCAAATGCACCATGAAGCTTCGACACATGTGTGGTACTATTGGATGGAAAGCCTCAATGCTTCATGAAGCTTCATCTCGCCATCACTAAGTACAATCTAAGTACAGTGAGTAAATGCAGACGACAATGAGGTACAAAAACTTTAAGGCAAGGTGCAAATCGCTGCTGGCGGGACAAACCCTCATAACTCCAAAAACCCAACTTTTCGGCAGATGAAAAAAACGAACACAGATTTGAGGGCGAATAGAGTTACGAGGTTTAGACAGATGATTGGTTTAATGCTTTCCCATTGTGTACTGTGGTGGTTCTGGGGTTCTGCAGCTGGAAGCATCTCCGATTTGTAGAGACGCATCCCAGCCGAACATCCTCCATCTTGGATTAGTTTGGCGAGCGTTTTTTTCAGCGTGGCATAATGGGATTTATGATTAGCCAATGTGCATATCGATCTACCAGAATCCGATGAGTGGTGAGGAAATGCTGCCGGCGATCACATGGCCTGACGGTAGGATAATATTACCCCAAATTACAGCTGGATTGGACATTGTTTTATAACGTAACGTGATTGGTCAATGAAAATGCTATATTGAACGCACACTGTATTGCAGATCAATAATAGTAATCGGCGTTCCCCGCCGCCCCCATTTCATCCATAGATGCTCTGTAATAGTCCGGATGCTACGCAGTTTGTTTTATTTCATTCGTATATATACAGCAGAAATGGCGTTTGTATAACTGCGCCAACGTTTAGCCTATTATCTAAGCTCCCGGGAAAAAAGCCTAGCCAAAAAGTGTGTTACACCTTATATTCACAACGCTATAAAATGACAACCAACCGATGGATTTTTATTTTCTTTAAGCCATTGTGAAGGCACGGTTTATGCACTCAAGTGACAATGAGAATGGACAGATAGCAATACTATAAAGCATAGTTAAAACAAAACCAACACGTTTGTTTACATTCCGCGGTCCCCTGCACCATATTAGACGGGTCCAAGCCGGTCGTCAAAGTGTTAACAATTGTGTGTATTGAGCCGTACTGTATTGTACCCATTCTGCAATCTGTTAAATAAAGTTTTACCTTTTTCTGTGTTAACTCGAACCTTAGTAAGAGTACAGGAGAGTGTTATCTTCACTCTAGGGCCGAAGTGGTCATGTACAGTCACGTAATTATTAACGTACTGTCCGGACTCCGGGGTAATTCCCTCTTGATGTGTGGTGTGTGAATGAATGAATGAATGAATGAATGAATGAATGAATGAATGAATGAAAACTTTATTTAACAGATTGCAGAATGGGTACAATACAGTACGGCTCAATACATACAATTGTTAAGGGGATGCAGACCTGAGAAAGACGTTTGTCTTGTTTCCATCAGGGTCCCCCATTTTCAATTCATATAGACATATATGACATACATGACATACAGATAGTCAGTACTGCTACATCTATACATTTATGACATACCAGATTTGCAAATACAGTACTGTTTGTGATACAGAAGGAGTCAAGAAAAGGGAGTATATACATTTGACGTAGAAACTGTACATTGGAGGAGGTTGGGTGGGGGGGGTTGGGTACATTGGGATATTGACAACCATACTGGGTAATCTACATTGGAGGTGGTTGGGGGGGGGGGGGGGGGGCACACTGTATAAACAAGTAACACTGTACATTGAGGGGGGGGGGGGGAGGAGACACTGTGCAAACAAACACAATTGTACATTGAACTATTGACAACCATACTAGGTAAATGACTGTACATTGGAGGGGGTTGGGTTAGGATATTTACAGGGGCCAGTGTTGAATTGCAGTCTCCCGTAGGTGTCCCTTGAGAGAGGTTTTGAAAGTGGGTAGTGATCCACATTCCTTTACAGCTTTGGGTAGGGCGTTCCACATTGATGTGGCATAATTGCGAAACGTGTTTAGTCCCTTATTTGAGCCGAATCTGGGTTTAACATGATTTGTGGAGCTCCCTCTGGTGTTGTGATCGTGGTATTCACTGACCTTTGGGAAGTATTTTGACATGTACATGGGTACCTTGGTCGTGTAGTGTATCTTGTAGACCAGGCCCATTGCAAATTGTTGTACTCTGTCGTCTACTCTAAGCCATCCTAGGTTGTCGAAGTGGGCAGGGGTGAGGTGGGTTCTAGGAGTAAGGTCAAGCAGTAGTCTGACCAGTTTGTTTTGAGATGTTTGTAATTTTGTTTTTAGCGCCTTTGAGGTGCTTTGGTACCATGAGGTGCAAGCATAGTCGTAGTACCCCTGAATGAGTGCTCCTGCCAGAGTCTTCAGGGTGTTCTTGTTTACCAGAGAGGAGATCCGGTACAAGAATCGAGTTCGTTGGTTGACTTTTTTTATTACATTGGATGCCATTTTGTCACAGGAGAGATTAGCCTCTAGGATGGAACCCAGGTAGGTAATTTCATCTTTCCTTGTGACAATATTGTCACCCACTGTAACTGAGAAGCCGTCGGTCTTGCTGAGTTTGTTATTTGAACCGAAGAGAATGGACTCTGTTTTGCCCATGTGTAATGATAGTTTGTTATCAGCGAGCCATATGCAGATTCTGCCTAGTTCCGAGCTGAGGGTTTTTTCAACCTGTAACTTGTTCTTGTCAGAGACCAGCAGGGCTGAGTCGTCCGCAAACAGGAACAAGTTGCAGTCACAAGCTGACGACATGTCATTTGCATAAATTAGGAACAGTAGCGGTCCTAGTATGCTTCCTTGTGGAACACCACAGCTCACTGTGAGGGGGGGGGATAGGGTACCGTTTACCTCCACCATCTGTTCCCTCCCCTCAAGGTAGGATTGCATCCAGCTCACTGATAGACTATCAAAACCAATTGCTTTTAGCTTGTCAATCAGAATGGAGTGATTGACCGTGTCAAAGGCCTTTTGTAGGTCCAGCATGACCATGCCGCAGTATTTGCCTGCGTCCACCTCTTGTTTGATGTGGTCATTCAAATAGAGAAGGCATGTGTCAGTGGAGTGGGATGTTCTGAAGCCAGATTGGAATTCGTAGATTAGATTTTTTTCCGCTAGGTATTTTTCGACCTGTTCGTAGACTATTTTTTCCATGACTTTCGAGATGGAGGTGAGAATAGAAACAGGGCGGTAGTTGCCTGGGTCTAATTTGCTGCCCTTTTTGTGCAGAGGGGTCACCCTCGCAATTTTGAAGTCCTTGGGGACGTGTCCCTGTTTTATGGAGAGGTTTATTATGTGTGTGATGATTGGTGTGATGGCGGCTGCTGAGTCTCTGAGGAATTTGGAGGGGATGTTGTCATGGCCAGTGGCCTTGTTAGGTTGGAGGGCGCTCAGTTTATTGAGTACCTCATCTGTTGTTACCATTTCCAGCTTGAAGTCGTCCTTGCGGACCCCTAGGTTTTTGTAGTAAGCTACTATGTGTTCTACCCCATAAAGCCCTGAGTGGGAGGGTAGTTTGTTTACCAGTGTTGTGGCTATGTTTGTGAAGAAAATGTTTAAGTAATTGGCTACATCCAGCTTGTCTGTGATGAGCGTGTTGTCAGTTTTTATGTTTATGTTTGAGAATCTGGTTTTAAGTTTTTTGCTGCATCCTAGTTGATTATTGAGTAATTTCCAAAGTTCACGTGGTTTGTTTTTGTTTTCCTCAGTTTTGTCATTGATGAAATTCTTTTTTGCAGTTTTGATCATGGAGTTTACGTCGTTTCTTAGTCTGTTTCTTTCTAGTTTGAGTTCAGTCACGTGGGCTTGGAGTTCACTGCTCGTGCTTTTAGTAAGCTTTGACTGACTTTTACGAAACTCAGAGCATTTTTTGTCTCTGGTTTTCATAGCGGCCAGTATTTCGGAGTGCATCCACGGCTCAGCGCGATTTTTTACCCTGGTGGTTCTTAGGGGCGCCATGTCGTTTAGTATTGCTGAGAATTTGGTTTTGAAACCAAGCCATGTTTCGTCAACCAGTGTACCATTGAGTTCATCTGACCAGTCCAGACTCTCCAGTTCAAGGTTGAAGGCCTCGCTAGAGTAGGTTTTGAGGTCTCTAGATGTGACTGTTTTGTGGCAGCCAGCCTTTTGTTTTAGTTTTTTTCGGGTACAGAATATCATATAATGATCACTTAACCCACATGCTATAACCCCTTTATTTGAGATCTTGGACTTGTCGGAGGTCAGAATGAGGTCAATGGTAGTCTGAGTTGATTCACATACACGTGTGGGTTGGGTGATTAGCTGGCTGAGGCCATGCAGATCACAAAACCTACTGAAGGCCTTGAAGACGGGTGCATCTTTTCGTTGCATATCCGTGTTCCAGTCTCCAATAAGAATTTTGTCTACATCCTCAACTCCAGCTAAACACCCATCCATTGTATCATAAAAGCCACTATGATCTGGCGGCCTGTAGACTGTGCCAACCAGTAGGGATTTCGCCCTTTCGAATAGGATTTCCACCCATACAGTTTCAATTGATTTATGATTCAGGTCATTTCTGTTGATGAATTTGGTGTCCTTGTGTATGTACATACAGACACCACCTCCATGTTTGTTCCTATCATTCCTGATTATTGAGTAGTTCTCAATCTCTATCTCTGGATCTTTTACAGAATCGTCGAGCTTAGTTTCTGAGAAGCACAGTATGTTTGCCTTACCATTTATGAATATTTGTTTGATTTCATCCAATTTGTTTTTTAAGCTGTTAATGTTAATGTGAAAAATGTTCAGTCCATTGGCGTTGGTTATTTCATTGATGTTGGCAGGTTCGAAGTATTGTCCGTTTGTGATCTGTTCCTCTGTGTTGTTGTGGGTGGGAAGGGGGGAGGGGGGGGTCGGGTCCCGCGCCGTGCTGGAACAACAAAGAAGGGGGGAGGGGGGGGGAGGGTCCCGCGCCGTGCTGGAACAACAAAGGACTCGTTCCTGGTTGTTTTCGTTGTTAGCTCTGCTAGCTAGCCGGCTATCGGGCGTCGAGATGTTTACATCCCGCGTCGAGATGGTCGTCATGGTTTCGACCCTCGGTTCACCTCCTCTCGTCACTGCCTCACGGTGGTGACAATAAACCACTGGAAACCGTTATCTTCAGGACTGTGCATTTATTTCCATTATATTCTTCATATCATGCTGTTGACTAACGTTACATATATCACAACAAGCTACCTGCTTCTGTTGTTCTTCCTGTGTACACCCTGTCTCATCACATATTCGCTCCTTGCGTAGCTGACCTGTATGCGTGGGTGCCTCCCTCTTAAAGGAACAGACCATAATCTTATAACACTACCCCCACTCTGGATGGCAATTAACAATTAAATATAATAACATTCCAGCACCCCTATGACTACACACAAAATATCCTAAACAGATTACATAGACTTTTTTTCTTTTTGAACACCCCTTGAGTCTCTGGAGTCCTTTAGGGTCACAATGCCCAAGAACATCTCCCCTTGACGGAGTAACAGTCCATAAGAAACAGTCCATAGGAAACAGTCCATTATAATCCTTAAGATAGTTGTTTCCCTTGAGAACAGGGTGAAATTGTGGAAGGTAGTGCAGTGTTAGGAATTTAAACAGTCCACCTCCTTTCAGTGCTTCTGAGGTTCCAACACACTCTGAAAAAGAAGCATGAAACACACCTACAACGCAACGAATACAGCCCCAATATAACCACAGCTCTAACTCAATATTAAAGGCAACCTCCCAGTATCCTCTCTAGCTTCTAACTGAGTAAAACACCTGCTTCACCTGTTCACCCCAAAATAATTGTATGGTCTCACTTTTCTCACCGTAAACAAGATCACCACCAAAGTAAACTTACTCATGATGCCACAGTGCCTCAAGTGTTTTTCTTTAACCAAAACAATACAAAGTCTTTCAAACAACAAACTCCTTTCAACTATTTTTTCTTTAAACAGGAGTAATATAACCCCTTTTTTTTTAGTAAGTCACCCACTCTCCATATTTATCTGGAGGTCTCCTGGTCCTGCTAGACCTGCCCCTGGATGTTTGGCACTGAGTGGAGTCCATAACCGTTGCTTTTTGAGTACGTTGCACTGCACTACCCCCACTAGCATGAACCTCCTCTGTACTCGAGGAGACTTGGGCTGTGTGTGGCGAAGAGGGGAAAGCAACAGGGCTCAAGGGAATGTCTGTAGATGACTCTGCTTCCTGTCCACTATCACTCCCCGCCGCCGTATCCGGAAACAGATTAGCCAGGAACAGATCAGAGTCGATGAGGCTGGTATCTGGAATGGGTGGTAGAACCTCAGCAGGGTTCCAGACTTGTGCTTGTTCGATGACCCAGACATTATCCAACAGGGTACGGGAGTGGTATGGTTTGAGTTTGTCATGGTGCACTACTTTGACTTTTGCCTTAGGCCCCTTTTTGATGCGGTACACCAAGTCGTCCAGTTGGCCTAGGACAAAGTATGGCCCCTCGTATGATGGCAAGAATTTCCTCACCTTATCTCTTACTCTCTTGGTGCCTTTTACTAGGTGCCAGACAGCATCACCTGTGTGGTACAGAGTGCGGCAAACGTTCTTGTCATATTGCTTTTTGGCCCGTTCCACAGACTGACCTAGGGCATCTCTGGCGATCTGGTGAGCAAGCTCCAGCCTTTCACGGAGCTGAGTGACGTACTGTGGAGGAGTCTGGGCACTTTCATGGCCGGGTGGCAGACCAGCCACCAGGTCAATTGGCTCAGTCACTTCCCGCCCAAACAACATCATGTTGGGGGTAAACCCAGTGGAGCTGTGCTTTGTTGCCCTATAGGCCATTACAGCATAGGGAATCATGATATCCCAATCCCAGTGGCAGCGTTCAGCTGTTGTGGCTAAGATATTTTGCAGAGTGGCATTGAAACGTTCAACCTGCCCATCAGACTGTGGCCTGAAAGAAGTGGTGCGCGTCTTCTCTATTCCAAGTAGTTCACACACAGACGATAAGTATCGTCCTTTTTGCGTACCATGACAATGGGCGCGGCCCAACTGCTGTGGCTGTTACGGGCGAGTCCAGTCTCGAGGCTCTGCTGTATCTGCTGGTCAGCATTCAGTTGTTTTTCCTGGGCCATGCGGCGGGGGTGTTGTTTCACTGGGACACCTGGCAGGGTTTGAATGTCATGTTGCACTAGGTTAGTACGGCCTAGGTCAGTGGGTCCTGTAGAGAAGATGTCGCCGTAGTCTTGCAGGGGCTTCGCTAGACTGCACTTTTCCCCGGTAGTTAGCTCAATGGAACTCTGGGCGTACAGAGTGGTGAGATGTTCTGGCACGGTGGGGAAGGCACGGTCGGACTGTTGGGATTCAGTGATGATGGTAGGGGGCTCCATTATCTCAACAGACTGGAGAAACCCTGCTACAGCTCCTTTCTTGATGGTAACATCAGTGGTTCCTGGGTTAAATACTCTGATTGGTATACTCTTACTGGGCTGGGCTCCTACTAAGACCCGGGCCACCAGCAATCGGTGCTTCTCAACAAAGCCTTTTGTAGGGCATAGCATCACCTCTCCTTTCACAGGGGTCCGGAAATGAGCATTTCCCGGTATAATGTACTCACGTCCTGGTGCTAGAACTGTGGTGCGAGCTACTCTTACTGCATGTGCTCTCGGCCTGTTGTCCGGATGGAAGTATTGTATTTGTTCACCGAACAACACAATCTTTCGGTTGCCAAAGTCCAGATGTGCTCTTGACTGCTCTAAGAATGGATGGCCCAGGATGGCCTCAGCACTGCCTGGCAGGTCGGCAAGTATGAAATCTACACCCACAGTCTGGCTGCCAATCTGAACAGGTAAGTGAACTTCACCCAAAGCAGGGACATTCCCAGGACCAATGCCATGCAGGGACTGTACAGTTGATGGCTGGATAGGTGGTCTGACCTCCGGGTGGATAGAATTATAGTATCGCAAAGGCAGCACATTTCTCCCTGCCCCAGAGTCTAAGATGGCACAAATCTCCATGTCATACATCAGCAGGTGGATACACATTTCTGGGCTCTCACCTTTACCACTGGACCCTCTGCGTTAGGGGTGGACGGTATGGTCAAAAATTTATATCACGGTATAATTTTAAGGATAGACGGTTACGGTATATATCACGGTATATTCATTTATATAATTTTTTTTTTTTTAATTCTTCTGAAGGGGTAAAACACTGGTATGGCAGCTATTACTGTACTCTTGTATTACTAGGACATATTTCACATAGTACAGAGGTATTTTAAGAACATTTATTGTGCAAAAATGACAGCAGGATAGGAGGTTTCTTTCCCTCAAACAACTCAAACTAGTAAACACAATAAAACTCCAAGGCTCCAACATAACTTAGTGTACTGTACTGGTACTGTACATGTTTACTTGGCCTCATTGCTTGTACCCTTAAACAATAAAATATAGCAGCATAAAATCAAATTGAAAAGTAAATTCAAGTACAGCAGGACAGGGGGTTTCTTTCCCTGGCTCAAACACAATACAACTCCAACTTAACTTTAGTGTACTTGTTTACTTGGCCTCATTACTTGTACCCTTAAACAATAAAATATAGCAGCATAAAATCAAATTGAAAAGTAAATTCAAGTACAGCAGGACAGGGGGTTTCTTTCCCTGGCTCAAACACAATACAACTCCAACTTAACTTTAGTGTACTTGTTTACTTGGCCTCATTGCTTGTACCCTTAAACAATAAAATATAGCAGCATAAAATCAAATTGAAAAGTAAATTCAAGTACAGCAGGACAGGGGGTTTCTTTCCCTGGCTCAAACACAATACAACTCCAACTTAACTTTAGTGTACTTGTTTACTTGGCCTCATTGCTTGTACCCTTAAACAATAAAATATAGCAGCATAAAATCAAATTGAAAAGTAAATTCAAGAACAGCAGGACAAGAACTTTTTTCCCCAAACAATATACCAACTCTCATAATACAAAATTACTAAATAAAACAGTGCAAGTGTTACTCTCTCTTAGTGCAAAAATAAATAAGTAAACATTCCTTTTTGTGATGCTTACTTAACCAGCCTAATTTATTAAGCCAGCTACACTACAGGTTATTAGCCAGGAAGACAAGTCTGTCAACGGTATCTGGCTTCAGAGCAGATCTGTGGCAGGTCACAATGTTGCCACCAGTGCTGAATGCCCTCTCTGAAGGGGCACTAGTGGCAGGAATACAAAGGTACTTCCTGGCCAAGCCTGCCACTCTTGGGAAATTAGCTTGGTGCAGCCTCCACCACTGCAGTGGATCTGTCTCACCATCGACCTCCATTGCCTGCAGGTAGCTCTTGAGCTCAACTTCAATTGCATCTCTGGAGAGGGCAACTGGGCCAGTTTGTTCAACTGTCTTTTTGAAAAAGCTACCCAGACTTCGCTTTGCTTTCTTCTGTGGTGCTGCAGTCGTCCCTGCAGTTTCTACTGCAGCTCCTCCCGCCTGCTGCTCCTCTGTGGATGCTGCTGCTGCCTGCCTTTCTAGCAATCTCTCAATCTCTGCTGCAGCTCTGGTTTTAATAAAATCTTTCCTGTTATCAGCGATGTACGTTGTTTTGAAACGTGGATCTAGGAGGGAGGCCATGTCGAGAAGGTCATCGGTTTTATGGTCATCGTATTTCTCGTTTAAATACTCAAGGATGGACCTCTTCAGCTCTTTTGTCAGGTCTGTGTCACTGTCATCTTGAGCTGGAGACAGAACAGTGTTGTTGAGAAGATGGAGCACAGGTTTGAGGTATGACACACTGACGTATTCTTCCCCGGACAGTGCATCTGTGAACTCCAGCAGGGGGCCGAGGGTCTTGCTCACAGATTCCAAAACATCCATCTCTTGCCATGATGGTGCCAGGTGCCGGGTTTTTTTATCAGCTTTAAGGACCTGAGATATGGCCTTCTCCTGTTCAATCACCCTCTGGATCATTTGCTGTCGAGATCCCCATCTGGTTGGCGATTCAGTGATGAGGCGGTGAGGAGGTAGTCGAAGTTCAGCCTGGGCAGTGGCCATTTCTCTCTTCCTTTTCCATGAGTAGGAAAAGCTGCTCACAATTTTCTTGCATATGCCAACTGCACGTTCAACACGGGGCTCTTTGGCACTTCTCTCTGTAAAATAATTCATATTCATTATTCTAGATGTACATATTTGACAACACGCATAAAATAATATACATAAAATGTATGAGGATGTGTTTATAAATATATAGAATAATGAATATTATGAATTATTCTATATATATATTTTTTATTTTATTTTATTTAACCTTTATTTATCCAGGCAAGCAATTAAGAACACATTCTTATATACAAAAGCAGCCTGTATGTCATTGTACACACACACACACATCCCATTTCTCATACATTTTATGTGTATTTGACAATAAGCACAACAGCACCGATAGTTACTTAGTTATAATACCATTCCTGTGCCTCTTATTTTTAGACTTTATTTAACTAAATTAGTTGTCTGCAGTCATTGGAAGATTGCACAAAATAATTTCATCCAGTCGTTTATAATTGATGGAAACTTGTGATGTGACAATAACGTTGAGTTTGAGCTTGTGTGTGTGTGTGTGTGTGTGTGTGTGTGTGTGTGTGTGTGTGTGTGTGTGTGTGTGTAGACCTACCGATGGCGAGGTGCAGCCTGTGGCCGAAGCACTGCAGTCTTGTCCAGTCGTTGAGTCCCGCTGCTTTGATAACGTTTGCGGCATTATCGGTTGTTATGCTGACTTGCGACTCTTCTTTAAGTCCCCATGATTCCAGCGCTTCCCTCAAGCCTTGGGCTATCTCTTCTCCAGTGTGGTCCTCCGGGAAATATGAAGTTTGTAAGCATTTGCTGCACAACTCCCACTCGTCGTTGATGAAGTGGACCGTTAAACTCAAGTAAGGCTCCATGGTGCGACTTGACCACAAGTCAGTGGTCGTTGCATAATGTTGAATTGTACGGAGTTCTTTCTCCACTTGCTCACGGACCTTGCTGTATAGTTTTGGCATTTCAATTGCGCTAAAGTGCCTGCGGGCAGGTAACGTGTATCTGGGATCCAGTGTTTTGACCATGTCTATAAAGCCCTTTCTATCGACCGTTTGGAAAGGAACCATGTGTTTACATAAGTAAACAGTGACGGCATTAGTTATTTCGGTCCACCGCTGGCTTTTTTTGTCATAAGGAATGCCTTTGGAAAACGCCTGAGTGAGTGATGTCTGAGCTGCAGGGACAGCTTTTTTCTTACTTGACGCTACCGGAGCCGGAGGACGCAGCCTGTTGCTTTCTTTATATTCCAACACGTGTTTTGATTTTAAGTGAAAGAACAGATTGCTGGTATTACCACCCTTTGCACTCACTGTCTTCCGACATAATTTACATATCACCGTTTTCTGCTCTGTGTCTGTAGTTTTAAAGCCAAACCATGTCCATACAATGGAATTTGCACCGATCTTTTTGATCAATTCCTCCTCGTCGTTGTCAGCCATTTCTCCGTTGTTATGAGACTAGTAGCAGCCTGCACGGCGCACGCGTCTCATTGCATTGCTGCTAGTGCCTCCCACTGTGGTTACGACATAGCTGCTTTTTTTTTCTTTTCTACCGGTTGCACGGTATTGGTCCAAATCCATACCGTGGCGCAAATTAATACCGTTTATACCATATACCGTTCATACCGTCCACCCCTACTCTGCGTGCATTTTGGTTTTTGGAGACATTCAAAACTGTGTCCGCCTGCAGCTTAGTTGGGTTTGTTAGAGAGTGGCAATTACGCCACATGTGTCCAATACCCGAGCAGTTGTGACAGCGGATGCTATCCCAATTTGTATCTTTTTGTCTCCTTTGTTTGTATTGCGCGGGGTGGTTCTGCTTTGTGGGTGCTGGTGCTGCACCATTATTTCCCTCAGCTTCATCAGAGTGGGCATAATCGCGCACCATAGCCATTCTGGTTCTCCGCTCAGCTACATTCCGTGCTCCAGTCTGCATGAGCTGTGCAACGCTGGTAGCTGCTCTCCTGGTAGTTTCATAACGACGAGCAATGTCGTAAGCTTGGGCTAATGTGCGAGGTCGGTCTTCTAGGAGCTTCTGAATAATGTTGGCGTCCCCCATAGCATTAGTGAACACCTCAACACTGATTGCATCCTGCTCCTTTTCAGAACGGTCAGCGTATGCAATAGACACTTTCTCATATATGTCGTCCCTCAAGATGTGTAGTGCCTCACCTGGCAGGCGGATTCGTTGCCTTAACTCGATGGCAACAGCCACTGCATACTCTGATGATGGGCCATAAGCAACCTCCACCTCCTCAACAATGTCTCTGTAGTCCCAGCGTGCTGACCTTGGGTTGCGGTGGACCACTGCTCCTGCTGCACCTATGAGACAGAACCTCAACTGGACAGCCATAGTGTTCTCTGACCAGCGATTAGCCTCAGCACAGCTCTCAAAGCGCTGCAAGAAGTCCTTCCATGGTGTGGTGCCATCATACTGACCCGGTTGTAGTGTAGGAATCCTCTCTCGCTGAACACTGTCGTCCTCGCTGTCTGAAGACAGGTTGTACTGCACACGCCGGGGCAGCCGGCCACTTGGATGGAAGCCTGCTCGCCTGCGATGGGACTGATCATAGCCATAAGTCACAGCTTCATTACCTCCATGGACCGGTGTACTCTGCCTGTGGTGTACAGCGCCCTCTGGCTGCACCTGACGGGAACACACACCCGGTGTCACAGGGGTGGAAAGCAGGGTTGCAGGTTCAATATGTGGGGAATAGACTGTCACATTGTTCATAGGTGTGCTCTCCATAAAGGCTGCTGGTTTAGCAGCAATGCAGGGGTTAATGTTATGGGTAGCTGCATCTCCTATGGTCATTGAATGCATTTGTCCATACAACATATTCATATGGGGAGGCTCAGTTCCATAATGACTTTGCTGCATTTCAATGCCACTGTCTCTCATACTTTGATCATTCATATGAGCAAAGGGGTTTGTGCTTGACAACGACAGATGAGCATGTGGGTAATTGTCACTGGCCATTATCAATGGCTTATTACGTGCAGTAAATGGGTTTGACATTGCACCAGTAGGGGGCAGCTGATCCTCTGTTATGAACGGGTTGAGGCTTTGTCCATGTTGGTACTTCATTTCACGTCTCAGGTTAGCGACATCAGACTGAGAGTACATGGTTGTAGTTGTGGGGGTTAACATGAATGGGTTAGAGTAGTTGATCACTTGCTCTTCATAGTTGGTCATTTCCCCGTCAACGTTACTTCCATGGGCCGTCATCTTCTCAACTCAGTTCATTGACTGACGAAATTGCCTCGTGCGTCTATTAGCATGAGCTAACTATACGTGTCCATAGTTTACAACTCATTGATGAAATCAGGATTTTTCATATCCCGGACTCGAGCCCCCAATGTTACCTTTTTCTGTGTTAACTCGAACCTTAGTAAGAGTACAGGAGAGTGTTATCTTCACTCTAGGGCCGAAGTGGTCATGTACAGTCACGTAATTATTAACGTACTGTCCGGACTCCGGGGTAATTCCCTCTTGATGTGTGGTGGTGACAATAAACCACTGGAAACCGTTATCTTCAGGACTGTGCATTTATTTCCATTATATTCTTCATATCATGCTGTTGACTAACGTTACATATCTCACAACAAGCTACCTGCTTCTGTTGTTCTTCCTGTGTACACCCTGTCTCATCACATATTCGCTCCTTGCGTAGCTGACCTGTATGCGTGGGTGCCTCCCTCTTAAAGGAACAGACCATAATCTTATAACAATTCATTCTTTCATTCATTCATTCATGCAGCACTTAAGGTGTTGATACCATTCAGCACCACATATTTGTGTGAAGCTGGCTTTTCATCCATGACAGCTCTGAAAACAAAATATAGGGCCAAGTTGAGCCTTGAGGATGACATGCGTGTTGCCTTGTCGTCGATCTCCCCACGTCTTGACCGTATTATTATTAGCCAGCAGCAGCAGACCTCGCACTGAGCTAGAAATGTCCACAAGTGCTTATTTTCTGTATTTATTTATATTTTTTGAGAAATGGTAACTTGGTGATCCTTTGATTTTTTAGAAATGGTCACACTAGTTTTTTTTTTGGAAAACAGTGCAGCTGCAACAGATGATTGATTGATTGATTGATTGATTGAAAACTTTATTAACAGATTGCAGAATGGGTACAATACAGTACAGCTCAATACACACAATTGTTAAGGGGATGCAGACCAGAGAAAGACTTTCGTCTTGTTTACATCAGGGTCCCCCATTTTCAATTCATCAGGACATTTATGACATACATGACATACAGATAGTCAGTACTGCTACATCTATACATTTATGACATACCAGATTTGCAAATACAGTACTGTTTGTGATACAGAAGGAGTCAAGAAAAGGGAGTATATACATTTGACGTAGAAACTGTACATTGGAGGAGGTTGTGTGGGGGGGGTTGGGTACATTGGGATATTGACAACCATACTGGGTAATTTACATTGGAGGTGGGGGGGGGGGGGGGCACACTGTATAAACAAGTAAAACTGTACATTGAGGGGGGGGGAGGAGACACTGTACAAACAAACAAAATTGTACATTGGACTATTGACAACCATACTAGGTAAATGACTGTACATTGGAGGGGGTTGGGTTGGGATATTTACAGGGGCCAGTGTTGAATTGCAGTCTCCCGTAGGTGTCCCTTGAGAGAGGTTTTGAAAGTGGGTAGTGATCCACATTCCTTTACAGCTTTGGGTAGGGCGTTCCACATTGATGTGGCATAATTGCGAAACGTGTTTAGTCCCTTATTTGAGCCGAATCTGGGTTTAACATGATTTGTGGAGCTCCCTCTGGTGTTGTGATCGTGGTATTCACTGACCTTTGGGAAGTATTTTGACATGTACATGGGTACCTTGGTCGTGTAGTGTATCTTGTAGACCAGGCCCATTGCTAGTTGCTGTACTCTGTCGTCTACTCTAAGCCATCCTAGGTTGTCAAAGTGGGCAGGGGTGAGGTGGGTTCTAGGAGTAAGGTCAAGCAGTAGTCTGACCAGTTTGTTTTGAGATGTTTGTAATTTTGTTTTTAGCGCCTTTGAGGTGCTTTGGTACCATGAGGTGTAAGCATAGTCGTAGTACCCCTGAATGAGTGCTCCTGCCAGAGTCTTCAGGGTATTCTTGTTTACCAGAGAGGAGATCCGGTACAAGAATCGAGTTCGTCGGTTGACTTTTTTTATTACATTGGATGCCATTTTGTCACAGGAGAGATTAGCCTCTAGGATGGAACCCAGGTAGGTAATTTCATCTTTCCTTGTGACAATATTGTCACCCACTGTAACTGAGAAGCCGTCGGTCTTGCTGAGTTTGTTATTTGAACCGAAGAGAATGGACTCTGTTTTGCCCATGTGTAATGATAGTTTGTTATCAGATAGCACCAGTGGTGCAGTCCTAATATGGGAACCTAATATTCCGAGCCACATTAGTATTCACCTCCACTGCCTGTGTCACACAGAATGAAGGGGGAGATGCATTCAGATAGCCAACACCCAGACACTTAGTGTTGTGAAGGATCAGATTAAACCGAATATGTATATTTATTTATATATATATATTTAATTGTATTTGTATATCGTTTGATATCCCCTGTATATTCCTTGTACAATATGCATTGAATATCCCCGTTTCTACTAAACAGCCCATAATAGTTTCATTCTACCATTGGACGAGAACCTGGCGCCAGGTTGCCATACCCCTAGGTCCAAGTTCAATCGTGCCGCCTAACATGTCGAGGCAACCCCCGGTTCCGCGCAGTAATATGCCGGGCGAAATACGAATGGTACTATTTGTTCATAGCGCATATATATATGGCGCTCGTAAAGTAGAACTTCCTTTTAGTCCAGTTCTTTACCCTCCAACAGAGTGACAGACGCAAAAGCCTCCCCACGACGCACGTGCGGTGAAGTAAGGCCTACTTGGCCCAGAATAGGCATTGAGACATCGTGTAGATTAATAGTTGAATGGTCATAGTTTGGCACCATACCGTCGAGTTGGACGTATTCTATTAAGCTAATAATAGTCTATTTATGTATGGTGCATCGTTCGGTTCGAGTTCTACAGTTATCAGTACCCCCATCGTTCCTGACGTTATCTGGACGCTTATCCAGGCTGGTCAGACCCCTAGTGGTGATTGCATCCGAGGAGCTCCGGGTCAAGAGCGACTGGACCTGTATATTGGATTACTCTACCCAGACGACGGCGAGCCTTCCACGGCTCTTGGATTATGCTTTGTGTGCTTTGATTATTCCATGGATAAAGGCCAACACTGCCGAGTGTTGGAATTACCCCCCGGAGAGGACTCCAGGTGAGGCGGCGCTCTACACGTGAGGTCGCACCACGTCTCTCCGTTGTGGACCGGCAGATACCGTTCCACAGAGGGTCCAGCTGTATTCGTCTGCGGCCCGAGGTTCTGTGGGCACTGTGTCCAAGACTTTGGATTCTCCCAAGACACCGTCGGCCAGATGGGATACCGCCAGCGGCTTCTCTAACCCCCCCCTCCTACTGTCTTACAACCAGCGGGACCCCCCCCCCCTTAGTGTATCCAGCTATAATCATTTAAGTACCATCGCTATCGTTTCCTAAATATTCCAGGTTGTATACTTACTCCCTGCGCAACCAGAGATTGGACATTCAATGTTGATTTACTTACGAATACTCATTTGCCATAAAAGTGCATATTCAATATTTCAAATCATAAATGTAATTAAGTGAATGTTGTATACACCTTTTGCTGTATTAAATATTCGATTTGGTACATTTGTGTTGGTTCGTTTCATCAGGTGGGAAAGTGTTCATCATACTTATATCTTGTACTGGGTGGCCAGAAGTTAAAGTACATGAGGTAGTGGTATTAAATATCATATCTAACAATACAGTCAGGGAATTGTACCCCTCAGTTACAATTGGTCCTTCGAGCCGGAGGGTAACTAGTGTAATATTAATATAGTGTTATTAATATCGAAATGGCCTATGATGAACACTCCACGAAACGATCCTCCTAACCTAGAACGCCCGCGGCGCAGACGACAGACACCTCAGTACTTAGAGGCTTACACTGTCAGTCAACTACCTAGCCTTCGACAAACGGTAAACGTGGTAAAAGTAGAAAGTAAAATTATGTCTGACCTTAACGACCAGGTTTCCCCGACCACAGAGGCCCTAGTAGGTCCTAATGTAACTGACCAAGCCCACGGTGGGGACCAGGAGGGAATTGACATGCCTTTACCCCCCGCCACTACTAAAGAAGTAGTCCCCGACAAGCCCCGGGAGGAAGACAACCCTACAGAGAGAGAACTCTGCACGGAAGAAGAGGAGGAGAGCGCCGAGGAACTAGAGCTCCAGGACTCCCCAACGAGTACCCCCAGGAGCGGTTCACGCAGGAGCGGCTCACCTCCACTACCGCCTTCCCCCAGCGAAGCGGAGAGGACACTACAACAGGCGTTCCTCGTCAGCCTGACAGCCTCTACCGAACGCGATCGGCTCCAAGCACAGACGCTTAGCGAGCGCGAACGTCTCCAAGCACAGGCGACCAGCGAGCGCGAACACCTCCAAGCACAGCAACGGAGCGAAGAACAGCGCACAAGTCTGGAGATGAGACGCTTCCAGATGGAAGAGAATATGGCAAGAGACCGGGCCGACGCCCAGCGCGCCGCTGCCGGTGCCCAAAGAGAAACAGAGCGCGCCGCCGCCGACGCCCAGCGCGCCGCTGCCGGTGCCCAAAGAGACGCAGAGCGCGACAGACTACAAGCGCAACTAATAGAGCAGCTGATCAAAAGGACAACTCCCTCTCCCTCCGCCAGGGGCTCAAGGAACTCGTCGAGACAACAGTCAAGAGCAGCGTCACCGCAACGAGCAAGCGACCCTGAACTTGACCAACAGACCGAGTCTAGACCCCCCGCAGATCCCCTTCCCATACCGGTCCAAGCGAGACCCAGCTACAAGGAAGGAGCGGCCTACACTGCGGAGAAGCTAAATAAACGATTACAGGATCTGGAAGATTTGATAGAAGAAGAAGAGGGAGAAGAGGAGAACCAAGCCCGACGACAGCACAGTACTCCACCGGACCAGGAGGTCCCATACAGTCCAGGCTATACCCCCGCGGCGCTGCGCTACAGACCCCCGACTCTATTTACGGGTGAGCACGACGCACGACCAGCCCCGAGGAACAGTACCTGGACCAGCGGGCCATGGTACCCTGCCAGTACCAGCCCACAGCGAGGCGCAAGAGGGGACTCGCCCAGGAGGTCTCTCCCCCAACGCTCGCCGATGTATCAGCCATCCACGGCATCATACAACGCCACGCCGTCATTCCCAGACTTCGCCTATGAGAGTCGAGCACAGTACACGGAGCTCCGGATGTGCTTAGAGACAATGATGGTGGAGGTCCCTGACGAACGCCACAAGTATGCAATATTATTGAAGCACCTGAAAGTACCGCGAGCGCACAATATAGCGCTAGCCTATGCTACCTCCTCGACCCCATACACAGCGGCCCTTGCAGCGCTGGATCAAAGATATGGACGTATATGGGATTACGTAATCCAGGAGATAAGGCATATTGACCGCCTACCCCCAGCCACAGACAATCGCTCACTAGACGACGGGTTGGGTATCGTTTGGATTTGACCGATTCCGATTCCGATTCTCCTTATCGATTCCTGTTATAAACGATTCTCGATTCCGATTCTTTGAGGTGCAG
The DNA here is from genome assembly GCF_963971535.1 of Notolepis coatsorum. Classification (NCBI taxonomy): domain Eukaryota; kingdom Metazoa; phylum Chordata; class Actinopteri; order Aulopiformes; family Paralepididae; genus Notolepis; species Notolepis coatsorum. The sequence goes on along the minus strand of NW_028174872.1, from coordinate 299,960 downwards.
GTCAAAACAGGTCACAGCTTATTTCGCAGGAGAACATTTATTTGAAAAATCCTTTTTTTCCATATTATATATTGTAAAATATATATATATTTTACATACACTGTAAACTGAAAAGGCACACGTGTACATGAAACTCTTATAACATTGCAAGTTGGCAGCAGTCTAAAAACAAAGAGCTGCAGCCCAGGTGGGTGTTGAGATATGAAACAAAATAAAACAGTCATGTGACAAATTAAATAAAGAGCAGGGAGGCGTCTCCAGCCTTGGCATGTGCCAGCTTGGTTTGCCTCTTGTCATAGTCCACCATACAGTATGTGTGTATGTGTATTTGTGTGTTTGTATGTGTGTGCTCCCCTCTCTCCCCCTGCTCCCCTCTCCCCCTGCTCCCGTCTCTCCCCCTGCTCCAGTCTCTCAAACTTCAATAACTGTAACTGTAAAACTGAAAAGGCACATATGTACATGAAACTCCTAACTTAATAAACTGAAACCTGCTGAAATAACATTGCAAGTTGGCAGCAGTCAGTCTAAAAAACAAAGAGCTGCCGGGCCGTCTCTCAAACTTAAATAACTGTAACTGTAAACTGAAAAGGCACATATGTACATGAAACTCTTAACTTAATAAATGAAGTAACGTAAGTAAGATGTGGTTGACCTCACTAAGCTGAGAGATTAGATTAGATTTTTCAACCTGGTACCAAGATGGGATCAATGTGTTAGCTAAATAGTCCCTTGTAGGGGGGGTGTACTTTGGATTAATTGAATGGATCATAGCCCTGCAAACACAAAAACAAACATAAGATATACAGTACACAGAAACACCCTGTAACCTCTGTGTCACTCTTATTTGCATTCAACTCACAAGTTCGCTTGGGTCATTCATTCATCTCATCTATTCACACAAATGCATTTTTATATATGTATGGCTGTTCTCACTTCTCAGCCTCACTAAGACTTGCTAGTCAGTGACAGACAGTGATAAGACAACGTGAATGTATCTATATTTACATGAAGGAGAGGGAGGGATAGAGAGAGAAATATAGAGAGAGAGGGAGGGAGGGAGCGAGAGACATAACGATTAATGTGCCAAAGACAAATCTGTCAATTGTAGTGACTACAGTATTGGTTCGTGTTCATCTTCTGACTATGTTGTGTAGTGGGAGGGAACTAATGATCTGGCACCGCGGCCAGAGGGGACATCTATTGCGGTTGCACTGGCTGTTATTCATTCATTACTGTGCTGGCGATTCATGTGCTTGTGTTCTTGTTTACTGACGTGGCTTTGTGCATTAAACAAACATTACGTTACCTCCGTTTATTCCTCTTTCCTCCGGGCACTACACAATACAGTTAAACCTGAACTGTTACTGTAACGTTAGGTCAGGGGTAGATAACTGTTAGTAGCTACCCTACCATGCTAAGTTAGTTAGCTTAACGTTATTCTTATTGCTTACCGAAATGTGGGCGATTCAACGTCTGAAAAGGGATGCATCCTTTTCACCACATAAGCAGTTACTCTCTGTGGCACTCTGCAACTCGCTCCTTCGACAGCTTTCCCCTTGCTGCCAAAGTGAATGGGGTGTCGCGTTGCGGTTGAAGAAACTACCCAGCTGGCTGGTAGCAGCAGCAGCAGCAGCCGCTCCAGGCTGGCTGACGTTAGAATGAGCATCACGCTGCGAGCGTTCAACAACTATGAACAGATTTGACACCGTTTTAGCAATTGGTAGTCTATAACTTTATCTATAACTGCATCCTCCTTTGTTGGAAATACGTTTGTCACAGGTGTTGCACTGTGCCAACCCGTCCTTTATTAACGTGAAATGAAGCCAAGCTTTCGAACGGAGTTTCCTCTGTTCCATGTTTTGTTTTGCGACTACTCCAAGAGGATGTTCTTCTTCATTGGTGTTTTTTTTTTTACTAGCGGAGCACGAGCGGAGCACGGGAGGAGTAATTACAACCCCCAGAAAACAAACTAGTGCGGGCATTTAGGATGGAATCGAAAAAAATAATCGAAATGCAAACATGTTACTTCCGGTTCCAGAACCGGAAGTTAGGAACCGGTTCTTTTTAGAACCGGTTCTCGGTGCCCAACCCTAACGACCTGTCAATCAAAGTGCAGTCCCTGGTGGGGATGCTGGGAGCTCAACGGGAGAAGGGCAGGCATGAGCTGTACGCCAACTCTAACGTTGAGAGGATTTTGGAGAAGCTGCCACCCGCAAGACAGGAGCGCTTTCGGCGGCAGAGGGACTACCGAGATCCCGACGGCCCCGAGCCATCCCTCCTTGATCTGGCCGACTTCCTGGCGAGAGAGGTCAGCAGCTTACGACTGGACACCTTCGGGCGGAGCACGCCAAGCTCCAGAGAGGGACCCAGGAGAATAAGTGATGGAAGAAGATCGGTGACTGTCATGCACCAATCAGAGTCAGTACCGAGCAGTAAGAGTCACAGCACCCCCTCGAGAAAGGAGAAGTGGAAGATAGCGTGTCCCTACTGTGAGAAAGAACACTGGCTGTCACAATGTGACTCATTCACAAAGATGAATGCAGAAGAAGTGAGCCAATGGATAAAGTCCAACCGGCGCTGTTATCGATGTGCGCGGCCCCACATGGCAGCCGAATGCCGCCTAAAGAAAAGGTGCAGCCGGTGCGATGGAGCCCATCTAGATATACTACACGATAGTAACGGAAGACGGCCTATACCTGCACCACGGAGCGGCACCAAGGCAAGTGTCATGTACATTGACCCCGCCAGCAGCAACGGAGCTCAAGTGCTCTTAAAGGTAGTCCGTGTGACATTGAGCTACCAGGATAAAGTCATGGACACTTACGCCGTCCTTGATGACGGGTCAGAGAAGACCCTTCTGCTCGCCTCCGCTGCGACTCAGCTGGGACTGCGGGGGAGCAAGAACGAAATGACGATTCGGACAATAAGAAGAGATTTAAAGACGATAAAGGGCGAGAATGTCTCCTTCACTATCGCAGCCAACGGGCAGCCAGAGCGACGGTACAAGATCACAAATGCTTTCACCAGCCAAGAAATAGGACTCTCGCAGTACACCTACCCTGTCACCAAGTTGATGGATAAATATGTGCACCTGCGTCAATTACCTATCCCGCTCATAGACGGCGCTACCCTGACCCTGTTGATAGGCTCCGACCATGCAGAACTCATAGTCCCGATTGACCGGGTCCATACAGGCCCCCGAGGCTGTCCTGCAGCAGTCGAGACCCGCCTAGGATGGACATTACAAGGCCCCCTCGCTAAATCTCTCAACCGAACCGCAGCCACTAGCTGCTTCCACTCCAGAACGACAGAAGAAGACACCACTCTCCTGCAGCATGTCGAGAGGCTATGGACCCTAGAGACAATGCCCTTTAAGAACGAAAAGAAAGACATTCGCTCTAAAGAAGACATTTACGCCATCAACCTACTCGAGCAGGGGACAAAGAGAGTCACAGTCGGCGGAGTGATGAGATACGCAACTCCACTCCTGAGGCGAGAGGGAATGCCCCCCTTTCACGCAAAGAAAGACGCCACGGAGCGCTATCTACTGAACACAGAGCGGCGCCTAGCCAAAGACCCCGCTCAACAGAGTGTGTACCGAGCTGAGATTGAGAAGCTAATCACAGCGGGACACGTAACAAAGATTGACATTAAAGAGGCCGATCAGACGACCGAATCATGGTACGTGCCGCATCACAAGGTCCATCACAATGGCAAGGATCGCATTGTGTTTAACTGCAGCTACCAGATCGGATCCCAAAATCTGAATAAAGAGCTCTTGCCCGGCCCCACACTCGGCCCCTCCCTACTAGGCGTGCTACTGCGCTTCCGCCAGGACAAGGTGGCTATAAGCGGGGATATCAAAGGGATGTTCTTGCAAGTGAGACTAGTAGAGGAGGACAAGCCTCTGCTACGGTTCCTATGGAGAGAGAAGATCGGAGATGAGAACCCATCCATCTACCAGTAGGAAGTACTCCCCTTCGGAACCACATGCAGCCCGTGCTGTGCTACATTTGCACTACAGAAACACGTCACAGAGGACCCAGCAGCAGATGAAGAGGTCCAACACAGTGTGAAGAACAGTTTCTACGTGGACAACTGTCTACAAAGTGTCTCGACTCAAGAAGAAGCCGAGGCTCTCCTAATCAAGTTACGCGCCTCCCTAATCAAAGGAGGCTTTGATCTCAGGCAGTGGGCCAGCAGTGACCCGCACGTATTGCGCAGCCTCTCCTCCGCAGACAAGGCTGCCAGCAGCGAGACCTGGATGGCGACAATCCCAGGAGAAGCCCAAGAAATGACACTAGGATTAGTCTGGCGCTTCAAAACAGACTCGCTCCACTATAGACACAAACCCTTGGCTCCAGAGCAAGGAAGGTCGGCGGCGATACCGACCACCAGACGGAGTGTGTACAGAACACTCGCCAGACAATATGACCCGCTGGGATGTATTCTACCTTACACCACCAGGGCAAAGATGATTGTACGAGCACTATGGGACAAGGACCAGGGCTGGGACGACCCAATACCCGCACACCTTGCCTCAACATGGAGAGAGTGGGAGACGGAACTCCGCTCACTCCCAGGTGTCAATATACGCCGCAGCTACTTCCCATCCACAGTGAGGCCAGAGACATGCGAGATTGAGCTACACGTCTTCAGCGACGCCTCCGAAGTAGCCTACGGATCGGTTGCCTATTTGCGTGCCCAAGAGATGGGAGGAGAGATACACACTGCTTTCATATTGGCCCGCTCAAGAATAGCCCCACGTAAGCAACAATCTATCCCACGTCTAGAGCTCTGCGCAGCCCTCGCAGGAGCGCATCTAGCCACGTTAATCCAACGTGAACTCACCATTCCGGTGCATAGAACAATCTTGTGGTCAGATTCCACGACAGTACTCACATGGATTAAGTCTGATTCATGCAGATACAAAGTCTTCGTGGGAGTCAGAGTCACCGAGATTCAAGAATTAACAGAAGAAGCAAGCTGGAGGTATGTGGATACCAAACACAACCCAGCTGACGTCATCACCCGGAGAATGTCCCTGGATGACCTAACCCGTCGCAACATCTACAGTGACGGACCAGCACTCCTCCAGCTCCCGGAAGGAGATTGGCCTACGCCCACCCCGAGGGAAGCAAGTAGCGAGGAGGCTGAGAACAAGAAGCCTATGTTCTGTGGACTGAGCACTGTCGCCTCCACAGACCCGAACATAGATGACTGCATTACCCTAGAGAGTGCGCAACAAAGAACATTCCTGCGGCACCACCCAGAGATTCAGTCCACCACTGACATGTCAGCAGCTGACTACGAAGAAGCAGAACTTCTTCTACTACAACGAGCCCAGAGAGACTCGTTCCCCGATGAGCTAGACTGTCTACAGGGAGGGAACCCCGTCCCATCAGACAGCAGACTGATTCACCTGGCACCAGAGAGTGACGCACATAATCTCATCAGAGTGGGTGGTCGCCTGCGGAGAGCCCCCGATCTACCAGATGACATTAAGCACCCGATCGTCTTGAACAGCCGACACAAGGTCACAGAGCTGATCATAAAGAAATACGACGAGGATGTGCACCACGCAGGAGCAGAGAGAGTCTTCGCGGAGATCAGACGTCGTTATTGGATATTGCAAGGGAGAGAAGCAGTACGGCGCTTCCAGCGAACCTGTCTAGACTGCCGTAAGTGGCGCGCGCAGCCCAGCATACCACGGATGGCTGACCTACCCCCCTGTCGCCTCCGAATCGGCGACAAGCCATTCCACTCCACAGGCATGGACTGTTTTGGCCCGTTGTATATAAAGAGAGGAAGAGGCACCGAGAAGCGGTGGGGTATTGTATTCAAATGCATGACCACCAGAGCGATACATATCGAGCTCCTTCCGACCATGAGCACAGACTCATTCCTTATGGCCTTCCGGAGATTCATATCACGGAAAGGACAACCGTCTACATTGTTGTCTGATCACGGGACCAACTTCAAAGGCGGAGAAAGAGAGCTGAGAGAGAGCTTCCAAGCTATGGGCCCAGAACTTAAGACCCACCTCGCTCCAGCCCAGATTGACTTCCAGTTTAATCCCCCGAACGCACCCCACTTCGGTGGAACCTGGGAACGAGAAGTACGTTCTATAAAGACAGCCCTGTATGCCGTACTCGGAGCCCAGACTGTGGCAGAGGAAGTCCTAATGACAGTCCTCACGGAGATCGAGGGAGTATTGAACTCAAAGCCCCTCGGTTACGTCTCCAGTGATGTAGCAGATGTCGACCCAGTCACCCCCAACACACTCCTAATGGGGCGGCTGGACCCCGCGCTACCCCAGACAATGTACAGGCCCGAAGAAGCGAACGGCCGAAGAATGTGGAGGTACAGCCAAGTACTAGCTGACAAGTTTTGGAGCAGCTTCCTACTTCACTACCGACCGTCTCTACAGACCCGCCAGAAGTGGGTAAAAGAGAGAGACAATTTGACAGAAGGAACAGTCGTCATGATAATTGACCAGTCACTCCCCAGAGCTATGTGGCCGGCTGGCCGCGTAAGCAAAGTGATCACCGGTGCCGATGGCAAGGTCCGAGCAGCTGAAGTACTCGTCCAAGGGCGCACCTACACACGGCCCGTGGCGAGGCTCATAGAACTGCCCCGACTCCCAGATACTATCGATGATGACCATGACCCTATGACTTTGTGAGTTGACTGACCCTTACAGCGGACCTTGAGTGGAAGACAGTGCGGTTAATCTGTCTCTGCTTAGCTAATTAGGTGGGACTAATTAGGGGGCGGCTGTTGTGAAGGATCAGATTAAACCGAATATGTATATTTATTTATATATATATATTTAATTGTATTTGTATATCGTTTGATATCCCCTGTATATTCCTTGTACAATATGCATTGAATATCCCTGTTTCTACTAAACAGCCCATAATAGTTTCATTCTACCATTGGACGAGAACCTGGCGCCAGGTTGCCATACCCCTAGGTCCAAGTTCAATCGTGCCGCCTAACATGTCGAGGCAACCCCCGGTTCCGCGCAGTAATATGCCGGGCGAAATACGAATGGTACTATTTGTTCATAGCGCATATATATATGGCGCTCGTAAAGTAGAACTTCCTTTTAGTCCAGTTCTTTACCCTCCAACAGAGTGACAGACGCAAAAGCCTCCCCACGATGCACGTGCGGTGAAGTAAGGCCTACTTGGCCCAGAATAGGCATTGAGACATCGTGTAGATTAATAGTTGAATGGTCATAGTTTGGCACCATACCGTCGAGTTGGACGTATTCTATTAAGCTAATAATAGTCTATTTATGTATGGTGCATCGTTCGGTTCGAGTTCTACAGTTATCAGTACCCCCATCGTTCCTGACGTTATCTGGACGCTTATCCAGGCTGGTCAGACCCCTAGTGGTGATTGCATCCGAGGAGCTCCGGGTCAAGAGCGACTGGACCTGTATATTGGATTACTCTACCCAGACGACGGCGAGCCTTCCACGGCTCTTGGATTATGCTTTGTGTGCTTTGATTATTCCATGGATAAAGGCCAACACTGCCGAGTGTTGGAATTACCCCCCGGAGAGGACTCCAGGTGAGGCGGCGCTCTACACGTGAGGTCGCACCACGTCTCTCCGTTGTGGACCGGCAGATACCGTTCCACAGAGGGTCCAGCTGTATTCGTCTGCGGCCCGAGGTTCTGTGGGCACTGTGTCCAAGACTTTGGATTCTCCCAAGACACCGTCGGCCAGATGGGATACCGCCAGCGGCTTCTCTAACCCCCCCCTCCTACTGTCTTACAACCAGCGGGACCCCCCCCCCCCTTAGTGTATCCAGCTATAATCATTTAAGTACCATCGCTATCGTTTCCTAAATATTCCAGGTTGTATACTTACTCCCTGCGCAACCAGAGATTGGACATTCAATGTTGATTTACCTACGAATACTCATTTGCCATAAAAGTGCATATTCAATATTTCAAATCATAAATGTAATTAAGTGAATGTTGTATACACCTTTTGCTGTATTAAATATTCGATTTGGTACATTTGTGTTGGTTCGTTTCATCAGGTGGGAAAGTGTTCATCATACTTATATCTTGTACTGGGTGGCCAGAAGTTAAAGTACATGAGGTAGTGGTATTAAATATCATATCTAACAATACAGTCAGGGAATTGTACCCCTCAGTTACACTTAGTCTACCTGCGCTTTTTGTTATGTAAAACGGTGGCCGGGTACTTAGTCACAACGAATGGATACAGCGCATTTTTGTGTGCGCGTACACGCGAGTACACATCCGTGCGCGATCGCGCGTACTTCTGCCTCAGTGATCTGGTAACACGGCGTGTAACCGGGTGTGACCGCGACTGCACCACTGGATAGCACGTTAGTGATCCTTTTCTGTATTCAAAAAGAAATTCACACTATTGATTGATTGATTGATTGAAAACTTTATTAACAGATTGCAGAATGGGTACAGTACAGTATAGCTCAATACATACAATTGTTAAGGGGATGCAGACCAGAGAAAGACTTTCGTCTTGTTTACATCATCAGGGTCCCCCATTTTCAATTCATCGTAACATATATGACATACATGACATACAGATAGACAGTACTGCTACATCTATACATTTATGACATACCAGATTTGCAATTACAGTACTGTTTGTGATACAAAAAGAGTCCAGAAAGAAAAAGTATATACATTTGACGTAGAAACTGTACATTGGATTGGGTAGGTGGGGGTGGGGGGGGGGTGTTGGGTATATTGCTATATTTATTTATACATTTAGACCTGAAACGCCTGCTAATAATGCATTATATAGCCTGCATACTGTATACACACAAATGTGTTTCCCGGTTTCAATGGGTTAAATAAACGTTATTTTGAAAACAAGCACTTTTGTCATCATTGTAGCAAAAAAGACAGGACCGGAAAAGTCTTTATCGTATGTAGGGTGCCCTGGAATATTTTATTGGACACAGGGGTGCCTGCCTTGGCAGCAGAAAGGTTGAGAACCCCATACATGACATCATCTATAGTCCTATGTACTGTAACGTTACATAGCTATTTAAATCCCAATAGTGTCAGTGATTAGCCTCGCCCTCTAGCTGTATCTATTGTGATCACCAGAGATCATCGTTAGAGAGTTGGTGTGTTTTGGGAAGCACGGTCCTTGTTCCTGACATGGCTTTTGAAGTGATATTCGCACGTGTTTTTGCGGGTCCAGTCCACGGGGTATGTTGACAGAATTAGCAAAACACCTTATCGACTGAAGCATAAAAGTCATTAGGATACTGCTCTGCTCTGAATTTAGGGCTTAGTGGGGAATTTTTTCCGACGTTAACGTTAACGACGCACCGAAGCAGCTAGACGCTTGGACATTTCTCCGTGTTGTGTGTAACACGCAGCGGTCCCCGCCTCCCTCCCTCCTTGCAACAAACGTTCCACCCAAAAACGGAATTTCAGTCCAGATTAGGGTAAATTCTGCTGTGATTGGACGTTTATGCGCCTTGTGTAATGTGGGACTTGTAGTTTCTGAACTATTAACAGCGGAGCTGTTTTGTAATCTTCACTCGTCTCGCACACTGCGAGTAAATGATTTTTCCGGTTCGCACACACATATTATTAGGGGCAAATACGAGGGAAATGCTCGCACTGTAGAGCATATATAATTAGTAAACTGTCGGGGGCTTTTCTTGCCCCCCTTAACTGATTTTCGAGGGCATTTGATTTGGTAAATTTTCGAGGGCATTTTGCCCCAAGCCACAGTTAATTTCGAACCCTGGGTCAGACTACTACTTGACCTTACTTCTAGAACCCACCTCACCCCTGCCCACTTTGACTACCTAGGATGGCTTAGAGTAGACGACAGAGTACAGCAACTTGCAATGGGCCTGGTCTACAAGATACACTACACGACCAAGGTACCCATTTTTTTTTATACTTCTAATTTACATGCTATACTATGTTGTTTTATTTCATACTTATCTTGTCTTGCACAGTCTCTGGACCGCAACAGTAAGAAGCATTTTGTATAAAAGTATTCTGTACTTCTGTATGACAACTATTAAAGAAACTTGAAACTTGAAACATGTCAAAATACTTCCCAAAGGTCAGTGAATACCACGACCACAACACCAGAGGGAGCTCAACAAATCATGTTAAACCCAGATTCGGCTCAAACAAAGGACTAAACACGTTTTGCAATTATGCCACATCAATGTGGAACGCCCTACCCAAAGCTGTAAAGGAATGTGAATCACTACCCACTTCCAAAACCACTCTCAAAGAGCACCTACGGGAGACTGCAATTCGAAACTGGCCCCTGTAAATGTACAGTAAATGTCCTAACCCAATAATACACGAGACCCTCTTCTTGGAACCAAGTAAGGTTGTCGATATTCCAATGTACAGTTTCCCCCACCCCACCTACCCAACCCCCCCCCCACCCCACCACCTCCAATGTACAGTTCCCCCCCCCCCCCCCCCCACCTACCCAACATCCAATGTACAGTTTCTACGTCAAATGTATATACAGGGTTCGTACGGGTGCTGGAAATCCTTGAAAATGCTTGTATTTCAATGTGGTGTTTTAAATGTGCTTGCATTGTGTATAAAGTGCTGGAAAGTTATTGAAATTGTAATTGCACTTTATACTTTCATAATCACTCGCTATCTGACTGAATAGTTTGGTTTTTAGATAAAGAAATAAAATAAGTCTGAGCGACTCGAGTGAGCCGCGTTCGCCTTTCATGCAAAATGAAATGTGGCTAGGGATGGGAATTGATAGGATTTTATCGATACGATTCCATTATCGATTCTGCTTATCGATTCGATTCTTTATCGATACCTTATCGATACCTGATCAATTTATAATTTACATAAATAAATTGGAAATGCAACAGAACTACATTTACATTTAGTCATTTAGCTGACGCTTTTATCCAAAGCGACTTACAAGTTCTGTACGACAAGCCATCAGGAAGGGCACAACTCTATCAGCTGAGTAACAATGTTCATCAAAGTGTTGAGTGCTACAGTGTAGGTTAGTTTATTAGGACAAGTGCATGACCGTACGGTTAGTTAGGGTTAGATATATTTTTTTTTATTCAGATAATGGTTGAAGAAGTGCGTCTTTAGTCGACGGCGAAAGATTGGACGTGTTTCGGCTGTCCTAACTGCGGTGGGTAGTTCATTCCACCATTGTGGGGCAAGGACTGAGAATAGGCGACTTCTCTTTGATGACCCTCCCGGAGCTTGGATAGGAGTAGGTCTGAGGCGGCCAGAAGATGCAGAGCGTAGGGGTCTAAGCTGGTTAGAATAACAACATGCAACTTGACATTTCTGATTGTCATTTATTGTTGAGCCCCCATGTCAGAAAAATACAAAAACTGTAAAAAATAAAACATTAACTATAGCCTACACTTAAATAAAATAATGTATTTGAGATTCTCTTAAAATGTATTTATTTTTTTATTCTTAAACTAATTTAATCTATTGAATAACAGGTAGTTGTTCCTCTGACTTCTGTCTCACACACACACACACACACACACACACACACACACACACACACACACACACACACACACACACACACACACACACAGCTCCCTCCCCGGGCCCCTGTCCTATAAGGTATTGGCTTGTGTTGCTACACGGACACATTTGTATGTTGCACCACTTGTACTTCCTGGCTTACAGAGTACAGAAGTAAACAAACACTCCGTCTATTATGTGAACTAAAGAGTACAAGGTTTACACAACAGCCCCCACCTGCTGTTTTATTGTATTTGTACCTGTACTATCCGCTGTCAGCTGTTTATCTCTCTTTGTGAGCTTGATTAAATAGCGTTAGCTCACGTTAGATAGCGTTAGCTCCGCGGCTAATTTTAGCTCACCCTCAACTAAATCAATGACTAGGTTCTAAAGCATTCAAGTAGTTTTCACTGCACATAGAAGTAGCCAAACAGCGGGAGCATTTCGGGAGCATATTACCAAAACCCAGGCAATTTCGAGCCCTTAAGGAATCAAATAGAGTCTGCCATGGCTACATGCTAACGTTATTGCGCAACTAGGAAAAACCTAGCAGCGATAATGGAATCGAAAGTCACGGGAGCCACACGGTTCCAGGCATCGGCCAACGGGAACCGGTTTTCGATTCCCATCCCTAAATGTGGCTGGGCTCGACCCGTAGTGTTTTTTTTTATTTTTTTACCTGTGCCATCTGAGAACAGTGTGTGTGTGTGGCCAACATGTCGGGAGGCTGCCATTTTAATGAGCTCTGGCTTGGAGATATCAAATATAATTCATGGTTAAAAAGAGGAGAACATCCTCGAGTAGCCGTGTGCAAAATATGCAGAAAGGACCTGCAGATTTTTACCATGGGAGTCTGCACTTTCGAGCCACGTTGAAAGGTGAGCCACTGAGCCATGGGACCCGTGTATTTCCATGTATTTCAAACCACGATAACTTGTGTATTGAAATGGTATTTAATTTTTATAACGGAACATTTACGGAGACTGGTGTGGAGCAGTTGTAGTCTGGAACGCAGTAACGTACTGTATATCTGTATGTCATGATGAATTGAAAATGGGGGACCCTGGTGTAAACAAGACAAGTCTTTCTCTGGTCTGCATCCCCTTAACAATTGTGTGTATTGAGCCGTACTGTATTGTACCCATTCTGCAATCTGTTAATAAAGTTTTCAATCAATCAATTCAATTCAATCTATCAATAAATAACGTCTTATCTCTCCATCATTCACAGAACCACAGCGCACTCTTGCCTGTGTATCACTTGTACCGACTCAGATTCCCCTAAATCTGAGACCGGTAACAAATTCCATAAACTGATATTTTTATCTTATTTAACCAGGTAGGTAAATTAAGAACAAATTCTTATTTACAATGAAGGCCTGGTGAGAGGACAAAAGGGCCTCTCGAAGGGTAACAGGGAAAGGAGACCAAATGTGTTAATAAAATAAAATAGATAGAGAGACATGATACATACATGAGGTATTGGAAATAATTAAAACACAAACAACCAAATACAATTACAAGGTATATAGATGGAACCGTTAAAAGGCTGGGTGACAGTTGCAGGTGTGTGTAAACAACCATAAGCTGAGATGGGACGAGTGTCCTCTAGCGCAGAGCCAACACTTTTCACTTTCACCGTCTGCTGCCTCTGCACAGTCATCACATTAACATCGTAGTGATGAAGCAGTAGACCTGCAAATTGCTGCAATAATGCAATATCCATTAGTGATGCACCGATGTGAAAATTGTGGCCGATACCGATAACCGATATTAATATTGCTGTTCTGGCCGATACCGATATTTACCGATGTCGATATCTCTGACTATAGAAAACACTTTTTTATGATAATCAAATAAAGAGCTATTTTCCTAAATTCATTTAATTTTTTTTACTTTTGTAACTTATTTTCAGAATTACTGATATTTTGGAACTATTCAACACATTGAGTGCCACGCCCCTTCCGGGAAGTGACCCCTTCATTGCCATCCATTAACCCCATGTAAACGTAGTTGTAGTTTGTAGAGCTAAACCTATATTTTATAGTATATCTATGGGTCTAATAACGCCGTCGAGTCTCAGTGAGTTGCTTCTGGTCAACGTGCAAAAAACATAATTTTTTCATCCGTACATTTCTGTTTTATACTGTTTTGAATATGAATATAGTTGAATTGAGTAATTCCAGGGAAAAGATGCGAAAACTGCGTTTTTGTGTAATTCAATAAACACGTCATTTTTCGCCTGATTATCGGATCTTCCTGAAATCAACGCTAGATTATCATTATTATCCTTCCTCGTGAAGACATGAAATGTGCCCTGGAGCGCGGCGCTCCCCCCCCCCCCCCCCCCATTTCCAAAGTTCGCGGGGTTTGTTTTTGTTTTCCTCGGTTTTGTCATTGATGAAATTTTTTTTGCGGTTTTGATCATGGTGTTTATGTCATTTCTTTCTTTTATGTCTGTTTCTTTTCATTTTTTGTTCAACCACGTGGGCTTGGAGTTCACTGTTTGCACTTTTGGTAAGCTTTGTCTGACTTTTATGAAGTTCAGAGCATTTTCTGTCTCTGGTTTTCATAGCGGTCAGTATTTCAGTGTGCATCCATGGCTCAGCGCGATTTTTAACCCTGGTGGCTCTGGTGCCAGGTTTGTTTGAGTGCTCTCATATCTAAACCTCTCTCTCTCTCTCTCTCTCTCTGTCCCCCTCTCTCGCTCTCTCTCTCTCTGTCTGTGTCTCTGTCTCTCTGTCCCCCTCTCTCTCTGTCCCTCTCTTTCTCTCTTTCTATCTCTCTCTCTCTCTGTCCCTCTCTCTCTTTCTCTTTCTCTCTTTCTACCATTCTAAACCTTTTATCTTTCTTTTCATCGCTCTCCTCATCACTCTCTTCCTCTTAACCTTTCCATCTCTCTCTATATCTCTCTATCTCTATCTCTATCTCTCTCTCTCTCAGCTGGTGTATGAGTTCTTCATACGTTTCTTGGAGAGTCAGGAATTCCAGCCCAGCATTGCCAAAAAGTACATAGACCAGAAATTTGCCCTACAGGTGAGTTGAGCTCCTTTCAACCAGCGAGTGGGGTTTTTGTTTTACGATTTCTACTACAGGTGTCTTTACTTTGGTGAATAAAGAGACATGTGGAGCATCACGGTTAAAGAGATAGGTGTGATTTTGGTTAACCCTTTCACTACCACACTACAGAAGGTTAACCCTTTCACTACCACACTACAGAAGGTTAACCCTTTCACTACCACACTACATACGGTTGACCCTTTCACTACCATACTGCAGACGGTTAACCCTTTCACTACCACACTACAGACGGTTAACACTTTCACTACCACACTGCAGACGGTTAACCCTTTCACTACCACACTACAGACGGTTAACCCTTTCACTACCACACTACAGAAGGTTAACCCTTTCACTACCACACTACATACGGTTGACCCTTTCACTACCATATTGCAGACTGTTAACCCTTTCACTACCACACTACAGACGGTTAATCCTTTCACTACCACACTACAGAAGGTTAACCCTTTCACTACCACACTACAGACGGTTGACCCTTTCACTACCACACTACAGACGGTTAACCCTTTCACTACCACACTACAGACTGTTAACCCTTTCACTACCACACTACAGAAGGTTAACCTTTCACTACCACATTACAGAAGGTTAACCCTTTCACTACCACACTACAGACGGTTAACCCTATCACTACCACACTACAGACGGTTAACCCTTTCACTACCACACTACAGAAGGTTAACCGTTCCACTACCTTCTGTAGTGTGGTAGTGAAAGGGTTAACCAATGGCGATATTGATTGGTAGAGTCCTTTCTCCGCACACTCCATGCTGTTCCTCACACTAGCTCCGGCTAGTTAGCCACAGACCAATGCAAAGTGAATGCGGACACGTTCCCGTCTGTACGAGATTAAAGTTATTCTACCTTCTTGTTTAATTAATAACATCCGATCTAACATGATCTGTTGCATGTTTTAAAATGTGACTAACAATCGCATGAAGTCTTAAGAAGATTGTTTTTCACTTTTAACATCACTTTCTTTCTCCTTTTTTATTTTTCTCTCTTTCTCTCTTTGACTCTCCCTCTTTCTCCTGATCTGTCCCCCTCTCCTGCTCTATCTGTATCTCCCTCTGTCTCTTCTCCCTCTTTCTCTCTTTTTCTCATCTCTTTCTCATCTGTCTCTCTTTCTTTATCTCCTCTCTGTCTCTCTCTTTCTCCCTGTTTCTCTCTCTCTGTCTCTTTTCTCCCTGTCTCTCTCCCTCTCTCTCTTTATCCCTGTTTCTCTCCCTCTCTCTCTTTCTCCCTGTTTCTCTCTCTCTGTCTCTTTTCTCCCTGTCTCTCTCCCTGTCTCTCTCTCTCTCTAGCTCTTGGTGTTGTTTGACCGTGAGGATCCTAGGGAGAGAGACTGCCAGAAAACAGTCTTACACAGAATCTACAGGAAATTCCTGGGGCTGAGAGCTTTTATACGAAAACAGATAAATAATATTTTTCTACGGTAAGAGGAGACACTGTAACGCCGGATGTATATATATTTACGATTGAGCTTTTGTTTCGTTTAACGCAATGACTCACGCTAATGTGGCTAACTGATCGACCTCTCGCACACAATTAATGACATGTTGCGGACAGCCATATCGGTGACAATGTTTATCTTTTAGTGCCAAATGATAAGAGTCTGAGGCGGAGTCTCAAAAGAGAATGTTGAATATTTATTGTGCATAAAAAATCACAAGAGAGCCTCTACTAGCTAACTGAAGTTACCGGAGCCTTCTGGAGTGCAACAACGTATAACGTCCGTGCGGAATCAATGTCCCAACAACCATTCCGTGGGTGAACTCATTGAGTTGTCAATTAATGATACTAATACTAATCTATACAATCACCTGTTGTTGAATAAATACCATTACTTTATAGTTATTACTAAAAAACAGTATATATAAAACAGTAGCTGTAACATTTTATTTTTTCTTATAATTTTATATAATTTTCTTTTTTTTTATGTATGCACTGGTATCGGATCAGTATCGGTACCGGCCGATACCCATCGGAATCGGATCGGGAAGGAAAAAATGGTATAGGAACATCTCTACTCGAGACCTCTTGAGGCAAACAGTGCGGGTTCCCCCGACCTCGCCTTCGCCAGGCCGGGTATCACGTTAGTGCCTCCCACTCCCGCAAGATCGGCAGTGGTCTGGCAGGTGTGCGTGATTTGGGTGGTAGTAATATCACTGCAGGGCTACGGTGTGTAGGAACCCACCCTATCGGGCAGTGTGGGGGCCTCACACCTTGCATGTCCAGCTGTAGAACAATTCCTCAGCCGTCCATGCTGGAGGGGTGTTCAGTGGGGGAGCTTTTGTCACCTCCCGTATCAAACCGGCCCTTTCTGTCGGGGTCCCCCCTTGGGTGCAATTGCCTCGTGGGTAGTGTCAGGGGCCGATGTCCCGACTCCACGGAACGCTCTGCTTGCGCGGTTAGCGGGTCCAGGGTTGGCTACGCACAGCGGACGGGACCGGGCCACCTATCTACGGTTTCTGGCGGACCAGCGCCAAGTGGCGGCGGGTGCGCTTGGGATTATCTCACATATGGCTACAGCAGTGTCATATCTCGAGGTGGATGGAGAGAACGCTGAGGCGGGGACTTGTATTTACACAACCCCACCCGTTTTCAGGTTTGGTACAGACCCTATTGTTAGGGTCACCAGCAGTGACAGCTCTGGCCAACGAGATCCAATCTCTGTGGGTGAAGCAAACCATCGTCGTGGTCCCAAAGGAGGACGCGATGCGTGGCGTTTCCTCCCGGTATTCTCTGGTGCCCGAGAAATCGGGAGGTGGGTGTGCAGACCCATGCTGGACCTGTCCCATGGAAGGTTCAGCATTTTGGACCGTCTCCCACCTGTTGAACGCTGTCAGGTGGGGGCCTGGTTCTCCTCCATAGACCTGTAGGATGCGTATTCGCATCCCCGATCTTCCATCCTAGGGCTTACCTACGCTTCCTTTGCAGGGTTTAGCGTATGAGTACCAGAGGCTGCCGTTCGGCTATTCTCTGGCTCCCCGCATCTTCACCAAGTCCGCACTGGGGCCTCTGCGTCGTCGGGGATTACGAAGTGTATTCTGCCCTGGACGACGTTCTGGTCCTTGGCGGTCAGGGTAGATCGTCAGGTCTCATACCAGGCAGGTGGTGGAATTCCTCACCAGCCTGGGTTTTGCTGTAGACTGGAAGTAGAGTACTCCTCTTCCCAGTCAACGGGTGGAGTACTTGGGCTTATTCTAAGCTCAAGGTCTATATGGGCATCCCTCTCGGAGCGGCGGCGAGTGGGTGTTCTCAGCACGCTCGGGAGGTTCCGTCCTAGGACAGTTACGGCGCTGTCCGTGATGCGCCTGCTCGGTATGATGGCATCTGCTCATTCCGTGGTCCCTCTTGGCCTCCTCTTCCCCCGTGAGGTGGATACAGAGGTGGTTTTCCAGTATGGAAATAGACCCGGTGGGAGGCAAGTGGCTAAGGTTCCCATGTCAGTACTCTGGGACCTCGCCCTCTGGGGAGGGCATGGGGCCCTCACAGCGGGGTCCCCATGGGCAGCAGGCTGTCACACGTCACGGTCTTCACCGACGCCTCCCTCACTGGGGGGGGGACGTGTCGGGCCAACGCAGTAGGGGGCAGCTGGCAAGGCCATGCTGCCCGGTCTGCGCTACATTCAATGTGTTGGAATTGAAGGCAGTCCTTCTGGTCTTCAAACGGTGTTTTGATCAGGACGGACAACACGACGTCAGCGTCGTATGTCGACAGACAGGAAGGAGTACACGCCCCCCGTCTGCATCGGGCGGCGGTCGGCTGGCTATGGGCGTTTCTCCATCTGCGTAGCCTGAGGGCTCTCCACATCCCCGGCAGGGTGAGTGTGGGTGCAGGTGTGATGTCGCGGGCGGTCCTCACTCTGACAAGTGGGGATTACGTCCGGACAAAGTCGGGCAGGTCTGGGACCGTTTCCGTGGCCGTCCGGGATTCTGTACGCTTTCCCCCCCTTACACCTGATAGCTCAGCTGTTGGGGCGGGTACGTCGGGAGCGCGGGACTTGGTCCTGGTCGTGCCGGGCCGGGGCTCAGCTGTTTGGTCCCTGGTCCTGATTCAGCTCTGTGGGGCCCCACCGTGGCCTGTTCCGTGGTCACCGCGGGCCCTCTCTCAGGCACGCAGAACTTTGTTCTGCCTTCCTGTTCTGGGGCAGCCTCTAGGCTTGGCTGCTGTCAGTGTGAATCTGGTGGGGATGCGTCTTGGCTATTCTGTAGTTAGCGCTATCCGGCATGCGCGCGCTCCGTCCTCTACCACGGCTTACATGGGTAGGTGGCGTATTTCCAAGAGTGGTGTA
Source organism: Notolepis coatsorum (assembly GCF_963971535.1). Lineage (NCBI taxonomy): Eukaryota > Metazoa > Chordata > Actinopteri > Aulopiformes > Paralepididae > Notolepis > Notolepis coatsorum. Next base: position 281,048 of record NW_028174872.1, on the reverse strand, counting down.
GAGTGGGGGGCTTGGACCGGGTGTCCTGCCCCCTGGACGCTGTCCTTTCCTTCCTTCAGTCTATTTTGGGTAGACTGTCGGCTTTGACGGTGAGGGTATATGCCGCGGCTATATCCTCTTATCATGTGGGGTTTGAGGGCGTTAAGTTGTTCAGCCACCCTCTTGTGAAGCGTTTCCTGCTTGGCGCTCAGCGTCTTAAGCCAGTGGAACGTTCTCTGTCTCCGAGTGGGACCTCCAACTGGTCCTCGGCCGGTTGTCTGAGGCCCCGTTTGAGCCTCTTGAGCAGGCGTCTTGGAACAGCTGTCTTCAAGACTGCATTCCTGCCGGCCATCACCTCCGCTAAGCGCGTGGGTGGCCTGTGTGCTCTCTCGGTGCGGCCTGAGTGCTTGTCTATTCGTGTCAATAGCGGTGCGACTCTGAGGCCTACTCCAGTCTTCGTGCCAGAAAATATCCGGAGCTCTTTTCGCTCCGGGGATATTGTGGTTCAGGCGTTTCATCCGCCTCCTCACGCTGGTGAGTTAGAGGCGAGCCTTCACCTGTCGTGTCCCGTCCGGGCTTTGGGGGTTGCCTCAGTCGGACTCAGGACTTCAGGGCTACCGATCAGCTCTTTGTTTGTTACGGTGGCTCTCGCGCTGGTAAGGCACTGTCCAAACAGCGCCTGTCACATTGATTGTGCGAGGGCATTGCCCTTTGCTACACGTTGGCTGGACAGGCCCCCCCTGGGGGTGTCAGGGCGCACTCCACTTGTGGAGTGCCGGCCTCTGCCGCCTTGTTAGGGGGGGCCTCGGTGGAGGACATCTGTGCTGCGGCCTTCTGGTCCTCCCCGGGTCCCTTTGTTGGGTTTTACCTCATGGACATGACTGGGGGTTCTGTCTCCCAGGCGGTTCTGAGGTCTGGGACCTCCCCTGCGTCCCGCCCTTCGGTGGGTTAGCAGGGGTGTGTGGTTGTGTGCCACGGGGTGATGTGTCACACGTGTTCCCGCCTGTGCTGTGCGTTTTTAGGGGTCTCTAGTTCCCTCTTTTTCGCACTTTGGTGGAGTTGACTGCCACACCCTCTTCACTAGGAAGGGCGGGTGGACGGGACTCCCCTCCCCCCTGGTGGTAGGGCTTGCGGGTCCTCAGGGGGTACATTTGTCGGGCCACGCGTCTGCCCTGCCCCATATCTCAGTATGGTGAAGAGCGAGACGCGATGGCCAGTATGCTATGTAACGAAAGGTTAGGACTATAACCTAGTTACATGAGTACTGGCTGAGCGTCTCACTCTTAAGCGCGCCCTGAGGTCCCTTGGTTGGGTTTTCTATGATGGAAACTTTTTCCGAGGAAGGGCGTGTATGACCATGTCCGGTGTCTTGTAGGGGGACACTGGGGCGGGGCCTGGTCAAGTGCATGGGTGCATTGTTTTTCCGTTATGAAGTACAGTAGGTACTGGAGATAGGGGTATATCTCAGTATGGTGAAGAGCGAGACACTCAGCCAGTACTCATGTAAGGCTGAGCCCGAACGTTCGAACGTTCGTTCGTTACGCTGACATTCGGACTTTAATTAATAGGTTAGAACGTTCAGTGAAAAAAAAAATAAAGGATGCGCACGGGGTTGAGGTGATGTGAAGCGGCGCGTCAGGCGCTCGGCTCAACCAGTATGGTCTGCCGGGCTGCAGCGGGATATTATTTCTCAACCAGAGCTCTATTTTGATTGACAGGCGATTCTGCCAATTACGTCACACCGCTTGCACCCGCCTCTGCTGTTACCACCAATCGGCAAGCGTTTATTCGTTTTTAACTTCAGGCAACGCCGCCATTGATCTGCTTGCTTGAAGCCTCAACAGACTTACCGTAGCTACCGGGGAGCCGTAGTTAGCTCCCCGCCGAGGAAGTAATCGGTAACAAGGTTTCCGTAGGTGAACCTGCAGAAGGATCATTAATGAATACCAGCCTTTTTCGGCCACGGAGCGCGAGCTTCATGGCGGGAGGTGGTTGCGTTGGAAACAACAGCAGGCGCACGGTGGACAGACCCGTCCACAGTCTACCTCGGAACGGTGGTAGGGCGGACGGGCGGCAGGCGTGTTGGGAGCCCGGCCGTTCCGAGGTAGACGGTGGACGGGTCTGTTGAGGAGCGTGCGCCTCTCCTCCCGGCTCCCCTCCCCGTCGACCAAGAGTGAATACCTGTTATTGAACGTGTAACACTAACTATATAACGTTAATGCCACAAAACTAATGCCGTTGTTTATCTAGCCCCTTACGTGACTGCAAGGGCTATTGTTTATCATAGTAACTTTGATTCAGTAGCTTGTTTATTTTCTTCTGAGTGCTTTGTTTAATTACATGTTTACATGAACAGCCACCACTGTAAACATGTTTTTCACCAATAGACTATGCAATGCCGCCCTCCGTAGGATCTATAATAATACAATAAAAAAAAAAGTATTATTAAAAAAAAATGAAAAAAAAAATGTTATTAAAAAATCTTTTTATTAAAAAATTTAAAAAAACGAACATTCGAACGTTCGTTCGATAAACCCTGGCGAACGTTCGAACCCTAAAAACAGGGTTCGGGCTCAGCCTTATACTCATGTAACTAGGTTATAGTCATAACCTTTCGTTAAATATCACAACTTGTGTCATCATTGTTCATCATTGGGGGAAACTAAGTGATGCCTCTCCGCCACACTCGGGACCACGCCAACGTAGCTAGCGCTAGCCTATACAGTGGCTAACGTCTGGACCACGCCAACGTAGCTAGCGCTAGCCTATACAGTGGCTAACGTCTGGACCACGCCAACGTAGCTAGCGCTAGCCTATACAGTGGCTAACGTCTGGACCACACCAACGTAGCTAGCGCTAGCCTATACAGTGGCTAACGTCTGGACCACGCCAACGTAGCTAGCGCTAGCCTATACAGTGGCTAACGTCTGGACCACGCCAACGTAACTAGCGCTAGCCTATACAGTGGCTAACGTCTGGACCACGCCAACGTAGCTAGCGCTAGTGGATTACCGACTTCCTGTCCAACAGGTCTCAGCGGGTGAGGCTTGGGAAGAGCATTTCCAGCTCTAGGTCCACCAGCACCGGTTCCCCGCAGGGCTGCGTTCTATCCCCACTACTGTTCTCCCTGTACACAAACAGCTGTGCCTCTCTACACCCCTCGGTCAAACTCCTGAAATTCGCTGACGACACCACCCTGGTGGGTCTCATCTCCAGGGGGGACGAGTCGGCCTACAGGAGGGAGATCGAGAGGCTGCAGAGCTGGTGCAGCTGCAACAACCTGGAGCTCAATGCTCAAAAGACAGTGGAGATGGTAGTGGATTTCAGGAAGAAAGCAGCCCTGCCCCCTCCCATCATACTGGGAGTCACTCAGGTCCATGGGACCATCTCCCGGGATTTGAAGTGGGAGCTCAACATCACGGGCCTGCTCAAGAAGGCCCAGGGGAGGATGTTCTTCCTCCGGCAGTTGAAGAAATATAAACTGCCGAGGACCATGATGGCCCAATTCTACACGGCCATCATTGAGTCCATCCTCACCCACTCCATCATCTCCTGGTTCCCTGCTGCAGCGGCAAAAGATCTTGCCAAGCTGCAGCGGGTGATTCGCTCCGCGGAGAGGGTGATCGGCTGTCCCCTGCCCTCCCTCAGGTCCCTGCACGACTCCAGGGCGCTGAAGAGGGCGAGAAAGATCATGGCCGACCCATCCCACCCCGGTCACAGCCTCTTCACCCTGCTCCCCTCTGGGAGAAGGCTGAGGATCCCAAAGGCTGTGAAAGCTCGACACAGACTGAGCTTCTTCCCCTCAGCCGCCAGGCTGATCAATGCCTCAGGCCCCCCCCCCCCCCCCCCCTCGGTACCCCCCCCCCCCCCCCCCCCCCCCCCCCTCTGCCCCCAAGTGACACTGGCACAATGACATTGACTGCACTGCACTAGTCCGTACTGGATCTCTGCACACTTCACTTTATATATATATATATGTATTTTATTTATTGATTAATCCCCCACTGCACTGTTTTCGTTTCTTGTCTGTGTTGGTGTTTGTTTACTGTGAAAAAAGAAAGAATGCATACACTGTATTGCTGCAACAATTACCAATGTGTTTTACACAAATGGCTCAATAAAGGAATCTGATCTGAATCTGAATCTGAATCTATACAGTGGCTAACGTCTGGACCACGCCAACGTAGCTAGCGCTAGCCTATACAGTGGCTAACGTCTGGACCACGGCAGAGAGGCGGCACCCAATCTGCGTGTAACATTAGTCACTAACATGAAGAATAGAGAGCTGCAAACGGAAATAAACACCCAGTCCTTGAGAGAACGGTTTCCTGGTTTACTGTCACCACCTTACAGAGGGAATTACCCCAATGTCCGGCTAGTTATAACAAGCACGTTACATGACCGGCACTTCGGCCCTAGAGTGTACTCCCCTGTACTCTACTGCGGTTCAGATTAATACAGGAAAAGGTATACATTGGGGGCTCGAGTCCGGGATATGAAAATAAATCCTGATTTCATCTGTGAGTTGTAAACTGTATGGAAATGTGAAGTTAGCTCATGCTACTGGAAAACGGACGCCTCGTCATTAAATGAAGTTAAAAATTATGACTCCCCTTTTATTTTACCCGCGGTTGTCGCGGTTGTCTGTTCTACATCCCACGGGTCACTTGACACACCGCAGGATTGCGGTGATGCGGTTATCGCGACAGCCCTATGTTTAATCATATCTCTATCACCACTAAGAAATGCCCTCTTCTTTCGGTTAATTGCAGCTTTCACCTCCCTAGACACTCAAGGTTTATCATTGGGGAACGTTTTAATAATTTTACAGGGGATGGCATCATCAACACAGAAATGTATATAAGCGGTGAATCTTATCAGCTTTACTGTCCAGGTCAAGATCATCGTCCTCTAAAATTGATGCTAAAATACAATAATAAAATAGAATAAAATAGGCATTGAAAGAATTAAATAGATAAGACACAAGATATGCATGGTAAAAAAAAAGACATGCTAGGTTCCTGAGAAACTGGTTCTTATATACACTACTATGCAATATACAATTTACAATGTTAACTCTTAATGTATCTAAACTATACAGTACCTCCTTCTTTTAAAGTGTTTCTAATGATTAAATTTTTTAGAGAGACATTTTGTTTAAAGTGATTTAGCGGTTGCCGCATGAGTGGTGTGTGTGTCTGTGTGTGCTCATGTGTATTTGTGAGTGGAGAGTTCAGTGTTCTGATGGCCTGGGGGAAGAAGCTGAGTGGGAGACAACACAGACGTAACACACAGGTTACATTTGCATCCTAAAATGGCTTACCTGAGCTTGGTCCACCTTGGTTGGTCTCCTTGTTCTCATGCAAGGCTCTATAATGCCTCAGCATCGGCGAGGTGTTATTGTTGTATCCAAGTTATTTTGAACACAACAGACACTTCACTTTTTAAAGTAACAGAAATTAGAACAAGGGATACGCTGTGTTGTCACATTTATTAATATTACTATGTGCATACTTAGGAGAGAGATCAGCTCAGTGAGTTATTACTATGTGAATACTTAGGAGAGAGATCAGGGTCCTATTCCCCGTACCTGGTTCAACTAAGTCGATCAAAAGTCCCATTATCCAGATTCAATTAACCTGATGTTTGAATCTGCGCTTTCCCTGTTCCTCGAAGGTGGATTCAGTCTCGTTAATTCGAACCAGACTTGATACTCAGGATCATTGTGCGCGGCCGCCTCAGCTGAAAAGACAGCAGGTGTCGATCGCAGAAATCCTGATTTTCTAACGGCATTGATTGATTTAAAACTTTATTAACAGATTGCAGAATGGGTACAAATACAGTGCGGCTCAATAGCCTCGCCGACAAGTTAAATGCATAATCTATAGGCTAATGTTAAGTCCCTCATTACCCCAATGAATCAGATTATATTTCTTTAAATGTGCCTAATGGCAGTAGGCTTAATGGAATGAATAATCGAATGAGATCTATTGCTAGCGAAAATTATTAGTTAAACTCTTTCAGAATAAGTAGATACAAACAAGCCCAAAGAGTATCTAATTGATATGAATTAATAGGATATCTGTACTGTATGTGCTCGGCTTAGGTATCATGTACTTTATATATAAACACAGTTTTCAAGGCGTGACCCCCGAAATAACGTGTCAGAGAGGCTTGGAGCCGGCTATACAGTTTCACTATTAATCAGGTTTTAATCTGTTTCGGACATAATCCATACATGCATTGAATTGATTAACCTTTGGTTTATACCAGTGACACATATTCATCATCAGATAACAGTGCTTGAACAGATACATGCATTTTCTCAAATGCATTAATGTCAACGGCTCATTCAATTTCTCAAATCCGTCAAACACCGCATCTCATCAGACATTTTAATCCCAGTTACAATATCACAATAACGTGTGAGTGACAGTGATACAATTCAACAATCCACAGATTCAGATTCCACGTAATTCATAATCCACAATCCACGCATAGACACTTCAATTTATGCTTGAATGAAACACAATCCGGGCGCTCCGTTAATCAAATACATCCACAGCAGAGAATATGAAACTAATCAGAGCCAAACGCCCGATAGGTTTCATTCATTAAAAATATCCCGCGGGATTCACATTTGCAGTGCGCCGTTATTAAAATAACCACATGCAGTGTGTATCGCGACTCCGAGCGCCGTATCCGTATAAATATGACGTGCATTATTTAGGACCAAGTAAATCTATAGGCTGAATATGATTTATTATCAGCATTTTAGGTCTATTATTTTACATTTCAAAAGCCCCCTCTAGGAAAACGAAGCACAAAAACATAATTCAGAATGGTATAATGCAGATCTACACTGTGATAATTATTTCAGGAAGCGAGCTGGCATTTCTTTGCGAGGGTGTGGCCATGGTTCATCCAGCTAACTGAACTTAACCCTGCTCCGGACCAGGTTCAAACTTTCTGATCTGTTACCATGGCGATTTAGAAAATCTGACGTCTGAGAACGGAAATGTCTGGCTTAAGTCAAGCTATGCTGAAAATTATCCGGCTAACTCGGTTAGCCAGATACGGGGAATAGGGCCCAGCTCAGTTAGTTGAACAGATAGCAATAAATGCCTAAGTCAACACAATGTGACGTCATAGGTAGGGATGGGTACCGAACCGAATTAAGGGTACCGACTACCGAGTACCGATTCACGTGAGAACCGCCGGTGCCAAATAATTTTTTTTAAAGTCTGATGACGTTGACGTTTCGTTTACCGCAAAATGAAACCTATGAAGTGTGCCACACGTTGACACGCACTATACGCACTTACCTAGAATTTTACTTGATTCAACAACAAAGCAGTCAGGGCAATGGCAAGCCGAAAACATTGCAAGTGTTGTTACACTTTACAAAGCTAGATGCAGACAACGCTTGCTGCAATATTATATATATATTAACAAATTGTTCTTAATAAATAATAATTATAATAAATTATTTGAAGTTTGGATTTTTTCTTTTACAACACGTTGTACATAGATAAAATGTTTAGAGACTAAAGTACCGGAAAAAGGTACCGTTGGGTATCGGTATCGATTCACAGGTACCGGTATCGGTTAAAATGTGAAAGGTACCCAACCCTAGTCATAGGAGACTATTGTGCTTCGTTGCCCCTTATATCTTGAATCGATTGCCAAATGTCCTGAATCAGTCACGTGGTACGACCGGCACGTGAGGTTCAACATCACCACACATGTCATCAACACGAGCCTCGATACACTCCACATAAATTCCTGGAATATTCAACAAACGCTTTGTGTGTTTACAGTGTGAAGTCTCTCTGTGGCAGAACTCTACTGGACCAAGACTTTCTTCTTGTGGAAACAGACATCAGACTGTGGACACCACAACATCTGTAAGTACAATTATGTTTGCTTTGAGTTTCCTGAACATGGAGAGACCAATCCCAAGTCGATCGGAACTTTCTCGGCCGAGCTATAGTCACTTTCTCAGCACCTACTCCCCATGCGCATGCGCAGATTGTCCACGGAGTCTCGGGAATGTCTAGGTTTATCAATCTGCGCATGCAGAGTTTGGGGAGTAGGTGCGGGAAAAATTACTATAGCTCGGCCGAGAAAGGGCTGATCGATTTGCGATTGGTCTCTCCATGTTCAGTGCCCAGTAGTTCAAAATCTTTAATCTCAATCAGATCCGATCCGATTTTAACCTCTTTACCTCTTAATCTCTGAAAATCCGCCTAAAAATACACACCTAAGTAAATGGAAGATTGCTCCACTTCTACAAGGCCATTTGCATGTTTTTGGTATCTAGGGACATCTATGGACCTCAGGGAATGTATTCCCAGTGTCATAAATATTGTGTCTATTACTAGGCTTGAGTAAATTGTAGTGCTGTCAGGCAATTAAAAAAATTAATCTAATTAATTACAGGATTTGTAATTAATTAATCTAATTAATCGCATTTTAATCACATAACCATTTTATGCCTGATATTCTATAATCATATTTCAAATTGCATGTGTCTGAATGGCAGAATTCAGTACTGTATCTACAAAACCTTCTGTTTAATCATCTTCCATCTATTAATTTGCTTAGATTTTTAAGGTCTGGTCAATTTGAGCATGGTGTTATTCACAGTCAAAGATAAAAAAATAAAAAATAAAATTATTGATATTCTCATTTGGTTCATTACAATTTACTCAAAATAAAATTTTCATTCAATCAATCACCGCGCAGATTGATTGAATGAAAATGTTATTAACAGATTGCAGAATGGGTACAATACAGTACGGCTCAATACACACAATTGTTAAGGGGATGCAGACCAGAGAAAGACTTTCGTCTTGTTTACATCAGGGTCCCTAATTTTCAATTCATAATGAATTGTAAGTAAGGGTGCAACTTGCACCGTGTAATCCATTCTTTGTGGATCTAGCCCACAGTATTTCTGACACTGGGAATACATTCCCTGAGATCCATAGATGTCCCTAGAATCAGATACCAAGAGCATGCAAATGGACCATATTAAAAAAAAAATCTGTAAATGTGTATTCTACGTTATTCTGGAATGAATGAGATAAAAAAAAATTATAAAAAGAAAAATTATGTAATTAATTTTGAGTTCATTTTCATAACGCGATAATTTGCTGTGTAATTAATTAATCTAATTAACGCGATAAACTGACAGCCCTAGTAAATTGTTATGAAACACTGTGCACATTTTTCTAAGGAAACTGAGGATAGGGCTACATATGGGATGATGACTCCGATGACAGTGGTGAGGATGATTAACATCAGTGTTGCCTGGGAAGTGTGGTGGTAGATGAGGGGTTGGGTGGTGGATGAGGGTGTGGACTGGGGTTGGGATGTATTAGGGTTATACAGTAGGTAGTGTGATTTGTTTGTATTTTTGTACCTGCATTCTATTTAGTTTTTAAATGGAAAATAAAAAGGTTAATGTCTTATTGATTTGTCAATTTTTTGACATCATTCCAAATTAAGGGGATGGTGTAGTGTTTTGATTTAACTATCTTGATAAAAAAGTGTGTGGGTCTATTCTTTTTCTCATTATACTATCCACTGAACTGTTTTATGTGTACAACCTCAATTTTTAGAATATCTACATCCTGATCTGCACTGCACACTTTTTTTGAACTGTATAGTAATCTCTAGTCATTCTAAGTCATTTATTCTAAGCTAAAATTATCGTATTGCACTGCACACTTTTTAGAACTGTATATAGTCATCTTTATTTTAGTCATCTTATTTTTTTATATACTAAATTTATTGTATTTTATTATTGGAAGCTGCTATGGTCGAGGGACCACAATAAATAGATGTTCACTCTACTTGCTGTAAAGCACTGTGATCAATACATAGAACTATCCTACCTGTCTGTGATCAGTACATACTTTATGTTGCATGGTTTGGAGAGCTAGGAGGCTACCTTACACTCTAGCCTAAAACTAACATTTCCTTTTTCCGTTTCAAACCTTTATTTCAACTTGTTAGGAAGTGGAGGTTTCCCTCATTTAGATTAGATTAGCTGTCATTATATAGCACAAGTACAGTACTAGAAGAAAGTTTGGCAGATGTAGGCCATTGTCGGTAGATTATGAACCATGACACAAAGGTGTCTTTTTCTCTTAACCTGCTGTAAGTTAGCCTTTAGTTTTTTTGGCAAATAATCCACTGTGCCCACCATGATGAATTTGTTTTGGGTATCTTTGTGTCAACGTCTAGAGAAACCCCTAATGGATTGTCCAGACGTCCACACGCTTCCCATCACCCATGGCAACAAGGATGGTCTGCTGGACATAGACAAGCTCGCCAGAGGTGATCATTTGACCACTTAATTTACATTCCTTACATTCTTTAAAGAAATTTTGTTCTTAATTTCTATCATTCCTAAACACCTCATGATATCAATCAATCTACATTTTATTACGGACTCAGGGTCCATATAAAAGACGATACATAGGGCGGCTATGTGGCGTAGTGGGCAAGGCGCTCGCCACGAAATCTGGAGACGCTGGGCTCGCCTGTTCGAGCCCAGCGCTCCACATTTGCTTTCAGTTTAGCTGGTCGTCCACAGTAATACACATTGGCCGTATTACGGGGAGGGAAACTGAAGGGTGGGGATCGGGCGTTGTGGACAGCGACTCCTACAGGTCGGTTGGTGCGCCTGCGCAGTAGAATCAGGAAGTGTCGGGGGCAGCGTGAGCCTCCCACGCGTTACTCCTCGACACTGAGAGATCGAGCTGCGCAGGTGAAAAGATGCGACTGCTGTTACCTCAAGTACCGGAGGGGACTTGTGCTATGTATGACTTAGTCCACATTGCAGCCGGCTTGTGGGAGGCAAGAAACAGCGTTCGTGACAGGGGAGGGTTGAATTGGATGATACGAAATTGGGATGGGAGAAAATATAGAAAAGTGGGAGAAAAAGTGGATAAAAAAAATTTAAATAAAAGACGATACATAGAATAAATTACATATAAAAGCACCATAAAAAACATAGTTTAAAAGATAAGAAAAGAAAATGCAGAGTCTTACATAAAGACAACTGTCTCAGTGTTTCCTGGGATTGAAGGACAAAACCAAGATGATCTCATTTACAGTCATTTACCCGGCAAATACATTTCTACATACGATTTTTTAAAACAGCTTGGGATGGAAGTCCTGCAGCCACAAACATCTTACTTGGACTACACCATCTAGCCCTCTTAAGTAATATTATTGTGACATCATTGTAAGATACTTGTTTCTGTAAGCTTGCTTTTTTGTAGTTTGATTGCAGCACATAGTAAACTAACTGAGAGAACTGAGACATGTAAACTAACTGAGAGAACAGAGACATCTTCACTACATCTGTACACATAGTAAACTAACTGAGAGAACAGAGACATCTTCACTACATCTGTACACATAGTAAACTAACTGAGAGAACAGAGACATCTTCATTACATCTGTACACATAGTAAACTAACAGAGAACAGAGACATCTTCACTACATCTGTAGACATAGTAAACTAACTGAGAGAACAGAGACATCTTCACTACATCTGTACACATACTGTACTAATCTTACTGAGGGAACATAGAATCAGTATTTTCCTCAACATAGATGTAGTATTTTCTCCAACATGGATATAGTATTTCCCCCAACATATAGTATTTTCCTCAACATCGATATAGTATTTTCCTCAACATAGATGTAGTATTTTCTCCAACATGGATATAGTATTTCCCCCAACATATAGTATTTTCCTCAACATCGATTTAGTATTTTCCTCAACATAGATTTAGTATTGTCCTCAACATAGATTTCCAAGATGTTAGAAGACAAAGTGTATTACAATGGCAGCATGTGTCTAACTGCAAAGGGCTAGATTGTGGCTTGACACAGGGCAGCTGTCTTGGACCACTCCTGTACTCTATATTCACAAATCACTTACCATCTGCTTTGTGTAAAGCAAGTATACAAATGTACGCAGACGATTCCACACTGTATTATGCTGCAAACACTAGTGGTGATCTACACAAAGTTTTATCTACAGAGTTATATGCAGTCACTAATTGGATACAACTAAATAAGCTGGTATTAAACATCTCAAAGACCAAATCAATTATCATAGGAACCAGTCACAAACTATTAGCCAATCCTACACTGAGTCTGCACTTGTCTGGTGAACCCATACAACAGGTTGATAAGGTTAAATTACTGGGAGTCATAATAGATAGTCGACTGACATGGGTAGAGCACATTGACACAGTGGCTAAGAAAATGGGTAATAGCATTTATATGGCAAGAAAATGCCGTCCTTATGTTCCACCACATATTCTGGGACAGGTCGTTAAGTCATTAGTTTTAAGCTACCTGGACTACTGCTCACCTGTTTGGGCCTCTGCATCTGACAGTGCACAGAGGAAACTACAAATTATCCAGAACAGAGCTGCCAGACTAGTCTTACATTGCCCCATAACAGTGGACATAAACAGTATGCATAGGGAATTTCTTTTTTTTTTAACTCAATTTTTATTTGCATTTTTGGATTACAATCATACAAACAACATCATCTTTGAATATTATTATCATCTCAGTCGGTCTTCCAGGTACATAATACATAGACATAATGTACAACACCGTTAAACATATATAAACAATAAAGAAAAGATTTTAATATCCAAAAACAGAAATAAAAAATACCGACTTAAGCAAAAGTTCCACAGACATAAATAATAAATTGAAAAAACATAAAACAATTGTCCTACCCAAATGTTAGAGATAGAAAATACTAACTAAAGCAAAAATGTGCGACATGGGTTCAGAGACCCTCCTTGAACCTCTTTCCTCCTTTACCCTTCTCCCTCTTGTGTTGCATTTGTTTCTTCCTCTGTGATGTCGTTTTCGTTCCCCTTATAGTCCTCCCACTTTCCCCATCTTTCCCCAAATTTCTCTTCCTGTAACCTCAGCATGTGTGTTATCCTCTCCATATCCTGTATATCTTCCACTATTCCTACCCATTGTGCTATTGTCGGTGGGTCTTCCTTGTACCACAGTCTCGTTATTGCTTTTCTGGCCGCTATCAACATTATCTTTATTAAATATTTGTCCCCCCTTGTATTCCCTCGTGTGTCAGGTCTCCTAAGTAAAGCACCAGTCCTGTTTGTGGTAATCCGTATCCTAATATTCTGATCATTGCCTCCCCTATCTCCTCCAATACCCCTTCAGCTTCTGACATCCCCAGAATATGTGCGTGTGATTTGCCCCCTCCTTCCCACACATCCTCCAGCAAGCTCTTTGTGTTGGTGCATATTTTCCCTTCAGTTCTGGGGTTATAAAGAATCTGATTATGTTTTTCCATCCAAACTCTTTCCATATCCTCGATCCTGTTGTTGAATGGTGCACCTCGCATATGTTCCCCCATTCCTTCCCTGTTATTTCTATCTCTAGCTCTCTCTCCCATTTCTCCCTTATGTAATCGGTTGTGTGTCCCTTGCTGTTCATTATAGCCCGGTATATTGCTGATATTACTCTTCCTTGCCCCCCTTCGTATGCCCATACTATCATCTTTATTATTCCATTCTGTTCTTCGTCTTTGGCCCCCCTTATTTCTTTGTTGTAGTAGTCTCTAACCTGTAGATATCTGAAGTGGTCCCTGTTTTCTAGTCCAAATTTCTCCTTTAATTTTTGTAGTGTCTGCATTTCCCCCTTCTCTATCATTTTGCATATCGCTGTTGCCCCCCCCCCTCTCCCACCTTCTGAATCCATGGTCTAACCTCCCTGGTTTGAATCTCTTGTCATGTGTTACCCATCTCAGGACCCCTGACTGCTTCTCCAATTTGTGTGTTTTTACTACTCTGTTCCATATGGTCAAGGTGCATTTGGTGATTGGATCTAATTAGTCCCTCTTTTTCTTTAAATAGTTCCCTATCTCCCACCAGAGCTTGTACCTTGTATCCCTCCCCTTCTTTTTCAATGTCTTTCCATCTTGCCTCATATCTGTCGTTACACCAGCACGTCACTGCTCTCAGTTGTGCTGCATAGTAATAATCTTGTAGGCTGGGTACTGCCATCCCTCCCTCTTCCTTTGGTAGTTGTAGTGTTTTATATCTGACCCGTGGTCTTCTCCCCGCCCATATGAACCTCGATATCAGTCTGTCCCACTCCCTGAATTGATTCTGTGGTATTTGTATCGGTAGTGACTGGAATAGGTACAGTAACCTTGATAGTATGTTCATTTTAATGACCTTTATTCTTTAATTGAAGTCCAAGGGCATTACTGTCCATCTCTCTAAGTCTCTCTTGATGTTCTGATTTATCTGTGTATAGTTCGCCTCAAACAGTTTCTCCACCCCTCTCGTGATGTTCACCCCTAAGTATTTAATCTTGTCCATGTCCCATCTTATCCCGTACTGTTCTCTAATTTCCGTCGTTGGGGTATAGTTCCATGCTAAGGTCTGTGTCTTTGTCACGTTTAGTTTGTATCCTGAGTAGTGGCCATATTCCTTCAGTAGATCCATCAGTGCCGGGAAGCTCTTGCCTGGTTGCCTCATGTATACTATCACGTCGTCCGCAAATAGGCCTAGTTTATATTCCGTTCCATTTATCCTTACTCCCTTAATGTCCTCGGTCTGTCTGATCAGTTGTGCCAGTGGTTCTATGAAAACGGCGAAGAGCGTCGGTGAGAGACAACATCCCTGTCTGGTAGCCCTTTCTAATCTGATTCTATCCGTCAAGCTGCCATTCACCTTAACCCTCGCTGTCGGTTCTTGATATAGCGCCTTGATCATCTTCATCGCCCTCCCGTTCAGTCCGAACCTCATCAATGTTTTATATAAAAATGTCCAGCTCACACTGTCTAATGCTTTTTCTGCATCTAGGCTAATCAGTACCGCGCTACCCCCTTGTTTTTGTATCTCCTCTACTATGTGTAATGTCTTTCTCACGTTGTCCTGTGTCTGTCTCCCTTTAATAATCCAGTTTGATCTTCATCTATAATGTCTGGCATAAATGTCTCAAATCTCTTTTATATTATCGATGTATACATCTTGTAATCCACGTTGAGTATGGACACAGGTCTGAAACTACTACATAATTCCCTATCCTTCCCTTCCTTCGGTATCGTGGTGATTATGGCTTCCTTCCACGAGGGGGGCATTTTTCCCTCTTCCATCGTGTGTCTGAACGCCGCCCCTAACATGGGTGCTAATTCAGTTCTAAATGTCTTGTAGAATTCCGATGGGAATCCATCGCTCCCTGGAGACTTGTTGTTTTTAGCTCTACTAATTGCCTCTTCCAGTTCTCGTTCCGTAATTATTTTATTTAATTCTTCATTCTGTTCTTTCCCTATCGATGGTAACTCTAGCTTCTCCAGATATGCTTCTATTTCCTCTTCTCCCGCTGCTTTTGGCTGTATGTATAGTTTCTCATAGTATTCTCTAAATGTCCTCTCTATTTCAGCTGGGTCTCTCAATATTTCATTAGTCTTTGTATCCCTTATTGTGTGTATCGTGTTCAACTTCTGTTGCGTCCTAATTCTCCTAGCCAACAGTCTGGTCGCTTTTGGTCCCCCTTCATAGTACGTTTGTTTCATGAACCTCACTTTCTTTTCTATTTCCGTCAATAATTCCCTATTTGTGTCACCTCACAGCGCTTTATGCCAGATCTCTACATTTTCATTTTTCAGATTATTCCAGATTGCTAAAGTACAGAATCTAAGCTTTCAAATGATGTGTCATATGTTGAAATCTGAGAATGTTTTGAACACGATGTGCTCAATTATAACTTCTAAAACTGGCTGTGTTCTAGATCAGGGGTTCCCAAACTTTTCAGGCCAGGGCCCAGAAAATAAGGCGTCAGAGAGCCGCGGCCCAATGCACATCGTCTGGTTTTTTTTTTTTTTTTTTTTGCTTTTTTTTTTATCATCTCGCGGCCCACCCGTGGCTGTTCGCGGCCCACCTTTGGGTCGCGACCCCGACTTTGGGAACCACTGTTCTAGATTACCTAAGAGGTGAAAAGGTGTCTCAAAGGAAGGCAACTTTTCACACTTCAGACAGTTTCAACTGGGCGTCAACAAACCCCCCTCCAGCAACGCCCCTCACCTGAATAACATTAACATAATTAAGTGCTGCTGAATCAGAGTTCTCTCTCCTCAGGACCCCTGTCTCTCCAGGACCCCCTATCTGGACTGTATAGGACTGTGAAGCTATGTACCCCCCCCCCCATGCTGCTTTGACACCAGAATTATTGTTAAATCTATGTCACAACGAGAAAAAGCAACAAAGTCCTCACTCAGTGGCATGGGCCTAATGTTATGTAGCTCTGCAAGCTGCTTACACACACACTTACCTGATATGCTACGAGTTAAAAAAGAAGAAGAGAGTATTTGATGAAGAAACTGTACATTGTATGAGGTGGGGTGGGGGGTAGTTACACATACACACATCAAGCTGCAAGCAGAATTATTGTTAAATCTATGTCACAACGAGAAAAAGCAACAAAGTCCTCACTCAGTGGCATGGGCCTAATGTTATGTAGCTCTGCAAGCTGCTTACACACACACTTACCTGATATGCTAAGAGTTACATACACATACATACACACAGTCCTCATATCCCTCCTAGCTACACATACACACAGTTATCATATCACTCCTAGCTACACATACACACAGTCCTCATATCCCTCCTAGCTACACATACACACAGTTATCATATCACTCCTAGCTACACATACACACAGTCCTCATATCCCTCCTAGCTACACATACACACAGTTATCATATCACTCCTAGCTACACATACACACAGTTATCATATCCCTCCTAGCTACACATACACACAGTCCTCATATCCCTCCTAGCTACACATACACACAGTTATCATATCACTCCTAGCTACACATACACAGTTATCATATCCCTCCTAGCTACACATACACACAGTCCTCATATCACTCCTAGCTACACATACACACAGTCCTCATATCCCTCCTAGCTACACATACACACAGTTATCATATCACTCCTAGCTACACATACACACAGTCCTCATATCCCTCCTAGCTACACATACACACAGTTATCATATCACTCCTAGCTACACATACACACAGTTATCATATCCCTCCTAGCTACACATACACACAGTCCTCATATCCCTCCTAGCTACACATACACACAGTTATCATATCACTCCTAGCTACACATACACACAGTCCTCATATCCCTCCTAGCTACACATACACACAGTTATCATATCACTCCTAGCTACACATACACACAGTTATTATATCACTCCTAGCTACACATACACACAGACCTCATATCCCTCCTAGCTACACATACACACAGTTATCATATCACTCCTAGCTACACATACACACAGTTATCATATCACTCCTAGCTACACATACACACAGACCTCATATCCCTCCTAGCTACACATACACACTGTCCTCATATCCCTCCTAGTTACACATACACACAGTCCTCATATCCCTCCTAGTTACACATACACACAGTTATCATATCCCTCCTAGTTACACATACACACAGTTATCATATCACTCCTAGCTACACATACACACAGACCTCATATCCCTCCTAGCTACACATACACACAGTTATCATATCACTCCTAGCTACACATACACAGTTATCATATCCCTCCTAGCTACACATACACACAGTCCTCATATCCCTCCTAGCTACACATACACACAGTTATCATATCACTCCTAGCTACACATACACACAGTTATCATATCACTCCTAGCTACACATACACACAGACCTCATATCCCTCCTAGCTACACATACACACTGTCCTCATATCCCTCCTAGTTACACATACACACAGTCCTCATATCCCTCCTAGTTACACATACACACAGTTATCATATCCCTCCTAGTTACACATACACACTGTGCATGTTATGTAGCTCTCCACCTTGCTATCTGAAACAATGGCTATCAATATAACGTTAGCAACTTTAACTTACATGTCTGTGTGGCTAGCTAGCTAGCTAACGCTAACGTTAATGTAGCATGAGCTCGTCGTAATAACACAATAAACGTGACATGGTTGGACTTGTGGTCGGCAGAAAAACTTGGTGTAGTTTTATCAAAGATGCGGAATTGTAAACATGCTACTGTAAACATAAACAAACATTCTTAAACTTACCCATGCAGACGCATCTCGACCGATCTCATAGTTAATTCCGTTGAATAGCGCGGTGTTTTCACCGGTGAGCAGAGACTGAATCAACTGGTTTAACAAAGTTCCTGTACTCGTTCATTAGATCCAATGCATTCATCTCTTTCTGATCCAGATTGCAACCTGCTGATAATCCCATTGAAAGTGTAAACAGCCAGTGCGTCGCTTCAAACACTCCCCCAATGTAAATCTCTGCGGGCTTGATTCACATGCAAATACAGTAATTACGCCCCCGTTTCATTGAAATAAAGTCTGTGAACAACCTAAATTTAAACACAGGATTGACACTATTTTAGATATTCTAACTGTTCGTTTTTATAGTAAACAAGTACTTATACATTCAATTTATAATAATGTGAAGAAAAGAAAAAAACACACAAAAAAAAAAAGAAAACTCTAGAACGTCTAGCCGAGAAGGGGGCGGGCCGAGTTGTGGTCACTAGCGCTGCCAGGTGACACATTTATCCTGGCCTTTACTTCTTTGATTTCTCCGAGCGTTTCCTGTTCTTTTGATATCTGGTATCTCCCCTCTAGCTTCTTCAGCTTCCCTATCAGATTGTGATATGTCTCCGTTCTGGCCTTCTTCAGCATTGCTGTCTTCTCCATCAATTTCCCCCTTATCACCACCTTCAGTGTGTCCCATAGAATGTTCGGATCTACCGCCCCGTTGTCATTTTCTTCCTTATATCTGGCTATCTCCTCCTTGATCTGACTCACCACCCCCTTGTTATTTAATATTCCTACATTTAGTCTCCAGATCGTGTTCCTCCGTCTCCCTTCTAGATCTACTGTCAGATATATGGCACTGTGATCCGATATGTCCGCTACTCCTATTCTGCTCTCCCGTACCCTGTAACTGTCCCCCGTCGTCATCAAAAAGTAGTCTATTCTCGCATATGTCACGTGCGGGTGTGAGTAATGTGTGTATTCCCTGTCCATGGTGTGCATCCCCCTCCAAACATCTGTAATTCCCATTTCCGTCATCTGAATATTCATATATCTACTGATTGGTGCCCGTCCTTTTCTAGTACTCGTGGTGTCTAGGTCGTGATTCAGTACTACATTAAAATCTCCCGCGCATATCAATATCCCTTCTAGTTCCATCACTATCATATCAAAAATGGTCTCATATAAATCCCTCTCACTCTCTGGGGGTGCATAAACATTCACCAATGTAACCATTTGGCCCTCCATTTTCCCCTTCACCAGAACAAACCTTCCCTCCTTGTCTCTTACTTCCTTGATCAATTCAAATTTGACTGTTTTTGATTAACGTGATTACTCCTCTCCTCAGGTTCCGTTTAAAGGTACTATAGTATGCATTTTCATATCCAAATCTCTTCAGTTTCTCATGCTCCTGTGCTACCAAATGTGTCTCCTGCAGAAAAACCACCTCCATCTCACTTTTTTTACATTTCAACATCACTTTGCCCCTCTTTATCGCATTATTCATTCCATTAACATTTAACGACATAATTTTTATACCTTTAACCATTGTCATCTTTCTTCTTCTTCTTTCGTCTGTCAGTCCCCCCCATGTCACATTCATTCCCCCCTCCGGTTGTAGCCTCCGCTCTCTTCACCGAATACATATAATGATTAACATAAATAAAAAACATAAACTTTACATAAAGTGCTCCCAAGGCGTTCGGGGGGTCCCTGTGTCCCCCCCTGTCCCCTGCTGGTGGGTGAGGAGTAATTGCTCTCCTAGTGAGAGGCCTCCTCCTGACGGCTTGGGGGTTTGAAACCTTTGCCCCCAACCGCTCGTCATATTTGTCCAGCATTCTTACTGTTTTTACTGCTGTCATGCTCCTGGTCAAAAGCGCTCTGTCCTTCATTCTGAGAGACCCCCCATTTCCTAGGTCCCCCTCAATGCGGCTCGTATGTTCCAATGTCCCTCTTTCCTCCCAAACCCGTGTGTGGTGTCTTCTGTGTACCCCTTTTCATTTTATTTTCCTCCTCTATTTTCTATGTGATGTCCATTTATCCCCTTAATCCCTTCCAACTGTGTTACTCTCAGCGTGTCTATGTACTTGTTTCAATATGTTCTGTGTTCCGTCTATCATACCTAATTATATTTCCATTTATTCCCTCCGTCGGCCTGTGTATTATGTGTCCATGTATACGTTATGTTCGTTCCTATATCCTGCCTCTACCTGGGAATGTGTGTTTATGTATATGTTATTTCAGTTTCTATATTTTGTCTCTATTTGGATAGTTTTTCAATCTCTTGTGCGTGTACTCATCCGTTCGTTTCCTCCCGCCTCCTCCCCTCCTTCTCCGTCTCTGGCCTCCTCGTCCGTCTCCGCTTTCGGTCTGTCACGTCTCACCTCGCCCTTCTCCTCTCTCCTCCCTCCTCTCCCGGGCCTCGATCTCCCACTCTGGTCCATCTGCGTGCCCCCTCCAATCTCTGCTGCAGGCTCCGCGTCTGGCCCTCCTGTCTCCTTCCCTCTCCGTCCTCCGCCATCTGCATCCCCCGTCGCCTCATCTCCTCCGCCGCCTCCTGCGCCGTCGCGTATGTCACCGTCCCTTCCTTCCAGTGAATCCTTAGCGAGGTCATGGGTGACTGGAATTTCATTCCGTTTTCATTCAGAATTCTCTTCAGTCCCGCGTAGGACCTGCAGGTTATTGCCACCGCTGTCGAGTAATCTTGATCAAACGACAGTCTTTTCCCCTCGATTTCTATCTTTTTGGTCCACGCGGTTCTGAGTATCAACTCCTTAATCTCAAACCTCAGAACGTTAATAATCACCGCCCTCGGAGGTCTGTCCGGTTTCGGTCTTGGAGCCAACGCCCTGTGGGCCCTCTGTATCTAAATTTTTTCCAGTCCCGTCTCCTTCAGTTGTTCCTTGATAAGCTCTTCCACATATTGGATCACCGATTCCCCTTCGACTCCTTCTTTCAATCCCCATATTCTGATGTTATTTCTCCGTGACCTCCCCTCCATGTCCGATATCTTTGTCTCCATCTGTTCTTGCTTTTGAATCGCACATGTTAACACCTCGTGTATCTCTGTGCTCCATTCCTCCATCTGCGCCGTTCTAGTCTGTACCTCTGTCACGTTACTGTCCTGTTCCGCCATCTTCTCATCCACCCTTTTGATTTCTGTATTCATTTCACCTCTGAAGTCCTCCTGTTCCTTCCTCAATTCCTCCCGTAACTTCCCAATATCATTTCTTATCGTGTCAGAGTTCAGTTTCATGTTCGCCTGCATCGTGTCCGAGTTATCGCCAATATCCCGGCCTGCATGAGCACGGCCCATCCTGGCATTTCCTTGTCTGTCTCAGCCGAGACTCCCCCTTCCTCCGCCTTCTCCTTCTCGGTCTCGCCTCGGGGGTTTTGCTCCATCGAATTCTCCTCTTCCTGTGAGTTCTCCATTTCTCTTTCCTTCATATTTGTTTTCTCCTCCTTCCTTCTCGTTTGCATCTTCATTTTAAATCACTTTTCGTCACTTTTCGGGTCCTTATTTCTCCGTTTTTCGCTCTTTTGACCAGGAGCCTCACCGCATGCGTGCTACTCTTCCGCTCTCATCGCATACCACTATTCCGCATAGGGAACTCTTATGGCTATCGGTAGATAAAAGGCTTGTCTTAAATACAGTCACATTCTACAATAACAGCATCCACGACTCTAAGCCTGAGTTTTTATATACCGTAATTTTCGGACTATAAGCCGAGGCTTTTTTTCCCATTTTTCGACCCTGCGGCTTATATAACGGTGCGGCTAATCTATGGATTTCTACAGCTAACTGGTCGCGCTCCCTCAGCTCTGTGACCGTCAGATCAGACTCTTAAATCTGCTGCAGCAGTGCACACCTTGCCCCTCCTCCTCCCCCTCACAGACCCACGTCAACAAACCATTACGGCAAGAGTCCAGTGTATGAGCAGCTCAGAGCTCCTCTTTCAACATAAAATTAAACAAAATGACCCAGTCAACGAACTATTCACTTTAGTTTATTAATGCATGAGGCGTCTAATGTTATCTAGCTACTGATGGCTCCTGATATCATCATTTTGGCATTCGATTTCACAGGTGCTGGCTAACTGGCTATCGTTCTGTGAGCTGGCGTTGGTACCTGGCTGGCTAACTAGCGTGGCTATCGTTCTGTGAGCTGGCGTTAGTACCTAGCTGGTGCTGGCTAACTAGCGTGGCTATCGTTCTGTGAGCTGGCGTTGCTACCTGGCTGGCTAACTAGCGTGGCTATTGTTCTGTGAGCTGGCGTTAGTACCTAGCTGGCGCTGGCTAACTAGCGTGGCTATCGTTCTGTGAGCTTGCGTTGGTACCTAGCTGGCGCTGGCTAACTAGCGTGGCTATCGTTCTGTGAGCTGGCGTTGGTACCTAGCTGGCGCTGGCTAAATAGCGTGGCTATCGTTCTGTGAGCTGGCATTGGTACCTAGCTGGCGCTGGCTAACTAGCGTGGCTATCGTTTTGTGAGATGGCGTTGGTACCTGGCTGGCTAACTAGCGTGGCTATCATTCTGTGAGATGGCGTTAGTACCTAGCTGGCTAACTAGCGTGGCTATCGTTCTGTGAGCTGGCGTTGGTACCTAGCTGGCGCTGGCTAACTAGCATGGCTATCGTTCTGTGAGCTGGCGTTAGTACCTAGCTGGTGCTAACTAGCGTGGCTATCGTTCTGTGAGCTGGCGTTAGTACCTAGCTGCCGCTGGCTAACTAGCGTGGCTATCGTTCTGTGAGCTGGCGTTGGTACCTGGCTGGCTAACTAGCGTGGCTATCGTTCTGTGAGCTGGCGTTAGTACCTAGCTGGCGCTGGCTAACTAGCGTGGCTATCGTTCTGTGAGCTGGCGTTAGTACCTAGCTACCATTACTGTTTAAACAAAAATGTTAATAAATGGGAGCTTCCTCAAACAGCCATCTCTTTCCCGACAATCCCCTCTGTGCACGAACCCTTACATATGGTAATTCCGAATGTATTACTTAGCTAGTGAGCAGTAGTCCAGTGGTTATTTATTTTTGATTTTAATTATTTGTTATTATTTTCTTAGCTGTGACAAGCTGAAGATGGTAATACTGCCCTTTACAGGCAAGCATTAGCTCTTCATCTTTCATGTGCAATATTGTTTTTTGTATGTCTTTTTTTTTATGATTGTAATAAGTTAGGTTGTTGTTTTGTTTATATACTGAATATGTGTGTATATGTATGTATATAGTGTGTACCGGTATGTATGTATATATGTGTGTGCGTAACTACTACATAATTCCCTATCCTTCCCTTCCTTCGGTATCGTGGTGATTATGGCTTCCTTCCACGAGGGGGGCATTTTTCCCTCTTCCATCGTGTGTCTGAACGCCGCCCCTAACATGGGTGCTAATTCAGTTCTAAATGTCTTGTAGAATTCCGATGGGAATCCATCGCTCCCTGGAGACTTGTTGTTTTTAGCTCTACTAATTGCCTCTTCCAGTTCTCGTTCCGTAATTATTTTATTTAATTCTTCATTCTGTTCTTTCCCTATCGATGGTAACTCTAGCTTCTCCAGATATGCTTCTATTTCCTCTTCTCCCGCTGCTTTTGGCTGTGTGTATAGTTTCTCATAGTATTCTCTAAATGTCCTCTCTATTTCAGCTGGGTCTCTCAATATTTCATTAGTCTTTGTATCCCTTATTGTGTGTATCGTGTTCAACTTCTGTTGCGTCCTAATTCTCCTAGCCAACAGTCTGGTCGCTTTTGGTCCCCCTTCATAGTACGTTTGTTTCATGAACCTCACTTTCTTTTCTATTTCCGTCAATAATTCCCTATTTGTGTCACCTCACAGCGCTTTATGCCAGATCTCTACATTTTCATTTTTCAGATTATTCCAGATTGCTAAAGTACAGAATCTAAGCTTTCAAATGATGTGTCATATGTTGAAATCTGAGAATGTTTTGAACACGATGTGCTCAATTATAACTTCTAAAACTGGCTGTGTTCTAGATCAGGGGTTCCCAAACTTTTCAGGCCAGGGCCCAGAAAATAAGGCGTCAGAGAGCCGCGGCCCAATGCACATCGTCTGGCTTTTTTTTTTTTTTTTTTTGCTTTTTTTTTCATCATCTCGCGGCCCACCCGTGGCTGTTCGCGGCCCACCTTTGGGTCGCGACCCCGACTTTGGGAACCACTGTTCTAGATTACCTAAGAGGTGAAAAGGTGTCTCAAAGGAAGGCAACTTTTCACACTTCAGACAGTTTCAACTGGGCGTCAACAAACCCCCCTCCAGCAACGCCCCTCACCTGAATAACATTAACATAATTAAGTGCTGCTGAATCAGAGTTCTCTCTCCTCAGGACCCCTGTCTCTCCAGGACCCCCTATCTGGACTGTATAGGACTGTGAAGCTATGTACCCCCCCCCCCATGCTGCTTTGACACCAGAATTATTGTTAAATCTATGTCACAACGAGAAAAAGCAACAAAGTCCTCACTCAGTGGCATGGGCCTAATGTTATGTAGCTCTGCAAGCTGCTTACACACACACTTACCTGATATGCTACGAGTTAAAAAAGAAGAAGAGAGTATTTGATGAAGAAACTGTACATTGTATGAGGTGGGGTGGGGGGTAGTTACACATACACACATCAAGCTGCAAGCAGAATTATTGTTAAATCTATGTCACAACGAGAAAAAGCAACAAAGTCCTCACTCAGTGGCATGGGCCTAATGTTATGTAGCTCTGCAAGCTGCTTACACACACACTTACCTGATATGCTAAGAGTTACATACACATACATACACACAGTCCTCATATCCCTCCTAGCTACACATACACACAGTTATCATATCACTCCTAGCTACACATACACACAGTTATCATATCACTCCTAGCTACACATACACACAGTTATCATATCCCTCCTAGCTACACATACACACAGTCCTCATATCCCTCCTAGCTACACATACACACAGTTATCATATCACTCCTAGCTACACATACACACAGTCCTCATATCCCTCCTAGCTACACATACACACAGTTATCATATCACTCCTAGCTACACATACACACAGTTATCATATCCCTCCTAGCTACACATACACACAGTCCTCATATCCCTCCTAGCTACACATACACACAGTTATCATATCACTCCTAGCTACACATACACAGTTATCATATCCCTCCTAGCTACACATACACACAGTCCTCATATCACTCCTAGCTACACATACACACAGTCCTCATATCCCTCCTAGCTACACATACACACAGTTATCATATCACTCCTAGCTACACATACACACAGTCCTCATATCCCTCCTAGCTACACATACACACAGTTATCATATCACTCCTAGCTACACATACACACAGTTATCATATCCCTCCTAGCTACACATACACACAGTCCTCATATCCCTCCTAGCTACACATACACACAGTTATCATATCACTCCTAGCTACACATACACACAGTCCTCATATCCCTCCTAGCTACACATACACACAGTTATCATATCACTCCTAGCTACACATACACACAGTTATCATATCACTCCTAGCTACACATACACACAGACCTCATATCCCTCCTAGCTACACATACACACAGTTATCATATCACTCCTAGCTACACATACACACAGTTATCATATCACTCCTAGCTACACATACACACAGACCTCATATCCCTCCTAGCTACACATACACACTGTCCTCATATCCCTCCTAGTTACACATACACACAGTCCTCATATCCCTCCTAGTTACACATACACACAGTTATCATATCCCTCCTAGTTACACATACACACAGTTATCATATCACTCCTAGCTACACATACACACAGACCTCATATCCCTCCTAGCTACACATACACACAGTTATCATATCACTCCTAGCTACACATACACAGTTATCATATCCCTCCTAGCTACACATACACACAGTCCTCATATCCCTCCTAGCTACACATACACACAGTTATCATATCACTCCTAGCTACACATACACACAGTTATCATATCACTCCTAGCTACACATACACACAGACCTCATATCCCTCCTAGCTACACATACACACTGTCCTCATATCCCTCCTAGTTACACATACACACAGTCCTCATATCCCTCCTAGTTACACATACACACAGTTATCATATCCCTCCTAGTTACACATACACACTGTGCATGTTATGTAGCTCTCCACCTTGCTATCTGAAACAATGGCTATCAATATAACGTTAGCAACTTTAACTTACATGTCTGTGTGGCTAGCTAGCTAGCTAACGCTAACGTTAATGTAGCATGAGCTCGTCATAATAACACAATAAACGTGACATGGTTGGACTTGTGGTCGGCAGAAAAACTTGGTGTAGTTTTATCAAAGATGCGGAATTGTAAACATGCTACTGTAAACATAAACAAACATTCTTAAACTTACCCATGCAGACGCATCTCGACCGATCTCATAGTTAATTCCGTTGAATAGCGCGGTGTTTTCACCGGTGAGCAGAGACTGAATCAACTGGTTTAACAAAGTTCCTGTACTCGTTCATTAGATCCAATGCATTCATCTCTTTCTGATCCAGATTGCAACCTGCTGATAATCCCATTGAAAGTGTAAACAGCCAGTGCGTCGCTTCAAACACTCCCCCAATGTAAATCTCTGCGGGCTTGATTCACATGCAAATACAGTAATTACGCCCCCGTTTCATTGAAATAAAGTCTGTGAACAACCTAAATTTAAACACAGGATTGACACTATTTTAGATATTCTAACTGTTCGTTTTTATAGTAAACAAGTACTTATACATTCAATTTATAATAATGTGAAGAAAAGAAAAAAACACACAAAAAAAAAAAAAAACTCTAGAACGTCTAGCCGAGAAGGGGGCGGGCCGAGTTGTGGTCACTAGCGCTGCCAGGTGACACATTTATCCTGGCCTTTACTTCTTTGATTTCTCCGAGCGTTTCCTGTTCTTTTGATATCTGGTGTCTCCCCTCTAGCTTCTTCAGCTTCCCTATCAGATTGTGATATGTCTCCGTTCTGGCCTTCTTCAGCATTGCTGTCTTCTCCATCAATTTCCCCCTTATCACCACCTTCAGTGTGTCCCATAGAATGTTCGGATCTACCGCCCCGTTGTCATTTTCTTCCTTATATCTGGCTATCTCCTCCTTGATCTGACTCACCACCCCCTTGTTATTTAATATTCCTACATTTAGTCTCCAGATCGTGTTCCTCCGTCTCCCTTCTAGATCTACTGTCAGATATATGGCACTGTGATCCGATATGTCCGCTACTCCTATTCTGCTCTCCCGTACCCTGTAACTGTCCCCCGTCGTCATCAAAAAGTAGTCTATTCTCGCATATGTCACGTGCGGGTGTGAGTAATGTGTGTATTCCCTGTCCATGGTGTGCATCCCCCTCCAAACATCTGTAATTCCCATTTCCGTCATCTGAATATTCATATATCTACTGATTGGTGCCCGTCCTTTTCTAGTACTCGTGGTGTCTAGGTCGTGATTCAGTACTACATTAAAATCTCCCGCGCATATCAATATCCCTTCTAGTTCCATCACTATCATATCAAAAATGGTCTCATATAAATCCCTCTCACTCTCTGGGGGTGCATAAACATTCACCAATGTAACCATTTGGCCCTCCATTTTCCCCTTCACCAGAACAAACCTTCCCTCCTTGTCTCTTACTTCCTTGATCAATTCAAATTTGACTGTTTTTGATTAACGTGATTACTCCTCTCCTCAGGTTCCGTTTAAAGGTACTATAGTATGCATTTTCATATCCAAATCTCTTCAGTTTCTCATGCTCCTGTGCTACCAAATGTGTCTCCTGCAGAAAAACCACCTCCATCTCACTTTTTTTACATTTCAACATCACTTTGCCCCTCTTTATCGCATTATTCATTCCATTAACATTTAACGACATAATTTTTATACCTTTAACCATTGTCATCTTTCTTCTTCTTTCGTCTGTCAGTCCCCCCCATGTCACATTCATTCCCCCCTCCGGTTGTAGCCTCCGCTCTCTTCACCGAATACATATAATGATTAACATAAATAAAAAACATAAACTTTACATAAAGTGCTCCCAAGGCGTTCGGGGGGTCCCTGTGTCCCCCCCTGTCCCCTGCTGGTGGGTGAGGAGTAATTGCTCTCCTAGTGAGAGGCCTCCTCCTGACGGCTTGGGGGTTTGAAACCTTTGCCCCCAACCGCTCGTCATATTTGTCCAGCATTCTTACTGTTTTTACTGCTGTCATGCTCCTGGTCAAAAGCGCTCTGTCCTTCATTCTGAGAGACCCCCCATTTCCTAGGTCCCCCTCAATGCGGCTCGTATGTTCCAATGTCCCTCTTTCCTCCCAAACCCGTGTGTGGTGTCTTCTGTGTACCCCTTTTCATTTTATTTTCCTCCTCTATTTTCTATGTGATGTCCATTTATCCCCTTAATCCCTTCCAACTGTGTTACTCTCAGCGTGTCTATGTACTTGTTTCAATATGTTCTGTGTTCCGTCTATCATACCTAATTATATTTCCATTTATTCCCTCCGTCGGCCTGTGTATTATGTGTCCATGTATACGTTATGTTCGTTCCTATATCCTGCCTCTACCTGGGAATGTGTGTTTATGTATATGTTATTTCAGTTTCTATATTTTGTCTCTATTTGGATAGTTTTTCAATCTCTTGTGCGTGTACTCATCCGTTCGTTTCCTCCCGCCTCCTCCCCTCCTTCTCCGTCTCTGGCCTCCTCGTCCGTCTCCGCTTTCGGTCTGTCACGTCTCACCTCGCCCTTCTCCTCTCTCCTCCCTCCTCTCCCGGGCCTCGATCTCCCACTCTGGTCCATCTGCGTGCCCCCTCCAATCTCTGCTGCAGGCTCCGCGTCTGGCCCTCCTGTCTCCTTCCCTCTCCGTCCTCCGCCATCTGCATCCCCCGTCGCCTCATCTCCTCCGCCGCCTCCTGCGCCGTCGCGTATGTCACCGTCCCTTCCTTCCAGTGAATCCTTAGCGAGGTCATGGGTGACTGGAATTTCATTCCGTTTTCATTCAGAATTCTCTTCAGTCCCGCGTAGGACCTGCAGGTTATTGCCACCGCTGTCGAGTAATCTTGATCAAACGACAGTCTTTTCCCCTCGATTTCTATCTTTTTGGTCCACGCGGTTCTGAGTATCAACTCCTTAATCTCAAACCTCAGAACGTTAATAATCACCGCCCTCGGAGGTCTGTCCGGTTTCGGTCTTGGAGCCAACGCCCTGTGGGCCCTCTGTATCTCAATTTTTTCCAGTCCCGTCTCCTTCAGTTGTTCCTTGATAAGCTCTTCCACATATTGGATCACCGATTCCCCTTCGACTCCTTCTTTCAATCCCCATATTCTGATGTTATTTCTCCGTGACCTCCCCTCCATGTCCGATATCTTTGTCTCCATCTGTTCTTGCTTTTGAATCGCACATGTTAACACCTCGTGTATCTCTGTGCTCCATTCCTCCATCTGCGCCGTTCTAGTCTGTACCTCTGTCACGTTACTGTCCTGTTCCGCCATCTTCTCATCCACCCTTTTGATTTCTGTATTCATTTCACCTCTGAAGTCCTCCTGTTCCTTCCTCAATTCCTCCCGTAACTTCCCAATATCATTTCTTATCGTGTCAGAGTTCAGTTTCATGTTCGCCTGCATCGTGTCCGAGTTATCGCCAATATCCCGGCCTGCATGAGCACGGCCCATCCTGGCATTTCCTTGTCTGTCTCAGCCGAGACTCCCCCTTCCTCCGCCTTCTCCTTCTCGGTCTCGCCTCGGGGGTTTTGCTCCATCGAATTCTCCTCTTCCTGTGAGTTCTCCATTTCTCTTTCCTTCATATTTGTTTTCTCCTCCTTCCTTCTCGTTTGCATCTTCATTTTAAATCACTTTTCGTCACTTTTCGGGTCCTTATTTCTCCGTTTTTCGCTCTTTTGACCAGGAGCCTCACCGCATGCGTGCTACTCTTCCGCTCTCATCGCATACCACTATTCCGCATAGGGAACTCTTATGGCTATCGGTAGATAAAAGGCTTGTCTTAAATACAGTCACATTCTACAATAACAGCATCCACGACTCTAAGCCTGAGTTTTTATATACCGTAATTTTCGGACTATAAGCCGAGGCTTTTTTTCCCATTTTTCGACCCTGCGGCTTATATAACGGTGCGGCTAATCTATGGATTTCTACAGCTAACTGGTCGCGCTCCCTCAGCTCTGTGACCGTCAGATCAGACTCTTAAATCTGCTGCAGCAGTGCACACCTTGCCCCTCCTCCTCCCCCTCACAGACCCACGTCAACAAACCATTACGGCAAGAGTCCAGTGTATGAGCAGCTCAGAGCTCCTCTTTCAACATAAAATTAAACAAAATGACCCAGTCAACGAACTATTCACTTTAGTTTATTAATGCATGAGGCGTCTAATGTTATCTAGCTACTGATGGCTCCTGATATCATCATTTTGGCATTCGATTTCACAGGTGCTGGCTAACTGGCTATCGTTCTGTGAGCTGGCGTTGGTACCTGGCTGGCTAACTAGCGTGGCTATCGTTCTGTGAGCTGGCGTTAGTACCTAGCTGGTGCTGGCTAACTAGCGTGGCTATCGTTCTGTGAGCTGGCGTTGCTACCTGGCTGGCTAACTAGCGTGGCTATCGTTCTGTGAGCTGGCGTTAGTACCTAGCTGGCGCTGGCTAACTAGCGTGGCTATCGTTCTGTGAGCTTGCGTTGGTACCTAGCTGGCGCTGGCTAACTAGCGTGGCTATCGTTCTGTGAGCTGGCGTTGGTACCTAGCTGGCGCTGGCTAAATAGCGTGGCTATCGTTCTGTGAGCTGGCATTGGTACCTAGCTGGCGCTGGCTAACTAGCGTGGCTATCGTTTTGTGAGATGGCGTTGGTACCTGGCTGGCTAACTAGCGTGGCTATCATTCTGTGAGATGGCGTTAGTACCTAGCTGGCTAACTAGCGTGGCTATCGTTCTGTGAGCTGGCGTTGGTACCTAGCTGGCGCTGGCTAACTAGCATGGCTATCGTTCTGTGAGCTGGCGTTAGTACCTAGCTGGTGCTAACTAGCGTGGCTATCGTTCTGTGAGCTGGCGTTAGTACCTAGCTGCCGCTGGCTAACTAGCGTGGCTATCGTTCTGTGAGCTGGCGTTGGTACCTGGCTGGCTAACTAGCGTGGCTATCGTTCTGTGAGCTGGCGTTAGTACCTAGCTGGCGCTGGCTAACTAGCGTGGCTATCGTTCTGTGAGCTGGCGTTAGTACCTAGCTACCATTACTGTTTAAACACAAATGTTAATAAATGGGAGCTTCCTCAAACAGCCATCTCTTTCCCGACAATCCCCTCTGTGCACGAACCCTTACATATGGTAATTCCGAATGTATTACTTAGCTAGTGAGCAGTAGTCCAGTGGTTATTTATTTTTGATTTTAATTATTTGTTATTATTTTCTTAGCTGTGACAAGCTGAAGATGGTAATACTGCCCTTTACAGGCAAGCATTAGCTCTTCATCTTTCATGTGCAATATTGTTTTTTGTATGTCTTTTTTTGTATGATTGTAATAAGTTAGGTTGTTGTTTTGTTTATATACTGAATATGTGTGTATATGTATGTATATAGTGTGTACCGGTATGTATGTATATATGTGTGTGCGTATATATATATATATTTGTATGTGTATATATGGATATGTGGGACTTCGGACCCCAGGAAGACTAGCTGGTGCCATTGGCATCAGCTAATGGGGATACTTTTTAATAAACAAATACAAATATGACTGTTCTCTCAGTTTCAGAAAAGGACACAGACTGGTTTGTAATCCAAGGTTATGAGGAGCTTGGAGAGAAGAGTGGAGCTAAACTACAGACAAGACTCTTGGAAATCCCGCTCAAGAGATTGTCAGCGGTAAGATGGGGAAGTAAATTACATTGGGAGTTGTTTTGCATAATCAATGCTTAACTAGTCTTGCCATGTCTTGTCCTTGGCTGGGTCTTGCTTACCTAGACTTGCCATGTCTTGTTCTTGGCTGAGTTGGGCTTGGCTGGTTGTGTGTCTGTAGCCTACTGTCTCTTGGTGAGAGAGAGGTGTGGAGAGAGAGACACTCTAACCAAACACACTCAGTTTAGTTTGCGCAGCAGACTTTGATAGTGGGATGTAGATGTACAATGTACCCCTGTTGTGTACCCTTTTTAACAAATCTCCGACCAAAACCCTGCTCAGACTAGTGTGAGTAAAAACCATGCTCAAAGAGATTGGTGTTAGATTATTCCTGATTCTTGGACGATTAGTCAGTTAGCTAAGATACATCCAAATAAATCAAGCAAATCGATAAAACATGTAGATTGTGGTTGAGGCATCATCCAGCCATAATATCTGTTCTAGTGAGTGTAAACACTTCTACTTTTAACAGTCAGGGTTCTGAAGTGGTGTTTTGACTTTTGTGTCAGAGAATTAGAAAATCAGAGAGAATTAGAAAATCAGAGCGGTTTTATCTTTAAAGCCCAACGGTCAAATCTGGGTTGGATAAGAGTGTGTGTTAAATGTGTTGTGTTATGTGTGTGTTAAATGGTAAATGGTGCATTTATATAGCGCTTTCATCCAAAGTGCTTTACGATTTTGTTCCTCACATTCACCCATTCATTCACACACCGACGGTGCAAGGTGCCAACCTGCTCATTGGGAGCAATTAGGGGTTACGTTTTCTTGCTCAAGGACACTTCGACATGCTGCCCGGGAGGAGTGGGAATCGATCCGGGAACCTTCCGATTACCAGACGACCGCTCTACCTCCTGAGCCTCATGTTAGGAGTTGGAATTCAGAATCAATACATGCATGTAATTCACGGTCATGACCTGAAACTATGAATGAATTATCATTGTATTTATATAGTGCTTTTCTAGACACTCCTAGCACTTTACAGTGTAGGATGTAAATGGCCTCCTTCACCACTGGGTAGCACCCAACCTTGGGCTACAGGCTCAATGGCTGCGAGACACTGGCACCAGGCACACATCACACTACACAATGGCTGAAAGGCTCAGGAAACGGGGATTGATACCAGCCAATTAAGGGGAAGTGATGATTGGGTGGCCTTGATGTCAGACCTGGTGGGACCAGGTGGGTTTGCAGGACTGGAGTTTTGAGATAAACTTTGTTGTCTTGGTTGACCAGGTGGAGAGTTGGTCTGTTTGACACTGTTGTCTTGGTTGATCAGGTGGAGAGTTGGTCTGTTTGACACTGTGGTCTTGGTTGATCAGGTGGAGAGCATTAGAGAGTCTGTTTGACACTGTGGTCTTGGTTGATCAGGTGGAGAGCATTAGAGAGTCTGTTTGACACCAGTGGCGAATCCTTATGGAAGCCAACGGAAGCCATGCCTCCCTAATATTAAAATATGAATTAATATCAAATATGAAATATCAAATTTTTTAAATGTCTCCCTCTCCTCCTTCTCACTCCCTCTAACACACTGTCAGACTCACTGTGCTCATTGCAGCTAGTATAGGAGAGAGGCAGGGGGTAGGTCTCTTTCTCCAGGCTTCCAGCATTATAGAGTCCAAATCCGATTCTAGCCAATCGGATTCGAGCTGACTGCCACACCCTAAAAGTTTAAAACGGGGCTGTGAGGAAAACACTCAGCATATTTTCCCCTCTGCACTCTGAACATTGTATTAACCCGTAACTGTTCCCACGGGCCGAATATTGCCCCGATCCTCGCGAGATTAAATCCACGGGGACCTCTCGGCGTGCCGAAGCTTTTCCTAAATCACTTCCATCATCGAAAACGAGGGGAAAAGGTCGGCTCGCGACCCTGAAAATGTTGCGTGATTTTAAAAACGCTGTATTAAGTGAGCCTATTATGGGATCCACGCGAGCTTTCTATCGTGGAAACATCTGGGCGTCCCGCAACTTTTACTCATTCACTTGTAGCCCCGAAAATGCTTAGAAAAGGAAAACAGAAAGCGTGGAATAAACTCGCCGAAACAGAAAAGTGTCCCACGGGCGCGCCGTGATTCCGATCCGCGTGAGAATATTCACGGCCATAGAGGAGACCGTGGGACACCTTTTTGCAACCGAATATGTGTCTCGAATTTGCTCCCACGCGGCGCGCAAAATCGGACCAAAAATGAACCAATGCTCCAGCAGTATTAATGACCCTGATGTAAACAAGACAAACGTCTTTCTCTGGTCTGCATCCCCTTGAGCCGTACTGTATTGTACCCATTCTGCAATCTGTTAAATAAATAAAAATAAAGTTTGATTGGCCGCCGAGCCATACTGTAGTGTACATGGTGACTGCTTGACTTAAAAAAATAAAAATAAAAATATTAATAAAAATATTTAATAATTTTTTTTTTAATTTTTTTTTTTTGGCTTCCCCTGTTATTTTACCCACGCAACGCCACTGTTTGACACTGGTCTTGGTTGATCAGGTGGAGTAAATGTAAGCTTAAGATTGACTTGTATTGATTCATCAATCATCAATCAATATATTAAAATAATGTGCTCAAAATTTTACTCTGGTCTCTTATTCAAGTGTGTATTCTTTATCTACTTGAACGTAATACCTTATCTAATTTAATTTTACTGAATTATTTTTATATATGTGACACAAAAATGCATTTTTGAATTCTTGGCTGGTAAAAAATCTGACTGGCTGGTAGTTTTTTAAATCTACCAGCCACCTTGGCCGGTAAGCCAAAAAGTAAATTTTGTTCCCAGAGTCCACGGCAATCCAGCGAGCCAATGAGTTAGTTAATTTGTTACACTTGGTCTGACAAATTTTTGCTCTGAATCCCGTCATCTGGTCTAGTGTGGTTAGGCGACCCTGCTTGCTTGTACTCTGGGTAATGTTAGCCTGACCGGCGTTAGATTTAGTTTGCATGGTAGCTCCAACATGCTTGGCATTTAGGTGATATTGTAGGCTAGAAACGCTCCGGGGATGGGCAAAGTCTTTGCTGCACAAAGTGCACGCTACCATTCTCGTATCGACACTTCCATCTGTATTTTTATTTTTTTTTATCAAAACGAAACATCACATTCAACGGGACAAGCAACGCAGTCTCAACTGTTTTTTCCATGTTGGCTATAACTCTCTGACGTCACTCCATGCATGCTGTGCATCTGGATAAACGGTATGCCTGGAACTGGTCCACTGAGAAACATTCTGCAGGGTCTGGAGTGCACAAAGATTAACCCTTGAGAGTCCAAGGGCCTTTTTGCACCCGTGGGCGGAGAACAAAGGGATTTAGAATTTCTCAGAAATGCTCAGGAAGTCGCGCTTTTCAGAAATCGGTAAAAATAGAAAAATGACAATTTCGAGTGCTTTGAAATGTAATATATATGTCTCCTTACTTGCTAAACGTAATACGACTTGTAAATACGTTTAATTCTTGCTAGATGGTATGATTGTAATTATCTCCGTTTGCCAGAGAACTACAGCGTGTCATGAAACGCACATACTCTCACGCGCGCACACACACAAGATCGGCGTGTGCGCTGTGAAAAGGTGTTAGACCCCGCAGAGGTGAGAGGTATCAGAGACTCGCTACCCCCCATCCAAATTCTAAACAACAGATTGGCTTTTCATAATATGTATGAATTATCTCTTGCAATAATATCCACGGGACTCGACTTTTTACAGTCGTTGTGTTTGTGTGTCACGAACACACACGCCAACTTTCTCCTGCGTGAGGACATTCGCGGACATTCTCTCAGATAGAGAAAAAGAAAAGCTTACATACTTTTCTGCTTTTTGGGCTGCTTCGCAATTGTCAATTCATAATAGCAGCGTGGACCACCTCTGTAACAACGCATCTCGAGCTGCTTCTATGTGCAACATTGTACTTTCTTTTGGAATACTTGAAACCCTTTTTTTGTGGAATATTTGATGTGGCCCCGACGGAACGTTATGAATTAAAAGTAGTCTAACATGCTTTGCAAACCTCACCACCAGTGTATATACCCACGTCGCGCTAAAACATTAACTACTGCAATGTTATCTCTTAACTGAGTATTCCAACTAAGCTAAGCAGAATAATGCTCTGTAACAACTCATCTCGCGGGCTACGTGAACTACAGTATCAGCCACTGGCTGCTGTGTGACGAGTTTGTAGTTTTGGTCACCCGCGCTGTCTAAACGCGGACTGCTAGTTGACGGCTTATGCAGGAAGGAAAGATGACGTTGCCTGTCTCTCTCTCTCTCTCTGTCTCTCTCTTTCTCTCTGTCTCTCTCTCCATCTCAATTCAATTCAAATGGGCTTTATTGACATGGGAAACATACGTTTACATTGCCAAAGCCAAACAAAACAATTCGAAACTGGCCCCTGTAAATGTCCTAACCCAACCCCCTCCAATGTACAGTAAATGACCAAGTATGGTTTCGTCAATATTCCAATGTACAGTTTTGCTTGTACAGTTAATTAATAATATAATTATTATAAATGTCTCTCTCTCTGTCTATATCTCTGTATCTCTCTCTTTCATTCTTTCTCTCTCTCTATTATATTACTATACTATTATATATCTATATATATATCTAAATATCTAAACCTCTGTCTATCTAGTGTGTGTATACATGGCATCAAATCAAAGTGTGTGTTGCTGTAGGCCTGCCTGTATTGATCACAGTCACACTATACGAGTTATGAATCTCTCGCAGTTCATTCAAGCTGGCTACGTGAGCTACAGTATCAGCCCACTGCTGTGTGATGAGTTTGGTGTTTTGGTTACGTTTACCAAGATGCGTCTGATGGTGGTGATGCTGACATGGTTGATGTTTCCGTAGCTGGTGGAGACGGATTGCATTTGTTGCTCTCACTAGGTCCCACGACGGCAAGTTCCTGCTGTTGTGTGAACAGGTCTTCTAGTCATTCTAGACTAGAAATACAACCACAAATTGTTATTGGTTACCGTGACTGGCCGCCTGTTTTGTGTCCACTGTAAGATGAGTGAATGTGGTGTGGCCCTCTGTCTCATTCCAGACAGGAACTGCTTTTTCGCATATCACTAAGTGTGATACAGAACAGGCAGATACAACCATGAGGAGACTCCTATAATTTTTTTTATACATGTGCATAATTTTATTTTTCGCTTTTTTTGTACATGTAGATTTTGCCTAAATTCATCGTGGTCGCTCTCTGCCAAATATCATATGAGGCATCTTGTATTATTATTGTAATTCAAAAGTGATATATAGGGTTGTTAATTGTACAATACAATTGATACAGTTGATGTTTCTTGTTGATTATTATTCTCTATGTTTTTTTAATAAAATTGTATGATATTCTATTCCAGTTGTGTGTTTTTTTCATTTTTTTATCTAGTGATACACACAATGACCGGTCTGAGAATACTTCTGTGTGTGTGTAACCAAATGCATACCTACATGTATGACCTATATCTATCTACTACTTTTGGATATGAGCATTTTTTCAATAAGTATGGAGCCCTGAACACAGAATGACACCAGTATCACTGACTACCACGGCAAGCCTATAGAAAATTATTCTATTAAATAATAATAATTATTATTATTATAAATGTCTCTCTCTCTGTCTATCTCTGTATCTATATATTATATATTATATTACTATACTATTATATCTAATGTGTTCAGGTAAACCTCGATCTTAGAGTGCGATACAATGCCTAATTTTACTTTACTTTTAAATTGCTTCTAGTTAATTAACCTCTTTAGCCTGACGGAGGTTAAAGGGTACAAAGTATGGAGAAGGTGAACATGTGATTTTACTATAATAATGGTCAGCTAACTGCTAGCATCTGCAGTGACGTAATTCTCTTCACAATTAAATATTACATTCGTTCTCTTCACAATATTACAACCTCTGGTCTATCTTAGCTGTAAATACATATATTGTCAATGAATTGGTCAAAGACAGACCAGACCACTAAAGACTACTATGACAGACAGATATGACCAAATCAACAGAAAAAGTTCTTTCCTCCTTTACCTTTCCTTTCAGCCATAGGCTACAACAGGATTAACGAGCGGCATCAAGGCTGCAATGCCAACAGTTGTCTTGGTGCTGGGCAGACTGAAAGGTTATAGGGTGGCAATATGCTGGATACTATAAGACTTGAAAGAAACAGACTAAAAGTGATCTTAATTCATGATCTTGAATGGGGGACCCTGATACAAGACGAAAGTCTTTCTCTGGTCTGCATCCCCTTAACAATTGTATGTATTGAGCGTACACATTCTGTTAATAAAGTTTTCAATCAATCAATCATGCAAAATCTGACCTCTTCATTGGTGTACTTCTCTCTTCTCCAGGTACAATTGCTGCATTGCTCCCCAACGACGAGCAGAGATATGAACAAGTCAATGCCTCACTGCTGTGACCAGTGTGGAAAGAGCTTCATCAAAAAGGCTGCTTTTCTAAAACACCAGCGCATTCATACAGGAGAGAAGCCCTACTACTGTGACCAGTGTGGATCGCGCTTCAAGACGGCCCAAGACTTAAAGAGACACCAGCGCATTCATACAGGAGAGAAGCCCTACTACTGTGACCAGTGTGGATCGCGCTTCAAGACTGCCCAAGAATTAAAGATACACCAGCGCATTCATACAGGAGAGAAGCCTTACCACTGTGACCAGTGTGAGAAGAGCTTCAGTAGATATGACAGCTTAAAGGTTCACCAGCGCATTCATACAGGAGAGAAGCCTTACCACTGTGACCAATGTGGAACACGCTTCAGGGCCTATGGACACTTAAAGCGACACCAGCGCATGCATACAGGAGAGAAGCCGTACCACTGTGACCAGTGTGGGGAAGGCTTCAGTCGGTCTGCACACTTACAGACACACCAGCGCATGCATACAGGAGAGAAGCCGTACTACTGTGACCAGTGTGGATCGTGCTTCAAGACCTCTCAAGAATTAAAGAGACACCAGCGTATCCATACAGGAGAGAAGCCTTACCACTGTGACCAGTGTGAGAAGAGCTTCAGTAGATATGACAGCTTAAAGGGTCACCAGCGCATTCATACAGGAGAGAAGCGTTACCACTGTGACCAGTGTGGGGAAGGCTTCAGTCAGTCTGAACACTTAAAGAGACACCAGCGTATCCATACAGGAGAGAAGCCTTACCACTGTGACCAGTGTGAGAAGAGCTTCAGTAGATATGACGGCTTAAAGGGTCACCAGCGTATTCATACAAGAGAGAAGCCAATGTGAGCAATGTGGGAAGACAAGAGATATGTAATGTTAATTACCTGAAATTGTTCCATTTTTTGGGGGGGGGGGGGGGGGGGGTGCACATATTGGTATCGGAAATTAAGAGTTGGACAATATCGGTATATCTGTATCGGTAAAAAAGCCAACATCGAGCATCCCTAGTTTCTTCTCCTTTCTCCTGATGGTCAAAAGTATCTTTTTCTGTTATTTTCTCTTTTTGTCCAGGCTAGACGACTGCTCTACATCAGGGGTTCCCAAACTTTTCAGGCCAGGGCCCAGAAAATAAAAAATAAAAAATAAGCCAAATATCACTTCAATCCTATTAAGTTAGTTCAAGTTAGTTATTCATTTATATGTGCTATTTATGAGAGGGCTAACTTGTTGCAAAATAATAATGATAATAATAATAGCCTCATTATGACTGAGCCATAGACGGATCACACTTAGCCTGTGTTACCAGGCAAAGGTTAACCCTATACGTTCGTGGTTAACTTCTCTGCACTTAGTGCAATATGCTCCCTGAGAGAGAAAGCTACACCTCTCTAGAACATCGGGAGATTATTTCATTTGTGATTTATGTAAGACAGCTTACTGGAAAATTGGAAGCCCTAGGTTTTCCCTTACAAGTGAATAGGGGACCATTTTGTTTTGTTTTTTATGTTGTATACTCTTTGACAAATGCCTCAAGCTCATATACTATGGAAGATAGATCTATGTTGTACATACGAAATACAATGACACTATGACAAGCCTTAAATGTATTAGTTACAATATAAATGGTCTTAACAACCCAATAAAGAGGAAAAAACTTTTTGGACAACTTAAGAAAATGCAGTGCTCTATAGCATTCATTCAAGAAACGCACTTATCAATGAACGAACACCAGAAACTGAAGAGAGAATGGGTGGGCCAGGTGTATAGTGCGTCCTGTCAAACAGGGAAAAAGAGAGGAGTGGCTATTCTATTTAACAAATCAGTATACTTCACCAAAGAAAAGGAAATTGCAGATGACCAGGGCAGATATGTTATGGTCCTGGGGTCAATAGGAGGATCAATCATAACCTTTCTAAATATATATGCACCAAATGAAGACTGCCCCAATTTCTTTAAAGGTATAGCCTCACTTTTGGCTGGTAATGCCAAAGGAATTATCCTTATGGCCGGTGATTTCAACTGTGTACTAAATCCAAAAGTAGACAAACTGCCTGTAGATTGTGGACCCATTTCAAAAAAATCTAGATCACTGAATGCAATGATAAAAGAATTTGGACTTATAGATGCATGGCGTTTCCACCATCCTAGGCAGAAATACTTTACCTTTAGGTCTGGGGTCCATGGTAGCTACTCTCGGATAGATTACTTCTGTATTTCCAAGCAAGATATTGACAAAGTTGAATCATGTATCATTGAACCAGCGACCATCTCAGATCATGGACCTCTAACTCTTCAACTTAACCTCAGTACCAATAAAATCTTTAAATATTGGAGGCTCAATGTATCCATGCTGTCTGACTCTCACACACGGGAGAGGATAAGTGAAGAACTGAAGAGTTATTTTGATCTCAACAATAAGGGGGATGTCTCACCATCAATTTTATGGGACGCGGCAAAGGCTGTAATGAGAGGTAAAATTATCTCAATTTCAAGTGCACTAAAGAAACAGCGAAATGAAAAACAGCAGAACCTAGAAAATGAGTTAAAAATACTAGAAAGGAAACATAAACTGAACAGAGATGAAGAAGATTTAAAAGCTCTACTAACCTGCAAACAAAAACTAGATGACCTGTTGACATACAAAGCGGAAGGAGCCCTTAGATTTGCTGGTAGGAATTACTATGAGATGGGAAATAGGGCAAGCAAGCTACTGTCATTCCAGCTCCACAAAATACAGTCAAGTCGGATAGTTCCAAAGATTAAACACCCCAGCACACACATGGAAGTAATGCAAACGCAAGAAATTGCTAATGCATTTGCAGATTACTATACCGACCTCTACAAAGCACAGCAATTGGAAAACAAGAAAGAAAAAATCAACAACTTCTTAGATAACCTTAAACTTTCTAAACTATCCCCAGATGAGGCGGATGAGCTAACCTCCCCTATTACGGAGAAGGAGATAGGGGAAACTATTCAGATGCTTAAGAACAATAAATCACCAGGTACAGATGGGTTTTCAAATGAATTTTATAAACATTTCACTGAACAATTAACACCAGTATTAAGTGTAGTTTATAACTATGCCCTATCTGAGAGAGATCCACCAGGAAGCTGGTCAGAAGCTATTGTCTCGGTAATACATAAAGAAGGTAAAGACCCCACAAGATGTAGTTCCTATAGGCCCATAAGTCTCCTTTGCAACGATTTCAAGATATTGACATCTATACTTAAAAAAAGAATACAGAAACATATAACAAAACTGATACACCCAGACCAGACTGGCTTTATCACTGGTCGACAGGGTGCTAACAACATCAGAAGAACTTTAAATCTGCAAACAGTGGCTGGATTTCGAAAAGAACCATCAATGCTTCTCGGCTTAGATGCCGAGAAGGCATTTGATAGAGTTGATTGGCTGTACCTTGAACTAACATTGAAAGGTATGGGATTCAATAACACATTTATAGAATGGATAAAATGTTTATATAAAAATCCTAAGTCTAGAGTAAGGGTGAATGGTCACTGCTCTCACTTCTTTGACATACAGAGAGGGACACGCCAAGGAGACGTTTTGTCTCCATTACTATTCGCGATTGGCATAGAGCCACTAGCGGAGATGATTAGATCAAACCCTCAGATACAGGGAATAGATGACCAAAAAGGCATTACACACAAGATCTCGCTATTTGCTGATGACATTTTACTTTATA
Organism: Notolepis coatsorum; assembly: GCF_963971535.1. Taxonomy (NCBI): domain Eukaryota; kingdom Metazoa; phylum Chordata; class Actinopteri; order Aulopiformes; family Paralepididae; genus Notolepis; species Notolepis coatsorum. The sequence goes on along the minus strand of NW_028174872.1, from coordinate 238,828 downwards.
TCAAAAACCCTTTAGAATCAATTCCAAACATAATGATGGATTTAAGAAATTACGGCGAACTGTCGGGTTATAAGATAAATGAGACCAAATCAGAAGCCATGATGATAGTGGGAACATGGCCAATACATCTGAATAGTATAGCACCCTTCCATTGGGCTAGAGACGGATTCAGGTATTTAGGAATCATTTTGACTCCCAGCAGCAATCAGTTATATCAAGCAAACTACGAAAAGTTGATTGTACAAATCAAATCAGACATGGCCAGATGGGACATTTTACCTCTCTCCCTAGTGGGAAGAATAGAATCAATTCGAATGAATGTGCTACCTAGACTTATTTTTCTCTTCCAGTCTCTACCTATACCAATACCTGCCACTACCTTTAAAAGGTTAGATAAACTCCTATCCAAATTTATCTGGCAGAGGAAAAAACCTAGAGTAAGGCTTAAAACACTATGTTTGCCAAAGAACAAGGGTGGTCTTGGTCTACCAAACCTAAGAAACTACTACTGGGCAGCTCAATTACGCATACTTGTGCATTGGATACAAAAGGACCTAGACTCAGGATGGGTACAGATTGAGCAAAACTCAATTCCAAAGACCCCTCTCAGATCCATAATATTCCTGGGGAAAGCATACTGGAAAAAAATTAAGATTGGTAACAAATGGATTACAAATACATTAAAGGTATGGGAAAGTGTAAGGAAAAAGGGGGGAGGTCCACGATCAATATCTAGGGCCATGCCAATAGCAGACAATACAGAATTCCGGCCAGCTATGGAGGATGGGGGTTTTAAAAAATGGGCGGATTTGGGCCTGGTTACTATCAATCAATTAATGGAAGGAGACTGTTTTAAATCGTTTGCACAGCTACAGCAATGTTTTGATCTACCTTCGAAAGACATGTTTAGATACTTTCAAATAAGACACTATGTAATGACTCACAGTGAGTGGGAAGCAATTAAGAGACCACCAACAAATGTGGAGCGGTACTTTATAAACACAATAGAAAAAAACTTGATGGAAAGAAAGCAGATATCCAATATTTACAACATGTTACAACTAGACGATCCAGGAGACACCACCTATATTAAAGAAAAATGGGAGTTGGAAGCTAATGTGATCATAGAAAATGAAGAATGGGAGGACAGCCATTCAAGCAATCATAAAATCACAAATAGCCCAATGTGGAAGGAGTTTGACTGGAAGGTCAAGGTCAGGTACTTTAGGACTCCTCAAGTTCTCTCCGGATTTGCTGGTGGGTCCTCACCACTATGTTGGAGAGGATGTGGAATGATCGGAGATCATACACATATTTTCTGGGACTGTCCAAGGGTGCAGACATTTTGGATGAATATCAAAAATGAGATTAAAACCATTCTAGATCTTGACTTACCTCTGAATCCATCGTACTATATCTTGGGATGTATACCGAAAGGCACATACTATGGAGATACGTTATATATCTTGAGAGTGATACTGTTAATAGCAAGGAAAATGATAACTATGGCATGGCTACAAAATCAACCACCGACAATCAAACAATGGACCAAGAGACTGAGACAGATGTATACAATGGAAGAAATGACTGCACAATTGCAACTGAAAAAAGATATGTTTATGCAGAGATGGTCACTTGTAACCTTGTACCTGGAGATACATTAGCATGAGCCTGACGCCCTCTCTCTCTTTTTTTTCTTTTCTTTTTTTGTTGTTCTTTTTTTCTGTTAAAGTATATATTTTTTTCCTTTTGCTAAATTTATTTTTCTATTTATTTTTTCGTTTCTTATCCTACAAAAAATCATAAAAAAAAATATTGTAAAAATCCCTCCCCACTGGGTTGTTTAAGAGGCGTACTCGGATTATACAGCTTATTTTGATTACGCTGAATACCTTAAACAAATTGAATAAGAGGGAAGAGCCTGAGTAACAAATGTCATTGACTATGTGAATCAAGTATATTATACTGTATGATTAATGCAATGTGATGTTCAATATGACACAAAATAAAAGAAAGTTCAAAAAAAAAAAAATACTATTGTTGCTTCGGTTGTTTTCAGCGTTTTATGTGCATAATCTGTTATTTAGTTTGAAATGTTCGTTGAAATAAGTAGATTTTTCGTTTTTGTTTATTTATTAAGTTAATATAAAACCATATAGTCACATTTTAGAATACAATAGAATATAATTTTAGAATACAACTAGAAACACTGTCCTGGCCTGCTTCTAAGTTCAGTGGCCTGACAAAAATAAATAAATAAAAAAAAAAAAATTTTAATTTTTTTTTAAATCATCTCGCGGCCCACCCGTGGCTGCTCGCGGCCCAACTTTGGGTCGCGACCCCGACTTTGGGAACCACTGCTCTACATGACTGAGACGACTGTTCTAGCTCCTGTACAGACCAGGCTAGACGACTGCTCTACATGACTGAGACGACTGCTCTAGCTCCTGTACAGACCAGGCTAGACGACTGCTCTACATGACTGAGACGACTGCTCTAGCTCCTGTACAGACCAGGCTAGACGACTGCTCTAGCTCCTGTACTCTTCTTAGCCATGGCAAGGTTCATAATGCGCAGGGTATTGAAAATAGCATGGATTCACATTTGATTTCCTTATTCAACAGGCTGTTTGGATTCCTGTAAAATATATATATATATTTTTTTTTTTCATGAACAACCTGTAACATGTTCTGTTATTCTGAAATTATGCCATAAAGGGCCTGTTATTCTGGGTGAAATGTTGTATTTTCACATTAGTATCTGAGGTGCATTTTAGAATAGACGTGCTCATGAGCCAGGTCAGGTTTTTTTTTTTTATACAGTAAATGTGACATGTTGTTTTTCCCTTTGTGTCAGTATCATCAGTGTGTTTGTATGGTAAAAGTCATACCTAACATTGTTCTTGCAACACCTCGTTAGCTACTGCTGCACATTACCGTACTTTTCATGTACACGTTGGGGTTTTTAGAATGTCTCCTCTTCTACCTTCTCATCTGTTCCAGTTTGGTATCAGAGTATGTCGTTGCACCACGCCACAAACAATCACCGTACACACTTTAATCAGAAAAGCATCCACATTGCCTTCATACTGTATACCCTTATGCCTGGGGTGCCTTCCGATAGCCTCTATGGTATGCATAGAAAACGCTAGGTCAGTAGAGGCAGAAAGAGAGCGAGAGAGAGAAGGTGCTGTTGCATTGTGTAAGGAGGAGGCATCGTGATTCCTCCTTCATGCCGTCTATACACCAGCGCCATGACAGTGTTATGTAGACATAAACATAGGCTGTGTTCCAAGGAAGTTCTACAGCTGGTTATGTTATTTTTTTTGTACCATTTTTACATTGAAGTGTCTGAACCTAAAGCAATAATTACACTGAAGAGTGGACAAGCCCCCGTTAAGTCCACCACTGATACGCTTGCTCTCTGTTGCAGAGGAGCGCGGGGGATTGTCCTATTCTTCCGTGCCGCGTGATTTCATTTGCATTGACGAAACCAAGCGACCATTCTGGCAAAAAAAAAGAAATGATCGTCATCGTTTGTGTATTTATAATTTTTTCTTTTTACATCAGGCGCATCAATGTGAAATGACTACCAGACCCAACAAACGGCTCCCGTTCGAGGCCTAATTATTTAATCCTCACTATGGTTAGGAATATTAGCATTTTTTTGTTGTTGCATATGTAACAGTTGTTATATCATCACCTTAAACGCAGATGCCCCGAGGGAGTTTCGAACCCATGGTCTCCCGCACCACGGGTCGACAGTAAGTCCAAATCTCTCTGTTAACGACATCAGTGCAATGGTTCTTCGTAGTTTTCTGCACGCATGACTTCTGTGACAATACAGCTGTCTCTTATCATTTAGAACCACAGTTTTATTAAGTTGTTTTTATTTGTTATTTTTATTTTTTTGTGAATGTTTGATTTGCTTTCACACAAGGTGCTCTGGTCTTTGGCTTCTGTGCGGATGCTTATGTATGTGTAGTTGTATGGCTATATTTTGCCCTAGAGGAATGTATTCACCTAACGAAGCACTTGTTTTGTCTTGTTCGGTTGTTCCTTTATTCACTGTGATTTTGTTTTCTACTGCTCCCATGTTCTGGTTTGCAGTATCTGCTTTACTCAGAGCTTTCAGAAGCTCTGTCATGTTTCAATCTGTGTTTCTCGAGATATCTTTTTTTCCTTTTCCTTGATTATGTTTCTCATGATCAAAATAAAACGTTTAAAATCTGCATCGTCCAACACATTATTTTGTCTGATGCAATTTCTTGTTTTGCTTAACAGGGACAGGTGTCAATACTTTCACGAGTACTGATAAATACTGAACTCATGATACTGAATACCAATATGAGCACTTGACAATGACATTTACCATTTCGGCAAACTTAGTCTGTTGAAAACTGAGGAGGGGAATTTGTCTTATACGGTCACATTTGAATGACTTTGTACATATTAAAGGGGAAAAAACAACTAAGGCTATGCTGATTTATTTTGCACATAATCTCACGCACATCCCAAAAACTCAAACAGTTTTGCACACATTAATTTTGTTTGATAGTTATTGAGAGTAAATGAGTTTGAATATGGCCATCAGTGATGTCATCGGGGACATTGGATCCTTGTGTTAATTACAGCACCATGATGCTGTAATGTAAAGGACTGCTACCTTATCATTTAATTGAGCTGTGATTAACACAACAGAAGGATTCAGTGTCCCCGATGACATTACTGGTTGCCATATTAAAACTCATTACTCTCAATAGCTGTCAAACTAAATTAATATTTGCAAAACTGTTTAGAGTTTTTGGATGTGTGTGAGATTATTTGTAAAATAAATTGCCGCTGTTGTTTTGGTGAAATTCCCCTTTAACCTAATCAGATGGCAGCATTCCAGCTAATTTTGCTATGTAAAATATCTGCATCATGTCATTGTGTCTTTACCAGCACAGCACCAGGGCCCTCATTCATCAACCTGACTTACGCACAGATTTGTGCTTACCCTGTGCGTACGATCATTTCTAAGCAAAGAGTGGGATTCATCAATTTCAACTTGAACTTGACTCCGTGCATACGTGTACGCACAGCTCGGACCACACTTAGCTGACGCCCAGTGGTAGAATATCGTTACTACGCATAAGCACTCCTCAGTTCTGCATTAGTTTCAAGGCGGAAATAAAGACACTGGCGCGTGTTCTCTATGACCCCCGTGATTCATTATAGTTCATTGTGAAATAGCGATATTAGTGTAATTATTGTCAAACCCTAAATAGCATGTGGAATAGGTCTTTCTCTCCGAATGAATGCAGGTTTATATATATAGCGTTATGGGGTGCACTGACTGCGCTCGCAGGAACTGTTTTCAGAGATAGCATCAGATAGGGATGAATGAGGGGCAGTCTAATTGCAGAGAGAACATAATATTAACTAGAGTCCACTACCCGAGACACCTCCTTCATTTGTACCGCAATTTGGGACCCAAATTGGAGCTACGAGCTTAAAAGCTTTTCCGTGCTTATTTGATCAAGGTCCAGCTGCAGAGCCGGAGAGACAGACAGCAGAGAGACAGACAGACAGACAGACAGATAGACACTGTTCCACAGTGTGTGTGTGTGACCACTAGTCTCCTAGTAGAGACCCCCCCCTCTGGACCACCTCCCAGTAGAGACCCCCCCCCCCCCCTCTGGACCACCTCCTAGTAGAGACAAGTTTTCTGAAATTTATGTTTATATATGCAAATGAGGCACTTCCCCATTAAATATGTGGACATTTATGGATGCAATAAGGCAAAATGAAGTAAAATGAACAACTAAATGTGTGTTATTGACGTTTTATTGTCACTAGTTTCATAGAAGACATGTTTAGGAAGCAAAATATAACAGAATCTCAAAATCTACCAAAAAGGTATATTTGCCTATTCACCTGCAGTGTCTCGCCTTAATCCTCATCTTCGTCTTCTTCCTAGAGAAGTCTCTACTAGGAGGTGGTCCAGAGGGGGGGGGGGGGGGCTGAGTCTCTACTATTAGACTAGTAGTCACACACACACACGCACGCACGCACACACACACACACACACACACACACACACACACTGTGGAACAGTGTCTGTCTGTCTGTCTGTCTCTCTGTTGTCTGTCTCTCTGCTTTCTCTCTCAAAATGGTATAAGTGCTATCTTGGCACTGAGAGTTGCTCTCCGGCTCTGCAGCTGGACCCTCTCAAATCAGCACGAAAAAAGCTATAAGCTTATAAAACGATTTAATATGCTAAACTTCGTTTTAAATTCCTTAATTCACTTTTGTTTATTTCATAAAGATTTTCCCGACATAATGATACCTGCCCCGACCAGATCCGTGACTCTGTTGCGATACAGATGAATTATCTACTCAGAAAGCTTATAAAACAATTTAATATGCTAAACTTTGTTTTTAAATTCTTTAATTCACTTTTGTTTATTTCATAAGGATTTTCCCGACATAATGATACCTGCCCCGACCAGATCCGTGACTCTGTTGCGATACAGATGAATTATCTACTCAGAATAGTATTATAAAGTGGCTATCTTTTATGCTGTAGATCACTGCTGGTATGTGGTGCAGAACCTTTATTTCAGCGGGGACTGTAGTATTTATTTGACGTTACTGTACAATATATGTGTATTAAAAGACGGAGCTGTCTTTTATTGTATTATAATAATTATTAATATTAAAAATAGATTAAGAAAGGCATTCTTATTCCAGCATGCATTAATGACACTAACAGGCAACGGCAAAACAGTGGTTAATGGTCTTTATTAGTGTTTGCGGTGTCCAGGCAGCAATGATCTTTTAGGAAGTTAATAGGTATAATATCCGACAGTGTACAACACCCTCGGTTTAGTCCATTCTTCCACATTTCATGGGGGTGTCCATTACCTATATGGTTAATCGTGGCGGTTTTGGTATGCAAATACGTGAAAGTGTGCACGAGCCTCGGCGCAGGGCCAAGGTGAGATTCATCATGACAGGTGTGCGTAGAACCTGCGTACGCACGTGTGGTGAATCCCGATTTTCCTGTGCATACACTCATTCTACATTCTGTGCTTACGTGTGGAAATAGAACATGTTCTACGCACACGTTGATGAATGAGGGCCCAGGTGCAAATGTGGCAAGCTAGAATCTAATGATTGTATGGTGAATAGCGCCATCTTGTGTCCATTATAAGATGCCACCCGTTTATACTGTAAATCAGTGAGAGTTGCCAAGTTGGCCTGTCCAAAGATCTTTTGTCATTGTATTGACTATATACACCTTGTATTCAAGATCCTTATATTTAATGGTGATCGTGTGCAGTATCACAATTAATATAACGATAACACACCAGGCCAATATACAGATTAGAGAACATTAAAAACAAAAAATCTCTAGAAATTCTATCCAAACCAATGAGCTTCTAGATAGACAGTAGAAAAGATATGCAGCCAGGATGAGCTTCTAGATAGACAGTAGAAAGGATATGCAGCCAGGATGAGCTTCTAGATAGACAGTAGAAAGGATATGCAGCCAGGATGAGCTTCTAGATAGACAGTAGATAATATATGCAGCCAGTATGAGCTTCTAGATAGACAGTAGAAGAGATATGCAGCCAGGATGAGCTTCTAGATAGACAGTAGAAAGGATATGCAGCCAGGATGAGCTTCTAGATAGACAGTAGAAAGGATATGCAGCCAGGATGAGCTTCTAGATAGACAGTAGAAAGGATATGCAGCCAGGATGAGCTTCTAGATAGACAGTAGAAAGGATATGCAGCCAGGATGAGCTACTAGATAAGACAGTAGAAGAGATATGCAGCCAGGATGAGCTTCTAGATAGACAGTAGAAAGGATATGCAGCCAGGATGAGCTACTAGATAAGACAGTAGAAGAGATATGCAGCCAGGATGAGCTTGTTGCATATACTCATGTTAAACAGTTAGCAAATCAAACAAGGTAAAGTTCCGAATGCTGCTTTTAGTCTAGAGATATCCTCATATATTACCATTGAAATTAAATAGCGTTACATTTAAATGACAGTAGAGTTCCAAAACAATGCTGAAGTCTGCAGGGTTGGAGGAGCTCCGAGACTCACAGTTCTGAGTCCATTTATGAACCACATGAGAGAAAGGCTAGAGGTCACACAGGCTTAAGACATCTGCCTGGTGTTTATTCTTTTGACTGTTTCTTTCTTTTCTTCTTGATGTTTTGATTGTATATGTTGTTGTTGTTGTTGTTGTTGTTGTTGTTGTTGTTGTTGTTTAAAATAAAACTAGCAGAATCTATAATAAATGATTTATAAAACATATACAATATATGCAAATAGATGCAACCTATATTTTATAATGATTTGTTATGGTTAATAATTAATTGTAAAGCATCTATGGACATTATTGAGATGGTTATTGTAAAGTTGCTACTGATGTTTATAATGGATAAGGATAATACATGCTTTGTAAAGCATACATCCATTGCATGTGAGTGGCTGTTTAAAAAGCCTTCATTAACCAGAGACTGTGACAGCAATGATTATACAGAATCTCCATTTTCTCCACAGAGAAAACCAGAGAAAACTCAAATCAATGTTGCGTTTCAGACCGGTTTAACGATGTTTGTAGAGCCATCGTACATTCTATATTATAGCTATGGAGACATACTATGGCTCATTTGAAAGGCAATATTTATACTCCAACAGGGAACAAACCGTACATACATCCGTTCCTGCGCAATCCCAGGCTAAAGAGTGGCCATTTCCCCCAAATCCCTGCTAATTTTCTAGGAAGAGAGATATAGCGTATTTTGTGCGCAGTATGCGCAGTTCGTGCTTGTTGCTCGACACTAATACATTTCCATGTCAAAGGGCCAATGCCTCATGTTGATACATAGATTGTTCTATTCACAAAACCACGATGGGTAGGAACTCTTACCTGCTTCTCGACTCATCTGGGTCTGACTCGGTAATCTCGCTGTCTGTGTCGATATCGCTGAACATTTCAGTGAAATATTCTGGCTCTGGAGTGCTCTTGCGACTACTGCAGCACGGTGAACAGATAACGGTACATCCTCGGCCGGTTTGGCTATAGTATTTTTATGATTTACCAGAAATGCTGAGTCCAACGTAGTCTGGTGAAAATGCACCTTATGGATGGATCGTCAACTTGTTTTCCTCTTCATAATAATCTCCAATCGTGTGCTACACACGATCCCCATTGCCGAGTACGTTTGCTGTCCCGAGTGCATATGCCCCACAGGAAACCAGCCCAGATGTACTCAAAAGGTAGGCGACACTGCCACCTATCTGGATTCGATCGTTATCACAGTGTTTCCAAATCCATACACAATGTGTGGGACAGTGTCGTCTAGTATCATAATAAATAAATAAACATAAAACTAATATACTCGGTTTTGGCGTTCAACGCATGGGCACCAAAAACAAATATACTTGTTTCCGCAGCAGCTGGCTATGGATCAAGAGAAAGGACCCCAACTGGGATGCACAATGACCATCGAGGGGTAAAAGCAGAGGGGGGCACACCTGGGATGCCAGGTGTTGCCGTTGAGCCCTTCAGAGGTGTCGTGGGCCTGTCAACGAAACCCCAATGAAGGAGGGTGCCCACCTGAAGACCCCAGTGAATATTTTACCCTTACCCCATTCAATACCCAGTGCTGATTATCTAAGGGATTGTACTATCTAGTCCTATAAGCTCAACTGTATTTCCGAGCATATAGGATATATCATATCACACATCCTGGCATAGAAACGCAATGATACAATAGCCGAAAGTTTTCCAAAAAAACAACCAATGTATTTGTATAAAACACAACACCTTGGAGACGAGACACTTACTTTAAACACTCATCTTACAGTAACATTCACTTTAGACACTTTAAACACTTTCAGCACTACACCATACTTTCATCTATTTATTACAAATGTGAGGTTTCGCCTGTTCCCTGGACCTTTAATTCCCTGTTCTCCTCACCTCACCAGCCCCCACCCTCGCAATGTTTTACTCTCCTCTGCTCTTCACCAGCCCCCACCCTTGGACTACCTTTCACAGCTGTGATAAGTTATGATTAGCGCCCCAGAGGGCTTTAGATACCTGGACCTCCCCTCCAGTCCTGGTCGGGTCGTTCTGTATGCTGGTTCTTTGTTCTGGACTCTTTATCCTTTTCTGTGTTCAGTGGTCATGGAGTCCTGGACGTTACCATCACCTGCCGCGTCTCCGGCGTGAGACGAGGTGCCAGCCATCACCACCTGTCGCCGTTTGCCTGGAGTGGGACACCGTCTACGCTCTCTAATCCTCTACGGGAGGTTTTCCAGTGTCCCACTCCAGACCTCAAGCCGGCGCGCATCGCTTCCTATACCACGGGAGGATGCGTCTCTCCAAGCCGGCGCGCTCCTACTCCAGACGCCCAAGCCGGCGTGCATCGCTTCCTATACCACGGGAGGATGCGTCTCTTCAAGCCGGCGCGCTCCTACTCCAGACGCCCAAGCCGGCGCGCATCGCTTCCTATACCACGGGAGGATGCGTCTCTCCAAGCCGGCGCGCTCCTACTCCAGACGCCCAAGCCGGCGCGCATCGCTTCCTATACCACGGGAGGATGCGTCTCTTCAAGCCGGCGCGCTCCTACTCCAGACGCCCAAGCCGGCGCGCATCGCTTCCTATACCACGGGAGGATGCGTCTCTTCAAGCCGGCGCGCTCCAACTCCAGACGCCCAAGCCGGCGCGCTCCTACTCCAGACGCCCAAGCCGGCGCGCATCGCTTCCAAGGAGGTTCTCCTTGCCAGGCCTCCGCCGTCGGAACCCTGCCATCCCTGTAAGCAGCTCTGGCCCCCAGCCCGCCTCCCCGGGCCTCTGTCCCTGTTCCCCCTCTCCATTGCCCCTGTTCCTGCCCTGACCTTTTGCCCTGGCCCTGTCCCTTAGCCTTTCCCCTTAGCCTGCTCGCCTCTTAAAGGCACAGTGCCACATTTTTCCCTATTTCTTTGTTCCAGTGTTTTTGTGTTCTCCCTTAATGGGACAGTGCCGCTTTTTGTTTGTATTGAATAAATGCCCTGTTTTGGCTTACTCTCATACCTGTCTTGAGTTGTGCGATTGGGGTCGGTTACAAACCATAACAGTACGACCCGACCCGTCGACGACCCCAGCCAGCACAGACAGTGTATGTTGAGTTTGCCCTTTTTAGTTCCCTCTAACCCACTCTAGCTCCCTCTAGCTCCCTTTGGTTTCCCCTGTTTGTCTCCCCTGTTAGCTCCCCTGTTAGCCTTCGTTAGCTCCCCTGTTAGCTACCCTTCTCCCCACTGCTAGGACTGCCCCTTCAGCTAGCAAGGTCAGTCTCCCCACTGCTAGGACTGCCCCTACAGCTAGCAAGGTCGGTTTCTCCCCGCTGCTAGGACTGCCCCTTCAGCTAGCAAGGTCAGTTTCCCCACTGCTAGGACTGCCCCTTCAGCTAGCAAGGTCAGTTTCCCCGCTGCTAGGACTGCCCCTTCAGCTAGCAAGGTCAGTTTTCCCCACTGCTAGGACTGCCCCTTCAGCTAGCAAGGTCAGTTTCCCCGCTGCTAGGACTGCCCCTTCAGCTAGCAAGGTCAGTTTTCCCCACTGCTAGGACTGCCCTTTCAGCTAGCAAGGTCAGTTTCCCCACTGCTAGGACTGCCCCTTCAGCTAGCAAGGTCAGTTTCCCCACTGCTAGGACTGCCCCTTCAGCTAGCAAGGTCAGTTTCCCCACTTCTAGGACTGCCCCTTCAGCTAGCAAGGTCAGTTTTCCCCACTGCTAGGACTGCCCCTTCAGCTAGCAAGGTCAGTTTCCCCACTGCTAGGACTGCCCCTTCAGCTAGCAAGGTCAGTTTCCCCACTGCTAGGACTGCCCCTTCAGCTAGCAAGGTCAGTTTTCCCCACTGCTAGGACTGCCCCTTCAGCTAGCAAGGTCAGTTTTCCCCACTGCTAGGACTGCCCCTTCAGCTAGCAAGGTCAGTTTCCCCACTGCTAGGACTGCCCCTTCAGCTAGCAAGGTCAGTTTCCCCACTGCTATGACTGCCCCTTCAGCTAGCAAGGTCAGTTTCCCCACTGCTAGGACTGCCCCTTCAGCTAGCAAGGTCAGTTTTCCCCACTGCTAGGACTGCCCCTTCAGCTAGCAAGGTCAGTTTCCCCGCTGCTAGGACTGCCCCTTCAGCTAGCAAGGTCAGTTTCCCCACTGCTAGGACTGCCCCTTCAGCTAGCAAGGTCAGTTTCCCCACTGCTAGGACTGCCCCTTCAGCTAGCAAGGTCAGTTTTCCCCACTGCTAGGACTGCCCCTTCAGCTAGCAAGGTCAGTTTCCCCGCTGCTAGGACTGCCCCTTCAGCTAGCAAGGTCAGTTTCCCCACTGCTAGGACTGCCCCTTCAGCTAGCAAGGTCAGTTTCCCCACTGCTAGGACTGCCCCTTCAGCTAGCAAGGTCAGTTTCCCCACTGCTAGGACTGCCCCTTCAGCTAGCAAGGTCAGTTTTCCCCACTGCTAGGACTGCCCCTTCAGCTAGCAAGGTCAGTTTCCCCGCTGCTAGGACTGCCCCTTCTGCTAGCAAGGTCAGTTTCCCCACTGCTAGGACTGCCCCTTCAGCTAGCAAGGTCAGTTTCCCCACTGCTAGGACTGCCCCTTCAGCTAGCAAGGTCAGTTTCCCCACAGCTAGGACTGTCCTTCCAGCTAGCTTGTTCTCTCAGGCTGTTCCAGCCCTGTCTGCTAGCCTAGCTCCGGCAGCTAGCGCAGCCTCTATGTTAATGTAGCAGTACAGCTAGCATAGGCCCTGTAGCTAGCAGTGCCCTGGCAGCTACCCTGTCCCTTTGCTAGCCCCACTTTTGGTGTAGCTTCCCCTGCTAGCATGGCCCAATTTTTTTTGTTTGTTGCTTTGTCGTTTCCCCTGCCCCGCTGTCTGATTTTTTGGGTCGCCCGGTGGCTCCCGTGGAGGGGGGGGGTACTGTGAGGTTTCGCCTGTTCCCTGGACCTTTAATTCCCTGTTCTCCTCACCCCACCCTCGCAATGTTTTAATCTCCTCTGCTCTTCACCAGCCCCCACCCTTGGACTACCTTTCACAGTTATGATTAGCGCCCCAGAGGGCTTTAAATACCTGGACCTCCCCTCCAGTCCTGGTCGGGTCGTTCTGTATGCTGGTTCTTTGTTCTGGACTCTTTATCCTTTTCTGTGTTCAGTGTTCATGGAGTCCTGGACGTTACCATCACCTGCCGCGTCTCCGGCGTGAGACGAGGTGCCAGCCATCACCACCTGTCGCCGTTTGCCTGGAGTGGGACACCGTCTACGCTCTCTAATCCTCTACGGGAGGTTTTCCAGTGTCCCACTCCAGACCTCAAGCCGGCGCGCATCGCTTCCTATACCACGGGAGGATGCGTCTCTCCAAGCCGGCGCGCTCCTACTCCAGACGCCCAAGCCGGCGCGCATCGCTTCCTATACCACGGGAGGATGCGTCTCTTCAAGCCGGTGCGCTCCTACTCCAGACGCCCAAGCCGGCGCGCATCGCTTCCTATACCACGGGAGGATGCGTCTCTTCAAGCCGGCGCGCTCCAACTCCAGACGCCCAAGCCGGCGCGCTCCTACTCCAGACGCCCAAGCCGGCGCGCATCGCTTCCAAGGAGGTTCTCCTTGCCAGGCCTCCGCCGTCGGAACCCTGCCATCCCTGTAAGCAGCTCTGGCCCTCGCCCTGTCCAAGGCCTTAACCCTGTTTCTCTGTCCCTGTCCCCAGCCCGCCTCCCCGGGCCTCTGTCCCTGTTCCCCCTCTCCATTGCCCCTGTTCCTGCCCTGACCTTTTGCCCTGGCCCTGTCCCTTAGCCTTTCCCCTTAGCCTGCTCGCCTCTTAAAGGCACAGTGCCACATTTTTCCCTATTTCTTTGTTCCAGTGTTTTTGTGTTCTCCCTTAATGGGACAGTGCCGATTTTTGTTTGTATTGAATAAATGCCCTGTTTTGGCTTACTCTCATACCTGTCTTGTGTTGTGCGATTGGGGTCGGTTACAAACCATAACAACAAAAAGATTTGCACTACATCCCTACCTCATCTTTGCATTTTTGCATTCTAAAAAGCTTGCATTTGTACTTTATTGTTTGCATTTTGTACATCACTTTGTACTTTATGTTGTACTTTAGTTTGTATATTGTATATTTTGTATAGTGTTTGGCCTTTATTCTTTTTACTTTTGACTGTATGGAGCACAATCTCAGGGGGCTCATACAGAACCAAGCACTTATATGTGACAAATGAAACAAAACTTGAACTTGAAACAAGAACTAAGGTATAAGCCTACCTTGTGCGATGAGAAAGGATTGCACCATGACGCTGGTCGTGTCTCCTCATAAAGCTGGATCTGTAACGCTGTTGAACCGGTCTAACCAGGTTGTATAACCAACCCGCATTTATAGACTATACTTAGTTCCTGGTTGCAGGCTCTCAGGTTAAATGGAGTTCAGACGAGGTGGGGGCATCGTCCTCACAGTGGGGGGGCAGGGAGGTGGGGCCCTGTTAGCATCGTCCTCACAGTGGGGGGGCAGGGAGGTGGGGGCCCTGTTAGCATCGTCCTCACAGTGGGGGGGGGGGCAGGGAGGTGGGGCCCTGTTAGCATCGTCCTCACAGTGGGGGGGCAGGGAGGTGGGGGCCCTGTTAGCATCGTCCTCATAGTGGGGGGGGGGGGGGGGGGGCAGGGAGGTGGGGGCCCTGTTAGCATCGTCCTCACAGTGGGGGAGCAGGGAGGTGGGGGCCCTGTTAGCATCGTCCTCACAGTGGGGGGGGGGCAGGGAGGTGGGGGCCCTGTTAGCATCGTCCTCACAGTGGGGGGGGGGCAGGGAGGTGGGGGCCCTGTTAGCATCGTCCTCACAGTGGGGGGGCAGGGAGGTGGGGGCCCTGTTAGCATCGTCCTCACAGTGGGGGGGCAGGGAGGTGGGGGCCCTGTTAGCATCGTCCTCACAGTGGGGGGGGGGGGGGGCAGGGAGGTGGGGGCCTGTTAGCATCGTCCTCACAGTGGGGGGGGGGGGGCAGGGAGGTGGGGGCCCTGTTAGCATCGTCCTCACCGTGGGGGGGGGGCAGGGAGGGGGGGCCCTGTTAGCATCGTCCTCACAGTGGGGGGGGGGGGGGGGGCAGGGAGGTGGGGCCCTGTTAGCATCGTCCTCACAGTGGGGGGGGCAGGGAGGTGGGGCCCTGTTAGCATCGTCCTCACAGTGGGGGGGGCAGGGAGGTGGGGGCCCTGTTAGCATCGTCCTCACAGTGGGGGGGGGCAGGGAGGTGGGGCCCTGTTAGCATCGTCCTCACAGTGGGGGGGGGGGGGGCAGGGAGGTGGGGGCCCTGTTAGCACCGTCCTCACAGTGGGGGGGGGGGGGGGGGGCAGGGAGGTGGGGCCCTGTTAGCATCGTCCTCACAGTGGGGGGGGGCAGGGAGGTGGGGGGCCCTGTTAGCATCGTCCTCACAGTGGGGGGGGGGGGGGCAGGGAGGTGGGGGCCCTGTTAGCATCGTCCTCACAGTGGGGGGGGGGCAGGGAGGTGGGGGCCCTGTTAGCATCGTCCTCACAGTGGGGGGGGGGGGCAGGGAGGTGGGGGCCCTGTTAGCATCGTCCTCACAGTGGGGGGGGCAGGGAGGTGGGGGCCCTGTTAGCATCGTCCTCACAGTGGGGGGGGCAGGGAGGTGGGGGGCCCTGTTAGCATCGTCCTCACAGTGGGGGGGGCAGGGAGGTGGGGCCCTGTTAGCATCGTCCTCACAGTGGGGGGGGGGGGGCAGGGAGGTGGGGGCCCTGTTAGCATCGTCCTCACAGTGGGGGGGGGGGGCAGAACTAACGGCAGCAGAACTCCAGAACTACCAGGACCGTCTGATCACAGAGTGTGTCTGACTCCGACCTAAACGGACAACAACGTATATAACATGTGACGTATATCACGCACTTACTTACTCATAGTATTTAGATTCTAGTGTCCATTGTAACTATTTTTATTGTAATGCATAATATAACTGATGGGGCAGACAGACCCTCACCTGCACCTTGATCACACGGCCTACTTGCTCATATGCGTATACTAGGAGTTAATTATATTGTTATATTGTTTACACTGCCTGTTTGTACTTTTCTACTGTACTATCATTTTATTACCTGTATCATGTCTTCTACTATGACCATGTACCTCCCCCCTCCCCCCTCTCCCATGCTGCTATGATGCCTGAACAAGGGGATCAATAAAGGAATATCTGATCTCATCTTAGTAGGGAGCCCACTTTTGAAAACGCTTGAGATAAGTTCCTCAGTATGTTTTTCCAATTTCTTTTTTATTTCTTTTTGCTGCTCCACCGTGTTTGATCCATGTCTGTTGACTCTAACGTCTCTCTTCTGTCTTTCTTGGTAAACGTTCACACTGCTATCATTTTAAACATGTCATGTGTGCAAACTGCACCAGATCCAACACTGCGTGTCCTCGGTCGGGGCCCCAGAAACACAAGAAGAACGGACAAACTGCGATGTGTGAAGGACACACATATTTCTTTCTCCTATATTTACATTGCATTGTACAGTATGTTCTCTCATTGAGCGAATAAACCTCAATGCGTCCTATTTTATTACATTTCTTTTAAAAAGTTGTGGGGACAAAATTGGCCATACCAAAAAGTGATGGGGACATGTCCCATGTGTGTGTGTGTGTGCGTGTGTGTGTGTGTGTGTGTGTGTGTGTGTGTGTGTGTGTGTCAAGAATCAAGTCAAGAGTTTTAATTGTCACGGCATACAGGTATACAATGAAATGCGGCTGGTCTTGCCCGCGACGATGTGCAATACAGTGGTACAACATATAATAGAATCCAATAAAATACAGTGGTACAACATATTAATAGAATCCAATAAAACAGTGCAATAAACAGGTACATGGTGTGCCATCTCGGTATCTGTACATAGTATTTACAGAGCATATAGGACATGCTAGGTAGCTTTAGTAGTGCAATACACTGTTCCTGATGTTATACTACTTTAAGTGGCCTTTCCTCCACAGTGTGTGTGTGTGTGTGTGTGTGGGGGGGGGGGGGTCACCATGGAGACAACAAGTGTCTCACTGCAACTGGGACGTTTTTGTGAGTCAGTCCTTGAACCACGTATCTCCTTTATGCTTTATATTTTTCAGAGGAGCAATGTATTCAAACCTTATTATCTAAAGATGATGAGGGTTGAGTAGTTAAAAGAGAGCAGAGGTTGAGTGATATATCACATTCACACTCCCAAGTGATTTGGACTGACTTTACAACTGCAAATACATTGGGCAGTCCAATAAATGTCTAAACAGAGTTATGGTTCTTCAGTGCAAGGGTTAAGTTATGGGAGGCTGTTTAAAAGGGTGGGTGTGTTACCTCAGTACTGTTGGACTCTGATGCAGAATGTTAAGTCTTTAATAAAGTTCACTGTGTCTTATATTCTTATCCATATATCGCCGGGCCTATGGTTCCCTTTTGGATGGGAGTGTGTGAAACTTCTCCCTTCAAGCATCTTAACTGTGTCTGATATGTGACTAAATGTCCTAACCCAACCCCCTCCAATGTACAGTAAATGACCAAGTATGGTTTTTGTCAATATTCCAATGTACAGTTTTGCTTGTACAGTTGTACAGTGTCCCCCACCCACCCCTCCTACCCAACCTACCCAACCCCCCCACCCCACCCACCCACCCAACCACCTCCAATTTACAGTCCCCCCCCCACCCCACCTACCCAACCTCCTCCAATGTACAGTTTCTACGTCAAATGTATATACTCTCTTTTCTAGACTATTTTTGTATCACAAAGAGTACTGTATTTGCAAATCTGGTATGTCATAAATGTATAGATGTAGCAGTACTGTCTATCTGTATGTCGTGTGTGTCATATATGTTATGATGAATTGAAAATGGGGGACCCTGATGTAAACAAGACGAAAGTCTTTCTCTGGTCTGCATCCCCTTAACAATTGTATGTATTGAGCTGTACTGTACCCATTCTGCAATCTGTTAATAAAGTTTTCAATCAATCAATCAATCAAACTCTATGTCACCATCTGTTGGTACAAACGTTTAGGAGTGTATAATATGAGTGTTTAATATCTGTTTTTTTTATAGATTTGATCAAATCCACTCATTTTTTTTGCTGCTATTTTTCATATACAGAGAGTTTATTGGGAAAAACTCACATCATCGTACTTGGTCATTACACACATTATGCATGTACACGTATGTGCTGTAATAGCCAATTTCATGTCTCTTCCCCTTTTCATATAGTTTATGACTATAGTTTATGACTGCTATCCTTAAGTGGCAGGTCTCTTACCCTGACAGGTATTTTCACGGCCCTTATCAATACACGTAAGTCATGTCCCACATTCCTACATGTGGGAGAAAACAGCAGTGTTCCTGTTGATTCTCTCCAAAACGTGAGAATCTGTCTTCAGACATAGTATACTCTTCAACAGATAAAGCTGAAATATACCAGCCGTACTTACTGTCATTTCTGCAGGGTTTGGGTAAACGTTACGGTGACATTGCTATTACATTCTACCCCATGTGTGTATTTGTCTATTTACACACCCTCAACGCAATGTCCATCTCTCGAAGATGTACACATGACTCCCTCTCCCTCTGGACAAAGGTGAAGGTCACTCTGTTTAGTTCACCTTCACGTGCTGCACATAGGACTGGCACACGGAGACGGGGGAGGGGAGGTCTTGTGTTCTGTTCAGGCCTCAGCATCTCAGCTGAACAGACTGCCTCTGTTGTAGTAATGCTGTAACGCTGATAATGTGCTCTTTACTGCAGTCAACCTGTACTGTAACCCTTTCACTACCGCACTACCACATGGTTAACCCTTTCACTGCGACAATACAGAAGGTTAACCCTTTCACTGCCACACGACAAAGGGTTAACCCTTTCACTACCACACTACAGAAGGTTAACCCTTTACTGTCACACTACAGACCGTCTGTAGTGTGATAGTAAAGGGTTAACCTTCTGTATTGTGGTAGTGAAAGGGTTAACTATCAGCCTCAGCTTTAATCTTTGTTTCAACCTATTCATCCAAGTGTGCACACACACACACACACACACATGGGGGCGACAGTGGGTCAGGAGGTAGAGCAGTCGTCTGGTAATCCGGAGGTTCCCGGTTCGATCCCCGCTCCTCCCGGGCAGCGTGTCTAAGTGTCCTTGAGCAAGACACTTGCATGGTTGGTGGTTGCCTCCACCATCGGTGTGTAAATGTGTGAGTGAATGGGTAAAATGTGAGGAACAAATTGTAAAGCGCTTTAAAAATACACACATATACAGTATACAATACCCTAATTTTCATGTCATATCACTGGCTATATGACCATAATGTCCTGGCTTTCCCCTTCACTCATTGACAGAGGTTATTAAAGAGATGACTTACCTAGCTCTAACCTAAACACACACACCAAACATATCACTTCCAACCCCCAACATTACCCTTCATTGGGAAAAGTGCTCAGACTGATCGAAGGAAATGTGATGACACTTCAGAGCCTATAGGAGAGATTGAGCCAAGGCCTATGGCTCTTATAAAGGTTAAGTCTGCCCCCTTGTGATATAAATGATGTACAACACCAGTATCCTTAGAGAAATGGGCTACATGTTATTGTTTAGAACTCTTTTTTTGGCACATTGGCACGCCTCTTTGTTTGAAGTTAATCATCCGCAATCTTTCATTGCGCAATTCACTGCAGCCATTCAACATTATGCGCAGTATGTTGAATGTCAATGCATGCAAAATACATTAATCAGTGGTGGAAAGTAACTAAGTATTTCGACTCAAGTACTGTACTCGAGTACAATTTCAAGCTACTTGTACTTGACGTGACTATTTTCATTTTAGGGAACTTTATACTTTTACTCCACTACATTACACTACATCAGAGCAGCATAACTGGACCACATACCGCTTTAACATAACCTTTAATCAGAGCAGCATAACTGGACCACATACCGCTTTAACATAACCTTTAATCAGAGCAGCATAGCTGGACCACATCCCACTTTAACATAACCTTTAATCAGAGCAGCATAGCTGGACCACATACCGCTTTAACATAACCTTTAATCAGAGCAGCATAGCTGGACCACATCCCACTTTAACATAACCTTTAATCAGAGCAGCATAGCTGGACCACATACCGCTTTAACATAACCTTTAATCAGAGCAGCATAGCTGGACCACATCCCACTTTAACATAACCTTTAATCAGAGCAGCATAGCTGGACCACATACCGCTTTAACATAACCTTTAATCAGAGCAGCATAGCTGGACCACATCCCACTTTAACATAACCTTTAATCAGAGCAGCATAGCTGGACCACATACCGCTTTAACATAACCTTTAATCAGAGCAGCATAGCTGGACCACATCCCACTTTAACATAACCTTTAATCAGAGCAGCATAACTGGACCACATACCACTTTAACATAACCTTTAATCAGAGCAGCATATCTGGACCACATCCCACTTTAACATAACCTGTAGAGGTCAATGGATCAATGCTTGAATGCTCCCAAGCACTGGAATACACAAACGTCATGTAGAATGTGTACTTTTAGTGTAGATACTTAAGTAGGCCTACATTCAATAGAAAATACATCTCTACTTTTACTTAAGTAGAATTTGAATGGAGGACTTTTCCTTTGACCAGAGTACTCATTTATCTGGGTATTTCTACTTTTACTTAAGTAAAGGAACTGTGTACTTCTTCCACCACTGCCTTTAATCTATGAGAGGAATCATCCCTGTATGGTGTTGTTATGGTGCACCTGTTTTTGTTACCCGTATAGCCCTTTAAAATACCAATCAGTAGTGCAGGGCAGTCAGATTATTCTTATTGACTAGTTAATTTCAAGTAAATGTATGTGTGACCGGTGTACTCTGGTGTACTCTCTGACGGCGTTGTGTTAAGGACGACAGACATGGATGACTGTTGACGGACTTTATTTCCCTCCTGTTAGGTTACAATGCAACACAATGCACCAGCATTAGGAATAGTCATCTGCACTGCAGCACGTGAGTCCACGGACCTCCAGGTGGAACTGGCTCATAAGAATGACACATTTTAATATACAATTACATTGGAAAAATATACACAATTGAATACAAAACGGACACATGGGAGCTACTGTACACACATACCTGTTAGGTTACAAAGGCAACAATATGCAGCAGCATTAGGAACACGACATCTGCAGCACGAGCTATGGTTGAGAAAAGACGTGACTGCATTAACTCCATGTTAACAGTGCACGTGTGTGCAAACTTCCTACATGCTATTAAAGTGCATTTTACCCAGTCAAACCTCCCACAAAACAACTGCACAGGTACATATTAACAACAGTAGTTACATTACAAACTCGTTTCACAGTTTTAGGAATGTAACATACAATATTTAACAACTTTTAGACCGAAGTCTTTCACTGAACATAAGGAGTAGTACTCACTCCACGGACCTCCAGGTGGAACTAACTCACCACCGGAAAGCAGGCAAGATGCGTGTCCCGGAGGACCGGAAATGTAAGTGTGTCGATTTCAAAATAAAAGCCTTAACTCCCAAAAGTGCAATAAAACAAAACGAAAGGAATGAAATCAACTTAAATCAATAAAATAAAACGTTTAGGAGTATTAGTGGAATGTATTAAAGTGTATTTTGTGATGGGGTGTAATTATCTATACAAGGCAACAAGGCACTTGTTACATTCACCCCACAGAATTACACCTACATCGAATAAAAAAAACTGTGCCTACCCCGTGTCACACTAGTCACAAGCTTACTATGAGAACCACACACTGCGGAACAATCCAACGATACCTGTCACCTAATAAAAGGCCAGGAGGGCACTAGGAGTGGCCAACTCCCACCATACCTCCAGGGATAACGACGGTGCCTTATACACCATCCAGCTACACTTGACCATACCATGACGAGGGCACATACACATAAATAAAACTGTCCTTATCACCACAAAGGACACTGTATCAGGCTGTAAGCGCTATACACAACACTGCAGCTAACCTCACACACGTCTGATAGAGGCTTGTGGCTCGAAGCCCATCATACTCTCAAGTTGGACCATTGTCTCTATCAGCCGAAAGACTGGCTTGATGACCCTACCGAACCTGGACGTGTAGTGTTCAGTGGTCTGTGGACCCTGGCTCTGACCAGGCACACTGACACTCATTAGCTCAGGAGTACGCCCTGGTTGTGTGGACACAACACTGTCATCATGCTGGACTACAGCAGGGGGGGAACTCGGTGGAGCAAGCAACAGTGGGGGACTGGCGGCACTTGCCACTGGAAGCTCACTCAGAGCAGGGGACATCCCCTGGGGGGAATACGGACGTAGCCCGTCATCCTCACTCTCCACTGAAGACTGCTCTTGCACCCATGATGCGGTGCGATCCCCATCTCCCATGGAAGGCTCTGCTGCCACACTGTCCACGTCTGAGGCGCTAGCTTCAGGCATGACTGAGAGGGAGGCTTCACCAGGCGCACAGGTGTCGCTGTCCGCGGCTAGACCCTCATCATCAAATGACCCGTCCAAGGGGAGGAAGTTGACCTGAAGCAGGAGGTTTCTGTGGACTGTCTTCTCCCGCCCAGTCCGGTCTCTGATCCGATATATGTGGCACTGTGGTCTGGAAGCGATGACGGTGTAGACGTCCGGCTCCCATTTGTCCGCCAGCTTCCGCTTCCCTCTGGCGCCCTTGTTCGCCACCAGGACCCGATCACCCACCGAGAGGGGCAAGCCCTTCATCTTTTTGTTGTACTGGTCAGCCTGATGCCCCTGTTCCACTGAGGTGTGCCTCTGGGCCAACAGCATAGCAGACTGGAGATCGGCCGCCAGGGACTTCACATAGGCATCATAGTCACAGACCACCTCGTCCTGGAGCACATTCTTAAACAGCAGATCAACTGGCAGACGCGGGACCCTCCCGAACATCAGGTAAAAGGGGGCAAAGCCAGTCGTCTCATGCTGTGTACAATTGTAGGCGAAGGTCAGGCTCTGGACCATCTGGGGCCATCTGTGCTTAGACTCCGATGGCAGGGAGCGCAGCATTCCACCCAGGGTCCGATTGAATCTCTCAGTGCCACCATTCCCCATAGGGTGATACGGAGTGGTCCGGGACTGCGTGACCCCTGCTAACTCCAGCAGCTCCGCCATCAACTCACTCTGGAAGTTCGCTCCTTGGTCCGAATGCAGGCGCTGTGGGAAGCCATACACACAGAAATAGTTGTCCCACAGCTTTTTAGCAACCTTCTTCGCGGTTTGGTCTTTGCAGGGGAAGGCGTGGGCCAGCTTTGTAAAGTGGTCAGTTATGACCAGAACATCCACAGACTTGTTGTTATTATCTTCAGCTGACCAGAAGTCGATGCACACCAGCTCCAGTGGTGCAGAGGTTATTATGCTCTCCAGAGGGGCTCTGGCCGCCGGCTCTGGAGTCTTGCTGAGTACGCATCTGGGACAGTTCCTCACATGGCCCCGCACATCCTTCTCCATGTCATACCAGTAGAAACGCTGACGTACGAGAGACAGCGTTCTAGGTTGACCTTGGTGACCAGCCAAGTCATGCACTCCAGACAGCGCCTCCGACTTCAAGGACTCAGGCAGAACATACTGGAACCTCTTGTGCCTGGTCATGTGGTCCTTCGTAACCCTGTACAATATGCCGTTCTGTATAGCGAGCCTCTCCCACTGCTTCAGCATCCTCAAGGCGGGCTGATCTTCATAGCAGCGCTCGCGTCTGGAGGGTCTGCGGCCCCTTTCAACGTAAAAGATGACTCTGGAGACGGTGGCGTCTTTTCGCTGGCGGGCCTGCAGATCGGCCAACGACAAGGAGGAGACTGCGTCGTGGTCGGCAGTGACAACAGTGGACAGGTGACCCGCCATAGATACTGCCCTGTGTCTTGGCGCAGAGTCCCAGTCTTCCTGGGAGGAAAGCACCGTGGAGGTCTCATCCGCCGACATGGACACATCAGCAACCGCACATCCAGAAGGGGTCACTAGAGCTTGGGGCTGGCATGTCAGACGGAAGATATCCTGCACCCCCCTGTTCTCCACATCACACACCTGCTCCAGAAGAGCGGAGTAAGGCTCGGTCAAGAGACGCCGGCTGAGCGGCCTCACGAAGGGATCTCTGCTCAGCGCATCGGCCACTGTATTCAGCCTCCCAGGCACATGCTTGATGTCGAAGCAGTAAGGGGCCAGCTTGGACACCCAGCGCTGCTCGCATGCGTCAAGTTTAGGCTTGGTCATGATGTACGTGAGTGGATTATTATCAGTCCACACAGTGAACTTGTGACCCTTGAGCCAGTGACTGAATTTGTCACACACTGACCATTTGAGGGCCAGGAACTCCAGTCTGTGGGCAGGATAGTTCGCTTGACTGCGGCTGAGCGACTTGCTCGCAAAGGCGATTGGTCTGGCCTTTTCCTCCCCGACAGGGACTTGAGAGAGCACTGCTCCAATACCGTCCAACGACGCGTCAGTGGAGAGGATGAACGGCCTCTCAAAGTCTGGGTGAGCCAGCACTACACATTCGACGAGCGCCCTCTTGAGCTCCTCAAACGCAGTCTCACAGGCGGGAGTCCAGTCCTCAGGAGTCAGCTTCCGGAACGTACCGGCTCTCGTACGACCAGCACTGGTCTTCCCTTTTCTCTTCTGGCCAGCTGTCAAGGCAAAGAGGGGCTTGGCTATACTGGAGCAGCCATGTATGAAATTTTGGTAATACAACACCATGCCGAGGAAGGATCTCACTCTCTTCGGAGCGGGAGTGCGGCCATCCGACTCCATCAGATCCTCTCTCTGGAAGCCAGAGATGACGGAGACCTTCTCTTGGTCGACAGAGACTCCACTGGCATCGACCACATGACCCAGGAACCTGACCGACCTCTGTAAGAAGTTACATTTCTTCTGTGAGAGCTTGAGGTTGTTCACTCTGAGTCTGCAGAAGACCACCTCCAATCGCTTCAACGCCTCCTCCTCAGACGGCGCAAACACCAGCAGGTCGTCCAAGTAGCACAAGAGGCTGGAGTAGTTGAGGTCTCCAAAGATGCCGAGCATCATACGCATGAAAGATGCCGGACTGTTGCACAGGCCTTGCGGGAGTCTGTTGTACTCGTACAAGCCCAGTGGTGTTGTGAAGGCAGTGTACCGCCGGTCAGACACATGGAGAGGGACGTTGTAGAACCCTGAGGTCAGATCCATGGTGCTAAAGAAAGCGTTCCCACCAAGGGCAGCAAGGCAGTCGGACTGATGGGGCAACGGATGAGCATCTTTGACGGTCTTTGCGTTGAGCCAGCGGAAATCCGTACAGATCCTGAGGTCTCCATTCTTCTTCCACACCATGACCAGAGGTGAGGCATACTCGCTCATCGACTTGGAGATTATCCCCTTCACCTCCATCTCAGTCAACACCTCTCTCAGTTTGTGATAGTCAGCTGGGGGGACACGCCTAAAGGGCAGGCGGAACGGACGGTCGTCCGAGAGGTGGATACGGTGCACAAAGTCTTTGACCTTTCCACAGTCCAGCTTGTCCTTGGAGAAGACATCTTGATACGTCACCAGTAGGTCAGCTAGCCTCTTCTTCCCATCAGGAGACACATCACATGACTTGATGTTCACGTCCTCCAGTCCACAGTCGGCCAACATCTGCTCAGCATCTAACGAAGAGCCAGGAGAGGCGGAGGAGCTGGAGACACCAGACTGCTGCTGACACAGGCCCTGAGTGATGGACAGATCTTCAACAGCAAGACAAGGTGAGACATCAGCCAGTTTGGCATTACGACGGAGTGTGATGGGGCTCTGTGTCGGGTTCAAGACCTTCATGGGGACCCAGCGGTCGCCCCACATGGGAGTCACCACTCTCCCCACTATGATGTTGCGAGGGGCCGACCTCGCTGAGGTGGGCTCCACAATGACTGTACTCCCAGGAGACACATGTGCACTGGCTGGTAGCTTCCCCCACACTAGATACTCCTGCTGAGGGAGGAGGGTAACCGCCTGGCATAGCTTCACTGTGCCTATCACCCCGGGCGGGTCTGGGCCCGACCAGCGGGAGGTGCAGCTTAAGAGCTCAAGGAACTTCTCACACTCAGGGTCTCTGTTTCTGCAGGACACAAGCTCCCAGTACTTTTCAGTCGACTTCAGCCTTTGGAGAACGGACTTGATTACATTAGTGCCAATTATAAACTCGTCTCTCTGACCTGGCACAACCAACGTAGGAACCACAAACTTTGACCCACAAACTTCAATCTCCAAATCATAGACACACTTTGGTCGAGTAGTCAAGCCACCACAACCAACCAGCACCACATTCACAGGTGCCGGCTGGACACGAGGGAGAACACCAGCGGTTTGTAACTTTTGTTCACCCTCCTCACTGAGCGTGCATGACATACTACCAGAATCCAACATCCCCCTCAATGTGTACTTGTCACTGACTAACACTGGAGCATAAAACAGTTCACTAGCTCCGTTCACTCTCTGTGACCCAACAAAGATGGCTGTTTCGTTTTCTGGAAGTAATCTGCAGCTGTTTACATAGATGGCTTCTAAGTCTGGTTCTCTCTCGAGGGTTTCATTCACTTTGCCCATACTATCCCTCTCATTGCATGGGCTGGCTAGTTTAAAGGGGCAGCATTGACAGGATGGGTCTGAGCGGGTCTGTTGGAGGGAGATGCTGATGGCTGGGAGATGCCAGGGCATGAGTCCTCATAGTGACCAGGGCGGAAACAGCGGTGGCACAGCCGATAGAGCATACAGTGTTGATAAGTGTTATGCCTGCTGTCTTGACACACTTCGCATGGGTCGTGCTGGTTGTGCAGGTAACTCTGCTGATTCGGTCTGGCCTGGTTGCGCGAATAACCCTGCTGACTCGGTCTGGCCTGGTTGCGCGAGTAACTCTGCTGACTCGGTCTGGCCTGGTTGCGTGAGTGGTACGTCTGCCCATTACTTGGCTGGATGTGGGAGCGAGACGGCTGACCAGGCTGAGCCTGTACTGCTGGGGCCAGCGAGGCCGAACACAGTGAGAGCACACGGTCTAACAAGTCAACCACCTGATGAAGGCCAGGGTCTACAGAGGGGGGACACGCCGGGGCAGGAGTCATTAAGATGGGTGTAGGAGGGCTGAGGGCCTGCGCTGCGGCTAAGACCCTGTGGGGCTCACCAAGCTGTTCATGAGAAGAGCCAAAGGAGGGAGGCTGCTGTGACTGCACAACAACAGAAGACTGCTGGGCCCCACCATACAGGACAGGAGGGGATGGTCCACCAGCCATGGGGCTCTGACTGCATGCCGAGATGTTAACCTGCTGTGCCCGTGAACTGGATCTCCTTTGGTCTCTCTGGTAACCATCTAGACGCTCCTGGACCTCAGCTGCAGTCCACTGCTCCACAGGCTTCAGCTGGAAGGACATAGCTAGACTGGGATCTGGGCAGTGCGTGATCAACATCATCACGACCTCGGCGCTCGCATCATCAACACACCGACCCCGGCGACGTAGACACTCATCTGCAACATCGATTGCTTTATTCAGCCGGACCCAGTAATCCATCACTCCCTCACTAGGCCTGGGAACCATGGCATAGAAGTCGGCCATGGGCATACTGGAGTATGTCAGCTCGCTGAAGTTACGCTTTAAAATGTCAAACACGGCTGCAGGGGTCATATTGGCAGACAACTCAGGCCGGCTACGCAGTGACACCTTCACTATGTCTCTAGCTTTACCAGTCAACCTGCCCATCACTAGATCACACAATTCTCTGTCGGTTTTACAACTCGCTCTAGACAGATACACTAGCATCATGTCTTCCCACTCATGTATGGAGACTGGCTCAGTGCGATCACCTCTGAAGAACGGAGGTGGTTTAGTCTCCGCCTGCACTATCACTTTCATCCTTGACATGTCTGCACACCCAGAAAAACATTGTGGTTGGGGTGCGGGGACCTTGGGCTCAGGGGCGGGGACCTGGGGCTGATAACTGGTCTGGTGCATGGCATGCAGAGTAGATGCAATTTGTTCTCCTATCTGTATGGCAAGGTCTGTGACGAGGCTGCCTAAATCCTCTGACCTAGCGAGTTGCGGGGCTGCATCATGCGTGATTGGAGTAGATGTGGCCACTGGCCCCACTGCTTCAAACACTGACTGGCGAACTGTAGACTGACTCAGTTCCACAGGTCTTCCCCTCCCACACATAAGAGCTGACTGACCCCTGCCATATACAGGCATCATACCCACCATCTCCAGATCTGGTGGTCCTGCTTCAGACATGTTCAAGAATTAAAAATAAAAATGCTTTAGAGGGCTATAAACAAAAGAAAAGTATGTGTGAATGTGTTAAATGGCCGCTTGTTACTGCTCAGACTTTAAACACTAGACTACACACGAATACATGTAGGCTACTGTATGGCTATCCATTCACAATTTACCAGAACAGATGGGGGGGGGGGGAAATAATATATATATATATATATATCTCATTACCAGCCAACCATATAAACAAATTAGTTCCCAATTATATTTACAGTGGGCATGTGTTAGATAGCAACACTTGTTACTGCTCAAACTTTGAACATTAGACCATAGGCTATCTATTCACAATACATAACAGATGAAAGAAAAAGAAAAAAAATACAATGGTCTTGTACAACTAGTGTCGTCTCCAATTACTGTATCATTACAATAATATTTACAATTACAATCAATAGCATATTATTATCAAACAAAAACAACCAATATCACATATGCGCTTATCCTATGCGCACACGTTAACGTTCGACGTTGTACTCAGCACAGCCAGTTGAATGAAGAAGCGGCGTGCAGACAGCGTCCCCGGTGGACAGGCGAGCGTTGTCCGTTGTCCGAGGTCAAACGGCACCACGTGTGACCGGTGTACTCTGGTGTACTCTCTGACGGCGTTGTGTTAAGGACGACAGACATGGATGACTGTTGACGGACTTTATTTCCCTCCTGTTAGGTTACAATGCAACACAATGCACCAGCATTAGGAATAGTCATCTGCACTGCAGCACGTGAGTCCACGGACCTCCAGGTGGAACTGGCTCATAAGAATGACACATTTTAATATACAATTACATTGGAAAAATATACACAATTGAATACAAAACGGACACATGGGAGCTACTGTACACACATACCTGTTAGGTTACAAAGGCAACAATATGCAGCAGCATTAGGAACACGACATCTGCAGCACGAGCTATGGTTGAGAAAAGACGTGACTGCATTAACTCCATGTTAACAGTGCACGTGTGTGCAAACTTCCTACATGCTATTAAAGTGCATTTTACCCAGTCAAACCTCCCACAAAACAACTGCACAGGTACATATTAACAACAGTAGTTACATTACAAACTCGTTTCACAGTTTTAGGAATGTAACATACAATATTTAACAACTTTTAGACCGAAGTCTTTCACTGAACATAAGGAGTAGTACTCACTCCACGGACCTCCAGGTGGAACTAACTCACCACCGGAAAGCAGGCAAGATGCGTGTCCCGGAGGACCGGAAATGTAAGTGTGTCGATTTCAAAATAAAAGCCTTAACTCCCAAAAGTGCAATAAAACAAAACGAAAGGAATGAAATCAACTTAAATCAATAAAATAAAACGTTTAGGAGTATTAGTGGAATGTATTAAAGTGTATTTTGTGATGGGGTGTAATTATCTATACAAGGCAACAAGGCACTTGTTACATATGTAACTTAGTCTTTTGAGTTTTGGGGGTTTTAAAAAAAGAATTCCCCTCAGATTGAGCTCCCAGAGACTCCTCCTGAATCCAATTTAGTGAAGCCTTGGCTTAAGTTTGTCTCACTGGCATAGCAGCCAGACATGACTACCTCCCTCCATTCACACACTTATGACTGGACCTGAGTGAGTGGGCTGAGGAGAGGGAAGTAATGAGAATAATAACAGGCAGCACGACTCATTTCAGGGAAATCAGACTGATTGCTACACACCGAATTTAATTTAAAATGTATTCATTCAAAATAATTTGTTAATTCGTTATTGGCCGACACTAGCAATCAGTGATCCAAATGTAAACACATGCCCCACCACCAAAAATAAGAAAAAGCCTAAGAATGGAGATACATTTTCATTCTGTAGTTGATTGACTGAGCTCTCGATACAAGGATTAACACTAGACATAGTAGACAATAGGTAATTGTATTTGCATTCTTGGCTGTAAATGTTATTTTTTTTTGTTTTGTTTACATTTGTACAATATTGGAGTAAAACAGACTATATACCTACTCAACCCCCTCCAATGTAGTTTCTTCCTCTTCGGATGTATATATTTTTTTATTATCTCTTTTTCTTACACTACTGTATATTTGTATGTCTTGTATGTCATAAATGTCTTAATGAATTGAAAATGGAGGACCCTGATGTAAACTAGACGAAAGTCTTCTTTACATATCTGTAGATATATCTTACCTACTCTTAGTTACACTGCTGGCCAGTATGACTTACTACCATAC
Organism: Notolepis coatsorum; assembly: GCF_963971535.1. Classification (NCBI taxonomy): domain Eukaryota; kingdom Metazoa; phylum Chordata; class Actinopteri; order Aulopiformes; family Paralepididae; genus Notolepis; species Notolepis coatsorum. The sequence continues at coordinate 208,302 of NW_028174872.1, read as the reverse complement.
TGTCTTTATACCTGTATCACTGTACAATGGAAATGTTAGCTTTAACTGCATTTCTCGTGTAGCACATGGAAATAGTGAGTTCAAGTCAATTCCTTTGCGTTTTGTTCAAAGTTCTATATTGAGGTTCAGTCTGTGAAACGGCAAGTTTCAAGCAAATATCCACACGGGTCCTTCTGGGTTTAGATGTCCACGTTTATTTAGTAAGAATAAAAGAACAAAAGACAAAATGCACAATATTCAATGAATGGTGATTCTTCCTAAACCAGCTCCTATCTAGGTCTGTCTCCCTCAAAGTCGGCCACCAGAAGAACAACTCTCTCTCTCTCTCCTTGAGCTCTTTTGATAACGCAGATGGGTCTGTTCTGTTCTAAAACTAAATAGTTGCATTTACGACTGACCCATGCCCCACACATCCTGGCTGTGGGTTCAACCGAAGGCCTTGAAGATAGAAGAGTGTCCTGTATGAAGTGTCCCGGCTGCCCAGAGATAAGAGGTGAGGGAGAAGGTTATAGGCTGAATCCACCTCCACATGGAGGTCCGGCCCCCACATTGTTACCAACCCCCCCTGGAACAGAGAGAGGAGGGACAGACCCAAATCCCACAGTAATTCAAAATGACCAAAGGTGACAAAATACAAATACAATGGTTGCATATTGTGGTCCAGCCTACCCGGAGTATGGAAATAAATATTTGTACTTCCCCATATGCAAAGGAACAGAGGTATTGAAGATAGGAATTAAATATGTGAATATGCAAATATCCAACCAAACAAACTTTACCCCGGTAGGCAAGAAACTAGAAACAAAGCTAAACATAGTGTACAGTATGTGTGTGTGTGTCGCTCAGAACAATGATAGAGTGACTGAGTGAATGTAACTCCTAATTACCTCATCTTTCACAACTCAGCATATTCAAGATACATTTAAACCCCAAACCCTGGGTAGAGGAGCTGTGAATGTCACTGATCTCTACTTCAGCTCACAGAACTCAGCCTCCCCAACCAGGTATGAATAAAACCTAAGTCCAGGATAGAGAGGCTGAGTGAATGTGGTGTTGACTCTGTGCAGGAGGGTCATTGTGTCAGAGACGCTGTAGAAGGACAGAGTACCTGCCCTGTGATCCAGGTACACTCCTATTCTGGAGGACCGGGGGCCCGGTACTGTTATGCTCTCGTTATTGTGTCTGTAATTACTTTGTGTGCAATCTAAAGTCCAGGATTTAGAATTGTATCCAAATCCACAGTTCTCCTTAGTGCCTGTTCTACTAATGTCTTTGTAGGAGGCTGCTACAGAAACCCATCCACTCCACTCCACCTCCCAGTAACAGCGTCCAGTCAGACCTTCTCTACCCAGAACCTGACGCCATTTAATAAATCTTTCTGGGTGATTAGGATATGACTGCTCTTGCTGCATCCGTGTTGCTTTTCTGTTCCCCTCAGACAAAGACAGACTTGTGTTTGTTGTGTTTGGGTCCAGTGTGATCTGAGAGAAATATTGTAAGAAGTCAGCTCTGGTCTTGGGCTCTGGTGGCAGTAAAACATTAACAGTATTCACTGTTGTTGAGATTCTGGGCCACTGCTCTTTCAGAACGTCCCCTAGTTTGTCTCTCAGCTCAGACACAACCTCAGTCACATCTGCAAAGTACAGGAGAGGAAGGACACTGATGCTGAGTGAGTCTGTAGACTCACTGGGACTGGAGAGGGGGGGGGGGGTAACTCTGTAGAAAGTGGATGTGGTCCTCTGTGTGTGAGAGCTGCTCCAGCTCAGTGTCTCTCCTCCTCAGGTCCGCTATCTCCTGCTCCAGTCTCTTCTGCACTTCTTCAGCCTGAGTCACTGTGGTCCTCTGTTGGGCTCTGATGACCTTCTTCAGCTCAGAGCGCCTCGTCTCCAAGGAGCGTATCAGCTCAGTAAAGATTCTCTCACCGTCCTCCACTGCTTTATCAGCAGAGCAATTGAGAGAATCAACAGCCTGTTGGGCCTCTTTGAGTTGCTTCTCTCTCCCCTGGACTCTCTGGTGGACTTTCTGCTGACTTATGCCAAGCTCTTTCTGTCTCTCCGTCCTTTCTGCTGCAGCTGAGACTGTATCATGGCCTTTATGTTCATCCATGGAACACAAATAACAGATGCACTGCTGATCAGTACGACAGAACATCTTCATAGCTTCATCATGACGAGAGCAGATGTTCTCCTGAAGCCGTGTGGAGGCTTTGACCAGCTTGTGTTTCTTAAAGGTATCAGATTGATAGTGAGGCTGGAGGTGAGTTTCACAGTAAGAAGCCAGACATACCAGGCAGGACTTGAGGGCCTTCTGCTTTCTCCCAGTGCAGAAATCACAGACCACGTCTCCAGGTCCAGCATAACAGTGATCAGGAGGAGCAGCTTGGAGTCCTGTCTTCATTAGTTGTTCTATCACTTCAGCCAGCATGTTGTTTTTCTTCAGAACAAGCCTCGGAGTAAAGGTCTCCCTGCACTGGGGACATGTGTAGATCCCCTTCTGATCACCGTGATCCCAGCAGTCTGTAATACAGGCCATACAGTAGCTGTGTCCACAGGGAATAGTTACCGGATCCTTCAGTAGATCCAGACAGATAGAACAGCAGAACTGGTCCCGGTCCAGATCAACTCCTTGCTGCGCCATTTTATTCTACAAATAGATGGGAGGCCGAAGGTCTCTAGAGGCTTCCGTTAATGAAATGATTGATCTGGTTAAACAGACTATATGTTATTGTAATATGAACTACATAATATACTATAATAACACATTTCCGTTTGTTGGCAACGGTTGTTGGGTCATATCTTTATGAAATTAATGTGTTGATAAGATAAAAACTACCTACGTTTGTGAAAAGGGGCGTTGCTGCGGAACCAATCAAAACGCGTTACAACGTCAGGTGACTTGATTTCTCCCAATGACATTCTTCAAGCCCTGGAACCAGGAAGTAAATATTGCTACTCGTACTGGATAGCTCTGCATTCGGTAAGCTCTCAATTCATTACTATTACTATTGAAATGCATTTTTACTTAACTTTACAGCATTATTCAAACGTGATAGGAAGTTATGAGTCATCAGCAGTTTATATGTTGTCCGTTTTGACGTCTGATTACACATTGGAAAATATTGTAGCCAGCTCACAAAGACTAACGTTACTAACGTTAGCATTTTAACTTTCTCAGATAGCAATCTAACATTACGATAGTGTAAATCAAACAACTTTAACCCAATACTAATAATAGTAACTTGTTTCACATTCTTGCTGTGTGTTACACTATGGTAATAGCGGTCTTTGTTGTTGCCTGTGACGTTAAAAATTTTACGTGGTCACAACCGTTACATGTACAAAATATACTGTCTCATATACTCTTCCAATATATAAATATAAATATATTGTTTTAGATGCTGTTGTCAGTCACTATGAATTACAAATGGGGGGCCCTGATGTAAACAAGACAAACGTCTTTCTCTGGTCTGCCTCCCCTTAACAATTGTGTGTATTGAGCTGTACTGTACTGTACCCATTCTGCAATCTGTTAATAACGTTTTCAATCAATCAATCAATCAACATTTATAACACAATAACAAGTGTGAAAATAACATGTTATTTATTTTAACAGTAACATGTATTACAAAAACATATTCCCTGTTGTCCCAAATTACTGCTCCTTAATGATGATGATTCTTTAGCTTGGCACTTTAAATTGGCACTTTGATGGCAAGCTCCACATTCTCTGCCCTTCAATCACTGGAAACAGTTATTAGCTGATGTTGTAACAATGGAGCTTTCTACAGCTAGATTAAATGGTGCAAACTATCAAACAATAGATAGCTGGAACCAACAATGTGCATTGTATGCCTGTACCTGTGCCTTCCAAAAAAGAAATAAAATATATGAAAAAAAGAAGATACAGTGTTCTGACAGTCCAAACACAGACACATGTCTGTACATGGTAGGTTGTTTGATTTGCATGTGCATCGCCCCTTCATGCATTGTGTTTTTTTTGCAGGAGCAGTATACAAGTTCCAGGATTGCGACTGGGGCTCGAAGAAATCTCTGGACTGCTGATCACCACATGGGAACTGTATTGAGAGGCATGAGCACAGTGAAGCAATAGTCGGGTGTCTGCTTCCTCCTGTATTGAGAACAGTGTTTGTAGTGGTAACACCTCCACCCCTGTGCCATCAGGGACTTCAACTGTGGCGGGTGGATTTACTGATCCCTCGAGAAAGTGCATTAACTTGGCTTTATCAGTTTTCACCATAGAGCCATCCATGTTCGCTATGGCTGCAGGGAAGGGTCCCAGACTGTAGACTAACATTTCCCCGATGTCAATCTTCCTGACTGTTCCCACCACTATAAGCCTGGCGAAGAGGTCTCGGTCTGCTTTCAGGGCCATCTCCTTGCCTCTCACCTTGGTAACACTTGATGTTGTTGTGTCCTTGAAGGTTTTGAGTTTCATCTTTTTTACAGGAGCATGGAAGTCCACCTCATCTGTTAGGAGACGTTGTTTAAAGAAATCGCCAAATGCCTTCTCACTGTACTAGTTACACATTACACACATACAAATGACAATAACACTATGTAACAACCATCAAATGCACTCACAGCACACACATCCACACGCACACACTCACTTTAAACAAACAACTCACTGCAGCACCCACTTTAGAACACCTAAACACACTTTATATTTATTGGCAAAGAATATGCACTACAACCCATACCTCATTACACCTTACTGTAAATTGTACCTCATCCCATTTCTGCATTGTACTGTATAGTATATTGTATTGTAACTCAGTTACTTTTCTACTCTGCATTGTACATTGTATGTATATATTGAACACTTGTCTACGTACTTGACTTCTATTTTTATCTAGCACAATCTCTGGAGCAAAACAGAAAGAAGCATTTTATATAAAAGTATTCTGTACTTCTGTATGACAACTAATAAAGAAACTTGAACATCAAAAAATCAACATTCTGTTCTCTATGCCAGGCTAGATCTGACCTTGACTCATGTTACAGGATTAATACACACTTTATACACAAATTGCATATAGCATTCTCTTTGGTAGCATTCATTCTGTGTTTATTGTGTCATACTGGGGAATAATATTAATATTATTATGTCCTATTGGGGACATAATTTAAAATTCTGAGCAATTCGATCGTTTTTTTTATGGAGAGGACGTCTGACATTAATTGAAAACTGTATTAACAGATTGCAGAACGGGTACAATACAGTACAGCTCAATACACAATTGTTAAGGGTATGCAGACCAGAGAAAGACTTTCATCTTGTTTACATCAGGGTCCCCCATTTTCAATTCATCATAACATATATGACATACAGATACAGTAGGCCTACTGCTACATCTATACATTTAATTATGGCATACCAGATTTGCAAATACAGTACTGTTTATGATACAAAGAGTCCAGAAAAGTATAAAACAATTGCAGATGGGATGCAGACCAGAGAAAGACGTTTGTCTTGTTTACATCAGGGTCCCTCATTTGTAATTCAATGGGTTCAATGACAACAGCATCTAAAACAATATATTTATATGTATATTTATATATTGGAAGAGTATATTTATGAGACAGTATATTTGCAGTCCAGAGAGACTTTCGTGAGAGACCAACAAAGTGAGGTATGTAAAAACTTGGAATCAAATAGTGGTCGTAGATCTAACGTTAATATCACGTTAACAATCTAATGGCTAGAAAGCTCACCTGACGTCGATATGGCTTAATACAGTGCGAAATACAATCTTATAGTAAGAAACAAAACACAAGTTGAACATAGTTTTGAACGTTTTATTACAATAGTATTTAGGTCGGACCGTCGGATCTAACGTTAATATCATCTAAAGCTCATCTGTGACGTCGTTATGGTTAATACAGTGCGAAATACAATCTTATATAGTAACAAAACAATACACAAATTGAACATAGTTTTGAACGTTTTATTACAATTAGTATTTACTGTCTTATGTTGCGATGTATAATACAGCTAGCGTTCCAGTCAGATTCTCCGTTCTTGTTGACAGTTTTGGGGTCCGTACTTCCCGTTTCTGTATCCTGATTGGTTTATCAGCTAGAGGTGTCCCAAGATATGCATGAGCAAACATTGAATCTAAATGTAAGATTACGAACACCGATGACCAACAGACGGCTGGCCAACAAACGTATTTTGACTCAACATAATAACTAGATATTACACACAAAGAATTGTGTAGTCTGCCAACATGGATCAATCAAGTTCACTTTAGACTGACTCGGCCTCCCCTCTAAAAGACAACGACACTCCTAAGTTTTTTTTCTCAGGAAGAGTGATCGTGTGGGTGGGAGTGGCTCTGGGTGGGAGGTGCTTCCTGGTTCTATCTGTCCAGGGGAGGAGTCGCTTTAAAGAGACAGTGTCTATTTGACTGTGATTCATAGATAGAAGTTTTTTTTTTACTTAGTTCAGGACTTTCTATCGTCATCAACTACCTCTAATTAGTTTACTTTGTCAAGGAAACCCCACTAAAACTCATAAGCACAAAGAGAGACAGGCAAAATGGTAAACATACTCAATAAAACACTCTCTCTTTCTCTCTCTCTCTCTCTCTCTCTCTCTCTCTCTCTCTCTCTCTCTCTCTCTCTCTCTCTCTCTCTCTCTCTCTCTCTCTCTCTCTCTCTCTCTCTCTCTCTCTCTCGTTATTTCACTGATTTGATTGACTGATTTGTTTGAAGGCTGGTTTCTTACCAGTTTCCTTTATGTCTCAGAAAGACCCTGACTACATTGCTGGACATTGGTGTCAAAGTAAATCTGCAGTAATTATCATTTCATGAGCAAAGTCAAGTCAAGTCAAGTCAAGAGTTTTAATTGTCACGGCATACAGGTATACAATGAAATGCGGCTGGTCTTGCCCGCGACGATGTGCAATACAGTGGTACAACATATAATAGAATCCAATAAAATACAGTGGTACAACATATTAATAGAATCCAGTAAAAACAACAGTGCAATAAACAGGTACATGGTGTGCCATCTCGGTATCTGTACATAGTATTTACAGAGCATATAGGACATGCTAGGTAGCTTTAGTAGTGCAATACACTGTTCCTGATGTTATACTAATTTAAAGTGGCCTTTCCTCTGGCCATAAGTGTGCGTATGTGCGGCATGAGTGTTAAAGTGGCTGCTAGTGTGTGAGCGTGCTCAGCGTGCGTGTCGTGTATGTGCTTGTGTGTGCTTGTGTGTGGATAGTTCAGTTTCTGTGTCTCTCAATGTTCATTGTTCAAGGCTCTGATGGCCTGGGGGAAGAAGCTTAGCCTAAGCCTCTCCGTCCTAGTAGCTGGGGTACGCAGGCGTCTGCCTGACCTCAGCAGCTGGAACAGGCTGTTATTGGGGTGGTGGGGGTCTTTCATTATCCTGCAGGCTCTGGATTTGCACCTCTTGTTGTATAGAGCCTGCAGGGGAGGTAGCGCAATACCCGTGGTACGCTCGGCTGAGCGCACCACTCTCTGTAGGGCCTTCTTGTCCTGTGCCGTGCTGTTCCCATACCAGGCAGTGATGTTTCCGGTCAAGATGCTCTCTACAGCTCCTGAGTAGAAGGACTGGAGTATCTTCCCCGATACTCTGAACTTCCTTAACTGTCTCAGGTGGTAGAGGCGCTGCTTCGCTTTCTTTACTACTGTGTCTATGTGTGTTGACCATGTCAGATCCTCTGAGATGTGGACCCCCAGGTACTTGAAGCTGCTCACCCTGTCCACGGTAGCCCCGTTAATCATCAGTGGTGTGTGTGTCTCCTGCTGTCCTCTCCTATAATCCACGATCAGCTCCTTGGTTTTACCAATGTTCAGGAGCAGGCTGTTGTCCTGGCACCAACGTTCCAGTACCTCAACCTCCTCTCGGTAGGCCTTCTCGTCGTTGTCCGAGATCAGCCCCACCACCACCGTGTCGTCGGCGAACTTCACTATGGAGTTGGAGCTGAACTTGGCCACACAATCGTGTGTGTAGAGTGAGTACAGCAGGGGGCTTAGAACACAGCCCTGGGGGGGCCCGATGCTCAGGGTGATGGTGTTGGAGGTCTGACCCCCCACCCTGACCGCCTGGGGTCTTTCACTCAGAAAGTCCAGTACCCAGGCGCTCAGGGCGGAGCTCAGACCTAGCTCGATCAGCTTGTCCACCAGTCTGGTGGGGACTATGGTGTTGAACGCTGAGCTGTAGTCAATGAACAACAGTCTCACATAGCCCCCCTTCTGACGGTCAAGGTGGGAGAGAGTGCTGTGCAGTACCTGGGAGACCGCGTCGTCAGTGGACCTGTTTGTCCTGTATGCAAATTGCATAGGGTCCATATCACTGGGGAGAGAGGCACAAATGTGGTCCTTGACCAGCCTCTCGAAACATTTCATGACCACAGAGGTGAGTGCCACCGGTCTGTAGTCATTTGGGCATGTTGGGGAGGGTTTCTTCGGTACAGGGATGATGGTAGACATCTTGAAGCAGGCAGGGACTACTGACTCCGCCAGGGATTGATTATATATGGCGGTGAACACCGGGGCAAGCTGGTTTGCACAGGACTTAAGTATGCATCCTGTTATACCATCTGGACCCGCAGCCTTCCTGGTGTTCACCTGCATAAATGCTCTTCTCACACTGTGTTCCGACAACGAGAGAGCGCCCCCGCCCCCCCGCGGTTGCCCCCCCCCCTCCACAACAGCCGGTGCGCCAGTGACGTCACTAGCCAGAGGGCTAGCGGCGACACTGTCTACACCGAACCGAGCGTAGAAGGAGTTGAGTTTGTCCGCGAGAGAGGCGTCGTCGCTCCCCATTTCGGGGGCGCTGACTTTGTAGTCAGTTAGTCAGTTAAAGTTATATATATGAAATGATAATGCAATGAAAACCTATAAAACCCATGATTACAGTTGTTAATATGAAAACTGAATAACGTGATGCTACCAAATATGCATTATAATAGGTACAGTAACAAAGAAAGTAGAGAACCCAGGGGAGGAAAGAAAGTACTTGACGATTCTGTAAAAGATCCAGAGATAGAGATTGAGAACTACTCAATAATCAGGAATGATAGGAACAAACATGGAGGTGGTGTCTGTATGTACATACACAAAGACACCAAATTCATCAACAGAAATTACCTGAATCATGCATCAATTGAAACTGTATGGGTGGAAATCCTATTCGAAAGGGCGAAATCCCTACTGGTTGGCTCAATCTACAGACCGCCAGATCATAGTGGCTTTTATGATACACTTGACGGGTGTTTAGCTGGAGTTGAGGATGTAGACAAAATTCTTATTGGAGACTGGAACACGGATATGCAACGAAAAGATGCACCCGTCTTCAAGTCATTCAGTAGGCTTTGTGATCTGCACGGCCTCAGCCAGCTAATCACCCAACCCACACGTGTATGTGAATCAACTCAGACTACCATTGACCTCATCCTGACCTCCGACAAGTCCAAGATCTCCAATAAAGGGGTTATAGCATGCGGGTTAAGTGATCATTATATGATATTCTGTACCCGCAAAAAGCTAAAACAAAAGGCTGGCTGCCACAAAACAGTCACATCTAGAGACCTCAAAACCTACTCTAGCGAGGCCTTTAACCTTGAACTGGAGAGTCTGGACTGGTCAGATGAACTCAATGGTACACTGGTTGAAGAAACATGGCTTGGTTTCAAAACCAAATTTTCAACAATACTAAACGACATGGCCCCCCTAAGAACCACCAGGGTAAAAAATCGCGCTGAGCCGTGGATGCACTCCGAAATACTGGCCGCTATGAAAACCAGAGACAAAAAATGCTCTGAGTTTCGTAAAAGTCAGTCAAAGCTTACCAAAAGCACGAGCAGTGAACTCCAAGCCCACGTGACTGAACTCAAACTAGAAAGAAACAGACTAAGAAACGACGTAAACTCCATGATCAAAACTGCAAAAAAGAATTTCATCAATGACAAAACCGAGGAAAACAAAAACAAACCACGTGAACTTTGGAAATTACTCAATAATCAACTAGGATGCAGTAAAAAACTTAAAACCAGATTCTCAGACATAAACATAAAAACGGACAACACGCTCATCACAGACAAGCTGGATGTAGCCAATTACTTAAACATTTTCTTCACAAACATAGCCACAACACTGGTAAACAAACTACCCTCCCACTCAGGGCTTTATGGGGTAGAACACATAGTAGCTTACTACAAAAACCTAGGGGTCCGCAAGGACGACTTCAAGCTGGAAATGGTAACAACAGATGAGGTACTCAAAAAACTGAGCGCCCTCCAACCTAACAAGGCCACTGGCCATGACAACATCCCCTCCAAATTCCTCAGAGACTCAGCAGCCGCCATCACCCCAGTCATCACACACATAATAAACCTCTCCATAAAACAGGGACACGTCCCCAAGGACTTCAAAATTGCGAGGGTGACCCCTCTGCAAAAAAAGGGCAGCAAATTAGACCCAGGCAACTACCGCCCTGTTTCTATTCTCACCTCCATCTCGAAAGTCATGGAAAAAATAGTCTACGAACAGGTCGAAAAGTACCTAGCGGAAAAAAATCTAATCTACGAATTCCAATCTGGCTTCAGAACATCCCACTCCACTGACACATGCCTTCTCTATTTGAACAACCACATCAAACAAGAGGTGGACGTGGGCAAATACTGCGGCATGGTCATGCTGGACCTACAAAAGGCCTTCGACACTGTCAATCACTCCATTCTGATTAGCTTGTCTATCAGTGAGCTGGATGCAATCCTACCTTGAGCGGAGGGAACAGATGGTGGAGGTAAACGGTACCCTATCCCCCCCCCCCTCACAGTGAGCTGTGGTGTTCCACAAGGAAGCATACTAGGACTGCTACTGTTCCTAATTTATGCAAATGACATGTCGTCAGCTTGTGACTGCAACTTGTTCCTGTTTGCGGACGACTCAGCCCTGCTGGTCTCTGACAAGAACAAGTTACAGGTTGAAAAAACCCTCAGCTCGGAACTAGGCAAAATCTGCATATGGCTCGCCGATAACAAACTATCATTACACATGGGCAAAACAGAGTTCATTCTCTTCGGTTCAAATAACAAACTCAGCAAGACCGACGGCTTCTCAGTTACAGTGGGTGACAATATTGTCACAAGGAAAGATGAAATTACCTACCTGGGTTCCATCCTAGAGGCTAATCTCTCCTGTGACAAAATGGCATCCAACGTAATAAAAAAAAGTCAACCAACGAACGCGATTCTTGTACCGGATCGCCTCTCTGGTAAACAAGAATACCCTGAAGACTCTGGCAGGAGCACTCATTCAAGGGTACTACGACTATGCTTGCACCTCATGGTACCAAAGCACCTCAAAGGCGCTAAAAACAAAATTACAAACATCTCAAAACAAACTGGTCAGACTACTGCTTGACCTTACTCCTAGAACCCACCTCACCCCTGCCCACTTTGACAACCTAGGATGGCTTAGAGTAGACGACAGAGTACAGCAACTTGCAATGGGCCTGGTCTACAAGATACACTACACGACCAAGGTACCCATGTACATGTCAAAATACTTCCCAAAGGTCAGTGAATACCACGATCACAACACCAGAGGGAGCTCCACAAATCATGTTAAACCCAGATTCGGCTCAAACAAGGGACTAAACACGTTTCGCAATTATGCCACATCAATGTGGAACGCCCTACCCAAAACTGTAAAGGAATGTGAATCACTACCCACTTTCAAAACCACTCTCTTTCAAAACCACCTACGGGAGACTGCAATTCGAAACTGGCCCCTGTAAATGTCCTAACCCAACCCCCTCCAATGTACAGTAATTTACCTAGTATGGTTTTGCCAATATTCCAATGTACAATTGTGCTTGTTTATACAGTGTTTCTCCCCCCCCCCCCCCCAACCACCTCTAATGTAAATTACCCAGTATGGTTGTCAATATCCCAATGTACCCAACCCCCCCCACCCAACCTCCTCCAATGTACAGTTTCTACGTCAAATGTATATACTCCCTTTTCTTGACTCTTTTTGTATCACAAACAGTACTGTATTTGCAAATCTGGTATGTCATAAATGTATAGATGTAGCAGTACTGTCTATCTGTATGTCATGTATGTCATTATGTCCTGATGAATTGAAAATGGGGGACCCTGATGTAAACAAGACGAAAGTCTTTCTCTGGTCTGCATCCCCTTAACAATTGTGTGTATTGAGCTGTACTGTATTGTACCCATTCTGCAATCTGTTAATAAAGTTTTCAATCAATCAATCAATCAATCAATACTACTGTATTTAAATACTTTACTAAAGAGGCAGTGTCTATAGTTTACTGTGATTCATAGATAGAAGATGTTTTTACACAGTTCAGGACTTTCTCTCGTCACCTAATCAGGAGATCGCATATTTTCGTCAAGAAAGCAGATTAAGGCTAACCCTCTCTGCCTCTTGGGACATTTCAAGGTGCTCTGGTCTTTGGCTTCTGTGCGGATGCTTATGTATGTGTAGTTGTATGGCTATATTTTGCCCTAGAGGAACGTATTCACCTAACGAAGCACTTGTTTTCTCTTGTTCGGTTGTTCCTTTATTCACTGTGATTTTGTTTTCTACTGCTCCCAGGATGTTCTGGTTTGCAGTATCTGCTTTACTCAGAGCTTTCAGAAGCTCTGTCATGCTTCAATCTGTGTTTCTCGAGATATCTTTTTTTCCTTTTCCTTGATTATGTTTCTCATGATCAAAATAAAACGTTTAAAATCTGCAATGTCCAACACGTTATTTTGTCTGATGCAATTTCTTGTTTTGCTTAACAGGGACAGGTGTCAATACTTTCACGAGTACAGTATAAATACTTAACTTTATCTTTAGCTTTATCTTTATTACGGATCCCCATTAGTCATCACCGCAGCAACAACTAGTCTTCCTGGGGTCCACACACAACAAAAACAGTACATACATAACATTATAGTAGCATACATTAAAAAATATATTCCAATATTCCTACATATAAAAATAATTCCAAATAGCATTACAGTACACAAACAGAGTATCAGTTCACAGAAAATACAATAAAAGGGATTCTCAGACAGTCATATCTTTACAGTGTAAACTACAGTATCTGTGTTTTTCTTTAATGTAAACTAATTTCTTTTTCTCTCAATGCTATTTTCAAATTATTTTTAAAACTTATCTTACTGGTTATCTGAGTAAGATGTACTGGCAGTTTATTCCAATATGACATGGCTCTATATAACACAGTTTTCTTTGCTGCATTGGTTTTTGGTAGTAGCAGTGTGAACGTTTCCCTACAGGCATGCCTAGTATTATACTTATGTCGATCATGTGTACATGTTAGCTGTGAATACAAACAGATAGGTTCTCTTGAGATATATATATATATATATTCCCCATGAACAAGATCAGGCTGCAATCCAGTCTGTCTTCCACCTTCAACCACGACAGCTTGGTATGCATCCCCTCCACACTGTTTCTCATTGAGCAGTTCAGGGCCAGACGGGCCGCTCTGTTCTGTAACTCATGATACTGAATACTAATATGATCACTTGACAATGACATTTATCATTTCGGCAAACTTAGTCTATTGAAAACTGAGGAGGGGAATTTGTCTTATACGGTCACTCACATTTGAATGACTTTGTACATATTAAAGGGGAAAAAACAACTAAAACGATGCTGATTTATTTTGCACATAATCTCACGCACATAAACTCGAAACAGTTTTGCACACATTAATTTAGTTTGATAGTTATTGAGAGTAAATTAGTTTGAATATGGCCATCAGTGATGTCATCAGGGACATTGGATCCTTGTGTTAATTACAGCACCATGATGTAGATGAAATAGCAATATCTTGTCTTATAGGGACTGCTACCTTATAATTTAATTGAGCTGTGATTAACACAACACAAGGATTCAGTGTCCCCGATGACATTACTGGTTGCCATATTAAAACTCATTACTCTCAATAACTGTCAAAATAAATTAATATTTGCAAAACTGTTTAGAGTTTTTGGATGTGTGTGAGATTATTTGTAAAATAAATTGCCGCTGTTGTTTTGGTGAAATGCCCCTTTAACCTAATCAGATGGCAGCATTCCAGCTAATTTTGCAATGTAAAATATCTGCATCATGTCATTGTGTCTTTACCAGCACAGCACCAGGTGTACTGGGACAACATTGGAAAGGTGCAAATGAAGGCAAACTAGAGTCTAATGATTGTATGGTGAATAGCGCCATCTTGTGTCCATTATAATCTGCCACCAGTTTATACTGTAAATCAGTGAGAGTTGCCAAGTTGGCCCGTCCAAAGATCTCTTGTCATTGTATTGACTATAGGGCATAAACCACTACACCTTGTATTCAAGATCCTTATATTTAATGGTGATCGTGTGCCAATACAACGATAACACACCAGGCCAATATACAGATTAGAGAACATTAAAAACAAAAAATCTCTAGAAATTCTATCCAAACCAATGAGCTTAAGATAGACAGTAGAAAGGATATGCAGCCAGGATGAGATAACTAGATAGACAGTAGAAAGGATATGCAGCCAGGATGAGCTACTAGATAGACAGTAGAAAGGATATGCAGCCAGTATGAGCTTGTTGCATAATATACTCATGTTAAACAGTTGGCATTGGTGCAGAATTTGACTAGAACTGTCTCATAGGGACGAATGCTGGAATGGAATTTTGAATGGCGGGCCATAGTTAGACATAAGAAATCTCTCATCGACTCAGACAGATTGCTAGTCATACATAATGGCATTGAAAGACTGTCAAAATTACCTGAGTTCTGACAACGGTTTACCCCATTATGCATCTGTCTTCTTTCCATTGACTCCATAGGCATAGGTAATTCTACCCTTGCTCAGCAGACACACGACAGAGTAGAGCAGTCGTCTGGTGATCCAGAGGTTCACGGTTCGATTCCCGCTCCTCCCGGGCAATGTGTCGAAGTGTCCTTGAGCAAGACACTTAACCCCTAATTGCTCCCGATGAGCAGGTTGGCACCTTGCATGGTTGCCTCCGCCGTCGGTGTGTGAATGTGTGAGTGAATGGGTAAAATGTGAGGACATTTTTTTTGGATAAAAGTGCTAGTATATAAATGCAGCCATTTACCATTTACACGCATCTCTATGCTGGGATCGCGAGGTTGAAGAGGTGGGTTAGAATGTTAACCCTGGTGACGGCCTTTCCAAATCTGCAGTGAACCATAATGTAACATGTTTCTGTAAATGTTACTACAGGAAGTGATTAAGCAATAGAACAACATAAATAACATCACATCTAAAGTATTTCCAACATCTCAGCCGCGACTCTATTTACTAGATTTATTACAACGCACGGCATTGAGTGTTCTGTTGCTTTTATACAACAGTTTTTATGCAATATCTGATTTCACATTGTGAATAAAACACTTAGCTATAACGTTTTGATGAAGAGTTAATTCAGCGCAGTATACAACAATATATACTAAACTACTCCTAGCAGTGTTTCTACAGCAAATAACATAGTGACATGTTATATCATTTCAATTTCAGAGTGCTATAATCAGCCTTTGTG
Source organism: Notolepis coatsorum (assembly GCF_963971535.1). Classification (NCBI taxonomy): domain Eukaryota; kingdom Metazoa; phylum Chordata; class Actinopteri; order Aulopiformes; family Paralepididae; genus Notolepis; species Notolepis coatsorum. The sequence continues at coordinate 192,710 of NW_028174872.1, read as the reverse complement.
TCTGTTTGAAAATTTGTTCTATAGATAATATACAAAATAACTAACAGTCCTTTTTATTATGGATTATTTATTTCATATGTGGAACAAGATATGGTCCAAGAACAAAGCTTGAAGATCTTGCACAACCTTTGACCTTTACAACATGTTGTTATTTTATAAGGAAAGATATTATATCTTCAGTGAACTGAAATAGAGTGCAGGTGTGTTGCATAACTTGTCTCTCATCATTACTGTACAAATGTTTATGTCAAGTCCTGTTGGATACTTAAATCAATATCGTTTGAATGAACTATAAACTTGTGAAAGTGTTGTTATTTTTATATATGTATACACACACTGTGCATTGCCCTTTATATTTCAAAAAATGAATGAAAATATGTACAGTCACCTTATACAGTTATTCTTTCCCTAATTTAACACAAAGAAAATAATTGACTCTTGGAACTATTTAATTATGCATCATATTGAAACAGAAAGGTTATCTGACGTATTCCACCAAAGGGAAAAGTGATCATATCCAAATGTGTGCATTTTTTATTGGCTAGATTGAATATGTTAAAGGTAATTGATCCAAACATACATTAATGTGTAGCTCCACCACCGGACATAAGAATGGAGCCCTGTTTTCATCTCCTGCTGACCGACACTAGACAACAGTAAGCTGCTTGTATTTGTTCTGTGGCTGAAACACTTTGGGTATGTTGGCAATGTTTGCAAACATAGTTAAACTGATCTATATTACGATTTACAATAGGTTCAGAAAGTTCCAAATATCTTATGTTCCATGTACAGATCAAGGTAGACTTAGTATGGAGTACTGTATTGCACAGGATAAACTTATATTTATAATTATAGCTACAATATATATATTGTACCGGGAGTAGACATAACAGAGTTAGTTATATTTGTACCGGGGGTAGACTTAGCAGTTATTTGTATATTTATAACAGCGTGGGCTGTACAAAGTGTACATACTCAAGTTCAAGTTCTCAAGTTCTTTAATAGTTGTCATACAGAAGTACAGAATACTTTCATACAAAATGCTTCTTACTGTTACGCTCCAGAGACTGTGCTAGACAAGATAGTATCAAATAACATAATAACATAATATAGCATGAATTTAGAAGAAGAAAATGAGGTCACAGTGTTCGGTATAGACATATGTACAATGATAAAAGAGAGATATAGAGAGATAAAAGAGAGATATACACATATTTGTATAATTGATACTGTGTAGAGTATACTTATGTTTCTATGAACTCTAACTTGTTTAATTTGAACACTATTGAATTTCAATGGTAATGTTAGATTTAGACTGAATTTCTCATGTAGCACATGGAAATAGTGAGTTCAAGTCAATTCCTTTGCATTGTTTTCAAAGTTCTATATTGAGGTTCAGTCGGTGAAACGGCAAGTTTCAAGCAAATATCCACACGGGTCCTTCTGGGTTTAAATGTCCACGTTTATTTATATAAAAGAACAAAAGACAAAATGCACAATATTCAATGAATGGTCATTCTTCCTAAACCAGCTCATATCTATGTCTGTCTCCCTCAAAGTCTGCCACCAGAAGAACAACTCTCTCTCTCTCTCCTTGAGCTTGTCGTGGAATATATTATCATGTCATTATGAGTCTCTGTTATTTTATCATGTCATACAGCTTGAGTTTCAGTCCAACCAGATTTACTGGTTAATGTGTGTATGTCTCTTTAAGATACTCTATCATTCTCTCAGTCGTAATGAAGTTGCTGTTCCTACCAGCCATAGAGCTATAACCCAAGGTCATGGGAACTGTAAGATGGAGCTGTTTTTCCTTCCAGGCTTAGCCATAACATAGTCGTATTATTAATTTCTCTAACCAGCCATTTTGTTTTCTTCTACGTAATTTCATGTATTCAATTGTGTGTCTGACGAGGCCTCGAGGCCAGTCCCTGTCAGACGCTAGGGGGTAAACATGTCTGTCTCTGGCGGGTGACTGGTCTGGCAGCGTGGCCACGCTGTCATGAACTTTCTTTATTAAATAAACCTTTCTATTATTATTAATAATGACTCAGAATGATTAATGTAAGCGGCTCATCGTTTGTCCTTTAATAATTCCCATTACAGATGGCGACGAGATGTTTTTTTTTAACCGATGGGTGTCGAGGTCGGCCGCCAAACGGACTCTGCAGAAAGGGTGAATCCTGGAATTCCGGGGGAGCGCTGTCTCGAGGCTCCTCCGTGCGAGACACCGAGGGGAGAGAACCAGCTGCGCCGTCCGCTTGGCTGTCACCTCCGGCATGAACCTTGGGGACGCGTGATAAGGAACACTCGGTGAGCTGTTGACATTCTGATTTCTGTTTAAAACATTTTTTGTTTTTAAATTTATAATTAGAGGTCTAAACTAGAACATGGTGCCGGTCAGAGCTATTTTTTAAATGTATATTACTATGTGCTCTGCAGTGGTTATTTTTTTCATTGTATTGGTGTATTACTGTGCTTGGTAGACTGGCGATGGTTTTTTTTTTCTATAGTTTCTCAATCTTGGTACGTCCCGAATGTATTAGGCAGGGATTAGGCTCGTGCCTTATAGACGGGGTGCGGGTGCCTACCACGAGTATAATAAAATATGTTGACGACGAGAAGAATTATGGGATATTTTTTTTAATTAGGTTAATATATATTTTAGAGCGATGGGGGTCGAGTTGGCCGCGAGCCGAGGCGCTATGCGGGCAGGTTGAAATCTTGGGTTTCAGGGAAAGCGCTTTCTTCTTCTCAATACTTCCCCACACATGGGAAGGGAGTGAGGAACCGCTTGCTAGCGTCCGTTTGGCTGCCAACTACGGCTAGAATCCATGGGAGCGTGGGGGAGATATTCGGTGAGCTGGGCATTCTGTTTAGAAGCGGTTATTTATAAAGTAGCCATTCTGTTTAAAAGCGGTTATTTATAAAGAGGCCATTCTGTTTAAAAGCGGTTATTTATAAAGTGGCCATTCTGTTTAAAAGCGGTTATGTATAAAGTAGCCATTCTGTTTAAAAGCGGTTTTTGTTTCCATCTATATAGTAATTATGCGAGTGGGGTATTGAATATAGGATAATGTGTGTAACCCCCCTGTGTTTCCTTGAGTACTGGGATTTAAGGGGTATGTTCTGGCTGTACGCTGTTTACAGAGCTTTTTGTCTCCGAGTGCTCAGGAGGAACCAATTTTTGGGGGCTACATAATTTGTACATAGTATTGTTTTTTTTGGGTACCTTTTTTATGGTTTTCCTCTGGACACTTTAAATTAAGAGGTATGTTCCGATAATTAGGCGTGAATTACATTTGTATCCGAAATAACAGGCGTGTGCAAAGTACTGTGAGTATAGTGGAAAGGGCAAATAGTTTTAGGCACTGATTCTGGTTTTTTTTGGTTGTTGCACTGTTTTTGGGTTATCACAAAGAGGCGGGAAGAGGGTCCGTGCGTGAGGATACCAAGTGCGTGGGATGCCAAAAGATAGGGGGACAGGGCTTATGTCGTGTGATTAGTTTTCCACTACCTTATCTGGTCAAACTGCAGTTTTTTCTGAAAAGAAATAGGATAGGGGCATTGTATCCGAAATAACAGGCGTGATACGTATCCGAAATAACAGGCGTGATACGCTACTCCACAGAGCTTTTTTCTCGAAAGTGTTCAGAGGAAACGATTTGTCGGCCACATATTTTATTGTGGGTTTTTATTTGTTGTCTTTTATTTTCTGTTTGGTTTGTGTTTACCTAGAAAATGGAAAATGTGGACAGTTTAGAGGGGCCAGAAAGGGGGGCCTGTGGGGTCATGACGGGAGAAGCTAAGAATCTGTTTTTCTGTCTTTTCTCCCACGGTGTGCCCGGGGCTGGATTTTGGGCTCGGTGTCTTTCCGTGTGCGTCACCGTCACCGGCCGTCCCGTCTCCTATCCGCTGGTCTCGCCGGCGACCATCAACTCCGGTGCGCCGGGCATTGGTGTAAAGACCTATAGAGCCTATAAGGAGGTGTTCGAGGGGAAAAGAGCACAATGGCGTGCGGAGGTGCAGGACGGGACGGGCCCACAGCGCATTGGCTGGACGCACGGCGGGGAGACATCGACCTGAGCTCAGGCAAAGTATAGCGCACACTCACATGCACGCACACAGATCGATGGAGATACAGGTACAGCAATATATTAAGGCCATGTGAACAAATCACTGACAATGGGCCTTCTGAAATTTGTATTAGTAGCTCCAAAGTTATCATAAAGTGTATAGGGTTTAGGTATACCTTTGAGACTGGGATTTAAATACATTTCAATATATACCCTGTTTTGAATAAAAAAAAAAAAAAAAAAAAAGAGCAGCCATAAAGGCACAAATATGGGTAATTATTTTTATTAAATACAGGATAGAATAGAAACAAGTGCATACTGTAGCACAGGCTGTGCACGCTGTTATATTACATAGAAATATTTTCCTCTGTCTGTGTAGGCACACACACACACACGTTTACATGCACGCACGCTGTGATAGGGGATAAACAATTCGCTATTTTATCTGCATCGTTTGTGTTTATCTGCATCGTTTGTGTTTATCTGCATCGTTTGTGTGTGTTGACATTGCCATGGGTGAATTTACGTCAGTTAGTATCTTGTTATTGACAGTAGAGCTGGACTGTTTTTGCTCATCATCACATTGTATCAGCCACCAAAATACTCATCAATATTTACATAGATTGACACTTGTGTCTGTGATCAATACATAGCTACTGCCGGAGAAATTGGGCTGCTAAATGAGGATTAGAGATCAGTAACGTTTTGGTGGTGTTCGTTCAGTGATAACAACATTGGCTAAATAGCTAACAAAATGAATACAACATATAGCGTGGCTAACGACACAGAACAACGTTAAAACAAGTGCATGCATGATTGTTTACAATAAGCGGGTGGTCAAAGGACTGACATAACGGGTAGATTGCCTGCACACCACGGGGCACACAGGGGTTCCGCGAGGTGCCTGATGGGAATGTTTCTTTAAGAACAACTATTGAACTAAACAAATAGTCTATCTAGTGCTTCATGTGTATACAATAAGTGCTTAATCTAATAACATGAACTAAAAAAAAAAGAAGTCGATCAAAATGTCTTCACACGTTTCGTAAAGTTATTATAGGAACTTTATCAACTTGACGTCCGCGGCAGGCGTCATTGCTTTTACCAACAGGGTTCCCAACGCGGCTCTGGTTCGTTATCGTTTACAAGGGAATACAAAGCGGCTGTCGTGATAATCACACAACAATACTTCCGGTCCGGTCGGTGGGCTTCATAATAAAAGTCTAGAACACCGGAAAAGACGGAGCGGTGGGCTTCAAAATAAAAGTCTAAAACACCGGAAAATAAGTTTATTTTGTACAGCGTTTTCCTCCACGAGTACTCGAGTACATCATGTGATCAATCGATCTGGATTATTTTTGCCCATCCCTAGTTTATCCTGTGCAGCAAGTCATATTGTTTATTGTTGAAAAGGATCCCCATTAGCTGTGGCCTGAGCTGAAGTCTCCATTCCAATAGAGATAGTGTATATTTTGGTCTTTATTTTGCTATACATTGTGGCGAGGGGAAGCCACTGTATATATATATATGTATATATATATGTTATGTGTGTATATATATATATATATTGGGGGGAGAGACAGGTATAATGGGGGGGCAGACATCATTATCAACATCAGCTCACATATTTAAGTAGTGCATTCTTAGGTGGTATTTGAAAGACACTTTACTATTCAATTTACTTATGTTCAGTGGGCAGTTATTCCAATGATTGATGGCACGATGAACAACAGTCCTCTTTAAAGATTTTGGTATTGTATGAGAGGGCGCTGTCATAACCCTGCCCTCTCACTTTCAAACATGCAGAGCGGCAGGGTTTTTGTTATGACGCCAGCTGTAATAGTGTGCCTTGGGACAGGCGAGTGCAAGAGGTACATGCGTGTTCACAAGTAATGTATGCTTGTGGATAATAGAGTGGATATGTATTAATACTCCCAGATGAAGGTAATAGGCTAATGTGTTGGACCTGAAAGGCTGTCCCTCCTAGTTGTGGGCTTTCAGAGGCAGGGCAGAGGGAACAGAGCGAGTGGAGAACAAGACAAACCACTCTTTAGAACCAAATTATCAGAGTAGCAGTATATACACGGCACTCCATTTGCAAAATAGGAAGAACAGCAATATTCTTCACTAACAAATTACAGGACAACTTGCTTGTGCCATGTCTTTACAAAACTGTCATGGGAGATGACCACAGCCAAAACGGCGCCGGGTCAGAGAGGTGGAAGTGCATGCTGACGGTGGAAGCAGGAGATGATGGTTCAGTAGAGCAGGGTGATTGTTGTGAGCCACACTGCCAGCGAGAGAATGTTTGTTGACATTCCTCATTAGAACATCTGAGATTAGAGTGTACTGTAGGCCCAGTAGCAGGAGGGAGAGAGGTTCATCTTAATGAAACGTGAGTTTATTAGTGTTAAAGGTTATGCAGTTGTCATGACAACACGTCGCATGACAACCAGAAGGCGGGACGAGAGATCAAAATGTGCATGGTTTGCCTATGTTTAAAACTCAAGTCCGCCTTCCCTCCATCCTGTATGACACAAGACATCGGCAATGTATAGTTTTCTCTGATTACAGTCCCAGATGCCCCCCTGGAAAATGCATAGCGCCCGCTTATTTTGCCCCTGGACAACTTTTTACCGTAAGCACGCTATGTGTTGCTCCTGAGTCAACAATGAATGTCACCGGTGCATTTGAAATATACAAAGTCATAACTGGCATTTTTAAGTGAACTGTATTCTCAAACTTTAAATATGTTTCTACAGCTAAAACAGGCCCTCTACTTTCAATACGCGAAATGGCTTCCGCTATCAGTGTGTGCATTCCTTCATTTTGTTTTTCATTGCACATTGCATGTGTGCGAAGTCGGTTGAGAGTGTGTGTGTAGTTCTTTAATCCATGTATAGGCTAGCTGAAATAATGTCATTTATAACCAAAGTGATGGCAGATGTTGTACTAAGTTTGGCTCTAAAACCAGATGTTTGAGAGCAGCCAACTTAATAAAAAGACTCTAAGTTATCCTCACCTGTAGCATCAATTGATTAAATTACCAGAAGGCAACACAAATTTCGCTCTGCTCGGAGATCACACAGTTTTCAACTTTAATATGAGAGGATGATAGATATTTTTTGTTGTTGTTGTCTTTGTATGGTGGTAATTATTGATTATAGTATCAAAGGAGGGTCATGGGAATATATTTTCATACCATTGTGGGGTTGTATTGAGCATATAGCAGCGTAATGTGTGCGCCTCTCTTTAAGAGAAGCACACATTAGCCAGTCAAAACAATTTGGTTATGATCTATGTTGATCCTTGCTATAAGGCCATAAGTGACATTGTTATGGGATCCGCTCTGTTTTCCTTGTAAAGCAGCCATAATAGTCATTTCAGCCAATCCCCAGGGTGAATGGTGTTGCAACTCCTTCCACGTCATATGTGTATATTAACTGTCTTGCCGAACGAAAGATCGCTCTCACTTGGTGATCGGACATTTGTTTACATGGTCTGATTACCAACTGCGCATTCCTTATCAATTGATCAATGTGAGGAATTAAAACTATCTTCTATTCCTTATTTCAAACTTTGGCCTCAGAACAAGTTATTGCTCATAGATCCGTTTTGTTTTCCTTGTAAAGCAGCCATAGTAGTCAGCCTTGCCCGCAGAACAGTACATTTGTTCCTATAATTTGAGGGTCTCCAGAACGAAGAAGGTAATCTAAAAAAAAAAAAAAAATGATTCGTTGAACCCCACTAGAAAAGGAAAAAAAACTATCAAATCAATAAGGCTAGACCTAGAGTAATTTTTAAGGTGTGGTCTGGTGGGCTCAGTAATGAACTGGGAAAGCAGATTTATTGGGGAGTCAGAATCAGATTTCTTCAGCCAGGACAAGTACAGTAGGGCTCAATACACACGGTGATCGAAATGTGTTGGCTTAGCAAAGGGCGATAGAAGGAGTGGTTCGGAGGCAGGATGTTTAGCACACTGCCAGCGAGAGTGGGGTTTTATTTTTTGTCTTTTATTTTTTTTTGTTTATTTGGTTTGTCCAGTTCTATTCATATCTGATTTGGCATAGTATGGAATTTTGCCATAACAATGACTGAATAGAGCTATAATTTTGAAAATGGCTTTATCCAATGTTCAGATTTCTGTCCTGGAATTATATGCAAATTAGTGCATATTTAAGTAGATCAGGCCTCATGTGATAAAAAAAAAAAAAAAATGTAGTGTCTTAAATGTAAGTAGTGAACTGGGGAAGTTTCAGTGTGATATATATTAGTTCACCTGCAGTGTCTCCCCTTTAAGTTCAGTTCAGTCTTAGACCTGTCCTCTGGTAAGGAGGTGAATACAGTTTTTTTATTATTAATTCTTTATTTTCTTTCTCTCTCTTTAATCTTATTCGTATGTCACAGGAGTGCACGTGATTGTGTTCAGTTGTGTTTGAGCCATGTACTGATAACATTACAAGTTATTGCTCATATTATATTATAAATCTCCCATAACAATAAGTATCAGAAAGCCTAGGTCAAAAACCTCAGTTGTATTTGAGCTATGTACTGATGGTTTTTTCTTTCTTTTTTCTGTGGTGGGGTCTCGCTGAACGGTCTCTTCACTCTCCTTGCGGTCCGGGCACCCATCTCTGACCAAGAGGAGGACGCGCAGAGGACCACTGTCTGTACCAGGCTTCTGCAGTTACAGCGGTGACACATGGACAGTACTCCGTGACCATCAGATCTGTTTCCAGCAGAACCTGACGGGGGAACCGACTACAGCTGATTACGGGGAGACAAGCTGGCCCAGCTAATCTACTGGACCAGAGCTCCACTCTGCAGCTACAGCATGGACACTGAGACAGTTTCTAGCAGGCCTGTTCCATCAGGGCCACAACCAAGGGCCTGAGTGGGGGGACCGACTACAGCTGGTTTCTGTGAAAGTAAGCTGTCCCAATCTGCTCCAGAACTAGGAGGCAGAGGGCCTATCGGCTAGTGAACGATGGGGCGCTAAGACCATCAACCGACAGCTGACTCCAGTCTGATAGGATCAGTGGTCCTGAGATAAAGATCTTAGAGACAGTTTCCAGCAGGTCTAAGCCATTCACCGGACAGGCTCCTTGCATCGGAGGGGAGGATCATCAGGACCGAGCCACGGCATACATGGACTGCAGAGGGGGGTGCTTGGACCAGCGACCGGGGGAGGGAGAAGAGACCGTTTCCGGGATGAGGCAAGTTTTACCCACAATGCTTAGGTTTGAACCACAATACATGCAGATATTACAGTATCGTCCTAAAAGATGTTAGGTAATGATGTAATGAACTTTCTTTGATTCAGGTGGAGATTTTGTAATATGTTGTGCATTATAATAGTAACCAGTTATTTTTTTCATTCTTTGTGAGGAGTCTGCAGATTGTTTTTGTTTTGTTTTGGCTATCTCCCGGAGAATGCAGTCACGTGTATTCTGTTTTCGCTATGTTATATTTCGTGAGCGCAGTCTATCTTGCAAGGTACTGCCCTGTGTTTTCTTTTGTGATTTCAATTTTTCAGCTTGGTGGTGGGAGAAGTATGGCCTTGACAAAACCAGAGACTGGACACTGTACCCTTGAGTCCTCCGACCATCCGTCTGGGCATTTGCAAAGAGACGCTAATGAGGGTTGCTGTTATGACAACTTCTCTTTTGCACGTGACACGGGGTCTATGCAGAGGACCTTTTGTTTTTTAGATAATAAAAATAGTTTTGCTGGGTTATTATAATCTGTGTTTGAATGATAATATTTTTTGTTGTCTTTATGAAATGATAAATGATTGTGATTAATAATTATCAAGAGGAGGGAACTGTCGTGGAATATATTATCATGTCATTATGAGTCTCTGTTATTTTATCATGTCATACAGCTTGAGTTTCAGTCCAACCAGATTTACTGGTTAATGTGTGTATGTCTCTTTAAGATACTCTATCATTCTCTCAGTCGTAATGAAGTTGCTGTTCCTACCAGCCATAGAGCTATAACCCAAGGTCATGGGAACTGTAAGATGGAGCTGTTTTTCCTTCCAGGCTTAGCCATAACATAGTCGTATTATTAATTTCTCTAACCAGCCATTTTGTTTTCTTCTACGTAATTTCATGTATTCAATTGTGTGTCTGACGAGGCCTCGAGGCCAGTCCCTGTCAGACGCTAGGGGGTAAACATGTCTGTCTCTGGCGGGTGACTGGTCTGGCAGCGTGGCCACGCTGTCATGAACTTTCTTTATTAAATAAACCTTTCTATTATTATTAATAATGACTCAGAATGATTAATGTAAGCGGCTCATCGTTTGTCCTTTAATAATTCCCATTACAAGCTCTTTTGATAACGCAGATGGGTATGTTCTAAAACAAGATAGTTGCATTTACGACTGACCCATGCCCCACACGTCCTGGCTGTGGGTTCAACCGAAGGCCTTGGAGATAGAAGAGTGTCCCGTATGAAGTGTCCCGGCTGCCCAGAGATAAGAGGTGAGGGAGAAGGTTATAGGCTGAATCCACCTCCACATGGAGGTCCGGCCCCCACATTGTTACCAACCCCCCCTGGAACAGAGAGAGGAGGCACAGACCCAAATCCCACAGTAATTCAAAATGACCAAAGGTGACAAAATACAAATAAAATGGTTGCATATTGTTATCCAACCTACCCTGAGTATGAAAATAAAGATTTGTCCCCACATGCAAAGGAACAGAGGTATTGAAGATAGGAATCAAATATGTGAATATGCAAAGATCTAATCAAACAAACTTTACCCCGGTAGGCTAGAAACTAGAAACAAAGCTAAACATAGTGTGTGTGTGTGTGTGTGTGTGTGTGTGTGTGTGTGTGTGTGAGTCCCTCAGAACAATGATAGAGTGACTGAGTGAATGTAACTCCTAATTACCTCATCTTTCACAACTCAGGATCTTCAATATCATTTTAAACCCCAAACCCTGGGTAGAGGAGCTGTGAATGTCACTGATCTCTACTTCAGCTCACAGAACTCAGCCTTCCCAGGGTATACTTGGAGCCAAAGTCCAGGATAGAGAGGCTGAGTGAATGTGGTGTTGACTCTGTGCAGGAGGGTCATGGTGTCAGAGACACTGTAGAAGGACAGAGTACCTGCCCTGTGATCCAGGTACACTCCTATTCTGGAGGACCGGGGGCCTGGTATTGTTATGCTCTCGTTATTGTGTCTGAAGAGGTAATCACTTTGTCTGCACAATAAAGCCCAGGATTTAGAATTGTATCCAAATAGACAGTTCTCCTCAGTGCCTGTTCTAATAATGTCTTTGTAGGAGGCTGCTACAGAAACCCCTCCACCACTCCACTCCACCTCCCAGTAACAGCGTCCAGTCAGACCTTCTCTACCCAGAACCTGACACCATTTAATAAATCTTTCTGGGTGATTAGGATATGACTGCATTTGGTGCATCAGTGTTGCTCTTCTGTTCCCCTCAGACAAAGACATACTTGTGTTTGTTGTGTTTGGGTCCAGTGTGATCTGAGAGGAATATTGTAAGAAGTCAGCTCTGGTCTTGGGCTCTGGTGGCAGTAAAAGATTAACAGTATTCACTGTTGTTGAGATTCTGGGCCACTGCTCTTTCAGAACGTCCTCTAGTTTGTCTCTCAGCTCAGACACAACCTCAGTCACGTCTGCAAAGTACAGGAGAGGAAGGACACTGATGCTGGGTGAGTCTGTAGACTCACTGGGACTGGAGAGGGAGGGGTAACTCTGTAGAAAGTGGATGTGGTCCTCTGTGTGTGAGAGCTGCTCCAGCTCAGTGGCTCCCCTCCTCAGGTCCGCTATCTCCTGCTCCAGTCTCTTCTGCAGTTCTTCAGCCTGAGTCACAGTGGTCCTCTGTTGGGCTCTGATGACCTTCTTCAGCTCAGAGCGCCTCGTCTCCAAGGAGCGTATCAGCTCAGTAAAGATTCTCTCACCGTCCTCCACTGCTTTATCAGCAGAGCGATTGAGAGAATCAACAGCCTGTTGGGCCTCTTTGAGTCGCTTCTCTCTCTCCTGGACTCTCTGATGGATTTTCTGCTGACTCATGCCAAGCTCTTTCTGTCTCTCCGTCCTTTCTGCTGCAGCTGAGACTGTATCATGGCCTTTATGTTCATCCATGGAACACAAATAACAGATGCACTGCTGATCAGTACGACAGAAAACATCCAGAATCCTGTCATGACGAGAGCAGATGTTCTCCTGAAGCCGTGTGGAGGCTTTGACCAGCTTGTGTTTCTTAAAGGTATCAGATTGATAGTGAGGCTGGAGGTGAGTTTCACAGTAAGAAGCCAGACATACCAGGCAGGACTTGAGGGCTTTCTGCTTTCTCCCAGTGCAGACACCACAGGCCACATCTCCAGGTCCAGCATAACAGTGATCAGGAGGAGCAGCTTGGAGTCCTGTCTTCATTAGTTGTTCCATCACTTCAGCCAGCATGTTGTTTTTCTTCAGAAAAGGCCTCGGAGTAATAGTCTCCCTGCACTGGGGACATGTGTAGATCCCCTTCTGATCACCGTGATCCCAGCAATCTGTAATACAGCCCATACAGAATGAATGAATGAATGAATGAATGAATGAAAACTTTATTAACAGATTGCAGAATGGGTACAGTGCAGTACAGCTCAATACATACAATTGTTAAGGGGATGCAGACCAGTAGCTGTGTCCACAGGGAATAGCTACCGGATCCTTCAGTAGATCCAGACAGATAGAACAGCAGAACTGGTCCCGGTCCAGATCAACTCCTTGCTGCGCCATTTTATTCTACAAAGACAACGACACTCTAAGTTTTGTTTTCTCAGGAAGAGTGATCGTGTGGGTGGGAGGTGCTTCCTGGTTCTAGCTGTCCAGGGGAGGAGTCGCTTTAAAGAGACAGTGTCTATTTTACTGTGATTCATAGATAGAAGATGTTTATTTTTTTTTACTTAGTTCAGGACTTTCTATCGTCATCAACTACCTCTAATTAGTTTACTTTGTCAACGAAACCCCACTAAAACTCATAAGCACAAAGAGAGACAGGCAAAATGGTAAACATACTCAATAAAACACTCTCTCTTTCTCTCTCTCACTCTCTCATTCGCTCTCTCATTCTCTCTCTCATTCTCTCTCTCTCATTTCCTCTCTCTCTCCTCCTCCTCCCTCCTTAAAGCCCACTCTAAAAGAGGCCCCGGCGAACACAAGAGCTGGAGTGGACAAGGGAACAAAGAGTTGTTAAAAAATCTCTCTCGTTCTCCTCTCTCTCTCTCGTTATTTCACTGATTTGATTTACTGATTTGTTTGAAGGCTGGTTTCTTACCAGTTTCCTTTATGTCTCAGAAAGACCCTGACTTCATTGCTGGACATTGGTGTCAAAGTAAATCTGCAGTAATTATCATTTCATGAGCAAAGTTATATATATGAAATGATAATGCAATGAAAACCTATAAAACCCATGATTACAGTTGTTAATATGAAAACTGAATAACTTGATGCTACCAAATATGCATTAGGTACAGTAACAAAGAAAGTAGAGAACCCAGGGGAGGAAAGAAAGTACTTGTACTACTGTATGTAAATACTTTACTAAAGAGGCAGTGTCTATAGTTTACTGTGATTCATAGATAGAAGATGTTTTACACAGTTCAGGACTTTCTCTCGTCACCTAATCAGGAGATCGCATATTTTCGTCAAGAAAGCAGATTAAGGCTAACCCTCTCTGCCTCTTGGGACATTTCAAGGTGCTCTGGTCTTTGGCTTCTGTGTGGATGCTTATGTATGTGTAGTTGTATGGCTATATTTTGCCCTAGAGGAATGTACTCACCTACTCGGCCACATTTTAGATTTAGTTTTAACAGCAGGTTTCTCCATCGACAACATGGAAATAGATGACCCAGTCCTTTCAGACCATTCACTGATCTCTTTTGATGCTCTGTGTTTTGTCCCCATTTCCAAAGCTATTGTCCCAGCGCGTTCCTCTCGCCACATTAACCCCTCCACTGCCATTAAGTTCCGTGATGCCTATATAGCTGCCCCTAACACCTGCAGTATTGAGGCCTCTCCTGCCCAGCACAGCACTGAGATCCTTATCTCAATGTTCAATTCTTCATGCTCCTCCATACTCGACTCTGTCGCCCCCCTTAAACTCAAAAGGCCCAGACCTAGATCTCAGCCCTGGCTTGATGAGAACACCAGAGCTTTAAGGAGACAGTGCAGACAGGCCGAGCGCAGGTGGAAACACAATAAACTGCAGATCCACTATGAGATCCTTAAACATCACCTCAAACAGTATCAAGAGGCAGTTAAGGTGGCGAGAGAAAGGCACTTCTCAGAAATAATTGCCAAAAATTGTCACAATCCCAGAGTCCTTTTTTCGACCATTAACTCTTTCACCTCCCCTCCTCCCGCCCCCTGCCCCGATGCCTCCCCCTCCAAATGTGAAGAATTCCTAAACTTCTTCATTAGGAAGGTGGAAACCATTAGATTAGCCATCTCATCGTCCTCCTCCACCCCCCCTCCTACCCAGCCCACCTGCCCGGCCCCCCCGCCTGCCCAGCCCCCCTGTCGGACCCCCCCTCCTGCCCAGCCCTCCTGCCCACTTCCCCCTCCCTCCCACCCCTCCTGCCCAGCTCTTTTGAACAACTTCCAACCCATCTCTCTAACCACTCTCAGAGAGCTGGTGGCAGGCATGCGGACCGTCACATCCCCCCTTGATGCCCTCCCTACCCATCTTCTAAAAGACTCCATGGACATAGTAGGCCCCAGTATTTTGTCTATCATAAACAGCTCTCTGGAATCTGGCTCTGTTCCCTCCTCCCTTAAGCACGCCATGGTTGAGCCCCTCCTAAAAAAAACCTAACCTAGACCCTGCTCTTTTCAATAATTACAGGCCCATATCCAAACTACCCTTCCTATCTAAGATTTTAGAAAAGGCTGTCCTGGCACAGCTCCTCCCCTTCCTACATCACAACAACCTCCTAGACAAATTCCAGTCAGGTTTCAGGGCAGGGCACAGCACTGAGACAGCGCTAGTCAAAATCTACAATGACCTGCTTCTCACCATCGACTCAGGTAGCTGTGCCATGCTCCTCCTCCTGGACCTCTCTGCCGCGTTCGACACGGTCGACCACTCCACCCTGGTCGATCGTCTCGAACACAGGCTAGGTATTGGGGGGTCTGCCCTAAACTGGTTCGCATCCTACTTGAGCGGCCTCTCCTTTTCGGTCAGTTTGGGTGGACACTCCTCCCCCACAGCTAGTCTACCGTATGGGGTCCCCCAAGGTTCCATCCTGGCCCCCATACTCTTCTCCATCTACATGCTCCCTCTGGCCGAAATCATCCAGAAACACAACATTTCATATCACTTTTATGCCGATGACTCCCAAATCTACCTTCCCCTCAACCCCTCTGACACAGCTAACCTAGACTCTCTTAAAAACTGTCTCAAAAAAGCTGGATGGCCCTCAACTTCTTACAGCTAAATGAAAATAAAATGGAGATCATTTTGTTTGGCCCCCCCTCTTCCACCAAAACACTCTCCAACAGCCTAGGACAACTCTCCACCCACCTCAAACCCCACGTCAAGAGCCTGGGTGTAATCTTTGACCCAGAGCTCAAATTCGACCGGCAGGTAAATGCCGTAGTCAAATCATGCTTCTTTCAACTCTGCAACATCAGTAAAATAAAACCAATCCTTTCACCCGTCGACCTGGAAACGGTAGTCAATGCATTCATCACCTCACGCCTTGACTACTGCAATGCCCTCTACACCAGCATCAGTCAGGCAGCCATGTCCCGCCTCAAAATGGTCCAGCACTCTGCAGCTAGGTTCCTTACCGGTACCAGAAAGAGAGAGCACATCACACCAGTCCTAGCCTCCCTACACTGGCTCCCAGTCCCATTTAGAATAGACTTTAAAATCCTCCTCCTCACCTTTAAAGCACTATCGGGTGCAGCACCCTTATACATCACCGAGCTCATCACCCCCTACGCAGCACCCAGGTCACTAAGATCCTCCAACCAGGCTCGGCTGGTCCCCCCCCGCACCAGACTCAAAAAGAGAGGCGATCGCTCCTTCAAGGCCGTGGCCCCCAAGCTATGGAACCAGCTTCCCCTGGAGATCCGATCTGCCCCCTCGCTGGAGACATTTAAGGCCCGTCTAAAAACCCACTTCTATTCCCTGGCCTTCAATAAACCCTGATTCTCCCACACCCTAACTCACACACTCCCATGTAATTTTATCCTGCCCCCCCCCCCCCTCCTGTATATCTTCTTATGCTCCTCTGTCCCCTGTGTGCTACTGTACTTTGTGTTCCCCTATCCGTGTGTTGTCCTACTGTCCTATTCTCTGAATGGACTGTCTTGTCCTGCTGTGCCTTTTTGGATTTTTGTATTTGTGTATTTTATATTAGGACATTGATTTTAAGCTTTGATTGTACAGCACTTTGGTTGGCTCTTGTGCTTTTAAACGTGCTATATAAATAAATTACTTGACTTGACTTGACTTGACTTAACGAAGCACTTGTTTTGTCTTGTTCAGTTGTTCCTTTATTCACTGTGATTTTGTTTTCTACTGCTCCCATGTTCTGGTTTGCAGTATCTGCTTTACTCAGAGCTTTCAGAAGCTCTGTCATGTTTCAATCTGTGTTTCTCAAGATATCTTTTTTTCCTTTTCCTTGATTATGTTTCTCATGATCAAAATAAAACGTTTAAAATCTGCAACGTCCAACACGTTATTTTGTCTGATGCAATTTCTTGTTTTGCTTAACAGGGACAGGTGTCAATACTTTCACGGGTACTGATAAATACTGAACTCATGATACTGAATACCAATATGAGCACTTGACAATGACATTTACCATTTCGGAAAACTTAGTCTATTGAAAACTGAGGAGGGGAATTTGTCTTATACGGTCACATTTGAATGACTTTGTACATATTAAAGGGGAAAAAACAACTAAAACGATGTTGATATATTTTGCACATAATCTCACGCACATCCCAAAAACTCGAAACAGTTTTGCACACATTCATTTAGTTTGATAGTTATTGAGAGTAAATTAGTTTGAATATGGCCCTCAGTGATGTCATCGGGGACATTGTATCCTTGTGTTAATCACAGCACCATGATGTAGATGAAATAGCAATATCTTGTTTTATAGGGACTGCTACCTTATCATTTAATTGAGCTGTGATTAACACAACACAAGGATTCAGTGTCCCCGATGACATTACTGGTTGCCATATTAAAACTCATTACTCTCAATAACTGTCAAACTAAATTAATATTTGCAAAACTGTTTAGAGTTTTTGGATGTGTGTGAGATTATTTGTAAAATAAATTGCCGCTGTTGTTTTGGTGAAATGCCCCTTTAACCTAATCTGATGGCAGCATTCCAGCTAATTTTGCAATGTAAAATATTTGCATCATGTCATTGTGTCTTTACCAGCTAACGCTCTTGGGAAATGCATTATTGTAGTTTTCAACATTTTCACCTTTTAATTTTAAACCAATGCTGCCATCTACTGACAACATAAAGTGTTGTCTAATCGTCACCTTGAGAGCCACTTCCGTATACTAGCGTCGCCCAAATCACGTGACTCAAATCAGCCAATGGAAGCGAGCGGCCGGAGGACCTCAGCCATTGGGTGGGACCCAAATCACGTGACCCAAATCAGCCAATGGAAGCGAGGGGTCTCAGCCTTTGGGTGGGACCCAAATCACGTGACCCAAATCAGCTAATGGAAGCGAGGGGTCTCTAAGCGCCTATTTGTAGCGACTAGCGACGCATCCCAGCCGAACATCCTCCATCTTGGATTAGTTTGGCGAGCGTTTTTTTCAGCGTGGCATAATGGGATTTATGATTAGCTAATGTGCATATCGATCTACCAGAATCCGATGAGTGGTGAGGAAATGCTGCCGGCGATCACATGGCCTGACGGTAGGATAATATTACCCCAAATTACAGCTGGATTGGACATTGTTTTATAACTTAACGTGATTGGTCAATGAAAATGCTATATTGAACGCACACTGTATTGCAGTCAGATCAATCATAGTAATCGGCGTTCCCCGCCGCCCCCATTTCATCCATAGATGCTCTGTGTAACTCCTTCAAGCACTGCAGACACAAGTGGTTTCCTTTCGACGGGTTTATTAAAGGCTTGGTCCTCCAATCCACCGTGAAAACTTAAACAGAAACATATACGTTGCGTCAGGTCAACACAAACAATAATATACACGATATGAAAACAATACATCAGAAAAGCAAAATACAAATAAACATTAATTACCTCGTTGGCTGCATGCTACATAAAAAAGGGGTCTTGTTCTTCTGTTCTTGGTAACAGTCTTAGTGGTACACTACACATAGTCGTAAAGCTGTAAAGGAATGTGGATCACTACCCACTTTCAAAACCTCTCTCAAGGGACACCTACGGGAGACTGCAATTCAACACTGGCCCCTGTAAATATCCTAACCCAATCATTCCAACCCCCTCCAATGTACAGTCATTTACCTAGTATGGTTTTGTCAATAGTTCAATGTACAATTGTGTTTGTTTGTACAGTGTCTCCTCCCCCCCCCCCTCAATGTACAGTGTTACTTGTTTATACAGTATGCCCCCCGCCCCCCCCCCCCCCCCAACCACCTCCAATGTAAATTACCCAGTATGGTTGTCAATATCCCAATGTACCCAACCCCCCCCACCCAACCTCCAATGTACAGTTTCTACGTCAAATGTATATACTCCCTTTTCTTGACTCCTTCTGTATCACAAACAGTACTGTATTTGCAAATCTGGTATGTCATAAATGTATAGATGTAGCAGTACTGACTATCTGTATGTCATGTATGTCATATATGTCTATATGAATTGAAAATGGGGGACCCTGATGGAAACAAGACAAACGTCTTTCTCAGGTCTGCATCCCCTTAACAATTGTATGTATTGAGCCGTACTGTATTGTACCCATTCTGCAATCTGTTAAATAAAGTTTTCATTCATTCATTCATTCATTCGTACACTCTTCGAATCTAGAGAGCCTGTACAACTCGTCTCACCATTCCTGCCGCTGCAGGTGTCTTAATGAGTCCCAGTCTCCCAACATCCCTGCCGCTTGCTCGCAGGTGTCTTAATCAGACCCAAATGTAACAACACAACAGCAGCCTAACGGGACACCACATATGACCAGACGTCAAAATGAATATATTATAAATTGTAGCAAATTAAATAATAAAGAAAATAAGAAATGAAACATAAATACATTCTCAAATATTACACTTACAAACTGAAATAACATAAATGATGAAACCATATAATGGCCACAGTTACACTCTGTAATAGTCCGGATGCTACGCAGTTTGTTTTATTTCATTCGTATATATACAGCAGAAATGGCGTTTGATATAACTGCGCCAACGTTTAGCCTATTATCTACCCGGGAAAAAAGCCTAGCCAAAAAGTGTGTTACACCTTATATTCACAACGCTATAAAATGACAACCACCCGATGGATTTTTATTTTCTTTAAGCCATTGTGAAGGCACGGTTTATGCACTCAAGTGACAATGAGAATGGACAGATAGCAATACTATAAAGCATAGTTAAAACAAAACCAACACGTTTGTTTACATTCCGCGGTCCCCTGCACCATATTAGACGGGTCCAAGCCGGTCGTCAAAGTGTTAACAATTGTGTGTATTGAGCCGTACTGTATTGTACCCATTCTGCAATCTGTTAAATAAAGTTTTCATTCATTCTTTCATTCATTCATTCATGCAGCACTTAAGGTGTTGATACCATTCAGCACCACATATTTGTGTGAAGCTGGCTTTTCATCCATGACAGCTCTGAAAACAAAATATAGGGCCAAGTTGAGCCTTGAGGATGACATGCGTGTTGCCTTGTCGTCGATCTCCCCACGTCTTGACCGTATTATTAGCCAGCAGCAGCAGACCTCGCACTGAGCTAGAAATGTCCACAAGTGCTTATTTTCTGTATTTATTTATATTTTTTGAGAAATGGTAACTTGGTGATCCTTTGATTTTTTTAGAAATGGTCACACTTTTTTTTTTTTTTTTTGAAAACAGTGCAGCTGCAACAGATAGCACGTTAGTGATCCTTTTCTGTATTCAAAAAAAAATTCACACTATTGATTGATTGAAAACTTTATTAACAGATTGCAGAATGGGTACAGTACAGTACAGCTCAATACATACAATTGTTAAAGGGATGCAGACCAGAGAAAGACTTTCGTCTTGTTTACATCAGGGTCCCCCATTTTCAATTCATCGTAACATATATGACATACATGACATACAGATAGACAGTACTGCTACATCTATACATTTATGACATATCAGATTTGCAATTACAGTACTGTTTGTGATACAAAAAGAGTCCAGAAAGAAAAAAGTATATACATTTGACGTAGAAACTGTACATTGGATTGGGTAGGTGGGGGTGGGGGGGGACTGTACATTGGAGGTGGTTGGGTGGGTGGGGGGGTGTTGGGTATATTGCTATATTTATTTATACATTTAGACCTGAAACGCCTGCTAATAATGCATTATATAGCCTGCATACTGTATACACACAAATGTGTTTCCCGGTTTCAATGGGTTAAATAAACGTTATTTTGAAAACAAGCACTTTTGTCATCATTGTAGCAAAAAAGACGGGACCGGAAAAGTCTTTATCGTATGTAGGGGTGCCCTGGAATATTTTATTGGACACAGGGGTGCCTGCCTTGGCAGCAGAAAGGTTGAGAACCCCATACATGACATCATCTATAGTCCTATGTACTGTAACGTTACATAGCTATTTAAATCCCAATAGTGTCAGTGATTAGCCTCGCCCTCTAGCTGTATCTATTGTGATCACCAGAGATCATCGTTAGAGAGTTGGTGTGTTTTGGGAAGCACGGTCCTTGTTCCTGACATGGCTTTTGAAGTGATATTCGCACGTGTTTTTGCGGGTCCAGTCCACGGGGTATGTTGACAGAATTAGCAAAACACCTTATCGACTGAAGCATAAAAGTCATTAGGATACTGCTCTGCTCTGAATTTAGGGCTTAGTGGGGAATTTTTTCCGACGTTAACGACGCACCGAAGCAGCTAGACGCTTGGACATTTCTCCGTGTTGTGTGTAACACGCAGCGGTCCCCGCCTCCCTCCCTCCTTGCAACAAACGTTCCACCCAAAAACGGAATTTCAGTCCAGATTAGGGTACATTCTGCTATGATTGGACGTTTATGCGCCTTGTGTAATGTGGGACTTGTAGTTTCTGAACTATTAACAGCGGAGCTGTTTTGTAATCTTCACTCGTCTCGCACACTGCGAGTAAATGATTTTTCCGGTTCGCACACACATATTATTAGGGGCAAATATGAGGGAAATGCTCGCACTGTAGAGCATATATAATTAGTAAACTGTCGGGGGCTTTTCTTGCCTCCCCTTAACTGATTTTCGAGGGCATTTGATTTGGTAAATTTTCGAGGGCATTTTGCCCCAAGCCCCAGTTAATTTCGAACCCTGGGTCAGACTACTACTTGACCTTACTTCTAGAACCCACCTCACCCCTGCCCACTTTGACTACCTAGGATGGATTAGAGTAGACGACAAGAGTACAGCAACTTGCAATGGGCCTGGTCTACAAGATACACTACACGACCAAGGTACCCATTTTTTTTTTATACTTCTAATTTACATGCTATACTATGTTATTTTATTTCATACTTATCTTGTCTTGCACAGTCTCTGGAGCGCAACAGTAAGAAGCATTTTGTATAAAAGTATTCTGTACTTCTGTATGGCAACTATTAAAGAAACTTGAAACTTGAAACATGTCAAAATACTTCCCAAAGGTCAGTGAATACCACGACCACAACACCAGAGGGAGCTCAACAAATCATGTTAAACCCAGATTCGGCTCAAACAAGGGACTAAACACGTTTCGCAATTATGCCACATCAATGTGGAACGCCCTACCCAAAGCTGTAAAGGAATGTGAATCACTACCCACTTCCAAAACCACTCTCAAAGAGCACCTACGTGAGACTGCAATTCGAAACTGGCCCCTGTAAATGTCCTAACCCAATAATACACGAGACCCTCTTCTTGGAACCAAGTAAGGTTTTGTCGATATTCCAATGTACAGTTTCCCCCACCCCACCTACCCAACCCCCCCCCCCCCCCACCCAACCACCTCCAATGTACAGTTCCCCCCCCCACCCCACCTACCCAACATCCAATGTACAGTTTCTACGTCAAATGTATATACAGGGTTCGTACGGGTGCTGGAAATCCTTGAAAATGCTTGTATTTCAATGTGGTGTTTTAAATGTGCTTGCATTGTGTATAAAGTGCTGGAAAGTTATTGAAATTGTAATTGCACTTTATACTTTCATAATCACTCGCTATCTGACTGAATAGTTTGGTTTTTAGATAAAGAAATAAAATAAGTCTGAGCGACTCGAGTGAGCCGTTTTCGCCTTTCACGCAAAATGAAATGTGGCTGGGCTCGACCCGTAGTGTTTTTTAAATTTTTTACCTGTGCCATCTGAGAACAGCGTGTGTGTGGCCAACATGCCGGGAGGCTGCCATTTTAATGAGCTCTGGCTTGGAGATATCAAATATAATTCATGGTTAAAAAGAGGAGAACATCCTCGAGTAGCCGTGTGCAAAATATGCAGAAAGGACCTGCAGATTTTTACCATGGGAGTCTGCACTTTCGAGCCACGTTGAAAGGTGAGCCACTGAGCCATGGGACCCATGTATTTCCATGTATTTCAAACCACGATAACTTGTGTATTGAAATGGTATTTAATTTTTATAACGGAACATTTACGGAGACTGGTGTGGAGCAGTTGTAGTCTGGAACGCAGTAACGTACTGTATATCTGTATGTCATGATGAATTGAAAATGGGGGACCCTGGTGTAAACGAGACGAAAGTCTTTCTCTGGTCTGCATCCCCTTAACAATTGTGTGTATTGAGCCGTACTGTATTGTACCCATTCTGCAATCTGTTAATAAAGTTTTCAATCAATCAATTCAATTCAATCTATCAATAAATAACGTCTTATCTCTCCATCATTCACAGAACCACAGCGCACTCTTGCCTGTGTATCACTTGTACCGACTCAGATTCCCCTAAATCTGAGACCGGTAACAAATTCCATAAACTGATATTTTTATCTTATTTAACCAGGTAGGTAAATTAAGAACACATTCTTATTTACAATGAAGGCCTGGTGAGAGGACAAAAGGGCCTCTCGAAGGGTAACGGGGAAAGGAGACCAAATGTGTTAATAAAATAAAATAGATAGAGAGACATGATACATACATGAGGTATTGGAAATAATTAAAACACAAACAACCAAATACAATTACAAGGTATATAGATGGAACCGTTAAAAGGCTGGGTGACAGTTGCAGGTGTGTGTAAACAACCATAAGCTGAGATGGGACGAGCGTCCTCTAGCGCAGAGCCAACACTTTTCACTTTCACCGTCTGCTGCCTCTGCACAGTCATCACATTAACATGGTAGTGATGAAGCAGTAGACCTGCAAATTGCTGCAATAATGCAATATCCATTAGTGATGCACCGATGTGAAAATTGTGGCCGATACCGATAACCGATATTAATATTGCTGTTCTGGCCGATACCGATATTTACCGATGTCGATATCTCTGACTATAGAAAACACTTTTTTATGATAATCAAATAAAGAGCTATTTTCCTAAATTCATTAAATTTTTTTTACTTTTGTATTTTCAGAATTACTGATATTTTGGAACTATTCAACACATTGAGTGCCACGCCCCTTCCGGGAAGTGACCCCTTCATTGCCGTCCATTAACCCCATGTAAATGTAGTTGTAGTTTGTAGAGCTAAACCTATATTTTATAGCTATGGGTCTAATAACGCCGTCGAGTCTCAGTGAGTTGCTTCTGGTCAATGTGCAAAAAACATTATTTTTTCATCCGTACATTTCCGTTTTATACTGTTTTGAATATGAATATAGTTTTGTTGCTTCTGAGTAATTCCAGGGAAAAGATGCGAAAACTGTAAGTTTTCAGACGGTTAACCCTTTCACTACCATACTGCAGACGGTTAACCCTTTCACTACCATACTGCAGACGGTTAACCCTTTCACTACCACACTACAGACGGTTAATCCTTTCACTACCACACTATAGAAGGTTAACCCTTTCACTACCACACTGCAGACGGTTAACCCTTTCACTACCACACTACAGAAGGTTAACCGTTCCACTACCTTCTGTAGTGTGGTAGTGAAAGGGTTAACCAATGGCGATATTGATTGGTAGAGTCCTTTCTCCGCACACTCCATGCTGTTCCTCACACTAGCTCCGGCTAGTTAGCCACAGACCAATGCAAAGTGAATGCGGACACGTTCCCGTCTGTACGAGATTAAAGTTATTCTACCTTGTTGTTTAATTAATAACATCCGATCTAACATGATCTGTTGCATGTTTTAAAATGTGACTAACAATCGTATGAAGTCTTAAGAAGATTGTTTTTCACTTTTAACATCACTTTCTTTCTCCTTTTTTTATTTTTCTCTCTTTCTCTCTTTGACTCCCCCTCTTTCTCCTGATCTGTCCCCCTCTCCTGCTCTATCTGTATCTCCCTCTGTCTCTTCTCCCTCTTTCTCTCTTTTTCTCATCTCTTTCTCATCTGTCTCTCTTTCTTTATCTCCTCTCTCTTTCTCCCTGTTTCTCTCTCTGTCTCTTTTCTCCCTGTCTCTCTCTCTCTGTCTCTTTTCTCTCTCTCTCTAGCTCTTGGTGTTGTTTGACCGTGAGGATCCCTGGGAGAGAGACGGCCAGAAAACAGTCTTACACAGAATCTACAGGAAATTCCTGGGGCTGAGAGCTTTTATACGAAAACAGATAAATAATATTTTTCTACAGTAAGAGGAGACACTGTAACGGCGGATGTATATATATTTACGATTGAGCTTTTGTTTCGTTTAACGCAATGACTCACGCTAATGTGGCTAACTGATCGACCTCTCGCACACAATTAATGACATGTTGCGGACAGCCATATCGGTGACAATGTTTATCTTTTAGTGCCAAATGATAAGAGTCTGAGGCGGAGTCTCAAAAGAGAATGTTGAATATTTATTGTGCATTAAAAATCACAAGAGAGCCTCTACTAGCTAACTGAAGTTACCGGAGCCTTCTGGAGTGCAACAACGTATAACGTCCGTGCGGAATCAATGTCCCAACAACCATTCCGTGGGTGAACTCATTGAGTTGTCAATCAATGATACTAATGCTAATCTATACAATCACCTGTTGTTGAATAAATACCATTACTTTATAGTTATTACTAAAAAACAGTATATATAAAACAGTAGCTGTAACATTTTATTTTTTCTTATAATTTTATATAATATTTGTATTTTTTATTTTATTTTTTTAATGTATGCACTGGTATCGGATCAGTATCGGTACCGGCCGATACCCAAAGCTTAGGTATCGGAATCGGATCGGGAAGGAAAAAATGGTATAGGAACATCTCTACTCGAGACCTCTTGAGGCAAACAGTGCGGGTTCCCCCGACCTCGCCTTCGCCAGGCCGGGTATCACGTTAGTGCCTCCCACTCCCGCAAGATCGGCAGTGGTCTGGCAGGTGTGCGTGATTTGGGTGGTAGTAATATCACTGCAGGGCTACGGTGTGTAGGAACCCACCCTATCGGGCAGTGTGGGGGCCTCACACCTTGCATGTCCAGCTGTAGAACAATTCCTCAGCCGTCCATGCTGGAGGGGTGTTCAGTGGGGGAGCTTTTGTCACCTCCCGTATCAAACCGGCCCTTTCTGTCGGGGTCCCCCCTTGGGTGCAATTGCCTCGTGGGTAGTGTCAGGGGCCGATGTCCCGACTCCACGGAACGCTCTGCTTGCGCGGTTAGCGGGTCCAGGGTTGGCTACGCATAGCGGACGGGACCGGGCCGCCTATCTACGGTTTCTGGCGGACCAGCGCCAAGTGGCGGCGGGTGCGCTTGGGATTATCTCACATATGGCTACAGCAGTGTCATATCTCGAGGTGGATGGAGAGAACGCTGAGGCGGGGACTTGTATTTACACAACCCCACCCGTTTTCAGGTTTGGTACAGACCCTATTGTTAGGGTCACCAGCAGTGACAGCTCTGGCCAACGAGATCCAATCTCTGTGGGTGAAGCAAACCATCGTCGTGGTCCCAAAGGAGGACGCGATGCGTGGCGTTTCCTCCCGGTATTCTCTGGTGCCCGAGAAATCGGGAGGGGGGTGTGCAGACCCATGCTGGACCTGTCCCATGGAAGGTTCAGCATTTTGGACCGTCTCCCACCTGTTGAACGCTGTCAGGTGGGGGCCTGGTTCTCCTCCATAGACCTGTAGGATGCGTCAGCGTTTCCGTTAGCCGGTAATTACCGGTATTTGACCGGCAAAATCTGTTGAAGTCCGACATATTTAATCTCTCCGGTCTTAATGTCCGGTGAAAATAATTCCCTGAGTCTAAGCACAATTTGATTATTTGAATTGTATTAAAATAGGCTAAAATTAAATAGCCTATGCGATGAACGAAACGATCATTACATTTGTTTCCTCGTTGCTTCTAATAATGACAACAACGTTGTCAGCGAGAGCTTAGTGCTGGGTGTGCAAACTTTTGTGAAGCTGCAGAGCCGGAGCAGCAGCAGCACAATGCAGTATTCCAGCAGTACTCCAATTCAGCCATTTTCAGCCAATGTTGGGTGGGGGGCGCTGCTGTGCGGTTCCCAGAAAAGAGCCAATAACAGCTGAATCAGCTGCTCTGCAGCGCCATACTCTTTGCAAATAAGTTTTGCAAAGAGGTGGAGAGAGTCGTCACGCAAACCACGATAATGTTGCCGTCTCTCTGCTTTCTCAGTTCTTCGCTTGATATAATTAATACAAATGTCCAATATAACGGAATTCGTTAGCTCATAAAAATGTGATTATAACAGACTGCTGTTTAGTGTCGGACCGACTGCCCACATACGCGGTCTATTTTATTTCAAGTCAGCAGCAGCACGGAGTATCGAGGGACTTATTTTATTTGGAATATATTAATGACTGTATACGCAAAAGTAGCCTAGTTTTAAGTAATACTATTATAAATCTACATGCCTTGAGGATGACATTCTTTATATAGCCTGCCTATCAATTGTTTTAAAGCTCAATAAACTATGACCGGAATTAATCTCATTTGTCCGGTAGATTGAAATCTTGCAGGTCACGGAGACCGGCAACAATTTTTTCTAACGGAAACCCTGGGATGCGTATTCGCATCCCCGATCTTCCATCCTAGGGCTTACCTACGCTTCCTTTGCAGGGTTTAGCGTATGAGTACCAGAGGCTGCCGTTCGGCTATTCTCTGGATCCCCGCATCTTCACCAAGTGCGTGGAGACCGCACTGGGGTCTCTGCGTCGTCGGGGATTACGAAGTGTATTCTGCCCTGGACGACGTTCTGGTCCTTGGCGGTCAGGGTAGATCGTCAGGTCTCATACCAGGCAGGTGGTGGAATTCCTCACCAGCCTGGGTTTTGCTGTAGACTGGAAGTAGAGTACTCCTCTTCCCAGTCAACGGGTGGAGTACTTGGGCTTATTCTAAGCTCAAGGTCTATATGGGCATCCCTCTCGGAGCGGCGGCGAGTGGGTGTTCTCAGCACGCTCGGGAGGTTCCGTCCTAGGACAGTTACGGTGCTGTCCGTGATGCGCCTGCTCGGTATGATGGCATCTGCTCATTCCGTGGTCCCTCTTGGCCTCCTCTTCCCCCGTGAGGTGGATACAGAGGTGGTTTTCCAGTATGGAAATAGACCCGGTGGGAGGCAAGTGGCTAAGGTTCCCATGTCAGTACTCTGGGACCTCGCCCTCTGTGGAGGGCATGGGGCCCTCACCAGCGGGGTCCCCATGGGCAGCAGGCTGTCACACGTCACGGTCTTCACCGACGCCTCCCTCACTGGGGGGGGGGACGTGTCGGGCCAACGCAGTAGGGGGCAGCTGGCAAGGCCATGCTGCCCGGTCTGCGCTACATTCAATGTGTTGGAATTGAAGGCAGTCCTTCTGGTCTTCAAACAGTGTTTTGATCAGGACGGACAACACGACGTCAGCGTCGTATGTCGACAGACAGGAAGGAGTACACGCCCCCCGTCTGCATCGGGCGGCGGTCGGCTGGCTATGGGCGTTTCTCCATCTGCGCAGCCTGAGGGCTCTCCACATCCCCGGCAGTCGGGCAGGTCTGGGACCGATTCCGTGGCTGTCCGGGATTCTGTACGCTTTTCCCCCCCTTACACCTGATAGCTCAGCTGTTGGGGCGGGTACGTCGGGAGCGCGGGACTTGGTCCTGGTCGTGCCGGGCCGGGGCTCAGCTGTTTGGTCCCCGGTCCTGATTCAGCTCTGTGGGGCCCCACCGTGGCCTGTTCCGTGGTCACCGCGGGCCCTCTCTCAGGCACGCAAACTTTGTTCTGCCTTCCTGGGCCCTCATTCATCAATAGTGTGCGTAGAACATTTCTATTTCCACACGTAAGCACGGAATGTAGAACTAGTGTACGCACAGGGAAGTCGGGATTCATCACACGGTGCGTACGCAGGCTCTATGCTCCTCCGTGTTGATGAATACCACTTTGTTCTACCGTCAATGCTCGTGCATGATTATCCATATATGGTCATGAAAATGAGGAAACACCCCCCATGGGATGTGAAATAATGGACTGACCCGAGCGGGACTCTGAGAAACTCCATGGAGAATTCACTGCTGTCGAACCAAGAAGACACTATCGCGTATTATGGGATAAATAAAAGGCGGATTTGTAAACGGTGATGTCAGATATCAACGGCTCCCTAAGACCATTGCTGCAATTCTGCCTGGACAGCTCAAAATACTAATAAAGACCGTTCGTTGACCACTGTTTGGCGTTGGTTGTGTGTCATTATAACCGTGCTGTAATATGAATGCCTTTATTAGTTGTGTTCGATTGGCTATATGATTTTTAGAGGCATCTATTTTGTTGTCGGCTAATAAAGACCGCGCTGGAATATGACTGCCTTTTCCCGTGTTGTTTGATAATACCCAGGGATTAAAGTTCTCCTCAATTTGATTCCAAATCGCGATGGATCTCCCGTAAATTTTCTACCTGCTGCATATGATTTCTAGAGGCATACTACAATCTATTTTGATGTCAGTATTGGGTAGCCTATACATAAACAATAATACGAGAGCATATAATACAAGAACAATGAATCTTACTGCCATGTATGATCATGTAGCAGATGCGCCATGTGTAGCCTGCCTATATGTGATCAATACAAACATGAACTTGAATTCCATCATGTTTGTGTGCGGGACTCACAAGGCTGTTGTCACAATGGGTGGTACCGGTATAGTAATAATTACAGTCCACACAATATCACGATCCATGCCATAGCCTATGTTCTATTAGGACATGATCTGTGACGACAAATGTTCTAGAATGTTTGAAGATATCATACTCTGACAGCATGCCTATGATCAACAAAAACGCGAACTTGAATCCCATCATATACATAGTCTGTCCACTATAGTGTCATTGCAATGCGTTTTCTATTCTTTCTTATACAGTAAAAAGGGGGAAGAACACTATATTCATATGACTTGTATTCTGCTTACAGCTTCGAAATTCCACTTGTTTCGTTTAACGTAAAGCCTTTTAAATATAATCAAAACGTTCCCGTGTTTCTGCGGTCTGTGCGCAAAATAATAACGAGTTGAGCTTTATGATTTATGATGAATTGAAAATGGGGGACCCTGATGTAAACAAGACGAAAGTTGGTCTGCATCCCCAATTAACAATTGTATGTACTGAGCTGTACTGTACTGTACCCATTCTGCAATCTGTTAATAAACTTTTCAATCAATCAATCAATCAAGCTACGCGGAGCGCAGTCAGTCAGTAGCCTACACCCCGTATATTCCGATAACGCTATATAAACCATGCTGCATTCATTCTGAGAGAAAGATCTATTATTCCAAATGCTATTTATAGGGTTTTGACCATAATTACACTACTGTTGCTATTTTACAATGAACTATAATGAACTACGGTTCGTACGGAACATGCCAGTGTTATTATGCACAGAAGCTCATTTCCTTGTTGTAATAATATATTCTACCACTGGGCGTCAGGTACGCCTGGTCTGACCTGTGCGTAGATGTAAGCACGGAGTCAAGTTCAAATCGAAATTGATGAATCCCACTCTTTGCTTAGAAATGATCGTACGCACAGGGTAAGCACAGATCTGTGCGTAGAACACGTTGATGAATGAGGGCCCTGTTCTGGGGCAGCCTCTAGGCTTGGCTGCTGTCAGTGTGAATCTGGTGGGGATGCGTCTTGGCTATTCTGTAGTTAGCGCTATCCGGCATGCGCTCGCTCCGTCCTCTACCACGGCTTACATGGGTAGGTGGCGTATTTCCAAGAGTGGTGTAGAGTGGGGGGCTTGGACCGGGTGTCCTGCCCCCTGGACGCTGTCCTTTCCTTCCTTCAGTCTATTTTGGGTAGACTGTCGGCTTTGACGGTGAGGGTATATGCCGTGGCTATATCCTCTTGTCATGTGGGGTTTGAGGGCGTTACGTTGTTCAGCCACCCTCTTGTGAAGCGTTTCCTGCTTGGCGCTCAGCGTCTTAAGCCAGTGGAACGTTCTCTGTCTCCGAGTGGGACCTCCAACTGGTCCTCGGCCGGTTGTCTGAGGCCCCGTTTGAGCCTCTTGAGCAGGCGTCTTGGAACAGCTGTCTTCAAGACTGCATTCCTGCCGGCCATCACCTCCGCTAAGCGCGTGGGTGGCCTGTGTGCTCTCTCGGTGCGGCCTGAGTGCTTGTCTATTCGTGTCAATAGCAGTGCGACTCTGAGGCCTACTCCAGTCTTCGTGCCAGAAAATATCCGGAGCTCTTTTCGCTCCGGGGATATTGTGGTTCAGGCGTTTCATCCGCCTCCTCACGCTGGTGAGTTAGAAGCGAGCCTTCACCTGTCGTGTCCCGTCCGGGCTTTGGGGGTTGCCTCAGTCGGACTCAGGACTTCAGGGCTACCGATCAGCTCTTTGTTTGTTACGGTGGCTCTCGCGCTGGTAAGGCACTGTCCAAACAGCGCCTGTCACATTGGTTGTGCAAGGGCATTGCCCTTTGCTACACGTTGGCTGGACAGGCCCCCCCTGGGGGTGTCAGGGCGCACTCCACTTGTGCAGTGGCGGCCTCTGCCGCCTTGTTAGGGGGGGCCTCGGTGGAGGACTCGGTGGAGGACATCTGTGCTGCGGCCTTCTGGTCCTCCCCGGGTCCCTTCGTTGGGTTTTACCTCATGGACATGACTGGGGGTTCTGTCTCCCAGGCGGTTCTGAGGTCTGGGACCTCCCCTGCATCCCGCCCTTCGGTGGGTTAGCAGGGGTGTGTGGTTGTGTGCCACGGGTTGATGTGTCACACGTGGTCCCGCCTGTGCTGTGCGTTTTTAGGAGTCTCTAGTTCCCTCTTTTTCGCACTTTGCTGGAGTTGACTGCCGCACCCTCTTCACTAGGAAGGGCGGGTGGACGGGACTCCCCTCCCCCCTGGTGGTAGGGCTTACGGGTCCTCAGGGGGTACATTTGTCGGGCCACGCGTCTGCTCTGCCCCATATCTCAGTATGGCGAAGAACGAGACGCGATGGCCAGTATGCTATGTAACCTAGTTACATGAGTACTGGCTGAGCGTCTCACTCTTAAGCACGCCCTGAGGTCCCTTGGTTGGGTTTTCTATGATGGAAACTTTTTCCGAGGAAGGGCGTGTATGACCATGTTCGGTGTCTTGTAGGGGGACACTGGGGCGGGGCCTGGTCAAGTGCATGGGTGCATTGTTTTTCGTTATGAAGTACAGTAGGTACTGGAGATAGGGGTATATCTCAGTATGGTGAAGAGCGAGACGCTCAGCCAGTACTCATGTAACTAGGTTATAGTCATAACCTTTCGTTTAATATCACAACTTGTGTCATCATTGTTCATCATTGGGGGAAACTAAGTGCTGCCTCTCCGCCACACTCGGGACCACGCCAACGTAGCTAGCGCTAGCCTATACAGTGGCTAACGTCTGGACCACACCAACGTAGCTAGCGCTAGCCTATACAGTGGCTAACATCTGGACCACGCCAACGTAGCTAGCGCTAGCCTATACAGTGGCTAACGTCTGGACCACGCCAACGTAGCTAGCGCTAGCCTATACAGTGGCTAACGTCTGGACCACGCCAACGTAGCTAGCGCTAGCCTATACAGTGGCTAACGTCTGGACCACGCCAACGTAGCTAGCGCTAGCCTATACAGTGGCTAACGTCTGGACCACGGCAGAGAGGCAGCACCCAATCTGCGTGTAACGTTAGTCACTAACATGAAGAATAGAGAGCTGCAAACGGAAATAAACACCCAGTCCTTGAGAACGGTTTCCTGGTTTACTGTCACCACCTTACAGAGGGAATTACCCTAAAGTCCGGCTAGTTATAACAAGCACGTTACATGACCGGCACTTCAGCCCTAGAGTGTACTCCCCTGTACTCTACTGCGGTTCAGATTAATACAGGAAAAGGTATACATTGGGGGCTCGAGTCCGGGATATGAAAATAAATCCTGATTTCATCTGAGTTGTAAACTGTATGGAAATGTGAAGTTAGCTCATGCTACTGGAAAACGGACGCCTCGTCATTAAATGAAGTAAAAAATTATGATGCCCCTTTTATTTTACCCGCGGTTGTCTGTTCTACATCCCACGGGTCACTTGACACACCGCAGGATTGCGGTGATGCGGTTATCGCGACAGCCCTATGTTTAATCATATCTCTATCACCACTAAGAAATGCCCTCTTCTTTCTGTTAATTGCAGCTTTCACCTCCCTAGACACTCAAGGTTTATCATTGGGGAACGTTTTAATAATTTTACAGGGGATGGCATCATCAACACAGAAATGTATATAAGCGGTGAATCTTATCAGCTTTACTGTCCAGGTCAAGATCATCGTCCTCTAAAATTGATGCTAAAATACAATAATAAAATAGAATAAAATAGGCATTGAAATAATTAAATAGATAAGACACAAGATATGCATGGTAAAAAAAAGACATGCTAGGTTCCTGAGAAACTGGTTCTTATATACACTACTATGCAATATACAATTTACAATGTTAACTCTTAATGTATAAACTATACAGTACCTCCTTCTTTAAAAGTTTTTCTAATGATTCTATTTTTTAGAGAGACATTTTGTTTAAAGTGATTTTTTAGCGGTTGCCGCATGAGTGGTGTGTGTGTGTGTGTCTGTGTGTACTCATGTGTATTTGTGAGTGGAGAGTTCAGTGTTCTGATGGCCTGGGGGAAGAAGCTGAGTGGGAGACAACACAGACGTAACACACAGGTTACATTTGCATCCTAAAATGGCTGACCTGAGCTTGGTCCACCTTGGTTGGTCTCCTTGTTCTCATGCAAGGCTCTATAATGCCTCAGCATCGGTGAGGTGTTATTGTTGTATCCAAGTTATTTTGAACACAACAGACACTTCACTTTTTAAAGTAACAGAAATTATAACAAGGGATACGCTGTGTTGTCACATTTATTAATATTACTATGTGCATACTTAGGAGAGAGATCAGCTCAGTTAGTTATTACTATGTGAATACTTAGGAGAGAGATCAGGGTCCTATTCCCCGTACCTGGTTCAACTAAGTCGATCAAAAGTCCCATTATCCAGATTCAATTAACCTGATGTTTGAATCCGCGCTTTCCCTGTTCCTCGAAGGTGGATTCAGTCTCGTTAATTCGAACCAGACTTGATACTCAGGATCATTGCGCGCGGCCGCCTCAGCTGAAAAGACAGCAGGTGTCGATCGCAGAAATCCTGATTTTCTATCGGCATTGATTGATTGATTGATTTAAAACTTTATTAACAGATTGCAGAATGGGTACAATACAGTGCAGCTCAATAGCCTCGCCGACAAGTTAAATGCATAATCTATAGGCTAATGTTAAGTCTCTCATTACCCCAATCAATCAGATTATATTTATTTAAATGTGCCTAATGGCAGTAGGCTTAATGGAATGAATAATCGAATGAGATCTATTGCTAGCGAAAATAATTAGTTAAACTCTTTCAGAATAAGTAGATACAAACAAGCCCAAAGAGTATCTAATTGATATGAATTAATAGGATATCTGTACTGTATGCGCTCGGCTTAGGTATTATGTACTTTATATATAAACACAGTTTTCAAGGCGCGACCCCCGAAATAACGTGTCAGAGAGGCTTGGAGCCGGCTATACAGTTTCACTATTAATCCGGTTTTAATCTGTTTCGGACATAATCCATACATGCATTGAATTGATTAACCTTTGGTTTATACCAGTCACACATGTTCATCATCAGATAACAGTGCTTGAACAGATACATGCATTTTCTCAAATGCATTCATGTCAACGGCTCATTCAATTTCTCAAATCCGTCAAACAGCGCATCTCATCAGACATTTTAATCCCAGTTACAATATCACAATAACGTGTGAGTGACAGTGATACAATTCAACAATCCACAGATTCAGATTCCACGTAATTCATAATCCACAATCCACGCATAGACACTTCAATTTATGCTTGAATGAAACACAATCCGGGCGCTCCGTTAAGCAAATACATCCACAGCAGAGAATATGAAACTAATCGGAGCCAAACGCCCGGTTTCATTCATTAAAAATATCCCCGCGGGATTCACATTTGCAGTGCGCCGTTATTAAAATAACCACATGCAGTGTGTATCGCGACTCCGAGCGCCGTATAAATATGACGTGCATTATTTAGGACAAAGTAAATCTATAGGCTGAATATGATTTATTATCAGCATTTTAGGTCTATTATTTTACATTTCAAAAGCCCCCTCTAGGAAAACGAAGCACAAAAACATAATTCAGAATGGTATAATGCAGATCTACACTATGATAATTATTTCAGGAAGCGAGCTGGCATTTCTTTGCGAGGGTGTGGCCATGGTTCATCCAGCTAACTGAACTTAACCCTGCTCCGGACCAGGTTAAAACTTTCTGATCTGTTACCATGGCGATTTAGAAAATCCGACGTCTGAGAACGGAAATGTCTGGCTTAAGTCAAGCTATGCTGAAAATTATCCGGCTAACTCAGTTAGCCAGGTACGGGGAATAGGGCCCAGCTCAGTTAGTTGAACAGATATCAAACAAACGCGCAATAAATGCCTAAGTCAACACAATGTGACGTCATAGGTAGGGATGGGTACCGAACCGAATTAAGGGTACCGACTACCGAGTACCGATTCACGTGAGAACCGCCGGTGCCAAATAATTTTTTTTAAAGTCTGATGACGTCGACGTTTCGTTTACCGCAAAATGAAACCTATGAAGTGTGCCGCACGTTCACACGCACAATACGCACTTACCTAGAATTTTACTTGATTCAACAACAAAGCAGTCGGGGCAATGGCAAGCCGAAAACGGTCGCAAGTGTTGTTACACTTTACAAAGCTAGATGCAGACAACGCTCGCTGCAATATTATATATATATTAACAAATTGTTCTAAATAAATAATAATGATAATAAATTATTTGAAGTTTGGATTTTTTCTTTTACAACACGTCGTAGATAGATACAATTTTTAGAGACTAAAGTACCGAAAAAAGCTACCGTTGGGTATCAGTATCGATTTACAGGTACCGGTATCGGTTAAAATGTGAAATGTACCCAACCCTAGTCATAGGAGACTATTGCGCTTCGTTGCCCCTTATATCTTGAATCGGGTGCCAAATGTCCTGAATCAGTCACGTGGTACGACCGGCACGTGAAGTTCAACGTCACCACACACGTCATCAACACGAGCCTCGATACACTCCACATAAATTCCTGGATTATTCAACAAACGCTTTGTGTGTTTACAGTGTGAAGTCTCTCTGTGGCAGAACTCTACTGGACCAAGACTTTCTTCTTGTGGAAACAGACATCAGACTGTGGACACCACAACATCTGTAAGTACAATTATGTTTACTTTGAGTTTCCTGAACATGGAGAGACCAATCCCAAGTCGATCGGAACTTTCTCGGCCGAGCTATAGTCACTTTCTCAGCACCTACTCCCCATGCGCATGCGCAGATTGCCCACGGAGTCTCGGGATTGTCCAGATGTCTAGGTTTATCAATCTGCGCATGCAGAGTTTGGGGAGTAGGTGCGGGGAAAATTACTATAGCTCGGCCGAGAAAGTGCCGATCGATTTGCGATTGGTCTCTCCATGTTCAGTGCCCAGTACTTCAAAATCTTTAATCTCAATCAGATCCGATCCGATTTTAACCTCTTTACCTCTTAATCTCTGAAAATCCGCCTAAAAATATACACCTAAGTAAATGGAAGATTGCTCCACTTCTACAAGGCCATTTGCATGTTCTTGGTATCTAGGGACATCTATGGACCTCAGGGAATGTATTCCCAGTGTCATAAATATTGTGTCTATTACTAGGCTTGAGTAAATTGTTATGAAACACTGTGCAAATGTTTCTAAGGAAACTGAGGATAGGGCTACATATGGGATGATGACTCCGATGACAGTGGTGAGGATGATTAACATCAGTGTTGCCTGGGAAGTGTGGTGGTGGATGAGGGGTTGGGTGGTGGATGAGGGTGTGGACTGGGGTTGGGATGTATTAGGGTTACACAGTAGGTAGTGTGATTTGTTTGTATTTTTGTACCTGCATTCTATTTAGTTTTTTAAATGGAAAATAAAAAGGTTAATGTCTTATTGATTTGTCATTTTTTTTTTTACATCATTCCAAATTAAGGGGATGGTGTAGTGTTTTGATTTAACTATCTTGATAAAGTGTGTGGGTCTATTCTTTTTCTCATTATACTATCCACTGAACTGTTTTATGTGTACAACCTCAATTTTTTGAATATCTACATCCTGATCTGCACACTTTTTTAGAACTGTATAGTATTCTTTATTCTAGTCATCTTATTTTATTCTAAGCTAAAATTATCGTATTGCACTGCACACTTTTTAGAACTGTATATAGTCATCTTTATTTTAGTCATCTTCTTTTTTTCTATACTAAATATATTGTATTTTATTATTGGAAGCTGCTATGGTCGAGGGACCACAATAAATAGATTTTCACTCTACTTGCTGTAAAGCACTGTGATCAATACATAGAACTATCCTACCTGTCTGTGATCAGTACATACTTTATGTTGCATGGTTTGGAGAGCTAGG
The DNA here is from genome assembly GCF_963971535.1 of Notolepis coatsorum. Lineage (NCBI taxonomy): Eukaryota > Metazoa > Chordata > Actinopteri > Aulopiformes > Paralepididae > Notolepis > Notolepis coatsorum. The sequence continues at coordinate 155,374 of NW_028174872.1, read as the reverse complement.
AGGCTACCTTACGCTCTAGCCTAAAACTAACATTTCCTTTTTCCGTTTCAAACCTTTATTTCAACTTGTTAGGAAGTGGAGGTTTCCCTCATTTAGATTAGATTAGCTGTCATTATACAGCACAAGTACAGTACTAGAAGAAAGTTTGGCAGATGTAGGCCATTGTCGGTACATTATGAACCATGACACAAAGGTATCTTTTTCTCTTAACCTGCTGTAAGTTAGCCTTTAGTTTTTTTGGCAAATAATCCACTGTGCCCACCATGATGAATTTGTTTTGGGCATCTTTGTGTCAACATCTAGAGAAAGCCCTAATGGATTGTCCAGACGTCCACACGCTTCCCATCATCCGTGGCAACAAGGATGGTCTGCTGGACATAGACAAGCTCGCCAGAGGTGATCATTTTACCACTTAATTTACATTCCTTACAAAGATCCTTACAGTAATTTTGTTCTTAATTTCTATCATTCCTAAACACCTCATGATATCAATCAATCTACATTTTATTACGGACTCAGGGTCCATATAAAAGACGATACATAGAATAAATGACATAATAGCACCATAAAAAACATAGTTTAAAAGATAAGAAAAGAAAATGCAGAGTCTTAAATAAAGACAACTGTCTCAGTGTTTCCTGGGATTGAAGGACAAAACCAAGATGATCTCATTTACAGTAATTTACCCGGCAAATAAATTTCTACATACGATTTCTTAAAACAGCTTGGGATGGAAGTCGTGCAATCAAAAACATCTTACTTGCACTACACAATCTAGCCCTCTTAAGTAATATTATTGTGACATCATTGTAAGATACTTGTTTCTGTAAGCTTGCTTTTTTGTAGTTTGATTGCAGCACATAGTAAACTAACTGAGAGAACTGAGACATGTAAACTAACTGAGAGAACAGAGACATCTTCACTACATCTGTACACATAGTAAACTAACTGAGAGAACAGAGACATCTTCACTACATCTGTACACATAGTAAACTAACTGAGAGAACAGAGACATCTTCACTACATCTGTACACATAGTAAACTAACTGAGAGAACAGAGACATCTTCACTACATCTGTACACATAGTAAACTAACTGAGAGAACAGAGACATCTTCACTACATCTGTACACATAGTAAACTAACTGAGAGAACAGAGACATCTTCACTACATCTGTAGACATAGTAAACTAACTGAGAGAACAGAGACATCTTCACTACATCTGTACACATACTGTACTAATCTTACTGAGGGAACATAGAATCAGTATTTTCCTCAACATAGATGTAGTATTTTCTCCAACATGGATATAGTATTTCCCCCAACATATAGTATTTTCCTCAACATCGATTTAGTATTGTCCTCAACATAGATTTAGTATTTTCCTCAACATAGATTTTGTATTTTCCTCAACATAGATTTAGTATTTTCCTCAACATAGATTTCCAAGATGTTAGAAGACAAAGTGTATTACAATGGCAGCATGTGTCTAACTGCAAAGGGCTAGATTGTGGCTTGACACAGGGCAGCTGTCTTGGACCATTCCTGTATTCTATATTCACAAATGACTTACCATCTACTTTGTGTAAAGCAAGTATACAAATGTACGCAGACGATTCCACACTGTATTATGCTGCAAACACTAGTGGTGATCTACACAAAGTTTTATCTACAGAGTTATATGCAGTAACTAATTGGATACAACTAAATAAGCTGGTATTAAACATCTCAAAGACCAAATCAATTATCATAGGAACCAGTCACAAACTATTAGCCAATCCTACACTGAGTCTGCACTTGTCTGGTGAACCCATACAACAGGTTGATAAGGTTAAATTACTGGGAGTCATAATAGATAGTTGACTGACATGGGTAGAGCACATTGACACAGTGGCTAAGAAAATGGGTAATGGCATTTATATGGCAAGAAAATGCCGTCCTTATGTTCCACCACATATTCTGGGACAGGTCGTTAAGTAATTAGTTTTAAGCCACCTGGACTACTGCTCACCTGTTTGGTCCTCTGCATCTGACAGTGCACAGAGGAAACTACAAAATATCCAGAACAGAGCTGCCAGACTTGTCTTACATTGCCCCATAACAACGGACATAAACAGTATGCATAGGGAACTCTTATGGCTATCGGTAGATAAAAGGATTGTCTTAAATACAGTCACATTCTACAATAACAGCATCCACGCCTCTAAGCCTGAGTTTTTATATACCGCAATTTTCGGACTATAAGCTGCGGCTTTTTTCACTTTTTCGACCCTGCGGCTTATATAACGGTGCGGCTAATCTATGGATTTCTACAGCTAACTGGGCGCGCTCCCTCAGCTCTGTGACCGTCAGATCAGACTCCTAAATCTGTTGCAGCAGTGCACGCCTTGCCCATCCTCCTCCCCCTCACAGACCCACGTCAACGAACCATTACGGCAAGAGTCTAGTGTATGAGCAGCTCAGAGCTCCTCTTTCAACATAACTGAAGCATTAAACAAAATGACCCAGTCAACGAACTATTCACTTTAGTTTATTAATGCATGAGGCGTTGTCTAATGTTATCTAGCTACTGATGGCTCCTGATATCATCAGTTTGGCATTCGATTTCGCAGGTGCTGGCTAACTGGCTATCGTTCTGTGAGCTGGCATTGGTACCTGGCTGGCGCTGGCTAACTAGCGTGGCTATCGTTCTGTGAGCTGGCGTTGGTACCTGGCTGGCTAACTAGCGTGGCTATCGTTCTCTGAGCTGGCGTTAGTAGTACCTAGCTGGCTAACTAGCGTGGCTATCGTTCTGTGAGCTGGAGTTAGTACCTAGCTGGTGCTAACTAGCGTGGCTATCGTTCTGTGAGCTGGCGTTAGTACCTAGCTGGCGCTGGCTAACTAGCATGGCTATCGTTCTGTGAGCTGGCGTTGGTACCTGGCTGGCTAACTAGCATGGCTATCGTTCTGTGAGCTGGCGTTAGTACCTAGCTACCATTACTGTTTAAACAAAAATGTTAATAAATGAGAGCTTCCTCAAACAGCCATCTCTTTCCCCACAATCCCTTCTGTGCACGAACCCTTACATATGGTAATTAAACATTAAAACACCTGCGGCTTAATAGTCCAGTGTGGCTTATATTATGTACACATCATTCAATTTAGCTGCTGCAGCTTATATTCAGGTGCGGCTTATAGTGCGAAAATTACGGTAGTCAAATGATCAGATGTAGTCACTTACACAATCATTTAACTAGAATGGCAGGAGAAGGTAAAATCATGTTACCTCGCCCAAAATTGAATGCCATACGAAAATCTGTAATTTATCTAGCCATTACTTATTGGAATAGCTGCCCAGAACACATACATCAATTAAATACCAAATCATCATTTAAACATAAATTCCGAATGTATTACTTAGCTAGTGAGCAGTAGTCCAGTGTTTATTTATTTTAGTTTTTAATTATTTGTTCTTATTATTTTCTTAGCTGTGACAAGCTGAAGATGGTAATGCTGCCCTTTACAGGCAAGCATTAGCTCTTCATCTTTCATGTGCAATATTGTTTTTTTGTATGTCTTTTTTTGTATGATTGTAATAAGTTAGGTTGTTGTTTTGTTTATATACTGAATATGTGTGTGTATATTAGGGGTGTAACGGTACACAAAATCCACGGTTCGGTACGTACCTCGGTTTTGAAGTCACGGTTCTGTATTATTTTTGGTACAGTAAAAAAAATTGCTTTTATCTATTTATTTATTTAACTGTATTAAACAATATAAAATGAATTGGCCATAATTTACTGAGCAAACTAATGCTTACTGCTGTAACCTACTAATACCACTTAATGTAAATCTGAAGATTATTATATAGCAGATGCCTTGGACAACTGTAGCGTGTGCTTGTTTATATTCAAGGCCTGCTTGAATACAGGGGCAGGGCTTGCTACAGTCACGAAAGGGGCTAGTTTATACAGAGCTGGTATGACTTGCTGGCTGAAATACGGACGAGAGGGAACTAGGTAGCGGGGCTCTATTACTCTCTATGCTCTATGTGCTTAAACCCAGTGTTCTCGACAACGGAGTATGGTCGCAGATCTGCTGCTATAAAAACACATATGGCGTTCGTTATTGCTTTGGCCCGGTCTGAATTAATAGCGAGATGCTGCTTGAATGCCACGGGGAGCTGGGTTTGCTTCTTCGGTGTACCAGTGATATTCACATTCGGGTGATGCCGTTTCAAATGCGTGATAAAGTTTGCAATAAAGTTGAACAATGCCGGCAACGTAGCCCCTTTCTTGACTGTGATGCAAGGCTTGCATCACAAGTGTGCATCACAGTCACGAAAGGGGCTAGCCGGCACGTAGCTTTAGTGCGATCCACCTGTCTTTGTCCATTACTGTGGTTAACTGGGAATCCGAAACGATCCCAAATGGGAGACTTGAATGTTGTGGGAGTATCTTCTAGCTCTGGCTGGTCAGTTAGTATTGACTCGCCATACTTAAGGCTAATATGCTATGCTGAATTACAGCTCTCGTTCAGTGTAGCTGCGCGCTGCGTGGGATGAACAAACAACATCCGGTTAGTTGTGCATGTTATATTAGGGCCGGGGGGATTTAAGTTCCACAAAAAAAGGTTCCATACCGTTGCAATCGTTCGGTGCACAGCGCGTACTGTACCGGAGGACCACATTGAGGCGGTTACACCCCTAGTGTATGTATGTATATATGTGTGTGTGCGTATATATGTATATTTGTATGTGTATATATGGATATGTGGGACTTCGGACCCCAGGAAGACTAGCCATTGGCATCAGCTAATGGGGATCATTTTTAATAAACAAATACAAATATGACTGTTCTCTCAGTTTCAGAAAAGGACACAGACTGGTTTGTAATCCAAGGTTATGAGGAGCTTGGAGAGAAGAGTGGAGCTAAACTACAGACAAGACTCTTGGAAATCCCGCTCAAGAGATTGTCCGCGGTAAGATGGGGAAGAAAATTACATTGGGAGTTGTTTTGCATAATCCATGCTTAACTAGGCTTGCCATGTCTTGTTCTCCGCTGGGTCTTGCTTAACTAGTCTTGCCATGTCTTGTCCTTGGCTGGGTCTTGCTTACCTAGACTTGCCATGTCTTGTTCTTGGCTGAGTTGGGCTTGGCTGGTTGTGTGTCTGTAGCCTACTGTCTCTTGGTGAGAGAGAGGTGTGGAGAGAGAGACACTCTAACCAAACACTCAGTTTAGTTTGCGCAGCAGACTTTGATAGTGGGATGTACAATGTACCCCTGTTGTGTACCCTTTTTAACAAATCTCCGACCAAAACCCTGCTCGGACTAGTGTGAGTAAAAACCATGCTCAAAGAGATTGGTGTTGGATTATTCCTGATTCTTGGACAATTAGTCAGTTAGCTAAGATACATCCAAATAAATCAAGCAAATCATAAAAAAATGTAGATTGTGGTTGAGGCATCATCCAGCCATAATATCTGTTCTAGTGAGTGTAAACACTTCTACTTTTAACAATACAAGTCAGGGTTCTGAAGTGGTGTTTTGACTTTTGTGTCAGAGAGAATTAGAAAATCAGAGAGAATTAGAAAATCAGAGCGGTTTTATCTTTAAAGCCCAACGGTCAAATCTGGGTCGGATAAGAGTGTGTGTTAAATGTGTTGTGTTATGTGTGTGTTAAATGGTAAATGGTGCATTTATATAGCGCTTTTATCCAAAGTGCTTTACGATTTTGTTCCTCACATTCACCCATTCACACACCGACGGTGCAAGGTGCCAACCTGCTCATTGGGAGCAATTAGGGGTTACGTTTTCTTGCTCAAGGACACTTCGACATGCTGCCCGGGAGGAGTGGGAATCGAACCGGGAACATTCCGAATACCAGACGACCGCTCTACCTCCTGAGCCACTGTCTCATGTTAGGAGTTGAGTTGGAATTCAGAATCAATACATGCATGTAATTCACGGTCATGACCTGAAACTATGAATGAATTATCATTGTATTTATAGTGCTTTTCTAGACACTCCTAGCACTTTACAGTGTAGGATGTAAATGGCCTCCTTCACCACTGGGTAGCACCCAACCTTGGGCTACAGGCTCAATGGCTGCGAGACACTGGCACCAGGCACACAGCACACTACACAATGGCTGAAAGGTTCAGGAAACGGGGATTGATACCAGCCAATTAAGGGGAAGTGATGATTGGGTGGCCTTGATGTCAGACCTGGTGGGACCAGGTGGGTTTGCAGGACTGGAGTTTTGAGATAAACTTTGTTGTCTTGGTTGACCAGGTGGAGAATGTCAGTCTGTTTGACACTGTTGTCTTGGTTGACCAGGTGCAGAGTTGGTCTGTTTGACACTGTTGTCTTGGTTGACCAGGTGGAGAGTTGGTCTGTTTGACACTGTTGTCTTGGTTGATCAGGTGGAGAGCATTAGAGAGTCTGTTTGACACTGTGGTCTTAGTTGACCAGGTGGAGAGCATTAGATTTTTATCTTTATCTACTTGAACGTAATACCTTATCTAATTTAAATTTACTGAATTATTTTTATATATATGTGACAAAAAAAATCTTTTTTGAATTCTTGGCTGGGAAAATATCTGACTGGCTGGTAGTTTTTTAAATCTACCAGCCACCTTGGCTGGTAAGCCAAAAAGTAAATTTTGTTCCCTGAGTCCACGGCAATCCAGCGAGCCAATGAGTTAGTTAATTTGTTACACTTGGTCTGACAAATGTTTGCTCTGAATCCCGTCATCTGGTCTAGTGTGGTTAGGCGACCCTGCTTGCTTGTACTCTGGGTAATGTTAGCCTGACCGGCGTTAGATTTAGTTTGCATGGTAGCTCCAACATGCTTGGCATTTAGGTGATAGTGTAGGCTAGAAACACTCCGGGGATGGGCAAAGTCTTTGCTGCACAAAGTGCACGCTACCATTCGTATCGACACTTCCATCTGTTTTTTTTTGTTTTTATATCAAAACGAAACATCCCATTCAACGGGACAAGCAACGCAGTCTCAACTGTTTTTTCCATGTTGGCTATAACTCTCTGACGTCACTCCATGCATGCTGTGCATCTGGATAAACGGTATGCCTGGAACTGGTCCACTGAGAAACATTCTGCGGGGTCTGGAGTGCACCAAGATTAACCCTTGGGCCTTTTTGCACCTGTGGGGGGAGAACAAAGGGATTTAGAATTTCTCAGAAATGCTCAGGAAGTTGCGCTTTTCAGAAATCGGTAAAAATAGAAAAATGACAATTTCGAGTGCTTTGAAATGTAATATATATGTCTCCTTACTTGCTAAACGTAATATGACTTGTAAATACGTTTAATTTTTGCTAGATGGTATGATTGTAATTATCTCTGTTTGCCAGAGAACTACAGCACGTCACGAAACGCACATACACGTGCGCACACACACACGAGCGGCATGTGCGCTGTGAAAAGGTGTTAGACCCCGCAGAGGTGAGAGGTATCAAGAGACTCGCTACCCCCCATCCAAATTCTAAACAACAGATTGGCTTTTCATAATATGTATGAATTATCTCTTGCAATAATATCCACGGGACTCGACTTTTTACAGTCGTTGTGTTTGTGTGTGTCACGAACACACACGCCAACTTTCTCCTGCGTGAGGACATTCGCGGACATTCTCTCAGATAGAGAAAAAGAAAAGCTTACATAGGGGTGGATGGTATGGTCTAAAATTTATATCACGGTATAATTTGAAGCATAGACGGTAACGGTATATATCACGGTATCAGTGTTTCCGTTCGAATAATTTTTTTTGCCTGATAGGCAGGCTATATAAATAATGACATCCTCAAGGCATGTAGATTTATAATATTTTAACTTAAAACTAGGCTACTTTTGCATATAGTATATTCCAAATAAAATAAGTCCCGAGACTCCGTGCTGCTGCTGACTTTAAATCAAATGGGTGTCTGTGGGCAGTCGCCCAACATTAATAAACAGCAGTCTGTTATAATCACATTTTTATGAGCTAACGAATTCCGTTATATTGGACATTTGTATTAATTATATCAAGCGAAGAACTGAGAAATTTGGCAGAGACAGACAGCAACATTATCGTGGGTTTGCGTGATGACTCTCCACCTCGCAACGACTTATTTGCAAAGAGTGTCGCTGCAGAGCAGCAGATTCAGCTGTTGTAAGGCTCTATCTGGGGACCGCTCAACAGCGCCCCCCACCCAACAGCTGAATTGCCAATGGCTGAATTGAAGTACTGCACGGTGCCGGTACAGATGAGTGGGTTATGGTGGATTCTGCGGCTCTGCAGCTGCATATGCTTCGCGCAAAATCCAACATCCAGCTCGCGCTGCCCAGCCGTCAGAACACTACACATCATAATGTTCACAGCAAACTGTAGTTGATCACCAGGTATGTTTTATTAACGTAGAATAATTCATATAAGAAAAACGATAGGGAAATATCTTACCTTTCTCCACTGGTTAAAAATGCCAGGAACTGAAATTGAAACTTGCTGTGCGCCGCGGTGATATGTGTTTATTATGAAATGACAATTGCGTGTTGACACGCCCACTGCGCGAAGCCTCCCAAAATAACTTTTTCCAGATTGCACATATCTATTATCTATGACTAATTCTATCTATTTTTAGGGGCAAATGCGAGTGAAATAGTTGCGCTGTGGTTACATGACGTCATTGCTATTTTAGAGCTGCTCTACCGGTTACAAGGTATAGTCAAAATCCATACCGTAGAGCAAATTCATACCGTTTATACCGTCCACCCCTAAGCTTTTTGTATTTTATTTTTTTATTATTTTTTAAACAAACACATGACGACACACGATAAGATATACAAGCATTAATTGTCAGAGCACATCCAATGAGATCACATTTTAGTTAATTGTCTTATATAAGATATACCCCTAATACCTGTTATCTAAAAAACCTACACACATATGCTCCAGCTCGAACCCCCCCCCTCCCGGACCCCACCTTGAGAAGTACCTCCACTATCCCTCGCACCTAACCAGACACTACCATTATAAGCTAGCTTTTATTCTCTCCACCACTTCTAACCACATTGACATTTTGGATTCATTGAGACCCAGAATTCTTGCTGTAGATATTTCTTGATAAATCACATCGAGATATAAGAAACCAAACTTTCCGGCACATTTTTTCCGGTTGAAACCAGCGTGATGCGATCAGCTTTTTAGCTACTGTGATACCCGATAAAACCAATCTCTTTAGCTGTGGATTCACTGCAAACTCAAAAACATCATTCAATAGTAATACCGAGGGGTGTACAGGTATATTCCAAGATATGAGTTTTGATAATTGTTGGGTCACATCTTTCCAGAATGCCTTAACTGGTGGGCAGTCCCAATACATGTGCATAAATCACGCTTCATCCCCATTTGTACATTGGGAGCATTTGGAGTCTTGTTTAAGCCCCATTCGGCACAGTCTTATAGGAGTCAAGTATGTCCTGTGAATATAGTTAAGATTGATTTGTTGATGATCCGGGTTCCTTGATGTAAGTCGGACATTTGCCCAGGCTCCTTGCCAATCAAAGTCATTTTCCAGGTCTGGTATATCCCTCCTCCAGACAGAGTCTAGTTGGAGGGTTTCATACGAGGACGTTAGTAATTGATGATAAAATTCTGAAACGAAACCTCTCGATGTCTCTCTTTCGTAGAAGAATTTGTGGTATCTGTGGTGTTCAATTGGTCTGTCTAATGGAACACCGTGAGACTTCAAACATAGCTGTAACTGTTTGTAAAAAAGCCATGTGGACTTGGTGAGATTACATTTTTTGCGTATTTCTTTATCACTACAAAAACCCTGTTTGTTAAAAACATCCCCTAATGAGTGTATGCCTTGCTCTTCCCATATAGGGAATCTTATAGGTCGTTTTTCAATTAAGAGTGCATTGTTATTGAATAAGGGAGTATGATTGTGCCATTTATGTGGGTTAGGATTTTTTTTTTGTGATTCACGCCATATCCGGATCGCATGAGTAATTATGGGGCCAAATTTTCGTTCACAGTGCTTGATTGGTAGTTTAGTGTATGCTACCGTCCACCCCTAAGCTTACATACTTTTCTGCTTTTTGGGCTGCTTCGCAATTGTCATTTCATAATAGCAGCGTGGACCAGCTCTGTAACAACGCATCTCGAGCTGCTTCTATGTGCAACATTGTACTTTCTTTTGGAATACTTGAAACCCTTTTTTTGTGGAATATTTGATGTGGCCCCGACGGAACGTTATGAATTAAAAGTAGTCTAACATGCTTTGCAAACCTCACCACCAGTGTATATACCCACGTCACGCTAAAACATTAACTACTGCAATGTTATCTCTTAACTGAGTATTCCAACTAAGCTAAGCAGAATAATGCTCTGTAACAACTCATCTTGCGGGCTAGGTGAACTACAGTATCAGCTACTGGCTGCTGTGTGACGAGTTTGTAGTTTTGGTCACCCGCGCTGTCTAAACGCGGACTGCTAGTTGACGGCTTATGCAGGAAGGAAAGATGACGTTGCCTCTCTCTCTGTCTCTCTCTGTCTCTCTCTCTCTCTCTGTCTCTCTCTCTGTCTCTCTCTCTCTCTGTCTCTCTCTCTCTCTCTCTCTCTCTTTCTCTCTGTCTCTCTCCATCTCAATTCAATTCAAATGGGCTTTATTGACATGGGAAACATATGTTTACATTGCCAAAGCCAAACAAAACTTCGAAACTGGCCCCTGTAAATGTCCTAACCCAACCCCCTCCAATGTACAGTAAATGACCAAGTATGGTTTCGTCAATATTCCAATGTACAGTTTTGCTTGTACAGTTGTACAGTTAATTAATAATATAATTATTATAAATGTCTCTCTCTGTCTATATCTCTGTATCTCTCTCTCTTTCTTTCTCTCTCTCTCTCTCTCTCTATTATATTACTATTAGGGGTGGGAATCATCAGTTTCATCACGATACGATACGATATCGATTCTTTGGACAACGATACGATATTTGCCGATATCACAAAGTCTGCCACGATACGATACGATACGATTCAATTCAGGTGCCTGCGATCGATATGAGGCGATATTATGTGCCCATTTAACACAATCAGTCACATTTAGATCAACTAAAAAAAGGCTACGGAAATATCAATTGATGTATTTATTTTTGAGCTCTTCCAGACATTTAAATGAAAAACAATCTATTGTTTTTAATACAAATAGACCTCCTGTTCACTTTTGTTTTTATATATTGAGCTTTAACACACACACACAGACACACACAGACACACACACACACACACACACACACACACAGTCCCCCACAGCCCCCACCCCTCCTCCTTCCAAGTCCCCTCTTCACTCTCCTGTTCTCTCTCACGGTTAGCTGCTTAGCTTTTAAGCAGCCAACGCGACGTTCATTTAGATATTTAACGCGACATTGGCATAAAGGAATGGCGACGATGCAACGCCTGTTATATGCATTTGACCCGTTGCGTGGAAAAAACTGCACAGACTATCGGCTCGCAAAATAGACGCTCTGTAGTGCTTTACAGCAGACGCAAACACTGCTGTAATGTTTACACGGAGTTTCACAATACTGGGCGCCGGCGGATATGACTCGCGGGGATTTTCAAAATAAGAGTATCGCAATATGAATCGATCTTTTTACGTTGGGTCGATCCTATTTGATTATTGATAATAGATCGATATATCGATCTGGATCGATGTATTGTCCCACCCCTAATTACTATACTATTATATATCTATATATATATATATCTAAACCTTGGTCTATCTAGTGTGTGTATACATGGCATCAAATCAAAGTGTGTGTTGCTGTAGGCCTGCCTGTATTGATCACAGTCACACTATACGAGTTATGAATCTCTCGCAGTTCATTCAAGCTGGCTACGTGAACTACAGTATCAGCCACTGCTGTGTGATGAGTTTGGTGTTTTGGTTACGTTTACCAAGTTTACCAAGATGCGTCTGATGGTGGTGATGCTGACATGGTTGATGTTGCCGTAGCTGGTGGAGACGGATTGCATTGTCTGCTCTCACTAGGTCCACGACGGCAAGTTCCTGCTGTTGTGTGAACAGGTCTTCTAGTCATTCTAGACTAGAAATACAACCACAAATTGTTATTGGTTACCGTGACTGGCCGCCTGTTTTGTGTCCACTGTAAGATGAGTGAATGTGGTGTGGCCCTCTGTCTCATTCCAGACAGGAACTGCTTTTTCGCATATCACTAAGTGTGATACAGAACAGGCAGATACAACCATGAGGAGACGCCTATTATTTGTTTTATATGTGTGCATAATTTTATTTTTAGCTTTTTTTGTACATGTAGATTTTGCCTAAATTCATCGTGGTCGCTCTCTGCCAAATATCATATGAGGCATCTTGTACAATTGATACAGTTGATGTTTCTTGTTGATTATTATTCTCTATGTTTTTTTAATAAAATTGTATGATATTCTATTCCAGTTGTGTGTTTTTTCATTTTTTTATCTAGTGATACACACAATGACCGGTCTGAGAATACTTCTGTGTGTGTGTAACCAAATGCATACCTACATGTATGACCTATATCTATCTACTACTTTTGGATATGAGCATTTTTTCAATAAGTATGGAGCCCTGAACACAGAATGACACCAGTATCACTGACTACCACGGCAAGCCTATAGAAAATTATTCTATTAAATAATAATAATTATTATTATTATAAATGTCTCTCTCTCTGTCTATATCTCTGTATCTATATATTATATATTATATTACTATACTATTATATCTAATGTGTTCAGGTAAACCTCGATCTTAGAGTGCGATACAATGCCTAATTTTACTTTACTTTTAAATTGCTTCTAGTTAATTAACCTCTTTAGCTTAGCCTGAGCGGTCCGACGGAGGTTAAAGGGTACAAAGTATGAAGAAGGTGAACATGTGATTTTACTATAATAATGGTCAGCTAACTGCTAGCATCTGCAGTGACGTAATTCTCTTCACAATTAAATATTACATTCGTTCTCTTCACAATATTACAACCTCTGATAGGTCTATCTTATGTATTGAGCGTACACATTCTGTTAATAAAGTTTTCAATCAATCAATCAATCATGCAAAATCTGACCTCTTCATTGGTGTACTTCTCTCTTCTCCAGGTACAATTGCTGCATTGCTCCCCAACGACGAGCAGAGATATGAACAAGTCAATGCCTCACTGCTGTGACCAGTGTGGAAAGAGCTTCATCAAAAAGGCTGCTTTTCTAAAACACCAGCGCATTCATACAGGAGAGAAGCCCTACTACTGTGACCAGTGTGGATCGCGCTTCAAGACGGCCCAAGAATTAAAGATACACCACCGCATTCATACAGGAGAGAAGCCTTACCACTGTGACCAGTGTGGATCGCGCTTCAGTCGGTCTGAAACCTTAAAGACACACCAGCGCATTCATACAGGAGAGAAGCCTTACCACTGTGACCAGTGTGGATCGCGCTTCAGTCAGTCTGAAACCTTAAAGACACACCAGCGCATTCATACAGGAGAGAAGCCATTCCACTGTGACCAATGTGGAACACACTTCAGGACCTCTGGACACTTAAAGGGACACCAGCGCATTCATACAGGAGAGAAGCCTTACCACTGTGACCAGTGTGGGATAGGCTTCAGTCAGTCTGCACACTTACAGACACACCAGCGTATTCATACAGGAGAGAAGCCGTACCACTGTGACCAATGTGGGGAAGGCTTCAGTCGGTCTGCACACTTACAGACACACCAGCGTATTCATACAGGAGAGAAGCCGTACCACTGTGACCAATGTGGATCGCGCTTCAAGACCGCCCAAGAATTAAAGATACACCAGCGCATTCATACAGGAGAGAAGCCGTACCACTGTGACCAATGTGGGGAAGGCTTCAGTCAGTCTGCAAACTTAAAGAGACACCAGCGTATTCATACAGAAGAGAAGCCGTACCACTGTGACCAGTGTGGATCGTGCTTCAAGACCTCTCAAGAATTAAAGAGACACCAGCGTATCCATACAGGAGAGAAGCATTACCACTGTGACCAGTGTGAGAAGAGCTTCAGTAGATATGACAACTTAAAGGTTCACCAGCGCATTCATACAGGAGAGAAGCCAATGTGAGCAATGTGGGAAGACAAGAGATATGTAATGTTAATTACCTGAAATTATTCCATTTTTTGGGGGGGGGGGGCCTGCACATATCGGTATCGGAAATTAAGAGTTGGACAATATCGGTATATCTGTATCGGTAAAAAAGCCAACATCGAGCATCCCTAGTTTCTTCTCCTTTCTCCTGATGGTCAAAAGTATCTTTTTCTGTTATTTTCTCTTTTTGTCCAGGCTAGACGACTGCTCTACATGACTGAGACGACTGCTCTAGCTCCTGTACAGACCAGGCTAGATGACTGCTCTACATGACTGAGACGACTGCTCTAGCTCCTGTACAGACCAGGCTAGACGACTGCTCTACATGACTGAGACGACTGCTCTAGCTCCTGTACAGACCAGGCTAGACGACTGCTCTAGCTCCTGTGCTCTTCTTAGCCATGGCAAGGTTCATAATGTGCAGGGTATTGAAAATAGCATGGATTCACATTTGATTTCCTTATTCAACAGGCTGTTTGGATTCCTGTAAAATATATATATATCTTTTTTTTCTTTTTCTTTTTACATGAACAACCTGTAACATGTTCTGTTATTCTGAAATTATGCCATAAAGGGCCTGTTATTCTGGGTGAAATGTTGTATTTTCACATTAGTATCTGAGGTACATTTTAGAATAGACGGAACTCACTGCTTTGCAACGTGTCTGTGTCTTTTGAGGGTGAGAGTGAGTTGTTGAACCCATAGCACCGCTACTCGCCACAGTCACTTCACAACATCTGAAGTCCATCCGTTACCATCTTTTTTTCTTGATCTCGTCAATTTTATTTCTGTTCAATATGAGTCCAAATCTCTCTGTTAACGACATCAGTGCAATGGTTCTTCTTTTAGCGTTCTACACGCATGACTTCTGTGACAATACAGCTGTCTCTTATCATTTAGAACCACAGTTTTATTAAGTTGTTTTTATTTGTTATATTCTTTTGTTTTTTTTGGGAATGTTTGATTTGCTTTCACACAAGGTGATCAAAATAAAACGCTTAAAATCTGCAACGTCCAACACGTTATTTTGTCTGATGCAATTTCTTGTTTTGCTTAACAGGGACAGGTGTCAATACTTTCACGAGTACAGTATAAATACTTAACTTTATTTTTATCTTTATTACGGATCCCCATTAGTCATCACCGCAGCAACAACTAGTCTTCCTGGGGTCCACACACAACAAAAACAGTACATACATAACATTATAGTAGCATACATTAAAAAAATATATTCCAATATTCCTACATATAAAAATAATTCCAAATAGCATTACAGTACACAGAGTATCAGATCACAGAAAATACAATAAAAGGGATTAAACTCTCAGACAGTCATATCTTTCTTTACAGTGTAAACTACAGTATCTGTTTTTCTTTAATGTAAACTAATTTCTTTTTCTCTCAATGCTCTTTTCAAATTATTTTTAAAACTTATCTTACTGGTTATCTGAGTAAGCTGTACTGGCAGTTTATTCCAATATGACATGGCTCTATATAACACAGTTTTCTTTGCTGCATTGGATTTTGGTAGCAGTGTGAACGTTTCCCTACAGGCATGCCTAGTATTATACTTATGTCGATCATGTGTATATGTTAGCTGTGAATACAAACAGATATATATATATATTCCTCATGAACAAGATCAGGCTGCAATCCAGTCTGTCTTCCACCTTCAACCACGACAGCTTGGTATGCATCCCCTCCACACTGTTTCTCATTGAGCAGTTCAGGGCCAGACGGGCCGCTCTGTTCTGTAACTCATGATACTGAATACTAATATGAGCACTTGACAATGACATTTATCATTTCGGCAAACTTAGTCTATTGAAAACTGAGGAGGGGAATTTGTCTTATACGGTCACTCACATTTGAATGACTTTGTACATATTAAAGGGGAAAAAACAACTAAAACGATGCTGATTTATTTTGCACATAATCTCACGCACATAAACTCGAAACAGTTTTGCACACATTAATTTAGTTTGATAGTTATTGAGAGTAAATGAGTTTGAATATGGCCATCAGTGATGTCATCGGGGACATTGGATCCTTGTGTTAATTACAGCACCATGATGTAGATGAAATAGCAATATCTTGTCTTATAGGGACTGCTACCTTATAATTTAATTGAGCTGTGATTAACAACACAAGGATTCAGTGTCCCCAATGACATTACTGGTTGCCATATTAAAACTCATTACTCTCAATAACTGTCAAAATAAATTAATATTTGCAAAACTGTTTAGAGTTTTTGGATGTGTGTGAGATTATTTGTAAAATAAATTGCCGCTGTTGTTTTGGTGAAATGCCCCTTTAACATAATCTGATGGCAGCATTCCAGATAATTTTGCAATGTAAATATCTGCATCATGTCATTGTGTCTTTACCAGCACAGCACCAGGTGTACTGGGACAACATTGGAAAGGTGCAAATGAAGGCAAGCTAGAGTCTAATGATTGTATGGTGAATAGCGCCATCTTGTGTCCATTATAATCTGCCACCAGTTTATACTGTAAATCAGTGAGGGTTGCCAAGTTGGCCCGTCCAAAGATCTCTTGTCATTGTATTGACTATAGGGCATAACATTTACATTTACATTTAGTCATTTAGCTGACGCTTTTATCCAAAGCGACTTACAAGTTCTGTACGACAAGACAGCAAGAAGGGTACAACTCTATCAGCTGAGTAACAATGTTCATCAAAGTGTTGCGTGTTACAGTGTAGGTTAGTTTATTAGGACAAGTGTATGACAGTAAGGTTAGTCAGGGTTAGATTTTTTTTTTTTTTTTTTTAATCATTTCAGATAATGGTTGAAGAAGTGAGTCTTTAGTCGACGGCGAAAGATTGGACGGGATTAGGCTGTCCTAACTGGGATGGGTAGTTCATTCCACCATTGTGGGGCAAGGACTGAGAATAGGCGGCTTCTCTTTGATAACCCTCCGGGAGCTTGGATAGGAGTAGGTCTGAGGCATAAACCACTACACCTTGTATTCAAGATCCTTATATTTAATTGTTATCGTGTGCAGTATCACAATTAATACAACGATAACACACCAGGCCAATATACAGATTACAGAACATTAAAAACAAAAAATCTGTAGAAATGATATCCAAACCAATGAGTTTCTAGATATACAGTAGAAAGTACAGAAGTACAGAATACTTTTATACAAAATGCTTCTTACTGTTTCGCTCCAGAGACTGTTAGACAAGATAGTATGAAATAAAATAGTATAGCATGTAAAATAGAAGTAAAAATAGAGGTCACAGTGTTCAGTATAGACATATGTACAATGTTCGATGCAGAATAGAAGTAACTGAGTTACCATACAATATACTATGCAATGTACTAATATACAAGACAGATAGACAGTAGAAGAGATATGCAGCCAGTATGAGCTTCTAGATAGACAGTAGAAAAGATATGCAGCCAGTATAAGCTTCTAGATAGACAGTAGAAAAGATATGCAGCCAGTATGAGCTTCTAGATAGACAGTAGAAAAGATATGCAGCCAGGATGAGCTTCTAGATAGACAGTAGAAAAGATATGCAGCCAGTATGAGCTTCTAGATAGACAGTAGCAGAGATATGCAGCCAGGATGAGCTTCTATATAGACAGTAGAAAGGATATGCAGCCAGGATGAGCTTGTTGCATATACTCATGTTAAACAGTTGGCATCGGTGCAGAATTTGACTAGAACTGTCTCATAGGGACGAATGCTGGAATGGCATTTTGAATGGTGGGCCATAGTTAGACATAAATGAAAGCTCTCATCGACTCAGACAGATTGTTAGTCATACATAATGGCATCGAAAGACTGTCAAAATTACCTGAGTTCTGACAACGGTTTACCCCATTATGCGTCTGTCTTCTTTCCATTGACTAATTTAACACAAAGAAAATAATTGACTCTTGGAACTATTTAATTATGCATCATATTGAAACAGAAAGGTTATCTGACGTATTCCACCAAAGGGAAAAGTGATCATATCCAAATGTGTGCATTTTTTATTGGCTAGATTGAATATGTTAAAGGTAATTGATCCAAACATACATGAATGTGTAGCTCTACCACCGGACATAAGAATGGAGCCCTGTTTTCATATCCTGCTGACTGACTAACACTAGACAACAGTAAGCTGCTTGTATTTGTTCTGTGGCTGAAACACTTTGGGTATGTTGGCAATGTTTGCAAACATAGTAAAACTGATCTATATTACGATTTACAATAGGTTCAGAAAGTTCCAAATATCTTATGTTCCATGTACAGATCAAGGTAGACTTAGTATGGAGTACTGTATTGCACAGGATAAACTTATATTTATAATTATAGCTACAATATATATATTGTACCGGGAGTAGACATAACAGAGTTAGTTATATTTGTACCGGGGGTAGACTTAGCAGTTATTTGTATATTTATAACAGCGTGGGCTGTACAAAGTGTACATACACACATATTTGTATAATTGATACTGTAGAGTATACTTATGTTTCTATGAACTCTAACTTGTTTCATTTGAACACTATTGAATTTCAATGATTGTTAGATTTCGACTGAATTTCTCGTGTAGCACATGGAAATAGTGAGTTCAAGTAAATTCCTTTGCATTGTTTTCAAAGTTCTATATTGAGGTTCAGTCGGTGAAACGGCAAGTTTCAAGCAAATATCCACACGGGTCCTTCTGGGTTTTGATGTCCACGTTTATTTATATAAAAGTATACAAAATAAATATACAAAATGCACAATATTCAATGAATGGTCATTCTTCCTAAGCCAGCTCCTATCTAGGTCTGTCTCCCTCAAAGTCTGCCACCAGAAGAACACAACTCTCTCTCTCCTTGAGTTCTTTTGATAACGCAGATGGGTCTGTTCTGTTCTAAAACAAAATAGTTGCATTTACGACTGACCCATGCCCCACACATCCTGGCTGTGGGTTCAACCGAAGGCCTTGAAGATAGAAGAGTGTCCCGTATGAAGTGTCCCGGCTGCCCAGAGATAAGAGGTGAGGGAGAAGGTTATAGGCTGAATCAACCTCCCCATGGAGGTCCGGCCACAACATTGTTACCAACCCCCCCTGGAACAGAGAGAGGAGGGACAGACCCAAATCCCACAGAAATTCAAAATAACCAAAGGTGATCAAATACACAATGGTTGCATATTGTTGTCCAGCCTACCCGGAGTATGAAAATAAAGATTTTGACTTCCCCACATGCAAAGGGACAGAAGTATTGAAGATAGGAATCAAATATGTGAATATGCAAAGATCTAATCAAACAAACTTTACCCCGGTAGGCAAGAAACTAGAAACAAAGAAAAACATAGTGTATGTGTGTGTCCCTCAGAACAATGATAGAGTGACTGAGTGAATGTGAGTCCTAATTACCTCATCTTTCACAACTCAGCATCTTCAAGATCAATTTAAACCCCAAACCCTGGGTAGAGGAGCTGTGAATGTCACTGATCTCTACTTCAGCTCACAAAACTCAGCCGCAGGGTATGAATAGAAGTCATATAGAAGCCGAAGTCCAGGATAGAGAGGCTGAGTGAATGTGGTGTTGACTCTGTGCAGGAGGGTCATTGTGTCAGAGACACTGTAGAAGGACAGAGTACCTGCCATGTGATCCAGGTACACTCCTATTCTGGAGGACCGGGGGCCTGGTACTGTTATGCTCTTGTTATTGTGTCTGAATGTGTAATTATTTAGTGTGTAATCACCTAAAGCCCAGGATTTGGAATTGCATCCAAATCCACAGTTCTCCTTAATGCCTACTAATGTCTTTGTAGGAGGCTGCTACACGAACCTCTCCACTCCACTCCACCTCCCATTAACAGCGTCCAGTCAGACCTTCTCTACCCAGAACCTGCCACCTTTCAATAAATCTTTCTGGGTGATTAGGATATGACTGCTCTTGCTGCATACATGTTGCTTTTCTGTTCCCCTCAGACAAAGACAGACGTGTGTTTGTTGTGTTTGGGTCCAGTGTGATCTGAGAGGAATATTGTAAGAAGTCAGCTCTGGTCTTGGGCTCTGGTGGCAGTAAAAGATTAACAGTATTCACTGTTGTTGAGATTCTGGGCCACTGCTCTTTCAGAACGTCCTCTAGTTTGTCTCTCAGCTCAGACACGACCTCAGTCACATCTGCAAAGTACAGGAGAGGAAGGACACTGATGCTGGGTGAGTCTGTAGACCCACTGGGACTGGAGGGGGGGGGGGGGGGGGGGTAACTCTGTAGAAAGTGGATGTGGTCCTCTGTGTGTGAGAGCTGCTCCAGCTCAGTGGCTCTCCTCCTCAGGTCCGCTATCTCCTGCTCCAGTATCTTCTGCAGTTCTTCAGCCTGAGTCACCGTGGTCCTCTGTTGGGCTCTGATGACCTTCTTCAGCTCAGAGCGCCTCGTCTCCAAGGAGCGTATCAGCTCAGTAAAGACTCTCTCACCGTCCTCCACTGCTTTATCAGCAGAGCGATTGAGAGAATCAACAGCCTGTTGGGCCTCTTTGAGTCGCTTCTCTCTCTCCTGGACTCTCTGGTGGACTTTCTGCTGACTCATGCCAAGCTCTTTCTGTCTCTCCGTCCTTTCTGCTGCAGCTGAGACTGTATCATGGCCTTTATGTTCATCCATGGAACACAAATAACAGATGCACTGCTGATCAGTACGACAGAAAATCTTCATAGCTTCATCATGACGAGAGCAGGTGTTCTCCTGAAGCCGTGTGGAGGCTTTGACCAGCTTGTGTTTCTTAAAGGTATCAGATTGATAGTGAGGCTGGAGGTGAGTTTTACAGTAAGAAGCCAGACATACCAGGCAGGACTTGAGGGCTTTCTGCTTTCTCCCAGTGCAGACATCACAGGCCACGTCTCCAGGTCCAGCATAACAGTGATCAGGAGGAGCAGCTTGGAGTCCTGTCTTCATTAGTTGTTCTATCACTTCAGCCAGCATGTTGTTTTTCTTCAGAACAGGCCTCGGAGTAATAGTCTCCCTGCACTGGGGACATGTGTAGATCCCCCTCTGATCATCGTGATCCCAGCAGTCTTTAATACAGCCCATACAGTAGCTGTGTCCACAGGGAATAGTTACCGGATCCTTCAGTAGATCCAGACAGATAGAACAGCAGAACTGGTCCCGGTCCAGATCAACTCCTTGCTGCGCCATTTTATTCTACAAAGACAACGACACTCTTAAGTTTTGTTTTCTCAGGAAGAGTGATCGTGTGGGTGCTTCCTGGTTATAGAGTGAACTCTGACCGTGTGTTTGGTGGGAGCATGGCTCTGGGTGGGAGGTGCTTCCTGGTTCTAGCTGTTCAGGGGAGGAGTCGCTTTAAAGAGACAGTGTCTATTTTACTGTAATTCATAGATAGATATACTTTCTATCGTCATCAACTACCTCTAATTAGTGTCAATTATAACCCACTAAAACTCATAAGCACAAAGAGAGCACAAAGAGAGACAGAGAAAATGGTAAACATACTCAATAAAACACTTTATTTCACTCTCTCTCTCTCTCTCTCTCTCACACACATTTCTTCAATGTTGTGACACACACACACACACACTCTCTTTCTCTCTCATTCTCTCCTCTCTTGCTTTCTTTCTCTCACACTCCCTCTTTCTCCTCTCTTGCTCTCTCTCATCTTTCACTGATTTGATTGACTGATTTGTTTGAAGGCTGTGAACGACCCCGACTTCATTGCTGGGCATTAGTGTCAAAGTACATCTGCAGTCATTCTCATTTCATGAGCAAAGTTATATGAAATGATGAAATTAAATGATAATGCAATGAAAACATATAAAACCCATGATTACATTTGTTAATAGAATAATAGGATATCTAGATAATAACTTGATGTTACCAAATATGCATTAGTAAATAGGTACAATGTGGCGTAAATGTTATCTATGTCCATCTGTGTTAAATCTCTGTACAGCTTTGACTAGTTAATAGATCAACTAGTGAACTGAGATCAGACATTAGGCTACAGTCTGTGTGTCTCTTTAACAACAAACCAAGGTTGAGGACATGTGACCATGGCCTTCTCTCCAGTTACATAACAAAGGCTATTATTGAGCCAATCTTGTTATTCATTCTAACTGGGGCATAATTCTCGTTTACCTTTCTGTCATATCTGGTGTCTAATGTACGTCATTTCAATTATGTATTTAATGTGTGTCCGACCAAAAGCTCTGGGTCACTTTCTGGTCAGACGCTTGTGTGTACACATGTGTGTCTCTTTATAAACTGATCTCTGTGGAAGCACAGATATTAAACTATGTTCTATGTTTTTATATACAAATGACTCTATCTTAATTTCTACAGTTCACTGTCATCTCATTTTTAAATATTCCACAACAACCGTAACAAAGAAAGTAGAGAACCCAGGGGAGGAAAGAAAGTACTTTTACTACTGTATTTAAATACTGTTTTTAGGATACTTTACTTGAGTATTTCCAGTTTAGGGATCTCAATACATTTACTATACTACACTTCAAAGGAAGTTTCCTCATTTATTTTCCTCGACTACATTTATACAAACCCTGCGAGTTACTGTACTTTATTTTAATCAAAAATATGTGATAAGATGGAAAACATGATGTACATTTAATGTGTAAGTCTGTCGATGTCAAAAGGAAGGAATCACAACCAACATAACTGGATGAACAACCAGTTTGACATCACACTGTGAGAACTGGAGTCTGGAGCACAGCCCAATTGCTGAATACACGAGAAGAGAAAGGAGCGGTTTCAAGGGTGTTTAATGGAAATAGAGCAACACAGGAATTGGGGGGAAATAGAACAGGGTTAATGTTCTGTCCTGTGGCTGCCACGGCGGCAGTGAGCGAGCAAGCGGTCCTGGTGCTTGTCGGGGGAGCTGCTGGGTGGCAGCGGGTGAATAGGTGTTCCTCTTCGGGAACAGGTGACGTCCAGACAGGGACGCTGGAGCTGCTGGGTGGCAGCGGGAGAATAGGCGTTCCTCTTCGGGAACAGGTGACGTCCAGACAGGGAATAGCATGTTTGGGCCAGAGCTGGGAGCGATATCTAAACTCGAACAGACGCCCAGCGCTACTGTCGAGCCCCGTCGTTTGGGCGAAGCGAGCAAGAGGCAACCGAGTGACCCGTTTGACCGCAGTAAGGCATGCTCCAGTAGCGAGCCTGTGTCGGCGTTCGCTAGGAGGGAGACGTGATCGGTCGAGGAGGACCTATTTTCTTTGGCGCGGGCAGCGCGACGAGGCGGACCGGGTACAGGCGGACGAGTGGTGCTCGCTTTCTCTCGACGACGTTCCCGAAGACGCAGGTCCAGTTCTCTGGCCAAATGGATTAATTCGCCCAGGGAGGTGGGTCTTTCTTTGGACGCAAGCTTGTCTTTAATAGCGTCATTCAAGCCCTGGCGAAAGGCGCCTCGCAACGGTGTGTCCCCCCAGTCGGAGCCAGCGGCGAGGATGTGGAAATCGATAGCGTATTCGCTTACGGTGCGGCTTCCCTGGCGGATAGAAAACAAGCCGGAGGCCCCCTCTGAGTCATCTGGAGGGTGGTCAAACACCTTACGCATGTCGTCGACGTATTGTGAGTACGAATGGCAGAGGAAGGAATTGTTGAAGTGGAGAGCGGTGGCCCATCTCAACGCCGCGCCTGTGAGCAGCGCCGACAGGTAAGCCACTTTAGACCTATCGCTGTGAAACGTGTGGGGTTGTTGTTCGAACACTAACGAGCACTGGAATAAAAACGCACGGCATTTGGAGACGCTTCCGTCATAACGTTCTGGTCCGGGGACAGGGGGTTCCCTATGCGGGGGGCTTGGTGCAGCGGGGGTAGCGGCTGATGAGCCCTGCTGTGCCAAGTGTGCCTCGACAAGTAGATATTTTTTCTCGTTCAACAGAGTCGAGGGCGAGAGCGGCCAGCTGTGCCGTGACGGCGTCTAGGGAGTGGGCGAGTTGGTCTACCCGGGCGGTCTGGCCGTTAATGATACTCAGACTGCTTCTGAAACTTCTTCCATTCCTCGGTCTCGTGTACAGCTGGTGCTGTCATCATGGTCGTGGTATACTGTGAGAACTGGAGTCTGGAGCACAGCCCAATTGCTGAATACACAAGAAGAGAAAGGAGCGGTTTCAAGGGTGTTTAATGGGAATAGAGCAACACAGGAATTGGGGGGAAATAGAACGGGGTTAATGTTCTGTCCTGTGGCTGCCACGGCGGCAGTGAGCGAGCAAGCGGTTCTGGTGCTTGTCGGGGGAGCTGCTGGGTGGCAGCGGGTGAATAGGCGTTCCTCTTCGGGAACAGGTGACGTCCAGACAGGGACGCTGGAGCTGCTGGGTGGCAGCGGGAGAATAGGCGTTCCTCTTCGGGAACAGGTGACGTCCAGACAGGGACGCTGGAGCTGCTGGGTGGCAGCGGGAGAATAGGCGTTCCTCTTCGGGAACAGGTGACGTCCAGACAGGGACGCTGGAGCTGCTGGGTGGCAGCGGGAGAATAGGCGTTCCTCTTCGGGAACAGGTGACGTCCAGACAGGGACGGCGGTCCTTTGGGGCACAGGAGAGAAACGGGTTAGAGTAAGCCAATACACGGAGGGTATCTAGCAGTAGAGCTTGTGGCAGAGACGTCGTACCTGGGCAGTGGTAATTAATACCACGACAGCTTCTGGTCAGCGTCGAGGTGTAGATATAGTCCCCTCATCAGGGGATGATAGGGTGCAGCTGGGGAGAGTGGGGTGCTTGCCCGTGTGTGAATTAGGGGGATGGAATACAGCTGGGTGAATGAGGGTGAAGGAAGGGGTGACTGAAGAAAGAGAGGATGATGAGGAGTGCGCAGTGGATAGAGAGGGGGATGAAGAGGAGCGTGTGGCCGGGTGGTCGTCTATCACCAGCGGAGGAGGGGGCTCTGGAGCAGGGGGAGACAGGGGACTGGAGACCACCGGTTTGAGCTGGGAGACATGGAAGGAAGGGTGAATGCGCATATGGGGGGGGAGCTGGAGCTTTACAACAGAGGGATTAATGAGGGACAGGATCTTGTAGGGCCCCACGAAACGGGGGGTTAGCTTTCGTGAGACGGATTTGAGAGGTAGGTCCCGAGACAAGAGCCATACCATCTGACCTGGTACATAGGCGGGAGCCGGGGTCCGGTGGCGGTCGGCGAAGCGCCGGTTCTGGTCCACAGTCCGGAGCAGCGCAGCCCTCGTCTCCTCCCAGATCGTCCTGCAGCGACGGAGATGGTCCTGCACCGTCGGTACGGCGATCTCTTCTTCCTGGGCAGGGAACAGCGGGGGTTGGTAGCCCAAAGATGACTCAAAGGGGGACTGACCTGTGGCCGCCGAAGAGAGGGAATTGTGGGCGTATTCCACCCATGGCAGGAAGGCGCTCCAGCCGGAGGGGTCCCGGGCTGTCACGCAGCGGAGTGCGGATCCCAGGTCCTGGTTGGCCCGCTCCGACTGGCCGTTGGTCTGAGGGTGGAACCCGGAGGAGAGGCTGACCGTGGCCCCCAGAGCCCGACAGAAAGCCCTCCAGACCTGGGATATGAACTGAGGGCCTCTGTCGGAGACGATGTCAGCCGGGATCCCATGGAGCCGGAAGACGTGGAGTACCATCAGGTCAGCAGTCTCTGCAGCAGAGGGGAGTTTGGGGAGAGCAACGAAGTGCACAGCCTTTGAGAAACGGTCAACAATGGTGAGGATGGCAGTGTTACCGTGTGAGAGGGGAAGGCCGGTGACGAAGTCCAGGGCGACGTGCGACCAGGGCCGACCGGGGACTGGGAGCGGACGAAGGAGTCCGGCGGGCGGTCGGTGGGAGGCCTTCGCACGAGCACACACGGTGCACGCCAGGACGAAAGCGCGGGTGTCCTCTCTCATGGTGACCCACCAGAAGTGCCTCTTCAGCAGAGATAGTGTCCGGTCGATCCCCGGGTGGCACGCGAACCGGGAAGCGTGAACCCACTCGAGCACCTGGGAGCGGACGAGGTCAGGGACAAAAAGCCGGTTAGGTGGACCGTTACCTGGGTCCGGCTGGGCACGCTGTGCCTCCCTGACGACGGACTGGATCTCCCAGGTGGCAGTGGCCACCAGACAGGAGGTAGAGAGGATGGTGTCGGGGTGTGTGGACCCCTCCTCAGGGACGAACTGCCGGGAGAGGGCGTCTGGCTTGGTGTTCTTGGAACCAGGCCGGTAGGTCAGGGTGAAGTTAAACCTAGCGAAGAACAGCGCCCAGCGAGCCTGGCGAGAGTTCAGGCGCTTGGCCGTTGAGACGTAGGCGAGGTTCTTGTGGTCCGTCCAAACCAGGAAGGGGACCTCCGATCCCTCCAGCCCCTCCATTACTCCATTACTCCATTACTCCAGGGCTAGCTTGACCGCCAGGAGCTCCAGGTTCCCGATGTCGTAGTTGACCTCGGCTGGGGTTAGGCGGCGTGAGAAAAAGGCGCAGGGGTGCAGCTTCTGGTCGGTGGCAGATCGCTGGGAAAGAACCGCCCCTACTCCGGTGCAGGAGGCGTCCACCTCCACCACGAACTGGCGGGACGTGTCCGGCTGGACGAGGATGGGAGCGGCGCAGCTCGGCGAAGGCGGAGTCCACTGCGTCGGACCAGACGAAGGGCACCGAAGGCGAGGTGAGTTGGGTGAGAGGCGCCGCGACCAGGCTGTAGTCCCTGATGAAGCGCCGATAAAAGTTGGCGAATCCCAGGAAGCGTTGGAGCTGTTTAACGTTGGTGGGACGGGGCCAGTCGGACACCGCTCTGATCATCTCGGGGTCCGCCCGGATCTTGCCGCCCTCTATGATGTAGCCAAGGAAGCCGATGGAGGAGACGTGGAACTCACCCTTCTCCGCCTTGACAAACAGCTTGTTCTCTAGAAGACGCTGGAGGACCTGGCGGACGTGCTGGACATGCTCCTCCATGGAGCGGGAGAAGATCAGGATGTCATCTAGGTAGACGAATACGGAGCGGTGGAGTACGTCACGGAGAACGTCATTGACGAGGGCCTGGAAGACAGCAGGGGCGTTGGTCAGACCGAAAGGCATTACCTTGTACTCGAAGTGGCCGAGTGGTGTCTTGAAGGCTGTCTTCCACTTGTCTCCTTCCCGCATGCGGACAAGGTGGTAGGCGTTCCTGAGGTCCAGTTTTGTGAAGATGGTGGCACCTTGCAGGGGCTCAAAAGCAGAGTCGATTAAAGGTAAGGGGTATTTGTTCTTTACCGTGATGTTGTTGAGACCCCGGTAATCGATACAGGGGCGAAGGGAACGATCCTTCTTGGAAACGAAGAAGAATCCTGCGCCGACAGGAGAAGAAGAGGGGGTGATTATGCCCGAGGCCAGGGATTCGTGAACGTACTTCTCCATTGATTCTCTCTCTGGGCGCGAGAGGTTGAACAGGCGACTAGCGGGGAGTGGCGCCCCGGGGAGTAAATCAATGGCGCAGTCGTATTGGCGATGGGGAGGCAGGGAGAGAGCCTGTTGTTTGCTGAAAACTGCCTTCAAATCGTGGTAGGCCGGCGGAATAGCAGACAGATCTATGTTCTCTTTGGGGGGGTACGAACCGGCGCCCTCTAGTGGCGGCCGAGCCGACTGTAGACAAGCAACGTGACAGTGGGCGCTCCAGCTGGTCACCAGGCCGGTAGGCCAATTGATAACGGGATTGTGTAACTTGAGCCAAGGCATGCCAAGGACAATGGGATTGTGGGGAGAGTTGGTAACGTGAAACCGAATACTCTCGCTGTGATTCCCGGATAGCAGAAGGCGAAGGGGTACGGTGTGGCGAGTAATCCGCGTGAGTAGTTTCCTGTTTAACCCCCGGGCGTTGCGGGGTATCGGCAGGGCGTCAGTAGCGATGTTGTAACGGGAGACTACTCCGACGTCGATGAGGTTCTCGTCGGCCCCTGAGTCAACCAGGGCAGATAACGGGAGTGTCTGGTTATTCAGACACAGCGTGGCGCGGAATAGCATGTTTGGGCCAGAGCTGGGAGCGATATCTAAACTCGAACAGACGCCCAGCGCTACTGTCGAGCCCCGTCGTTTGGGCGAAGCGAGCAAGAGGCAACCGAGTGACCCGTTTGACCGCAGTACAGGCATGCTCCAGTAGCGAGCCTGTGTCGGCGTTCGCTGGGAGGGAGACGTGAGCGGTCGAGATCCATGGACTCGGAGGACCTATTTTCTTCGGCGCGGGCAGCGCGACGAGGCGGACTGGGTACAGGCGGACGAGTGGTGCTCGCTTTCTCTCGACGACGTTCCCGAAGACGCAGGTCCAGTTCTCTGGCCAAATGGATTAATTCGCCCAGGGAGGTGGGTCTTTCTTTGGACGCAAGCTTGTCTTTAATAGCGTCGTTCAAGCCCTGGCGAAAGGTGCCTCGCAACTGTGTGTCCCCCCAGTCGGAGCCAGCGGCGAGGATGTGGAAATCGATAGCGTATTCGCTTACGCTGCGGCTTCCCTGGCGGATAGAAAACAAGCCGGAGGCCCCCTCTGAGTCATCTGGAGGGTGGTCAAACAGACGTGAGGGGAAAAGGAGGGGGAGTGAAGTAGGCCCGTGCTGTGATGACACACACACAGGTTGATGCATTGAGAATTTAGGAGCTCTCAAGCATTATAATCCATACAGAATGTGTACTTACTTTAGTTACTTACATACATTCAATATTTACTTTTATGCTATTAATTAAGTAGAATTTTGAATAGAGTCCCTTTACTTTTATCAGAGTACTATTCTATAAAATGGGGTAAAGTTGGTTTGATATAGGACATTCACATATTCCATTTCTATCTTCAGCACCTCTGTCCCTTTGCCTGTGGGGAAGTCCACGTCTTTATTGTCATACTCAAAACAATCAACAAAACATTTTCACATGTATTCACCGTTTTTTTTAAATTACTATTGAAATTCAATAGTGTTAAAATCAAACAAGGTAAAGTTCCGAATGCTGCTTTTAGTCTAGAGATATCCTTATATATTACCATTGAAATTAAATAGCGTTACATTTAAATGACAGTAGAGTTCCAAAACAATGCTGAAGTCTGCAGGTCGGAGGAGCTCCGAGACTCACAGTTCTGAGTCCATTTATGAACCACATGAGAGAAAAGCTAGAGGTCACACAGGCTTAAGACAGCTGCCTGGTGTTTATTCTTTTGACTGTTTCTTTCTTTTCTTCTTGATGTTTTGATTGTATATGTTGTTGTTTAAAATAAAACTAGCAGAATCTATAATAAATGGTTTATAAAACATATACAATATATGCAAATAGATGCAACCTATATTTTATAATGATTTGTTATGGTTAATAATTCATTGTAAAGCATCTATGGACATTATTGAGATGGTTATTGTAAAGTTGCTACTGATGTTTATAATGGATAAGGATAATACATTCTTTGTAAAGCATACATCCATTGCATGTGAGTGGCTGTTTAAAAAGCCTTCATTAACCACAGACTGTGACAGCAATGATTATACAGAATCTCCATTTTCTCCACAGAGACGACCAGAGAAAACAAAAATCAATGTTAGGGCAACGGACCCTGAATTAACTCATTGACTGCCACACTGTTATCCCATCTCTACTCCCTGGTGCCAGCGTTTCAGACCGGTTTAACGATGTTTGTAGAGCCATCGTACATTCTATATTATAGCTATGGAGACATACTATGGCTCATTTGAAAGGCAATATTTATACTCCAACAAGGAACAA
Organism: Notolepis coatsorum; assembly: GCF_963971535.1. NCBI lineage: Eukaryota > Metazoa > Chordata > Actinopteri > Aulopiformes > Paralepididae > Notolepis > Notolepis coatsorum. The sequence goes on along the minus strand of NW_028174872.1, from coordinate 125,576 downwards.
ACCGTTTATTTCTACATACATCTGTTCCTGTGCAATCCCAGGCTAAAGAGTGGCCATTTCCCCAGAGAGAGGGGGAGTAGAGAGACAGGGAGAAGCAGAGTTGGAGAGAAAGGGGAAGGTAAGGAGCGAGAGAGGTAGAAAGAGAAGTGAGTGGAGGTAGAGAGAGAAGAGATGTAGGGGGGGAGAGAGAGAAAAAGGGAGATAGAGGGAATGTAGATAGAGAGAATATGGAGGTAGCGGTGTCATTGGACACAGACGCATGCATCAATGCTCTGAGGCGTTTTATCAGCAGGAGAGGACAAGTGGCGCACTTACGGTCCGATAATGGTACCAATTTCATTGGGTCAGAACGAGAACTGAAGGAGGCTCTGGCCGTTTTGAATCAAGACAAGATTCATGGAGTTCTGGCACAAGTTGGAATCCGTTGGAGCTTTAATCCACCAGCAGGTTCACATCACGGTGGCGTCTGGGAACAGATGATCCGCCTGGTGAGAAGGGTTCTCAGTTCTGTCCTACGTCAGCAGAGGTTGGATGATGATGGGCTTCATACAGTGTTCTGTGAAGTGGAGGCCATTTTGAATGACCATCCAATAACCAAACTCTCGGATGATCCCAACGACCTGGAGCCACTTACACCGAACCATCTTCTTCTCTTGAAGGGTAAACCAGCTTTGCCACCTGGAGTGTTCGATCGACATGACCAGTATGTAAGAAGACGATGGCGGCAAGTCCAGTATCTTTCAGATCTTTTCTGGAAAATATGGGTACGTGAGTACTTGCCCTTGCTTAAAGAGAGGCAAAAGTGGAACCAGAGGAAAAGGAGTTTGGCAGCTGGTGATATTGTGGTCATCATGGACTCTTCAGCTCCTCGTGGGTCCTGGCCACTTGGCAGGGTTATGGAGGTCTTTCCAGACAAACAAGGTCTGGTGCGTTCTGTGAAACTGCAGACTAAAAGTAGCACCATTGTAAGGCCGGTGACCAAACTATGTTTGGTTCATGGAATGTAGATGCACTTAATCCATGACATGTTTTGGCTCTTATTTGTTTTGTTTATTTATTTTTGAATTGTTACGTCTGCCTGCCTTAACAATTAGGGGCCGGTGTGTAACAAGCAAAATGGATTTAATGTGCAGTGGATTTATGTGACCAGGGGGTGGCGCTTCTTTTATTTAAACGTCATGTACACCTGTATGAGGAAGAGTTTTGACCCGGAAAGGGAAATGGTTTTTGACCGCACGCACGAACACGCCACAGGGCGAAATGTTTGTAGGCAATTAGATATTGTATTCATTATTATTTTAATCAGTTTAAGGAACAAAAGCGAAGATAGTCTGTTTGCACGGTGAAGCAAATAAATATCATTTTCCAAGTAAAGCTGCCTACATTGTATCATTGGGACAAGGACTGTTTGGTATCAGATCAGACATTTAGAACAGCGCGTCAGCCACGTCCATCTACGGGATCAAATTGCTCAGTAGCTCCGTATATAACATGGGAGCTCCTTTAATACCAGGTCATTCAAACTTTCACCACACATGGACATCACACAACACACAAAGTTAGTAATGCTCTGTGTGTGTATTTCTGTGTGATAGTGTGTGTGTGTGGACACTTTTTTTCAGATTTGAAAAAAACATTCGGTGGACCTATAACCTATAGACTAATTGCCACTTCCACAACCAAGCTTCTTAAGGGGATGGGAGTGCGAGGACAGGCGTTCGGTCAAATCACTGTCAGAGGCTGTACAATCTATTTTATTTATTGTCTAGTCATTGTAGTGTTGACGTCGATGTTTTTGGTGTCTTTTTATGTATTATTATTGTTGTATGGATTGTATTATTGTTATTATGTTGTGAACTGTGTTGTTTCATGTTTGAAAATTTTTAAATAATTTGATCACAAAAAATAAAATCACTGTCAGAGGCTGCCGAACGAAGCAGCAGCTGGCTATGGATCAAGAGAAAGGACCCCAACTGGGCTGCAAAATTACCATCGGGGGTAAAAGCAGAGGGGGGCACACCTGGGATGCCAGGTGTTGCCGTTGAGCCCTTCAGAGGTGTCGTGGGCCTGTCAACGAAACCCCAATGAAGGAGGGTGCCCATCTGAAGACCCCAGTGAATATTTTACCCTTACCCCATTCAATACCAAGTGCTGATTATCTAAGGGATTGTACTATCTAGTCCTATAAGCTCAACTGTATTTCCGATCATATAGGATATATCATATCACACATCCTGGCATAGAAACTCAATGATACAATAGCTGAAAGTTTTCAAAAAAAAATAAAAACAATGTACTTGTATAAAACACAACACCTTGGAGACAAGACACTTACTTTAAACACTCATCTTAACATTCACGTTAGACACTTTAAACACTTTCAGCACTACACCATATTTTCATCTATTTATTACAAAAAGATTTGCACTACATCCCTACCTCATCTTTGCATTTTTGCATTCTGAAAAGCTTGCATTTGTACTTTATTGTTTGCATTTTGTACATCACTTTGTACTTTATGTTGTACTTTAGTTTGTATATTGTATATTTTGTATAGTGTTTGGCCTTTATTCTTTTTACTGCAACTGGGAAATATTTGTGAGTCAGTCCTTGAACCACGTATCTCCTTTATGCTTTATATTTTTCAGAGTAGCAATGTATTCAAACCTTAGTATCTAAAGATGATAGGTTACAGAGGGTTGAGCAGTTAAAAGATAGCAGAGGTTGAGTGATATATCACATTCACACTCCCAAGTGATTTGGACTGACTTTACAACTGCAAATACATTGGGCAGTCCAATAAATGTCTAAAGAGAGTTATGGTTCTTCAGTGCAAGGGTTAAGTTATGGGAGGCTGTTTAAAAGGGTGGGTGTGTTACCTCAGTACTGTTGGACTCTGATGCAGAATGTTAAGTCTTTAATACAGTTCACTGTGTCCTATATTCTTATCCATATATCGCCGGGCCTATGGTTCCCTTTTGGATGGGAGTGTGTGAAACTTCTCCCTTCAAGCATCTTAACTGTGTCTGATATGTGACTGTGACGTACTACGTGGGTTGGTCATTACCATTATTACTGTATTTATGACACCATCTGAACATCAGGTTAGTATATGTAAATGTGTTATGTTTTGTATGTGATGTGTGTGTGTGCCATGATAGCTAATGCTGTCCCTTTCTCTTTCTCTGTCAGGTGCCGCCCGTCCCTACACTGAAGAGTGCTGATTGCCTAATGAATGACAGCTGATGGCAATCACCTCGATAGGGACGGGTGGACAAATACCTGACAGCACACACACATCCTGGCGCCTCATTCTGTGTCAGTTGCCAGTGACCAGAGCGGTTGGAGGTTGCCCTTGTGTTCCACTGTGTGTGGCTATATATATATTGTTGGCCTCTGTGCCATTCACCACTCTTAAGTGGATTCTTACATATATATATATATTATACTGCCCTTTGTGTGGGTTTGTATATGTAGTTGGCCTTTGTGCCTATTTTCTTCCCTGTTAAGGGATTGCTATCTATATACATATTGTTGGCTTTTAGGCAATTTTTGCCACTGTTTCCCCAAGGGAACTTTATACTGTGTTGGCCCTTGCCAACACTTGTGTTTTACCTATATTACTTGTTTGTTCTCCCCTTACCCTTCTCCCTGTTTGTTAATTGTTTGTGGGTTGTTTTTTCCCTTCTTTATATATACATATTGCATGTGGAGGTTTGAATTCCTGCCACAGATAATAAATATCATTTACCTTTTGAAAGCGCATTTGTGTGGTTTCCTACCTGCCCGGGACTGTGCTTTAAAAGCATCTACTGAGAGGGGCTGTTTTTTGTTCATGTGCAGCTTGCTCCAGTTTCTATTCTATGTGGTCATCAGACCTTTGTACATGACAGTGACTAAATGTCCTAACCCAACCCCCTCCAATGTACAGTAAATGACCAAGTATGGTTTTTGTCAATATTCCAATGTACAGTTTTGCTTGTACAGTTGTACAGTGTCCTCCACCCACCCCTCCTACCCAACCCCCCCACCCAAGCACCTCCAATGTACACCCCCCCCACCCCACCTACCCAACCTCCTCCAATGTACAGTTTCTACGTCAAATGTATATACTCTCTTTTCTAGACTCTTTTTGTATCACAAACAGTACTGTATTTGCAAATCTGGTATGTCATAAATGTATAGATGTAGCAGTACTGTCTATCTGTATGTCGTGTATGTCATATATGTTATGATGAATTGAAAATGGGGGACCCTGATGTAAACAAGACGAAAGTCTTTCTCTGGTCTGCATCCCCTTAACAATTGTATGTATTGAGCTGTACTGTACCCATTCTGCAATCTGTTAATAAAGTTTTCAATCAATCAAACTCTATGTCGCCATCTGTTGGTACAAACGTTTAGGAGTGTATAATATGAGTGTTTAACCCTTTCACTGCCACACGACAAAGGGTTAACCCTTTCACTACCACACTACAGAAGGTTAACCCTTTACTGTCACACTACAGACTGCCTGTAGTGTGATAGTAAAGGGTTAACCTTCTGTATTGTGGTAGTGAAGGGGGTAACTATCAGCCTCAGCTTTAATCTTTGTTTCAACCTATTCTCCACGTGTGCACACACACACACACACACACACACACATGGGGGCGACAGTGGATCAGGAGGTAGAGCAGTCGTCTGGTCATCAGTGGTGATTGAGAGCAGCTGAGTTGAGTGTGTGCAGTGAGAGAGAAGCAGTGTTTTTCAGAGTGGAGAGTTACACAGAAATTAAGTATCTAGTTATCCATGGTAAGTGAATTTATTGTTTTTTTCTTCTTTGTTAATTGTGTTCGTTTCCCCCCGGCAGCTTTGTGCTGTTTGGGGGAAATTAAATTGTTTGTGTGCCGAGAGGCTTTCTTTCGGTAAGTCAATTGTAAACAGACGGATATAATGGATGTTGACAGACTGAATGGTGGACGGCTTCCCAGGCAAACAGACACAAGAACGGAATTGATATATGAGAAAAAGCTCACTGTGGAGATAGATATAGAGGGTGATGAACGGGTAACAATGATGGAGATGTTGAGGGCGATAAGAGCACAGTGTGGGGTGGTGATGGGCTGCAGGTATAAGACGCCAAAGAAGTATGAGATCACGTTAAAGAGTCTGGAAATAAAGACAAAAGTCATGGATGGAATAAAAGTTAAAAACAACCGCTTAATGGCGCGTGAGATAGTAGATGATGAGATGATAGTGTCTTTTCTGTCACTACCAGTTTATATTACCGATGCTGAAATCATGGACAAATTGGTTCAGTGGGGAGTAAGGGCAATTTCGCCGATAAAAAGAAAAATGTGGCAAGGGACAGATGTGGTGGATGGAACGAGATATATGAAGGTGAAGTTTACAGACACTGTGAAATCATTGCCGTACTCAGTGAAGTTCGAGACGCTGCAGGGCACGGATCACTTCCGAGTAATACACGATAAGCAGCTGCGCGTGTGTCGGTTGTGTGTTCGGCCAGGTCATGTGCTACGGGACTGTCCGGACTTTAGATGCTATAAGTGCAAAAAGCAGGGACATTATGCACGCGAATGTAAGGAAAGGGAGAAATGTCGCGTGTGTCCCGAGGATGGAGAATGCAGGTGCGGCTTCGCGAAAGGTGGCTGGGCGAGACGTGGAGAGGACGCTGAGACTGGTGGGACAGATGGAGCCACGGAGACGGAGAGAGGAGGGGCGGAGGACGAGAATGGAGAGAAGGAAAACGGAGAGAAGGAGAACGGAGAAAAGGAGGACAGCGATGCGGAGGAGCCAATGCAGACCACTGAGGGAGGTCGAGAGGAGGAGGGTGAGACGGAGTCGTTGGACGGGACGGGGGACAGTCGGGAGCTGACGGCGAAGCAGAGGGAGAGTGGAGAGGAGACCGCGTTCGACGTCTTCGATATCCTGGAGAGAGCGATCGCTGAGATCTCTACCCCGACAACAACTGGGCAGGGTGAGAGCGATGAGGAGGTGCCGGGAGGTGTGGAGAGGAGAGGAAGCGGCGTGGTGGTGGCAGACGGAGCGAGAGATGCGGCAGCAGCTGACGGGGCAGCAGAGCCGAGAGGAAGCGGCGTGGTGATGGCAGACGGTGCAGGTGCGGCGGAGCAGAAGGAGAGCGGTGCGGCGGAGGCGGCGTGGAGAGGCATCGACGCAGAGCTGGCAGGGCTGGAGGAGAGACAGCAGAGGGGTGACGGCGAGCAGCGGGCAGAATGGCGGAGTGACGAGGGGAATTCAGACGGGAGTGGAGGAACAGCAGAATGGCAGACTGTTTTACCGACGGGGCAGAAGAGAAGCGGGAGAGGCGGACGGGCGGCGGAGATGCGCGGAAAGAGCGTCGGCTGTGAGATCAATGACAGCCTTGATGGCTATGTATCGGGGGGGCAGAAGGGCACGGAGGGGAAACCTGGTTCGGGAGTGGCTCAGGGACTCGAGGGAAAAGAAAAAAGAGAAAAAAGGGCTGAGCCACGGGCGAACCAGGGGAATACCTCTGATGCACCTGGGGGCAGTGAAGAGAAGAGACCTACAGAGTTGGAGATTGAAGGAGAGAAACAGGTGATGGAGCTGGCGGCATCATCTGAAATCCCAGAAACAGATGATTCACTGTCGGGTGAGTCAAGCTGTGAAATGGATATAAGTAGGGAGGCAATAAACCTTCTGAAAAGAAAAACAAAAGAAGCACATAAAGGGGGGAAAAAGATGATAATGGTGTATATAATAAACCTCATCACATTTGTTGTCATGTGTTCTACAATTACAGTTACTTCTATTAATATAAATGGGTTAAGAAATGCAAAGAAAATACAGCTTTTTTTTCAAACATACAATACAGATATTGGTTTTGAGTGTGTCAAATATAAACAGGCTAAAGAGAGCTCATCCGAGGACACGGGGTGGGCGCGGGCAAGAAAAGATGAGAAAAGGACGAAATAAATGAATGTGATCATTATTATTACATTTTCTGTCATGTGTGCTACACTAAATATTGTTTCACTAAATGCAAATGGTTTGAGAAGAGTAGGGAAAATGGAGGAACTTTTTATGACCTATAAAGCAGAAATAATAGTTTTACAAGAAACATGGTGGACAGAAAATGTAATGAATGAAGTAAAAAAGAAATGGAATGATGAAATATATGTGAGTAATGGAGCAGAGAGATCGTGTGGGGTAGCTATATTATTGAAAAAAGGTGTTGTTAATAAGGTAAGGAAAATACATGAAGATACTGAGGGGAGAGTGTTGATAATTGATTTTGTGTTTAAAGATATTACGTATAAATTATGTAGTATTTATGCTCCAAATATGGAAAAGGAGAGGAAAGTGTTTTTTGAGGGTTTGAGGGTGCACATGAGTGATAATTGTATAATGATTGGTGATTATAATACTATGTGCACAATATTGGATACAACAAGTAAGGTGTTTAAATTTGACACATCTAGGAATGCACTATTTAAAATAATGGCAGAAACTGATATGGTGGATGTTTGGAGAGAAGAGAATGCAGGTAAAATTGGATACACTAGAAAGCAATTGGTGATGGGTGTACTGAGGCAGAGTAGAATAGACTTATGCCTTGCAAAAAGAAGTGTACAGAAGTACATTTTAAATATAGAGCACACATTTTATTATTTAAGTGACCATGCAGCTATATGTTTGGAGTTGGGGTATGAAGTGCAGATGAGAGGAGGGGGGGTGTGGTGCTTGAATATAGGGGTGCTAAAAGAGGAAGAGTATATGAAATATATATGTGCAGAGACGTAAAACCAAATATATAAAGATAATGTGGGTGTGTGGTGGGGTAATGTGAAAGCTAATATAAAGAAAATAAGTATAAGATATACTAAAGCGCGGAATTATAAAAAGAAAAAAGAGGAATGGAAATTAAGAGAAATGTTGACAAGAGGAGGAGAAGATAAAAAATTAATCCAGATCACAATATAGAGAAGTACCTTGAGCTTGAGGCTAGGTGGGAATCAAGTGAGAGGAAAAAATGTATGGGAGCAATTATAAGGAGCAAAGCTAAATATGCTTTTGAGGGAGAGAGGTGTACCTCTTTCTTTTTAAGGTTGGAAAAAAATAAGCAAAGGAAAACATATAAGAGAAATTGAAAATGAAGGTGAAAAAATGAATGATCTTGTTGGTGTTTTGGATACTGTAGAGTCTTTTTATAGGAAACTATACAAGAGTGAAGGGGTTGATAATGAGTGTGTAAATATTGTGTTAAATACCATGAAAATGAGGCTGGAGGAAAGTGATAAGAATATGTGTGATGGAGAAATAACTGAGAAGGAGGTGAGAGACCTGAAGACCTGATGGCCTGCAGATCAAAAAAAGTCCGGGGCTAGATGGATTGTCTGGAGAGTTTTATAAAACTTTTGCTGATCTGCTGGCACCAATATTATTGAATGTATATAAAGAAATGGAAAGAAACAGTGTGTGTGCGGAAGGAATGACTACTGGAATATTGACATTGTTATTTAAAAACAAAGGCAGCAAAACTAGGTTAGAGAATTTCAGGCCAATAAGTTTGTTGAACGGAGATTATAAGGTGTTGACAAAGATCTTGGCTAATAGAATAAAAAGGGTGATTGGGAGCATAATAGCACCGACGCAAGCCTACAGTATACCTGGAAGAGACATATCTGAAACTATCAGAACGATAAAAGATGTGATAAAATATGTAACAGGTAGGGATGAAGAATGTGCTTTGTTAAGTGTAGACCTAAACAAAGCTTTTGATCGTGTGGAACATGAGTTCTTATTGAAAACAATGAATACTTTTGGTTTTGGTGAAAGAATTATAAAATGGGTAAAACTTTTGTATACAGATGCAAAGAGTTGTGTAAAGTGCAATGGGTGTATCACAGATGTCTTTACTTTAGAACGGTCTGTGAGGCAGGGGTGTCCACTTTCAGCCTTGCTGTACACAATTTCTGCAGAGCCACTTGCAAATTATGTTAAAAGTATAAAGGAAATTGTAGGAATTAAAATACCAAATGGGGGGGTGAGTCTGGTGCACCAGTATGCGGATGATACTACCTTCACAGTAAGGAATATTGACCGTGTAAATAGAATAATGGAGTGTCTGCGGGTGTATGGTAGAGCATCAGGGGCTAAGATAAATGTGGATAAGTCGGAATTATTATGTATAGGTAATTTGAATATAGATAAATGTGTTTTCCCTTTTAAAATGGCGGAGGAGCACATCAACATTTTGGGGATATGGATAGGGGTGAATGATAGTAGAGAGAGGGATTTAACGTGGACAGGTATAGTAAATAAAATAAGACAGATGCTTCAGTATTGGAAACAGAGGTGTTTGAAGCTAAAAGGCAAGGTAATTATAGTAAATAGCTTATTAATGTCAAAATTAATGTATGCTTTATGTGTGTTGGACATGCCAGAGACAGTAGAAAATGCTGTGAATGGAGTAGTAAAAGATTTCCTGTGGGAAGGGAAGATGGCTAAAATAGCACACAAGACTCTGATAGGTAAGTGCAGTGAAGGTGGTTTAAATTTGTTTGATTTTAAGGTAAGAAAAAAAAACTGTAAGGATAAAGTGTGTACAGAAGTACTTGTGTGATAGCACAGAGTATGGCTGGAAGTTTTTCTTCAGAGAGTGTGTAGAGAAGATAGGCAAGTGTGGGGACAATGGTCTGTTCATGGGGTTTAAACTGCCCATGACAGAGGGGATACCTGGTTTGTATAGGGAGGTACTGCAGGCGTGGGCCGAGTTCTTGCCCAATTTAGAATACTTATGTACAGAGTTAGAAATGGTTTTTAACCAACCTGTATTTCTAAACCCTAAAGTAAGTATTAATGAGAGTGTTTTGTATAATAAAGTTTTTTGGAGAGCAGGAATAAGACAAGTGAAGGATTGCGTGTATGAGTTTGTACCGGGCTTCCTCCCGGTACGGGCTTTATATGACACAGTGATAGAATTGGAGGAGGAATACAGCTATGCATCAGTTTCTTCTGGTTTTGAAAAAATTAAAAGTGCGTTGCCAAGAGAGTGGAGAGAGAGAATAGATGAGTGTGGGACAAATAAAAGATGTGGACTGCCAGAGTTGAAGGTAGGGAGGGGAGAGAAGCAGAAAGATATAGGTAGTGTAAAAAGTAAAGAAATATATAGATTTTTTGTCTTGAAGGAAAAGAAGATACCAGCGTCGGAGCAGGTTTGGGAGAGGGTCTTTCCGGGGCTGGTGGGAGGGACTATTTTGGGCAATGTAGATATAAAGTTTAATAGTATAGAGTGTGAACATAATGATTTTATGTTGAAACACAATAGGATGTACACAAAAACGGTGTTAAGTCATATTGATAATAGCATAAGTAGGGTATGTGATGTGTGCAACGACAAAGATGAATCTTTTATGCATATGTTTATGGAATGCAATGGCCTGCAGGTGTTTCATACAAGGCTGAAAGAGGGCCTGGGGGTGAACTGGGGAGAGGGGAGGGAGAATGGGGTGGATTGGAAAAAAAGGTTTTTGTTTGGTTTTTTTGATGGGAAAAAGGAGGAGAAAAACTTGATGAATTATGTATTGAGCCATGCTAGATATGCTATTGTGTACAGAAGAAGGATAGCTTTTTTTGATCAAAAGAAGGTGGGAGGTGTGGCCTTTGTTTAAAAGCATGATGAAAAAAGATCTAAAACTGTCTGGAAAATATATGAGTAAAGAAATGTTTGAGAAATGGTTTATTGACAGCGGGAAATGTATAAGGATGGAGAGAGGTCAAGTAGAGTTTTGTTTTGGATAGTGGTTTTCTTGTTTTGGATGGGGAAGGGAAGGATCTGGTTCTGAAATAATATTGTATGTATATAATTGAAATGCATAACATGTAAAATATGACTATTTTTGATAATAAAAAGTAAAAAAAGAAGAAAAAAAAAAGAAGAAAAAAATAGCAGTCGTCTGGTAATCCGGAGGTTCCCGGTTCGATCCCCGCTCCTCCCGGGCAGCGTGTCTAAGTGTCCTTGAGCAAGACACTTGCATGGTTGGTGGTTGCCTCCACCATCGGTGTGTAAATGTGTGAGTGAATGGGTCAAAACCCAAATTGTAAAGCGCTTTAAAAATACACACATATACAGTATACAATACCCTAATTTTCATGGGCATGTCATATCACTGGCTATATGACCATAATGTCCTGGCTTTCCCCTTCACTCATTGACAGAGGTTATTAAAGAGATGACTTACCTAGCTCTAACCTAAAACACACACACCAAAGATATCACTTCCAACCCCCAACATTACCCTTCATTGGGCAAAGTGCTCAGACTGATTGAAGGAAATGTGATGACACTTCAGAGCCTATAGGAGAGATTGAGCCAAGGCCTATGGCTTTTATAAAGGTTAAGTCTGCCCCCTTGTGATATAAATGATGTACAACACCAGTATCCTTAGAGAAATGGGCTACATGTTTTTGTTTAGAACTCTTTTTTTGGCACATTGGCACGCTTCTTTGTTTGAAGTTAATCATCCGCAATCTTTCATTGCGCAATTCACTGCAGCCATTCAACATTATGCGCAGTATGTTGAATGTCAATGCATGCAAAATACATTAATCAGTGGTGGAAAGTAACTAAGTATTTCGACTCAAGTACTGTACTTGAGTACAATTTCAAGCTACTTGTACTTGACGTGACTATTTTCATTTTAGGGAACTTTATACTTTTACTCCACTACATTTCAAAGGAAATATATAAGATTGTGCATAGAAAACATGGCAAAATGGGGCGGCTACGTGGCGCAGTGGGCAAGGCGCTCGCAACGAATGCTGGAGACTAGGCTCGAACGCTCTCCACATTGCTTTCAGTTTAGCTGGTCGTCCACAGTAATACACATTGGCCGTATTACGGGGAGGGAAACTGAAGGGTGGGGATCGGGCGTTGTGGACAGCGACTCCTACAGGTCGGTTGGTGCGCCTGCGCAGTAGAATCAAGAAGTGACGGGGGCGGGGCCCCTCCAAAGCCCAGACCCTCGACGCTGAAAGATCGAGCCGCGCAGGTGAAAAGATGCGACGGCTGTTACCTCGAGTATCGGAGGGGACTCGTGCTATGTATGTATCCACATTGCAGCCGGCTTGTGGGAGGCAAGAAACAACTTTCGAAGACAGGGGAGGGTTGAATTGGACGATATGAAAAATTGGGATGGGAGAAAAATAGAAAATGGGAGAAAAAGTGGATAAAAAAAAGAAAACATGGCAAAATGTTTGAAGCCTGACAACTTCAAGAGGACATAATCAGAGCAGCATAACTGGACCACATACCGCTTTAACATAACCTTTAATCAGAGCAGCATAACTGGACCACATACAGTACCACTTTAACATAACCTTTAATCAGAGCAGCATAACTGGACCACATCCCACTTTAACATAACCTGTAGAGGTCAATGGATCAAGGCTTGAATGCTCCCAAGCACTGGAATACACAAACGTCATGTAGAATGTGTACTTTTACTTTAGATACTTAAGTAGGCCTACATTCAATAGAAAATACATCTCTACTTTTACTTAAGTAGAATTTGAATGGAGGACTTTTCCTTTTACCAGAGTACTCATTTATCTGGGTATTTCTACTTTTACTTAAGTAAAGGAACTGTGTACTTCTTCCACCACTGCCTTTAATCTATGATTTAATCTATTAATCCCTGTATGGTGTTGTTATGGTGCACCTGTTTTTGTTACCCGTATAGCCCTTTAAAAGACCAATCAGTAGTGCAGGGCAGTCAGATTATTCTTATTGACTAGTTCATTTCAAGTAAATGTATGTAATTTAGTCTTTTGAGTTTTGGGGGTTTTAAAAAAAGAATTCCCCTCAGATTGAGCTCCCAGAGACTCCTCCTGAATCCAATTTAGTGAAGCCTTGACTTAAGTTTGTCTCAATGGCATAGCAGCCAGACATGACTACCTCTCTCCATTCACACACTTATGACTGGACCTGAGTGAGTGGGTTGAGGAGAGGGAAGTAATGAGAATAATAACAGGCAGCATGACATGACTCATTTCAGGGAACTCAGACTGATCGGTACACACCGAATTTAATTTAAAATGTATTCCTTCAAAATAATTTGTTAATTCGTTATTGGCCGACACTAGCAATCAGTGATCCAAATGTAAACACATGCCCCACCACCAAAAATAAGAAAAAGCCTAAGAATGGAGATACATTTTCATTCTGTAGTTGATTGACTGACTGAGCTCTCGATACAAGGATTAACACTAGACAATAGACATAGTAGACAATAGGTAATTGTATTTGCATTCTTGGCTGTAAATGTTAATTTTTTTTGTTTTGTTTACATTTGTACAATATTGGAGTAAAACAGACTATATACCTACTCAACCCCCTCCAATGTAGTTTCTTCCTCTTCGGATGTATATATTTTTTTATGATCTCTTTTTCTTACACTACTGTATATTTGTATGTCATAAATGTCTTAATGAATTGAAAATGGAGGACCCTGATGTAAACTAGACGAAAGTCTTCTTTACATATCTGTAGATATATATATATATATCTGTAACTGAGGGGTACAATTCCCTGACTGTATTACTAGATATGATACTTACTACCACTACCTTTGTACTTAATATTCGGCCACCCAGTACTCGGCATAAATATATTATGATGAACACTGTCACGTAGATGAAACGGATCCAACACAAATGTACGAATTAGAAATAGGTCTTTATTTCTACACAGCGATGGTGTGTAGAGCAAGCACTTAATCAAATCAATCACATTTATGAATGGGAATTAGTATGCACTTTTATGGCAAGAGTATTCGTCGGTATATCAATAGAGAATGTCCAATCTCTGAAGGCGCAGGTGGTACATATACGACCTGGAATAGTTTAAGGAATAACAGCAATGATACTTTAATGATTATATACTGGATACACTAGGGGGGGTTAATCCGGTCGCTTGTAAGCCGACAGGAGTAGGAAGGGGGGGGGGGGTAGAATCCGGCTGCCTCATCCGGCCAAGGGTATCCCAGGTGAACCCACTGTAGTGCCGTTCAATGCGCCGGCGATCCTTGGACCACAGATGAAAGCAGGTGGACTCTTTGTGGGCCGGCGTCCTCCGGTCCACGGAGGAGAGACGTGAAGCGACCTCGTCTTGCAGAGCGTCTCCTCACCTTGCGTCCTCTCCAGGGGGGGGGGGGTTTCGACACACGGCAGTGTCGGGGGTCTTTATCCATGGAATAATCAACGTATACAAAGCATAATCCGTGCCTGGGAAGGCGGGCTGTCGTCGGTAGAATAATCCGGTATACAGGTCCACTCGCTCGTCGGCTCTGGGGCTCCTCGGGTGCAGCTTCACGTGGGGTCAACCACCCTGGATAAGCAGCCAGTTTTCTGCCCGAAACGATGGGGTGCTGACTACGGTAGTATTCTCACCGCACGAAGCACTATATATTAACAGACTATTATTAGCTTAATAGACTACGTCCAACTCGACGATATAGTGCCAAATATGACTATTCAAATATTAATATACACGATGTCTCAATACCGATGGTAGGCGAACTTGGCCTTACTCCCACACGTGGCGTCGCGGGGAGGCTTTACATCTGTGACTCTATTGGAGGGTAAGAAACTGGACTGAAAAGAAAGTCCTACTTTAGTAGCGCAGTATATATACGCACTATGAACAAATAGTCCCATTAGTGGTGCGGTAGCCAGATTCCTACGCGGAACTAGGACTTGTTCGTACATGTTGAGCGGTACGTTTGAACTGGGTCTGGGGGGTATGGCAGCCTGGCACCAAGGTCTCGACCAATAGTAGAGACTAGAGACTATTATGGGATGTTCAGTAGGCTAGAATGGATATTCAATGCATATTGTACAAGGAATATACAAGGGATATCAAGGAATATTAGAGAATATACAAATACAATTAAATATATATATATAAATAAATATATATATTCGGTTTAATCTGGCCCTTCACAACAGCCACCCCCTGATTGGTCCCAGACCTAATCAGTTAAACAGAGACAGATTAATCGCGTTGTCTATTTACACATAAGGGTTTGCTGTAGGGGTCAGTCAACTTCACAAAGTCATAGGGTTATAGGGTCATGGTCATCATCGATTGTGTCTGGGAGTCGGGGCAGTTCTATGAGCCTCGCCACGGGACGGGTGTAAGTGCGACCCTGGACAAGCACTTCAGCTGCTCGGACCTTGCCGTCGGCACCGGTGATCACTTTGCTTACGCGGCCGGCCGGCCACATAGATCTGGGCAGTGATTGATCAATAATCATGACGACTGTTCCTTCTGTCAAATTGTCTCTCTCCTTTACCCACTTCTGGCGGGTCTGTAGAGACGGTAGGTAGTGCAGTAGGAAACTGCTCCAAAACTTGTCGGCTAATACTTGGCTGTACCTCCACATTCGTCGGCCGTTCGCTTCTTCAGGCCGGTACATTGTCTGGGGTAATGCAGGATCTAGCCGCCCCATCAGGAGTGTGTTGGGGTCTGCGGAGATAACAGTGCTCAATCCACAGAACACAGGCTTCTTATTCTCAGCCTCCTCCTGACTGGCTTCCCTCGGGATAGGCGTGGGCCACTCTCCTTCCGGGAGCTTTAGGAATGCGGGGCCGTCACTGTAAGCATTGTGACGGGTGAGGTCATCCAGGGGCATCCCCCGGGTGATGACGTCAGCTGGGTTCTGTTTTGTATCAACGTAGCGCCACTCTGTTTCTCCGGTTAACTCTTCGGTTAAGTCTTGAATCTCGGTGACTCTGACTCCCACGAAGACTTTGTACTTGCATGAGTCCGATTTGATCCAGGCGAGTACTGTCGTGGAATCTGACCACAGGATTGTTCTAGACACCGGTATGGTGAGCTCACGTTGGATGAGCGTGGCTAGGTGCGCTCCGGCTAGGGCTGCGCAGAGCTCTAGACGTGGGATAGATTGTTGCTTGCGTGGGGCTATTCTCGAGCGGGCGAGGACAAATGCTGTGTAGATCTCTCCCCCCTTTTCTTGGGCCCGCAAGTAGGCTACTGATCCGTATGCGACCTCTGAGGCGTCACTGAAGACGTGTAAGTCCATTTTACATGTCTCTGGCCTCACCGTGGGTGGGAAGTAGCTTCGGCGCATATTAACGCCTGGGAGTGAGTGGAGCTCCATCTCCCACTCTCTCCAGGTGGATGCAAGGTGTGCGGGAATGGGGTCGTCCCAGCCCTGGTCCTTGTCCCACAATGCTCGTACAATCATTTTTGCCCTGGTGGTGTACGGTAGAATACATCCTAGCGGGTCATATTGTCGGGCGAGTGTTGTGTACACACTCCGTCTGGTGGTCGGCGCCGCCGCCGGCCTTCCCTGCTCCGTAGTCAGGGGCTTGTGTCTGTAGTGAAGCGAATCTGTTTTGAATCGCCACACCAATCCCAGGGTCATCTCCTGGGCTTCTCCCGGGATTGTAGCCATCCAGGTCTCGCTGCTGGCTGCCTTGTCCTCGGAGGAGAGGCTGCGCAGTACTTGCGGATCGCTGCTGGCCCACTGCCTGAGATCAAAGCCGCCTTTGATCAATGAGGCGCGGAGTTTAATCAGGAGAGCCTCGGCTTCTTCCTGGGTTGAAAGGCTTTGTAGACAGTTGTCTATGTAGAAGCTGTTCTTTACGCTGTGTCGGACCTCTTCGTCCGCTGCTGGGTCCTCTGCTACATGTTTCTGTAGTGCAAATGTAGCACAGCAGGGGCTGCACGTCGTTCCGAAGGGGAGGACTTCCCATTGGTAGATGGCTGGGTGCTCATCTCCTGGCTTCTCTCTCCATAGGAACCGTAACAGGGGCTTGTCCTCCTCTACTAATCTCACCTGCAGGAACATTCCTTTAATGTCCCCGCTGATGGCCACCTTTTCCTGGCGGAAGCAGAGTAGAACGCCGAGTAGGGAGGGGCCGAGTGTGGGACCGGGCAGTAACTCTTTATTCAGATTTTGGGATCCGATCTGGTAGCTGCAGTTAAATACTATGCGGTCTTTACCGTTGTGATTAGGGATGGGTATCGTTAGGATTTTATCGATACTACTACTCCTATCGATACTGCTTAACGGTTCGGTACTTTATCGATACTCTTATCGGTTCTTTTTGATAATTTTTTTATTATTTTTATATTTGCAGTTGAGAGCATTGGTCATCTCCCTACAGTAAAGATTAGAAATGATTGAATTATTGTAAATGTGTGTGGAGTGGTGGGAATAGCTGCTTCAATAATAACTTATAACAACAGACAAGTTAGACAACTATGTATACAAAAAAAACGATATACACTGAATGATTAGTTGTTACCTAAAGTCCTTGGACTCCACTGTAGAGAACGGGTGCAGGCCTTTGACAACAAACTTTGTCACAGCCCTGTGACACTCGTTCACCCTATCCTCTGTCATCTTTCCTCTAGCTGCTAGGGAGAAAGGACTTTGGGTGGTGGAGGTAGAGGGAGGATGACGATCTATAAAAAGTTTTTAGATTGTAGTATTTGTAGCTAAACAATTATTTTGTTTATTAGCCTATTTGTAATAATTCGTTATTAGCCTAGGAAACTCCGTATCTTGGCTTACCGGCTGCAGTGGACGTGGATGCAGATGGACCACTGCGCGCAAGGCAGTCGAATACGGCGCATTTCTGCACACTAATATAGTGTTTTGCAAACAAATGTTTTGATAGATTGCTCGTATTGCCACCCTTACTGGCAAATGTTTTGTTGCACTTGTGAACGCTTCGCTCTATCCGCCATCACGAGTCACGGTGCATGCAGAGCTGTCTGTGTCTGTGTGCAGCGCGCGTCGGCACGGAGACAGCGCTGAGATGCTTCCAGCTGCAGCACATCAGGTGTGCGGGGCTTGTATGTGCGGGGCTTGTAAGCGCTGCTGTCTGACGTGCTGCAGCTGCATACTATTGACAGCGCTTTCATTAAGGAGTACCCGTATGTATGTGTAGCGCGACTCGCGAGGAGTGTGTGTAATAATGACTCGCTGCTTCTCGTGCAGAGACAGAGAGAGGAGAGATCGTTCGCAACTTTTAAATAATAATAATAATAATAATAATAATAATAATAATAATAATAATAATAATTTCTCTAGAGTATCGATAGCAGTACCGAGGACGTCGGAGCTTATAAATACTCCGGTATTTTCTAATATAGTACCGGTTCCCGTTTAAAACCGGGGTCCGGGGGGCATCCCTAGTTGTGATGGACCTTGTGGTGAGGCACGTACCACGATTCAGTGGTCTGGTCAGCCTCTTTAATGTCCATCTTTGTGACGTGTCCCGCTGTGATGAGCTTCTCAATCTCAGCGCGGTATACACTCTCTTGGGTGGGGTTCTTGGCTAAGCGCCGCTCCGTGTTCAGCAGGTACCGTTCTGTGGCGTCTGTCTTGGCGTGGAAAGTAGGCATTCCTTCTCGCCGCAGGAGTGGCGTGGCGTATCTCAACACGCCGTTGACCGGGACTCTCTTGGTCCCTGTCTCGAGGAGGTGAATGGCGTAAATGTCATCTTTAGAGCGAATGTCTTTCTTTCCGTTCTTAAAGGGCATTTGTTCCAAGGTCCATAGCCGCTCTACGTGTTGCAGGAGTGCGGTTTCTCCCTCTGTGACTCGGGAGTGGAGACATCTAGTGGCTGTACTTCGGTTGAGAGATTTGGCGAGCGGGCCTTGGAGAGTCCATCCCAAACAGGTCTCGACTGCTGCAGGACAGCCTCGGGGTCCGGTATGAACCCGGTCTATCGGGACAATGAGGTCTGCATGGTCGGAGCCTATCAACAGGGTCGGCATAGCATTGTCTATGAGCGGGATCGGTAACTTGCGCAGATGTGCATATTTCTCCATCAGCTTGGCGACGGGGTATGTGTACCGCGACAGTCCTATTTCTTGGCTGGTGAAAGCGTCTGTAATCTGGTACCGTCGCTCAGGCTGGCCGCTTGCTGCGATAGAGAATGAGACATTCTCGCCCTTTATCGTCTTCAAATCTCGTCTTATTGTCCGAATTGTCATTTGGGTTTCGCTTCCCCGCAAGCTGGGCCGCAGCGGAGGCGAGCAGAAGGGTCTTCTCTGACCCGTCATCGAGGACGGCGTAAGTGTCCAAGACTTTATTCTGGTAGCTTAGTGTCACACGCACTACTTTTAGGAGTACTCGGGCTCCACTGCTGCTGGCGGGATCGATGTACATGACGCTCGCTTTGCTGCTGGATGGTGCGGGTGAAGGGCGCCGTCTGTTACTGTCGTGAAGTATGTCCAGATGGGCTCCATCGCACTTGGTGCACCTTTTCTTTAAGCGGCATTCGGCTGCCATGTGTGAGCGCGCACAGCGAAAACAGCGCTTGTTGGACTTTATCCATTGACTTGCTTCCTCCGCGTTCAGCTTGGGGAAGGAGTCACATTGCGCTAGCCAGTGTTCTTTCTCACAGTAGGGGCACACTATCTTCCACTTCTCCGTTCTGGAGGGGGTACTGTGGCTCCTGCTGCTCGGTACTGACTCCGATTGGTGCATCACAGTCACCGATCTTCTTCCATCATTTAGTCGTCTGGTTCCTTCTCTGGAGCCAGGGGTGCTCCGTCCGAATGTATCTAGCCGTAGGCTGCTGACTTCTCTCGCCAGGAAGTCTGCTAGATCGAGGAGGTTCGGTTCGGGGCCATTCGGGTCTCGATGGTCTCTCTGCCGCCTAAAACGCTCCTGTCGAGCGGGCGGCAGCTTCTCCAAGATCCTTTCCACATTTGAGTTGGCGTAAAGTTCATGCCTCCCCTTCTCTCTCTGCGCTCCCAACATCCCTACCAGGGACTGCACTCTGATGGACAGGTCGTCCAGTGCTCGATTGTCTATTGCTGGGGGTAAGCGGTCGATGTGTCGGATCTCCTGGATCACGTAATCCCATATGCGCCCATACCTCTGGTCCAATGCTACCAGCGCTGCTGTGTATGGGGTGGTGGAAGTCGCGTAGGCGAGCGCTATATTATGTGCGCGGGGTACCTTTAAGTGCTTCAGTAGGATGGCGTATTTGTGGCGTTCATCCAATACATCCACCAACATGGTCTCCAGACACATGCGGAGTTCTGTATACTGGGCCCGGTTCTCTTGGGTGAAGTCGGGTACCATAGGCGTGCCAATGTATGACGCTGACTGTGGATACATCGGCGAGCGTTGGGGGAGAGGCCTCCTAGGCGAGTCTCCTCCCGCTCCTTGGTATGGGCTGGTACCGGCAGTGTACCATGGCCCGCTTGTCCAGGTGCTGTTCCTCGGTGCGGGTCGTGCGTCGTGCTCACCCGGGTATAGAGTCGGGGGTCTGTAGCGCAGCTCCGCGGGAGTATAGCCTGGGCTGTACCGGACCTCCTGGTCCGGTAGAGTACTGTGCTGTCGTCGGGCGTGGTTCTCCTCCTTTTCCTCTTCGTCTTCAGTTAGGTCATCCAGTGCTTGTAGTCTCTGGTTTAGCCTCTCCACAGGATATGCTGCTCCTTCCCGGTTGCTAGGTCTCGCTTGGACCGGTGGGGGGAGGTGGTCTGTGGGGGGTATAGACCTCGTCTGTTGGTCAAGTTCAGGGTTGTTTACTCGGCTAGGGGATGCCGCCCTGGAGGTGTGTCTAGACGAGTTCCTGGAGCCTCTGGCGGAGGGAGAGGGTGTTGTCCGTCTGATCAGCTGTTCTATTAGTTGCGCTTGCTGTCTGTCGCGCTCTGCGTCCCGTAGAGCACCAGCAGCTGCTCGCTGGCTGTCTGCTCGGTCTCGGCCACATTCTCTTCCCTCTGAATGCGTCTTATTTCTAGACGTATATGCTCTTCTTCGCTCCGCTGCTGGATCTGCAGTCGGTCGCGTTCAGCAGCGGCGTTCAGGCTGATGAGGAAGGCCTGCTGTAGGGTCCTCTCTGCCTCGCTGGGAGAAGGCGGTTGTATAGGGGAGCCTTCCCTCGGGGTACTCCTTGCGGAGCCTTGGAGCTCTATCTCCACGGTGCTCTCCCCGTCTTCTTCCGTGCCGAGTTCTGTCTCGGTAGCGTTGTATTCCTCCCGGGACTCATCGGGGACTACTTCTTCAGTACTGGCGGGGTGTGAAGTCATGTCTGGTTCCCACTGGTCCCCACCGTGAACTTGGTCAGTTACATTAGAACCCGTAGGGGCCTCTATGGTCGGGGTAGTCTGGGCGTTGGGGTTAGACATACTTTTACTTTCTAGTTTTACCGCGTTTACTGTTAGTAGAAGACTAGGTTGTTGACTGACAGCGTAAGCCTCTAAGTACTGAGGGAGCCGTCGTTCGCGCTGCGGGCGTTGGTTAGGAGGATCGTTTCGTGGAGTGTTCATCATAGGCCATTTCAATATTAATAACACTATATTAATATTACACTAATTACCCTCCGGCTCGAAGGACCAATTGTAACTGAGGGGTACAATTCCCTGACTGTATTACTAGATATGATACTTACTACCACTACCTTTGTACTTAATATTCGGCCACCCAGTACTCGGCATAAATATATTATGATGAACACTGTCACGTAGATGAAACGGATCCAACACAAATGTACGAATTAGAAATAGGTCTTTATTTCTACACAGCGATGGTGTGTAGAGCAAGCACTTAATCAAATCAATCACATTTATGAATGGGAATTAGTATGCACTTTTATGGCAAGAGTATTCGTCGGTATATCAATAGAGAATGTCCAATCTCTGAAGGCGCAGGTGGTACATATACGACCTGGAATAGTTTAAGGAATAACAGCAATGATACTTTAATGATTATATACTGGATACACTAGGGGGGGTTAATCCGGTCGCTTGTAAGCCGACAGGAGTAGGAAGGGGGGGGGGGGGGGTAGAATCCAGCTGCCTCATCCGGCCAAGGGTATCCCAGGTGAACCCACTGTAGTGCCGTTCAATGCGCCGGCGATCCTTGGACCACAGATGAAAGCAGGTGGACTCTTTGTGGGCCGGCGTCCTCCGGTCCACGGAGGAGAGACGTGAAGCGACCTCGTCTTGCAGAGCGTCTCCTCACCTTGCGTCCTCTCCAGGGGGGGGGGGGTTTCGACACACGGCAGTGTCGGGGGTCTTTATCCATGGAATAATCAACGTATACAAAGCATAATCCGTGCCTGGGAAGGCGGGCTGTCGTCGGTAGAATAATCCGGTATACAGGTCCACTCGCTCGTCGGCTCTGGGGCTCCTCGGGTGCAGCTTCACGTGGGGTCAACCACCCTGGATAAGCAGCCAGTTTTCTGCCCGAAACGATGGGGTGCTGACTACGGTAGTATTCTCACCGCACGAAGCACTATATATTAACAGACTATTATTAGCTTAATAGACTACGTCCAACTCGACGATATAGTGCCAAATATGACTATTCAAATATTAATATACACGATGTCTCAATACCGATGGTAGGCGAACTTGGCCTTACTCCCACACGTGGCGTCGCGGGGAGGCTTTACGTCTGTGACTCTATTGGAGGGTAAGAAACTGGACTGAAAAGAAAGTCCTACTTTAGTAGCGCAGTATATATACGCACTATGAACAAATAGTCCCATTAGTGGTGCGGTAGCCAGATTCCTACGCGGAACTAGGACTTGTTCGTACATGTTGAGCGGTACGTTTGAACTGGGTCTGGGGGGTATGGCAGCCTGGCACCAAGGTCTCGACCAATAGTAGAATGGAGACTATTATGGGATGTTCAGTAGGCTAGAATGGATATTCAATGCATATTGTACAAGGAAT
This sequence comes from Notolepis coatsorum, assembly GCF_963971535.1. Lineage (NCBI taxonomy): Eukaryota > Metazoa > Chordata > Actinopteri > Aulopiformes > Paralepididae > Notolepis > Notolepis coatsorum. The sequence continues at coordinate 102,862 of NW_028174872.1, read as the reverse complement.
ATACAAGGGATATCAAGGAATATTAGAGAATATACAAATACAATTAAATATATATATATAAATAAATATATATATTCGGTTTAATCTGGCCCTTCACAACAATATCTATATTAGGGATGCTCGATATTGGCTTTTTTACCGATACCGATATACCGATATTGTCCAACTCTTAATTTCCGATACCGATATCAACTGATACCGATATATGCAGGATTTCCCCCCCCAAAAATGGAATAATTTCAGGTAATTAACATTACATATCTCTTGTTGTGGAATTAACACAACAGTATGCATACTTTTGACAATAAATAAAATCTGAATTTGTTCTTACTTGCTTGCCTGGGTAAATAAAGGTTATAGAAATTGAAAACCAAAGAATTATTTTCATTTTGTGTCACTGAGTTTCTGAAGGCCTGAAACTGTCGCCCCCAGCTTCCTGTTCGCACTTATGTTTATGTTATTGTTGGACATTTTTGAAAAATAAAGTCAACATGTTTTGTAAATTTGCTTCGTTTTCTGCAAACAGAACAATATCATCAGCGACGTACAATAAAATACTTAGGATTATATTATCTATTGGAATACCAAGATTGGCCAGCCCCACTGCCAGCGCATGATGGATTCAATAGAGATCAAACTCTGTATTTGATTGACCTAATGCGCCAACATTTAGAAGCAGGGGGGGATGACTTACCTAAATCAATTGCTGAATTAAAACACTAGTCAGAATGGCTAAGGGGAAAAAGAAGCAGCTCTGGATGGAAATTGCTGCAAAACTGTCTGCTCGGTTTCAGCAGCAGTTCCACCCAGACAAGGTAGCAAGGAAGTGGAGCACTCTTGAAGATGGGTACAAGAAGGTTGTAGATAACAATAAAACCACAGGAAAAGGCGCAATGAGGTTTCAGTATTACAATGAGATGAATGATCTTCTTAGGGGGCAGCATGATATCTTCTTTCCTGTTGTGGCCTCCTGCTGACGGGATTGAGATTCGGCGCCCAGAAGCACTGGGAACACCCACAGCTGAGCCACGCCAGCTACCCCAGCCACTGGAGTCAGCTGTCCTCACAAGCGCAAAGGGCGCGCTGCAGAGGGACTCAGAAGGGGGCAAGTCAGAAGTGACATGAGGAGATCTTGGGTCAAATGGTGTCAAACCAGACATCTTTTGAAAATGTTATGGCTTCCTTCTTGGAGAAAATGTAGGTCTGCCAATGCTGCTATGTTATGCATTGGTGTGCATGTTGAAACTTGAAATAGCACTTTTGTATTTTTGTACCAAAAAAAAAGAAGAGAAAAAGCATTTTTTACATGCATTGTTGTGCATGTTGAAATTGTAGGCCTGCCAATGCTGCTGTTATGCTTTGTTGAGCATGTTGAAACTTGAAATAGCACTTTTGTATTTTTGCATCTTAAAAAAAATTCATTTTTTACATGCATTGTTGTGCATGTTGAAATTGTAGGCCTGCCAATGCTGCTGTTATGCATATGTTATGCTTTGTTGTGCATGTTGAAATTGTAGGCCTGCCAATGCTGCTGTTATGCATATGTTATGCATTGTTGTGCATGTTGAAATAGCACTCACAGAAAGACACAGAATGTTAATGTGACAATACATTTTTTGTATTTTTGTATAAAAAAAAGAAGCAATAGCAGAAGTTAGTTTTGCATTGTTGTGCATGCTGAAATAGCACTCACAGATACAACTGCAATAGAAGAACAGAACATTTCATTCTTATTTGTATATTTTAACAATAAAGCAAGGTTATTCTTTCAAAATGATGTTTGCTATAGTTGTTGTGCCCCTGGTATGTGGTTTATCCTGTCAGTTGTACTGTTACTTACTCTTATAACAAGTACGTGTTTATCACTGCCAGCTTCACTCTAGTCATTTTCATCCTCCACTCTAGGACATCCATCAGGATGGTCCTCGCATCGCCTACCAACCCCAACAGAGCACATATTATGCAGTGTGCATGCACCTAGAATAAGTTTGACAATAATGTCTAGTTTTGTATTTTGAATACTGCGTAACCGCCTCCATCTACATTTTAACCGTCCGAAGGTTTGCTCAACCACAACTCGACCCTGGCATAACCGAGTGTTATTATGCTGGTCTTCCTCACTCAGCAGCACGCCATTGTCTCGCTTGGGTGTGAGAATAAAGGGATACATATTGCCGATGTAAGCCGAGTCTCCTAACAGCTTGTATTGTCCCATTTTATCTTCCCATTCTGAAAAGAAGGTGGAGGACCTTAGAACTCTCGCGTCATGCACCTTGCCAGGTGCTCCAATAAAAATGTCTATGAACTGCCCACATTCATCCACTATCCCCTGCAGCAGAATGGAGTAAAACCCTTCCTGTTTAGGTAGTTGTTACGGACGGTGTCCTTATGTGTATATATATGGGAGTAATGTATGTAATCTGTTGTGTATATAGGCATGTTTTGTTTGTTGTTGTCTTGTCTCCCTCTTGTGTCTACATATCCCCAGGTTCCCAGTTGCAGCAGCAGCTGGTCAATCAGCAACTCACCCCGGTGCAGCGGCAGCTGAGACTCGTTCTGCAATCAACATCCACTCTCCCTTCATAATACCCTTTGTGTTTCAGTGTTAGTTGGCTCCCTGGTTCGTTTGGTCTGTGGTTGTGGTAATTATACTTGGTCTGTGTGGGAGCTCATCTTTGTGTGGCCTGGTAATAGAGCTGGTGAAGGCTCTGGCACTTTGTGCTATTAGTTAGTTTAGGACTTTGGTATAGTTTTGTGCTGTTTGTGTGTTGTATAGAGCTGTGGCCTGTTTGGCATTAGTTTAGTTATTTGTACATTTCTGTTTTGTTCCTAATGTAACAAGGTCAATTGAACATTGATTATTATTATTATTTAAGGTTTGAACTGTCACCAAATCCTGTTTACAAATGTCTCCAAGTGGTTACTATTGTTTATTTTATTAAGGATTGAAATGTTACCAAATCCTGTTTACAATTGTTTACAAGTGGTTATTATTATTTATTATTTCTTTATACCAAAGGCACTTTTATCTGAACGTAACTTGGAAAGTTCACATTCAAGAGTTTAGCACTTCCGGGTCAAATATTCACGCGTGTTAGGAGCAACCTTCCGGTTTGAGTTCAGTTTGCAACGACAACTCAACGTGAGAGGTATGTGTATTACTGTGGCGCATCGCAATATTGTGTTTCACACTGTTGTATATATATTTTGTATAAGAATTGAATGTCGATAGATAATAATTACTTGATAGTGTTGTGACGAACAGTGTGGTTATATAATATGCACAATTGAAGGTCTTAGTCGGTGTATTTCACCGAGGCAATATAGTCAACTATTGTTCTCTATCAACAGACGTGACTGAGAGCACACATGTGACGCTGTTTCCTTTTGTGGTATTCACCATTCGTTCTATGCAGGTGGCTCCATTGCAGCCCACTTCAATAAATGATTGAACAGTGTCCACGTGTGCCGACTCATCCCTAAGCCTCACACACAGAACACAACGCAGCAAGGATTCACGGGCAGAACGTCCGTTACACTAACTTGTGTATTTCCTCGTCACCCAGCCTATGGTGATTGTTTTGCTTTGTTATTAATCTTTTTTTTCGCACACAGGGACATTGAGGGCAGGAAGATACCCTGGGGTCTACATCTGCATCACGTAGGAGAACTACTGTTAAAGACACCAGCTTTAGAGTGAGCACCACCACCTGTACTTTGGGGCGTCCGCGCCTGTAAAGGGAGGGGTGGGCTTTTGTTTCCTTTTGATATTATTTGGTGCTCACTGGTAGGTCCTCTTTGCTCTCTGTGTTGCTGATCCTTATTTGTAAAATAAATATTGTTATTTTACAATCTGTCTCCGGTGTTTTGTGTCACTGCAACCTCACCTATCCTGTCTGTGGCCTAGTGTTGCGTCTCCCCACGGGGGCACGTAACAGTAGTCCATTCCTCTAACATTGGGTCTTTGGATTTTAATGACACCCATCTATTGCTCCAATTATACCATTAGTGCCACATACTCTCCTAAACTTTTCTGCACTGGTGTGTTTAGCACCTTATGAAGCCACTACCCAATTCACATGTTTTATCCAACACTTGTATTAAAACTTTGTGTGCAGCTCCTTGAGACAGGTCAAATTTATCAGACACTTCCCTGATTGAATTTTCATTAGCCAGGTACCACAGAAAAAGTACAACCTTTTTACATTTAGCTGACGCTTTTATCCAAAGCGACTTACAAGTTCTGTACGACAAGTCATCAGGAAGGGCACAACTCTATCAGCTGAGTAACAATGTTCATCAAAGTGTTGAGTGCTACAGTGTAGGTTAGTTTATTAGGACAAGTGCATGACAGTACGGTTAGTTAGGGTTAGATTTTTATTTATTTTTTATTCAGATAATGGTTGAAGAAGTGCGTCTTTAGTCGACGGCGAAAGATTGGACGTGTTTCGGCTGTCCTAACTGGGGTGGGTAGTTCATTCCACCATTGTGGGGCAAGGACTGAGAATAGGCGACTTCTCTTTGATGACCCTCCCGGAGCTTGGATAGGAGTAGGTCTGAGGCGGCCAGAAGATGCAGAGCGTAGGGGTCTTGAGGGTGTGTAGTTAGAGACCATTGACCGGAGGTAGGCGGGAGCGGTTCCCTTTGCCGCACGGTATGCTAGGTCGAGGGCCTTGAAGCGGATTCGTGCAGCAATGGGGAGCCAGTGCAGGTCCCTAAGAAGTGGGGTGACATGGGCCGACTTCGGTAGGTTTGAGATCAGGCGGGCCGCTGCGTTCTGAATGAGTTGAAGAGGCTTAGTGGCAGTGGCCGGGAGGCCAGCGAGCAGTGCATGCAGTAGTCCCTTTTAATCGCCAAGAACGTGTTACGACGTCATTCTCCGCCATGCGTAATCTGCCAATGACGTTGTACAGCGTCTTTGAGATCAATATTTCAAAAATGGCAATCATATTTCACCCACGGAGACTTGACGGGTGCTGCAGATCTCCTCTCAACTCTCCAACGGTTCAAGACCGCCATCTGGTGGCCGATCTGCGAATCGCCAAAACCGGAAGTGAGCGGCCGGAAGTGGTGCTCACCCATATTTTGTCCAGCCACTCGCTATCGCTCCCGGGGCTCCATCTCGACACACTGGATAATCGATCGGTTGCCCTAACTCGATAAACAACATTATTTGGACGTATATAGTATTATACAGCCTGGAACTGGACAAACTAGATCGACATCCCATAATAACGATCTTTTTGCTCCAGTAGCATCGCCCAACGCTACGAGGAAGCTGCAGTGAGTTTCAGCATGTTTGATTATTATTATCTATATAAACTGCTCTGATCTATATATCGCCCATACTACATAAATGATTTAACGTCGGCCACGGACTTATAAACCCCCCCCTCCGGTCACCAGCAGATGATGAGGCATCAAACTACATTTGATGATCTATGTATTCATGGCTATAACTCACGTTCTGCAGAATGCTGCAGAAAACGATAAAAACATATTTATACTTTAGACCGTATTTTAGTATGAATATGTGAATGAAAAAGTAGAACGTTGCTACATCCTAAACGATAGATACTTGATGTTGAATGGGCCATAGTAATGTCAATTTAGCAATACAATTTAAAAAGTTATAGCCCTGCAAAGAAGGGGAACATCTCCATAGATTTACAGTGGTGGTCCCCCCTCCTGTGCCAGCGACTTCATCCAGTCCTCTTTGTTTTAAAAGGTCCAGGTACTGGTTGAACTGGGCCCCGTTCCCCGTACCTGGATAACTGAGTTAGCCGGATAACTTTCGGTCAAGTCTGACTTAAGCCGGACCTTCCTGTTCCCCGAAGCTGGATTGTCTAAATCACCATGACAACAGATCAAAAAGTTTGAGCCTGGTCGAGAGCAGGGTTTAAGTTCAAGTTAGCCGGATGAACCATCGCCACGCCCCCGCAAAGAAATGACAGCCCGTTTCCTGAAATTATTCCCACAGTCTACGATCTGCATTATACCATTCTGAATTACGTTTTTGTGCTCCATTCTTCCAGAGGGAGCTTTTGAAATGTAAAATAGACCCAAAATGCTGATACTAAATTCACTTTGTCCTAAATAATGCACGTTATATACCGTGGCGCTCGCTCAGTGCGATGTACACATTATGTGGTTATTTTAACAACGAGCAGCATTGCAAATGTGAATCCCGCGGGGATATCCTTAATGATTGAAACCTATCGCTCGTTTGGCTCTGATTCCTTTCATATTCTCCGCTGTGGATGAGGAGCGAGGAAGGAGAGGAGCGCCTGGATTTTGTTTCATTCAAGCATAAAATTGAAGTGTCTATGCGTGGATTGTGGATTTTGTGTGATATTGTAACTGGGATTAAGATGTCTGATGAGATGCGCTGTTTGACGGATTTGAGAAATTGAATGAGCCGTTGACGTCACATTAATGAATGAGGATAAAGAAATAAAACTTCATTCAAAATAAAGAATATTCTAAACACGGGTCTCTCGTTCATTAATGTATAAACAATGAATTTATCCCATCTGGCACAGTGGCGCAGCGGTAGTGCTCAACCCTGCCAACCCAGCGACCGGTGTTCGAAACCCTGTGTTTCCAATATAATTTTTTTGAATATAATATTAATGATTATACGCCAAAGTAGCCTGGTTTTAAGTTAAAATATTATAAATCTACATGCATTGAGGATGTCATTCTTTATATAGCTCTCAACGTGCACCAAATTGAATTATTCCTATATTGCAAAAAGAAGGAAAAGACTAGGGTTTCGAACCCCGGTCGTCTGCGTGAAAGTCAAAAGAACAACCCGTTAGACCACAGTGGAGATAAGTAAAAGATCGACCACACATCAATCAATGGGTAAGAGAGCCGTATCGTAATTCTGTATAACAGTTTAACTAATTATTTTCGCTAGCAAGATCTCATTTGATTATTCAATCCAGCAGGCAAGTTTAAAGAAATATAATCTGATTGATTGAGGTAATGAGGGACTTAAAATTAGCCTAGATAACGCATTTAACTTGTCGGCGAGGCGATTGAGCCGTATTGCAATCTGTCAATAAAGTTTTAAATCAATTAATCAATCAATGCCGTTAGAGAATCAGGATCTCTGCCATCGATACGTGCTGGCTTTTCAACTGAAGCGGCCGCGCGCATTTATCCTGGGGCCCAAGTCTGAATCGAGTTAACGAGACTGAATCCACCTTCGAGGAACAGGAAAATCCCGGCTTCAAACATGAATGAATGAATGAATGAAAACTTTATTTAACAGATTGCAGAATGGGTACAATACAGTACGGCTCAATACATACAATTGTTAAGGGGATGCAGACCTGAGAAAGACGTTTGTCTTGTTTCCATCAGGGTCCCCCATTTTCAATTCATATAGACATATATGACATACATGACATACAGATAGTCAGTACTGCTACATCTATACATTTATGACATACCAGATTTGCAAATACAGTACTGTTTGTGATACAGAAGGAGTCAAGAAAAGGGAGTATATACATTTGACGTAGAAACTGTACATTGGAGGTTGGGTGGGGGGGGTTGGGTACATTGGGATATTGACAACCATACTGGGTAATTTACATTGGAGGTGGTTGGGGGGGGGGGGGGGCGGGGGGCACACTGTATAAACAAGTAACACTGTACATTGAGGGGGGGGGGGGAGGAGACACTGTACAAACAAACACAATTGTACATTGAACTATTGACAAAACCATACTAGGTAAATGACTGTACATCGGGTTAACTGAAGCTGGATAATGACATCTTGATCGACTTAGTTGAACCAGGTATGGGGAACGGGGCCCTGGTGTCTCGTTAGTCTCAGATGTCGCTTGAAAGTGTTGTTGTGAGTTTTTTTTTTGTTGCACTAAACAAGATAAATACTTGTTTTCAGGGAGCATTGGTGATACATTTTTCTAAATTGAACATGCTTTTATGTGACTTGTTTTTTTGCACTAAACAAGATAAATACTTGTTTTCAGGGAGCATTGGTGATACATTTTTCTAAATTGAACATGCTTTTATGTGAGTTTTGTTTTTTTTGCACTAAACAAGATAAATACTGGGAGCACTGTTATGTTTATGTTATTGTTGACGTGTGGTTTGTACTTTTTTGGAAAATAAACATGTTTTGTAAATTTTCTTCGTTTTCTGCAAACCGAACAATAAAATACTTAGGATTATATTATCTATTGGAATACCAAGGCCCTGTCCACACGAGAGTTTGGATTTAATATGACCGAAGTTTGAAAAAATAAAACTCCGTCCACACGGTGAACACAGGTGGACAACCGTGTATAACTGCGTACTCACGGCAGAGCTGGAACCCAGCAACCGATACATTTAGTACAATGTAATACAATGCCAAAGCAGTAGGCGGCGATGTTGTTCAGACATGAAGGCCATTTCAACCAATCAGAAAAGACTGAACGCTCACTAAACTTCCTGTTGGGTCGCGATCTGCCATTAATTAACTGAAGAAGAAGAAGTAAACTTCCTGTTTAGAAGCACAGCTGGACTGGATCATTTTGCCAACGGAACATATTATTTTCAGCAAAGAAAGAAACTGCAATAAACAAACGGATACATTCACTGTGTTCTGCCTCTCATTTTGTTGATGAAACAAAACCATCAGCAACACAATTTACCACCAAGAGCGGATCGTTTAGGCCCCGTTTAGACGGAAACGCTAGCAGGTGAATCCGCAAAAATATTTTTGCTGATGTGCCTTTCGTTTATACGGAAACAGCGTTTTTACGGGGTGAAACCGCAAAAAAGTGAGACTACCTTCCAGGGTGGAATTCCTAGAAACGCAAAAGCTTTGCGATCTCGTCTAAACTATCAAAACGTATAAATCTGTTAAAACGATGACGAAATGGTTGTCACGGCTCTGGTCGCGCGTACTGCATACGTCACAGGTAGCAGGTATGCGCCAGTAGCCGAGACGTAAACAAAGCAAGTATGTCTGACTTATATCAACGGAGATCACCTGAAGGCTACATTGGCAGTACTTTTAACCCTTTCACTGCCACACGACAGAAGGTTAACCCTTACTATCACACAACCGGCTGTCGTGTGGCAGTGAAACGGTTAAATACACAAGAATCTGTCCCGCGGCGGCGTGAGTGGACCCACTGTCTGTGAGTGACTCTGCTTTGGTGCAATCACATTCCCCATCCACAGTCTGCGAATCAGAGGCAGAGTAGGGCGGGTCTTCACAGCACGTCATGTGACATATGCGCCAATCGTGTGACAGCGGGTCTCCGTCGTTACAGCGTCGTCTGCACGGAGAATTCCACTCCAAAACGCTCGTCTAAACGTAAAATTAAAAGTGAAACCGCAAGATGACTTTTGCGGTTTCTGTTCACAAAACGCTCGTCTAAACGGGGCCTTAGTCTCACAAAAGACCGCCGGTGTTGTTAGCTACATGCTAAATTGAATGGCATTCTCCATGTATATAGTTAGCATCGAGGCTATTAACGTAGTAACGTTAACGCTAGTAGAAATGGATGAAAACTTTATTTAACAGATTGCAGAATGGGTACAATACGGCTCAATACACACAATTGTTAAGGGTATGCAGACTGTTGTAGTTTTGGACTGGGCTCCTTATAACAATAACTTGACAACACGTTGGTAGCCGCAGCTACTTGGGACAGCTCTGCTGTAAACACTGGAAATAACCGTGCGTGTTACACATGAATAAGCAATCTGAGGAGGACGGCAAATTATATTAATTATAGCGCGATATTGCAAGTGACTCCCAGAAATAGTTCTGATGTTTGGACTAATGGACGGAGTCGAGGTCCAGCCAGGGGAGAATTCGGCGACAAGACATCAGTCGATCACAACACTCTTCAACACAGACGATACGTTTCGAACAAAAGTTTGTTACAATCATTTTCATATAACGCTACTTGGGACTGCTGTAAACACTGGTGTAGTTGGCTCTGCTATGATCTCTACCCCGCGGTCTGCCGTGAACATGGGAAATAATTGCGACAGCTCTGCTGTAAACACTGGGAATAACCTCGGTTGCTATGCCCACACGCAACTGCAAAACCGCACAACTTCACCCTGGCCACCGGTTTCAAAGACCGCGGTTGCAGTGTAGCAAATCCCCGGTTGTGTGTGGCCGAACAGTGCAACTGCGCACATACAATCACGGTTACATTAAACCCAGCGTTCGTGTGGACGGGGCCCAAGATTGGCTTGCTTGATTTCTTTCGCCAGGTCATTAACATAAAGGGCGAATAAAGTAGGAGAAAGCACATCTCCCTGTTTTACACCGAATGGGGTGGGGAACCAGCCGGTCCTAACATCATTCAGCTGCAGACAGGCAGATGGGGCCTTATACAGGCCTTATATCTATTTCCGCCATTGGTGTCACCGCGCACCAGGCATTTGTGTGCGCATGCGCGGTGACACCAATGGCGGAAATGCACGGCTCGCTCTGTGAGTACCACTCGTTTTGTAACAATGTTTTAAACTGTTTATTAGCAACTCCGAGCTTCCAGACCCCACTGTATAGCTGTGTTAAACCCATATTGTACGCTGGCTATCTTTGAAATTCATATATGATATATTCTAGAAATATAAAGGTGAACTTGGGACACTCTTCTGCTGAGGAAAAACATGAAATGGACAAGCATCCGAACACAGTCAACCAAACCTACTTAAAGGCACTGCACACCTGACACCAATCAGGTGGCCATCAAGCCAACACACCTGCCCTGCCGCATGGCAATTAACATGGTGTCTGGTGATTGACAGCTCACCAGAGGAAAAACCCAAAATACATCCAAAGCATGCAGGCATAAACTAAAACCAAACCCAAATAAACCGTGATCCATCACACAACTCAAGACATCAAACATGTGGTGCATTATGACATTACTGTGATAGCGTTATGTTTGACTTCCATAGCTATTTACAAATAGGGGATAGGTGGGACCTTGGTAGGTCTGACAATTAATTTATCTCACAAATAGTTTGAGAAGGCAACATCTTTAGGCAGGAAGATAGCTGTTAAAACTAACAGTGGACCTTGTGCACTGTGGTCCCCTCTAATTAAACATTGACCTTCCCGACACCCATTGCTACAGTTATTTTAACCCTAATCTAACCTAATCTCTAACCCTAATAATTTTGCCTGACATTTCTGTATTTTCTTATTTGGGGAGACAGTTTATCCCTCGACTAGTGCACTCCCAGTGGTGGAAAGTAACTTGTGAATTTACTTACTTTATTTATTTATAAAATTTTAGGGAACTTTGTACTTATTTACCCCACTACATTTCAAAGGAAATATTGTACTTTTTACTCCACTACATTTATCAAGTTCAAGTTCAAGTTCAAGTTCTTTAATAGTTGTCATACAGAAGTACAGAATACTTTCATACAAAATGCTTCTTACTGTTACGCTCCAGAGACTGTGCTAGACAAGATAGTATCAAATAACATAATAACATAATATAGCATGAATTTAGAAGAAGAAAATGAGGTCACAGTTGTTCGGTATAGACATATGTACAATGTTCTGAGTTACCATATAATATACAATACACAATACTATGCAGTGTACTAATGTACAGTACTATCTAGTGCAAAGCAGAAATGGGATGAGGTACAATTTTAGGTACAATTTACAGTAAGGTGTACGAGTTGTAGTGCAATCCTTCATCCATAAATATAAAGTGTGGGGAGTGGGTGCTACAGTGTGTTTGTTTAAAGTGGGTGTGTGCTATAAAGTGTGTGTAGTGGGTGCTACAGTGTGTTTGTTTAAAGTGAGTGTGTGCGTGTGGATGTGTGTGCTATGTGTGTTTGGTGGTTGTTGTTGTGTAGTGTTCATTCATTGTTCGTTTAGCAGCCTGATGGCCTGGGGATAGAAGCTACTTCTGAGTCTTTCTGTGCTCGCCTTGAGACTCCTGTATCGCTTGCCTGACGGCAGCAGTTCAAAGAGGCAGTTGTTCGGGTGGCTCGAGTCCTTAATAATTCTCTTAGCCTTCCCCTTGCAACGCTTGTAGTAAATGTTCTGGAGGGTGGGGAGCCCCCCTCCAATTGTGCGTTCGGCTGAACGTGTCACTCTTTGTAGTCTGCTTTGGTCTTTTGCAGTGCTATTCCCAAACCAGGAGGTGATGTTGCCGGTCAAGATGCTCTCTATTGTACATGAGTAGAAGTTCTTAAGGATCTTCTGGCTGACTTGGAACTTCCTTAGGCGCCTGAGGAAGTAGAGGCGTTGTCGTGCCTTCTTCACCACACTGTTAATGTGTATGGTCCATGTCAAGTCCTCGGATATGTGGGCTCCGAGGTACTTGAAGCTGTTGACTCTCTCAATCTGAACCCATCACGGCCATCAGTTAGAGAGAGGATCTAATGAGAGCAGTTTAACTAGACCACATACCACTTTAACATAACCTTTAATCAGAGCAGCATAGCTGGACCACATACCACTTTAACATAACCTTTAATCAGAGCAGCATAACTGGACCACATACCACTTTAACATCACCTTTAACACTTTGATCGCCATGGTTAAATTCATAATTTACCATCCCTAGCCAGCTCTATTTGTCTATGGAGAAGTTCCCCTTCTTTGCAGGGCTATAACTTTTTAAATTCTATTGCTAAATTGACATTATTATGGCCCATTCAATGTCCTATATCCATTGTTCAGGGTGTAGCAACGTTATACTTTTTCATTCACATATTCATACTAAAATATGGTCTAAAGTATAAGTATGTTTTTATCGTTTTCTGCAGCTTTCTCCAGAACTTGATTTATAGCCCCAAATGCATTATATTGATGATCAAATACAGTTTGGTAGCGATCGGTGCCAGATAAAAAATTTCAACTGGAGGTACTTCTAGAAGTTACTACGTATCATCTGATGATGACCGGATGGGCGGGGGGTCGTTTATAATTCCGTGGGCAACGTTATATCATTCACCTAGTGTGGGTCATATGATCATCAGAGCAGTTTATATGGAACACGTTAGAAAATAACGCTGGATCTTACCGTATCTTCCTCGCGCCGTTGGACGATCAGCTTGGAGTAGACAGTTTTCGATTATGGGATGTTGATCTAGATGAACCATTTCCAGGTTGTATAATACTATATACGTCCAAATAACGTTGTTTATTGAGTTAGGGCGAGTGATTGATTATCCAGTGTGTCGAGATGGAGTCCGGCTAACGATCGCGAGTGCCCGGACGAAATATGGATGAGCACTTCCTGTTTGGCGCGTCACTTCCTGTTGGCCGATCTGCCGATTGGCCACCAGATGGCGCTCTTGAACCGTTAGAGAGTTGAGTGGAGATCAGTAGTATATCTCAGGTCCCCGGAGGAGAAATATGATTTCGATCACAGATTTTTGAAATATTGATATCAAAGACGTGTTACGGCGTCTTCGGCAGAATGAGCATGGCGGGCAATGACGAGTTACGGCGTTTCCGGCGATTAAAGTGTTAATCAGAGCAGCATATGCGTTGAGTGCCAACAACGAGAAATCTTATCATTGGGACTGGCTCTGACCTCGAAAAGGGCAAATACCGCCCCCTATCGTCTCCCGGATGGTAATGCACCCATTGGATTGGACTCAATGGAAATGCATAGGGGGGAAAAAAGCCAGATTTCACATTTTACTTCTCAGGCATGTAATCCGAGACGATTGCATTCATTGGGGACCCTCAGAGCAGCGTGGAATATGTGTTTCGAGGTTGGATCGTTGGATCAATAAACGCGATTGATATTTGGAATGGCGATCAGGAATTGGAATAATCTTTTTGCAGAACATCTGATGTGAGGTAAGGAATCTATTTTACCAGTCTTGGGGTAATCAGATATTTTTTTCACATATTTCACAATTCACAATGTCCCCTATTTGTGTATGCGTGTATATATTTTTTTTTATTTATCCTTTATTTATCCAGGAATGTCCATTGAGATACAAGATATCTTCTTCCAGGGAGTCCTGACCAACACGGCACACAACAAGTTTCAACATAAAACAGGGCATTAACACTTTGCCCGCCGGGCAGTTTGCCCATCTCATGCCCCTCTCTGCCAGCAATATAACCCTATGGAGTGGCTCACCTTCTTTGCAGGGCTATAACTTTTTTAATTTTATTGCTATATTGACATTACTATGGCCCATTCAACATCGATTATCTATCGTTCAGGATGTGGGAACGTTATATTTTTTCATTCATACAAAAATACCTTCTAGAATATAAGTATGTTTTTAAACATTTTCTGCAGTAATTCCTAGAAGGTGATTTATAGGCCTAAACGCATATATAGATTATCGTATGGCAGCGATCGCGGCAGTGTATGTCTGGAGTGCCGCAACGATATGTGACTGCCGGACGGATTTCCCAGATGCACCGATTGCCACTTCCGGTTTGACTTAAATGTAACTCGCCCGATCATCCCCCAGGCGGCGGTATTGAGGCGTTGCAATATTGTGCAGGGTCCCACTGGATCACCAGAGGCTGGGTGGCTGAATTATGAATGCCATGGCGAAAAAATTAAATATGATCTCAATAACGCTGAACAGCGTTTCCGGCGGTGGATGTGTTAAACAAAAAACATAATTCAAATATAAATACAGAAGGTCATTTGTGCAGTGGCAAGGAGCATAATCACATCAACAATAGCATCAGGTAAAACAGTTACATGTTTCGTGAAGGGCTAATCGTAGCATACCTTTAACACTTTCAATGCCCAAAACGTGATAAGACGTTTTATCAGCCCAATGCCTGAATGCCCACGACGACAATTAGCGTTTAATTTTTTTATTAGCGATCTGAATTCATATTTCATCAACCGAGTCTCCCGTTGGTAAACCAGCCCCATCAGCAGCTCAGAGTGGAAAAAAGCACCCCCTATCGTCTATCCCTGAAAACTGCACGTCCTGGAATCAGTGATATGTAGAGGCGGGGTCAGCTGGCTCCCTGAGCCGGCAAGCCGTCTGTTCAACATGGAAGTCATCGCGGGACGGGAAAATGCCTAGAACATATATTCACAGTAGCCAATCGATAGTAGACAGTAGTGATCGATTTTTGGAATGGCGATCAGGAATTGGAATGATCTTTTTGGCGAATATCTGATCTGAGGTAAGGAATCTATTTTACCAGTCTTGGGATAATCAGAGTTGTATTCCCTGAGATATCAACGTGTCCCCCATGTGTGTGTGTGTGTGATGTTGAGGAAATCAGATAATCGATTTTCAGCTCGATACGTACACATATACTATCGATAATCTAAAACGATTCATAAATAGGCTGAAAAATTACAACGTTTGTGTATTCTAGAATATTCCGTTTATCATGGAATCTTTTTATTTTCCTTGAAAACAAGGGCTTTTCAAAATGCTATAAAACTAAAATGAACCGATAAAAAAACAATCCGCTTCGACAATGTTGACTGGAAAACGAGTCATTGATAAGCGACGGGCAGATTAGACACATAATTTAAAACATAGATTAGGCGTTTTTAACGCTAACATTGAAGTGGATGGTGGGCATTCAAGCAGTAATTCAAGATTAAGCTTGGGCTCTGAAAGTGTTAAAAGCATTTACAGTAGGAAGTGCCTCTAGACAAAGTTTTACTTGCAGCGTATTCCATAGCTCTGACTGCATCAAAGGAACATTTAAAAGCATCCCATTTGCTGCTCGTCTGGTATTAAAAAAGCAAGTATAAAAGGCCAGAAGTCTGGAGATATATAAGGGCAGTTTACCTAGCAATGACTTAAGGATAAAAATCAACATGTGTGATTGTCTTCTTTGGTACAGAGAGGACCATCCTAAGGACTGATACAGAGTGCAGTGGTGGGTGCGAGAGCCTGCACCCGTTACAAAACGTATGGCAGTATGGTACGCAGAATCCAGCTTTTTAACACTATGGCGACCGGCGGGGCACAGCGATTTAGGCCTCAGAGGACAGCGGATTGTAAACAAACCGATGTACTTTCTAAGAGCTTTATATATCATTTATAGTATTGCTATCTATCCATTGTCATTGTCACTTGAGTGCATAAACCGTGCCTTCATAATGGCTTAAAGAAAAAAAAATCCATCGGTTGGTTGTCATTTTATAGCGTCGTGAATATAAGGTATAACGCACTTTTCGTCTAGGCTTTTCTGCAGGAGGCTGCAAAAAAGGCTAAACGTTGGCGCCGTTATATCAAACGCCATTTCTGCTGTATATATACGAATGAAATAAAACAAACTGCGTAGCATCCGGACTATTACAGAGCATCTATGGATGAAATGGGGGCGGCGGGGAACGCCAATTACTATTATTGATTAGCAATACAGTGTGCGTTCAATATAGCATTTTCACTGATCTATCACGTTACGTTATAAAACAATGTCCAATCCAGCTGTAATTTGGGGTAATATTATCCTACCGTCAGGCCATGTGATCGCCAACAGCATTTCCTCACCAGTCATCGGATTCTGGTAGATCGATATGCACATTGGCTAATCATAAATCCCATTATTCCACGCTGAAAAAAACTTCGGCAAGCTGATCCAAGATGGAGGGTCTTCTTTTGGAATTAAGGATCTATGATCCGCCCACAGAACTGTACTTGCATTTTTTTTTTTAAATCCCATCAATGATACTGCAGTGGAGCGATGGCGCCCCTAAGCGGTTCTGGCCGGTACTGCATGTTACGGTCTTCTTTTGGAATCAAGGATCTATGATCCGCCCACAGAACTGTACTTGCATTTTTTTTTTTTTATCCCATCAATGATACTGCAGTGGAGCGATGGCGCCCCTAAGCGGTTCTGGCCGGTACTGCATGTTTCGAAAATCAAATATGTGAAAAGATCCTGCTAGTGGATCGGGTACCTAATAAGTGTTATAAATATGGAATAAAACAATAACAACTTGCCACGAGTATATACGTCGCTCTGGTCCACAACGCTCTTTTTCTAAACAAGTATATACTCGTGAACGGACGCCATAGTGTTAAGCAGGGAGGAAGGAGCATGCATATAGATCACATCGCCATAGTCTAATACAGACAGAAAGGAACTCTGCACAATTCTCTTCCTGGCTTCAGACGTTAGCGCTGACCAGGTCATAGATAATGGATTTTTCAGCCCGCTTCTCTAGCGTGCATAAGTACATTATACTATCGATAATCTAGCGTTTATTTGAAAACTATTCATAAATCAGCCGGAAAATGACATTGTGTTGTGTGTATTCCACTAAGGGCGATTCCTGCGGAATCTTTTTCTCTTTCTAGACATTTCCAAAAACGTCAGTTTTTCAAAACGGTATAATACGGAAATGTACAGATGAAGAAACAATCCGTTTCGTACATGTTGACTGCAAGCAAGTCATTGATAAGCGACGGGCGTATTAGACACATAGCCATAATATAGAATATAGAAATAGCTCCGCGAAAATCCTGAAATATCAGTCCCAAAAGGCTGGCATTCAATGTGTTAACACATTGACGACCACGGCTTGCAGTGTAATATATGGCTGGAGGTCAACAAACCGATGTTTTTTTTTTTTTTTTTTTACTTTATTTTTTAGCGTTTATCGCTTTCCTGGTCAAGCATGACCGACAGTTGTAGGGTGAAACGGGAGAGAGAGCAGGGGGAGACATTCGGCAAATGACGGCGAGTCCGGGAGTCGAACTCGGAGTCAACCAGATCCGTGACGCAGCACGGAGTTCCGCGACGCAGCGCGGTAACATGGTGTGCTACTGGAGCACCCCTCCGATGTACTTTCTAACAGCTATATATATACTTTATAGTATTGCTATCTGTCCATTCTCATTGTCACTTGAGTGCATAAACCGTGCCTTCATAATGGCTTCAAGAAAATAAAAATCCATCGGTTGGTTTTCATTTTATAGCGCCGTGAATATAAGGTTTATCGCAGTTTTCGCCTAGTCTTTTTTCTGGGGAGCTAGATAATAGGCTAAAGGCTAGTCACGTTATATCAAACGCCATTTCTGCTGTATATATACGAATGAAATAAAACAAACTGCGTAGCATCCGGACTATTACAGAGCATCTATGGATGAAATGGGGGCGGCGGGGGACGCCGATTACTATTATTGATTAGCAATACAGTGTGCGTTCAAGTAGCCATTTTCACTGATCGATCACGTTGCGTTTTAAAACAATGTCCAATCCAGCTGTAATTTGGGGGAATAGTATCCTACCGGCAGCATTTCGTCATTAGTCATCGGAATCTGGTAGATCGATATGTCCATTGGTTGATCATAAATCCCATTATTCCAGGCTGAAATCTGCGTTCGGTAACGGGATCAAAGATGGAGTATGTTCGGCTGGGACGAGGCTCATATGAAACGCCCACAGACAGTAAACATTTTTTTTTCAATCGCCCTCAATGATACTGCAGTGGAGCGATGGCGCCCATAAGCGGATCTGGCCGGTGTTGCATGTTTCAAAAATCAAATATGCGGGTAGGTCCTGCAAGTCGATCGGGGACGTTAATAGCGTTATTAACCCTTTAATCGCCAAGGACGACTTTAGACGTCATTGCTCGCCATGCTTAATCTGCCAATGACGTCGTACAGCGTCTTTGAGATCAATATTTCAAAAATCTGTCATGGCAATCATATTTCACCCACGGAGACTTGAGACTTGCTGTTGATCTCCTCTCAACTCTCCAACGGTTCAAGACCGCCATCTGGTGGCCGATCGGCGAATCGCCAAAACCGGAAGTGAGCGGCCGGAAGTGGTGCTCACCCATATTTCGTCCGGCCACTCGCTAACGCTTGCGGGACTCCAGCTTGATACACTGGATAGCGATCCGTTGCCAATAACTCGATAAACAACATGATTTGGACGTATATAGTATTATACAACCTGGAAATGGATCGCATATATCAACATCCCATAATAGCGACCTTTCTGCTCCACGCTGATCACCCAACGGTCAGAGGAAGCTGCGGTGAGTTTCAGCGTGTTTGATTATTATTATCCATATAAACTGCTCTGATCTATGTATCGCCCATACTACATAAATAATTTAACGTCGGCCACGGACAAATTGTGAATACTTTTTAAATTGTATTGCTAAATTGACATTTCTATGGCCCATTCAACGTCAAGTATCTATTGTTCAGGGTGTAGCAACGTTATACTTTTTCATTCACATATTCATACTAAAATACGGTCTAAAGTATAAGTATGTTTTTATCGTTTTCTGCAGCTTTCTCCAGAACGTGATTTATAGCCCTAAATGCATTATATTGATGATCAAATAGTTTGATAGCAATCTGCGCGAGATACAAAATTTCAAATGGACGTGCTTCTAGAAGTTACTACTTATCATCTGATGTTGACTGGGGGGGGGGGGGGGGGGGGGGGGTCGTTTATAATTCCGTGGCCAACGTTAGATGATTCATCTAGTGTGGGTGATATGATCATCAGAGCAGTTTATATCGAACACGTTAAAAAATAACACTGAATCTTACCCCAGTCTCCTCGGGCCGTTGGGCGATGAGCGTGGAGCAGAAATATTCCTATTATGGGATGTAGAAATATGCGATCCATCTCCAGGTTATATAATAGTATATATCAACAGTAGATCTCAAGTCTCCGGGGGAGAAATATGATTGCGATCACAGATTTTTGAAATATTGATATCAAAGACGTGGTACGGCGTCTTTGGCAGAATGAGCATGGCGAGGAATGACGTGGTAAGGCGTTTTTGGCGACCATAGTGTTAACCCATTCTCTGCCGGAGTTTATATCCATCCTTGTAGCCTCTCTGCCAGCACTATTTGTCTATGGAGATGTTCACCTTCTTTGCAGGGCTATAACTTTTTAAATTGTATTGCTAAATTGACATTACTATGGCCCATTCAACATCAATTATCTATCGTTCAGGATGTAGGAACGTTTTACTTTTTCATTCACACATTCATACTAAAATACAGTCCAGAGTATAAATATGTTTTTATCGTTTTCTGCTGTATTTCATAGAACATGAGATATAGCCATAAATGCATATATTAGATGATCAAATGCAGTTTGATACCGATCAACGTTATATGAAAAATTTCAACTGTACATGATCCTAAACGTCATGACTGGTCATCTGCTGGTGACCGGAGGGGGGGGGGGGGGGGTCGTTTATAATGCAATGACCGACGTTAAATGATTCATGTAGTATGGGTGATATATAGATCAGAGCAGTTTGTATGGATAATAATAATCAAAAACGCTGAAACTTACCGTTGGGCGATCACACTGGCGCAAACAGATCCCAGTTATGTGATGTTGATCTAGGTGATCCAGTTCCGGTTTGTATAATACTAATATACATCCAATCATGTTTATTGAGTTATGGCCGGACGGAATAGGGGACGGACTAAGCACTTCCGGTTTTGGCAACTAGCCGATCGGCCACCAGGTGGCGGTATTGAAGCGTTGCAGAGTTGAGCGGAGTCCTACAACACCAGCAAAGACTCCGTGGGTGAAATGTGAATACCATGACGAAAATATGAAATATTGATCTCAAAGACGCCGTAACCCGTCATTGGCAGAGTACGCATGGCGAGGAATGACGTGTAAACACGTCATCGGCGGAGAAAGGGTTAACACATTCGGGCCGTCTAATATCACTCTAGATGGCCAGCATTTCAAAACAGACTTGCATAGTTCGTGAGGCTGTTTTTAGAGCTAAATCTATACTTTATAGTATTGCTATCTGTCCATTCTCATTGTCAATTGAGACCATAAACCGTCCCTTCAAAATGGCTTAAAGAAAAAAAAAATTCATCAATACGTTCTCATTTTATAGCCTTGTGAATATAAGCGTTATATGGGATTTAGGCTGGTATATTTCCTGGAAGGCGAGATATAAGGCGCTAAGCTAGTAACGTTAAATCCAATGGCATTTCGGCTATAGAGAAGCTAGAGTTAAAAATCAAACTGCATATGATCGATATGATGGTCCACCATGATTGCATGAAAGGTGGGGGGCGGGGGATGTTGTTTCTGATTATTGATTACCAATAACGGCATTAGCCTCAGTAGCCTCATTCGCTGACCGGGTGGATGTCTATCAAAGCAAGGCCCGACCAAGCTGAAATTGACGTCAAATTGATCTTACCTGTGACCGGTTGGACTGCAAAAAGGATTTCCCAGTTATCGATCGCCATCTGGTAGATCATATATTCCTTTACTGCACACTGAAATCCGCGTCCCAAAACGTATTCTGTGCTACATGCTACAGGCATAGCTTCAGGTTAGCAGAAAACTACATTGAAGATCCAGAAAAAACAAGACAACTTCTGCCACAGGGAACATGGCATTATCGAGACAGCGCCCCTACGAGGATCTGGCCGGTAATGCACTTTTTCGAATTCAAAGAGTAGGGTACTTCTGCAGTGCCGCTCGGTGACATTGAGTAGGTTATTAAAATGGAATAAAAGCCAAAACAACCTAGCTGGCCCTTTAACACTTTGGATGCCACGGACGACAACACGTGTTAGCAGTCCGCCCCCTGAATGCCCATCACGACAATTAGCGTGATTTTTTTTTTATTAGCGATCTGAATTCATATTTCATCAACAGAGTCTACCGTTAGTAAATCAGCCCCACCAGGCGCTCAGATGCGAAAAACGCGTCCCCTATCGTCTCCCAGATGGTAATGCACCCTTTTGGAATGGACTCAATGAAAATGGATGAGAAAAAAAAACTCGGGAATCCACATTTTACTTCTCACGCATGTAACCGGAGCCGATCAGATTCATTGTGGACCCTCAGAACAGCGTGTAATATGTCTTTACAGTACATAGCATTGGATCAATAAAAGGATACATTTTTGGAATGGCGATCAGGAATTGGAATACTCTTTTTGGATACCATCTGATCTCAGGTAAGGAATCTATTTGACCAGTCTTAGGATAATCAGACCTGTTTTCACGGAGATATAAGCTTTTCCCCTATGTGTGATATGGCTGTTTGACTGTGCGAGCGATCAGGAACTAAGAGAATCGATTTTTTCAGCTTGCGGCACCAGCGTGCATACGTACACATATACTATCGATAAATTTGCGTTTATTTGAAAACGATTAATAAATAGGCCGAAAAATGACAACATTCTAGAATATTACAGTACAGGGCGTTTATCACGGATTCTTTTTTTCCCCCTTGAAAACGAGGGCTTTTCAAAATGCTATAAAAGGGAAATGAACCGATAAAAAAACAATCCGCTTCGACAATGTTGACTGGAAAATTAGTCATTGCTAAGCGACGGGCCGATTAGACACATAATTTAAAACATAGATTAGGCGATATTAATGCTAACATTGAAGTGGATGGTGGGCATTCAAGCACTAAATGTGCGCCCCCTGCTGGGCACTGAAAGTGTTAAGCATGGCGCCTAAACACGGACATCTCCGTGGCTGGGTGCCAATGTGTTAACGTTAGCAAGCTAAAGGGCTGTGCTCTGCATAGCTTAACACATTGTGCGTCAACAACGAGTATACTCGTTATTGCCCGCCAATCGCTGTGCGCCAACAACGAGGGAACTAGTTTTTGGCATCAATATTTAATTTTTTCACCATGGCATTCATAATCCATCCAGCCTCCCTCCGGGACGCAGCTGGACCATGGTCTGATATTGCAATGCCTCAATACCGCCACCTGGAGGATTTCGGGCGAGTTACACTCCGCGCCAAACCGGAAGTGGCGCTTGGTGCATCGTGGAAAATCCTCCGCCAGAGATATATTGTAACGTGGGTCTAGATACACACTCGCGTGCATTGGATCGCTTTCGAAACGCAATAATCAATATGATTTTGGCGTTTATTGCGTCATACAAACGGAAAATGGATCTAGCAGATCGACATCGAATAATTGGAATTCTTTTCCTTCAGACTCATCGACGAACGGTAAGAGTAATCTAACGTTATTTTCAGCGCGATTGTTTATTTATTTCACTGCAATCCATCTGATCAACGTATCAACCCATACTAAAAAAAAGCCATTACTGACAATCAAGGAATTATAAACAACCCCCCCCCCCCTTTCCTTCACGCATGATGAAGCATAATGTATACCGATAGGCCTGCCGCGATAAGCAATAAATCGATTAATTGCCGCGATAATTAAAATGAATGCAATGATTTTGACGGGCGCGATTAATTGCTATTTGCGCGTTTGTTTTAATGAGGCGGACCCAGTGCCCCTTGTCAGTCACTGTCCGTGTTGGGAGGCGGGCCGCTGGCTTTACTACAGAGCACAGCACAGGAGCTCCGTGGGGCTAACGTTACCCCTCATTGTGTCTATTCTACTAGCATTAACGTTACTCATACAAACAGAGTAAACACAGTTTTCAATCAATCAATCAATAACAACATTAACGAGACCCTCGTTGTGTCTATTCTGCTAACGCTAACGTTACCTCTCATTGTGTCTATTCTACAAGCGTTAACGTTAGCTAGGCTGTCTATGCTAACGTTAACGAGCATTAGGCTAACAAGCTGTAACGTTACCAGTCGCGTCTATTTGCTAACGTTAGCATTAGGTAATAACCGGTTTAAAATGGATGGTGATTACCTCACGTTGTGTCTATTCTACTAGCATTAACGTTACTCATACAAACAATCAATAGCGAGTTATATTGATCACGCTATGTACGATAGCCATGCTAAAACGCTAGCACAACATTAGCACCTAACCTAACAACAAGCCTTAACAAGTCAGCGATCTTTTTGCGAGACTAAACTCTCCGCTCGGTGGCAAATTGTGTTGATGTCGGGTTTGTTTAATCAATAAATGAGGCAGAATACACAGTGACTGTATCCTTTGTTTATTGCACTTGTGCCTGCTGCAAACATAATGATTATGAAATCCTAGAGACGCGTCTCTATTCAGTGGTCTGCAGTGTTTCACGTGACTTTTCTGGTACCCAAAAAGTACCTGATAATCACAACAATACTTCCGGTCCGGTCGGTGGGCTTCAAAATAAAAGTCTTAAACACCGGAAAAGACGGAGCGGTGGGCTTCAAAATAAAAGTTTTGGGAAATAAATTTCTCCAAAAAAAAATTCTCTAACCGGTCGCAATAATATCGCTTATCGCGATATTTTCGGGGGCAATTAATCGCCCAGCAAAATGTGTTATCGTGGCAGGCCTATATACCGATCATATACATTTGAATTTTTTAATATAGCATGTTACAGCCCTTGGATCCAAACGACAGAGTCTCGACTGATGCATAAGACGATCTTTTTTTAATTGTCCATCCGTGACGTCATCTTAGCACCGTGAAAACTGCAACGTACAGATGAAGCCGCAAGGGGCGCATGGTGATGTCACGTCATTGGAATTCATTAGGAACCCAGGCTGCTGTTCTGTTTTATGCCGCCAGGAGGCGCAAAGTCGACCGGCGGCGGTCTGTTTACTTCCTCATTCATCACTGTGCCTTTGTGTCGATAACAGACAAGCCACTGTCAACGTTGGGACGGCGTGAGACTGAAGGGGTCCCGACACGGCGAGCAATTTTTTTAGCGAGCCGACCGACAGAATTGCATCGCCTCCATTGTTATGAATGAGAGAACACACACGGCAGGAGATTTTGAAGCGACGGTTGGCAAGCTATTTCTGTCGCCTCGCTAAATATCGCCTCAATCCTATTTTTTGAGGCGACGGCACACGGACAATGAAGAAATAACATGACTTCTACAGTAGAAGTAGTGCAGAAGTTCTACTGGTGTATCATTTGTACACCTTTAACACATTGACGACCACGGCTTGCAGTGTAATATATGGCTGGAGGACAACGCTTTGTCAACAAACCGATGTACTTTCTAACAGCTATATATATACTTTATAGTATTGCTATCTGTCCATTCTCATTGTCACTTGAGTGCATAAACCGTGCCTTCATAATGGCTTAAAGAAAATAAAAATCCATCGGTTGGTTGTCATTTTATAGCGCCGTGAATATAAGGTTTATCGCAGTTTTCGCCTAGTCTTTTTTCTGGGGAGCTAGATAATAGGCTAAAGGCTAGTCACGTTATATCAAACGCCATTTCTGCTGTATATATACACAAATGAAATAAAACAAACTGCGTAGCATCCGGACTATGACAGAGCATCTATGGATGAAATGGGGGCGGCGGGGAACGCCGATTAGTTGATTAGCAACACAGTGTGCGTTCACATAGCCATTTTCACTGATCGATCACGTTGCGTTTTAAAACAATGTCCAATCCAGCTGTAATTTGGGGGAATAGTATCCTACCGTCAGCCCATGTGATCGCCGGCAGCATTTCGTCATTAGTCATCGGAATCTGGTAGATCGATATGTCCATTGGCTGATCATAAATCCCATTATTCCAGGCTGAAATCTGCATTCGGTAATGGGATCTTTCTGTGAGGGACAGCTGTCAATCACTGGCCTGCAGCTAATTGCCATGCGGCATGGCAGGTGTGTGGGCTGATTGCCACTTGATTGGTGTCAGGTGTGCAGTGCCTTGAAGTAGGTTTGGTTGACTGTGTTCGGATGCTTGTCCATTTCATGTTTTCCCCTCAACAGTAGAGGAGTGTCCCCAGCTCATGATTCTAGGGTTTTCTCTGTCTCTTGTTTTCAACTGCTAGGCAGTGGTGGTTATTTTGGGATTTTGACCCAGTTAATTTATACTGGTGTTTTGTGTTTCCTACCGTTTTTATTTTTATTTATTTTATTCTTGTGTTTTCCCCCACCCTCTCATCAATTCGAGTGGGTAACTTTAACACATTCGGGGCCATCTAATCTCACGCTAAACGGCCAGCATTTCAAAACAGACTTGCATTGGGCATGGGGCTGTTTGTAGAGCTAAATCTATACGTTATAGTATTGCTATCTGTCCATTCTCATTGTCAATTGAGACCATAAACCGTCCCCTCAAAATGGCTTAAAGAATTTCTTTTTCCATCAATACGTTCTCATTTTATAGCCTTGTGAATATAAGCGTTATATGGGATTAGGTCTAGTATATTTCCAGGAAGGCGAGATACAGGGCGCTAAGCTACTAACATTAAATTGAACAGCACACACATTGTCCTGCAATACATGTACAGTGAATGCAGTCAATGCACAGCTACATTCGCCATATATTTCTATCGCTGCTGCGTTCTACAGTGAAATAAATCTTACTGAAGGTTTATATTTGATTCTGTGTGATGTTTTTCTACCGCAGTCAAATGGGAAAAGCAATCTAGATTCATGTATTGAATCGAGAATAGATTTTGAGATGGAATCGGGCACCCCTAATATCAATTACACGTACATCCCATTGGAAATAATGTGAAAAAGAAATCTACAAAAAAAAAGGACAAAACAAGAGCTTCACTGAACATTACCTTGAACACCAGAATGCAAAGGGTTAACACATCAATCAATAAAACAAAACAGAATTTCAACAATTTGAACAGTGGGAGAAAAAACAGCAAGACACGAACAAAAACACAGAATGGTGAGCAAGATAAGACCTTTTTCTTTTTTTTTTTTATGGATGCGCGTGTATAACAATCCTTCTTCAATCTTGCTTTCCATAACAATATCCAATTAGATTCCAACTAGAAAACACACTATGCAACCCTTAACAACCATGAGAAAAAACGCTTCCTGAGAATTTTTAACTGTGAAAATCTTGAGGCACAGAATCCTGCAGCGTTGCCAGCTCATTGACGACGTATGTCAGCTTCCTCTGCTCGAACAGACGGTCAGTGGATTCTGGATTAACCAGTTTCTCCTCCAGTATTCGAAGCTGCGTGCCCATAAATTGGTCGACAGCATTCAGTTGCGTCTCCAATTCCAACAGAGTTTCTCCATCATTATCCGCCAGCACCCTGGTGTTTGGGACCGTCACCCAAGGGGGCAATCTGTCATATGGGCGTCTGGTGCGCGTGTGATCATAAGTGATCTGGATCCGATGGGGACCAGCCATTCTGAACTCAACCGGCGTCGAAAACTTGTATGCACAAGAAACACTTTGTCTTCCGGGGAACCAGATTAAAACTGACGTCCCAAACGCCCGTATGAAGGCTCGGACCCCTCACATACACCATGTGATCATTAACAATTTCGGTGTCGGAGATCACATTGAGCCGAGTCAGCGTCAGCTGCTGTATATATTCACTGTCGTCTTCTTCCCATCTGAATGTGTTGTTATTGGTCAAGGTGACTCTAATGTTGCGTGTGATTCTGATTTCCACTGCCATGTTCGCAAGACCAAAGAATGGCGTTCTTACATGCTATTTCTGTCTGTCATTTCAGCACCAGGCGATGTCCATCTTATTACCTCTGTGCGCTTCAAGGCTACAGGTGCCTATTGTATTGCCATAGATAGGCAAAAGATCCAGATACGTGGGGACATGGCCTAAGGTGCTTTGGCTTTATTTCGTCTTTCTGTGAGGGATGGCTGTCTTATTTCGTCTTTCTGTGAGGGACAGCTGTCAATCACTGGCCTGCAGTTAATTGCCATGCGGCATGGCAGGTGTGTGGGCTGATTGGTCCGTGTACGTTTTGATAGTTCGTTTTTCGTTTCAAAAGGAAAAACAAAAAAAACGGAAATACGAGGTGTTTCCTATTTCCGTTTGAAACCAAAATCGAAAAAACAGGGAAAAACTGAAATACGGACCTGTTTTTCGTATTTTGGTATCGGAATCAAATGAAAAAAAAGGAGTCAATAATGGGCCGTGTACGTTTTTAGTTCGTTTTTCGTTTTTGATGTGAAGAATGGAGAACGGAACCACGTGACAAGTAAATTTTTCAATGTAAAAGCCATGCACGATCTAACGTTAACGAATATGTATAACGTTATGAATAAATACATGCATACAGATCTATACCAGGGTAACGTTATGATACATACATTTTTTGTTTTGTGCATTTCATTTAGACATTATATTTATATAGCCTGTGTGGTCCGTGTGATTGAAAACTTTATTAACAGATTGGAGAATGGGTACAATACAGTACAGCTCAATACACACAATTGTTAAGGGGATGCAGACCAGAATAAGCCGTGACATGGTCGACAAATCATATTGATTTGCAGTAGGCAGGCTTTTTATTTGATCAACAGAAAAATAATCGTAACTACATTATAATCTATAATCAGTATAGCCTCCGGTATTTCATCAGTGCAATACAGAGACACGCCTGTATGCCTCATTTCTATGCGCAATTTGTACACGTCCATCGTTACTTCTGTGTATTCTAACGTGCAGTAAAATATTACATGGACTTTGTTAACTGTGGAAAAACATACAATCTAAAACTATACTTACAGAAACTGACCAGCAGGTGTCGCACTGTCAATTATTATTATATGCCACATAATTATGGCATCACTCACGCAAATGTGCTTTCTTTTTCCTCAGAAATTTCATAATGTAGGCTATTTGGTCTAAAGACTGAGTTTCCACTGTGCTGTATGCCTTTGGAAGATACTCTCCCAATTCTAGGGAGATGTCTCATGTATTTATTCTCCCTAGTAATGAACAATTTATTCAACATTGCACATACTTTCAATAGCAAAAACACCATAACAATAACATGAATTTACATAAATTAACCAGATATGGCTGCAGAACATAATTGACTTTGGACTTTACGAGGTCCTCAATAGAAAGTAAAAGTAAAAAAATGCAAATGCAAAGCAATGCAAAATAGTTACAATGGCTGCGTTTACATGGACAGTTTATTCCCCTTTTCATTCGGAATTAACGTTAAATCCTATTTAAAGTTATCATGTAAACATCTGAAAATACTTAATTCCGAATGAAAATGGCCATTCCGAAATAAAATCCATTCCGATGTAAGTGGCCGGTTTATTCCGTTTATCATTCCGAATTAAAGCTTTTTCTGTCCATGTAAACGCTTTTTCGGAATTAGTTCCCCCCGGTCTTTCTGCACATGATCGTGCATAGGCTACAGTACACATAGATGATCGCGAACAGGGGCACATATTGTTCCATAGCATACGCCTTCAGTTGATCATGACAAATCCTCTCTTACCTTGACGATTAAAAAGCCTCCATAATTTAGTAAATAAAGCTGTAGCCAGCCAGCTAGTATTGATGCTATACAAAATGCTATCCACAAAATGCTATCCACAAAATAGCTACATAGCTAACCAACTAACAACAATGGTATCCTGAGGTAACGTTAGATACAACGTTTGCTAGTCGAAATGACTGGACACACACAGGGACAAGTTAAACATCAATCAATTAATTTATTCCAACAGGTAGTTTGAGCTGCATGTGAGCCGCGGTCTTTCTCTCCTCTCCTTTGGAAACGAATGATGATACGTTAGCTAGAAAAAGCACAGAACCGGCCGGCAAAAGTGAAGCTGCTAGCAACAGACACTATAATACTTCCGTCGGGGGATTTCAAAATAAAAGAGCGACGTCTAAAAGCACCGTAAATAGGTTTATTTTGTACATTATCTAACGTTAACACGAACCTAAACTAACTTTAGATTAGTTTAGGTTCGTGTAT
This sequence comes from Notolepis coatsorum, assembly GCF_963971535.1. Classification (NCBI taxonomy): domain Eukaryota; kingdom Metazoa; phylum Chordata; class Actinopteri; order Aulopiformes; family Paralepididae; genus Notolepis; species Notolepis coatsorum. The sequence continues at coordinate 73,332 of NW_028174872.1, read as the reverse complement.
AGATATATATATTAGATATTGTAAAGAATAAACGTATTTACGGTGCTTTTAGACGTCGCTCTTTTATTTTGAAACCCCCCGCCCGGAAGTAAAAATTATGCTTATTTGTCTGCTTGTATCAATGGGTTGCTACATACGGGGTACAATGTTACATAGGCTGTGCGTCGATGTTGCAGAAGCATAAAGGCCTGCAACACCTTTGCTTTTTCGATGTTGTGGTGCAGTTGCTTTGAAGTTGCTGTAGCATTTAGAGGCCTTTAACGTTAGCAGAATAGACACACCGAGAGTCTGGTTAATGTTGTTTGGTACGCTAGCACAGTAGCTGAGAATACCGGTCGCAGCTGTTTGTTTACTTCTGGTAAACGTAATGACGTTAACATCCTGTTTACGTTTACCCAATCAGAAGCCTTCCCAGCCCCAAACCTTACGATGACTCGAAAACTCCCGATTAGACAGTGACTTTCATGTAAACACCTTGTCGGAATTAAGATTTGACATGTAAACTCGCATGATTTTTTTTTACATCCGAATGATTTGATTCCGAAGTTATAATTCGGAATTAAAAGTCACCATGTAACCGCAGCCAATGATAGACGTGCATAACTGTGGTCCCCAACTCCAGTACTTCCCGGCAGAAGCTCAGACAATGATTTCCTGTCAAATACTTTTGGATGACATGATTAATCACGTCATCCAATAGTGTTAGACAGGAAACCAAAGTGTGAGCTTCTGCCAGGAAGTACTGGAGCTGGACTACAAAAATGCACGTAGGCTATTTTACATAAAAAATACCCCAAACGCACAAATGAGGTAAAATCAATGGAAGCCCACTGGCATATTTATTGACAAGTCAAAAGAACCATATTCTGAAATACATGAAACTACATGCTTGTGTGTTCTACAACAGCGTAGTGAAAAAAGGAACTAATAAATTAACAGTTTTCTTGCACGCACTCAAAAGAATAAAAAGAGGAGCAGGGACGACAGGATCATGAGTTGTCCATCAGCTTCCAGGGCGGCTAAGTGGCGCAGTGAGCAAGGCGCTCGCCACTAACGGGGTAGGAAAGCTGGTGGGTGGGGATCGTCGCTCCGCCCCCTGTCATCGCCGGCAGCAGAACACCGGCAGTGTCTAATTGCACTGAAACAGTGTGCGTCAGTGGGCTTGATTGCGAACAGACCGCTGTCGGGGGGCTATTGACCAATCACAAGCAAGCATTTCGGCGAATGTGAAAACGCCATGTAATAATTTACTTTGTATCAGTGAATCATAGACGCCTGGCCATAAGAGCATTCGGAGCATCTCTGCTCTCCCACTATTGAACTTGGGGGAGCAAAGGTATGCTCTTGCTCCACCACTTTTTGATCATATGAAAAATATGATATATCCCCCCCCAATATATAAATCTAACCATAACTACGTTATGGTTAACTGAGTTTATAGTGAAAAGAGCAGCTTTATTGGTCAAGATTGAAGGCTCTATATTGCAGGAAATTGCACGTACAGGTTAATTAAATTTAAAAAAAATCTGCCGTGGAGGGGGTCGTGCCTGACCCCCTCCAAACCACTCCTTGCCTGCAAAAAAAAAAGAAAAAATTATAAAAAAAAGGGGGGCACCTATCTGTGTAAGGAAATACCCTTATAGTTCTTTTATTGAATGAAGCAGTGAGACAAGTTGAGTCTGAAGTCTGGTGCCGCCAAGGTTTTTATCTCGAAGTACACAGAGAACACAGGAAGGATAGCTCTTCAATCCGGACCACGCACCTCCGCACACAAAGCGAGCCAGTGCCAAGTGGTGGTTTCGTCAATACATCGTCACATCATTTATACATTTCTCGTCAGAATGGTGTGTGTATATCTCTCGGTGTGTATCCATGAATGTCTGTGTGGTGTGTGTGTGTGTGTGTGCTGGTGTTTGCTTAGATGGGGAAAAGGAGGGGCTGTATTCCTCCGCTCTCCTTATCAGATGGTGTGTGTATGTCTCTCGGTGTGTTATGCATTGATGTCTGTGTGATGTGTGCTTGTGTGTGTGTTAAAGTGTGTGTGCTGGTGTGTGTGTGGGCTTTTGCATGCTTCTGATAGGATCATGCACCTGTGTCCAGTACTGTTTCATGGGGCCCTATGTTTACACAGAGACCGTTTCATCGGGTCCCGTGTTTACACAGAGACATCTGACGTCAGTGTACAGCCTGAAGATATAAGATATTGACAACAGATCAATGTATATAAGATATTGACAACAGATCAATGAATTAAAACTATCAATCCCCCTTTTGACATATAAATCTATATGTCAACACAACAATTCATTGTGCACCCAACAATATGACACAACCATCACTCATCAAGACATACACTAAGCATGGACCTGTCAAAAGGCCAAGGTCAGGAACAAATAGAGTACATTTCCGGACATATACCTACATATCGGATGACCACCAATACTGCCATCAATACATCAGACCTGCACTTAATCCAAGAGGGCGTGTATATCATATAAGCGTGAAGCTTAACTATACGGGGGCCCAGAGGCAAACATAGCACGAAGCGTATGGTATAGCAGAGACACGTGACACTTAGATGGTCCAGTGGTCATCCAGTAGCGTCCAGTGTCGTCAGGGCCGTAGATGGGCAGGCCATAGATCAAACCCGTGAAATATTAATTACAATTACACAATATAACCAAGGAAACTAACACGAGGCATAGAGGAATGAAAACACACAAAAAAATAACAATAAACTGACGTTGATTTAACCTTAACCAGGACCTGTAAAATATGGAAATGATGCTTGACCGCTTTCGCACAATGCACATGCCTGAAATACTATGTAAGACAGTTCAGCCAGGTCAGTTTTCTTTTGCACAATATCAATCATATTTCAAGACAGTTCAGTTTTAGTTCAGTCACATTTTGCATAATTTCAATCAATTTATACTTTCTCATCTATTATTAATTTATTCAGTTGTTGTGTCCAATTCAGTTCAATTTATTCAGTTGTTGTGTGGAGTCCAATTCAGTTCAATTTATTCAGTTGTTGTGTGGAGTCCAATTCAGTTCAATTTATTCAGTTGCTGTGTGGAGTCCACACAGAGTCCAAACACCGCAGGCCATCAGGCAGAGAGCGGCGACCGACACCGTCAGTCAGCCATCACCCCCAGAGGACACTGCATCATACTGAATTCAGGCCGAAGTCCTGTTGCCGGCCCCTCCCCCTCAATCCGGCATCAGCCCTACATTTTCAGGCGAGCAGCGAGCGACAGCTCGTGACATCGTCGGGGTTGCATTTCCACCCCACCACCGGCGGAGAAGGGCCTCGGAACGGTTCTCAGCATGACCACAGCGTCCCCAAGGAAGTGGATGACAGCTGACCGTTCCCCATCGCGTCCATGGTCGCTCAGCCTCTCCCCAACCCGACAGCCTGTGGAAGAAACAAAGCACACAGAACACCACACAGCTTACTCAACAACCAGTACAATGCATCCAGACTTATTTATGAGAAAACCCATTGATTGAAATACATAAAAAATGCGTAAAGAACCACTCAACTTTCAGATTCCAAGTTCCGGCACATCCGCGTCATACTTCGTCACCACCACCCAAACTCACAAATGAAAAAGAAGCCCACATCAGAGATACATAAAAAATAATGCAATGATTTTCAATGGTTGCAATCTCTATGCCGAAGGATCATTAGAAAATCAGACTAAAATTCACATAAACCAAATCAAAACAAAACACACATTGTCCCACATCAGAGTATACAATATCCTATGAGTAGACAATATTCTAATGAGTATACTATAGAAAGGAAAAAAAAAAAAAAAACAATATCTTGACCCCATTCTCACAACCCTACCACGACCTCATAGAAACTTGCAGTTGGTTCCCCCACATCCTCATCCCCGGATGCCATCATGTCAGCAGAGTCCGGTGGCTCAGACACGGGGGACCCCAGCTGGACAGGAAAGAGACGGGGAGGAGAGCCGGCCGGTGCATCCTCCAAGGGCTCCTCATAGGCCGGTGCCTTGAGCACGGATCCTGCAGTTGCCTCGTGGGCATCCTCTCCATCCCCCAACAGGGCCTCCAACTTGCCCATACCATACATCCCACCCTCTCCATCACCTACACACCCAGCATCCCCTCCATTCACCATCATCTGGTACCCAGCATCCCCTCCATTTCTGTATTTACAGTGTAATTAGACAATAATATGCGAACAACTTGAAACACACTTGGATTCCATTCATACTAGTCTGCTCATTGGACACCGTGACAGTATCATTTATATAATTGTATTATATTTCCTGGTCAGAGTTGTTATTAGTTACACCATGAGAACGTTGAGGATTCTCTTCCCCTTGCAGTGTATGTAGTCTCTGTAACAAAACAACTTTGTTATGTATTTTGGTATCGTCTAATTACATCATGATTAAAGTGATGATGGAGATTATGATTTTTTAGAGTCGTGACCGACCAGACGGTCCACGTGGGGAACGCGCGCAAAGAGTTGAGGATCGACTGGCTTTTCAGTCTGGATCGGTACGTAGAATGATAGCTCGTCAAGCCATAGAAACAACGAATTGAGAGGAAATAAAATTAGAAATCTTTAGAAATAAAACTCCCCCTGCGGGTATTTTAAATACAATAAAAAGCATAAAACAAGAAGAGCGGAAGTTTGAATACAATCAGTCTGATTAAACCAGAGAGAGAAAAACAAACATATATATTTAACCAGTCTCCCCTGATTTAGGAGTTAAAGTGCCCAGACATTTTCTAAGATTGATCAAATTGGTCTGCTTTCAAAGCCCTCCCGTGTGGTTGATTGACTGTTTGTACGTATATGTATGTATGTGTGTTTTATGTATATGTGCGTGGTTATGTGTGTGTATGTGCATGTATATATGTGTGTGTGTGTGTGTGTGTGTGTGTGTGAGAGTGTGTGAGTGAGTGAGTGAGTGAGTGAGTGAGTAAGTGAGTGAGTGAGTGAGTGTGTGTGTGTGTGTGTATGTACGGGGGCCTTGTTACTACCTGGTACAACCCAATATTAGAACGTGCTTCAACAGCAGAAGTTGTTTTAGCAGGTTCACTAACAACTTTTAACATCTGAAAACTGTCTGCACACTAAAAATCTACTATATAATCCTCTTAATTATATTACCCAGTGTTTGAAAGTTAATTAAATGTGGGATAATAACAACCCCTTTAAATAAACCTCTATTGTCTTTGCACCAGGCAACACCTAAAACAATATACTCATATTTTCAAAAATATCTTTGGTTATGAAGTATCATAAAAAAAAACATAAAATAAAAGTTTTTACATTTTAAAAAGATACAAGAAAAAATTAAATAAAGATGAAATGAAAAGTTTCTGACACAGAGGAGCAGACGCTACCAGGGAGCGATGTGACAGTATCTGCCCGCTAGGTGTCGCCACCACACCTCATACAACCTTCTAATACCTTCTCATACCACCTTCTCATACCTCTCATTACACCTACTAATACCTTCTCATACCACCTACTAATACCTTCTCATTACACCTACTAATACCTTCTCATACCACCTACTAATACCTTCTCATTACACCTACTACAGTGGCGGCTTCCTCCCTTTCTACCCTCAATCTCAGCCAATTCCAGTCTACACCCACTCCCCCTTAGGCCTAAGAGAGAGGGAACACAAAATAGATTAATGGGGATTGAGGGGGGGAAACGTAATCACCCTTCCTTCTCCTGCCCTATTTCGCAACATACCTCCTTTAAAGAATGCTACGTCACGGATTGACATTGACACAAATCTCTCTGCTCCCATCGATTGTAGCTGAGCTATAATGCCTGACCTAGACGTAAGGCCCATAGCCCCCAGTGGTACGCGTCGATTAGTCCCTTCGGCACTGCTATTCTCCATAGCCACTTTTACCTTGAAAGAGAGAGAGAGAGAGAGAGAAAAAAAACGAGCAGGGGAGAAGGGGAGAGAGAGGGCGCGAGCCAGTGAGAGAAAACGGGAAAGCCAGAGAGAGAGCGCGTGAGGAAAAGTGCCAGTCCGGGGTGCGTGAATATTAAAGAGAGAGAGAGAGTGGGGAGAGAGAGAAGGAACGAGAGAGAGTGAGAAAGAGAAGGAGAGAGAGAGAGAGAGCGAGAGAGAGAGAGAGAAAGGGAGCGAGAGAGAGAGAGGGAGAGGGAGGGAGAAAGCGTGCGAGTGGGGGAGAAGACACTCTGAATGGGTCCTGTGAGAGCGGGAGAAGAGAGAGAGAACGAGAGAGAGAGAGAGAGAGAGAGAGAGAGCTTGGGAGAGAGAATAGTCAGGTTGAGCGCGAATGTAATAGGGAGAGGGGGCACTGGTCAGACAACGGCCACAGGTCAAGCAAATGTTAAGTGCCCCACTCAAAGGGGCTGTGCACGCCTCTCGCGCCCCTCCCCCTAAGGCCCAGGTTTGTCGTGCGCCGGTTCACCCTGTCTGGGCGATAGGTACGGAGCCCTGTTGGGACATTCTCGGGACCAATGACCAGGCATAGAACACGAGAAACAATTTCCTGACTGTCTGGGCGATAGGTACGGAGCCCTGTTGGGACATTCTCGGGACCAATGACCAGGCATAGAACACGAGAAACAATTTCCTGACTGTCTGGGCGATAGGTACGGAGCCCTGTTGGGACATTCTCGGGACCAATGACCAGGCATAGAACACGAGAAACAATTTCCCGACCCCGGCTCATCAGGCACGCCTCTCGCGCCCCTCCCCCTTCGTATAATTTGTCCAGTCATTCTTCTTGAAGAGGGATGGGAGAGAACAAAGAAGAGGAGAGAGAGAAGTAAGAGAGAGAGATAGATTGAGAGAGGTATTCAGAGAGAGAGAGAAAGAGAGTCAGTGAAAGTGCGAGTGAGTTAGTCTGAGAGAGAGAGGGAGAAGAGAGAGAGTGAACGAGAGTGAGAGAGAGGGAGAGCTGGAGAGAGAGAAAGAGAGAGAGATGGTTAGAGAGAGAGCTAGAGCGAGAATGAGAGAGAGAAAGAGAGTGGGGGAGAGAGAGAGAGGGAGAGCGGGAAAGAGAGAAAGAGAGAGAGATGGTTAGAGAGAGAGAGGGGGAACGTGAAAGAGAGAGAGAGAGAGAGAAAGAGAGCAGGGGAGAAGGGGTGAGAGAGGGCGCGAGCTAGTGAGAGAAAATGGGAGAGTCAGAGAGAGAGCGTGTGAGGAAAAGTTTCAGTCCGGGGTGCGTGAGCGAAAGAGAGAGAGAGAGAGAGAAAGAGAGAGAGAAGGAATGAGAGAGAGGGTGAGAAAGAGAAGGAGAGAGAGAACGAGAGAGAGAGAGAAAGGGAGAGAGAGAGGGAGAGGGAGGGAGAGAGCGTGCGAGTAGCTCCTACTGCCGTGTTGTTGTAGTTGTAGTAGAATTCGGCCGAGCGCGCGTCGCTCCAATAAAATGTTGTATCAATGTGAAGTGTCTATAGCAATGCAGAGTGCAGACCCATTTACAGCAAGCGGCACCAACGAAATAATAATGATAATAATGGTGATTATGTGGACCCTGATGACGAAAGCTCCATCACAACACTATACCGTATTTCTGTGAATATGCTCGCCTCTACCAACATCCATATTTGTGGTAACAACGCAGATATCGAGTGTATTTCTGTGAACATGCACGCCTCTGAAGCGCTTCAACCCCTCAAGCCGCGCGCCCGTGGGGGGAGGACAGCGAAGCGCCGGTCCCACCGGCCGCAGAGTGCACGGCGGTGTTCAGAGCGGTTTATGCAAATAAACTAACCACATAGCACAACATAATACATATAATTAGTGCTGTCAGGCGATTAAAATTTTTAATCTAATTAATTACAGGTTTTGTAATTAATTAATCTAATTAATCGCATTTTAATCGCATATTTATATTTCATATTCATATAAATATTTAAAATTCAAGGACATTACATTATTGTAGCAGGTGACTGATCAATTAAATACACCAAGAAGAATGCTTTAGAAATCAATTTTATTAAATAAATAAAATAAATAAAATGAAAACATACCTCTCAATAAGGTAACATTTGTTGCTGATACAGCTAACAGTTTACACTAAGCTACAGTATCCTCAAATCAGGGTCTACTGCAGGGTCTACTGCAGGATCTAGTGCAGGGTCTACTACAGGGTCTACTGTATGCATGACATCTATTCCTCAGCTTGTTTACATTGTCTGAGTGTAAGGCTGCCCTCTTCTTTTGGACTATGTGACCTGCAAGTGAAGAATGCTTTAGAAATCAATTCTATTAAATTGAATAAATAAATAAATAAAATGAATGAAAACATACCTCTCAATAAGGTAACATTTGTTGCCGATACAGCCAATAACAGTTTACACTAAGCTACAGTATCCTCAAAAATCAGGGTCTAGTGCAGGGTTTACTACAGGGTCTACTGTATGCATGACATCTATTCCTTGAGCCAATTGCTAAGACAAACAAGCTTCAGCTTGTTTACATTGTCTGTGTGTAAGGCTGCCCTCTTCTTTTGGACTATGTGACCTGCAAGTGAAGAATGCTTTAGAAATCAATTTTATTAAATTGAATAAAATAAAATGAATGAAAACATACCTCTCAATAAGGTAACATTTGTTGCTGATACAGCCAATAACAGTTTACACTAAGCTACAGTATCCTCAAAAATCAAAACAGCCCACAGCAAGCTAGTGTCTGGGGGCATGACTACAGGGTCTAGTACAGTGTCTACTACAGTGTCTGGGGGCATGACTACAGGGTCTAGTACAGTGTCTACTACAGTGTCTGGGGGCATGACTACAGGGTCTAGTACAGTGTCTACTACAGTGTCTGGGGGCATGACTACAGTGTCGGGGGTCTTTATCCATGGAATAATCAAAGTATACAAAGCATAATCCGTGCCTGGGAAGGCGGGCTGTCGTCGGCAGAATAATCCGGTATACAGGTCCACTCGCTCGTCGGCTCTGGGGCTCCTCGGGTGCAGCTTCACGTGGGGTCAACCACCCCTCCTCGGGTGCAGCTTCACGTGGGGTCAACCACCCTGGATAAGCAGCCAGTTCTCTGCCCGAAACGATGGGGTACTGACTACGGTAGTATTCTCACCGCACGAAGCACTATATATTAACAGACTATTATTAGCTTAATAGACTACGTCCAACTCGACGATATAGTGCCAAATATGACTATTCAAATATTAATATACTGACTACAGGGTCTAGTACAGTGTCTACTACAGTGTCTGGGGGCATGACTACAGGGTCTACTACAGTGTCTGGGGGCATGACTACAGGGTCTAGTACAGTGTCTGGGGGCATGACTACAGGGTCTAGTACAGTGTCTGGGGGCATGACTACAGGGTCTAGGGGCATGACTACAGGGTCTAGTACAGTGTCTACTACAGTGTCTGGGGGCATGACTACAGGGTCTAGTACAGTGTCTACTACAGTGTCTGGGGGCATGACTACAGGGTCTAGTACAGTGTCTACTACAGTGTCTGGGGGCATGACTACAGGGTCTAGTACAGTGTCTACTACAGTGTCTGGGGGCATGACTACAGGGTCTAGTACAGTGTCTGGGGGCATGACTACAGGGTCTACTACAGTGTCTGGGGGCATGACTACAGGGTCTAGTACAGTGTCTGGGGGCATGACTACAGGGTCTAGTACAGTGTCTGGGGGCATGACTACAGGGTCTAGTACAGTGTCTGGGGGCATGACTACAGGGTCTAGTACAGTGTCTGGGGGCATGACTACAGGGTCTAGTACAGTGTCTGGGGGCATGACTACAGGGTCTACTACAGTGTCTGGGGGCATGACTACAGTGTCTACTACAGTGTCTGGGGGCATGACTACAGTGTCTACTACAGTGTCTGGGGGCATGACTACAGTGTCTACTACAGTGTCTGGGGGCATGACTACAGGGTCTAGTACAGTGTCTGGGGGCATGGTCTACTACAGTGTCTGGGGGCATGACTACAGGGTCTGGGGGCATGACTACAGGGTCTAGTACAGTGTCTGGGGGCATGGTCTACTACAGTGTCTGGGGGCATGACTACAGGGTCTACTACAGTGTCTGGGGGCATGACTACAGGGTCTAGTACAGTGTCTGGGGGCATGGTCTACTACAGTGTCTGGGGGCATGACTACAGGGTCTGGGGGCATGACTACAGGGTCTAGTACAGTGTCTGGGGGCATGACTACAGGGTCTAGTACAGTGTCTGGGGGCATGGTCTACTACAGTGTCTGGGGGCATGACTACAGGGTCTACTACAGTGTCTGGGGGCATGACTACAGGGTCTACTACAGTGTCTGGGGGCATGACTACAGGGTCTAGTACAGTGTCTGGGGGCATGGTCTACTACAGTGTCTGGGGGCATGACTACAGGGTCTACTACAGTGTCTGGGGGCATGACTACAGGGTCTAGTACAGTGTCTGGGGGCATGGTCTACTACAGTGTCTGGGGGCATGACTACAGGGTCTGGGGGCATGACTACAGGGTCTAGTACAGTGTCTGGGGGCATGACTACAGGGTCTAGTACAGTGTCTGGGGGCATGGTCTACTACAGTGTCTGGGGGCATGACTACAGGGTCTACTACAGTGTCTGGGGGCATGACTACAGGGTCTACTACAGTTTCTGGGGGCATGACTACAGGGTCTACTACAGGGTCTGGGGCATGACTGCAGGGTCTAGTGCAGGGTCTAGTGCAGGGTCTACTGTATGCATGACAAATCTATTCCTTGAGCCAATTGCTAAGACAAACAAGCTTGTTTACATTGTCTGAGAGTAAGGCTGCCCTCTTCTTTTGGACTATGTGACCTGCAAGTGAAAATAGCCTCTCACATGGCACAGAGGTAGCAGGAGTAGCCAGATATTTGCGAGCAAGAGGAGACAGCTGTCCATAGGCTTTTGCGTGAGCTGCCCACCACTCCAGTGGACAGTCATTCATTCCGATGCTGGGCTCAGCTTTGTAGAGGTCTAATTGTCCTGACAGTACCCTGACTTCATCTGAATCAGAGTCTGAAGACAGCAGGAGGAGGGTCCTCTTCGCTGGTGGCTCGTCCTCTGTGGCTTGTGGAGCAGCTTTGTCTGCTTCTGGTCCTGGCAGCATCTCTTTAAGCCAGGTCCACACCTAATAAGAGGGACAATTAATTAGTTGCATAGGACTTTTCATGACAGCCTAAGGACTTAACACTGGTCTTCTCATTCACACACACACCTCATCCCTCTCGTCCTTTGGTACGCTCTTCAAGTCCTTGAATCGCGGGTCGAGGGCTGTAGCCAGCTTCAGCCATCTGTTGTTGAGGGTCGCTTTGCGTGCGTCCAGGTCCTTCGTGAAGCTGGCCTTGAACTTTACCATGTAGCCCGGATCCTCCTCGTTGAGGTCCATGATGCGGTTTAGGTGGCAGAGTGCGGGGAGCACCACAGAGCATGAGACGTAGGTTTCCCCTCCAAGGAGCTCAGTCACATACCTGCAGTGAAACAAGAGAGCGAGAGAGAAAGAGGTGAAGGTGTGTGTATGAGAGGGAGATAGGTGTGTGTATGGGGGAGAGAGGGGGGGTGAGGTGTGTGTATGGGAGAGAGATAGGTGTGTGTATGGGGGAGAGAGGGGGGGGGGTGAGGTGTGTGTATGGGAGAGAGAGGGGTGAGGTGTGTGTATGGGGGAGAGAGGGGGGGGGTGAGGTGTGTGTATGGGAGAGAGATATGTGTGTGTATGGGGGAGAGAGGGGGGGGTGAGGTGTGTGTATGGGAGAGATAGGTGTGTGTATGGGGGAGAGAGGGGGGGGGTGAGGTGTGTGTATGGGAGAGAGATAGGTGTGTGTATGGGGGAGAGAGGGGGGGTGAGGTGTGTGTATGGGAGAGATAGGTGTGTGTATGGGGGAGAGAGGGGGGGTGAGGTGTGTGTATGGGAGAGAGATAGGTGTGTGTATGGGGGAGATTGGGGGGTGAGGTGTGTGTATGGGAGAGAGAGAGTGGGGTGTGAGGTGTGTGTATGGGGGAGAGAGAGAGAGGAGGGGGGTGTATGGGGGGAGAGAGAGAGGGAGAGACACTTACCTGCAGGGCTCAAGTACAAGCTCCAGCTTCTTCAGTTTGTCACACTCTGTGGGGGTCAGCATGGACAGCTTGTGGTTCTGTTGGGCCAAAGTGGCAGTCACAGCCTCCTGGTTCCTCAGGTACCGTGAGATCATGGCCAGTGTCGAATTCCACCTTCCAATTCAATAAAATAACTATTAGTCCCACTGGGGGTTGTTAATGCAGCATGATGCAATTGTACAGAATACAAAGAAATAAACACACACACACACTAAATTTACCCTAAGCATACAACAGGTAGTTAAACAGTCTCACCTTGTGGATACATCTTGTATCATGGGCTCTTTTGCTTGTCCGAGGGCAGTCTGCTGCTGCTGCAGTTCTTCTGTACTGGCAGGGCTGTGCTTGAAGTGGCCTACAATCTTGCGGCACTTTGCCAGGGTGGTGTCAAGGCTTCTGTCCTCAAGGGAGACTGTGATGGTTCTTTGCAGCACGTGTGCAGCACATGGCATGTGCTGGAACGGCATATAGCGCGCTGCTGCTATCATATTACGGGCGGAATCAGTCCCAATAGATGTGACTTTATCTTTTATATTCCACTCCTCTATTACGGTGTTGAACTGTTCAGCACACGCATCGGCGAAATGGCGGCCCACAGTTTTGGTCACCGTTAATGCAAATGATTGCAGTTTCCACTCAGTATCGATCAAGTGCACTGTGACACCCAAATAATTATGATTGCCCACCGACGTCCAGTGATCACCCGTTAGGGCCATTGGGCCAGCCCGTGCCAACACTTCTTCCCTCGCCTCCCTCTCTGTGTCATACATGTTGTGGATCCTTTTCATCACTGTAGCTCTCGAGGGTAGCTTGTAATTTGGGTCAGACGACGCTATTCGAAATGACTCCGCTAAACCCTTATCTTCCACTATAGCTATTGGCCTACAATATTTTGCTATCCACTTCGCGACGCTGTTGGTTAGTTTGTCTGTGGTGGATTTACTCAACCGTTTGCCTAACGGTAATTCTCCAAGAGTGGTTTGACGAAGCGTGCGAGTTGCTCTGGAGCTAACGTTAGCTACACTGGAGCTGCTCGAACAACTTGCCTGGACATGTTTAGCGTTCATGTGATACGTTAGACTAGAGCAGCTTCGGTGATACGCAAATTCTTTTTGACATAAGCTACATATTACAATGGTCTTGTTTACTGTCCCATCTATATTCTTTTTTAAATTGAACTTGCCGTTCATAGGTCCCAGGAGTATCGCCTCGGGTGATGCTGACATCTTGTTCCAGCTGAGCTAATTCCTTTGTGTGTTTGTTTTGTTTGATAGACGACGCATGTGTGAAGTGACGATCAAGTAGGCTACGGGTCATTCAATGGGCCAAGTTTAATACGCCCAACTCAAGCGTGGATTTCAAAATAAAAGCGCACCGATTTGCCACTTGTCTAAAGTAAATATAGGTCGGCTGTAATTAATTTTGCGTCAATTTTCATAACGCGATAATTTGCTGTGTAATTAATTAATCTAATTAACGCGATAAACTGACAGCCCTACATATAATATAATAATATAATATAACACCCGCTCCTTCTCAGACCCGGAGCATATATACCCACCTATATTTAATCAACTAGGTTGTCAATGCATAGTCTGAACCTAATAATAATAGGTTGGCCTCCCTACCACTATTCATTTTAATATAATGATATGGCCCCCTTATCAACAACATAACGCACTGGTCTTGTAAATGCAGCCGTTATAGGCCTTTAACCACAGCAACCCAATATGCCTTTAATCACGGCAACTCAATAGTGACTTTAACCCACACTATGGAAAGGTGCTACTCAGGCCCTTAACCACGGAGGACTTCAACCAGGGAACGTTAACCCGGGGACTTTAACCCCTCTTTTAGGACTTTAACCTCCGGTGGGAACTTTAACCCTGGGTCTCAAACCCTATTTAGCAGACCTTAGGGCCTCAAACCCTATTTAGCAGACCTTAGGCCTCAAACCCTATTTATCAGACCTTAGGCCTCAAACCCTATTTATCAGACCTTAGGCCTCAAACCCTATTTATCAGACCTTAGGCCTCAAACCCTATTTATCAGACCTTAGGCCTCAAACCCTATTTATCAGACCTTAGGCCTCAAACCCTATTTATCAGACCTTAGGCCTCAAACCCTATTTATCAGACCTTAGGCCTCAAACCCTATTTATCAGACCTTAGGCCTCAAACCCTATTTATCAGACCTTAGGGCCTCAAACCCTATTTATCCAACCACGGAGGACTTTAACCACAGAGGACTCTAACCATCCCTTTCACCATATATCAGACCTCCACTCGATAAAGAAAACAACTGCACGAAATCCTATGCAGGCATATTTCATTCAAATGACAAACCTATTCTAAATTTGGAATTTGCCAATTTGCTGAACATTTAGTAATGGGTTTTCAGCTCACCTCGTCATTTGAAGAAGAAGCACCGGCTCTTTCGACCTGGACCAATGCACTCAACCGTTTATGACTCGTCAGTCAGTCCCGGGACGAAATGCACGACACGGACAAGAAGACAAACAACAAAAAAATAAATAAAAAAAAATACAGATTATGATCAATTATTCCTGTGCTCTCACATATACCAATATTCAGAACAAATCATAAATTTAGAGTTTTCAATGTGCAGGAATTTCAGTTAAATAGGTGTAACCTGCTCACCTTTTCAATTTTTTTAGCGCTTGTTTTGTCACTGAAGACGAGACACCTTGGTTGGGACTCCAGACGACAACTGGTTCACCGCGATCAATCCAATCCCGAGACGAGCCCCCATTTGTAAGGAAATACCCTTATAGTTATTTTATTGAATGAAGCAGTGAGACAAGTTGAGTCTGAAGTCTGGTGCCGCCAAGGTTTTTATCTCGAAGTACACAGAGAACACAGGAAGGATAGCTCTTCAATCCGGACCACGCACCTCCGCACACAGAGCGAGCCAGTGCCAAGTGGTGGTTTCGTCAATACATCGTCACATCATTTATACATTTCTCGTCAGAATGGTGTGTGTATATCTCTCGGTGTGTATCCATGAATGTCTGTGTGGTGTGTGTGTGTGTGTGTGTGTGTGCTGGTGTTTGCTTAGATGGGGAAAAGGAGGGGCTGTATTCCTCCGCTCTCCTTATCAGATGGTGTGTGTATGTCTCTCGGTGTGTTATGCATTGATGTCTGTGTGATGTGTGCTTGTGTGTGTGTTAAAGTGTGTGTGCTGGTGTGTGTGTGGGCTTTTGCATGCTTCTGATAGGATCATGCACCTGTGTCCAGTACTGTTTCATGGGGCCCTATGTTTACACAGAGACCGTTTCATCGGGTCCCGTGTTTACACAGAGACATCTGACGTCAGTGTACAGCCTGAAGATATAAGATATTGACAACAGATCAATGTATATAAGATATTGACAACAGATCAATGAATTAAAACTATCATCTGAGCTAAGCCCCGGATCTCCTATAATCCTAAATCCGCCCCTGGTGTACAGGGAGAACAGTAGTGGGGACAGAACGCAGAGCCCTGTGGGGAGCCAGTGCTGATGGACTTGGGATCGGAGATGTTAATTCCCAACTTCACCCGCTGTGACCTGTTTGTCAGGAAGTCCGTAATCCACCTGCAGGTAGAGTCCGGCACCTGCAGCAGGGACATCTGGTGCTCCAGGATGTGTGCGGGAGGATGGTGTTGAAGGAGGGAGGGGGAGGGAGGGAGAGGGAGGGAGGGAGGGAGCTGCCCACGATGGAGGGAGGTCCCGGATCTGCTGCAGGGTTAGCAGATCCTGGCCCACGTCCACCACCTTCAGCTGCTGCTCCAGGGGCAGATCCTGAACCACAAAAATTAACAATTTGTAAAACCCTAATAATAACCCTAACCCTACCCCTAATGACACTAACCCTAACCCTACCCCTAACCCGTACCCTATCCTTATCCCTAACAACTCCATCCCTATCCCTAACCCTAACCCTCCCCCTAATGCTACCCCTAATGACACTAACCCTAACCCGTACCCTATCCTTATCCCTAACAACGCTATCCCTAACCCTCCCCCTAATGCTAACCCTACCCCTAATGCTAACCCTACCCCTAACCCTTTCCATAACCCTTTCCCTAACCCTATCCATAACCATATCCCTACCGCTGCCCCTAATGCTAACCCTACCCCTAATGCGAACCCTAGCGCTATCCATAACACTACCGCTAATGCAATCCCTGGCTCTGGCTCTGACCCTGATACTATCCATAACCCTATCCCTAACCCTATCCCTAACCCTCCCCCTAATGCTAATGCTAACAACCCTACCCCTAACCCTAACCCTAGAGGGAGAGGGGGAGGGAGGGAGAGGGAGCGGGAGAGGGAGGGAGGGGGGATGGAGAGAGGGAGGGAGGGGGAGGGAGAGAGGGGGAGAGGGAGGAGGGAGGGGGAGAGGGGGAGGGAGAGGGGGGAAAGAGGCAGAGGGAGGGAAGGAGAGGGAGCAGGAGAGGGAGGGAGAGGGGGAAAGGGAGGGAGAGGGGGAGGGAGAGCAGAGGCAAGAGGCAGAGACCCAAACGGGCCCATGAGAAACCTCCACTTGAAAACAACATACATTAAACACAAAACAACAACGTTATGTTAGCTTTCTATGAAAGACCTCCACTTAAAAACAGAACATACGTACATTTTCTATGAGCTCATATTAAAGACAATGATAAAACAATACTGTAAACATCACAGAGGGAAGGGACAGAAATACTGACAAAAGATATGTTTTCTATCTACGTTCAAACTTGGTCAATTAGGAACTTAGACATTTACAATTGTAAACATTCAGAGAAGAAAATGTTATTGCATTGTTTTGATAGTCATTCCAATGAATCACATCCTTGTGTTTGAAAGATAATTTGCCATGGGAGGTAATAAGGAGGGTGGAGACGGGATAACTGCCTGGTGTTCTGCCTGTAAACTTGTGAATTAATCTGGAAATAATTATTGAAGGGTTTGGGAACGGACTGAAAGGAAAGGACAATGAACTAGACTTACAACATTGGATAGGACGACCAACTGGCTGGGACTCGGAGAAGATGATGGCGGAGGCTCGGGTGTTAGAGCCTGTCTGGACGATTGGACCCATCGTCCCTCCTTCTCTTGTTGTCTCATGTTTGGTGATGATTGTTGTGGTACTGGTCCAGAAAGCGGAGTCAGAAGAGATGATTATAGTTTAGGTTTTAATGTTGTGCCAACAGAGAACTGTACATGTACTGTAATAGTACTTTGTTTGAACCTTAACAAAACATTTCACTGGATTTCAAATTGTATAGGAAACTGTGTTAATGTGTTAATGTAGGACGAATTAGTCTTTTCACATTAGTCTTCCACTTTTGGCCTTGTTTAGACAAAATCTACAATATTTAGGGCATAACAGCATGATACAATCTTTATTAACATTGTATTTCCAATATTAACCTCAAATTGATCTCATCTGATGGACTACATTTGAGTAAAGTGGGAAAATAGAGATGTGATCTAAACATTTTCAGCTTTTTTTTGTGCATTTTCTTGTCCTGAAATATAATCAAGATGTGTTTGAATCAGGGGGGCGGCTGGGTGGCGCAGCGGAGATTGCGCTCGTCACCAATGCAAGAGACTCCGGTCTCGAATCCGGGTGTCAGCATTGCCTCCGGCTTGGGCCGGCCGTCATACTGGCTCAATTGGCAGAGTCAGCGGGTGGAAGTCGATGGGTGGTAATCTGGATGTTGTGGACAGCGACCCCTACAGGTCGGTTGGGGGACGCCTGCACAGCAGAGACAGGAAGTGGCGAGGGTAGTGTGAGCCTCCCATGCGTTACACCTCGCCAATGAGTCCGCACTGGCAGGTGAAAAGATGTGACAGGCTGCCTCCTCGTGTACCGGAGGGGGACACGTGATGCAAGGCTTCTATCCTCCCTACAACTGACCAGTGGGGGGCATATGCAAGCGACGTTCAAGACAGGGGAGGGGAGAATTGGAAACACAAAATTGGGATGGGAGAAAAATAGAAAATAAGGAGAAAAAGTGGATAAAAAAAAAATTGTTTGAATCTTAAAAATAACGATTTACTGAATTCCTTGGGTCAATATTGTTTGGGGAAATGTTTTAATTTGTCTATATGTTGTTAACTTCAAAAGTTATGCTGTTTTCTTTTTCTTATTTTTCAGGTTTTCGTTCAGGATAGGTGTAATAAAGGGTTAAAAATTAACCCCATGGGACATTATTTCAACCTGTTACCTGTTAAAATCTTAAAATAGCCACTTCAAGGATTAAGAAAAAACAGGTGGCGAAAAAAAATCCAGACCATGTAGGTGGACCTATAGACCACTGCACTTCAGTGTTACATTGAAATCGGGGAAGAGATAGCGGGGGGGGGGGGGGGGGGGGGGGGGGGGGGGGTAGCAAATGAATGAATGTGGATGAGAGCCGTGATGTAAGTGGTTGCAGCTACGGCTGTGGGGGTGCTAGAGACATGATCGAATAGACTTTTATGTGCCTGAGTTTCCTGAACACGGCGCGACCCATTCCTAATCGATCAGAACTAAACCGGCCGAGATCAAGTCCCTTTTCCAGCACCTACTCCCCATACACATGCGCATTGTCAACAGAGTCTGGACAACGCGAGATGACGCACGAATGAATGTGGACTGTTCCATCAGAGGGGGGAGCATCACGGCTCTCATCCACATTCATTCATATGCTCCCCCGCTATCTCCTCCCCAATTTCAGAACCCCGGAAGTGTTGCTGTGGTCTATATGTTTCCATCTAGACTAGGGTTTGCAAAAAACGACTTCAAACTCGAAATGGTAACTTTAAGGTCCGTGTACGTTTTGATAGTTCGTTTTTCGTTTCAAACGGAAATACGAAAAAACTGAAAAAACTGAAATACGAGGTGTTTTCCTATTTCCGTTTGAAACCAAAATCGAGCAAAACTGAAATACGGAGCTGTTTTTCGTATTTTGGTGTCAGAATCAAATGAAAAAAATTAGTAAATAATGAGCAGAGTACGGAACCACGTGACAAGTACATTTTTCAATGTAAAAGCCATGCACGATCTAATGTTAACGAATATGTATAATGTTATGATAAATACATAAATACATGCATACAGATCTATACCAGGATAACGTTATGATACATAATTTTTTTGTTTTGTGCATTTCATTTAGACATGATATTTTATGTGAAGTAATAGCCTAATATGGTCTGTCCCAAATAGTGTTGTCTAAACGCACGTTATACAGATATCCTAGTTCAGTGGTCGGCAATAGGCAGCCCGCAGGCTGAAATAGGTCCGCCAGCAATAATATCAGATTAGATTTGAGAATATGATTTGTGATGAAGATTCGCTTTATTGTATCGCAATCGGGAGACTTAGGTAAAGTTAGAAAGATATTCACAGATTTGAATTTCCGTGTCAATAATTCTTAAGCGAAATGTTTTTAAAACACAAAGGACACCTCTTTCCTATCGTGGTAAGGTAGACCAGGGGTTCCCAAACTTTTCAGGCCGCGGCCCAAAAAATAAGGCATCAGAGAGCCGCGGCCCAATGCACATCGTCAGGCTTTTTTTTTTTTTTTTTTTTTGCCATGCGACCGATTTTTTAAGCCAAATATCACTTCAATCCTATTAAGTTAGTTCAAGTTAGTTATTCATTTATATGTGCAATTTATGAGAGGGCTAACTTGTTGCAAAATAATAATGATAATAATAATAATAGCCTCATTAAAATACTATTTTGCTTCGGTTGTTTTCAGCGTTTTATGTGCATAGTTATTTAGTTTGAAATATTTCGTTGAAATAAGTAGATTTTTCGTTTTTGTTTATTTATTAAGTTAATATAAAACCATATAGTCACATTTTAGAATGTGTAAATGCATGCTTTTAATGTTTTTTAAGTGGCGAGTGACTTTTTTTGTTATTGCAGTCGCTCCCCTTCCGTCTGCTTTGGGATAGGACTCAGGAGCAGAGGTGGTTGAAACGCGCAAACTTCACACGCACTAATAAGCATTGGAGGCTATTAACAGTTTCACTATTAACAAGTTTCACCTGAAGAAGGCAAACGCGAAACATTGGTGACAATAAACAGCAAAGAGACAATTGAGTGTGCAACTTTCTTTATCGTTTTCAGTACGTTCTGTCAGTCTGCACCTCTTAAACGTTTTTGGGTGTGCTCCACCTTGTGCTATTAACATGCACAATAACTACACACAATAACAAAAACAACACAATAACCAAACAACCATGAAATGAATATAGGCCCTACATATAGATTCTATGATTATGAAAAACGTGTAGGCCTATGTACTTCAGAAAATGAACTATTTAAAAGCATCACAGTAGTTTGCTATATATAAAGAGATTATTATCACTTGCAGACTGATTGTCACAGATTCAACTAATATTATTTTATCATTCATCATGCTGCATATTTATTGCGTGGACTTGGGCTGTCTCTAACAAAGTGTGATGCCATGCTGTCACGCAGTCTGTCAACCCTCTCTCCTGTGGTGCGTTTATGGACGCCTGCGTCACACCTGAATGAGAGTATAACAACGATGTTATGGTTCTGACCGTTTCCCCCCTGCTCACAGACATAGGAGGTGGTTGTGAAACATGCAAACGTTACGCAGTAATAAGCATTGGATGCTTTTAACACGCACAATAACTATACACAAAATAACACAATAATCAAACTATAAAATTAATACATATAGCGCGTTTAATTTAGTATAGGCGCCGCTAATGTTCAACTCACCTAATGAGATGGATGGGCACTATGCTTGGAGCACAACAAGTCCAGTCTGGGCTTGATTTTGGAGACAGCGACTCGGAGATCATCCTCCACATTCAGACGTGATCTGTACTTGTTTTTTATATAGGTCAGGGCAGAGAATGTTTTTTCGCATAGGTATGTCGATCCAAATGGCAACAATACATCCATTGCGGCATTGGATAGCTGTGCGTATTCCCCCTCAGCGGATATCCAGAACTCAGCCAGCGGCTTGGACTGAAACTCCGTCTTTAAGGTTCGGTCGCTTGACAGTTCAACAAGCGCGTCCTCCAGGTCGGATGGCAGGTGTGATGCTGTTACTGTGAATGGGGATCTTATCCAGTCATGCTGTTCTGGTGCTGTTTCCTCGGGGAAATACTTTTTAAATCGTTCAAGAAGGGCTTTGAGGTGACTGGTTATGGACATCTTCACTGTGTTCACACTGAGTTCATTTTCCTCCATAAACTCATCCAGCTCTGGAAACATATCAACCCTGCCCATTGCTACCCGTGCAATCCAACGCTCGAGTTTCCTCATGAACGCCAGTATTTTGTCATTGAGCGACAGGATGCTTGTATTTTCACCCTGTAGTGAGAGATTAAGTCCATTCATTTTATCAAATATGCCAGACAGATAGGCTAGCCTTGTTATCCAGCCAGGATCGGAGAGGTGGGCAGCGAGCTGGGGCGCATTCTCCGCCAGAAACAAGCGCACCTCATCCCGCAGCTCAAACAGGCGCGTGAGGACATTTCCTCGTGAAAGCCACCGCACCTCAGTATGGAACAGCAGGCCTTCATGCTCAGAGCCCATTTCGTTGCAGAGAGATGCAAACAGCCTGGTGTTGAGTGGACGAGATTTTATATAGTTGACTATTTTTATGGCTGTGTCAAGAACACCTTTAAGCTCTGCATCGAGCGTTTTGCCCGCAAGAGCTTCTCTGTGAATGATAGTGTGTGAACTTCACGTGAGGTGCCACTTGCAAGACTCTGGCTTTCAGTCCTTTATTTTTCCCCACCATCGCCCCAGCGCCGTCGGTACACACACCAACACACTCGTTCCAAGACAGTCCCTCCTCTTTCAGTTTCTCATCCAGTTTTAGGAAAACATCCTCACCTGTGCATGTTCCCTCCAGTGCAGTGCACACAAGCATGTCCTCCTCCAGCTTCCCATCAAATGTGTACCTCACAAATACAAGCAACTGGGCACAGTTCGAGATATCTGTCGATTCGTCTAGTTGCAAAGCATATTTGCCTTGCTTCACTCTGTCAATAAGCTGACACTTGATGTCCTGGGCCATATCTGTGATGCGCCGGGCAATTGTGCTGTTCGAGAGCGGCACGGATTCAATTTCACGAGCCAGTTTATCCCCATGCATATTCCGACTCAAAGCTATAGCAGCGGGTTTGATGAGAGTTTCCCCGATTGTGTGTGGCTTTTTTGCCCGAGCAATTAAATATGCCACCTCATATGAGGCCTTTTGCGCTTTCGCAGGGACTGATGTTTGTGTATATATCACCTTGTTTTGGCCTAGCAACTCTCGCTCTTTTCGGCGAAAAAAATCAACGTGTTTCTCAGCGAGAGAGGGGTGCTTTGTTTTTAAATGCCGTATCATTTTGGAAGGCTTTAAGCTTTCATTTGAAAGGACCTCGGCACACACGACACATTGAGGAAGTTGCACCTCGTTCACAACTTTACATATGAATCCATGTTGGATATATTCCTCACGATATTTTCGATATCTATAGGTAGGCTGTCGCTGGTCCAACTTTGGGTCGGTGCTTCTTTGTGTCGCACTTGGCCCTGGTCCCACATCATCCACATGGCTACTTTGACTATCACCTCCTCCCAATCCCGTGTCAGTTGATGGCCTTTCTGGCGGTGGAACTGCTTCTCGACTCTCCTCCGCTGGCTTCTCTGCTTCTCTGCTTTTTGCCGCAATTAACCAACGTTTCATTTTGAATTTGAGCTAGCTAGCAACAAGTATACATTTGCAACCGAAATTCAAATAACCACAGTGTGTGTCGCTAGTGTCTCGCCGTACCTCAAGTCAATCAAGAGTTTTATTTGTCACGCATACGAGTATACAAGGTGGTCTTGCCCGCAACGATTGTGCATAATAATATATAATAGAATCCAATAATACCCGTCACGTGCATTATGTATACGGACCATGGAAATTCATAGGCTGAATATTATTTATTATCATTTATTAGCATTTCTTTTTACCAGTAATGTAATTTTTTATTTTTTTTTTATATTATTATGGGACATTCTGGAAATCATCTCGCGGCCCTCCCGTGGCTGCTCGCGGCCCACTTTTGGGTCGCGACCCCAACTTTGGGAACCACTGAGGTAGACAATGAGTTACAACCTTATTTTCACCTAAACGAGGCGTCCTCAGAGCTGTACATTTAATAATATTGATCTCTATGTGCAGTCTGCTGTGAGGCAAGTGCACAGCCAGGGACCATCTAAAAAGTGCAACACCGAAAAGAGACACTACAAAAAGATTCAATACCGTCACTGTCATACAATTATGACATCATACTGTGACTTCACAAATGTTCTAGAATGCTACATGCTAGAATGCTATGCTTGCTGAGGGAGGGCTACATCTGCTCCTCCCTCCCCATCAACATGGACCCCCTGCAATTTGCATACCGCCCCAACAGGTCCACGGAGGACGCCATATCCCATGTGCTGCACACAGCAGCATCACACCTGGACAAGAGGCAGGGGAACTATGTGAGAATGCTATTCATCGACTACAGCTCGGCATTCAATACCATAGTCCCCTCCATACTCATAGCCAAGCTCAGGGACCTGGGCTTGGGCTATGACCTCTGCCAGTGGGTCTTGGACTTCCTGACTGGCAGACCCCAGGTGGTGAGAGCAGGCAACTGCACCTCCTCATCCATCACCCTCAACATAGGGGCCCCCCAGGGCTGTGTTCTGAGTCCCCTCCTCTACTCCCTGTACACACACGACTGTGTGGCTCAGCGGAGTAGCAATACAATCGTCAAATTTGCTGACGACACAGTGGTGGTGGGCCTGATCTCTGCCAACGACGAGAGGGCCTACCTGGAAGAGGTCAAGGTCCTGGCGGGATGGTGCCAGGAAAACAGCCTCTCCCTGAACGTCAGCAAAACAAAGGAGATGATTGTGGACTTCAGGAGGTCGGGGGTCAAGGACTACAGCCCCCTCAGCATCGACGGGGCACCGGTTGAGAGAGTCAACAGCTTCAAGTACCTCGGAGCCCACATATCCGAGGACTTGAAATGGACCATACACATTAACAGTGTGGTGAAGAAGGCACGACAACGCCTCTACTTCCTCAGGCGCCTAAGGAAGTTCCAAGTCAGCCAGAAGATCCTTAAGAACTTCTACTCATGTACAATAGAGAGCATCTTGACCGGCAACATCACCTCCTGGTTTGGGAATAGCACTGCAAAAGACCAAAGCAGACTACAAAGAGTGACACGTTCAGCCGAACGCACAATTGGAGGGGGGCTCCCCACCCTCCAGAACATTTACTACAAGCGTTGCAAGGGGAAGGCTAAGAGAATTATTAAGGACTCGAGCCACCCGAACAACTGCCTCTTTGAACTGCTGCCGTCAGGCAAGCGATACAGGAGTCTCAAGGCGAGCACAGAAAGACTCAGAAGTAGCTTCTATCCCCAGGCCATCAGGCTGCTAAACGAACAATGAATGAACACTACACAACAACAACCACCAAACACACATAGCACACACATCCACACGCACACACTCACTTTAAACAAACACACTGTAGCACCCACTACACACACTTTATAGCACACACCCACTTTAAACAAACACACTGTAGCACCCACTCCCCACACTTTATATTTATGGATGAAGGATTGCACTACAACTCGTACACCTTACTGTAAATTGTACCTAAAATTGTACCTCATCCCATTTCTGCTTTGCACTAGATAGTACTGTACATTAGTACACTGCATAGTATTGTGTATTGTATATTATATGGTAACTCAGAACATTGTACATATGTCTATACCGAACAACTGTGACCTCATTTTCTTCTTCTAAATTCATGCTATATTATGTTATTATGTTATTTGATACTATCTTGTCTAGCACAGTCTCTGGAGCGTAACAGTAAGAAGCATTTTGTATGAAAGTATTCTGTACTTCTGTATGACAACTATTAAAGAACTTGAACTTGAACTTGAATGTTTGATTATGACATCATACTGTGACATCACAAATGTTCTAGAATGTTTGATTATGACATCATACTGTGACATCAAAAATGTTCTAGAATGTTCTATTATTGTTACAAAGGGTCAGATTAAACCGAATATATGTATTTATTAATTGATATATATTGCATAATATTTGTATATCGTTTGATATCCCCTGTGTATTCTTTGTACATATACACTGAATGTCCCTTTAGTATAGCCCATAATATTCGTGCTCCTATTGGGCAGCGCCCACCTGGCGCCAGACTTACCCCCTAGAGCCGACTTGCCCAAACATGCCTGCTTTTCGCCCAAGGCTACGAGACAGAGAGGCGACAGAAATACGAATGGTACTATTTGTTCACCGTGCATATAAATAGGGCGCAAGAAATGTAGAATTCCTCTTAGTCCCTTGTCCCGTTCAGTTCCAGTTATCCAAGTGACGTCTCTCCCCACTACGCAACGTGGGCAGAGTAGGGCTCGTATCGCCCCAACATAGAGTCGTGTTATCCTAATACCTTTGTTCAAGGTACCGCTCGCTATTTACTAGTAGAAGCCTTCATTACGAGTCAAAGACCACGTGAAGTGAGTAATTGTGCGTCGACATAGAGCACTTATTGCCGCGTGCTATAGGATAGTATTAACGTCAAGTTCAACTCTGAACCACCGCGCAACACGGAGGATTTACCCCGCCAGCAGAGCCACTTTCCGGCAAGGATTATTCTTCAGTGCTTTGACTGTGGCGGCTGGAGCAGAACCGTCTACCCCACTGCTGCTGTGGGATCTACACATCTACCGTGGGGACCACACTCGAGCCCGTCTCAAGGAGAGACTCCACGGCTTACCCCCTGTGCCGCCCGCACATTGAGACCAACAGCAGCTGTTTTCCCCGCTGAGCCAGGGAGTAAAGACCGCTCCCCCTCACAGAGAGTAATGTACCGCCTCCAGGTGCCTTGCTGAGTCCCTGTTGAACCCTTGACTTTCATAGAGCATTGCCTCCCCCTGCTGGCTTACAACCGGTAGTACCCCCCTTCCCAGAATATCCCTAGATCTAATTCCTGACATTCAGTATTGACTTGCCTATGCACATTCTATTTGCCATATAAGCGCACCTAGTAATGTAATGTAATAATACCTTTGATGTAATAAATATTATAAACGAGTATTTGTGTGGAAACCGGGTTATTGTGGAAGTGTTCTAATCTAATATACTTGTGTACAGTAAGGCCAGTAATGTACATAGACGGTAGTAGTTTAATGATACTAATACTTGATTAATACAGTCAGGGAATTGTACCCCTCAGTTACAATTATTGTTACAATAGGTTTGTATTAAACTAAGGTTTTGTTTCCGCACGGACAGAGTTGAGAGTGACACAGCTATGTGGAGAGCTGGATGAAGAATGTCAACGTGAGATTGTAATAAAGTGTAAGCAACTTTGGAGAATGCTTCAATCGTCAATTCTGTAGTTCATGGTACAGTATAAACCAAGGCAGAATCTAACATGGTGACAGCGAGGTGGACACGTTCCTAACGCTACAGTGAGAGATCGACCAGCATCGGAGCTAACGTTAGCTAGCTGGTTAGCAATAACGTTGGATGGGGGACGCTGAGGAAGAAGAAGTTATCCCTGCGAGAGCAGAAAGGATGGAAGGGCTGAGACAGCCACAGACGCTATGCTTGGACACTGGAAACCTTGCGAAGACGTGGAAATCGTGGAAGGAGGAGTTTACACTCTACTTGGACCTTTCTATGCTAGATGCCGCCGAAATTATGAGAGTGAAGCTGTTCTACTACCTCATTGGAGAGGCGGGTAGGGAGCTATGTGAAACGTTGATGGGTGACGGCAATTCGGCTGGGAAGAAACTGCCAGACTTGCTCACTGCATTTGATGAACATTGCAATCCCAAAGTGAACGAGACTGTGGAAAGATATCGTTTTTTCATGAGGAATCAAGGTCAGAAAGAAAGCATTGACACATATGTTACTGATCTCAAAGTGCTAGCCAGTACATGTAACTTTGGAGAAATAAAGGACTCGCTCATACGTGACAGAATAGTATGTGCTGGTAACGATGCAGGGCTGAAAGAGAGACTGCTTAGAGAAGATAAGTTAACACTGGAAAAATGTCTACACATGTGCAGGGCCACAGAGTTGTCTCGGGGAAAATAGCAAAACCCTCTCAGGGAACAGCATGGAGGAGGTACACATGATCAAACAGACAGAAGGGCAGGAGATGGATACAGTGTCATGCATGTTCTGTGGGATGACACATGAAAGGAGCAAGGCAAAGTGTCCAGCCTACGGAAAGAGCTGCAAGAAATGTGGTAAAGAAAATCACTTTGCAGTTAAATGTAAAGCCAAACTGGGGAAAGAGAAAAAACATGACAAAAGAACACGTAGAGTACACCAGGTGACTGACCAGGATAATGAAGAGGAATATTATGAGGACGTCATGACTATCACCACAAGAGGGCGACAAACTACTGAAGACCGAAATGACAAGGCCAAGCACAGCCAGCTGTTTGCAGGGATGTTAGTAGGCAGTGAGCTGGTGAGGTTCCAGATAGATTGTGGGGCCACGTGTAATGTTATCCCGATTAACTTGCTAAATCCAGACACAAAGCTAGAAAGTACAAAGAAAGTGCTGGTGATGTACAACAAGTCCAAGCTGCACCCACTGGGAAAATGTAAGGTTAAGGTGAGGAACCCAAGAAACCAGAAACTGTACCAGTTGGAGTATGTAGTAGTAGAAGAGGACTGCAAATTGCCACTGCTTGGCAGGAAGGCGAGCGAAGCGATGAAGCTGATAAAAGTGGAATATGAGAACATACTAGCCATCGACAGCATTGTAAGGGACGAAACAACACCTGAGAGAGAACTGACTATGGAACAAATAAAGAGGGAGTATGGAGATGTGTTCACAGGTGACGGCTGCCTGGACGGAAAGTATCGAATCGAGATCGACAAGAGGGTAGAGCCAGTTAAACTCCCCAAACGACGAGTTCCGGTGGCTATGATGACATCACTCAAGGGAGAGTTGAGAGATCTACAAGAGAGGGAGATCATCACGCCTGTGGAAAAGAGCACGGATTGGATTAGTAGTTTGGTTACGCTGCAGAAGCCTAATGGAAAGACTAGAGTGTGCATAGACCCGCGACCACTCAACAAGGCACTGAAGCGCAGCCATTTCCCCCTGCCCACCATAGAAGATGTTCTCCCAGACCTGTCGAGAGCAAAGGTGTTTACAGTCTGTGATGTCAAACATGGATTCTGGCATGTGAAACTGGAGGAGTCGTCGAGCTATCTGACAACGTTTGCCACACCATTTGGCAGATATAGGTGGCTCAGGATGCCTATGGGGATAAGTCCGGCTCCGGAGATATTCCAGCAGAAGCTGACCCAGGCGCTGGAGGGGCTGCCAGGCATATACATTATCGCGGACGATATCCTCATAACGGGAGAAGGGGACACACAAGAGATGGCTAACAAAGACCACGACAGGAAACTGAGACAGTTCCTCACCAGATGCAGGGAGAGGAACATAAAACTGAATGCAGAGAAGCTCAGATTGAGACAGCAAGAGGTACCGTACATCGGACACATACTGACAGCGGAGGGGCTGAAAGTCGACGCGGAGAAGGTTCGAGCAGTGAGAGACATGCCGGAAAGTGACTGTACAGAGCGACCACAAGCCTTTGGAGAACATTGTCAGGAAGCCACTGCTGAGCGCACCCAAGCGACTGCAAAGGATGTTGCTGCGGCTTCAGTCATATGATATAGATGTGACTTACGTTCCCGGACGTGACATGTTGCTTGCGGATACATTGAGCAGAGCGTACCTGCCTGAGAGCTCAGGCGCGGGGTCAGTGGAAGCTGAGATAGAGACAGTCAATATGGTGGACTACATACCAATCTCAGAGGCAAGACTCAGCACAATACGCTCTGCGACCCGAGACGATGACACTCTACAAAGGTTAAGTGATATCATAAGGAAGGGATGGCCGAAGAATAAGAAAGACACACCGATAAATATCAGACAATATCACTCCATGCAAGAGGAGCTGAGTGTTCAGGACGAAATCGTCTTCAGAGGAGAGAGAGTTGTGATTCCAGACACAATCCGAAGCGACATCACCCGCCGCATACACTCTACTCACCTGGGAGTAGAGGGGTGTCTAAGACGGGCGAGAGAATATGTCTACTGGCCAGGAATGACCAAGCAGATCAGGACAGCCATATCCAAGTGCGACATCTGCAGAACAATGGACACAAAGCAGCAGAAAGAGACACTGCACTCACACGAGGTGCCGAGCAGGCCATGGGCCAAGGTGGGGACAGACTTGTTTACCCATAACAACATTGATTACCTACTGACAGTTGACTACTATTCTAATTTTTGGGAAGTCGACCATTTACCGGACACAAAATCGAGTACGGTGATAAGAAAGCTGAAGGCTCACTTTGCTCGTCAGGGGATCGCAGATGTTGTGGTTTCGGACAATGGGCCACAATACTCGTCACACGAGTTCGAGAGGTTTAGTCAGCTGTGGGGATTTAAACACCAGACGTCATCCCCTGGCTACCCTCAAAGCAACGGGAAAGCAGAGTCGGCGGTCAAAACGGCGAAGAGACTCATGATGAAAGCCAAGGCGGCAGGGGAGGACCCATACCTGGCGATGTTGGATCACCGCAACACTCCATCTCAAGGGCTAGACACAAGCCCAGCTCAGAGACTGATGTGTAGGAGGACCAGAACCCTGCTACCAACGAGGGATAGTCTTCTGCAGCAGGAGGTGAAACGCACAACGGCAGAGCAGATGAGACGAGGACAAATGAGACAAGCAAAATACTACGACAGAACAGCGAGAGATTTGGACACGCTAAAAGTAGGAGAGCATGTCAGAATTCAACCCTTCGAACCGCACACAAGCTGGAGAAAGGCGACAGTGGTGCAGCCTGTTGACCACAGATCCTACAGAGTAGAGCTGGACACCGGAACTGTTCTTCGACGAAATCGACGACACCTGAGACGGGACAGGGGCACAGAGCCAGGTGGGCCGGACCTGACTGTATCTGTTGAGACCCACAGCACACCAGAGTCTACCGCCACTCTGGGCAGGGACATAGGGGACACACAGACTGTAACCACAAGATCGGGTCGAGCAATTGCTAGACCAGGATATCTCATGGACTATGCAAGCTGAGTGTGTGGGGCACAGTGTGTTCAAGAAGAAAAGAAAAAAAAAGAGAAAAAATAATGGTTTTGAAAGTAGATTTTTATGTCATTACCGTTTAGCTCCCTTTAGTTCAGTAAAAGAAAAGGGATGTTACAATAGGATCTGTTAGTTCAGTAAAAGAAAAGGGATGTTACAATAGGTTTGTATTAAACTAAGGTTTTGTTTCCGCACGGACGGAGTTGAGAGTGACACAGCTATGTGGAGAGCTGGATGAAGAATGTCAACGTGAGATTGTAATAAAGTGTAAGCAACTTTGGAGAATGCTTCAATCGTCAATTCTGTAGTTCATGGTACAGTATAAACCAAGGCAGAATCTAACAATTATGACATCATACATTTCTTTTTAATATCCTCAAACTAAATCCTCAATTTGAATAAAGTGATTAATCTGATTAAATTAGTATTTTTTCTTTTATTAAATCAACTTTCCAGCCCCCTGTCAACTGTCAAATGATGTCAACTGTCAACCTGAATTAACATTCAGTATTCAATATTAACATTCATTATTACATGGCGTTTTCACATTCGCCGAAATGCTTGCTTGTGATTGGTCAATAGCCCCCCGACTGCGGTCATTATTTTTCAATAATGACCGCAGATTTTTCAATAATGACCGCAGAGCGCAGCTGTTCGCAATCAAGCCCACTGACACACTGTTTCAGTGCAATTAGACACTGCCGTGCCGGCGATGACAGGGGGCGGAGCCAGAACACAGCGGAGCCAGAACACAGAGGCTGCCCGCGATAATAATAATCACTTTATTTGGGCTGACAGAGCCACAGAACAACTGCGATTTGTCAAATGAATTAGGTATATTGTTAGTAAGTTAGCCATGCAATAAGCGGGATAATGTATAGCCTACTCGGTCATTGTCGCAAAATAATTGACCTTCACTACGTTTAAAACACCTCGCCGAGGCGGCTCTGTATTTTAAACTACGTGTCGGTCAATTATTTTGCGACAATGACCTCGTAGCCATACATTATCCCTTACGTATTGAATAGTCTGATTCAATATTAACATTCAGTATTCAAGTAGAACAGCTAGCTAGCCGTTGTGGACACTCACCTTTCCATAGGGGTGGGACGATACATCGATCCAGATCGATACATCGATGTAATTATCAACAATCGAATCGGATCGATGCAATGTAATAAGATCGATTCATATCGATACTCTTATTTTGAAAATCCTGTGGCGAGTCTCATATCCACCCAAGAACAACAGCAGTAGCTCCGTGTGTGTAGACGTTACAGCATAGCATTCTCCCTTTCTGTGTGTGTGTGTGTGCGCGTGTCTTTGGAAAGACCAGATGAGGTCAGAGGAGTTTGATGTTTAAATGTTATTTAAACATAAACAATATAATACATAATAAATGTAGGCCTATACATGATCATGCAACATCAACAAATTGTTGTAGGAACGGTTTGGGAGAGGGAGGTAGGGAGGGGTTTTAGGTTGAGTTTTGAGTTCCAAAAAATGGAGCTTAAAGTTTAAAGCTCAATATATCAAAACGTGGCACTTTACAGTGAACAGGAGGTCTATTTGTATTAAAAACAATAGATTGATTTTCCTTTAAATGTCTGGAAGAGCTCAAAAATACAAATGTCAAATGATATTTGTGTTACCTTTTTTTAGTTGATCTAAATGTTACTGATTGTGTTAAATGGGCATATGATATCATCTCATATCGATTGCAGGCACCTGAATCTAATCTAATCGTATTGTATCGTGAGAGACTTTGTGATATCGGCAAATATCGTATCGTTGTCCAAAGAATCGATATCGTATCGTATCATGATGAAACTGGTGATTCCCACCCCTACCTTTCCAGTGTGCGAACCATACCATGGTCTTTGGGGGAGCTCATTATATTTGGGGGGGGGGGGGGGGGGGGTCAGCCGTTAAAATATTTTCCCGTATTTTTCCAGTTTTTTTTTATACAAAATGGCTGCAATTCCCCTCTGTGATGACAGGTGGCAGCAGTGTAGATTATAACGTTGGCATAGGAAGTCAGACGGGAAGACAGTTGCCAAGAAAGCTTCTTCTTCTTCTGATTTTTATTGGCGGTTGTCACTAACGTTTTGGTGTGTGGCGAAGGCTGTCGGGCAAAGTGGGGTTGTTCCCGGAGAGCTCACTCTCGGCCGTGGTTTCTCAGTGTATAATGTATGGTGCTCTCCCTCAACATGCGAGTAGGGTGAGACAACGCCATTCTTTAGTCCAAATAATACCCTACTTTATACTATATTATTGTCATTCGTTTAATGTAAAGTCAGTCTTACATTGGCACTGCTTTAACGTTGCATTTACCCATAATCCATTGCTGTATTAGACCCATGTGCCAGTATAACTTTTGTAAAGTAATGAAGCGCAAATGTAAAGTTAATCAATACACAATGAAACAATATTTGTATCTATATCTTTATCTATATCAAGGACCACAATGGAAATAAGTCTTGACTTTTTTGTGTAGCATCCTTGACGTTTTTCTGGAATCTTGTATTTTTTTTCAAATGTCTAATAAAATAAAATAAAATATCACATGTCAAAACTACTTTAATAAAACAAGATTTCCGTTTTTCATTTCTACTCATTCATCCAAAACAAGACAGCAATTCTACTTCTGCATGCACCGGGAGAATTGAGCTCATAGCACAGATTTGGAGTTGATAGAATGGACATTGCTGTTCTTAGGAAATGTTGCACATGGTGGAAATAATGGAAATTAACATTTCTAACATTAACATTTAGGCCATGTTTAGACGGGAACGCTAGTGGATGAAACCGGCAAAATATTTCTTCGAATGTGCCTTTTGTTCATACGGCAACAGCGTTTTTGCAGGGAGAATCCGCAAAAAAGTGAGACCACCTTCCTGGGTGGAAATCCTAGAAACGATAAACC
Organism: Notolepis coatsorum; assembly: GCF_963971535.1. Taxonomy (NCBI): domain Eukaryota; kingdom Metazoa; phylum Chordata; class Actinopteri; order Aulopiformes; family Paralepididae; genus Notolepis; species Notolepis coatsorum. The sequence goes on along the minus strand of NW_028174872.1, from coordinate 40,122 downwards.
TTCGCGCTATCATCTGAACAGTCAAACCGCATAAAACTATGACGAAAGGGTTCTCAAGGCTCTCGTCGCGTACTGCTTACATCACAGGTAGGGGTGCACCGATATATCGGTCGGGTATCGGTATCGGCCGATAAGTGCCTTGTTGACTGCTATCGGCCTATCGGCCGATAAGCTCAAATGTGCCGATAGCAGTCGCCGATAACTAACCATCCATTTGTGTAGCGTCAAAAGGCAAAAAAAAAAAATTCACTCGCGTCCCCCCCACACACACACAAGCTACTGCATCAAAGTTACTATTTATGATTAACAAGGCATTCGTTTTGTGGCATTAACGTTATATAGTTCGTGTTACACGGACAATAACATCAGCATATTATTATTACCCATAGCAGCAAGGCATTACTCCGAGTCCGTTCATAGCCGGGAGGCAGAAGACTAACGTTACTGGTGAAAATGTGATTTACGTTGGAATACTCCTTTGCCAACTTGCTGTACTTTGCTTGCAGGTCTGCAGCCATTATTACTGGATTAAGAATAGCCCCAACTTTAGCCAACGTAACGTTATGGCTAAACCTTTAACATTAGTTAACCCTAGCTTTCGGTTAGCTGTTCAATGTTAATAACACAACCAAGCGAATCCATCAGAGCTCCCCATCAACACCGCTCTGTCGGGAGGATGGCATTTAAGAAAGTATCTGCTGTTAAAATGACACAAACATTCGTTTTGTGGCATTAACGTTATTATAGTTAGTTACACGTTCAATTACATCAGCATAGTATTTACCCGAAGATAGCAAGCAAGCCGTGCATAGCTCGGTTACATTCCGTTGCTCATTCCGTACCCAACTACACATTCTGCAATCTGTTAATAAAGTTTTCAACCAGACAAATGTATAGAAAGGCTTTGTTTTATTATACAATTTGTTGCAGTAAAATCATTGTGTCTCGTTTGGCCATCCTGTGGAGCGCGCTGGTCGGCGGGCACTGCCGGGCAGCTAACGTATTAGCTTGTTGTGGTTCTAAGTTTGACTCGCATTCTCGCAAGCAATGGCGGCATGCCCCGAAGTAGAAAAATGAATAAACGCTTGGTGGTAAGCAGGAGGTGGGTGCTAGCGGTGTGGCGTAATTGGCCGAATCGACTGTCAATCAAAATGGTTCCATTGCATTGGTTGAAAGCTCTGGTTGAGAGAATAGTATCCCGCTGCAGGCCGCCAGAATGGTTCCATTGCATTGGTTGAAAGCTCTGGTTGAGAAAATAGTATCCCTCTGCAGGCCGCCAGACGATACTGGGAGAGGGATCAGTGATACCATAAACATATTTCTTGATGTTTCCTTTTTTAAGTAAGTAAAGAGGCCTACAAATACAAACACACATACAAATATACAGTAGTTTCATTAAAAAAATTTAAAAAAAATTAAAAAAAAAATTCAAAAAAAAATTCAAAATACTTATTTTTTGCCACAATTATCGGTATCGGTATCGGCCGATTGTGTTAGTTGAACAATCGGTATCGGTATCGGTGGCCAATTTTCATATCGGTGCACCCCTAATCACAGGCATGCGCCAGTAGCCTAGAAGCGTAAACAAAGAAGCATGTCTGATCCATGGCGATCACCTGAAGGCTACATTGGCAGTACTTTTAAATACACAAGAATCAGTCCCGCGGCTATCGCAACTATTAGTGACTGGAGCCACTGTCTGTGAGTGACTCTGCTTTGTTCCAATCACATTCCCCCACCCACAGTCTGCGAATCAGAGGCAGAGTAGGGCGGGTCTTCACAGCATGTCTGGTTGTCTCAACGACCTGAGGCAGTGTAGCGTATGGGTTGCCTGAATATTTTCCCTAACGGAGTCCTCATTTGTGCAGGCTGCCTACCGCCCTAACGGAGTTGCACTTCCGCGTTCGGTTTGCGCGATCTGATTGGCCACTGACGTTTCTGGTCATGTGACATCTGCGCCAATCGTGTGACAGCGGGGCTCCGTCGTCTCGAGTCTTTACAGCCTCGTCTGCACACAGAATTCCATCCAAAAACACTAGTCTAAACGCAACATTAAAAGTGAGACCGCAAGACGACTTTTGCGGTTTCTGTTCAGACTCTCTCCGTCTAACCATGGCCTTAGTGTATGTTTAAAGTTGATACATTGAGGCATGGTACAATTTCACTTTATATTACAGCAGTATCAGTTTTTAACATTACAATTAGTGTCTGACACTATAGACACATGTTAAAAGTCAAAGTCAACTTTGTCATTTTCCAATTTGTGCAAGACATACAGAAAAATTCAATTACGTGCCCCCCTTCCCACGGTGTATATAGAAAGAGACAATAAACACAAAAGTAACATAGGACACAATATACAACACACAGGACTATGTACAATATAAACAGTACCTACAATTAAATTAATTAATGAATTAAATAAGAGGTAAAAGAGAACTTAGTGTAAATATTCCTTAATTTGTGTCAACGTTATAAAAATCCTATTGTATTCAACAAATGAATTATGATACACCACAATGTGCCCTTTCTATATCTATTCTAAATCTATGGCCTTGCGATTCCACGGCTGTGCAGTGCAGACAAGAGCAGGCGTTACATCTCCTCTACAGAAACACTGACACTTCCATTCATTTAATGCAGGGATGTACACAGCATTTCACTTTCAACCAGGTATCTGATTAATTTAATGTAGCAATTAGTAGTTCACCCAGTCCTTGGGTACATACAGGTTTTGACCAGCAGATGGCAGCGACGAGGCAGCTCAGCAGAGAGCAGCTGTCAACAAACATCCTAACAGAAAATATATACATACAAGGGGGAGGAGACTACATTGGGAGGGGGCGGGCGAAATCTCCAGTTTTTTCAAATCCCAATGTTGACAGCTATGATTGAAATACACATGCTCAGAATAACCCCTCTGATCCAACACTAAAATGCACACACAAGTTGACACAACAGTCCTATTTACACATAAACACACGGATGAACCAATACCGAACAACAAGTCAACGACCAAACACATCGAGTCTAAGATTATTATAGGCAAATGCAACATTACCACACCAGTCAGCACCCTGGTCAGTACTAAAAGACAGGGTGAGAGCCGCACGCACCCACACACGAGACAAGCGCAGCTGCGCATGTAACCACCAACGCACAATAATCATACCATAGACATTTTATAAATGAGCAAATAATGATAAGTTACTGTAATTAGGAAAAGAAGGTCTTACCTTAACACAGAAGCGACCACAAAGGCCTGGGATCAGCTGCCTGCGAGATGCGTCCTCACTTGCTGTTTTAAAGTGGCGCGCTAAAGCAGGGTAGTTATTCCAGACTGCTTTTACAGTATTAACATTACTCGCAGTCGCCACCCACCTGATGGTGAAGATCTGCCCAATTCTCAAAATCGGCATGTCACAGAAGTTGTCCCCGCAGCAGGTAGTTAGCGTCACAGAAGTCAATTTAAGATTGAAGAAGTAGATGCTCCTACCGGCTCCTGCTCAGTCGAGTCGATTGGCTGCTTCGCCTTCTTTGTAAAACCAAAATTGGTTAGAAGGCTTACTTTGATTTTTCGTTTAACTTTCGACCAGTAGCGGCTCGTGGACGCTTCGCCACTAGGGGCGCTATACCAAACATTTTGCAAACATGTACAAGGCACGCATTGGCGAATATTATCACCATTGCCATCGATCAATATATGATCAGTCAGTCAAATGCAACCACGTTTCCAATAGCCCAACACAAACACGCACAGCTCTCTCTCTCTCTCTCTCTCTCTTGCTCTCTCGCTCTCTCTCTCTCTCTCTCAGATGATGTCAGATCCATTCAATAATAAACACATTTGTATGTCTCTTCATTTTAAACAAGTTACCATTCATTGTCTGAGTGGTTATGCCCCACACGCGGCGAAATTAGAGAGAGAGAGAGAGAGAGAGAGAGAGAGAGAGAGAGAGAGAGAGAGAGAGAGAAAGAGAGAGCGAGAGAGAGAGAGACCACGGCGGGTGCAGCATAACAGAAGAGAGAGAGAGAGAGAGAGAGCGTTAGTTAAGCATTAGCTGAGTGGCTAACAGCAGCTAAAGTTAGCTGAGTTGGCTAAGAGAGAGAGAGAGAGAGAATTAACTCACTTTGTTTAATTGAAACGTGGTCCAGCCGGAGGGCTTAATAAAGTGTATGTCCACTGACTGTCCCCCAGACTGTTGTCGATGTATATCCATTCCACTCACTGCCCACTGTCCAGACTCCAGACTGAATCACAAGTTCACAACACACAGCTTCGAACAACTGGCATCGGCCAATCAGAGAGCGTCTCCGCGAAATGCGGCTATGGAAATTCTAGACGGAAATTCTAAACGCTTGACTAGACCGCTTCAAATCGCGCCCGGATTCCAACATAATAGTCATATTTCAACGCACAACGCGTTACGCACTGATTGGCTGTGACGGATACAGCGATCGAACAGTGACGCGCACTCAGAGCGCTATCGCGTCTAGCCCGGACTGAGAAATACAAAAAAAAAAAAAAAAGTGAGTCACTTCCTGTTCCTGAAAACGAGTATTTTTTTATTTTATATAGTAACGTTATATTGTGCATTGGAAACACAAACATACTTAAAATGAGTAAATATTATTCATTTTAAACATGTTTATATTATTTATAGGGCTATAAAACAAAAAACTAAAAAATTATTGTTCTTGTTCTCATATAACCAGGGCAGGGCAGGGCCTGAGGGGGGGCGGCGCCCTAGCGCCCCCCAGTGGCGGCCGCCACTGCTTTCGACATTATCCTGAATACCTGTATTTTCTTTCTTTTAAAACGGCGGGTGAAGTTTGATTTGTGCCTGCAGGCTGCAGCGCCGCCACGCTCCGAATGGTAATTGCAAGAATAGCATGCACACGGCGGTCAGGTGGCGTAGCGGAGATTGCGCTCGTCACCAATGCAAGAGGCTGCGGTCTCGACTCCCGGAGTCAGCATTGCCTTGGCTTGGGCTGATCGCTATACTAACTCATTTGGCCGGGTTAGGGGGAGGGAAGCCGTTGGTGGGAAACTGGCATTGTGGACAGCGACGCCTACAGGTCAGGTCTGGGCGCTTGCTCAGCGGAGGCAGGACTTGAGGAAGGCAGCGTGACCTCCCATGCGTTACACTTCACCAATGAGAGCCCTCGCTGCCAGGTGAGAAGAGAGCCACTGGCTGTCGCCGCACGTGTCGGAGGAAGCGTGCGGATACTTCAGGGTTCCCTTGTACCGACCAGTAGGAGACATGCGCACAACAACCAGGTAGGGGAGGGGGGGAATTGGCACAACGACTAAATTGGGACGGGGAGAAAAACAGAGAAAAATCGGAGAAAGAGAGATAGAAAAAAAAATAAAAAAGAATAGCATGCATGTCACCATCGATTGAACCAACGGTGAATTAGTGCGCAAATCATGAATCCTACATAAAATAGCCTTTTTTTTACACATTATACACGATGATGACGATACAGAAAATTACAGAAAAATGAGAAATGCATGGCAAAAATAGCATTTATTGCTATTTTAGAGACCCCCCAAAAATTCACAATTCATGTTTTCAGGGAAGCTGATGTCTCATCTAGGGAAGCCATGGCTCCCCTAGCTCCCCCATGGTTCGCACCCTGCCTGGCATCATGGAAACCTGGGCCCTCATTCATCAACGTGACTTATGCACAGATATGTGCTTAACCTGTGCGTATGACCATTTCTAAGCAAAGTGTGGGATTCATCAATTTCAACTTGAACTTGACTTCGTGCTTATGTGTACGCACAGCTCTGAGCATGCTTAGCTGACGCCCAGTGGTAGAATATCGTTACTACGGCATATGCGCTGCTCAGTTCATGCATTCGTTTCAACACGGAAATAAGCTTCCGTGCATTAGTTTCAACACTGGCGTGTTCAACCTCTGTATGACCCGTAATTCATTATAGTTCATTGTAAAATAGCGACAGTAGTGTAATTATAACGGGCTCACACGCGAACAAGAGGTTGGCCTGCTTGTTTGGCACGGGGGGGGGGGGGCAGACGCAGAACACCAACCTCCAAACGCGATTAAATATTGTTTCAAATAAAAAGCTAATTATTTTGTGTGTCATGTTTCCAAATAAGATTGGTCACGAAATGCTTTCTACTTCAATTTGTTGGTTAGAATAGATGACCTCCGTTGAAACTTCACTGAGACTAACAGTCTATTTGTGAGCTCCCGCACAGATGTGATAATAATAATAATAATAATAATAATAATAATAATAATAATAATAATAATAATAGCTTCATTTTATATAGCGCCTTTCAAGAGACCCAAGGTCGCTTTACATATAGGGGGGGGGAATAACAAAGTAACAAACATAGTGGACAGACACAACATATAAATATGATGATGGAATTCATTCAAGTCCTCTCCACCCTTGGGTCTTTGCCACCGGCACGGTCCATCGTGATATTGGAGATGGATCGAGCAATAGACTGTTACTGTAGCTGTCAAAGCTCCATCACAAATGCAGTTATGTGAATAGAAAGGGATTCCACTCAGTCAATGTTGCGATGCGCATTTGCCTGATACATGTTGTTGCTGCATGCCGGGAGGAAAGGCATGCTGCATGTTTTCAATTCATTAAATAAAACGGATACTTTTTGCAAGGGTTTACTGACTGTCATACAAATAATCAACCAACTACATACTGTAACTTTTCAGTGCACGTTCTTATTTACATTGTGACAACAGCCTTGTGAGTTCCCGCAGTGACCCGCACACAGACATGATGGAATTCAAGTTCAAGTTTGTATTGATCACATATAGGCAGGCTACACATGGCGTATAGGCTACATCATACATGGCAGTGAGATTCATTGTTCTTGTATATGCTCTCGTATTATTGTTTATATAGGCTACCCAATACTGACATCAAAATAGATTGTATGCCTCTAGAAATCATATGCAGCAGGTAGAAAATTGACGGAAAAGCCGTCGCGATTTGGAATAAAATTGAAGAGAACTTTAATCCCTGGGTATTAATCAAACAAAACGGGAAAAGGCAGTCATATTCCAGCACGGTCTTTATTAGTGTTTTGAGCTGTCCAGGCAGAATTGCAGCAATGGTCTTAGGGAGCCGTTGATATCTGACATCACCGTGTACAAGTCCGCCTTTTATTTATCCCATAACACGCGTTGTGTCTTCTTGGTTCGGCAGCGCCTCAGTGAACAATCTCCCGTGGAGTTTCTCAGAGTTCCGCTCGGGTCAGTCCATTATTTCACATCCCAAGGGGGGTGTTTCATTACCATATATGGATAATCATGCACGAGCATTGACGGTAGAACAAAGAGGTATTTATCAACACGGAGGAGCATAGGACCTGTGTACGCACGGTTAATAAATCCCAATATTTCTGTGCGTACACACATTCTAAATTCTGTGCTTACGTGCTGAAATAGAACATTTTCTACGTCACGTTGATGAATGAGGGCCCTGGTCTTCAAGCGGGAATCGAACCCTGGACCTTCTCCACTGTGTGTGTGTGTGTGCGTGTGCGCGTGCGTGTAAAACACTGATCTAAACTGTCACATTTTACGTACATTTACAGATGACCACAAATGGGCGAGTGGTACCAGAAATTACTTGCACTTTAGACTGATATTGAACTCAAGAGTGATGGAGAGACCGACTGTGACTACGACTGTGTGTGCATGCATCAGCGTGTGTCTGCCTTCGACACTGTCAATCACACCATTCTGATTGACAAGCTAAAAGCAATTGGTTTTGATAGTCTATCAGTGAGCTGGATGCAATCCTACCTGGAGGGGAGAGAACAGATGGTGGAGGTAAACGGTACTCTACCCCCCCCCCCCCCCCCCCCCCCCTCACAGTGAGCTGTGGTGTTCCACAAGTAAGCATACTAGGACCGCTACTGTTCCTAATTTATGCAAATGACATGTCGTCAGCTTGTGACTGCAACTTGTTCCTGTTTGCGGACGACTCAGCCCTGCTGGTCTCTGACAAGAACAGGTTACAGGTTGAAAAAACCCTCAGCTCGGAACTAGGCAAAATCTGCATATGGCTCGCTGATAACAAACTATCATTACACATGGGCAAAACAGAGTCCATTCTCTTCGGTTCAAATAACAAACTCAGCAAGATTGACGGCTTCTCAGCAGTGTTAATTTTGTCAACGAATTTGATGACGAAAGATCTTCGTCAATGAAGCTTTTTCCCGCGACGACAACGAGGCGTGACGTCACGTTATTGAACACCATGTGACGCCAACGTCACTAAATTATTAATTAAATATCGTTGACCACAACTGAGGACACAAAAATGTAGTTTACAAAAACCATGACGAATTCTCTCTTAATTTATGTCGACTAAAACAAGATGAGACAAAATAATTATAACTTTTAGAATAAGTCACGTTATTATTTCAGCATTTCCCATTTCCGTTTCCGGGTTAAACTCAGCAGCGTTTATGGCTAAAAGCCAAGCTACATAACATACGTAAGGCTAAAAACCGCGTCCCAGGTCTCTCGTGACTACAGCTTATACCAATAACCATGAATCTGCTACTCTCTCAACACTCCTGCGGCAGTCGAACAGTTCTACCAAAAGAACATAGCATTTAAGACGACAGAGGCTAAGAGGATGGGACCTATATCCCAGACACAGACTTGCTCTCTTTCATCTGTGTACACCCACTACTATCAACATTACACAATGGATACAACAAGGACAAGACCATGTTCACTTAAAAAGGTATGAAAAGAAAAGAAACAGACGAGTACTAACACTGAGATTGACCCTGCTATAAGTAATGAATCCCTTTAGCGCTTGAAGTGCACTAAAACGTTGTAATGACTTTTTATTTTTCATATAATGTTGGGTAAATGCTCAGTAGAGTTAGAACGCTCCCAGTCTTAGGGGCTGTGATATTTTGTTACCACACTTTATGCACATAGAAGTGTGGTGGCAGGTTTGCTAAGCTAATGTTGTTAGCCGAATATATATTGAAATTCTTTATTCGGAATAACCCCTTGAGATGTAGCATCTCGTTTTCGAGGGGATCCTAAAATGCTCTGATGGGGGCCGCCATTTTAAGTTTAAAGTGACGTCAGCGATCTACGGTACGACTCGAGGGACAAAAGGGAATGTGTGTGTGACGTGTGTGAAATTTGTACAGTAGGTCCCAGTGAGAATTGCAATCAGTGTGTACTGTGTATTTACACTATCCTAATGTTCCTTTGTTGGTTAAAAGAAAAATAAGCAATTTAAATCAGAATATGTTCCATTCCATGTCTGACTATTTCTGAATCTATTGGTTACTATTGGGCTTCTAGCCTTCTACTGAACTTATTGTGAATCAGCTGATAGGGTTTTGGCTAGACTATACTTAATAAATAGAATTGCATTATTTACAATATAAAAATATAAAGCCTTTTTTTCATTAGCGAAAACTAGACAAAAATCATCAGTTTTCTGCGACTAAATCTAGACAAAAACAAAAAAGACAAAATCGAGACTAACACTGACTAAGGGTGTTTTCACACCTGTAGTTCGTTTGCTTTGTTCCGATTCAGGGAGACACAGGGACTATAATGATACAATGTTGCACTTGTCCTTTAGTTAGTTTGTGTTCACACGGCTGTGTTAATAGCGGACCAAAACAAATGCATGCGCGAGCAAACTGTCACTCATTGGTCAGATTTTGGGGTGTGTGTCCCCCCCCCCCCTAACCCTGACTCGAGCCTGACTTTACTGATGACCGCAGAGAGAGAGAGAGAGAGAGAGAGAGAGAGAGAGAGAGAGTCCCGCACGGTGCTGCTGTTGCAGCGTCACTACAGAGACCCCGGCTCTCCTCTCCTGCGCGGCGGCGGGGACACAGCTGACTGACACCCGGCAACACAAACACCATTTCAGGGTCTGCTCTGCTTGTTGTATCTCCGCTGTAACACTGTTCGACAGACCTTTCTGACAAACTGACAAACTGGCGCTGCTCTGATGGCTGCCTTTCTGATCGCTCCGACGAGACTGTGCTTTATTTTGTTAATTTTTATAGTATTAGGAGTTTTATTTGCACCAACTGTTGGTGCATTATATGTGTATGACCGTCAGTCAATCATTGACATTGGATTAAGAAAAACTTACCGTTTGGATTGCTCTCTGGATCGGATCGCTGAACAGCAGAAATGGCCCGCCGAGATCCTTTGTTATGCCGGCCATGGCCAAGACCACCAGAAGCCGCCGCGAAGACGAGGAAAGAGAGCCGGGGTCCGGAACAGACTGAGGTCCAAACGACACAGAACCACATTGCCCAGCATATTGTTGGCCAATGTGCAATCGATAGGAAACAAATTGGACGACATCAGAGCAAGGATCCAATTCCAGAGGGACATTCGGGATTGTAACGTCCTCTGTTTCACAGAAACTTGGCTGAGTCCAGATGTCCCGAATCATGCAATAGAACCGGCAGACCATTTCTTCGTTCTCCGCAAAGACCGGACGGCATTAGAGTCACTAAAGACGAGAGGAGGCGGCATTGCCTTCATGATAAACAAGGAGTGGTGCGATTTAGGCAACACAAAGGAACTGTCTAACCACTGCTCCCCAGACCTGGAGTTTATCACGATAAAATGTCAACCCTTCTTCCTCCCAAGAGAGTTAACGTCCATCATCCTCATCGGAGTGTACATTCCACCACACGCGAACACTGGGGTCGCACTTTCAAAACTTCACGACGAGGTAAACAAACTCCAGGCAGCTAATGTTGACGCTGCCATTTTGGTCTTGGGGGATTTCAACAGCGCGCGTCTTAAAACGGTGCTGCCGAATTTCTATCAGCATGTGACCTGTCCCACCAGAGGCGAGAACATATTAGACCATGTATACTCGCAATTTAAGAATGGGTACAAGTCACAGGCTCTTAGTCCATTCGGTAAAAGCGATCACGCCGCCATTTTTCTTTTGCCTAAGTACAAACAGAGTCTCAAGCGAACGCCGGTGGTCTCGCGAGAGGTTAAGCGTTGGGCCGTGACGTCAGTGGAGTCACTCCAAGCAGTGCTGGGAAGCACAGAATGGAGTGTATTCCGTGATAACACAGCCAATATTAACGAATACACCGAAACGGTGATTGACTATGTCTGTACTCAGGTAGAAGTAATAATCCCCACCACCAAAATTAATATCTACCCAAATCAAAAGCCCTGGGTAGACAAATCCGTCCGTGAGGCTCTGAAAGTGCGCACATCAGCATACAACACCGGGCTGGTGACAGGCAACATGGAAGAACACAAGATGGCAAGATACAACGTCAGGAGAGCAGTAATAGAGGCAAAACGGCGTTACAGGGATAAAGTTGAACTTCAGTTTGAACAGGCTGACTCTAGAGGCATGTGGCAGGGCCTCAGAACAATGACAGACTACAAAGGAACCCCCCTCAAACTGAACAGTGACATCTCCTTAGCAAATGATCTCAACTCCTTCTATGCGAGGTTTGAGGCTGTGAATAACAACACCAGCCTACAAACCACGGCAATGGGGGGGGGGGGGGGGGTCTGCTGATGGAGACTCAGTGTTCAGGGTAACAGAGCATGAGGTGAGACGGATCTTTAAAAAAGTGGATATCAGGAAGGCAGCAGGACCGGACGGCATCCCCGGCCGCGTCCTAAAAGTCTGTGCCGACCAACTGGCCCCGGTATTCACTGACATCTTCAACCTGTCCTTGGAACAGGCCGTCATCCCCACCTGTCTGAAGAAGTCCACCATCATCCCTGTACCCAAAAAATCTACGCCCGCTTGCCTCAACGACTACCGCCCTGTAGCCCTCACCTCCATAGCCATGAAGTGCTTTGAGAAGCTAGTGAAGGGCTACATCTGTTCCTCCCTCCCCATCAACCTGGACCCTCTGCAATTTGCATATCGCCCCAACAGGTCCACGGAGGACGCCATAGCCCATGTGCTGCACACAGCAGCATCACATCTGGACAAGAGGCAGGGGAACTATGTGAGAATGCTGTTCATCGACTACAGCTCAGCATTCAATACCATAGTCCCCTCCAAACTCATAGCCAAGCTCAGGGACCTGGGCTTGAACTATGACCTGTGCCAGTGGGTCCTGGACTTCCTGACGGGCAGACCCCAGGTGGTAAGAGCCGGCAACTGCACCTCCTCATCCATCACGCTCAACATAGGGGCCCCCCAGGGCTGTGTTCTGAGCCCCCTCCTCTACTCCCTGTACACACATGACTGCGTAGCACAGCGGAACAACAACACCATCATCAAATTTGCTGATGACACAGTAGTGGTGGGCCTGATCTCTGCCAACGACGAAAGGGCCTACCTGGAAGAGGTAGAGAACCTGTCACAGTGGTGTCAGGAGAACTGCCTCTCCCTGAACGTCAGCAAAACAAAAGAGATGATTGTGGACTTCAGGAGGTCGGGGGTCAAGGACTACAGCCCCCTCAGCATCGACGGGGCACCAGTTGAGAGAGTGAACAGTTTCAAGTACCTCGGAGCCCACATATCCGAGGACTTGACATGGACCACACACATTGACAGTGTTGTGAAGAAGGCACGACAACGCCTCTACTTCCTCAGGCGCCTAAGGAAGTTCCAAGTCAGTCAGAAGATCCTTAGGAACTTCTACTCATGTACAATAGAGAGCATCCTGACCGGCAACATCACCTCCTGGTTTGGGAATAGCACTGCACAAGACCGTAGCAGACTACAAAGAGTGACACGTTCAGCCGAACGCACAATTAGAGGGGGGCTTCCCACCCTCCAGAACATTTACAACAAGCGGTGCAAGGGGAAGGCTAAGAGAATTATTAAGGACTCGAGCCACCCGAACAACTGCCTCTTTGAACTGCTGCCGTCAGGCAAGCGATACCGGAGTCTTATGGCGAGCACAGAAAGACTCAGAAGGAGCTTCTATCCCCAGGCCATCAGGCTGCTAAACGAACAATAATCGCTAAACGAACAATAATCACTATGCAACAACCATCAAATGCACACAGCACACACACCCACACGCACACACTCACTCAAACAAACAACACACTGCAGCACCCACTCTCCACACTTTAGATCACACAAACACACTTACACTTTATATTTATTGATAAAGGATTTGCACTACAACTCGTACACCTACTGTGAATTGTACCTAAACTGCACCTCGTCCATTTATGCCTTGCACTATATAGTATTGTATATTAGTACACTGCACAGTATTGTATATTGTATGGTAACTACGTCTACGAACATTGTACATATGTCTAAACTGAACACTGTGACCTCTTTTTTTACTTCTAATTTTTACTATGTCTTTATTTCATACTTATCTTGTCATGCACAGTCTCTGGAGCGCAACAGTAAGAAGCATTTTGTACAAAAGTATTCTGTACTTCTGTATGACAACTATTAAAGAAACTTGAAACTTCAAAGCCCCTTTCCCTCATTCGGTGACTAAACTGTCTGTACACTTCAGTGTTCTTGTGCGTGTTCTCCAGCATCTGACGAATGTGATCGTCTGCCCAAATATCAACGCAGTGTACCTCATCGCTGCTCCACGTTGACCCACGACGTATTATTATTATTGTGTCGGTTTGTTAAGTCGATTGCATTCTCACAGCATATGAGTCGCGTCGGGTTCGTTTGGAAGTGCGCCGAGATCACCCTCTCTAGGTGGTCTCGGCCCGCTTGTTTTGTTCCACAACAGAATGTGATTACTGTGTTCATATATGCCCAACTGAACCGAAATAGGGGGGAAACGCTCCAGGTTTCGGATCAACAGCTCCAAACGAGCCAGGTTTGAAAACGCCCTGACTAAAATGCTCAGACATTTAGTTGACTAAAACTGACTAAACGAAAAATAAATGCAGATGACTAAATATGATGAAAACAAAAAAGGAGCACTTGACACATGACTAAGACTAAAACTAAAATGAAAATAGCTGCCAAAATTAACACTGCTTCTCAGTTACAGTGGGTGACAATATTGTCACAAGGAAAGATGAAATTACCTACCTGGGTTCCATTCTAGAGGCAAATATTTCCTGTGACAAAATAGCATCCAATGTAATAAAAAAAAGTCAACCAACGAACTCGATTCTTGTACCGGATCTCCTCACTGGTAAACAAGAATACCCTGAAGACTCTGGAAGGAGCACTTATTCAAGGGTACTATGACTATGCTTGCACCTCATGGTACCAAAGCACCTCAAAGGCTCTAAAAACAAAATTACAAACATCTCAAAACTAACTGGTCAGACTACTGCTTGACCTTACTCCTAGAACCCACCTCACCCCTGCCCACTTTGACAACCTAGGATGGCTTAGAGTAGACGACAGAGTACAGCAACTTGCAATGGGCCTGGTCTACAAGATACACTACACGACCAAGGTACCCATGTACATGTCAAAATACTTCCCAAAGGTCAGTGAATACCACGATCACAACACCAGAGGAAGCTCAACAAATCATGTTAAACCCAGATTCGGCTCAAACAAGGGACTAAATGCGTTTCGCAATTATGCCACATCAATGTGGAACGCCCTACCCAAAGCTGTAAAGGAATGTCAAAAACACTCTCAAAGAACACCTACGGGAGACTGCAATTCGAACCTGGGCCCTCATTCATCAACGTGGCGTAGAAAATGTTCTATTTCCACACGTAAGCACAGAATGTAGAATCAGTGCACGCACAGAAGAAACGGGATTCACCACACGTGCATACGCAGGTTCTACGCACACCTGTCATGATGAATATGACTTTGATCCTACGTTTGAGCTTGTGCACTGTTTTAAGTATTTGCATACCAGAACCGCCCCGATTAACCATATACGGTAATGGAATACCCCCATGGGATGTGAAATAATGGACTGACCCGAGCGGAACTCTGAGAAACTTCACGGAGATTGTTCACTGCTGTCGAACCAAGAAGGCACAACGTGTGTTATGGGATAAATAAAAGGCGGACTTGTAAACGGTGATGTCAGATATCAACGGCTCCCTAAGACCATTGCTGCAATTCTGCCTGGACAGCTCCAAATACTAATAAAGACCGTTTGTTGACCACTGTTTGGCGTTGGTTGTGTGTCATTATAACCGTGCTGTAATATGAATGCCTTTATTAGTTGTGTTCGATTGGCTATATGATCTTTAGAGGCATCTATTTTGTTGTCGGTATTACCGACAACAAAATAGATGCCTCTAAAAATCATATACTATTAGGTAGCCTATATGAATTACATATAATAGCAGCCATAGCCTACATTATGCAACAGTAACTTGCGCATACAAGTGTATGCGACGGACCAGTGTATACATTATATCATATCATATTCATATAATAGTTTACTCTATCAGCATACCAGCATGTAATATGTTCTTTGTTAGAACTCAACTCGTTATTATTTTGCACATAGATTGCAGAAATACGGGAACGTTTTGATTTACATTAAAAGGCTTTGACATTGTAAAACTAAATACGTGGAATTCTGTAAGCATAATACAAGTCATATCACCCACACGATATGCTCTGTGTCCAGAGCATGTATGCTTTTCATTCATTTAAGACACATTATTGCAAGGGTTTTGTAATACACATACACCCTGGTGTCATTGCAATGCGTTTTTTATTCTTTCTTATACAGTAAAAAGGGGGAAGAACACTATCGTGGGTGTTCATATGACTTGTATTCTGCTTACAGCTTCGAAACTCCACTTGTTTCGTTTAACGTAAAGCCTTTTAAATATAATCAAAACGTTCCCGTGTTTCTGCGGTCTGTGCGCAAAATAATAACGAGTTGAGCTACGCGGAGCGCAGTCAGTCAGTACACCCCGTATATTCCGATAACGCTATATAAACCATGCTGCATTCATTCTGAGAGAAAGATCTATTATTCCAAATGCTATTTATAGGGTTTTGACCATAATTACACTACTGTTGCTATTTTACAATGAACTATAATGAATTACGGTTCATACAGAACATGCCAGTGTTGAAACTAATGCACAGAAGCTCATTTCCTTGTTGTAATAATATATTCTACCACTGGGCGTCAGCTAAGTGTGCTCCGAGCTGTGCGTACACATAAGCACGAAGTCAAGTTCAAGTTGAAATTGATGAATCCCACTCTTTGCTTAGAAATGGTCGTACGCACAGGCTAAGCACATATCTGTGCGTAAGACACGTTGATGAATGAGGGCCCTGGGCCCTCATGCATCAACGTGGACGTAGAACTTGACCTACTTCCACACGTAAGCACGGAATGTAGAACTAGCGCACGCACAGGGAAGTCGGCATTCATCACACGTGCGTACGCAGGCTCTATGGTCCTCCGTGTTGATGAATACCACTTTGTTCTACCGTCAATGCTCGTGCATGATTATCCATATATGGTCATGAAAATGAGGAAACACCCCCCATGGGATGTGAAATAATGGACGGACCCGAGCGGGACACTGAGAAACTCCACGGAGAATTCACTGCTGTCGAACCAAGAAGACACTATCGCGTATTGTGGGATAAATAAAAGGCGGACTTGTAAACGGTGATGTCAGATATCAACGGCTCCCTAAGACCATTGCTGCAATTCTGCCTGGACAGCTCAAAATACTAATAAAGACCGTTCGTTGACCACTGTTTGGCGTTGGTTGTGTGTCATTATAACCGTGCTGTAATATGAATGCCTTTATTAGTTGTGTTCGATTGGCTATATGATTTTTAGATGCATCTATTTTGTTGTCGGCTAATAAAGACCGCGCTGGAATATGACTGCCTTTTCCCGTGTTGTTTGATTAATACCCCAGGGATTAAAGTTCTCCTCAATTTGATTCCAAATCGCGATGGATCCCCCGTCAATCTTCTACCTGCTGCATATGATTTCTAGAGGCATACTACAATCTATTTTGATGTCAGTATTGGGTAGCCTATATAAACAATATAATACGAGAGCATATACAAGAACAATGAATCTCACTGCATGTATGATAGCCTGCCTTTCAATACATGAACTTGAATTCCATCATGTTTGTGTGCGGGACTCACAAGGCTGTTGTCGCAATGGGTGGTACCGGTGTACAGTAATAATAACAGTCCACACAATATCACGATCCATGCCATAGCCTATGTTCTATTAGGACATGATCTGTGACGACAAATGTTCTAGAATGTTTGGTTAAGATATCATACTCTGACAGCATGCCTATGAGCAACAAAAACGCGAACTTGAATCCCATCATATACATAGTCTGTCCACTATAGTGTCATTGCAATGCGTTGTCTATTCTTTCTTATACAGTAAAAAGGGGGAAGAACACTATATTCATATGCCTTGTATTCTGCTTACAGCTTCGAAGTTCCACTTGTTTCGTTTAACGTAAAGCCTTTTAAATATAATCAAAACGTTCCCGTGTTTCTGCGGTCTGCGCAGAATAATAACGAGTTGAGCTTTATGATTTATGATGAATTGGAAATGGGGGACCCTGATGTAAACATGACGGAAGTTGGTCTGCATCCCCAATTAACAATCGTATGTACTGAGCTGTACTGTACTGTACCCATTCTGCAATCTGTTAATAAACTTTTCAATCAATCAATCAATCAAGCTACGCGGAGCGCAGTCAGTCAGTAGCCTACACCCCGTATATTCCGATAACGCTATATAAACCATGCTGCATTCATTCTGAGAGAAAGATCTATTATTCCAAATGCTATTTATAGGGTTTTGACCATAATTACACTACTGTTGCTATTTTACAATGAACTATAATGAACTACGGTTCGTACAGAACGTGCCAGTGTTATTATGCACAGAAGCTCATTTCCTTGTTGTAATAATATATTCTACCACTGGGCGTCAGCTAAGTGTGCTCCGAGCTGTGCGTACACATAAGCACAAAGTCAAGTTCAAGTTGAAATTGATGAATCCCACTCTTTGCTTAGAAATGGTTGTACGCACAGGCTAAGCACATATCTGTGCGTAAGACACGTTGATGAATGAGGGCCCTGGCCCCTACAAATGTCCTAACCCAGTTGTACAGTAAATGACCAAGTATGGCTTTGTCAGTATTCCAATGTACAGTGTACAGCAGGGGTCTCAAACTCGTGGCCCGCGGGCCAATTGCGGCCCGCTGGATGATAAAATTAAAAGATTTCACAAAAAAAGATAAAAAAATAAAAAATAAAAAATTGCAGTCATGTCATCACAAAGACTGGCATTTAAAGGGTACAAATAAAACAATTCCTGCACCAGAATGCAGGAAATGAAGTCTTTGTAACACAAAATTTCCTGGTGGGGGACCCCCCACTTAAAAAGTGGCCTGACTGGGGCTATATTTCGCACTATATTTCCTGGCCTGAATGATTTCCCCAGTCTGGCCCTGGTTAAAAGCCTCCAATGTTTATTAGTGGGTGTGCGTTTTAGCGTTTGCATGTTTCAACCATACATTTCCATAAAAATTTAAAAAAATACTTGAAACCCTTTTTGTGTGGAATATTTGATGTGGCCCAGCCTCACCCAGACTCTACCTCCAGCGGCCCCCAGGTAAATTGAGTTTGAGACCCCTGGTGCTATAAAGGTGCTGGCGATCTCAAAGCTCACATGCATGGACACAGAAAAACATTACAAACAAAGCTGTGTGAGGCGAGAGTTTGATGGCATTGACCGAATTGATTGATTGAAGTATGCAGCCAGCTATACAGAAAGAGAAAGAAAATAATTTAAAACTATTTTGATGCCTCAAAATGATGTTTTGGTTTGATAAGATGCTTGTTATGATACAATCATTCTAAGGATTATGTGTGTAATAAATTATTTTTGTACACTAATTGCAAGTTATGCAAATGTGACAAATTCGAAACTGCACATGTTCTTTTTTGTCAGATAGATTACTTTAGGCATAATACAGCATGTTGAGTAACTTTGGTTATAGAGATATTATTTTGTTATAAAATAATATAAACAATAATTGTATATCCATACAGAGGAGGCATACTTTAAATATATTAAAATGATAAGGCATCTTTGAGTAAACTTCGAGTATCATTAAGTATATTGAGGCTGAAGGCAGAGTGTCCTCTTTTTCAAAAAAAATCACAATATGGTCACCCTTGAAGTTGCATGATAATTCACTAAATAAAATAATGACGAGTCAGCCTCCTAAAAAGACAAAAGTTAGTGACACGACTCACACCGCCGCCGCCAACCCAGCCAAAGTAAGGACTTTGCTCTGTATCATCAATCAATGGTCAAATAAATATTTGATTAAGGAATATAATATGCCTTTTTGTATTATTTATGTGTATCAGCAAAATGTATAGATTTTTATGTTAGACATTGAGGGAAATTAAGATTCTCAGATTTTTTCCGCTTATCAACTAACCGGTTAATCGGCAGGTGACGTATGTTGCTCAGTAGTTGCTGATTGATTGATTAATTGATTGATTGAAAACTTTATTAACAGATTGCAGAATGGGTACAATACAGTACAGCTCTGATGTCTGCTCAGGAGGTTTGAGTGTTTGCTCAGACAGAAGTTTTTTTGAGAAAAAGCATTTTGTTATCGCTCACGCTAGGAGCATAATTGTGATACCACGGTTGGTGTCGTGCTTTATCCATATAGTATTTGTGTATTCATTCATGTATTTATCGTGTGGATGTTTGCCTTGCAAACATTTCTCAGTTTGAGTTAAACTGCTTCCTCGTTTTGGAGACTAATGTCTTCCCTTTTCTTTCCTTGTTTCAAAGTATTTGTTTTGTCGTATTATGCTCCGTGTTCAATAAAGAACCTGTTTAATTGTTAAGTATTGTAACGAAGTACAATTACTCAAGTACTTTACACCCCTGGTATTTTGTAACACGATTGTGCATTACAGGGTTGAGGTTAAACATGCATTCTGCATTAGCCTACAGTGTTGAAGTTAAACATGCATTATGATTGTGCATTACAGGGTTGAGGTTAAACATGCATTATGATTCTGCATTACAGTGTTGAGGTTAAACATGCATTTGTACACAGGAAGGGCAAACCAAAAATAGTACAGTTTTTACGTCAAATGTATATACTCTTTTCTGGACTCTTTTTGTATCACAAACAGTACTGTATTTGCAAATCTGGTATGTCATAAATGTATAGATGTAGCAGCAGGGGCGTAGCTGGGGGGGGGGGTAGCTTAGGATGATTCCAAGGGCCCAGCACTGAGGGGGGGCCCCAAACATTTTTTTTTTCTTTTTTCTTTTTCTTTTACTAGACATCACTCAGGTGTATTATTGATGCTCTCATTGATACTATGTTTGTTTCTGAAGTGTGTGTGTGTGTGTGTGTGTGTGTGTGTGTGTGTGTGTGTGTGTGTGTGTGATATATAGAGAGAGAGGGGGGGCTTTGGTAGACTATTGCATTGGTCCATTCATTGAAGATGAACGCAATGCGACATCCTTTACTAGGCTCACCCACCAACAGTGCAGGTGCTGAACTGCTGATCCGAATGTATAGGTAAAAACCATATTATGCGTTTTCATCAATAAAAAAATTGCCAAAAATGTTTCGCTTGCGCGCTTACGCGCGCTCACATACACTGGGGGCCTACAAATACATTCTTTCATGGGGCCCAGAATCTGGAGCTACACCCCTGTGTAGCAGTACTGTATATCTGTATGTCATGTATGTCATATATGTCCTGATGAATTGAAAATGGGGGACCCTGATGTAAACAAGACGAAAGTCTTTCTCTGGTCTGCATCCCCTTAACAATTGTGTGTATTGAGCTGTACTGTATTGTACCCATTCTGCAATCTGTTAATAAAGTTTTCAATCAATCAATCAAAACCTCAGTTGACCTGAGTGTAATAATTTATATATGGTATAATGTCTCCACCTGCTGGTGAAATTAAGATATTACCTCCCAGAGCTGTGTTATCAACAGTATAGTTATTTATTGTTATGTAGAAAGGGACACTCATGAATACAACTACTTTCTTGACCATGAACTGCCAGAGATATTAGTTGAAAAGAATGCTCAAAGGACAAGGATTGGTTTTTATAAAGATAACATTACAGTTCACAGTCCACAGTCTTACCTCTCTCTCTCTCTGTGCCCCTGCCTGGCATCTGTCTCTTTCTGACCAGTAGAACACATAAATGAAGAGACCCATTTTCCATCAAATGCATTATTGTTGCATTAAAGGAGAAATACTGTAGTAGGAGGACACATACTGTAATCAGAAATATTACGAAGCTATCGTGGACCTGATGTGTCAGAACCAGTAACCATCTACAGCACACCTTGTGAGAGCTGCATTTCGTTTGCTTAGCAAAGTTTTGAAAAGAAACGACTACAGTATCAGACAAACCCTTTAATGAAACAACAGGAGCTTATTACGGTCTCCATCAACAGCCCCGCCCGAGAACAACTGGAGAAAATGGACCACTATCTATATTCTCCAACTCTCCTTCGGAATGATTCATTAGGCGTTAGTCGTTTCTGTGGGCTGCTTCGTTGCCTCTGGTCCTGCTGGCCTTGCTGCCATTGAGGGGAGATCAGTGGGCTCTATGTTTTTGCATTCGGATTCTGCGGAGGAGTGGGGGGTTGTGTGCTCCATGGCCTGTGGCCGTGTCGGGGGGGGGGGGTTTTGCGGCGGCCGGCGATTCTGGATGTTTGGGCCGGGCGGGTGGACATAGTGGTCGTTGGATGGGGCGGCGTGTGGCATTGTGGGTGGTCTGGGATGGCACTGGGTGCTGTGGGGGTTGTGGTGGGTTCCTCATGCGGGGGGTCCCTGGGGTGTCGGTGAGTTCAAGATTCAAGAGATTTATTTGTCACATACATACCAGGGCATACAGTGAAATGCAGGTGGCCATATGCCCGCTTTGATTGTGCAATAATATTAAATAATAAAACAGGTAATAAAATAGACATAAAATAGGCATGATAAAATAGACATGCTGAAGTCCTGAGATACAAGTGCAATACAATGTTAGCTATACGGCGGTTCACGTGCTTTCGAGCAACACTGTACTTATTGTACTTATTTTATGCCTATTCTCGCATGTCTTCACTTTCTACATTGCACTACTTTTATTGTCTTTTATACCTATTCTTATGTCTGCACTTTATGCAATGCTTTTATTCTGTCAACTGTGTGCTAATTCTATGCCTATGTTCATTTCATCATGCTATTTGCTGAGAGGCACTTTGAGCTGCAATCCATGTATGAAAGGTGCTATATAAATAAAGTTATTATTATTATTATTATTATTATTGTTACGAAGGATCAGATTAAACCGAATATATATATTTATTTATTGATATATATTGAATAGTATTTGTATATCGTTTGATATCCCTTGTATATTCCTTGTACATATACACGGAATATCCCTTTAGCTTACTATAGCCCATAATAGTTCATTCTCCTATTGGACAAAGGACCAGGCGCCAGGGGACCAGCCCCTGGAGCCAAGTTCAAAGTTACCGACAAGACATGTCTGTACTAGCCCCGGCCCTGCCCAGGGATACGGCTACAGAAATGAGAGTGGCACTATTTGTTCACCGTGCATATAAATATGGCGCAAGTGAATACAGAAGCACTTAGTCAGAAACTTAGTAACAAAACGTGAAGCCTCACCCACGATACAACGTGCGGTGAAGTATGGCCTGTTTGGCCCCAGAATAGCATTGAGACCGCGTGCGAATTAATAACTGAATTGTCAGAGTTTGGCACTGTACCGTCGAGTGCGACGTATTTCTATTAAGTTAATAATAGTCTATTGTGTATGGTGCATCGTGCGGTTAGAGTTCTAAAGTGACCAGCATCTCCAATGCTTCCTCGTGTTATCTAGAGTCTTATCCAGGCTGGGCCGACCACATGGCGCTTTCATCCGAGGAGATCTAGGCGAGGACCGAATGGACATGTACACTGGATTACCTACCCGACGACTGCATAGCCTTTTGCGGCTGGAATATATATTTGCTTTGGTACTGTGATTTGTGGAGCGGATAATCGCCGACACCTGTGAGTGTTGGATTTACCCCCGAGAGGAGTCAAGTCGAGTCGGCGCTCAGAGAGACTGAGGCCGCCTAGCTTTCTTCGTCATTGTGGAGCTACAGCCTGCAAGAGAACCAAGCTGTATTCGTCTGCGGATCAAGAGTCTATCGCACTGTCTTCTGTACTCGAAGTCTCCCTAGATCTCGTTGACCAGACGTTCTACTACCGACAGCTCTCCTACCCCCCCTGCCGGCTTACAACCGGGAGGACCCCTCCAGTATATCCCGCTATATCATTAAGTGTACCATAGATATAATTCCCTAAGAGCCAGGTTGTATAATTGCCTCCTGCGTAACCAGAGAATGGACATTCAGTATTGATTTGCCTACGAATACTCATTTGCCTTACAAGTGCAATCAAATGTAATATAAGTATCATATGTACCTTTTGCTCCATTAAATACTTGATTAATACCTTTGACTGGAACCGATTTCATTGTGGGAAGTGTTCATCATATTCATATATCGTGTACTGTATGGCCAGTAGTTAAAGTACATAAAGCGGTAGTGGTTTAATGATACCATACTTATCAATACAGTCAGGGAATTGTACCCCTCAGTTACAATTGGTCCTTCGAGCCGGATGGTAACTAGTGTAATATTAATATAGTGGTATTAATATTGAAATGGCCTATGATGAACACTCCACAAAACGGTCCTCCTAAAGTAGATCGCCCGCAGCGTAGACGGCAGCCACCTCAGTACTTAGAGGATTACGCTGCCAGTATACTACCTAGCCTTCTACAGACGGTAAACGCGGTAAAAGTAGAAAGTAAAATTATGTCCGACCCTATCAACCAGGCTACCCCGCCAACAGAGGCCCTAGTGGGTTCTAATGTAACTGACCAAGCTCACGGTGGGGACCAATAAATTTGGAAAAACCTGGAGTGCGTGCCTGGACATTGTATCCCTATTTTTTATCTATCATACGGGAAACAATAGGTTTCAGGCGATCAAATCTCTGGCAGATCAAATCTCTGTTCTGATTCACTTTGAGGGGGAGGGATTCCTGCAGCCAGAGGCACAGAGAGAGAGGCACACAGAGAGAGAGAGAGAGGGAGAGAGAGAGAGGGAGAGAGAGGGAGAGGGAGAGAGAGAGGGAGAGAGAGAGGGAGAGGGAGAGGGAGAGGGAGAGAGAGAGGGAGAGAGAGAGAGAGGGAGAGAGAGAGAGGGAGGGAGAGAGAGAGAGAGATAGATAGAGAGACGATACTGCCACCTGGCGGGATTCGATCGGCATTGCAATTTTAACATTGGCAGCGGTGCCAGGGAGACACAGGCTGGTCCGCGCAAGTGTTTAGAATGGGGAAATCGAAGAAAAAGAAAAGGATCTAAAAACGAGAACTCGACGCTGAATGGTTGGATTTGAAACACGAGAATTCTCGTTTTTGGCGCAGAAAGAGTTAACATCTACCATCTGAGACCTGCCTGATAGATAAGAGATGACCCAGTTCAAGGCTGACCCACTAAACCCAATCGCCTTTTTTTTTTTAACTTTTTCTCCTTATTTTCTATTTGTCTCCCATCCCAATTTCGTGTATCCAATTCTCCCCTCCCGTCTTGAACGTTGCTCGACTATGCCCCCCACTGGTCGGTTGTAGAGAGGATAGAAGCCTTGCATCACGTGTTCCCTCCGGCACACGAGGAGGCAGCCTGTCGCATCTTTTCGCCTGCCAGCGCGGACTCTCATTGGCGAGGTGTAACGCATGGGAGGCTCACACTACCCCTGCCACTTGCTGTCTCTGCTGTGTAGGCGTCTCCCAACCGACCTGTAGGGGTCGCTGTCCACAACGTCCAATCCCATCGACTTCCACCCGCCAACTCTGCCAAATAAGCCAGTACGACGGCCGGTCCAAGCCGAAGGCAATGCTGAGACTGGGATTCGATACCGGAGTCTCTTGCATTGGTGACGAGCGCAATCTCCTCTACGCCACCCAGCCGCGATGTATGATCTTTTCTATGACTTTTGACAGTACACTTAAAATAGAAATGGGTCTATAGTTACCCTTGTCTGACTTATTACCTTTCTTATATAGTGGAATTACTCTAGCACTCTTTAGATCTGATCGATCTATGGAGAGATTGATTAGTGATAGCAGGGGTGATGCACTCGGCTGCGTCGTTAAGAAACCTAGCAGGCATCTGATCTAATCCTGTCACTTTACTGGATTTAAGTTGACTTAGCCTCTTGAGGACTGCGCTCTCTGTTAAAAGAAAAAGAGTCCTCTTGCAGCCCTAGTTGTGAGTAATAATCATTAACCTGTGTTTCTCCGAAACGCCCTGAATTCTCTGCGAGATCTTTTACTAGATTATTCGCCACTGATGATGTGTTCAGACCCCCCGCTACCTCTTTTTTGTCTGAAGTCTTTTTACCCTCGTGGTTCAAACTAAGGCTGCTAGGTTTGGTTTTGAGCCTTTTGCTGTAGCCTAGACCCTTCAAAGATGTCCACAATTTACTGGGGTTGTTCCTGTGTTCTACTATCTTTTCAGAAAAATGGTATTTCTTTGGCTGTCATAATCTCCCTGTTCGCTTCACTTCGTAGTTTCTTATACTCTTGGTAGTCTGATTTCTCCCTTGACTTCTTACGTTTAGAAAAACTTAGATTTCTTAAATGTATCAGCTTTAATATATCATCAGTAACCCAGGGCTCTGTTCTATGCTTGATCCTTACCACTTTGCTTGGTGCTAGTTTCTCAACTACATTTAGAAAAAGAGATTTAAAACAGATCCAGGCTTTATCAATATTATTACATTTCAATACAGTTGCCCAATCTACAAAACACTCGATGAGAGCAGCTTTGCTATAGTTTTTCCAGAGACCTAATTTTCACTGTATTGTGACACTTAAATATATTTCTCTGAATCTTCCTAGTCACAAAGATCCTGGAATGGTCACTAATAGTATTATTCTACTACTCCACTTTTGCTTATCCTGGTCCTATCCGACACCAAAACCAGATCAATAATGGTTTGGGAGGTGTGTGCAACACGAGTAGGTTCCTTAATCATCTGATGAAGATCAACCAATCTACAAAAATTATCACATGCTTTGAAAATAGTAGGTCCTGAGTCTGTAACAATACACGATAACCATGTTGATAAAGATCCATATTTTATTCAGTAAACTCACTGTCTGTGTTTATTGGTACTCTGTGGTGGGAACACTGACATTCTCGATACTTAGAACAATACAAAAATAGACATCTATAGTTGCTTTGCTAGGTTTGAGGGGCCCTTCAACCATTTGTTTGGACTACAGACCAGTGACAGGGCAGTTTCCGGTGCAATATGTGTACCTACCACAGAAGTTGAATTGAACACCCATACATTTTAGATGTGTTGTCATTGCACAGCACAAGTACAGTACAACGAAAATAAGTAAAATAGCTTCCATAGAATCTTTAATAATAGACGTGATGCACGAGACACAGAAAACCGATGCGTTACCACGGCAAAGGCATAATTGACCTATCTCAAACTCCGCCCTCTTTTCTTGATCCTACAATCACAACTGTTGCTCAGGGGAAGCAACAGTTGTCATTGGAGGAAAAAGAAAAGAGGGCGGGGTTGGAGACGGGTCATTTCCGTGTTTCGAGTGCGTTGGAACAAACCTTCCGAATCGTGCGCTGTCCGCACACGAAACAGCGCTGGTTTACATGACAACATCAGCGATATTATATTATGGCCCGTATTATAGTCAGAGTGCACGGAAGGAGATTACCGTGGGGTTACTAGCTGAGGTGGTGCCTACCGGTGTATGTGGTGAGGATCTCCAGCAGTGTCTCTCCCTCCCGTGTGTCCGGGGTGATCAGGGGGCCTCTCTCATCCACAGTGTCTGAGACACCAGGCCTGCTAGCTGCCAGTCCACCGGCCCCAAGTCCCTCAGACAGTCTGCCAACCTGAACACACACACACACACACACACACACACACACACACACACGCACACGCACACACACACACAGTGGAACAGAGGGCAGAGCATCACATGTTTTAACCCTTTCACTGCCGCACTACCAAACGGTTAACCCTTTCAATGCAACAATACAGCAGGTTAACCATTTCACTGACACACACAACAGCAGGTTAACCCTTTCGCTGCCACACTACCGACGGTAAGCTGGCCCTAAGCCCTAAACTAAAAGAAACAAAAACACATGGTGGCGCTGGTGCGTTGTCATGGTGATGCTGTGCCCCCCTACTATACCATTGTTAGGGAAAGCCCTGCCGTCGTGTCTGTCGTTGTCAGGTGTGTGGGTTGGACTTCAGTGGGTACAGGGGGGGGGGGGGGGGGGGCTGCTACTGCTGGCCACACCTCAGGCTCTGCCAAGAGAGGTCTGGAGACATTCACACTATAACCCTTTCACTACCACACTACAGAAGGTTAACCCTTTACTATCACACTACAGACGGTTAACCCTTTGTCGTGTGGCAGTGACGGGGTTAACCTTCTGTGTTGTCGCAGTGAAAGGGTTAACCATTTGGTAATAAGTTACTGAACTCCAACCCACACGTCAGATTAAAACAACAAAAAATAAACAAAATGAATTAATTACAATAATTATCGTACCCTCTCTGGAACGCCGTTGTTTTGGTCCGACATGCTGGTGCTCTAGTGCGACATCTAGTGGCTGAATCTTATCTATTGCACCTTTTAAGGGAACTTGAAAATTATTTTGAATGTGATGATCTATTCATGTTGTAAATCACATTGAAATCAGATCACATTACTGGAGGCCTGTGTGTTTTTCTCTCTCTCTCTCTCTCTATTGAAGTGACTGAGTGCTGGGCTGACAGAGTGTCTGCTGTGATGTGTGTGTGTGTGTGTGTGTGTGTCTGCTGTGATGTGTGTGTGTGTGTGTGTGTGTGTGTCTTGCCTGGCTGCTGTGATGTGTGTGTGTCATACTCATATCACCATCTAGTGCAGCAATGTACAAACATGCCAGAGTGCAACCAGAGGTTTGGCCTTACCAACGATGTCTTTGCTAACATACCAAATACACCGGACGTTGTTTTTGTTGACACCAGCCACAGGGAGGTGCTGGTCATAGAAGTAGGCTGTACCTTTGATCTGTACATGGACCAGGCCTTCCGGGACAAGTATATCAAATACCAACCACTGCTCAGTGTGATGGCTGACCTTGGGTGTAGGTGTAGATATAGTGTACTTGTATTCGGAAGTCTTGGCCATGTATACAAATGCACCATGACCGGTCTGAGAATTGCTGCAATGTCTAAAAGAAAAGCCAAACAAATTGCCAAATATTGCTCTGTCTCAGCTATTATTGGCAGCTTAGCCACGTGGAGAAGGAGGTGCTATGTGTACCCTTAAAGTATGGGAACAGACTCAGTGTAGACCGTTACCCTGTATGCTGCTAAGGGGACAATACAGGTAAGGCTGAGACGATATGCCATTTGGAAGAATCGATAAATCGGGACCAAATTATCGATAAATATCGATATTTTTATTAGTATATTTTTATATATATATATATATATATATATATATATATATATATATATATATTGTTTTGTTTTGTTATTATTTAAACAAAAATTTATGTTTATTTTGCAGCAATTCTTTGTCGTTGCCGCCATCTTTAGTGTTACAGATTTCCCCATTCAAAACTACCATAGTGTTCCTTCTCATTTTACAGTCGGTGGTCTCTGGATGTGATGGAGTGCACTGCATGTTGAATGCAGTGTAGAGTTGCAATTCAACTGAATTTACATGAAATGGGGATGTTTTAACTAAAACATGCCACAAGACCTAGTATTTTAGTATAGTATTAAGTATTTGAAAAAAATAATAATAAATGTTTTACACATGCAAAATAATCAATAAGTGATGCCACTTATCGATTTCACAAAGTTATCGATAAATCGCTAAGTGGTCTCAGCCTTAGATACAGGTACCTCACAATACCATACTGATCATTCCTGAAGCAGGAATTATGTATTTATTCACAGAATTGACATGAAAGCTTATCAGATTATTTAGTGCGCAGGGGGCATTGCCCTGTGATTTCGGGCTTTACAAATACATTTGATTTGATTCTGTATAGATTTTTCCCTCACCCCTAATACTATTATGCTCTTTATTGCTACTTTGCACTTCATTCCATTGTATGACTCCATCATCCCATTTAAAACCGGGGGGAAGCGGTGGCCTAATGGTTAGAGAAGCGGGTTTGTGACCGGAAGGTCGCCGGTTCGATCCCCGGGACCGGCAGGGAAAATCTGCCGCTGAAGTGCCCTTGAGCAAGGCACTTAACCCCCAACTGCTCCAGTGGAGTTGCTCAGTGGCCAATGGTGTCAGACTGTGGTTGTACTGGGCAGCTCCCAGGTATGAATGGAACTGTGTGAATGTGAAGCAGGGCATAGCTGAAAAAGAGCAACTGTGCTCAGCGAACCTACCCTGGGTAAATAAAGGTTAAACAAAACCCACCTGTTTAGGCAGGCGTATGTCTGATTTTATTTGAAAAGTTGACTGTGATTGTTAATTAACTGTTTTTAATTGTTGTACGGCGACCTTGAGTGTCCTGAAAGGCGCCTTA
Organism: Notolepis coatsorum; assembly: GCF_963971535.1. NCBI lineage: Eukaryota > Metazoa > Chordata > Actinopteri > Aulopiformes > Paralepididae > Notolepis > Notolepis coatsorum. The sequence goes on along the minus strand of NW_028174872.1, from coordinate 10,514 downwards.
TAAATAAAATGCATTATTATTATTATTACTCTGTACTCGTGCAATGACAATAAAATCGAATCAAATCGAATAGATCCTGGTATTTCAGATTCAGATTACTTTATTCACCATATTGCAGTACAAATGGAACGTGATTTGACGTTTACAGTGCATGCCTTTTTCCACATTAAGAACAATACAACAGTAAATAAATAATTATAAGTAAAGTGCAAGACAGGACAGAACAGTGAGACAACAATAGACTGTAAAAAGTGCAGTGGTGGGGGACATGGAAACAGTGCAGCACAGTTCAAGTCCAGAGGTCCAGCCCTAGCAGCTCGCCATAGAGGGGGGGAGCAGGGGGACACCTGACTCGTTTACCAGGCGAGCTGCTGAGGGGAAGAAGCTGAGTCTACGGTGGGACTTTAATGTCTTGGGCAGCCGTAGCCGCCTGCCGTGGGGGAGCATGGTGAAGAGGTTGTGACCCGGGTGGGCGGGGTCTGCCATGATCTTCCTCGCCCTCCTCAAGGCCCTGGAGGAATGTAGGGACTCGAGGGAGGGAAGGGGGCAGCCGATCACCCTCTCCGCTGATCGTATCACCCGCTGTAGCTTGGCCTTGTCCCTGACCGTGGCTGCAGGGAACCAGGTGATGATGGAGAGGGTGAGGATGGACTGGATGATGGCAGTGTAGAACTGGACCATCATAGTCCTCGGCAGCCTGAACTTCCTCAGCTGACGTAGGAAGAACATCCTCTTCCGGGCCTTTTTATTGAGAGCGATGGTGTTCAGCTCCCATTTCAGGTCCCGGGAGTGTCATGCCGAGGAAGCGGCAGGACTCCACAGAGGCCACCGGGGTGCCTCCCAGAATGATCGGGGTGGGGGGGGCTGCCTTCCGCCTGAAGTCCACAACCATCTCCACTGTTTTCTGGGCGTTGAGGTCCAGGTTGTTGCAGCTGCACCAGCTCAGCAGCCTCTCGATCTCCCTCCTGTAGGCGGACTCGTCCCCCCTGGATACGAGACCCACAGGGTGGTGTCGTCCGCAAACTTCAGGAGTTTGACCGAGGGGTGCAGAGAGACGCAGCTGTTGGTGTACAGCAGGGGCGGAGCTAGGGGGTGGCTACTGGGGCTTAAGCCCCGAATGTTTTCTGAAAAGCCCCGAATCTATTTAATTTTTTTTTTTTTTTTTTTTGACAATTCATCATTGTTACATGAAAATATGTTTGCACCAGATTTAGCAGAAGCTAATTTCAATCTGTGGTCTATCCAGCTGCTAACTGTATTTGAGTGAGTTAAGTCTTGGTGTCATGGTAGACTCAGACCTAAGCTTTAAATCACAATCAACAAGTTGATAAAATCTTAATTCTTCCACCTTAGAAACATAGCTAAAGTACGGCCATTTATAAATCAAAAGGACGCTGAAAACCAGATCCATGCCTTTATCTCAAGCCAACTCGACTACTGTAATGCACTCCTTACCGGCCTCCCGAAAAAATACGATGATAACTATTTTATTGCAATGCACTATTGCATTATTTTATTCTATTTTACTAACTATTTTATTGCACTGCACTATGTAAGGGATAATGTATAGCTACGAGGTCATTGTCGCAAAATAATTGACCGACACAGAGTTTAAAATACCGAGCCGCCTCGCCGAGGTGTTTTAAACGTCAGTGAAGGTCAATTATTTTGCGACAATGATCGAGTATAGCTATACATTATCCCGCTTATTACATGGCTAACTTACTAACAATATACCTAATTCATTATTTTTTTTTTAAACTTTGACCAGTCAGCTGGTTCTTTTTAGCGTTTATCGCTTTTTCGTCGCATTCATACTTGGTCAAGTTCGACCGACAGAAGCAGGCTTAAAGGGTTCAGATGGGGGGAAAGACACTCTGGGAAAGGCACGGCTGCCGTCCGGGATTCGAACGCGCTCAGCCCCAGATCCGCGCGAGCGCGGTTGTCCACGGCGCTGAAATAGCACTCGCGGTACGTGGTGAGCTACTGGAGCTCCCCACCTAATTCATTTTACATCGACTCAGTCAACACTGGTTCTGGCTGCGTTCTGGCTCCGCTCGTCGCTCCGCCCCCTGTCATCGCCGGCAGCAGAACACCGGCAGTGTCTAATTGCACTGAAACAGTGTGCGTCAGTGGGCTTGATTGCGAACAGACCGCTGTCGGGGGCTATTGACCAATCACAAGCAAGCATTTCGGCGAATGTGAAAACGCCATGTAATAATTTACTTTGTATCAGTGAATCATAGACGCCTGGCCATAAGAGCATTCGGAGCATCTCTGCTCTCCCACTATTGAACTTGGGGGAGCAAAGGTATGCTCTTGCTCCACCACTTTTTGATCATATGAAAAATATGATATATCCCCCCCCAATATATAAATCTAACCATAACTACGTTATGGTTAACTGAGTTTATAGTGAAAAGAGCAGCTTTATTGGTCAAGATTGAAGGCTCTATATTGCAGGAAATTGCACGTACAGGTTAATTAAATTAAAAAAATATCTGCCGTGGAGGGGGTCGTGCCTGACCCCCTCCAAACCACCCATTGCCTGCAAAAAAAAAGAAAAAATTATAAAAAAAGGGGGGCACCTATCTGAGCTAAGCCCCGGATCTCCTATAATCCTAAATCCGCCCCTGGTGTACAGGGAGAATAGTAGTGGGGACAGAACACAGCCCTGTGGGGAGCCAGTGCTGATGGACTTGGGATCGGAGATGTTAATTCCCAACTTCACCCGCTGTGACCTGTTTGTCAGGAAGTCCGTAATCCACCTGCAGGTAGAGTCCGGCACCTGCAGCAGGGACATCTGGTGCTCCAGGATGTGTGCGGGAGGATGGTGTTGAAGGCCGAGCTGAAGTCCACCAACAGAATCCTGGCGTAGGTCCCCGCAGTGTCCAGGTGTTCCAGGACATAATGCAGAGCCATGTTCACAGCATCTCCGGCTTCCCGCTGCCACTCACTTGATGTCCTGCAGGCCCCGCCCCCCCCGCGGCTCAGCCACCTCGGAGCGCAGCGAGGACACGCAGGTCAGCACCTGGTCCAGGCGGTTCATCAGCTGCTGCTCTGGGGACAGACCCTGAACCACGGCCTCCACCTCTGCTAGGACCTGCTGCAGGGGGGGGAGGGAGGAGGGAGGAGGGGGGGAGGGAGGGGGAGGAGAGAGGGGGGAGGGAGGGAGAGGGGAGGGAGGGAGAGGGGAGGGAGGGAGAGGGAGGGAGCTGCTCACGATGGAGGGAGGTCCCGGATCTGCTGCAGGGTTAGCAGATCCTGGCCCACGTCCACCACCTTCAGCTGCTGCTCCAGGGGCAGATCCTGAACCACAAAAATTAACAATTTGTAAAACCCTAATAATAACCCTAACCCTACCCCTAATGACACTAACCCTAACCCTACCCCTAACCCTACCCCTATCCTTATCCCTAACAACTCCATCCCTATCCCTAACCCTCCCCCTAATGCTACCCCTACCCCTAATGCTAACCCTACCCCTAACCCTTTCCATAACCCTTTCCCTAACCCTATCCCTAACCATATCCCTACCGCTGCCCCTAATGCTAACCCTACCCCTAATGCGAACCCTAGCGCTATCCATAACACTAACAATAATGAAAACTCTTCCCCTGGCCCATGCCCTGATTCTATCCCTAACCCTATCCCTAACCCTCCCCCTAATGCTAATGCTAACAACCCTACCCCTAACCCTAACCCTAGAGGGAGAGAGGGAGAGGGGGAGGGGGGAGAGGGAGCGGGAGAGGGAGGGAGGGAGGGAGGGAGGGGGGAGGGAGGGAGGGGGAGAGGGGGGAAAGAGGGAGAGGGAGCAGGAGAGGGAGGGAGGGAGGGAGGGGGGAAGGGAGGGAGAGGGGGAGGGAGGGGGAAAGGGAGGGAGAGAGGGGGAGAGAGAAGGGGAGGGAGGGAGGGGGAGGGAGTGGGAGAGGAGAGGGGGAGGGAGAACAAATACAAAAATGTTAAAGGGTCAGTGCCAAAGCAGAGGCAAGAGACCCAAACGGGCCCATGAGAAACCTCCACTTGAAAACAACATACATTAAACACAAAACAACAACGTTATGTTAGCTTTCTATGAAAGACCTCCACTTAAAAACAGAACATACGTACATTTTCTATGAGCTCATATTAAAGACAATGATAAAACAATACTGTAAACATCACAGAGGGAAGGGACAGAAATACTGACAAAAGATATGTTTTCTATCTACGTTCAAACTTGGTCAATTAGGAACTTAGACATTTACAATTGTAAACATTCAGAGATGAAAATGTTATTGCATTGTTTTGATAGTCATTCCAATGAATCACATCCTTGTGTTTGAAAGATAATTTGCCATGGGAGGTAATAAGGAGGGTGGAGACGGGATAACTGCCTGGTGTTCTGCCTGTAAACATGTGTCGTATATTTCTAAATGAAAACATGAACATAGCCAACTGAAATGTACAAAGTAATGATTAGAAAGACAAAATGCTGATTGAGAGAAGGGCCATTTAGATATCCCCATGTGAGTTATTTTTGTGACCCTAGGCTTGAGAGGGAGATCACCCCGCACTCAGCCAAATGGAGGACAATCTGGAGGGCAAAAGACTGTTTATGACGTTAATGCACATTCCACTGGTTAGCAGCTGTGGTTTAGGCCACCTCCAACTGAAAAGCGAGGAGATCATTATCGTTGAAACAGGAACTAAAAACTCAGAATAACAGTTGAGATCAAAAAGGTCATATTTACCCTACGGAAGGAACTTCAGGTTACAACACGGCTGCTGCTGACTAACCCAGAGGTCAGAAAGGTGACACAGGCTATTTGGAAATCTCCCCTTACACAGAGAACTGCCACTAGTTGAAAAAACAATGCAAAGCAATGATATACTAAAAGATTTAGCAATTTCATAGGTTACATGTAGGCATAAACTCTTAGAAACTATTAGAATAACTTAGTCACAATAAAGAATAAAAAACTCTTAAAACTAGAAGGTAAAACTATACAGTATTGGTCAAATGTTCATCAGGAAAATAAAGTGTTCTATTAAAGGACGGATATATAGGGTTTGTTGTCTGGGCTGTCTGAAAGTAGTCTGGTTCTTATCTACACTAGGTAAACATTTTTGTCACAAGCATGATGATGTATTTCTCAGTGAAACGGATCCCCTCTTCAAGTAAAGTGTCAGCAGATTCAAACTGTGAAAACCGTTGTCACCAGACCCAAACGGTTGTGTCAGCGAAACATGTGGTCACAGGAGGAATGTGACCAAAATAAGGCAGGCAGGGACTCGCTCTCTCTCTCTCTCTCTCTCTCTCTCTCTCTCTCTCTCTCTCTCTCTCTCTCTCTCTCTCTCTCTCTCTCTCTCTCTCTCTCTGATAAAAAGGGCTGATGGCGACGGACAAGGAGACACACACACCCGGTGACGGGAGGAGGAGACCAGAAGGAAACCTGGAGACTGGAGACAGACACACCAGAAAGGACCTGGAGAGACACACAGAACTCGAGAGCAGAGCCTTGACACAGCGAGAGGGAGATACAGACGATGACAGAGATCGCATCGCAGCTGGAGCGCTGAAAACCTCCACCGACAGAGGGAGACTCGCCAAGCCGGCTACGGCTGAGCCGATGACACAGAGAGCGATTGACACCAGATGACAGAAAACGATCGCCTCGCAGCAGGGGAGCCAGACTCCACCGAGGGTAGACGAAACAAGCGCTCCCAAACCGCAGAGGACCCGGAGGCCAGGTTGCCTTAACAAACCAGACCCGCAAACCACTAAGAGAGGACTCGTTGTTGCCATGGACAACCTGAGACGACAACAGCCACATGAAAGAGACAATTAGATTGAACCAAAGAGACGATGTACTTGTTGATTCCTAAGCTATGGTATTAATAAAACGCCGCAGTTGTATTTTGACCACGTTGTCCGTCTCCCCTCACTTGAACCGAACATCTAAAATACCTAACCAATGCAGAGGGAAAGGGTAATAGAAAACTATACGATCACAAATAGAGATAAATGAAGCAAAGAAAGATACTTCAATTGGTCCGTGACCCGTGCTGCATTCGGCCAGTACCGGTTGAAGACGACAGCAGCCACTTCTCAAGGACACGGAGAGGTTCTCTCCCCCTCATCGAAGCTCTCTGCGACTGAAAACTGAAGGATCGTCACCATTTCGACCGAGGCCAGTGGGAATAGGTAAGTAGTACTAATGTGTTTAAGATTGGTAATGGGCGAAGCAGTCTCGCATTTTGGGGTTGCTATTGCATTAGGTAGGAATGAGATGGATCAGGTTATGTTGGTGTTGGAGGAGTATCGGGGTCCAGGGTTCACAACCTGGCTCTGGTCTCAGCCACACACCGGCGCTGCACTTAGGAAGCGTATAGGGGTTAGGGGATGTTCAGTTAGGATGCCTATAGTTGGTACAAGGCCAAGTGAGGAGAGGAAATAGATGTCTGTATTTAGTTATATCAGCTTAGGGGATAGGCTAGGGATTAGGTAAAATATTTGAGGGGACCGGCGTAGGAGCAGTAGAACGGAGATTAGTCACAGATAGCGGGAAGTGGGACTGTGCGTGACGTAGTGGTTCATTAAAGGGTAAAGCGGAGTAGTCAGATCTTAAAGAGTAGAATAAGAGTACCGTGGTGAAGTACGGGGATAGCCTGGTTCCGCGAAGAGAAACAGAGAACAGGGAGAGGTTAGGGTTCGGGCTAGGATGCTGTAGAAACCACACTTAGAATCGGTGCGACGGAGTAATGGACTTTGGAAGACGTTCCATAAGCGAATTACCACTTCTAGTCCGACGTCATTTAGGCTCAGATTGGCTAAGGTCGATATCTGGAGAACATCAGCCGCGTGGAGGAATGAGGGAATGTAGAGGAAATACAAGCCAACAAGGGGCGCTATTAAATCTCTTCACGGGCTACTATACATGAATGGAGTGGGTTTCTCAGGGGTATAGCAACGCGGACTCAGTAGATATATGAAGCACTTTGGAAGTAGATACTGCACAGGGGATTAGAACATAGGAGGATATTGTGTGAAAAAAGCAAGGAAATGCGTTTGGAATGAATGTGTACAAATGAATGGTATGCTTATGAATGGGACATTATTTTGCTAAGTATATGTGTTTAAATGGATGAATGTTAGGAGCTCTGAGTGAATGTCAAGGTATTTTTTGTATTATTATGAACCAGGTGGCCAAGGCTGCAGCGGGGAGAAACCACACCCCTGTCCTGCCAGCATTAGCTGGCGCGACGCGACTAACGTGTGGACGCTGTGTTGCGTTTTCGAGTGAATTGAATGAATGGCATGTGTGATGGAACCTAAATGATGTGAAGTGTGCGTTAAAATTTTTCAGAACGGGGGTGTGGAAGTCTAAAAGTAATGTAGTAAAGATCAAAGAAAACAGGGATTTTTGAGCTGATGACGTCATTAGGAGCGTCGGAGCTGGGGGTGCGTTTGATATACTGTGTATTTCGGTCAGGCGGGGCCAAGCGGGCGAGCATGCTAGAATAAGGATAATGATATATGTTCTGTGAACGGGGGCTAAATAGGATTAAAGTTGTGTTACGGGGTATAGCTGGGGTTGTGTAAACGTCGCGATGTGTTGTGCCGCTCGGATCAGCAGGAGACTGGGCCGTTTAGGAGGAGTGGTGTTGGATGCTAAGCTAAGCTAATAGGAGCTAGCAGCACTGAGCTAACGAAGCTAAGATGCTAAGCTACCTGTGCTAACAATATAGCATGATTGAACTCTCGGGGAATCTCGCGTGTTGCTACTCTTTGGTGGCTGGGCGGGATCTTAGAGGGGCGGAGGACAGGGACTTCCGGTGTAGAGGATTCTGGGAATTGTAGTTTTGTGGTTGAGGTAGAACGTCAAGTTGTCGTCTTGGTATGGTACGGCGTGATGACGCACTTGCGGGGGAGGCGTGGGCGCCTCCTACAGGAAGTGGTGAGTGCTGTAGTGCAATGGTGGTGATGGACAAGACGTTCCAGCGGAGGGCGCTGTTGCCTCTTTTATAGTTTCACCTTTACAGGTGGAACGAGGTGCAGTAAACAATAGAGATCAGTTGTGATTATTATAGGTTTTGAAGCGCGGCAATCTGTGGGAATTTGTGAGTTCTTTTTATCGGTTTTTTCTGTTGTTGATGATGGGTGTGTTTACTGGTTTGGTTATAGGTCTGTATTTGTTATGGGCCAGGGGTAATGGCGCTGGTGGGATAGTATGGGATAGATGTGTGAGTTTGTTTGTGACTTTGGTTGCGTGAAACCCCCCCCCCCCCTTTTTTCCTCTGTCTCTTCCTCCCTCGTTCACACTCCCCTTCCTCCTTCCCTCCCTCCCTCCCTGTTCCTCCTTCCCTCCCTCCCTCCCTGTCCCTCCCTCCCTCCCTCCCTCCCTCTCTCTCTCCCTCCTTCCCTCCCTCCCTCCCTCTCTCCCCCCCCCCCCCCCCCCCTCCGCTCCATCCCTGTCTCCCAGCTTAACTTTGTGAGATGGCGGGTGCACAAAGGGAGTTTTGTTTGGGATAGATTGCCTGATTGATTGATTGATTGAAAATGTTTATTAACAGATTGTAGAATGGGTACAATACGGTACAGCTCAGTACACACAATTGTTAAAGGGATGCAGACCAGAGAAAGACTTTCGTCTTGTTTACATCAGGGTCCCCCATTTTCAATTCATCATGGGCGTGGAGTATTGGTTATATTAAAATGGGTTATATTGGTTATATTAGAATAATGTTACTTGCTAAAATAGGATTACATAGGATAAATAGAATATTCATGGTCATTCTTTTGGTCTGATTAAAGTTAAGGTTGATTTAGACGGTTTTGGTAATAGTTAATGTTGCATTGTGTGCCCCCCCCCCCCCCCCTTTCCTCCCCTTAGTCCCTGTATCCCTGTATCCCTCCCTCCTTTTTTCTTTTCCCCTCCTCTGTCTCTCCTTGTATTTCGCCATCCCTAGATTGCGGCGTGTGTTGTGGGCATTTTGTTGTAGGTTTATTTGAACTACGTTGTTATTGTGTATGTGAGGTAGGTACCGGATGGGCGCTGGCCTGTCTGGGTGCAGGTGGTGGTAGGATGATTTGTGATATTCTTGGGGTGATAAAGCTTGGGGTGTTTCCGTTCAGGTTCGAAACTGAAGGGAGGACGCTTTGGGCTGTGAGTTGACGGTTCTTTGTGTATTCAGGGAACTGGGTGAATATTGCAGGTGGCATAGTGCGGGTGTCCGTGAATTTATTAACGTGGCCAGCTGTACTATGTGTCGGTCAGGGTTTTAGTGATCTAAGTTGCTAAAGGTTTATTGTTTTCCCTGATTGGTGGTTGGTAGCAGTAACAACACTGATTGATTTTTATTAAGTGTTGTGAGGGGGTATGGTTGTGTGTAAGGATGAATGAAATTGATGTGGTATGAGGAGTGTGTGAAGCAAAAGCGAATAATACATTTAGTCGATATGCTAATCGGGCATTTAAAAGTAAGAAATAAGGTTAGGATGAACAGATTCATCAAGCAAAGAGAGGTTGGAACGGATGGAAGACCAGGTTTACAAAGGATTATTAGACAATGGATAGGAAGGGGATTAATGATTATATTTCCCAGGAAATCAGGTGGAGAGAGCACACAGGGGATTGGAAACCTCCAGTGTTCCTGTTGAGGGAACGGACAAAAAACAAGATAAGCTGTATCGTTATTTTTTCAAACAAATCACACTGTGTCTCTCTAAATATTTTAGTATAGTGTTGCCCGACATTTCCAATGCATAACGAGGAGTGGAAATAATAAGGGAAATGCCACTGTATTAAGTCTGGATGTTTCTGCTTTCTTTCTGTACAGGTGCTCGGCCGGACAGGAGCTCTAACGATTTCCATAACCAACTAGGGGAACGGCTGTAATGAGCCTTGGTATAAGTATGAATGATAAGCCAGTTATCAATCCTTGTCTGCACAGTAAAAATTTGACAGTGTGAGTGTTTTAACTCAAGTAAGTGGTAATAGTGAAAGACAGAGGAACTTGTTTTTTCAAACAGTGTTACAGGAGTGTTTGAAAGAGTGGAGTGAATGACAGTAACATAGGAAGTTCACCTTAGTAGAACGTTAATAGGAACGACTGAAGCGTTAGATGCAAAAACAATAGAATAACAGTGACAACAGTATGGAAAAGGGCCTTAGTGATCGGGCCATCGGGGGGAGAAGGCCGAGAGCCTCTGCAGACATTTCCCAGATAGACTTTACCAGTGATGATCTGATTGATTGGAATATGGACTTCTCTCATGTGACCAGTACGACAGAAGGACTTGAAATGTTGACTTTGGTTCCGATACAGGGGAGTGAACCAGTGACAACGGTGTTACTCCAACCTGAACCGATTCAAGCTGGAGTGTCCATTGCAGGCGACTGCGGTTTAACCAAGGGGCAGAAAAAGAGACTGAGGTTACAGCCGTCCCACGAAGTCCGCTCTGGCCGGAGGGCTGGAACTGAGACCGACAGCAGGTATGGAATACACGAACAGTTTCTACAGCCCACCCG